>NW_027141441.1:2500000-3750000 GCF_036365525.1 Heterodontus francisci | reverse complement strand
GTGATCATTGATACAAGGTACTCATTAACTAGATTAACATTGCCCTGCAGCTCTAAGTATATATTACCCTCTTGGTCCCTAATGGGGCCCACTTCACCGCTTACTACCTGCTTATTATTTATATACTGCTCGAAGATTTTTGGGTTCCCTTTCATGTTGACTGCCATTCTATTCTCGTAGAGATAGGGAATAAGCTAAATATAGAAGATATAAATATTTCCCATCCTTGGGTGAAGTGGAATTTTTTTATGCGGTGAGTGGTAATGTCCTGACCCACGAGTGTGGTTGAAGTAGAGACAATCAATGATTTGAAAAGGAAATTGGATGGATACTTGAAGCAAAGGAACTTGCAGGAGGAATGGGATCGAGCAGGTGAGTGGAACTGAGTAGCTGGCTCTGATAATTGCTGCAGTCACTGCGATCCCCCTTAATTTTGTACAAGGTGACAATGTTTGTATCACGCATGTTTTGAGCCCTTGTTGAGCTCGACTATGGTGGGCTCACTGTCCAGTTCCTCCATGACAGGGAAGTCTGGAATGGCACTGAGAGCTACTTCAATCACAATGTTCTCCGTTATGTAGAGTTCAAGGTAATGCTCCACTCACCTTTCCATCTGCTTGTTAGGTTCAGTGATGATCACCCCTCTCTTTGTCTTCAAAAGGTGCTGATTTAGTTACTACTGGGCCCATTGCTTTCTTAATTCCTTCATACATCCCTCCAGCATCCCCGGATTCAGCAGCAGAGTTTTAACCAGTATTGATTGGTGCAGTGCCGAGCAGTCTGCAGAGACTTGTTTCTGGCAGCTCTGAGGGCATCTAGATGTTGTTTGCTGGAGACTTGTTTGTAGTTCATGAGAGCTCTCCTCTTAGTTGCAGTAACTGACTCCATTTCAGTCCGATAAGCCTCAAACCAGTCAGCATTCCTCCCATCTCTTTTCCCATACACAGTGGGTGCAGAGTTATAGATGGTGGTGTGCAGATGATTCCACTTTGACACTGCACTGAAGCCTTGAGCATTGTTGTCTGAAAGAGCCTGATCGAGGATGTTGAGGAACTCCTGGGTCCTTTCTGGGTCAGTGGTTCGGCAAGTGTTGATCAGAAGACGACCTTACTTCTTGGATGGATGAAGCTTCCTTGGCTGAAGCCTGACCTTGTTACACACCAGGGAGTGGTCAGTGTCACAGTCAGCGCTGTGATAGCTGTGAGTGATGAGGACACTGCTGAGGGTGGTATGTCTGGTGATGATAAGGTCTAGCTGGTGCCAATGGCATGATCTCGGATGTCTCCAGGACACCTTGTAGCACAGCTTGACCTGGAAGTAGCTGTTCATCACACAGAATCCATGGTGACAGCATAGCTCCAGCAATCTCTGTCCATTTACGTTCATCTTGCCAATCCCCTGGTGCTCTATGCACATTGGCAAAGCTCTGTAGTCAGTATCCAAGCTTGTGTTGAAGTCTCCTAGAAGGTACAGTCCCTCAGTGCTGGGAATTCTACTGATGGCAGTGTCAAGTGTCACATAGAATTGATCCTTGACATCTGGGGTGGAGGTGAGTGTCGGGACATAGATGCACATGAGATTAACTGGGCCCACACGTGTTGACAAGTGAAGAGTAAGAAGTCTCTTTGAGCCCACTGTGGGTGGTTCACTCATCTCAAGTAGCGTGTATTTTACTGTGAAACCCACTCCATGCTCACGACTTGCCTCTTGGGCTTTCCCCTGCTAGAAGAAGGTGTAGCGTTTCTCTTTGAGGGATCCACTTTGAACGAGTCTAGTTTCTTGCAGCACAGCAACGTCCACATTGAGTCTTGTGAGTTCCTTGTCGATCACAGCTGTCTTGTGTGTGTCATCAACCTGCAGAAGGTTGTCGGTAAGGCCAGGACACATGGTCCTTACATTCCAGCTTGTGATGCGAAGGACTGGTGTCTTCTTTGTTGAGTTTGTTTTTCTTGGTGCATAGATTATCAATCCGTCTGTTCAGAGATGGCTCTCTAAGCTCCAAGCACCCATTGAAGTAAGCAGGTCGTGGCAGGACAGCACCTAACTGACTGGTGGCTGCCCAGCTTGGAGTGAATGATAGCTATCCAATGAGACACTAAGAGCTCTCCCACTGTCCGAAGTAACCCCTGGCGCTCATACTCTGCACCAATTGAATGAGAGCTCACAATCAGTAACTGTTTATTCCCGGGTTGTGCTAATGTTTAACCATGAAGCTGGAGTGTCCACTCCAGTGCACAGGCCTGGGCAAATAGTATGGAGACCCTGAGAATCAGGAACCCCTGTCAGCATTGCTGGTATTGTCCAGAGGAAAGGAAAATACCAGTACTGTTTGTTACCAGCTCTGCTGTCGGAGTTGCTGCAAAACAGCCTCATAAGTCACAGGTATCCGCCTCCAGGACTCCACTCCGAATTTACTGTCCAGGTTTACTCCCTCAGCCTTCTTATTTATTTATTTAGAGATACAGTACTGAAACAGGCCCTTCCAGCCCACCGAGTCTGTGCCAACCATCAACCACCCATTTATACTAATCCTACATTAATCCTATATTCCTACCACATCCCCTCAATTCCCCAACCACCTACATACACTAGGGGCAATTTACAATGGCTAATTTACCTATCAATCTGCAAGTCTTTGGCTGTGGGAGAAAACCGGAGCACCCGGCAGAAACCCACGCAGTCACAGGGAGAACTTGCAAACTCTGCACAGGCAGTACCCGGAATCGAACGCAGGTCACTGGAGGTGTGAGGCTGCGGTGCTCACCACTGCGCCACTGTGTCTTCTCAAGATACCAATAGAGAAGTGAGACTTTTTGCCCATATCTGGGGCTCTGTTTCTTGGCTTCAGGATGGAACCACACGCCAGTTGGCCTGTATGACATGCACAAGGATATCACACACTGCCCCATCCCTGGGACAGCTCAGAGAGAGACCCTTATGATAATGCACCCCACAGGAACATCACAAACAGCCCCCTCCCTAGGACAGCTCAGGGTCAGACACTGCACACACTGCAACAACAGTGACATTACTGTATTAGTCCCTCCATTCTGAAAAACAAGCATTCACCCTACTTTATGCTTTCTGCCCCTTATCCACGCTGCCACTGCCCCTTTAATCCCATCTGCTCCAATTTTGTTAACAAGTCTATTTTATGGTACATTTTCAAACACATTTTTGAAGTCCAGACACACACCATCAACCCCATTACCCTGGTCAACTCTCTCTGAAACTTCATCAAAGAAATTAATTCATTAATTCAGACACAATCTTCTGTTAACCAATCTGTACTGGCTGTCATTTATTAGCCCATGTTCTACCATGTGACAGTTAGTTTTCTCCTGGATAATTGTCTCGAAAATTTTCCCCACCACCGACTTTAGACTAACTGGTCTGTAGTTCCTGGGTTTATCTCTCTTTTTAATCAGGGCTGTAAAATTAGCAACCCTTGCAGACTTATCTTTTAATTCTGGAAAGTCTATTGTGGACAATCTCTTTGGGAATGACTTTAACCAATTAAAGCAACAGGATACTTGATTAATAAATCCAGAACTTTTATTGACAGTAAAATAGTACTTAATAATTGAAAGTAAAATTATACTTAACAAACTTGGGGAATATAACTTTACAGCTCCAGCAGGTGTGCGGAATGGTCGAGCTTGGTCTCAGAGTGTCACGGTCCTCTTTGTCCAGTCTAGATCCCTCATAAGGTGGAGAACTTGGTTGATGATCTGAGCCTTTACCCTTGAGCTCTTCTAGTGTTCCTGCACATTGAAAACTTTCAAGATCCCTACTTTTAACCCCTGGATTGCCATCACACCACCTTGTAAAATAATAATTGGTCCGAGCATTTGCTAGGTACATTTAATTCGTTCTTAATGATGTCTTCCACTAACAGCCAACTGTCCTCAGAATCTCAGACATGAGTACAATGGAGTGGTTTCACACTGTCTCCCAATCTGATCTGAAACAAGTTTCCTCTTCATTGAATCTAGACTTTTGAAGGTCACGATGGAACATAACATGGGTTTTATCAGGGGTCCGAGAAAGGTCCATTGTTTGAATACATTTAGCTGAAACTGCCCTTTCCCACAAAGACACAGAAACTCACAGTAATTAGATTGAACTAACTTTAAATGAAAACCCATTCTCTCTAAAATGATTATTAATTCATTAATTATAACTCAATCAAGGTTCATTACTTTTAGAATTAGAATTAGAATTAGAACATTACAGCGCAGTACAGGCCCTTCGGCCCTCGATGTTGCGCCGACCTGTGAAACCATCTGACCTACACTATTCCATTTCCATCCATATGTCTATCCAATGACCACTTAAATGCCCTTAAAGTTGGCGAGTCTACTACTGTTGCAGGCAGGGCGTTCCACGCCCCTACTACTCTCTGAGTAAAGAAACTACCTCTGACATCTGTCCTATATCTATTACCCCTCAACTTAAAGCTATGTCCCCTCGTGTTTGCCATCACCATCCGAGGAAAAAGACTCTCACTATCCACCCTATCTAACCCTCTGATTATCTTATATGTCTCTATTAAGTCACCTCTCCTCCTCCTTCTCTCCAACAAAAACAACCTCAAGTCCCTCAGCCTTTCCTCGTAAGACCTTCCCTCCATACCAGGCAACATCCTAGTAAATCTCCTCTGCACCCTTTCCATAGCTTCCACATCCTTCCGATAATGCGGTGACCAGAACTGCACGCAATACTCCAGGTGCGGTCTCACCAGAGTTTTGTACAGCTGCAGCATGACCTCGTGGCTCCGAAACTCGTTCCCCCTACTAATAAAAGCTAACACACCATATGCCTTCTTAACAGTCCTATTAATCTGGGTAGCAACCTTCAGGGATTTATGCACCTGGACACCAAGATCTCTCTGTTCATCTACACTACCAAGAATCTTCCCATTAGCCCAGCACTGTGCATTCCTGTTACTCCTTGCAAAGTGAATCACCTCGCACTTTTCCGCATTAAACTCCATTTGCCATCTCTCAGCCCAGCTCTGCAGCCTATCTATGTCCCTCTGTACCCTACAACATCCTTCGGCACCATCCACAACTCCACCGACCTTAGTGTCATCCGCAAATTTACGAACCCACCCTTCTACACCCTCTTCCAGGTCATTTATAAAAATGACAAACAGCAGTGGCCCCAAAACAGATCCTTGCGGTACACCACTAGTAACTAAACTCCAGGATGAACATTTGCCATCAACCACCACCCTCTGTCTTCTTTCAGCTCGCCAATTTATGATTCAAAGCTCTAAATCACCTTCAACCCCATACTTCTGTATTTTCTGCAATAGCCTACCATGGGGAACCTTATCAAACGCCTTACTGAAATCCATATACACCACATCCACTGCTTTATCCTCATCCACCTGTTTGGTCACCTTCTCGAAAAACTCAATAAGGTTTGTGAGGCACGACCTTCCCGTCACAAAACCGTGCTGACTATTGCAAATGAACTTATTCTTTTCAAGATGATTATAAATCCTGTCTCTTATAACATTTTCCAATATTTTACCCACAACCGAAGTAAGGCTCACAGGTCTATAATTACCAGGGCTGTCTCTACTCCCCTTCTTGAACAAGGGGACAACATTTGCTATCCTCCAGTCTTCCGGCACTATTCCTGTCGACAATGATGACATAAGGATCAAGGGCAAAGGCTCTGCAATCTCCTCCCTCGCTTCCCAGAGAATCCTAGGATAAATCCCATCTGGCCCAGGGGACTTATCTATTTTCACACTTTCCAAAATTGATAACACCTCCTCCTTGTGAACTTCAATCCCATCTAGCCTAGTAGCCTGAATCTCAGTATTCTCCTCGACAACATTTTCTTTCTCTACTGTAAATACTGACCCAAAATATTCATTTAACACTTCCCCTACCTCCTCTGATTCCACACACAACTTCCCACTACTATCCTTGATTGGCCCTAATCTAACTCTAGTCATTCTTTTATTCCTGATATACCTATAGAAAGCCTTAAGGTTTTCCCTGATCCTATCCGCCAATGACTTCTCGTGTCCTCTCCTTGCTCTTCTTAGCTCTCCCTTTAGATCCTTCCTGGCTAGCTTGTAACTCTCAAGCGCCCTAACTGAGCCTTCACGTCTCATCCTAACATAAGCCTTCTTCTTCCTCTTGACAAGCGCTTCAACTTCTTTAGTAAACCACGGCTCCCTCGCTCGACAACTTCCTCCCTGCCTGACAGGTACATACTTATCAAGGACACGCAGTAGCTGCACCTTGAATAAGCTCCACATTTCGATTGTTCCCATCCCCTGCAGTTTCCTTCCCCATCCTACGCATCCTAAATCTTGCCTAATCGCATCATAATTTCCTTTCCCCCAGCTATAATTTTTGCCCTGCGGTATATACCTGTCCCTGCCCATCGCTAAGGTAAACCTAACCGAATTGTGATCAATATCACCAAAGTGCTCACCTACATCTAAATCTAACACCTGGCCAGGTTCATTACCCAGTACCAAATCCAATCTGGCATCGCCGCTGGTTTTACAATCATCTGTTTCATGATGGGTAGCTACTCATTAATTATACAGGATATAAACGTTAGTACTGAACACAAAATGGTTCCTTTGGTCATGTGTTCATTATAAAATGGCTTTCTTAACGTTGTTAGTTATTACAATGGATACATTATAAAAATGGTCAAGTTAAACTGATATCGAACTACCCAAGCTTACCTGCATCCTCCAGTCCTCTGGCAACATTCCCATATTCAAGAAGGATTGAAAGATTGTGGTTCGAGTCTCTGATATTTCCACCCTTACTTCCCTCAGCAATCCAGGATGCAGCCCATCCAGACCGGGTGACTTTTCTACTGTGAGTGCTGCCAACCTTGTAATTGTCTCCTCTTTATCTATTTTTATCCCGTCCAAATTCTCCACTTCCTCCTCCTTCACTGTGACATTTGCAGCATCCGTTTGTTTTGTGATGACAGATGAAATGTACTTAATTAGTGCCTCAGCCACACCCTCTGCCTCCACAGGATCTCCTAATTGACCCACCCTTTCATTGACTGTCCATATGTTGGTAAAAGACTTCAGTGTTCCCAGTTATGTGACCTGCTAATCTTTTCTCATACACTCTCTTGCTGATCTCTTTTCCTTTTTCAGCTCTCCTCTGTACTTTCTGTATTTTGCTTGTTTCTCTACTGCATATGAATCCTCACATGATTTCGATATTAATGGTTTATGAACTATTTTGTTGAAGGATTTAGTTTTGTAAATTTCTCCCTAGCTCCCCTCATGGTCAGGCAGAAAGTTTAACTGCAGTGTTTTCAAACAGCAACAGCTTTATTTGAAAAGCCATTGTGACAGGATTCCGGGTTTTAATCCAGTAACAAATCTGGTTCTGATGTCTTGTGGCTCCAGCTGTCATATGACCTGTCAGAGGATGACCTCATAATTGACCAAGTCATGGAGCTGTGGGTTGATGTTTAAATTGTTGCAAAATAATTTTCCAGAAGGACAATCAAAATGAATCAATATATAAAAGGTAGATTTTGTGAATGTGTGCTCCCAGTGGAAATTCCTGCAGAGTCTGCTGGTTTTCATATCCCCAATTCCCCACAGGAAGCTCAGTGCTCGGAATCTGTATTCATTACATTAACATTACACAGAATCATTTCATGGGAGACGCAAGTGTGAATTGTAGACAGGTGGGTCAGTTTTAACTTTCAAAGTAACACAGAAGTAAAATACTGCAGATACTGGAAATCTGAAATAAAAACAGAAAATGCTGGAAATACTCAGCAGGTCTGGCAGCATCTGTGGAGAGAGAAACAGAGTTAACGTTTCAGATCTGTGACCTTTCATCAGAACTGGGCTGAAATTGTCTGAGGGACTGAGATTGTGGAATCAATTTCAGGGTCAAAGACATTGTACTCTGTAAGGATAGGAAGATGGTGATTATTAAGTATAGTGCAATAATATAGATGCTTTTACATTACTTGAATCAACATTGATTTAAACTTTGTGCTCACGAATCCTATCTTTTGATCAAAATGACATTGATAACAATGGAAAAAGCAACACATGCATTTCACGACCACAGGACTTTGTAAAGCCTTTTACAGCCAATGAAGGACTTTCCAAGTGTTGTCACTGCACAGTACAATACAATACCCTACAATAAGTATACTTCACATTCGAGTCACACAAGTGCCAGGCAATGACCATCTCAAACAAGAGAGAATCTAACCATCTCCCCTTGACATTCAACGGTGTTACGATTGCTGAATCCCTCCACTATCAACATCCTGGGGGTTACCATTGACCAGAAACTGAATTGCAATAAGCATATAAATATCATGGCGACAAGAGCAGGTCAGACACTAGGATACCTGCGGCGAGTAACTCACCTCCTGACTCCCCAAAGCCTGTCCCCTATCTACAAGGCACAAGTCAGGAGTGTGATGGAATATTCTCCACTTGCCTGGATAGTTGCAGCTCCAACAACACACAAGAAGCTCGACGCCATCCAGGACAAAGCAGCCCACTTGATTGGCACCTCATTCACAAAATTCACTCTCTCCATAACTGACGCACAGTGGTAGCAGTGTGTACCATCCACAAGATGCACTGCAGCAACGCAGCAAGCCTCCTTAGACAGCACCTTCCAAACCCGTGACTTCTACCACCTTGAAGGACAAGGGCAGCAGATGCATGGGAACACCACCACCTGCAAGTTCCCATCTGAGCCACACGCCACCCTGGAATTGGAACTATATCACCATTCCTTCACTGTGGCTGGGTCAAAATCCTGGAACTCCCTTCCTAACAGCACCACATCGACTGCAGTGGTTCAAGAAGGCAGCTCACCACTACCTTCTCGAGGGAATTAGGGATGGGCAATAAATGCAATAAAATCAATAAAAAGACAATATCCTGTAATCCCCAAAAGTAGAAAATACATACGAAAATGAAAATATAATAAAGCACAGTCAGCATGGATTTCACAAAGAAAGTCTTGATTAACCTTATCTTTGAAGAACCAACAGCAAGAGTAATACAGCAGATGTAGAAGAGTTTAAGTTAATAAAGCCTCATCCTTTTAAGTGCTTGAACCAACAAATTGTGGGTTAACAAAGAAGCACACTAACTGACAGAGCTGCATGTTGTGCTTTCGAGATTACCCGAAAGCAGGGTGTCAGTTAAATCTTCAGGTTGCTGCAACCAGAATAGCCATTGTCCACTATCAGCTTTACTGTTACAAATAAAGGGTGGAACATTCATTGTGAATCTACAGAAACAGTCTGGTCCTGCACACTGCAGACACATCCAGGTCATCACTAACCAGCTCTCCTATAATTGATGCAGTTATTTGATTTTTCCCCATTAGCTCCATGGAATTATTTTTGAAAGATTTTAAATTCCAAGAAGTTTTGTTAATATTCAGCCCTTGAGAAGAAATCATTCCCTGACCACAGTTGAGAAAGCTTTGAATATAAAACTGCAGACTACCAGGTCACACAGAGAAAGCTGATCAGCTAATCTATAATTACTTACTTTTCTTACTTTTGCTCTTGCTATTCGGTTTTTCATCCTTTTCAGTTCCTGACTGTGGATATTATTGTGATTAAATGTGAAAAGATGCACTGTGTCTCAGCCCCGGTATATTGGCTCTTTCTCTGTACAGTGCTGTATACACTCAGATACTGACAGTGTCTCTCCCTCCCTCAACTTTCCAGCCCTGACGGTGCAGAAAGCGCTGCTCAAAGTTACACATTCTGACTGTTTGCAGTTGATTAGTGAGAGATTATTAACAGATCCTTCTGCAGCGCTGCCTCGGTTAATAACAGCAGATCTAAGCCACATTTCAGATACGGAAACAGATGCATCAATTATTCACTCTTTCCCAGAGTGTGTGAGGCCGGGACAAGCAGCAACATTCCGGCCCCATGCTCTGCAATTACCCAGCACCAGCGGAAAGCAGTGAATACAGATTCAATCAGTGGGTTAATGTCCATTACAGGGATGCAAGATTCCACGGTCCAGGACAAACATCCCCATACACCGAGAACAAGCTCAGGAAAACCCGGGGGAGTTAATATCCCAATCACTGAGCATTCCAGCAACATTGAACAAGTTCCTGAACTGAGTGAACCTTTCAAAGTACAGAAGTGATGACGAGGTCAAAAAGGTCTGAACAGTTGAGGTGACTGAGTGGTTTCAGCTTCTCTGTTCAGGTTGCAGCTTTCACTGGAGGCATGTGTTTAAATCCCACTTCTGACAACTAGATTTTCAGTTACTTTGCAGAGCTTCCTTGAAGGTTTGGGGTCAAGTAAATACTGAGGAACTGTTTCTAACTGCTGAATGGTCAATAACCAAAGGTTACAGATTTAAGGTGACTGACAAAACCAGAAGGAACTTGAGGAAAAATTCCTTTCTGCAACGTGTGGTTAGGATTTCAGTTATGTGGATAGATTGGAGAAGCTGGGGTTGTTCTCCTTCGAGAGGAGATTTGATAGAGGTGTTCACAATCATGAGGGGCCGTGACAGACCCGATAGAGAGAAACTGTTGGTAGAAGGATTGAGACTCAGGTAAAAGCTGTGGCTCAGTTGGTCACACTCACATCGAAATCACAAGCTTCTGGGTTCAGATTTCACAGCTGACACTCCAATGCAGCACTGAGGGTGTTGAAGGTACTGCCTTTCAGGTGTGATGTTAAACCAAGACCTGGTCTGCATGTTTGGGTGAATGTAAAAGATCCCATGCTGCAATTTCAAACAAGTGAAGAGCAATTCTCCCTGGTGTTGTGATCAATATTTGCCCATCAGATCAGTTGGTCATTATCACATTGCTGTTTGTGGGTATTAACTGCTGCATTTCTGACATTACAACAGTGATTACACTTCAACAGTATTTCATTGTTTACAAAGTGCTTTGATATATCCAGTGGTCTTGAAAGGTGCTATATAAATGCAAGTCTTTTCTTTCTTTATCACAACACATTGCTGTGTAAAAAATGGTTCCTCATGTCATCTCTGGTTCTTCTGCCAATCACCTGATATCTGTGTCCTCTGCTAACTGACCCTTTTACCACTGGAAACAGTTTCTCCTTATTTAAACTATTGAAAACCTCCATGATTTTGAACAAATGTGTCAAATCTCTTCTGAACTTTCTCTGCTGCAAGGAGAACAACCCCAGCTTCTCCAATCTCTTCACATAACTGAAATCCCTCACCCTGCTACCATTGTGGTAAATCTCTTTTTTATTCTTTCATGAGATGTGGGCACTGCTGACACAATGCGATTCCTGTCAATGGAGCGGCCCGCTGACATCATCGGAGAGCGCCAAGCTGCTCATAGGCACAGCTACATCTTGCCAGTGTTAAGTTGCACATGCGCAGGATGATGTCATGGCTCAGCGCCAACGTCATCGCATATCCGCGCCTGGTCCATCTTCGCACATGCACGCTGCAGCATCATCAGATATCCAGCCTCTCACTCAGCTGGAGGAAGCAGCTGAATAGGAGACTTTGAGGCTGGAGCTCTCCCCCCTCGGCAACTCGCTCCAGGCCTCGATGCTTCCTCCCCTCAGCCGCTCGCTCTACACCGCACTGCTCCCCTGGCCGATTGTTCCCCGCTCGCGTCACCCAGCTCTCCTGCCACTCGCTCCCAGCCCCCCAACCCCCGCTCCAGCCATTAGCTCTAGGCCGTACCACTTCCTTCCTCTCGGCCACTCACTACTCGCTCCTACGTCACACTTTACAGCCCGCCTTGCTTCTTCGGGCGGCGCGTGGAGACTGGACAAACGTGGGAGCAAGAGGCCGAGAGAAAGGAAGCAGCACGACCTAGAGCTTGCAGCTGGAGGGGAGGGGGTGTGGTGGGGAACGAGTGACCAGAGAATGGGGTGGTGCGATCAGAGGACAATCGGCCAGGGAAGTGGGGGAGAGCAGTGAGGTCTGGAGTGAGCGGCTGTGGAGGGTGGAAGCGGCCAGTGCGAAGGAGGGGGAGAAAGCGAGTTGTGCCACTTAGTGGTTGCGTTGTCAGCAAACGCAGCCTTTATTGTCCATCCTTAATTGCCCTTGAGAAGGTGGTGGTGAGCTGCCTTTTTGGAGCTGCTGCAGTCCATGTGTTGTACGTAAACCCACAGTGCTGTTAGGAAGTGAGTTCCAAGATTTTGATCCAGTGACAGTGAAGGAATGGTGATATCGTTCCCAGTCAGGACAGTGTGTAACTTGGAGGGGAGCTTGCAGATGGTGGTATTCCCATTCATCCAATGTCCTTCTAGGTGGTCGAGATCGGGGGTTTGGAAGGTGCTGCAGAAGGAGGTTTGGTGAGTTGCTGCAGTGCATCTTGTAGATGGTACACACTGCTGCCACTGTTCACTCGTGGTGGAGCGAGTGAATATTTAAAGTAGTGGATGGAGTGCTGATCAAGTGAGCTGCTTTGTCCTGGATGGTGTTGAGTTTCTTTGGTGTTGTTGGAGCTGCACTCATCCAGGCAAGTGGTGAGTATTGCATCATGCTCCTGACTTGTGCCTTGTAGATGGTGGACAGGAGGTGAGTTACTTCCAGCAGAATTACCATCCTCTGACCTGCTCTTGCAGCTACGGTATTTATATGGCTGATCCAATTCAGTTTCTTCTCAATGGTAATCCCCAGGGTGTTGATAGTGAAGGATTCAGAAATGGTAATGTCATTGAATGTCAAGAGGAGATGGTTAGATTCTCTCTTGTTGGAGATGGTCATTGCCTGGCATTTTTGTGGCGTGCATGTTACTTGCCACTTATCAGCCCAAGCCCAATGTTGTCCAGGTCTCTCTACATATGGACACGGACTGCTTCAGTATCTGAGGAGTTGCTAATGTGACTGAACATTTTGCAATAATCAGCAAACATCCCCACTTCTGACCTTATGATGGAGGGAAGGTCATTGATGAAGCAGATGAAGTTGATTGGGGCCTCGGACGTGACCCTGAGCAACTCCTGAACGATGTTCTGGGACTGAGATGATTGGCCATCCCCAACCATCACCATATTCCTTTGCGCTAGGTATGACTCCAACTAGTGGAGAGTTTCCCCCTGATTGCCATTGTCTTCAATTTTGCAAGGGCTCCATGATGCCTTTGGCAGGAGCAGTCACTGTTACCTCATCTCACCTCCTGAATTCAGCTCTTTTGTCCAGAATTGACCGGGTTGGATTTGTCCTGCTTTTTGTGTACAGGACATACCTGGGCAATTTTCCACATTGCCGGGTAGATGCCAGTGTTGTAACTGTACTGGAACAGCTTGGCTAGCGGTGCGGCTAGTTCTGGAGCACAAATCTTCAGCACCACAGCCGCAATGTTGTCAGTATCCAGTGCCTTCAGCCATTTCTTGATATCATGTGGAGTGAATTGGATGAGCTGAAGATTGTCACCTGTGATGCTGGGGACCTCAGGAGGAGGCCGGGATGGATCATCTACTTGGCACTTCTGGCTGAAGAAGTTTGCAAATGATTCAACCTTGTATTATGCACTGATATGGTGTTCTCCCCTATCATTAAGGATGGGGGCATTTGTGGAGCCTTGTCCTCCTTACCTTCCAGGACCAGAGAGCAGTTGAACCTCTTCCAGCGCGCCGGAGTTTTGGAAAAAAAGGCAAACAGTGATGTCAGAGGAGAGCTGCATGCTGATTGGTTGGTGAATAGCAGCTCTTAAAAAAAGGGGAAAGTTGTTTTTTTCTGTTGGAAAAAAAACTCTGGTGTTAAGGTGAGTACTACTAAAGTTTTTTTTTAAGGACTTTGGGTTGAAGTGGTGGTACAAGGCCTCTAGTATAATTAGTATTTTTTAATTAAGGGAGTAACTCATTAACCTAAGGGTAAGTCATGGCAGGAGAGCTCAGCCCCGTGATATGCATCTCCTGCGCTATGTGGGAAATCAGGAACGCTTCCAGTGTCCCTGATGACCACATGTGCGGGAAGTGTATCTATCTGCAGCTACTGGCTACCCGCATTAGGGAGCTGGAGCTGCGGGTGGATTCACTGTGGAGCATCCGCGATGCTGAGGAAGTCGTGGACAGCACGTTTAGTGAGGTGGTCGCACCACAGGTAATGGCTGCACTGGCAGAAAAGAGATGGGTGACCACCAGATGGAGTAGTAGGCGCAGGTAGGTAGTGCAGGGGTTCCCTGTGGCCATCCCACTCTCAAACAGATATACCGCTTTGGATACTGTTGGGGGGATGACCTCCCAGGGGAAAGCAGCAACAGCCGAGTTTGTGGCATCACAGAGGGCTCTGCAGCACTGCAGGGGAGGAAAAGGTTTGGAAGAGCTTTAGTGATAGGGGATTCATTATAAGGGGTGCAGATAGGCATTTCTGCGGCCGCAAACGAGACTCCAGGATGGTATCTTGTCTCCCTGGTGCTAGGGTCAAGGATGTCTCGGAGTGGCTGCAGGACATTCTGAAAAGGGACGGTGAGCAGCTCGAGGTCGTGGTCCATATTGGTACTAACGACATAGGCAGGAAGAGAGTTGAGGTCCTGCAAAGTGAATATAGGGAGTTAGGCAGAAGGTTAAAAAGCAGGACCTCTAGGGTTGTAATCTCAGGATTACTTTCTGTGCCACGTGCTAGTGATGGTAGGAATAGGAGGATTAGGCAAATGAATGCGTGGCTGAAGAGCTGGTGTAGCCGGGTGGGCTTCAGGTACTTGGATCTTCTGGTGCAGAGGTGACCTGTACAAGAGGGACGGGTTGCATCTAAACTGGAGGGGGACCAATATCCTTGCAGGGAGGTTTGCTAGTACTACTCGGGAGGGTTTAAACTAGTCTGGCAGGGGGGTGGGACCCAAAGTAGTGGTCTCTCTGATGAGATTTTTGAGGCAAATATAGAGGTCAAAGCAAGCAAGTCCAGTAGGCAGGCTGGGCAGATGCAGGACGGGGAGCGTGGAAGGTCTGGTAGACTAAACTGCATTTACTTCAATGCAAGATGCCTTACAGTAAGGCAGATGAACTCATGGATCGGTACATGGGATTGTGATATTATAGCTATTACGGAAACCTGGTTGAGGGATGAGCAGGACTGGCAGCTCAATGTTCCGGGGTACCGATCCTTCCAGCGTGACAGAGATGGAGGTAAGAGAGGAGGTTGCACTATTGATTAGGGAGGACATCACGGCAGTACTTAGAAAGGATATCCCGGGGGAATGACAAGCGAGGCCATATGGGTAGAACTTAGAAATAAGAAAGGTGTGATCACTTTGATGGGATTATACTATAGGTCCCCCAATAGTCAGGGGGAATTGAAGGAGCATATTTGTAGGGAAATCACAGATAGGTGTAGGAATTATAGGGTTGTAATAGTAGGTGATTTTAACTTCCCTAATATTGACTGGACTGCCTTAGTACTAAGGGGTCAGATGGGGAAAAATTTGTTAAGTGTGTCCAGGATAGTTTTCTGAAGCAGTATGTGGATGGCCCTGCTAGAGAAGGGGCTACACTTGACCGCCTCTTTGGAAATGAGGATGGGCAGGTGGTTGATGTGTCAGTGGGAGAGCACTTTGGGACCAGTGACCATAACTCTATTAGCTTCAAGATCTTTACGGAACAGGATAGGACTGGTCCTCAGGTTGAAGTCCTAAATTGGGGGAAGGCTAATTTTGATAGCTTCAGACAGGAACTCTCAAAAGTTGAATGGGAGAGGCTGTTTACAGGTAAAGGGACATCTGGCAAGTGGGAGGCTTTTAAAAGTGAGATCGGAAGAATTCAGGGCTGGCAATTTCCTGTCAGATGGAAGGGCAAGGCTGGCAAGTTTAGGGAACCTTGATTGACTAGGGGTATTGAGGGCCTGGTCAGGATAAAGAAGGAGGCATATGTCAGGTATAGGCAGCTGGGATCGAGCGAGACCCTCGAGGAGTATAGGGGATGTTGGACTACACTGAAGAAGGAAATTAGGAGGGCGAAAAGGGGCCATGAGATCTCCCTGGCAGACAAGATAAAGGAGAATCCTAAAAGATTCGATAAGTATATAAAGAGTAAAAGGGTAGCCAGGGAGACAGTAGGTCCCCTTAAGGATCAGTGTGGTAATCTATGTGTGGAGCCACGGGAAATGGGCGAGGTCTTAAATGAATATTTCTCGTCCATATTTACTGTGGAGAAGGTCATGGAAGCCAGTGAGTTCAAGGGAGGGAACAGCAATATCCTGAAGCATATCAACATTACAAAGGAAGTGGTGTTGGAGGTATTGAAGCGCATTAAGGTGGATAAATCCCCAGGGTCTGACCAGGTGTATCCTAGGATGCTATGGGAAGCAAGTTAGGAGATTGCTGGGGCCCTGGCCGAGATTTTTGTATCGTTAGCCACAGGTGAGGTACCGGAAGACTGGAGGATAGCTAATGCTATGCTTTTATTTAAGAAGGGCAGCAGGGATAAGCCAGGGAACTACAGGCCGGTGAGCCTTACATCAGTGGTGGGAAAGTTCTTGGAAGGGATTCTGAGAGACAGGATTTATATGCATTTGGAAAGGCAAGGTCAGATTAGGGATAGTCAGCATGGCTTTGTGCGTGGGAAATCATGACTCATGATTTTGATTGAGTTTTCCGAGGAGGTGACCAAGAGGATTGACAAGGGCAGGCCGATGAATGCTGTCTACATGGACTTTAGCAAGGCCTTTGACAAGGTCCTGCCTGGTAGGCTGGTCCAGAAGGTTCAAACACATGGAATCCAGGGTGAGCTAGCCAATTGGATACAAAATTGGCTTGGTGATAGGAGGCAGAGGGTGGTAGTGGAGGGTTGTTTTTCAGATTGGAGGCCAGTGACCAGTGGTGTGTCGCAGGGATCGGTGCTGGGCCCTCTGTTGTTTGTCGTATATATTAATGGCTTGGATGTGAATGTAAGGGGCATGATTAGTAAGTTTGCAGATGACACCAAAATTGGTGGTATAGTGGACAGTGAAGAAGGTTGTCTAAGTTTACAACAGGATATAGATCAACTGGAAAAGTGGGCAAGGGATTGGCAAATGGAATTTAACGCGGACAAGTGTGAAGTCATGCATTTTGGGAAGTTAAAACAGGGCAGGACATTTTCACTGAATGGCAGGGCCTGGGGAGTATTGTTGAGCAGAGAGACCTTGGGGTGCAAGTACATAGTTCCCTGAAAGTGGCAACACAGGTAGACAGGGTGGTGAAGAAGGCGCCTGGCATGCTTGACTTCATCGGCTGTGGCATTGAGTACAAGAGTTGGGACGTCATGTTACAGTTGTACATAACGTTGGTTAGGCCGCATTTGGAGTACTGTGTGCAGTTCCGGTGGCTGCACTACAGGAAAGATGTGATTAAGCTAGAGAGGGTGCAGAAAAGATTCACAAGGATGCTGCCTGGTTTGGAGGGCCTGAGTTATAAAGAGAGATTGGATAAGCTGGGTCTGTTTTTCCTGGAGTGAAGGTGGCTGAGAGGGGACATGATAGAGGTATATAAAATTATGAGAGGCATAGATAGTGTAGATAGCCAGAGTCTGTTACCCATGTAGGGGTGACTAAAACTAGAGGGCATAGATTTAAGGTAAGAGGGAGGAGGTTTAAAGGGGATCAAAGGGGTAAATTTTTCACAGAAAGAATCGTGGGTATCTGGAATGAGCTGCCTGGTGGAGGCATGAACAGCAGTGACATTTATGAGGCATCTGGACAGGTACTTGAATGAGCAAGGCATGGAGGGATATGGAATTAATGCAGGCAGGAAGGATTAGTACAGATGGGCATTATGGTCGGCATGGACGTGGTGGGCCGAAGGGCCTGGTTCAATGCTGTACGACTCTATGACTCTCTGTGACTCCTGTTAATTGCTTAATTATCCACCACCATTCAGGACTGGATGTGGCAGGACTGCAGAGCTTTGATCTGATCTGTTGGTTGTGAGATCGCTTAGCTCTGTCTATTGCATGCTGCTTCCACTGTTTGACATGCAAGTAATCCTGTGTTGTAGCTTCACCAGGTTGACACCTCATTTTTAGGTCTGCTTGGTGCTGCTCCTGACATGCCCTCCTGCACACTTCATTGAACCACTATTGCTCCCTTGGCTTGATGGTAATGGTAGAGTGAGGGATATGCCAGGCCAGGAGGTAACATATTGTGTTTAAATACAATTCTGCTGCTGATGATGACCCGCAGTGTCTCATGGATGCCCAGTTTTGAGCTGCCAGATCTGTTCATTTCTTCCCTCAGAAATAATTGGGAAAAAATTCCTAAGGAATGCAGGAATTAAATAAAATGGAGAGAGAAATAAATATTGACAAAATAGATGGCAGCATTTGGAAGGTGAAAAGAAAGTTTTAGTATTGATGAGTGAGAGGAATATATCACACTTTGGGGCTTCTGTCAGTAGATTTACTGATAATCTGGGGAATTGATAGGAAACTGCTTCATGTTTGGTGGGAAAAAATTCTCACCCTTGGGGTGGAGCCAACAGCTGCATCCGTCCAATAACAGACAGAGTAGTAGTACTGTATCAGTCCTTGTTAGCTCAGTTGGTAGAGCATGAGACCTTTAATCTCAGGGTTTTGGATTTGAGACCCTTGTTGTGTGGTTGTTCTTCCCTTTTTCAGACTTCATCGGCAGAGAGTTCAAGGAGTGTTTGAAATTAAATTCAACAACATCACTAGATTTCAACCCAGCCGCCCCAGCCCCCTCCCAGTGTAGTTGACAGGTCCCTCAACCTCTGCCCTCCCCATTCCATTCCCTCCCAGAACTGCGACTCACTTTCCACCCCACCTGCCTCCACATCCAAAGGATCATCCTCCACCATTTCCGCCACCTCCAGCGTGATGCCACCACCTACCTCATCTTCCCCTCCCCTGTCAACATTCCGAAGGGATCGTTCCCTCCACAACACCCTGGTCCACTCCACCATTATCCCTGACACCTCGTCCCCTTCCCAAGGCACCTTCTCATGCAATCGCAGGAGATATAATACCTGCCCTTTTCCCTCCTCTCTGCTCATTATCTAAATCCCAAACACTCCTTTCAGGTGAAGCAGCGATTTACTTGTACTTCTTTCAATTATGTATACTGTATTCACTGCTCACAATGTGGTCTCCTCTAAACTGGGGAGACCAAACGCAGATTAGGTGGAACACCTCGGCTCAGTCCGAAAGCATGACCCCGAGCTTCTGGTTCCTTGCCATTTCAACACTCCCCCCTGCTCTCATGTCAACATTTCTGTCTTGGGCCTGTTCCAGTGTTCCAGTGAACATCTCCATGGAAAGATCAATCTTACACGGTAGCTCAAATGTTGGATTTTGTATGTTTAGTATCTTTTCTCATCCAAAGATTACACTGTCAATCATTCACCACTCTGTCTTCTCCTGAACTTCGAGTTCAAATTTGTTTGTGAAGTTGAGTGACACGTTCAGACAGCACAGTCTTTGTCTTTGTGAAGGAAGTGATTTCGGAATGGCTGTTTGAAACTGTCCCTCCTTGCACAGAAATTCAGTGCAAATACTCAAATCACCCACAATTTCTTCGTGAGAAATTTGTTCACAATTGCATTCAACATGGAAACCGCCTCAACATTAATCTCACTGAAGGAAAGTGTGACTGTGTTGTTTGTTTCAGAGTGTTGGTGCCGTTATGTGTCGCTCTTAACCAAGACTGGGACACAACGCAAGGTTGATCCAAGGTTGGCATATATTATCATTCAGGAGCAAGAAAAATGAAAAGGAACCAAACAAGAAAACCCAGTCTCCAGATGTGAGAATCTGTAGATCCGCTTTGGGAAAGTGAATCAGAGCAGAATGAAGGGTGAACTGTCCGACTGCCCAGAAGAGATGAAGACACAGCTCAGTCAGCACGTTCCCCTGGTTTATGATGCTGAAACATTCCTCACACAGAAATTATTCAACCCGATGACAAACGTGCTTCCAGCCGATAATTTATTCAGATAATTTTTTTTGAGCTACAACACAAACAGCTACTCGACAATGTGGAAAATTGCCCAGGTGTGTCCTGTCCATAAAAAAAAAAAGCAGGACAAATCCAATCTGACCAATTACCGCCCCATCAGTCTACTATCAATCATCAGCAAAGTGTTGGAAGATGTCATTAACAGTGCTATCAATCACCACGCATTTAGCAATAATCTGCTCATCGATGCTCAGTTTAGATTCCTCCAGGGCCTCTCGGATCCAGGCAAACATTTGGAAGCTGGAGTATAATGTGGGAAAATGTGAGGTTATTCACTTTGGTAGTAAGAACAGATAAATTAAATATTATTTAAATTGCGAGAGACTACAGAATGGTGCGGTATAGAAGGATCTGGGTGTCCTCGGACATGAATCACAAAAAGTTAGCATGCAGGTAGAGCAAATAATTAGGAAGGCAAATGGAATGTTACCCTTTATTACAAGGGGAATGGAGGATAAAAGGAGAGAAGTCTTGCGACAAATGTCCAGGGTGTTGGTGAAACCACACCTGGAGTACTGTGTACAGTTTTGGTCTCCTTATTTCAGGAGGGATATACTTGCACTGGAGGCAATTCAGAGAAAGAGGTGGGCAACTGTCTCTTCCCCACCACAGCCACCTCGAGGGCATTGTGCGGAGGGGGTGAGACTTCGGGCGTGCAGGAAGGATCTGATGGGGAGGGCTCTTCTCACCACCAGCCAAGTTTCATCTTGGTGCTTGTGTGAAAGTTCTGGTGATGAGGCATTCCGCAAAATGACTTTGGCAGTTTGCTCGGGGAACCATCCGACTGGATCCACCATCTCCTTTTCCTGTAGGGCCTTGAGGACATTCCGTGCAGACCACTACCTGAAGGATTGGTGGTCAAAAATGTTTTTCCACAGAAACTTTCCCACGAAGGATAGGTGGTACGGCACGGTCCAACTGGATGGAGCATTCCGCGGCAATGTGACCAGGCCCATCCTTCACAAAGCTGGGGACAGATAGAACCTCAGCACGTAGTGACACTTGGAGATTGTGTACTGGGGATCTGCGCACAGCTTGATGCAGCCGCACACGAAGGTAGTCATCAGGATGAGGGCGACGTTGGGTACATTTTTCCCGCCCTTATCCAGGGGTTTGAACATCGTGTTCCTCCAGACCTGGTCCATTTTGGAACCCCATATGAAGCGGAAAATGGCTCGGGTGATCGCCACAGCGCAGGAGTGGCGGATGGGCCAGACCTGCACCACGTACAGCAACGTGAGTGCCTCGCACCTGATGACCAGGTTCTTACCCACAATGGAGAGAGATCGCTGCTCCCACATGCTCAGCTTTTGGTGTATCCTGGCTACTCGCTACTTCCAGGTTTTGGTGCACGTCCCAGCCCTTCCAAACCATATCCACAGCACCTTCCGGTAGTGTGACCTGACGGTGAAGGGGACAAAGGATCGGTCAGCCCAGTTCCCAAAGAACATGGACTCGCACTTGCCGTGGTTAACTTTGGCGACCGAGGCGAGTTCGAACTGGTCGCAGATGCTGATCAGTCTGCGAACGGACAGCGGATCCGAGCAAAAGACGGCGACGTCATCCAGGTACAGGGAAGTTTTAACCTGAGTGACTCCACTGCCTCGGATTGTAACACCCCCTTATGCTTGCATCCTTCCTAATAGACTCAGCAAAGGGTTCAATACAGCAAACAAACAAGACAGAGGAGAGAGGACTGCCCTGTCTGTCTTTGCAAAGCAGGTGTAGAAAAAGATGCAGTGGTTTTTATCGCGGTTCATCCCAAGCAGCTGTGTAACACAGGAGTCTGTGCTCCACAGGCTGTTCTCAGGGATGCACACCGAGATAAACATCAACTGCTGCAGGAGGACTATCAATTGGGTGAAAGACGCCCTTTGGTCTGCCCGAAACTTGCTGGTCTTCCAGCGCAAAGAGTTGTCCACGACCTAATGTTGCAGACTGGCACATTCCAAGGTCCAAGACTACGTGCTGAGGGACGCACTACAGCTTGGGGCAGCCGCTGCAAAGGTTCACTGGGGAAGACCACTGTGTAAGGCACCCCCACCAAGGTGAACTGAGGGACTGGATCCATGGAAATCCCCTCGGGCTGTATCCAGAAAATATTTCTCCGCCTCCAGGCTCACTTCTTTGACCAGGAGTCCTCCTCCCGACCAGCAGACCCATTCACCCACCTCCAGCATTCTCCCTCTACCTGGACCCCTCCCCCTGGCCACTGACCCACTCTTGATCTCTTCATTGAAAACTGTCGGCGAGACATTTGTCATCTCAATTTCTCTGCCCCAATCACTCACTGTAACCTGTCCCCCTCTGAACTTGAGGCATTCTGTTCTCTCAGGTCTAACCCCGACATGGTCACCAAACCATGGGCGGCACAGTGGCGCAGTGATTAGCACCTCAGCCTCACAGCTCCAGGGACCCGGGTTCGATTCTGGGTACTGCCTGTGCGGAATTTGCAAGTTCTCCCTGTGTCTGCGTGGGTTTCCTCCGGGTGCTCCGGTTTCCTCCCACATGCCAAAGACTTGCAGTTTGATAGGTTAATTGGCCATTATAAATTGCCCCGAGTATAGGTAGGTGGCAGGGAAATTTATAGGGACAGGTGGGGATGTGGTAGGAATAAGGGATTAGTGTAGGATTAGTATAAATGGGTGGCTGATGGTCGGCACAGACTCGTTGGGCCGAGTAAACTAAACTAAACCTGCAGACAAGGGTGGTGCTGTTGTTGCATGGCATACTGACCTCTACCTTGCAGAGGCACAGCGCCAACTCACAGACACGTCTTTCTTCCTCCCACTTGACCATGACCCCATCGCCGATAATCAAGCCACCATGCAAAGGACTGTCACTGACCTCATCTCCTCTGGAGATCTTCCCTCTACAGCTTCCAACCTCAGAGTCCCGCAACCCTGGACAGCCCGCATCTACCTCCTTCCCACAATCCACAAACGGGAATGTCCCGGCAGACCCATTGTGTCAGCCTGCTCCTGCCCCATTGAACTTATTTCTTCCTATCTTGACTCTATCTTTTCTCCGCTGGTCCAGTCTCTTCCCACCTACATCCGTGACTCTTCTGACGCCTGACGTCATTTTGACAATTTCCAATTTCCTGGTCCCAACCGCCTCCTCTTTACTATGGACGTCCAATCGCTCTGCACCTCCGTCCCCCACCAGGATGGTTTGAGGGCTCTCCGCTTCTTCCTGGAACAGAGGCCCAACCAGTCCCCATCCACCACCACCCTCCTCCGCCTGGCTGAACTTGTTCTCAGACTGAACAACTTCTCCTTCAACTCCACGCACTTCCTTCAAGTCAAAGGTGTCGCTATGGGTACCCGCATGGGTCCTAGTTATGCCTGTCTTTTTGTGGGATATGTCGAGCATTCTTTGTTCCAGTCCTACTCAGGCCCCCTCCCCCAACTCTTTTTCCGGTACATTGATGACTGTATCGGTGCCGTTTCCTGCTCCCGCCCCGAACTAGAAAACTTTATCAACTTTGCTTCCAATTTCCACTCTTCTCTCACCCTTACATGGTCCATCTCTGACACTTCCCTTCCCTTCCTCGACTTGTTTGTCTCCATCTCTGGGGATAGGTTGTCTACTAATATCCATTATAAGCCCACCGACTCGCACAGCTACCTCGACTACACTTCTTCACACCCTACCTCCTGTAAGGACTCCATTCCATTCTCCCAGTTTCTCCGTCTTCGACGCATCTGCTCTGATGATGCTACCTTCCATGACGGTGCTTCTGGTATGACCTCCTTTTTCCTCAACCGAGGAATCCCCCCCACTGTTGTTGACAGGGCCCTGAACCCTGTCCGGCCCATTTCCCGTACTTCTGCCCTCAACCCTTCCCCTCCCTCCCAGAACGGTGACAGGGTTCCCCTTGTCCTCACTTTCCACCCCATCAGCCTCCATATCCAAAGGTTCATCCTCTGCCATTTCCGCCACCTCCAGCGTGATGCCACTACCAAACACATCTTCCCCTCCCTTTCCCTGTCAGCATTCCGAAGTGATCATTCCCTCTGCGACAGCCTGGTCCACTCCTCCATTACCCCCACCACCTCGTCCCCGTCCCATGGCACCTTCCCCTGCAATCGCAGGAGGTGTAATACCTGCCCATTTACCTCCTCTCTCCTCACTATCCCAGGCCCCAAATACTCCTTTCAGGTGAAGCAGCGATTTACTTGTACTTCTTTCGATGTAGTATATTGTATTCGCTGCTCACAATGTGGTCTCCTCTATATTGGGGAGACCAAGCGCAGACTGGGTGACCGTTTTGCGGAACACCTCGGTTCGGTCCGCAAGCAGGACCCTGAGCTTCCGGTTTCTTGCCATTTCAACACTCCCCCCTGCTCTCATGCTCACATCTCTGTCCTGGGATTGCTGCAGTGTTCCAGTGAACGTCAACGCAATCTCGAGGAACAGTATCTCATTTACCGATTAGGCACACGACGGCCTGCCGGACTGAACATTGAGTTCAATAATTTCAGAGCATGACAGCCCCCGATTTTACTTTCATTTTTAGTTGTTTTTTCTTTTTTCTTCTTTTTTGCTTTTTTACATTTTTTACAACCTTTTATATTGCATTTATTTCATTTCATCTTAGTTTATTCAGTTTGCTTACCCACTGTTTTTTTTCAGGTTTGCACTTGCTGCTGTTCAATATTCAGTCCGTTAACACCTATTCTGTACTAATGCTTTGTCTTTCAACACACCATTAACATATTGTTTGCCTTTGCTCCATGACCTTTTGGTCAGCTATGTGGCCTTGTCCAACCTGCACCTTCTCCTTTGTTATCTCTTGCCCCACCCACACCTCACTTGCTTATAACCTGTGACATTTTTAATATTTGTCAGTTCCGAAGAAGGGTCAGTGACCCGAAACGTTTACTCTGCTTCTCTTTCCACAGATGCTGCCAGACCTGCTGAGTGGTTCCAGTATTTCTTGTTTTTATTCCAAAAAATATTTGTTTGCTGCAAAAAGTACATGGCAGGTAAAATGAAATGGAAGGGTTGTGAGGCTGAAGGAAACTGATCTCCTTTGCAATCTTTGTATTTTTGACTTGGTGCTGTTTTTGAACTGTTTTGTAATGTATCTTTTTATAGTTTTTTTGACGGATAAAGTATATTTTGGAAATAAAAAAAAGGTTCAGAGAAGGTTCACTGGATTTATTCCTGTGATGAAGGGGTTGTCTTTTGAGGAGGATTGAGCAGGTTGGATCTATACTGATTGGAGTTTAGAAACATGAGAGGTGATCGTATTGAGACATCTAAGATTCTGAAGGGTCTTGACAGGGTAGAAGCTGAGAGGATGTTTCCCCTCGTGGTGGAATCCAGAACTTGGGGACACAGTTTCAGAATTACGGATTTTCCATTTAAGAAAGAAATGAGGAGGAATTTCTTCACTCGGACAATTGTTCATCTTTGTATTTTTATCTACAAGGATGTCAAGGGTTATGGGGGGCAGGCAAGAAAGTGGGGTTGATGCCATGATCAGATCAGCCATGATCCTATTGAATGGCAGAGAAGGCTCGAGGGGCCAAATGGTCTACTCCTGCTACTATTTCTGTTCTTATGATCTCATTGCAGCTTGTTCCAAATAGAGACAAAAGAGTGGAATTCCAGAGGAGAGGTGAGAGTAATTACCCTTGAGTGAGTGTGGCATCAAAGATCCCTAGCAAAATTGAAATCAATGGGAATCAGGGGAAAACTGTCCACTTGTTGGACTCCTACCTAGCTAGCACAAAGCAAGATGATTATGGTTGGTGGAGGCCGATCATCTCAGCCCAGGTCATTGCCTCAGGAGTTTCTCAGGGTAGTGTCCTAGGCTCAACCATCCTCAGCTGTTTTATTAATGGGTTTCCCCTCAACTTAAGTCAGAAGTGGGAATGTTAGGTGATGATTCACAACTCCTCAGATACTGAAGGAGTCCATGTCTGCAAGCAGCGAGACTTGAACAACATTCAGGCTTGAGCTGATCCGTGACAAGCGACTTGATTGCCACAAAAGTGCCATGCAGTGAACATCTCCAATGAGAGAGAATCAAACCATCTACCTTTTAATACTCAGCAGCATTATCATCACTGAATCCCTCACCAGCAACATCTTGGGGGTTACCATTGATTATAAACTAAACTGGACCAGTCACATCTATGCTGCGGCTTTTAGCGTAGGTCAGAAATTGGGAATTCTGCAGCAAGTATCTCACCTCCTGACATGCCAAAGCCTGTCCATTGTCTACAAGGCACAGGTCAGGAGTGTGATGGAATACTCTCCACTTTTCTGGATAGCTGCATCTCCAACAACACATAAAAAGCTCAATACCACCCAGGACAAAGCAGTCCTCTTCATCGGTACCTCACCCACCACTTTAAACATTCACTCCCTCCACCACCAGAGCACAGTGGCAGCAGTGTGTACCACCTACAAGATTCACTGCAGTAACTCGCTAAGTAACGTTCGACAGCACCATCCAAACCCGTGATCACAACCACCTCGAAGGACAAGGGCAGCAGATGCATGGGAACACCACCACCTGCAGGTTCACCTCCAAGTCACTCACCATCATGACTTGGAACAATATCACCATTTCTTCACTGTTGTTGGGTCAAAATCCTGGAAATCTCTCCGCAATAGCACTGCGGGTGTTCCTACACCACATTGACTGCAGCAGTTCAAGAAGGCAGCTCCCCACCACATTCTCAAGGGCAATTAGGGATGGGCAATAAATGCCAGCCTTGCCAGCGATACTCACACCCAAGAATGAATAAAAAACAAATTATTCTCCACAGATTCCCCACAATCCGGGCTTGGACATTTACTTCAGGAGCACAGAGCTTTATATAACTACAACATGAGTTCCAATCTTCAGATTCCATTAGCCTTTCACATTATTTTCTCCCAGTCCACTAGCTTTTAGTGATTCAGCACTCGGGTCTCTGCTTCTCCAGTTTCTAACATCTCACCACTTGTAAAAAACACTCTGATCTATCTTTCGTAGGTCCTAGATGACCCCTCATTTTCAACTCCATCTGCCAAAGCATTGCTCACTCACTTAATCTATCAAGAAGATTTGAAAATAAATTTCTTGCCAAAGGATAATGTTCTGCTTCTGCTCCCTCGCCATTTGCTTTTCCCGTTAGTCTTTCATTTGGTGTAAATCCAGAGAAAGTAAAGATGGAAGGAAGGAGGGAGGGAAAAATCTTCCTCCTTTTCGTGATCCCTATTTGATCTTCATTCCAGTCCAATTTGGGTGAAGAATTCCGATTGTCTGTCTCAATTTAAATAAAGTATAAACAATTCTGGAATCACCAGCGTGATATTGACCAGAACATGTTTCCAGGCCAACTTTCCACAAAAGCTCCCCCACAACAATGTACTCGACACTTCATAAACTAATGACAAAATTGGGATCCGAACCCACACATGCAAAGCAAAATGCATTAGCACGCTACCGTCTTAACCTCTCGACCACCTTGTCAGCTGTTTGGACAGTACAGATCCTGGCTGTGCAGCCAGATGTGCAATGATGGAAATGCAGCTTCTGTAAGTAAATGCAATTTCCATCACATCAGGTCATGGCCTGTTGGGAATGGAGCGGTGTGAAACATTTCCAGACCATGTCCAACACGTTTCGACTTAATGTGAAAATCCACCATGGAAAGACTGGAACATACAATCATTTCATCACATCATGATTAACATCACTCAGACACCTGAACCATGAGGTCACTGACGAAGTCATGATGACCAAATTTCTCATGAAATGACAACTGAACTAACTGACTGGAAGAATTGCTTTAATTCCACATGATCAGAGAGGCACAGCCTCAGACCGACTTGGCAGATGAGTATTGATTGAATAATTTCTGTGTGAGGAATGTTCCAGCATCATAAACCAGGGGAACATGCTGACTGAGCTGTGTCTTCATCTCTTCTGGGCAGTCGGACAGTTCACCCTTCATTCTGCTCTGATTCACTTTCCCAAAGCGGATCTACAGATTCTCAAATCTGTGGACTGGGTTTTCTTATTTTGTTCCTTTTGATTTTTCTTGCTCCTGACTGAATAATATATTCTAAACCTCGGATCAACCCTCCCCTTTGCGTCGTGTTATAGTCTTGGTTAAAAAAGACACAAAACGGCACGAACAGTCTGAAACATACAACACGGTCACACTTTCCTTCAGTGAGATTAATGTTGAGCTGTTTTCCAGGTTCAATGCAACTGCAAACACATTGCTCTCAAGGAAATTGTAGGGGATTGAGTTGCCGTTGAAATATTGGCATTGAACATTTGTACAAGGAGGAACAGCCATTCCAAACTGACATCCTTCACAAAGGCAACCACTGAGCTGTTTTCTTGTGTGAATAAAATTCATAAGAAAAGTTAAAGTTCACAAGAAAACAGATGTAAACGATTGATAGCTAAACTTTTGAAGCAAGGATATGAATCCTCGATTTTCTGATTATTGGACAAACACTCGAGCCAACGAAGCTACTGAGCCAGATCACAAATGCTGTGACAACTAAGGGAAGAGGAGGGCACTCTTTATTCTCATCCCACTTCTCCACAGGTCACAACATCTATTTCAACTTTTCCCACTTACTGAAACAGTCAATCATATACTCTATTTTTCCCAGAATAGAAGACACTGACCAGATTTCTTTAATGAACAACAAAATGATTCATTTATTGTAGAACAAGTTTTAACTAGTCATGAAGTAAAGCATAAACACACAGGTGGAAATTTTAAAAGTTCCCTTTTCACCTTTGCTTTTAAAGTCTTTTAAAAAAATCTTCGAGCCACATGCGCACACACACACATACACCGGTTAACATAAAAAGATAAAAGGGATGTTTTTTTTTTTTAAATTTTAAATTTTGTTACAAACACAAAAAAAAACTCTTGGGCTGGTTACTTGCTCATTTTTGAAGAAAACATCAGATGAGATACGTTGCTCCAAAATTGGAATACAGTCTAACTTCTGAGTATACGTAGACAGGTCACTGGGGTATTTTAGAACAGTTCTTTTCAGAAGGCACTGAGAATTAATTTTAGAAGGCCTTCTTCAAAGACATGCGATAAGATGAATTAACACACTGGACTTCTCAGGATCTTTTAAAGATTTTCTGGAAAACAAGCTGTGTTGTGGTCTTCTCTCCTTCCTTGACACTTCTTCAGGCTAACTTTATCAGCTGCTCACTCCAGCAGGTAAAACACACTGACTCTACAACCTAAAGCTTGTGAGTTTTCTGCTGTCTTAGGTGTACGTTGCTGCTGCCGAGCTTGTCCAATCAAGGGGCGCAAATGACTTCACTAACCACATCTCCCTGTTACCTTGGTTTCTGTTCTATTTTTAACTTGAATTATGTGAAAAACAGTAAACATAGTTGCCAACTTGGCTCTTTTGGTGCTCTCTTGAAAAAGAACTGATCCTACATTTATTCAGTTTGATTATGACTTCTTCAAAAAATATTTTAACAGAAGAAACAGAATCACTTCCATAACATCATGTACTTACCCTGAGCTACAGGTTATTGAAAGACTCTCTGGCTGTGTTTATTTTAGGTGATTTTGTACTCAGGTTCTTTTGGAATCCATGTGTTTGCAGATCTTTGTGAGTGAGAGATGTGGAGATATGCTTAAAAAATTTCCCTATAAATTATTCATATCTCAGTCTTTCCCCGAACTTTGTGCAAACACATTAATGAGGGAATCACACACATCAAGCCGTCAAACCTGTCTGCTGAACATTGAAAGGTGACAGTGTTTATAGTAACGGGGTTCCATGGATTCAGACACATCTTGATGATTCACACATGTAATGTATTTGTATATTATATTCATGACATTATGATGCAAATAAACACTTCCTTGCACTTGCCACGCTTGGTGAACATTTTCTCTGCTGATGCCCCCTGAATATATTAGAGAACATGGTGACGAGGTTGAGATAAAAGTCTGTAAATATAGGCAGCAAACAGCAGCAGGGACTGCAGTGAACAAGATTTACGTGACATATTTGTGCTTCTATTGGTGGGTGAAATAAGATACTAAACACACAAAATCCTACATTTGAGCTCGCGGAAGATTGCTCTGTCTATGGAGATAGCATCAAAGAATGCTCAGGAATTTTGTCCGATGCCAGTGATAGTAACACACTTCAGGGGAACTTAAAAAAAACTGGTAAAATCGGCTTTCACATAACAGATGAAATTTTGCACAGAGAAGTGTGAAGTGATACAATTTGGAAGGAAGTATGAGGAGAGGCCATATAAATGAATCATGACAATTCTAAAGTGGGTGCAGGAGTAGAGAGACAATGTACACCAATGTTAGAAGGATTGAAAAGGTAACTAAGAGCAAACAGGACACTTGGATTTATTAATATAGGCACAGAGTAAAAGCATATAAGTTATGCTAAACCTTTACAAAATGCTAGGAATGAATGGCCTCTTCCTGTACCTCCACAACAAACTTCCATTCCAGGTTTACACACACTCATCAGGATCACTCTCCACAGATCCTGCCATCCAGGCTCGGACACCAACTTCAGGATCACTCTCCACAGATCCCGGCATTCCAGGTTCGGACACCCACTTCAGGATCACTCTCCATACATCCCAGCACTACAGGCTCGGAGACCCTCTTCGGAGATCCTAAATCTCCAGACACGGATATCCTTTGAGGACCACTCTCCACAGATCCTGCCACTCCAGGCTCGGACACCCACTTCCGGATCACTCTCCACAGATCCCGCCATTCCAGGTTCGGACACCCACTTCAGGATCATTCTCCATACATCCCAGCACTCTGGGCTCGGAGACCCTCTTCAGAGATCCTAAATCTCCAGACACGGACATCCTTTGAGGACCACTCTCCACAGATTCTTCCCTCCAGGCTCAGACACCCTCTTCGGAGACACCCTCCATCCATCCCGCCGCTCCACGCACGGTTATCTCCCTCAGGATCAGATCAAAGAATGTTGCTTGTCACTTATCAGCTCAAGCCTGAAAGTTGTTCAGGTCTTGCTGCTTGCAGGCACAGACTGCTTCAGTATCTGAGGAGTTGTGAATCATCAGCGAACATGCCCACTTCTGACTTATGTTGAAGAGAAAGCCATCAATGAAACAGCAGAGGATGGTTGGGCCTAGGGCACTGCCCTGAGAAACTAGGGATCCAGTCATGAAAGGTGGAGGACAATTAAATAACGAACCAGATGAGGAGGCTCCAAAAACTTCCCTATCCTCAATGTTGGTGGAGCCGAGCACGTCAGTGCAAAAGATGAAGCTGAAGCATTTGAAACCATCTTCAGTCAGAAATTGCTCAGTGGATGATTCATCTCGGCCTCTTGAGGTCCCCAGCATCACAGCTTCCAGTTTTCAGCCAATTCGCTTCACTCCACATGATAGCAAGAAACAGCTGAAGGCACTCAGTACATCAAAGACTATGGGCCCTAAAAACATCCCGGCTCTAGTACTGAAGACTCGTGCTCCAGAACTAGCTGCGCCCTCAGCCAAGCTGTTCCAGTAGAGCGACAACACAGGCATCTACTGAACAATGTGGAAAATTGCCCAGGAGTGCCCTGTCCGTAAAAAAAGCAAGACAAATCCAATCTGACCAATTGCCGCCCCATCAGTCTACTATCAATCATCAACAAAGTGATGGAAGATGTCACCAACAGTGCTATCAAGCACCACACACTTAACAATAATCTGCTCATCGATGCTCAGTTTAGGTTCTGCCAGGGTCTCTCAACTCCAGGAAATAATTTGGCAGATAGAGTAGAATGTGGGAAAATGTGAGGTTATCCACTTTGGTAGGAAGAATAGAAAAGGAAAATATTATTTAAATTGTGAGAGATTACAGAATGCTGCTGTGTAGAAGGATCTGGGTGTCTTCGTACATGAATCACAAAAAGTTACCATGCAGGTACAGCAAATAATTAGGAAGGCAAATGGAATGTTACCCTTTATTGCAAGGGGAATGGAGTATAAAAGTAGAGAAGTGTTGCTACAAATGTACAGGGTGCTGGTGAAACCACACCTGGAGTACTGTGTACAGTTTTGGTTTCCTTATTTAAGGAGGGATATACTTGCATTGGAGGCAGTTCAGAGAAGGTTCACTAGATTTATTCCAGTGATGAAGGGGTTGTCGTATGAGGAAAGTTGAGCAGGTTGGACCGATACTCATTGGAGTTGAGAAAAATGAAAGGTGAACGTATTGAGACATATAAGATTCTGAGGGGACTTGGCAGGGTAGATGCTGAGAGGAAGTTTCCCCTCGTGGTGGAATCTAGAACTAGGGGACTCAGTTTCAGATTTAGGGGTTTTTCATTTAAGAAGTAATTTCTTCTCTCAGAGCGTCATTAATCTTTGGAATTCTCTGCCGCAGAGAGCAGTGGAGGCTGGGTCATTGAATGTCTTCAAGATTTTTATCTACAAGAGCGCCAAGGGTTATGTGGGCAGGCAGGAAAGTGGGGTTGAGGTCATGATCAGGTCAGCCATGATCCTATTGAATGGCGGAGCAAGCTCGAGGGGCCAAATGGCCTAATCCTGCTACTAGTTGTTCTGATCTTATGTTGTTATGATCTCATTGCAGCTTGGTCCAAACAGAGATGAAAGAGTTGAATTCCAGAGGAGAGGGGAGAGTGATTGCCCTTGAGTGAGTGTGGCATCAAGGATCCCTAGCAAAATTGAAGTCAATGGGAATCAGGGGGAAAACTCTCCACTTGCTGGAGTTGTACCTCACACAAAACAAGATGGTTGTGGTTCGTGGAGGCCAATCATCTCAGCCCTGGACATTGCTTCAGTAGTTTCTCAGGGTAGTGTCGTGGACCCAAACATCCTCAGCTGTTTCATTGACGACTTTCCCTTCAAAATAAGTCAGAAGTGGGAATGTTAGGTGATGATTCACAACTCCTCAGTTGAAGCAGTCTGTGCCTACAAGCAGCAAGACCTGAACAATATTCAGGCTTGAGCTGATAAGTGACAAGCAACCTTCTGGCCACACAAGTGCCAAGCAGTGAACATCTCCAATGAGAGAGAGAAAAAAATCTACCTTTTGATATTCAGAGCATTATCATCGCTGAATCCCCCACCATCAATATGTTGGGGGTTACCATTGACCAGAAACTAAACGGGACCAGTCAGATCTATGCTGCAGCTATAAGCGCAGGTCAGAGATTAGGAATTCTGCAGCAAGTGGGAAAGATTAGGAATTCTGAGGGCGTCACAGTGGCGCAGTGGTTAGCACCGCAGCCTCACAGCTCCAGCAACCCGGGTTCAATTCTGGGTACTGTCTGTGTGGAGTTTGCAAGTTCTCCCTGTGTCTGTGTGGGTTTTCTCCGGGTGCTCCGGTTTCCTCCCACAAGCCAAAAGACTTGCAGGTTGGTAGGTAAATTGGCCATTATAAATTGTCCTATCGTATCGGTAGGTGGTAGGGAAATATAGAGACAGGTGGGGATGTGGTCGGAATATGGGATTAGTGTAGGATTAATATAAATGACTAAAGACCAGTTCTATGAACAACTCCATAACATCATTAGCAGCATCCCCAACACCGAACACCTATTCCTGCTGGGGGACTTTAATGCCAGGGTTGGGGCCGACCATGACTCATGGCCCTCCTGCCTTGGGCGCTATGGCGTTGGAAGGATGAATGAGAACAGGCAGAGACTGCTTGAGTTGTGTACCTATCATAACCTCTGCATCACCAACTCGTTCTTTCACACTAAACCCTGTCACCAGGTTTCATGGAGGCACCCAAGATCACGTCGTTGGCACCAGCTAGACCTCATTGTCACAAGGCGAGCCGCCTTAAACAGTGTTCAAATCACACGCAGCTTCCACAGTGCGGACTGCGACACCGACCACTCCCTGGTGTGCAGCAAGGTTAGACTCAGACCAAAGAAGTTGCATCATTCCAAGCAGAAGGGCCACCCGCGCATCAACACGAGCAGAATTTCTCACCCACAGCTGTTACAAAAATTTCTAAATTCACTTGTAACAGCCCTTCAAAACACTCCCACAGGGGATGCTGAGACCAAGTGGGCCCACATCAGAGACGCCATCTATGAGTCAGCTTTAACCACCTACGGCAAAAGTGCGAAGAGAAATGCAGACTGGTTTCAATCTCATAATGAAGAGCTGGAACCTGTCATAGCCGCTAAGCGCATTGTACTTTTGAACTACAAGAAAGCCCCCAGCGATTTAACATCCGCAGCACTTAAAGCAGCCAGAAGTACTGCACAAAGAACAGCTAGGCGTTGCGCAAACGACTACTGGCAACACCTATGCAGTCATATTCAGCTGGCCTCAGACACCGGAAACATCAGAGGAATGTATGATGGCATGAAGAGAGCTCTTGGGCCAACCATCAAGAAGATCACCCCCCTCAAATCTAAATCGGGGGACATAATCACTGACCAACGCAAACAGATGGACCGCTGGGTTGAGCACTACCTAGAACTGTACTCCAGGGAGAATGCTGTCACTGAGACTGCCCTCAATGCAGCCCAGCCTCTACCAGTCATGGATGAGCTGGACATACAGCCAACCAAATCGGAACTCAGTGATGCCATTGATTCCCTAGCCAGCGGAAAAGCCCCTGGGAAGGACAGCATTACCCCTGAAATAATCAAGAGTGCCAAGCCTGCTATACTCTCAGCACTACATGAACTGCTATGCCTGTGCTGGGACGAGGGAGCAGTACCCCAGGACATGCGCGATGCCAACATCATCACCCTCTATAAAAACAAAGGTGACCGCGGTGACTGCAACAACTACCGTGGAATCTCCCTGCTCAGCATAGTGGGGAAAGTCTTTGCTCGAGTCGCTCTGAACAGGCTCCAGAAGCTGGCCGAGCGCGTCTACCCTGAGGCACAGTGTGGCTTTCGTGCAGAGAGATCGACTATTGACATGCTGTTCTCCCTTCGTCAGATACAGGAGAAATGCCGTGAACAACAGATGCCCCTCTACATTGCTTTCATTGATCTCACCAAAGCCTTTGACCTCGTCAGCAGACGTGGTCTCTTCAGACTACTAGAAAAGATCGGATGTCCACCAAAGCTACTAAGTATCATCACCTCATTCCATGACAATATGAAAGGCACAATTCAACATGGTGGCTCCTCATCAGAGCCCTTTCCTATCCTGAGTGGTGTGAAACAGGGCTGTGTTCTCGCACCCACACTTTTTGGAATTTTCTTCTCACTGCTGCTTTCACATGCGTTCAAATCCTCTGAAGAAGGAATTTTCCTCCACACAAGATCAGGGGGCAGGTTGTTCAACCTTGCCCGTCTAAGAGCGAAGTCCAAAGTACGGAAAGTCCTCATCAGAGAACTCCTCTTTGCTGACGATGCTGCTTTAACATCTCACACTGAAGAATGCCTGCAGAGTCTCATCGACAGGTTTGCGTCTGCCTGCAATGAATTTGGCCTAACCATCAGCCTCAAGAAAACGAACATCATGGGGCAGGATGTCAGAAATGCTCCATCCATCAATATTGGCGACCACGCTCTGGAAGTGGTTCAAGAGTTCACCTACCTAGGCTCAACTATCACCAGTAACCTGTCTCTAGATGCAGAAATCAACAAGCGCATGGGTAAGGCTTCCACTGCTATGTTCAGACTGGCCAAGAGAGTGTGGGAAAATGGCGCACTGACACGGAACACAAAAGTCCGAGTGTATCAGGCCTGTGTCCTCAGTACCTTGCTCTACGGCAGAGAGGCCTGGACAACGTATGCCAGCCAAGAGCGACGTCTCAATTCATTCCATCTTCGCTGCCTTCGGAGAATACTTGGCATCAGGTGGCAGGACTATATTTCCAACACAGAAGTCCTTGAAGCGGCCAACATCCCCAGCTTATACACACTACTGAGTCAGCGGCGCTTGAGATGGCTTGGCCATGTGAGCCGCATGGAAGATGGCAGGATCCCCAAAGACACATTGTACAGCGAGCTCGCCACTGGTATCAGACCCACCGGCCGTCCATGTCTCCGTTATAAAGACGTCTGCAAACGCGACATGAAATCGTGTGACATTGATCACAAGTCGTGGGAGTCAGTTGCCAGCATTCGCCAGAGCTGGCGGGCAGCCATAAAGACAGGGCTAAATTGTGGCGAGTCGAAGAGACTTAGTAGTTGGCAGGAAAAAAGACAGAGGCGCAAGGGGAAAGCCAACTGTGCAACAGCCCCAACAAACAAATTTCTCTGCAGCACCTGTGGAAGAGCCTGTCACTCCAGAATTGGCCTTTATAGCCACTCCAGGCGCTGCTTCACAAACCACTGACCACCTCCAGGCGCGTATCCATTGTCTCTCGAGATAAGGAGGCCCAAAAGAAATATAAATGGGTAGCTGATGGTCGGCACAGACTCGGTGGGCCGAAGGGCCTGTTTCAGTGCTGTATCTCTAAACTAAACTAAGTATCTCACCTCCTGATACACCAAAACCTGTCCACCATCTACAAGGCACAAGTCAGGAGTGTGATGGAATACATCCCACTCAACAACACTTAAGAAGCTCAATACCATCCAGGACAAAGCAGCCCACTTAATCGCCACCTAACCCACCACCTTAAACATTCACTCTCTCCACCACCAGTACACAGAGTCTGCAGTGTGTACCATCTCTATATGCACTGCAGTAACTCGCCATGTAACCTTCAACAGCACCTTTCAAACCCGTGACCTCTACCACCTCGATGGACAAGGGCAGCAGATGCATGGGAACTCGCCTTCTGCAGGTTCCCCTCCAAGTCACTCACCATCCTGACTTGGAGCTATATCGCCATTTCTTCACTGTTGTTGGGTCACAATCCTGGAACTCCCTCCCCAACGGCGGTGTGGGTGTTCCTGCACCACATGGACTGCAGCAGTTCAAGAAGGCAGCTCACCAATACATTCTCAAGGGCAATTAGGGATGGGTAATAAATGCTCACCTTATCAGCGATACTCACATCCAAGAATGAATAAAAAACAAATCACTCTCCACAGATTCCCCACAATCTGGGCTTGGACATTCGCTTCAGGAGCACAGAGCTTTATATAACTGCAACATGAGTTCCAAACTTCATATTCCGTTCGCTTTTCACATTATTTTCTCCCAGTCCACTAGCTTTTAGTAATTCTGTATTCGGGTCTCGGCTCCTCCACAGTTTCTAACATCTCACCTCTTACAAAAAAACACTCTGATCTATCTTTCGAAGGTACTAGATGACCCCACATTTTGAACTCCATCTGTCAAAGCATTGCTCACTCACTTAATCTAGCAAGAAGATTTGAAAATAAATTTCTTGCCAAAGGATAATATTCTGCTTCTGCTCCCTCGCCGTTTGCTTTTCCCATTAGTCTTTCACTTGGTGTAAATCCAGAGAATATAAAGATGGAAGGAAGGGAGGGAGGGAAAATCTTGCTCCGTTTTGTGACCCCAATTTGATCTTCATTCCAGTCCAATTTGGGTGAAGAATCCCAATTGTCTGTCTCAATTTTAATAATATATAAACAATTCTGGAAAGACCGTCTGGAAATTGACAAGAACAGGTTTCCAGTCCGACTTTATGCCAAAAGTCCCCCATTAGAAATAAAGGAACGACACAGCTCAAAAACTAACAACAAGGATGGGATTCGAACCCATACATGAAGAACACAATGCATTAGCAGTCCATCACCTTAACCTTGCAGCCACCTTGTCAGATGCACAATCATGGCTGTCACCTTCAGCACAGCTCCTGGCTGTGCAGCCAGCTGCAGTGACCCAATGATTCAGGCATCTGAATGATGTTAATCATGATGTGATCAAATGATTGCATGTTCCACTCTTTCCGTGGTGGGTTTTCACACTGAGTGGAAACGTGTTGGACATGGTCTGGAAATGTTTCACACCGCTCCATTCCCTAGTTCATTTCCTTACAGAAGGTATATTTCCATCATTATACAACCCATAAGATGAACTTTTTTCAAAAGACTTCAGTGTATTTAACTCTGTGTCCAACACTGTGAGGCAGCTTTCTGTGTTTATAAAGAGTGCAATTTAATGACTGGTCTCTTGGATCTTGGATCAAACAGGGTGACAGATAGAGGTCTGTGTGCAGAGGGTTTGGAGGTGAGCTCTGATTCCTAACCCTTTCTGGATTGTGAGGAATAAAGAATGAATGAGAGAGAGAGAATGTGGGAGAAGGGATGATGGAAGAATTTGTTTGTGAACCTGATTAAAAGTGGCTCAAACGCAAGATAATATTCAGATATCAAGAGCAGAACATTAACATAATCTGAGTTCCGCGATCTGGTCGGGTCCCATTCCCCTGAAGTGAGGAATGAACGGGTGGGAAATTCCACCTGGAGTTATATTTGTCTCCAATGAAGATGAGTTCACAGTGAGGCTGGAATAGCTCAGTTGGGAGAACACTAGATTGAAGAACCAGGATACAATCCCTGGTTTCATCAGTTTTAATTTGGTGTCTCCATCAGTTTAAGTAGAGAGAATCAGAGGGGAGATTTTCCACTCTTGGCCCCATGGGCTGAATTTTAAACTAACGGTGCGGCTCTCGGCAGAGGCACCGGAAGCGGGTGTCGTCACCACACGAGTGAAATGTGGCCGACCGACTCCGATCACGGAGCAGCCGACCAATTAATGAAGGGGAGGCGTGGGGCCCATGTAAACAAGGACCTGAGGCAGGGAACAAGGCACCGATGGCACCGACATCTGACACAACGGCAGGTGCTGACACCATATTTAAAGGGCTGCCAACCCTGCATTCACTGCTGCCTGGTTTAAAGGAGTGTCTTCCTGAGAGCCCTCTGATGCCCCAGGACCCGTTCTGCTGCCTCTGCTGCCCCAGGACCCGTTCTGCTGCCTCTGCTGCCCCAGGATCCGTTCTGCTGTCTCTGCTGCCCCAGGACCCGTTCTGCTGTCACTGCTGCCCCAGAACTCGTTCTGCTGCCTCTGCTGTCCCAGGACACGTCCTGCTGCCTCTGATGCCCCAGGACCCATTCTGCTGCCTCTGATGCCCCAGGACCCGTTCTGCTGCCTCTGCTGCCTGCTGAGTAAGGAGCTGAATGCGAGCCTGCAGTGACCATGGTCCCACGGTTTAGCGATGCCTCCCTGCAGGTTCTCCTCCAGGTGGCAAGAGAAAGTTGGAAGATCCTCTTCCCCAGGGATGGGAGGTGGAGACCTGCCCACCTGACCAAGCAAAGCTGGCTGAAGATAGTCGGTGAGGTCAGCAGACGTGGGGTCACCCCCAGAACATGGATCCAGTACAGGAAGTGGGTCAATGACCGGATCCAGGCTGCTCAGGCGAAAACTCAAAACACTTTGGACCCTTTGGACATTGCATGTGGCAGAGTGAGAGGGAGTGTTTGGTGGAAAGGGAGTGACCACCCAGTCATGTGTATTGGGGAAGGGCAGCAGGACATGCTGCCTGAGGCTTGGCTGCATCTCGGTGAGAGGTGCACGTCAGTCATTGTATAAACTCACACAGTCCCTCGAGAGGGGCCACATGCAGGAGGAATACGTGTGTCCCCATCATGGACTGCTGGACTATCACCATCAGAGATGTTGGGCTTGACCCCGCTGGGAGACTAACTTTGTTCATCATTGTGTCTGCAGGAGAAGACATCCCACAATTGGAAAGAGTGTGTCAAGACCAGCGGTGGATGCCTTATCTCCATGTCCTCATCCCGATGGAGGAGGAGGCCATGGAACAGGCAGGGCAGCAAAGCAGCTGCTCCATAGCTGATGGAGAGACAGGGACACCGACCCAAGAGAGTGAGTGAACATCTCCTGGGGCACAAGGGAGCATCTGCTGCAAAGGAGCCACACTGCTCATCTGTTCACCACTGCATCAATGGAGCTGCACGTTAGGGGTGGTTGGAATGTCATGATGGGAAGACCCTAACCCTTCAATGTCCCTGTTTTCTCATGAAGGCCCGGATGAACGACAAAAGCAAAGAGCTGGAGAGACTGGGGGACAGCCGGACATGTCTGAGGAGGAGGAGGGAGCCTCAGAGGGTGCACTATCACCTCATTCCCCTGCGCCCTTCACCAGCACAGAAACTCTCACGTTGGTGGGTATCCGTTCGCGGTTAGATTCTGGCATACAAACTGGTGAGCACATCACAGACAGGCCCGGGCAGCTGGCGGAGGCTGTGACAGCCGAGGCCACTGGGAGTTGGTGGTTTGTGGGAGGCCAGGCCCATGCTGTGCCCCAGGCTGATGACGTGCCTCTTGTGTCACCAGCAACACGGGAAATGCTGCAGCTGCAGTGAGAGGTCAGGCAACATCTGGCAGAGTTGCCAGAGGCTATGTGTACCCAAGCACGGACGATGGAGGAGTCCATCCAGGCCTTGGGTGCTGCACTGTCTCTGATGGGGGTGTGTCTGGCTTCCTCCATTGAGAGATTGGTGACTCTCATGGAGAACCAGATCCAGCCGATCAATCAGTGGCTGCCGGAGATGTGCACAGACCTGCACTCCATCACTTTGTCCAGGAGCTCCATCCAGTGGTGACAAGGTGAGAGGGGGGACGAGGCACCTGAACTCTCCACTTGGTCCACGTCCCTCTCAGGTCAGCAGGGAGGTACAAGTGTGTCTTATAAGGGGGAGGAGCAGCTGGCTGCTACATCTGGGGGCCCCTCTCAGTGTGCCCCTGGTGTGGACGGTAATTCCAAACTCCCTCTGCCAGTGACACCAGTGATGCCAGCACCTCCATCATCCTCGATGACAGAGGGGGTCCCTGTACCTGTGCAGGAGGCCCTCAGTGTGCCAGGGCCCTCCAGGACTCAGGCAGCAGAGGATGGCCGCCAATGTCATCCCAAGCCATGGAGCAGCAAGGTCAGCAGCCTGTCTCCACCTCAGCTGACAGAGCATGGGGAGTAGCAGGTAGGAACACCCGGAAGAGATTTAAGAAGAGCACCTAGTTTCACTGAGGGGTTCACGGGTGAATGTACATTCCAGATGGATAGGGTTGTGTTTGGTGTCACACAGAATAAAGAAATGATGTTCTCTCACTATGTCTCCTTCCTATTGTTGATGCCCTTTGGGACTTCATTTCAACCCTTCCTCCCAAGGGGCTGGAAGTGAGGGACAAAGCCCTGAGTTCACAAAGCTTCGGCCTTGTCACTGTGCGATGTGTACCTGGGCGCTGTAGTGTAGGAGGAAGGAGGTGACAACAGGGCTGTTTAAAGCTAAGACTTTATTGCTGTGGTTCCGGAAGGTGGTGAGGCTCAAAGGAAACTTGAATGTATAAGGGTGTCTCGTGTTCCCTTGTGTGTATCTCATGGAGGCTTTCCTGCTGTGCCTGAGGTCCTTCATCTGGCACTGCTTGGGCAGCATCCTCCTCCACATCCTCATCATCAGAGGAGACATCACATTCCATGATATCCACACGAGTCAACACCTCACCCCTCTGTCATGCCAGATTGTGCAGAGCACAGCAAGCCACCATGATACGGGAGACTCTCGCTGGGACATACTGAAGGGCTCCACAGGAACAATCTAAGTGCCTGAATCTCATCTTCAGGAGACCAATGGCCTCTATGATGGTCGCTCGGGTTGACCCGCAGCAGGTGTTGTACCTCTCCTCTGCATCGTTGTGTGGGTTCCTCACAGGCGTCAGTACTCATGTTCTCACTGGGTTGCCCTTGTCTCCAAGGATCCATCTCAGAAAGCGCATGGGGCCACGGAAAGGTTCTGGCACCTGGGAGTGCCTTGGTATGCAGGCGTTGTGGCTGCTTCCCGGGATTTGTGCACACACCTGTAGGATCCATTTGTGATGGTCACAGACCAGTTACACACTGAGCAAGTGGAAGCCCTTCCTGTTGAAGGCTGCTGGCTGGTCTGCAGGAGCCTTGATGGTCACATGGGTGCAGTCGATGACACCCTACACCTGGGGGAATCCAGCGATGGCCCCGAATCCGATAGCCCTCTCAGCGTGACTGTTTGGATCGATGTGCACATAGTCACCGGCCCTCCTGAACAGGACATTGGTGACCTCCTTGATGCACTGATTCACCACAGACTGTGAGATTCCACACATATCGCCAGTGGATCCCCGCAATGATCTGCTGGTGGAGAAGTTCAGTGGCACGGTGACCTTCAGTGACACTGGCATCAGGTGCCCACCAAGTCCCATGGGGCACAGCTGCATCATGGCAAAGAGATCAGTGACAACCTCCGTGGAGAGGCGCAGTCTGGGGAGACACTGTCACTCGGACATCTGCAGGTAGTTGAACCTCGGCTGACGTGTTCCTCTGCCTCCTTCTCCAGCCTCCTGTTCGAGGCTGGCCCTCCTGTGGGCCCCCAAGCTGCTGTGGTGTCCCTGCTGGTGCCTGCGCCTCCCTCCCTCCCTCTCTACTCCTCCTCCTCTTCAATGGGAGCCTCGAATCCAGGGTGAATGAGGCCCATGACAGGTTGCCCCTCCCTGAGTGCAAGGCCTTCACAGTAAACAACACCCAGCCACATTTACCTCATTTGTCACCCTCAATGAGGTGGCACTGCCCCAATAACACCCTGGTGTGGCTCACCCTGCAGAGCTGGCACATTGGCCCCCACTCCTGACAGTGTTTCCCGTTGCCCTTTCCCCCTCCACCCTTGCTGCCAAGTTACGCTGCCTCACCCGACAGCTTCCCAGTGAAGCCAACACTCAGCTCCCACCTCCCAGTCACCTCCTTTAACCAGGCGAGGCTCTGAAGCCCCAGGGTTCCCGTGTGCTATTAATTCAATTGGACCCAGTGAATAAAATTGCTGACAATTGGACTCATAAATACTTTAAATGCCTTCTTGCCGTGTGGATGTGCGAAGTCTGCCCTCCATGTCAGCCGCCGACAGAAATATCCGGTCCGACGTCTTCCATCCCTATTTTATACACCCCCCTCCCCCTCCCCAGCCTCCATTCCCATCTCCAATGGTCCCTTAAAATTCTGGCCCATGTCTCTAAGACGAAAGGGAGTGAAACTACAGCTGCTCCTTAGACGGAACAGTGAGAGCTGCTCTCTCTGTGTTGAAAGTGAATGAATCTGCTCTTTACCTTGTCTCACTGAAACGTTCACTGTGTGGAAATGTCTGTTTGAAAATGTTTTCCTGTTATATTAATGGGGCAGAGGAGCAGAAGTGAGGTACTGTTCAACAGAGAGGTTTGGAAGTGGGTGAAGGGGTGGAGTGACGGTGGGAGTGAGAGGCGCAGTGAGTTGGCCATTCTCAATAGAGTGTCAGGAATGAAGGTCAGAGGAACAGACCAGGCAGGAAACACAGAAAGAGCGAGGAGAAGCTGGTGTGAAAAACAGAGATTAAACAACAGGCTTGTTCAGTCAGTTCCGAAGAAGTGTCACTGACCCGAAACGTTAACTCTGCTTCTCTTTCCACAGATGCTGCCAGACCTGCTGAGTGAATCCAGCATTTCTTGTTTTTGTTTCAGTTGGTTTGGGTCTGGTGTTTAGAATACCCGGAATCTGGGTTCACTTCACTTCCAACTCAGCAATTGTACCAACATTATGTTCATAAAACCATAGAATGATACACAAAGAAGGAGACCATTTGGTCCATTGTGTCAATGCTGTCTCTTTGGTTGTGTTATCCAATTAGTTCTGATGCTCAGCTTCTTCCTGTAATCAGTACATTTTCCTTCCAGTATTTATCCCTATTGCTTTTCAAAGTTACGACTGAATCTGCTTTCAAGTCCTGATCAGACAGTGCATTCCAAATCACAACACATCACCGTATAAATCCCGACCTCATTTCGCCTCTGGTTCTTTTCTCAATCACCTGATAAATACATCCTCTGGTTACTGACCCTTTTGCCACTGGAAACAATTTCTCCTTATTTAACTTATTGAAAACCTTCTTGATGATGTCACATACTAGACTGCCAGTAAAACTGAAGCCCATGTAATAAAAGGGACAATGACAGCATGGATATGAAATTAGCAGACTGATAGGAACATAGGAGCAGGAGTGGGCCATTCAGCCCGTCGAGCCAACCCCGCCATTCAATATGATGATGACTGATCATCCACTTCAATGCCTTTTTCCCACACTATGTCCATATCCCCTATGTCATTTGCATTTAGAAATCTGTCAATCTCTGCTTTAAACATACTCAGTGACTGAGCTTCCACAGCCCTCTGGGGTAGAGAATTCCAAAGATTCACAACCCTCTGAGTAAAGAAATTTCTCCTCGTCTCTGTCCTAAGTGGCTTTCCCCTTATGTTGAAATTGTGTCCCCTGGTTCTAGATTCCTCAAATGGAGGAAATAGCTTCATCTACCTGTCTATCCCTTTAAATATATGGGAAGTTTCAATGAGATCACCTCTCATTCTTCGAAACTCTAGAGAATACAGTCCCAGTTTCCCCAAAATCTCTTCATAGGACAGTCCCGCCACCCCGGGAACAAGTCTGGTGAACCTTCGTTGTACTCCCTCTATGGCAATGATATCCTTCCTAAGGTAAGGGGACCAAAACTGCACACAGTATTCCAAAGTGCAGTCCAACCAAGGTGATATACAGTTGAAGCAAGACTTCACTACTCCTGTACTCAAATCCTCTTGTGATAGAGTCTAACATGTCATTCGCCTTCCTAATTGCTTGCTGCACCTGCATGTTAGCTTTCAGTCACTTACTGACAAGGACACCCAGGCCCCTTTGTCCATCTACACTTTCTAATCTCTTACCATTTAAGAAATGATCTGCACATCTGTTTCTCCTACCAAAGTGGACAACCTCACATCTTTGCACATTACATTCCATGTGCCACTTTCTTGTCCACTCACTAAGTCTGTCCAAATCCCCTTGAAGCCGCTTTGCATCTTCCTCACAACACACATTCCCACCTAGTTTTGTGTCATCTGCGAACTTGGAAATAGTACATTTGGTCCCCACATCCGAATCATTGATATATATTTTGAACAGCTGGGTCAAAGTGTGGTGGTGAACAGTTGTATTTCTGTCTGGAGGAAGGTTTACAGTGGGTTCCCCATGGTTCCTCATAACTTCAGTTATGTGCAGACACTGGCAAAGCTGGGGTTGTTCTCCTTGGAGCAGAGCAAGTTCAGAACAACTTTGACAGAGTTAGAATCAAGGAATCAAATGGTTACAGTACAGAAGGAGACCATTCAGTCCATCATGTCCATGACAGCTCTTTGCAAGAGCAAATCAGCTAATTCCACTCCTCTGCCCTTTCATTGTAACCATGCAAATTTTCTCTATTCAGGTGTTTATCCAATTCCCTTTTGAAAACCACGATTGAATCTGCCTCCAGCACTCTCAGGCAGTGTAATCCAGATCTGAACCACTCGCTCTGTCCCACACCCCTGGTACCATTGCAGAAAATCTTTTCTGTTCATTTCATCCCTCATAAATAATTGAAATGAAATGTTTATTAGGAAATGCACAACATAAAAAGGAGAGAGAAATAAATGCTGAGCAAAATAGAAGTCAATGTTTGGAAGGTAAAAAGAGCAAAAGATGTAACTTTTATTCTGGATGAGTGAGAGGAATATATCACACTTTGGGGATTTTGTAAGAGGATTTATTGATAAACCTGGGATTTGAGAGGAAGCTGGTTCATGGTTTACAGAACAAATTCAGCCCCTGGGATGGAGCCAACAGCTGCACCGTCCAATAACAGACAGGACGGGGACACTGTCTCAGGCCTAGTGAGCTCAGTCGATGAAAGCATGAAACTCTGAATCTCAAGTTTTTGAGTTTGAGCCCCACGGTGGGTGTTTTTTATTTCCTTTTTAGGCTGATTTTACAGGCATTCTCCAGTTCTGAATTCCTCGGCAGAGAGTTCAAGGAGTGTTTGAAATGAGATTCAACAGCAGTATGAGAAAGTCTCTCCTTGATTCAGGACTCTTACCTCTCTGCAGCAACTCGCTGCTGAAGATTGAACTTTATCTCATTTCATTCTCAGCTGAGGGTCAGTGTGGATCACTGGGACTTCTGGCTGTCTCCCACTTCACAATCCATCAGTGCTGAGAAAGCAATGGGGAATATTACTCACATGTTACAATGTTTTATAAATACTTGAATGTATTTCACACTGTGCCTAACAGTGTGAATCTCCCCTGGTATATCAGCTCACCAATACTTCAACAGAACATTCACATAATGTGAGCTCTGAGATCTGTTCAGATCCCATTCCCAAGACCTGGAAAGTGGGATTGGGCTGGATCGCTCTTTTACAGCTGGCACAGACACGATTGCTAAATGGTCTCATTCTGTGCCATAAATTTTCTCCATTTTCTATGTTCTATGAAGTGAGGTGTGATTGGGAGGGGCAATTCCACCAGGGTTATATTTTCTACCAAAACAATGACACAAGGGATACTTCACTTTTTTATTCATTCATTCATGCGATGTGGGCGTTGCTGGCCAGGTCAGCATTTACTGCCCATCCTTAATTGCCCTTGAGAAGGTGGTGGGGTGGGCTGCCTTCTTGAACCACCCTTGAGTGAGTGTGGCATCAAGGATCCCTAGCAAAATTGAAGTCACTGGGAATCAGGGGGAAAACTCTCCACTTGCTGGAGTCGTACCTCGCACAAAACAAGATGGTTGTGGTTCGTGGAGGCCAATCATCTCAGCCCAGGACATTGCCTCAGGAGTTTCTCAGGGTAGTGTCGTAGACCCAAACATCCCAGCTGTTTCATTGACGACTTTCTCTTCAACATAAGTCAGAAGTGGGAATGTTAGATGATGACTCACAACTCTTCAGATACTGAAGCAGTCTGTGCCTGCAAGCATCAAGACCTGAACAACATTCAGGCTTGAGCTGATAAGTGGCAAGCAACCTTCTGGCCACACGAGTGCCAAGCAGTGAACATCTCCAATGAGAGAGAAAAAAATCTACCTTTTGATATTCAGAAGCATTATCATCGTTAAATCCCCCACCATCAATATCTTGACCAGAAACGTAACTGGACCAGTCACATCTATGCTGTGGCTATAAGCGCAGGTCAGAGATTACGAATTCTGCAGCAAGTATCTCACCTCCTGACACCCCAAATCCTGTCCACCATCTGCAAGGCACAAGTCAGGAGTGTGATGGAATACATCCCACTCAACAACACTCAAGAAGCTCAACACCATCCAGGACAAAGCAGCGCACTTGATCGGCACCTAACCCGCCACCTTAAACATTCAATCCCTCCACAACCAGTAAACAGTGGCTGCAGTGTGTACCATCTCCATATGCACTGCAGCAACTCGCCAAGTATCCTTCAACAGCACCTTCCTAACTCGTGACCACTACCACCTCGAAGGACAAGGGCAGCAGATGCATGGGAACTCACTACCTGCAGGTTCCCCTCCAAGTCACTCACCATCCTGACTTGGAACGATATCGCCATTTATTCACTGTTGTTGGGTCTCAATCCTGGAACTCCCTCCCCAACGGCAGTGTGGGTGTTCCTGCACCATATGGACTGCATCAGTTCAAGAAGGCAGCTCTCCACCACCTTCTCAACGGCAATAGGAATGGGTAATAAATGTTCGCCTTATCAGCGATACTCACACCCAAGAATGAATAAAAACCAAATCACTCTCCACAGATTCCCCACAATCTGGGCTTGGACATTTACTTCAGGAGCACAGAGCTTTATATCACTGCAACATGAGTTCCAATCTTCATATTCTGTTCACTTTTCACATTATTTTCTACCAGTCCACGAGCTTTTATTAATTCAGTATTCGGGTCTCTGCTCCTCAACCGTTTCTAACATCTCACCTCTTCCAAAAAAACACTCTGATCTATCGTCGGTAGTCGATGACCCCTCATTTTAAACTCCATCTGCCAAAGCATTGCTCACTCACTTAATCTATCAAGAAGATTTGAAAATAAATTTCTTGCCAAAGGATAATTTTCTGCATCTGCTCCCTCGCCATCTTCTGAAAGTAAATGAAGTTGGGAATGGAGCAGTGTGAAACATTTCCAGACCATGTCCAACACGTTTCTACTCAGTGTGAAAACCCACCACGGAAAGACTGGAACATACAATCATTTCATCACATCATGATTAACATCACTCAGACACCTGAACCATTAGGTCACTGATGAAGTCATGATGACCGAATTTCTCATGAAATGAAAACTGAACTAACTGACTGGAAGAATTGCTTTAACCCCAGATGATCAGCGAGGCACAGCATCAGGCCGACTTGTCGGGTGGTGTAAACAGATATCACTGCTTCTGATCTTCACCAGAACAGAGAGTGAGATGTAACATTGATCATCAAACAGACTGTGAGAGAATACAACAGAATAACACACATGGAGAGACACTGTGGAATAACAAATAGATTTGATTGGAATGTTGAAATTTTGATTGGAATGGATAAAACACCAGAAACAGCAGATTAAATTGGGATTCTCATCATTATATTGATCTGGGACAGAAAAGAGAAACTGATGGAAAGAAGAGAAGAAGGAAGAAAAGAAAGGATGGAACTGTTCAATCTTTTCAGTTTTTTCACTCGCCCATCAAAGCTGATAAAAAAAAGTTGCAAATAACAGAGAATTTCACCAAAAAGGGAGATTAAATGTTGCTGAAACCTTGGATCGAAGGATGCCCCAAAAGATCACCTGTTTAACTGTCTCCTCACTGGGGGATTTCAATAAGTGAGCAATATTATTCTCTACTTTTTTTGTTAATTGGTCCCAGAACTGTCACTTGGAATTAATATCTGTGTTCCGACTCCTGAATAATAAAATTGTGAGTTTCTCGATATTTTCTGGACACAGTTCCTGCTGAAAGAACTAAGAACTCTTTTCTAATTTGCACAATACTCTATACACACTCATCAAGCCTGCTAAACTAGCATCCTTGGTGCTGCTCTCTCTTCTCCCAAACTTCATCTCATGTGACTGTTCCATCATCACTCTGACAGTGGGAGGGGTTGATCCCACTATCTTCAGCATTAACCCTTTACATCCTTATACCACACTGTCTGTCCAAAAAAAATGGGTGGAGGGAACTTCCTTCATTTATCAAAACACCAACAGCAGCACAGTGGCGCAATGGTTAGCACCGCAGCCTCACAGCTCCAGCGACCAGGATTCAGTTCTGGGTACTGCCTGTGTGGAGTTTGCAAGTTCTCCCTATGTCTGTGTGGGTTTCCGCCGGGTGCTCTGGTTTCCTCCCACCTCCAAAAGACTTGCAGGTTGATAGGTAAATTGGCCATTGTAAATTGTCCCTAGTGTAGGTACGTGGTAGGAAAATGGTGGGGATGTGGTAGAGAATATGGGATTAATGTAGGATTAGTATAAATGGGTGGTTGCTGGCTGGCACAGACTCGGTGGGCCGAAGGGGCTATATCTCTAAATAAGAAAAGTAAAATAAAAGCTACCAGTCGTAAATCAACTCAAACCCATTAGAGAGATAGAGGGAGACTGTCAGAGAACTTCCTGCATCCAGTCCTGACCCTGTCACACTCAGCAGCTTCTCACCCAGACCCCACTCTCATCAACACTGAACATTGTTACCGAGACCCTTCAAATACTGTTTAGAAAAGGTAGAAAAATTCAAACTTCATCACAGCTAGATTGAATAGAACAAAGTTTAATATCTTCTCGTCGTCACTCGGTAACCACATGAGACAGTCCTTAAATCAGTAGCATAAATTATCAGCTGGAAGAATGTTTGTCATTGGGTTGAATCATTTCTGTGTGAGGAATGTTCCAGCATCATAAACCAGGGGAACGTATTGACTGAGCTGTGTCTTCATCTCTTCTGGACAGTTCACCCTTCATTCTGCTCTGATTCACTTTCCCAAAGCGGATCTACAGATTCTCAAATCCGGCGAATGGGTTTTCTTATTTTGTTCCTTTTGATTTTTCTTGCTCCTGAATGATAATATATTCCAACCTCGGATCAACCTTGCCCTGTCTCCCAGTCTTGGTTAAAAGCGACAAATAACGGCAACAACATTCTGAAACAAACAACACGGTCACATTCTGCTTCAGTGAGATTAATGCTGAGGCCGTTTCTGTGTCGAATGCGATTGTGAACAAATTTCTCTTAAGGAAATTGTGAGTGATCAAGTATTTGCACTGAATTTCTGTGCAAGAAGGGACAGTTTCAACCAGCCATTCCCAAATCACTTCCTTCACAAAGACAAAGACTGTGCTGTCTTAACATGTGAATCAACTTCACAAACAAATTTGAACTCGAAGTTCAGGAGAAGACAGAGATGTGAATGATTGACAGTGTAATCTTTAAATCATAATTTTCCGTTTCTTCGTTGAAGTGAGGCTCAACCCTAAGCCACTAGAGATCGCGGAAAGCTAGAAACTTGGATCCAGAAATCAGAAAAGTAGTGAAACAGTTGGTGAGTACATTGTGACACTGAAGAATTTATCACCACATTGCAACATTGGCACATTCTTAGACCGTACATTATGAGACAGATTTGTGCTTATATTGCTGGATGAGGAAAGATACTAAACACACAAAATCCCATTTTGAGCTAGTGTGTAAGATTGCTCTTTCCACGGAGATAGCATCAAAGAATGCTCGTGAATTTCATCCTATGCCAGTGACAGTAACACACTTCAGAGGAACTTAAACACACTGGTAAAATGGGCTTTCACACAACAGATAACATTTTACACAGAGACTTGTGAAGTGATACAGTTTGGGAGGAAGAATGAGACAATGTACACCAATCTTTTTTGATCAAGGTTTGAAAAGGTTGCTAAGAGCAAACAGGACACTTGGCTTTATTAATAGAGGCATAGAGTAAAAGCAAATAAGTTATGCTAAACCTTTATAAAACACTGGGGCTGAATGACCTACTCCTGTACCTCCACGGAAAGCTTCCACTCCAGGCTCGGACACCCTCTTCAGGATCACTCTCCATACATCCCGCCACTCCACACACGGATATCTCCCTCAGGATCAGATCACAGCTCCACAGTCCTGCCACATCCAGTCGTGAATGGTGGTGGATAATTAAATAACTAACAAGATGAGGAGGCTCCAAAAACATTCACATCCTCAATGATGGTGGTGCTGAGCACGTCAGTGCAAAAGATGAAGCTGAAGCATTTGCAACCATCTTCAGTCAGAAATATTAAGTGGATTTGATCTGTGCTAATTTCAGCTCCTCATGCTCGCTGGTGCCTTGGTTCTCTGGTGCTAATTTCAGAGTAAATCATGCAGCTTGACAATTGGAGCCAAAGAAAAAGACACAGGAGAGGTTGAAAGTGCCAAAACCTGGTATTGAACCAAGATCTGTTTAACTGTTAGTACAGCACGAACTCAACAAAGCTATTTCAACAACACACTAAAGCCACCATTCTGTCACTGCTTTGGAAGACAATATATACATTAAAGTGTTTGTAAAAAGTTACAGAACACAACATGTGAGTAATATTCCCCATTGTTTTCTCAGTACTGAGGGATTGTGAAGTGGGACACAGCCAGAAGTCCCACTGTGCCACACTGACCCTGAGCTGTGAGTGAAATGAGATAAAGTTCAATCTTTTGCAGAGAGATTCTGGAGAGAGGTAAGAGTCCTGAATCAAGGAAAGACTTTCTGACACAATAAAAGCAAAATACTGCAGATGCTGGAAATCTGAAATAAAAACAAAAAGTGCTGGAAATACTCAATAGCTCTGGCAGCATCTGTGGTGAGAGAAACAGAGTTAACGTTTCTGGTCTGTGACCTTTCATCAGAACTGACACAGGTTAGAAAAGAATTAGGTTTTAAACAAGTGACGGGGAGGGGCATGTGGGAGAGAACAAAGGGGAAGGTGTTTGATAGGGCAGAGGGCAGGAGAGATTAAATAACGAAGCTGTCCTGGGACAAAGGCAAAGAGTGTGTTAATGCTTGTGGTTGCCTGACACCAGTCATGCTCTGATGTTATTGAACACAATGTTCAATCCACAAGGCTGTAGAGTGCCGAATCAAAAGGTCAGGTGCTGCTCCTCGAGCTTGGGTTGATTTTCACTGGAACACTGGAACAGGCCAAAGACAGAAATGTTGACATGAGAGCAGGGGAGAGTGTTGAAATGGCAAGCAACCCGAAGCTCAGGATCATGCTTTCGGCCTGAGCATAGGTGTTCCATCTAATCTGCGTTTGGTCTCCCCAGTTTAGAGGAGACCGCATTGTGAGCAGTGAATACAGTCTACATAATTGAAAGAAGTACAAGTAAATCGCTGCTTCACCTGAAAGGAGTGTTTGGGGCTTTAGATAATGAGCAGAGAGGAGGGAAAAGGGCAGGTATTATATCTCCTGCGATTGCATGGGAAGGTGCCTTGGGAAGGGGACGAGATATTGGGGGTAATGGAGGAGTGGACCAGGGTGTCGCGGAGGGAACAATCCCTTCGGAATGCTGACAGGGGAGGGGAGGATGCGTTTGGTGGTGGCATCACGCTGGAGGTGGCGGAAATGGTGGAGGATGATCCTTTAGATGTGGAGGCAGGTGGGGTGGAAAGTGAGGACAAGGGGAACCCTGTCGCAGTTCTGGGAGGGAGGGGAAGGGGGAAGGCAGAGGTTGAGAGTCCTGTCAACTACACTGGGAGGGGGCGGGATGGGAGTAGTTGAAATCTGGTGATGTTGTTGAATTTAATTTCAAACACTCCTTGAACTCTCTGCTGATGAAGACTGAAAAAGGGAAGAACAACCACACAACAAGGGTCTCAAATCCAAGACCCTGAGATTAAAAGTCCCATGCTCTACCAACTGAGTTAACAAGGCCTGATACAGTACTTCTACTCTGTCTGTTATTGGACGGATGCAGCTGTTGGCTCCACCCCAAGGGCGGGAATTTGTTCCACCAACTATGAAGCAGTTTCCTATCAATTCCCCAGATTATCAGTAAATGCACTTCCAGAAGCCCCAAAGTGTGATATATTCCTCTCACTCATCAATAATAAAACTGAAATCTTTTTACCTTCCAAATTCTGCCATCCATTTTGTCAGTATTTATTTCTCTCTCCTTTTTATTTAGTTCATGCATTTCTTCAGAATTTTTTTTCAATTATTTCTGAGGGAAGAAATGAACAGATCTGGCAGTTCAAAACTGGACATCCATGAGGCACTGTGGGTCATCAGCAGCAGCAGAATTGTATTTAAACACAATATGTTACCTCATGGCCTGGCATATCCCTCACTCTACCATTACCATCAAGCCAAGGGAGCAATAGTGGTTCAATGAAGTGTGCAGGAGGGCATGTCAGGAACAGCACCAAGCAGACCTAAAAATGAGTGAAGCGACAACACAGGATTACTTGCATGTCATATAGCGGAAGCAGCATGCAATAGACAGAGCTGAGTGATCTCACAACCAACAGATCAGATCAAAGCTCTGCAGTCCTGCCACATCCAGACCTGAATGGTGGTGGATAATTAAACAATTAACAGGAGGACGAGGCTCCACAAATATCCCCATCCTTAATGATAATGGAGACCAGTATATCAGTGCAAAATACAAGGTTGAATCATTTGCAACCATCTTCAGCCAGAAGTGCCAAGTAGATGATCAATCTCGGCCTCCTCCTGAGGTCCCCAGCATCACAGGTGCCAATCTTCAGCTAAATCCACTTCACTCCACATGATATCAAGAAATGGCTGAAGGCTCTGGATACTGACAACATCCTGGCTGCAGTGCTGAAGACTTGTGCTCCAGAACTAGCCACACCGCCCGCCAAGCTACAACACTGGCATCTACCCAGCAATGTGGAAAATTGCCCAGGTATGTTCTGTATACAAAAGGCAGGACAAATCCAACCCGGTCAATTCCAGCCCGATCAGCCTCCGCTTGATCATCAGTAAAGTGATGGAAGGTGTCGTTGACAGTGCTATCAAGCAGCACTTACACAGCCATAACCTACTCACCAATGCTCATTTTGGGTTCCGCCAGGGCCACTTAGTTCCTGACCTCGTTATGGCCTTGGCCCAAATCTGGACAGAAGAGCTGAATTCAGGAGGTGAGGTTAGGTGACAGTGACTGCTCTTGCCAAGGGCATCAAGGAGCCCTTGCAAAATTGAAGTCAATGGCAATCAAGGAGAAAAATCTCCACTGGTTGGAGTCATACCTTGCGCAAAGGAATATGGTGCTGGTTGTTGGTGGCCAATCATCTCAGTACCAGACATCGCTCAGGAGTTCCTCAGGGTAGTGTCCTCGGCCCCAACCGTTTTCAGTTGCTTCATCAAAGAACAAACAAAGAACAAAGAAAATTACAGCACAGGAACAGGCCCTTCGGCCCTCCAAGCCTGCGCCGATCCGGATCCTCTATCTAAACATGTCGCCTATTTTCTAAGGGTCTGTATCTCTTTTCTTCCTGCCCATTCATGTATCTGTCTAGAATCAATAAACTTCCTTCCATCATAAGGTCAGAAGTGGAAATATTCACTGATGATTGCAAAATGTTCAGTTGCATTAGTAACTCCTCAGATACTGAAGCAGTCCGTGTCCACATGTAGAGAGACCTGGGCAAGATTGGGCTTGGACTGATAAGTGGCAAGTAACATGCACGCCACAAAAATGCCAGGCAATGACCATTTCCAACAAGAGTGAATCTAACCATCTCCCCTTGACAGTCAATGACATTACCATTGCTGAATCCTTCACAATCAACATCCGGGGGTTACCAATGAGCAGAAACTGAATTGGATCAGTCATATAAATACCGTAGCTACAAGAGCAGGTCAGAAGCTGGGAATTCTGCTGCAAGTAACTCACCTCCAGTCCACCATCGACAAGGCACAAGTCAGGAGTGTGATGTAATACTCCCCACTTGCCTGGATGAGTGGAGCTCCAACAACACCAAAGAAACTCAACACCATCCAGGACAAAGCAGATCACTTGATCAGCACTCCATCCAATACTTTAAATATTCACTTCCTGCACCACCAGTGAACAGTGGCAGCAGTGTGTACCATCTACAAGATGCACTGCAGCAACTCACCAAGCCTCCTTCGACAGCACCTTCCAAACCCCCAACCTCGACCACCTAGAAGGACATTGGCTGAATGGGAACACCACCATCTGCAAGCTCCCCTCCAAGTTACACACTGTCCTGACTGGGAACTATATCACCGTTCCTTCACTGTCACTGGATCAAAATCTTGGAACTCCCTTCCTAACAGCACTGTGGGTTTACGTACAACACATGGACTGCAGCAGCTCCAAAAAGGCAGCTCACCACCACCTTCTCAAGGGCAATTCAGGATGGACAATAAAGGCTGCGTTTGCTGACAACGCAACCACTAGGTGGCACAACTTGCTTTCTCCCCCTGCTTTGCACCGGCCGCTTCCACCCTCCATGGTCGCTCGCTCCAGACCTCGCTGCTCCCCCCCCTACTTCCCTGGCCGATTGTCTCCCGATCATGTCACCCCATTCTCCAGTCGTTCGCTCACTCCCCACCCTCCCTCCCCTCCAGCCACTAGCTCTAGGCTGCGCTGCTTCCCTTCTCTCGGCCACTTGCTCCCACGTTTGTCCAGTCTCCACGCGCCGCCCGAAGAAGCAAGGTGGGCTGCAAAGTGTGACGTAGGAGTGAGTAGTGAGTGGCCTAGAGGAGGGAAGTGGCATGGCCTAGAGCTGGCGGCTGGAGCGGGGGTTGGGGGGCAGAGAGCAAGCGGCCATAGAGCTGGATGACGCGAGTGGGGAACAATTGTCCAGGGGAGCATCGAGGTGTACAGCGAGCGGCTGAGGGGAGGAAGCATCGAGGCCTGGAGCGAGTTGCCGACGGGGGAGAGCTCCAGCCTCAAAGTCTCCTATTCAGCCGCTTCCTCCAGCTGAGTGAGGGGCTGGATACCTGATGACGCTTTAGCGCACATGTGCGAATATGGACCAAGCGCGGATATGCGATGATGTTGGCGCTGCGCAATGACATCATCCTCCACATGTGCCACTTAATCCTGACAAGATGTAGCTGTGCCTATGCACAGCTTGGCACAGTCCGATGATGTCAGCGGGCCGCTCCATTGACAGGAATCACATTGTGTCAGCAGTGCCCACATCCCATGAAAGAATAAAAAAGAGATTTACCACAATGGTAGCAGGGTGAGGGATTTCAGTTATGTGGAGAGATTGGAGAAGCTGGGGTTGTTCTCCTTGCAGCAGAGAAAATTCAGAAAAGATTTGACACATTTGTTCAAAGTCATGAAGTTCTTCAATAGTTTAAATCAGGAGAAACTGTTTCCAGTGGTAAAAGGGTCAGTAAGCAGAGGACACAGATATCAGGTGATTGGCAGAAGAACCAGAGGTGACATGAAGAACCATTGTTTACACAGCAATGTGTTGTGATAAAGAAAGAAAAGACTTGCATTTATATAGCACCTTTCAAGACCACTGGACATATCAAAGCACTTTGGAGACAATGAAATACTTTTGAAGTGTAATCACTGTTGTAATGTCAGAAATGCAGCAGCTAATACCCACAAACAGCAATGTGATAATGACCAACTGATCTGATTGAGGGGCAAATATTGATCACAACACCAGGGAGAATTGCTCTTCACTTGTTTGACATTGCAGCATGGGATCTTTTACATTCACCCAAACATGCAGACCATGTCTTGGTTTAACATCACACCTGAAAGGCAGCACCTTCAACACCCTCAGTGCTGCACTGGAGTGTCAGCTGTGAAATCTGAACCCAGAAGCTTGTGATTTCGAGGTGAGTGTGACCAACTGAGCCACAGCTTTTACCTGAGTCTCAATCCTTCTACCAACAGTTTCTCTCTCTCAGGTCTGTCACGACCCCTCATGATTGTGAACACCTCTATCAAATCTCCTCTCTAAAGAGAACAACCCCAGCTTCTCCAATCTGTCCACATAACTGAAATCCGAACCACATGTTGCAGAAATCGATTTTTCCTCAAGTTCCTTCTGGTTTTGTGAGTCACCTTAAATCTATAACCTTCGGTTATTGACCTTTCAGCAGTTAGAAACAGTTCCTCAGTATTTACTCTACCTCAAACCTTCAAGGAAGCTCTGCAAAGTAACTGAAAATCAAGTTGTCAGAAGTGGGATTTGAACACATGCCTCCAGTGAAAGCTGCAACCTGAACAGAGAAGCTGAAACCGCTCAGTCACCTCAACTGTTCAGACCTTTTTGACCTCGTCCTCACTTCTGTATTTTGAAAGGTTCACTCAGTTCAGGAACTTGTTCAATGTTGCTGGAATGCTCAGTGATTGGGATATTAACTCCCCCGGGTTTTCCTGAGCTTGTTCTCGGTGTATGGGGATGTTTGTCCTGGGCTGTGGAATCTTGCATCCCTGTAATGGACATTAACCCACTGATTGAATCTGTATTCACTGCTTTCCACTGGTGCTGGGTAATTGCAGAGTGTGGGGCCGGAATGTTGCTGCTTGTCCCGGCCTCACTCACTCTGGGAAAGAGTGAATAATTGATGCATCTGTTTCTGTATCTGAAATGTGACTTCGATCTGCTGTTATTAACCGAGGCAGCGCTGCAGAAGGATACGTTAATAATCTCTCACTAATCAACTGCAAACAGTCAGAATGTGTAACTTTGAGCAGCGCTTTCTGCACCGTCAGGGCTGGAAAGTTGAGGGAGGGAGAGACACTGTCAGTATCTGAGTGTACACAGCACTGTACAGAGAAAGAGCCAATATACCGGGGCTGAGACACAGTGCATCTTTTCACATTTAATCACAATAATATCCACAGTCAGGAGCTGAAAATGATGAAAAACCGAATAGCAAGAGCAAAATTAAGAAATGTAAGTAATTATAGATTAGCTGATCAGCTTTCACTGTGTTACCTGGTGGTCTACTGTTTTATATTCAATGCTGTCTCCACTGTGGCCAGGGAATGATTTCTTCTCAAAGGCTGAACATTAACAAAACTGCTTGTAATTTAAAATCTTTTAAAAGTAATTCCATGGAGCGAATGGGGCAAAGTCAAATAACTGCACCAATTATAGGAGAGCTGGTTGGTGATGACGTGGATGTGTCTGCAGTGTGCAGGACCAGACTGTTTCTATAGATTCATATTGAATGTTCCATCTTTATTTATAACAGTAAAACTGATAGTGGACAATGGCTATTCTGGTTGCAGCAACCTGAAGCTTTAACTCATTAACACCCTACTTTAGGGTAATTTAGAAAGCATAACATGCAGCTCTGTCAGTTAGTATGTTTGTTTGTTAACCCACAATTTGATGGTTCAAGCACATAAATGGATGAGGCTTTATTAACTTAAACTCTTCTACATCTGCTATATTACTCTTGCTGTTGATTTTTCAAAGATAAGGTTCATCAAGTCTTTCTTTCTGAAATCCATGCTGACTGTTTTATTATTTTTCATTTCCATCTGTATTTTCTGCTTTGGAGGATTACAGGATATTATCATTTTTTTAATTCATTCATGGGAGGTGGGTGTCGCTGGCTAGGCCAGCATTTATTATCCATCCCTAATCGCCTTGAGAAGGTGGTGCTGAGCTGCCTTCTTGAACCACTGCAGTCCATGTGCTGCTGTTATGAAGAGAGTTCCAGGATTTTGACCCAGCAACAGTGAAGGAACGGTGATACAGTTACAATTCAGGATGGTGTGTGGCTTGGAGGGGAACTTGCAGGTTGTGGTGTTCCCATGCATCTGCTGCCCTTGTCCTTCTAGGTGATAAAGGTCGCGGGTTTGGAAGGTGCTGTCTCAGGAACCTTGGCACATTGCTGCAGTGCATCTTGTGGATGGTACACACTGCTGCCATTGTGTGCCAGTGATGGAGGGCATGAATGTTGTAAATGGGGTGCCAATCAAGCGGGCTGCTTTCTCCTGTTGAGTTTCTTGAGTATTGTTGGTGCTGCACCCAGCCAGACAAGTGGAGAGTATTCCATCACACCCCTGACTAATGTCCAGGCTTTGGGGAGTCAGGAGGTGAGTTACTTGCCGCAGGATTCCTTGTCTCTGACTTGCTCTTGTAGCCATAATATTTATATGGCTACTGCAGTTCAGTTTCTGCTCAATGGTAACCCCCAGGTTGTTGAGAGTGGGGGATTCAGCGATGGTAATGCCATTGAATGTCAAAGGGAGATGGTTAGATTCTCTCTTGTTTGGGATGGTCATTGTCTGGCAGTTGTGTGGTGAGAATCTTATACATCTTTATTGTCGGGTACTCTATTGTACTGCTGAGTGACTACACTTGAAAAGTCCTTCCTTCATTGGCTGTAAAAGGGTTTGCAATGTCCTATGGTCGTGAAATGCAAGTCTTGCTTTTTCCATTGTTATCAGTGTCATTGTGATCAAAAGATAGGATTCATGAGCACAAAGTTTAAATCAATTTTGATTAAAATAATGTGAAAGCATCTATATTTTTGCACTGTACTTAATAATCTCCATCTTCCTATCCTTACCAAGTACAATGTCTTTGACCCTGAAATTGATTCCACAATCGCAGTCCCTCAGACAATTTCAGCTCAGTTCTGATGAAAGGTCACAGATCTAAAACGTTAACTCTGTCTCTCTCTCCACAGATGCTGCCAGACCTGCTGAGTATTTCCAGCATTTTCTGTTTTTATTTCAGATTTCCAGTATCAGCAGTATTTTGCTTCTGTGTTACTTTGAAAGTTAAAACTGACCCACCTGTCTACAATTCACACTGGGGTCTCCCATGAAATGATTCTGTATAATGTTGATGTAATGAATACAGACTCCGAGCACAGAGCTTCCTGTGGGGAATTGGGGAGATGAAAACCAGCAGACTCTGCAGGAATTTCCACTGGGAGCACAAATTCACAAAATCTACCTTTTATATATCGATTCATTTTGATTGTCCTTCTGGAAAATTATTTTGAAGCAATTTAAACATCAACCCACAGCTCCATGACTTGGTCAATTATGAGGTCATCCTCTGACAGGTCATGTGACAGCTGGAGCCACAAGACATCAGAACCAGATTTGTGACTGGATTAAAACCCGGAATCCTGTCCCAATGGCTTTTCAAATAAAGCTGTTGCTGTTGAAAACACAGCAGTTAAACGTTCTGCCTGACCATGAGGGGAGCGAGGGAGAAATTTACAAAACTCAATCCGTCAACAAAATAGTTCAAAAACCATTCACTGAAAAATCATGTGAGGATTCATATGCAGTAGAGAAACAAGCAGAATACAGAAAGTACAGAGGAGAGCTGAAAAAGGAAATGAGATCAGCAAGAGAATGTATGAGAAAAGATTAGCAGGTCACATAACTGGGAACACTGAAGTCTTTTACCAACATATGGACAGTCAATGAAAGGGTGGGTCAATTAGGAGATCCTGTGGAGGCAGACGGTGTGGCTGAGGTACTAATTAAGTACATTTCATCTGTCATCACAAAACAAACGGGTGCTGCAAATGTCACAGTAAAGGAGGAGGAAGTGGAGAATTTGGAGGGGATGAAAATAGATAAAGAGGAGACAATTACAAGGTTAGCAGTGCTCACACCTGTCTACAGGTCACCCGGTCTGGATGGGCTGCATCCTGGGTTGCTGAGGGAAGTCAAGGTGGAAATAGCAGAGACTCGAACCACAATCTTTCAATCCTCCTTGAATATGGGAATGATGCCAGAGGACTGGAGGATGGAGGTAAGCTTGGGTAGTTCGATCTCAGTTTAACTTGACCATTTTTATCATGTATCCATTGTCATAACTAACAACGTTAAGAAAGCCATTTTATAATGAACACATGACCAAAGGAACCATTTTGTGTTCAGTACTAACGTTTATATCCTGTATAATTAATGAGTAGCTACCCATCCTGAAACAGATGATTGTAAAAGTAATGAACCTTGATTGAGTTATAATTAATGAATCAATAAACATTTTAGAGAGAATGGGTTTTCATTTAAAGTTAGTTCAATCTAATTACTGTGAGTTTCTGTGTCTGTGTGGGAAAGGACAGTTTCAGCTAAATGTATTCAAACAATGGACCTTTCTCGGACACCTGATAAAACCCATGGTATGGCACATCGTGACCTTCAAGAGTCTAGATTTAATGAATAGGAAACTTGTTTCAGATCAGATTGGGAGACAGTGTGAAACCACTCCATTGTACTCATGTCTGAGATTCTGAGGACAGGTGACTGTTAGTGGAAGACATTATTAAGAACTAATTAAATGTACCTAGCAACAGCTAGGACCAATTATTATTTTACATGTTGGTGTGATGGCCATCCAGGGGTTAAAAGTAGGGATCTTGTAAGGTTTCAGTGTGCAGGAACACTAGAAGATCTCAGGGGTAAAGACTCAGATCATCAACCAAGTTCTCCATCTGACGAGGGATCTAGACTGGACAAAGAGGACCGTGACACTCTGAGACCAAGCTCGACCAGTCCCCAGAGCTGTAAAGTTATATTCCCCAAGTTTGTTAAGTATAATTTTACTTTCAATTATTAAGTATTATTTTACTCTCAATAAAAGTTCTGGACTTATTAATCATGTATCCTGCTGCTTTAATTGGTTAAAGTCATGCCCAAAGTGATTGTCTGCAATAGACTTTCCAGAATTAAAAGATAAGTCTGCAAGGGTTGTGAATATTACAGCCCTGTTTAAAAAGAGAGATAAACCCAGGAACTACAGACCAATTAGTCTAATGTCGGTGGTGGGGAAACTTTTAGAGACAATTATCCAGGAGGAAATTAACTGTCACTTGGTAGAACATGGACTAATAAATGACAGCCAGTACAGATTGGTTAACAGAAGATTGTGTCTGAAATAATTAATGAATTAATTTCTTTGATGAAGTTTCAGAGAGAGTTGACGAGGGTGGTGAGGTTAATGGTACGTGTCTGGACGTCAAAATTGTGTTTGAAAAGGTACAATAAACTAGACTTGGGGCAGCACAATGGCACAGTGGTTGGCACTGCAACCTCACAGCTCTCGCAACCCAGGTTCAGTTCTGGGTACTGCCTGTGCAGAGTTTGCAAGTTCTCCCTGTGACTGTGTGTGTTTCTGCTGGGTTCTCCGGTTTCCTCCCACAAGCAAAGACTGCAGGTTGATAGGTAAATTGGCCATTGTAAATTGCCCCTAGTGTAGGTAGGTGGTAGGGGAATTGAGGGGATGTAGTAGGAATATGGGATTAATGTAGGATTAGTATAAATGGGTGGCTGATGGTTGTTACAGTTCGGTGGGCTGGAAGGACCTGTTTCAGTACTGTATCTCTAAATAAATAAATAAGAAGGCTGAGGCAGTAAACCTGGACAGTAAATCCGGAGTGGATTCCTGGAGGCGGTTACCTGTGACTTCTCAGGCAGTTTTCCAGCAACTCCTACAACAGAACTGGTAACAAACAGTACTGGTTTTTCCTTTCCTTTGGACAATACGAGCAATGCTGAGAGGGGGTCCTGATGCTCAGGGTCTCCATACTGTTTGCCCAGGCCTGTGCCCTAGAGAGGACACTCCAGCTTCGTGGTTAAACATGAGCACAACCCGGGAATAAACAGTTACTGATTATAAGCTCTCATTCAATTGGTGTAGAGTATGAGCGCCAGGGGTTACTTCGGACAATGGGAGAGCTCTTAGTTTCTCATTGGATAGCTACCATTCACTCCAAGCTGGGCAGCCCCCAGTCAGTTAGGTGCTGTCCTGCCACGACCTGCTTGCTTCAATGGGTGCTTGGAGCTTAGAGAGTCATCTCTCAACAGGCGGATTGATAATCTATGCACGAAGAAAAACAAACTCAACAAAGAAGACACCAGTCCTTCACATCACAAGCTGGAATGGAAGGACCATGTGTCCTGGCCTTACTGACAACCTTCTGCAGGTTGATGACACACACAAGGCAGCTGTGATCGACAAGGAACTCACAAGGCTCAATGTGGACATTGCTGGGCTGCAAGAAACTAGACTCGTTCAAAGTGGATCCCTCAAAGAGAAACACTACACCTTCTTCTGGCAGGGGAAAGCCCAAGAGGCAACTCGTGAGCATGGAGTGGGTTTCACAGTAAAATACACGCCACTTGAGATGAGCGAACCACCCACAGTAGGCTCAGAGAGACTTCTTACTCTTCACTTGTCAACAAGTGTGGGCCCAGTTAATCTCATGTGCATCTATGTCCCGACACTCACCTCCACCCCAGATGTCAAGGATCAATTCTATGTGACACTTGACACTGCCATCAGTAGAATTCCCAGCACTGAGGGACTGTACCTTGTAGGAGACTTCAACACAAGCTTGGATACTGACTACACAGCTTTGCCAATGTGCATAGGGCACCAGGGGATTGGCAAGATGAACAAAAATGGACAGAGGTTGCTGGAGCTATGCTGTCACCATGGATTCTGTGTGATGAACAGCTACTTCCAGGTCAAGCTGTGCTACAAGGTGTCCTGGAGACATCCGAGATCATGCCATTGGCACCAGCTAGACGTTATCTTCACCAGACATAACACCCTCAGCAGTGTCCTCATCACTCGCAGCTATCACAGCGCTGACTGTGACACTGATCACTCCCTGGTGTGTAACAAGGTCAGGCTTCAGCCAAGGAAGCTTCATCCATCCATGATAAAAGCTCGTCTTCTGATCAACACTTGCCGAACCACTGATCCAGAAAGGACCCAGGAGTTCCTCAACATCCTCGATCAGGCTCTTTCAGACAACAATGCTCAAGGCCTCAGTGCAGTGTCAAAGTGGAATCATCTGCACACCACCATCTATAACTCTGCACTCACTGTGTATAGGAAAAGAGATGGGAGGAATGCTGACTGGTTTGAGGCTTATTGGACTGAAATGGAGTCAGTTACTGTAACTAAGAGGAGAGCCCTCATGAACTACAAACAAGTCCCCAGCAAATAACATCTAAATGCTCTCAGAGCTGCCAGAAACAAGTCTCTGCAGACTGCTCGGCACTGCACCAATCAATACTGGTTAAAACTCTGCTGATGAATCCGGGGATGCTGGAGGGATGTATGAAGGAATTAAGAAAGCAATGGGCCCAGTCGTAACTAAATCAGCACCTTTTGAAGACAAAGAGAGGGGTGATCATCACTGAATGTAACAAGCAGATGGAAAGGTGAGTGGAGCATTATCTTGAACTCTACATAACGGAGAACATTGTCATTGAAGTAGCTCTCAGTGCCATTCCAGACTTCCCTGTCATGGAGGAACTGTACAGTGAGCCCTCCATAGTCGAGCTCAACAAGGGCTCAAAACATGCGTGATGCAAACATTGTCACCTTGTACAAAATTAAGGGGGATCGAAGTGACTGCAGCAATTATCGGAGCCAGCTATTCAGTTCCACTCACCTGCTCGATCCCTTTCCTCCTGCAAGTTCCTTTGCTTCAGGTATCCATCCAATTTCCTTTTCAAATCATTGATTGTCTCTACTTCTACCACACTCGTGGGTCAGGACATTACCACTCACAGCATAAAAAAATTCCACCTCACCCAAGGATGGGAAATATTTATATCTTCTATATTTAGCTTATTCCCTATCTCTACGAGAATAGAATGGCAGTCAACATGAAAGGGAACCCAAAAATCTTCGAGCAGTATATAAATAATAAGCAGGTAGTCAGCGGTGAAGTGGGCCCCATTAGGGACAAAGAGGGTAATATATACTTAGAGCTGCAGGGCAATGTTAATCTAGTTAATAAGTACCTTGTATCAATGATCACTAAGGAAGTGGAATTTGACAAAATATCAGTAGAAGTGGAGAGTGTAGAGGCAATGGAGAGGGTACAAATTGAGAGAGGGAGGTACTGAAAAGGCTGGTTATGCTTCAGGAAGATAAATTACCTGGTCCGGATGGCTTTCATCCCAGATTGCGAAAGGAAATGTGGATGCAGATAACAGAAAGGCTTGCTATAATCTTCCAATCTTCCCTGGATACGGGGGAGGTGTCAGAGGATTAAACAGTTGCAAATGTGACACCCTTATTCAAGAAAGGGTGTAAGGACAGTCCGGCTAACTACAGGCCAGTTAGATTAACAGCAGTGGTGGGTAAGGTTTTAGAAAGAAAAATCAGGGAAAAAATCAACAGTCACTTGGAGAGGTTTGAGTTAATTCAGGAGCGTGAGCATGGATTTATAAATGGGAGTTCATGCTTGACTAATCTAACTGCATTTTTTGATGAACTAACAGAGAAGGTTTATGAAGGGAATGCAGTGGATGTTGTTTATATGGATTTTAAGAAACGACTCATAAAAGGGTGATTAACAACATTGAGGTTCATGGAATAGGAGGGTCAGTGTCCAATTGGATAGAAAATTGGCTTAAGGACAGAAAACAGCAAGTCGTAATAAATGATTCATTCTCAGACTGGAAGGTTGTCGACAGTGCTGTTCCCCAAGGGTCACTGCTGCAACCACTGCTTTTTACTTGCGACAGATAAATGACTTGGATCTTGGAATATAGAGTAGAATCTCAAAATATGCCGATAACGCCAAACTTGGAGAAGTGGCAAACAGTGAGGATGAAATGAACCACCTGCAACAAGACAGTGATAGGCTAGCAGAATGGGCAGACAGGTGCAGATGGATTTTAATAGTGACTAGTGTGAGGTGATGCATTTTAGCAGAAGGAATAGGGAGAGGCAAAATATACTTAATGGCACAGTTCTAAAGAGTGTGCAGGAATAGAGGGACCTGTTCACTGAACAATGAACAACGTGAACAATTACTTCTTGTTGTGTGCTCTCAGATTTGTCACCTTCACTGCACTGGAGTGAGGTGACATCAACTGGCAGGAAGCAAGAACTGCAATCAAGCAGCAGAAATTCCATCGTCTGTCAGGGTGAAAGAAAAATTGCAATGTGAGGAAATAGTGAATGGGTTTGATTGGGTTGGTGGAGACATGTATCCACTTGTGGTGGAGTCCAAAGCAAAGGCCAGAAATATAAAATTGTCATTATTAAAAGATATGAGGAATTCATGATAAATGTATTTAGGTAGTGAGTGGGTGGAATCTAGATAAAATAGAAAGTGAGATTGGGTGGACAGAAGCAGTGTGAAAGGATGGCTCAAACAAAAGGTAAACGCCCTGAAAGGTGAACTCTGTTTCTCTCTCCACAGATGCTGCCAGAGTTTCTGAACATTTCCAACACTTTCTGTTTTATTTCAGAATTTGCAAGATGTTGCTTTGCTCTGAAAAAAAAATGGATGGTAGGCTTCGGCTGCCAGTGAAATTCCACAGGAGCTAAAAGGAAGTTCTGATATCAGTGGCATGTTCATCTCGGGGTATGATCCTTGCTTAGGGTGAGTGAATAATTAATGTGTGAGAGATCCTGGGTTCAAATCCTGGACAAGTCCTTCTTCTTTGGCATTTTTAGTTTAAGGTCATTGATTGGTTTCAGCCTTGCAGAAGGCGGAATTGATTTCCAGATGAAGCCTGCTTGAGGACCAGAGAGCTGGATTCAAAGAGCTTGATTAACTAAATGTACAGATAGCCAAGTGGGAATATAAAGTTGTTGCAATAATTGTGACCTGACTCCAAAAACAACAGGACTGGGTTCTCGACTGGAATGGAATGGAATTCTTCAGTGTTTCTGTTGTTTGGCTTGCATTGACTCATCGATTTTCTTGTTTTTCACTTTGTCGATGCCTTTGAATAATTGTGGATCCTTCTTCAGATTGTCATCTTTCACCAGGTAGTTCTGACCTCTGATGATGATGATCGTAATCAGCTTCAACTCACTGATAGTTTTGGAACTGAACAGATTTCCTTTGCTTGAGTCTACAACATGGAACTCAGTCTGACATGTGGACCCATGGGAGGATTTGAATGCCACCCCTGCGTTGGAGAATACAGTTGCATCCATCCAATAAGAGACCGAGTAGAAGTGACAGTTCAGTCAGTAAAACATTAAACTTTTAATTTCAGGGTGGTGAGTTTGAGTGCCATTTTGTTTTTCCCTTTTTTAAGGCTTCATTAGCAGAGAGTACAAGGAGTGTTTGAAATGAAATTCAGCAGAAGTATGAGAAAGTCTCACTTTGATTCGGGACTCATCTCTCTGCAGCATCTCGCTGTGAAAGATTGAACTTCATCTCATTTCATTCCCAGCTCTGGGTCAGTGCGGCTCAGTGGGACTTCTGGCTGCCTCCTGCTTCACAATCCATCAGTGCTGAGAAAGCAATGGGGAATATTATTCACGGCTCTGTAACCTGAGGACACCGATTTAAGGTGAATGGCAAAAGAACCAAAGGCAACATGAGGAAAAACTTATTTTGCACAGCGAGTGGTAACGATCTGATATGCACTGCTTGAGAGTGTGATGGAGGCTGATTCAACCATGGCTTTCAAAATGGCATAAGATAATTATCTGAAGTGGAAAAATTGCATGTTTTCATGGAATACATGAGTCTGTGGCATGAGCTGAGTTGCTCGTGCATAGAAGCAGCACAAGCACAATGAGCTGAATTGCTTCCTTTTGTTCTGTAACTATTCTATGATCTATGATTCTTTTCAGAGTGGAATCAACACTCACATGCAAGAAACTAACAGGTACACTGTAAACTTCGCATTACCAGACAAGAAATTGACAGATACAGTGTGAAACCCACAGTCACGTAGCAGCAGTTGGCAGGGAACGTGTAAAAATCTTTCTTTCATATCCCAACTGATACCCAACAAAGAAAATTAGGTACAAACCCAGGCTCACACTTCAAAGACTGAGAGATACAAAGCAAAACACATATTCACCGACAAGTACAGAGACGAAGACACACTCAGAGGAGGTGCAGATTAAAGACACATGCATGTAACAGAAACTAATAGGGATAGAATCAAACCCTTTCTCACTTCTCAGAAACTGATAGATATAGACAAAAGCTGATGCTCACATACAAGTTGTTGAAAGATATGTGGTGAAACTCACAGAGCAATAGCAGAAACAAACAAGTACTGAATAATACCCACAGTCACAGACCAAAAACTGAAATATACTGAGTTAAACACCACTTTCTCACACCAGAAACTCATGGCGACAAAGTGAAGCTGACTCTATCCTCCCAGGCACTGACAGGTGCAATAGAAAACACTCACGACGATTCCAGGTCATGAAATGTACGTAATAAAACCTTTCAGCTGAAAGAATAGCATTAATGACAGGTGTGATACCCAGAATGCTCAGCGGCCTAGAATCCGCCCTATCTGTGACAGGAGCGGGGCGCGCAGGTGCGGTAGAGAGCTTTGTCAGCAGCAAGAGCTGCGGGTTCGGAGTTGGAGCGGGATATTCACAAAGTGCGAGAAGACTTTGCGGGCTCACACAGCTGGAGCAGGGCCTCAGGGCCACAATAAGATGGAACAATCCCATCTGTATCCCTGCGGATGGCGGTGGTGAAGCTTTTCCCGGTGAGGCTCCCGAAACGGCGTCTATAAATGGATAAGTATTGGGGACTGGGCAGGGAGCGTCTCGAAATGAATAAAATTTGGGTACTGGTCAGGGAGCGTCTGTAAATGGATAAGAATTGGGGACTGGGCAGGGAGCGTCTGCAAATGGATAAGAATTGGGGGACTGGGCAGGGAGTGTCGATAATTGAATAAGAGTTGGAGACTGGGCAGGGAGCGTTTCTAAATGAATAAGATTTGGGGACTGGGCAGGGAGCGTCGATAAATGCTTAAGAATTGGGGACTGGTTCGGGAGCATTTTTTTATTCGTTCGTGGGATGTGGGCGTCGCTGGCTCGATCTCAGCTCGAGTAATGTGTCCAGTTCTGGGCACCAGGCTTTAGAAAGGACATCAAAGCTTCTGAGACAGTTCAGAGGAGATTTACTAGAATGATACCAGAGATGAGGGGTGTCAGTTCTCTGGACAGGCTGGTGAAGCTGGGATTGTTCTCCTCAGAGTAGAGAAGGTTAAGGGAAGATTTAATAGAGGTGTTCAGAATCATGAAGGATTTTCACAGGGTAGAGAGGGAGAAACTGTTTCCACTGTCCTGGGGGTCAGTAACCAGAGGACACAGATTTAAAATAATTGGCCAAAAATGTCAAGGGGAGGTGAGGAGAGATCTTTTTACCCAGTAACTGATTCGGATTTGGAATGAATTGTCTGACAGGGTGGTGGAAACAGATTCAATTATAACTTTCATAAAGGAATTGGACAAATATTTCAAAGTGAAATTCTCCAGGATTATGGTGAAATAGGCAGGGGGTTGGACTAATTGCATCTTTTTGTCAGAGAGTCAGCAGAGGCACAATGGGGCCGAATGGCCTCCTTCTGTGCTGTATGATTCTATGAACATAAGAACGAGGAGCCGGAGTCGGCAAGTCAGCCACTCGAGCCTGCTCTGCCATTCAATACAATCATGGCTGATCTCATCACGGCAGTTCTTGTTTCTTGCCAGTAGATGTCACTTCACTCCAATACAGTGAAGTTTACAAATCTGAGAGAGACACAACAGGAAAGAATTGTTCACATTGTCGTGAATGTGTGGGATTTAGAAATACTAGGAGTGGAGACGAGTTATTACTTGTCTGCTCGATCCCCATAGCCCTGTAAAATTATTTCCTTCAAGTGCCCATTCAAATTCCTTTTGTAATCCTCGATTGTCTCCATTTCCACCGCCCTCGTGGGCAGCGAGTTACAGATCATCACCAATCAGTGTAAAAAAGTTCTTGCGCACATTCCCCCTGTATCTCCTGTCCAAAACCTTCAATCTGTGTCCCCTAGTCCTTGTACCAATAGTTAACGGGAACAATGTTTCCTTGCCAATTTATTTAAAACTGTCATAGCCGAAAACACATCTATCAATTCTCCCCTCACTCTCCTTTGATGCAGGGAGAACAACCCTAGCTTTTCCAACCTAACCTTGTAACTAAAATCCTCCATCCCTGGATCCATTCTGGTGAATTTCCTCTGCATCCTCTCAAGGACGCTCACATTCTTTCTTAAGTGTGGTAAGCAAAACTGGAAGCAACACGGCAACTGGGGCTTAACCAGAGCTTTATAATGGTTCAGCATAACTTCCCTGCTTTGTACTCAATGCCTCTTTTTTCAAGCCCAAGATCCCATATGCTTTGCTAACCACTCTCGCAATATGTCTTGCCACATTCAAAGATTGATGCACATGAACCCCAAGTCCCTCTATTCCAACACACACTTTACAACTGTGCCATTAAGTAAATATTGCCTCTCCCTATTCCTTATGCCAGAATACATCACCTCACACTTGTCACTATTAAATTCCATCTGCCACCTGTCTGCCCATTCTGCTAGCCTATCATTGTCCTGTTGCAGGCAGTTCATATCATCCTCACTGTTTGCCACTCCTCCAAGTTTGGTGTCATCGGGATATTTTGAGATTCTATTCAATATTCCAAGATCCAAGTCATTTATCTTTAGCAAAAAAAGCAGTGGTTCTAGCACTGACCCTTGGGGAACACCTCTGTCGACTATCCTCCAGTCTGACAAAGAATCATTTCATAAAACTCCCTGTTTTCTGTCCTTAAACCAATTTTCTATCCAATTGGACACTGACCCGGCTATACCACGAACCTCAATTTTGTAAACCCCACTTTTATGTGGTACCTTGTCAAACGCTTCCTTAAAATCCATATAAACAACATCCACTGCATTCCCTTCATCAAGCTGCTCTGTTAGTTCATCAAAAAATGCAGTTAGATTAGTCAAGCATGAACTCCCATTTATAAATCCATGCTCACTCTACTTAATTAACTCAAACCTCTCCAAGTGACTGTTGATTTTTTACCCTGATTATTCTTTCTAAAACCGTACCCACCGCTGCTGTTAATCTAACTAGCCTGTAGTTAGCCGGACTGTCCTTACACCCTTTCTTGAATAAGGGCGTCGCATTTGCCACTGTTTACTCCTGGCACCTCCCCCGTATCCAGGGAAGATTGGAAGATTATGGCAAACTCTTCCATTATCTGCATCCGCATTTCCTTTCGCAACCTGGGATGTGAGCCATCCAGACCAGGTGATTGATCTACCCTAAGCACAGCCAGCCTTTTTAGTACCTCCCTCTCTCAATTTGTACCCTCTCCATTGACTCTGCTCTCTTCACTTCGACTGATATTTTGTCAAATTCCACTTCCTTAGTGATCACTGATACAAAGTACTCATTAAGTAGATTAACATTGCCCTGCACCTCTAAGCTTATATTATCCTTTTTGTCCCTAATAGGCCTGACTCAACCTCTTACTACCCACTTATCATTTACATGCTGCTCGAAGATTTTTGGGTTTCCTTTCATGTTGACTGTCAGTCTATTCTCATAGAAATAGAGAATAAGCAAACATAGAAGATGTAAGTATTTCCCATCCTTGATGAGGTGGAACTTTCTTATGTTGTGGGTGGTAATGACTTGGCCCACGAGTGTGGTGGAAGCAGAGACAATCGATGATTTGAAAAGGAAATTAGATGGATACTTGAAGGAAAGAAACTTGCAGGAGGAAAGGGATCGAGCTGGTGAGTGGAACTGACTAGATTGCTCCGGGGAGAGCCAGCATGGACGTGATAGGCCAAACGACCACCTTCTATGCTGGAAATGACTCTGTGTTGTTTCTCAAATTCAATCCACTGGTGCTTGGTAAATAATTTCAAAGTAAATTGTGCAACTGGAAAATCAGAACCAAGGCAAGGGACGCATAAGGAAGCAAAATTGCTGAAACCCGGGATTGAACCAGAAACCTTTAGATTTTCAGTTCAACGCTCTCCCAACTGAGCTAGTTCAGCCCTACATTAACAGTGCCTTGTTGTCCTTGTTTTGGAAGAAAATACATACATTCAAGTTTTCCAAAAAATTAAAGAACACAACATGTGAGTAATATTCCCCATTGCTTTCTCAGTACTGATGGATTGTGAAGCGGGAGACAGCCAGAAGTGCCACTGAGCCGCACAGACCCCGAGCTGACAATGAAATGAGATCAAATTCAATCTTTCATAGTGAGATGCTGCTGAGAGGTAAGAGTCCTGAATCAAAGCGAGACTTGCTCATTTTAAACACTCCCTGTACTCTCTGCTCATGAAGCCTTAAAAAAGGGAAAAACAGAATGGCACTCAAACTCACAACCCTGCCATTAAAAGTCTCATATTCGACTGACAGAACTGTCACTTCTACTCGGTCTCTTATTGGATGGATGCAACTCCAACGCAGGGATGGCATTCAAATCCTCCCATGGGTCCACATGTCAGACTGAGTTCCATGTTGTAGACTCAAGCAAAGGAAATCTGCTCAGTTCCAAAACTATCAGCGAATTGAAGCTGATTACAATCAACATCATCAGAGGTCAGAACTACCTGGTGAAAGAAGACACCCTGAAGAAGGATCCACAATTATTCAAAGGCATCGACAAAGTGAAAAACAAGAAAATCGATGAGTCAATGCAAGCCAAACAACAGAAACACTGAAGAATTCCATTCCATTCCAGTCCAGAACCCAGCCCTGTTGTTTTTGGAGTCAGGTCACAATGACAGCAACAACTTTATATTCCCACTTGGCTATCTGTACATTTAGTTAATTACAATTTTGTCGACAAGCTCTTTGAATCCAGTTGTCTGGTCCTCAAGCCAGCTCCGTATGAAAGTCAATTCCACCTTCTGCAAGGCTGAAACCAATGGATAACATTAATCTAAACATGCCAGCAGACCAGGGCTCGTCCTGGACTTGAACTCGGGATCTCTCGCATGTTAATTAACCATATTCCCGAAGCTAGAATCATGCCCCTAGACCAACGAGCCACTGACAGGTCAGGCTTTATTATCTGCTGTGGAATTTCACTGGAACCCCCCAGCCAATCATCGATTTTTTTTCAGATCAAAGCAACATCCTGCAAATGCTGAAATAAAAACAGAAAGTGCTGGAAATGTTCAGCAGCTCTGGCAGCATCTGTGCTGTGAGAAACACAGTTAATGTTTCAGGGCACTCACCTTTTGTTTCAGCCAACCTTTCAGTCTGCTTCTGTCCATTCAATCTCACTTTCTGTTCTATCCACATTCTAACCATTCACTCCGTTACTACATTTTTCATGAATTCCTCATTTCTTTTATTAATGACAATTTTGTATTTCTGGCCTTTGCTTCAGACACCACTACAAGTGGAATCATGTCTCCATCTACCCAATCAAACCACTTCGCTGTATCCTCACATTGCAATGTTTCTTTCACCCTGACAGACTGTGGAGTTTCTGCTGCTTGATTGCAGTTCTTGCTTCCCGCCAGTAGATGTCACCTCACTCCAATACAGTGAAGTTTACAAATCTGAGAGAGACACAACAGGAAATAATTGTTCACATTCTAGTGAATGCGTGGGATTTAGAAATACTAGGAGTGGAGACGAGTTATTATTGCACTCTGCTATAACATCTTTTATAATGGACTCCAGCATTTTCCGCACGACTGATGTCAGGCTTCTTTTGGGCCTCCTTACCTCGAGAGACAATGGATAGGCGCCTGGAGGTGGTCAGTGGTTTGTGAAGCAGCGCCTGGAGTGGCTATAAAGGCCAATTCTGGAGTGACAGGCTCTTCCACAGGTGCTGCAGAGAAATTTGTTTGTCGGGGCTGTTGCACAGTTGGCTCTCCTCTTGCGCCTCTGTCTTTTTTCCTGCCAACTACTAAGTCTCTACGACTCGCCACAATTTAGCACTGTCTTTATGGCTGCCCGCCAGCTCTGGCGAATTCTGGCAACTGACTCCCACGACTTGTGATCAATGTCACACGATTTCATGTCGCGTTTGCAGACGTCTTTATACCGGAGACATGGACGGCCGGTGGGTCTGATACCAGTGGCGAGCTCGCTGCACAATGTGTCTTTGGGGATCCTGCCATCTTCCATGCGGCTCACATGGCCAAGCCATCTCAAGCGCCGCTGACTCAGTAGTGTGTATAAGCTGGGGGTGTTGGCCGCTTCAAGGACTTCTGTGTTGGAGATATAGTCCTGCCACCTGATGCCAAGTATTCTCCGAAGGCAGCGAAGTTGGAATGAATTGAGACGTCGCTCTTGGCTGGCATACCTTGTCCAGGCCTCGCTAACCGGTATATAATTCGCTGTTTTCTTTCTGCCTCTTTTTTTAAATAGTGGAGTTACATTAACTACCGTCCAATCCATTGGAACTGTTCCAGAGTCGATAGAATTTTGAAAAAAAGACCAGAAATGCATCTGCTATTTCAAGGGCCACTTCCTTAAGTACTCTGTGATGTAGATTATCAGGCCCTGGCGATTTATCGGCCTTCAATCCCATCAATTTCCCAAACATTCCCTACTCATACTGATTTCATACAGTTCCTCCTTCTCACTGGACCCTAAGTTCCCCAACATTTCTGGGAGATAATTTGTATCCTCCTTTGTGAAGACAGTTCCAAAGTATGTATTTAATTGGTCTGCCATTTCTTTCTTCACCATTATAAATTCCCCCGTTTCTGACTGTAAGGGGCCCACATTTGTCTTCACTAATCTTTTCATCTACACATATCTATAGAAGCTTTTACAGTCAGTTTTTATGTTCTCTGCTAGCTTACTCTCATACTCTATTTCCCCCTTCTTAATCAATCCTTTTGTCCTCCTCTGCTAAATTCCAAACTGCTCACAATCTTCAGGTTTGCTGCTTGTTCTGGCCATTTTATATTTCTCCTCCTTGGATCTAATACTTTCCTTAATTTCTTTTGTAAGCCACAGTTGAGCCACCCTTCCTGTTTTACTTTTGCACAGACAGGAATGAACAATTGTTGTAATTCATCCATGCGCTCTTTAAATGCTAGCCATTGCCTATCCACTGTCAACCCTTTAAGTAACGTTCCCCAATCTATCATAGCCAACTCCCGCCTCATACCTTCATAGTTTTCTTTGTTTAGATTCAGGACCCGAGTCTCGGAATCAACTCTCTCACTCTCCATCTTAATGAAGAATTTTATCATATTATGGGCGCACATCCCCAAGGGACCCCACACAACAAGATTGTTAACTAATCCTTTCTCATTACACAATACCCAGTCCAGGATGGCCTGTTCTCCAGAGGTGTTTTACACCTCTATCAATTCTCCACTCAATCTCCTTTGAGAAAGGCAGAATAATCCTAGCTTTTCCAACCTAATCTTGTAACTAAAATCCCCCATCCCTGGATCCATTCTGGTAAATCGCCTCTGCGTCCTCTCAAGGACCCTCACATTCTTTCTAAAGTCTGCTGAGCAGAACTGGAAGCAACACTCCAATTGGGGCCTAACCAGAGTTTTATAATGGTTCAGCATAACTTCTCTGCCTTTGTATTCAATGCCTCTATTTATAAAGCCCAAGATCCAATATGCTTTGCGAACCACTCTCGCAATATGACTTGCCTCCTTCAAAGATTGATGCACATGAACCCCAAGTCCCTCTATTCCAGAACACTCTTTCGAACTGTGCCATTAAGTATATATTGCCTCTCCCTATTCCTTATGCCAAAATACATCACCTCACACTTGTCACTATTAAATTCCATCTGCCACCTGTCTGCCCATTCTGCTAGCCTATCACTGTCCTGTTGCAGGCAGTTCATATCATCCTCACTGTTTGCCGCTCCTCCAAGTTTGGTGTCATCGGCATATTTTGAGATTCTACTCTGTATTCCAAGATCCAAGTCACTCACCTTTAGCAAAAAAAGCAGTGGTTCTAGCACTGACCCTTGGGGAACACCACTGTCGACTATCCTCCAGTCTGAAAAAGAACCATTTAATAAGACTCGCTGTTTTCTGTCCTTAAACCAATTTTCTATCCAATTGGACACTGACCCTCCTATACCACGAACCTCAATTTTGTTAACCGCCCTTTTATGTGGTACCTTGTCAAACATTTCCTTAAAATCCATATAAACAACATCCACTGCATTCCCTTCATCAACCTGCTCTGTTAGTTCATCAAAAAATGCAGTTAGATTAGTCAAGCATGATCTCCCATTTATAAATCCATGCTCACTCTCCTTAATTAACTCGAACCTCTCCAAGTGACTGTTGATTTTTTACAATGATTATTCTTTCTAAAACCTTACCCACCGCTGCTGTTAATCTAACTAGCCTGTAGTTAGCCGGACTGTCCTTACACCCTTTCTTGAATAAGGGTGTCGCATTTGCCACTGTTTAATCCTCTGGCACCTCCCCCGTATCCAGGGAAGATTGGAATATTATAGCAAGCCCTTCTGTTATCTGCATCCGCATTTCCTTTCGCAACCTGGGATGTGAGCCATCCAGACCAGGTGATTTATCTACCCTAAGCACAGCCAGCCTTTTTAGTACGTCCCTATCCTAATTTGTACTGTCTCCATTGCCACTACTTTCTTCACTTCAACTGATATTTTGTCAAATTCCACTTCCTTAGTGATCACTGATGCAAAGTACTCATTAAGTAGATTAACATTGCCCTGCACCTCTAAGCTTATATTATCCTTTTTTTCCCTAATAGGCCCGACTCAACCTCTTACTACCCACTTATCATTTACATGCTGCTCGAAGATTTTTGGGTTTCCTTTCATGTTGACTGCCAGTCTATTCTCATAGAAATAGAGAATAAGCAAATACAGAAGATGTAAGTATTTCCCATCCTTGATGAGGTGGAATTTTTTATGTTGTGGGTGGTAATGTCTTGGCCCACGAGTGTGGTGGAAGCAGAGACAATCAATGATTTGAAAAGGCAATTGGATGGATACTTGAAGGAAAGAAACTTGCAGGAGGAAAGGGATCGAGCTGGTGAGTGGAACTAATTAGATTGCTCCGCGGAGATCCAGCATGGACGTGATAGGCCAAATGACCACCTTCTATGTTTTAAATGACTCTGTGTTGTTTCTCAAATTCAATCCACTGGTGCTTAGGAAATAATCTCAAAGTAAATTGTGCAACTGGAAAATCAGAACCAAGGCAAGGGACGCATAAGGAAGCAAAATTGCTGAAACCCGGGATTGAACCAGGGACCTTTAGATTTTCAATCTCACATTCTCCCAACTGAGCTATTTCAGCTCTACATTAACAGTGGCTTGGTGTCCTTGTTTCGGAAGAAAATACATACATTCAAGTTTTCCAAAAAATTAAAGAACACAACATGTGAGTAATATTCCCCATTGCTTTCTCAGTCCTGATGGATTGTGAAGCGGGAGACAGCCAGAAGTGCCACTGAGCCGCACAGACCCCGAGCTGAGAATGAAATGAGATCAAATTCAATCTTTCATAGTGAGATGCTGCTGAGAGGTAAGAGTCCTGAATCAAAGCGAGACTTGCTCATTTCAAACACTCCCTGTACTCTCTGCTCATGAAGCCTTAAAAAAGGGAAAAACAGAATGGCACTCAAACTCACAACCCTGCCATTAAAAGTCTCATATTCGACTGACAGAACTGTCACTTCTACTCGGTCTCTTATTGGATGGATGCAACTCCAACGCAGGGATGGCATTCAAATCCTCCCATGGGTCCACATGTCAGACTGAGTTCCATGTTGTAGACTCAAGCAAAGGAAATCTGCTCAGTTCCAGAACTATCAGCGAATTGAAGCTGATTACAATCAACATCATCAGAGGTCAGAACTACCAGGTGAAAGAAGACACCCTGAAGAAGGATCCACAATTATTCAAAGGGATCGACAAAGTGAAAAACAAGAAAATCGATGAGTCAATGCAAGCCAAACAACAGAAACACTGAAGAATTCCATTCCATTCCAGTCCAGAACCCAGCCCTGTTGTTTTTGGAGTCAGGTCACAATTACAGCAACAACTTTATATTCCCACTTGGCTATCTGTACATTTAGTTAATTGCAATTTTGTCGACAAGCTCTTTGAATCCAGTTGTCTGGTCCTCAAGCCAGCTCCGCATGGAAGTCAATTCCACCTTCTGCAAGGCTGAAACCAATAGATAACCTTAATCTGAAAATGTCAGCAGGCCAGGGCTCATCGAGGATTAAAACCCTGGATTTCTTACATGTTAATGAACCACATTCTCTAAGCAAGAATCATACCCCTAGACCAACGAGCCACTGACTAGTCAGTTTGATTTAGCTGCTGTGGAATTTCAATGGAACCCCCCAGCCAATCATCCATTTTTTTCAGATCAAAGCAACATCCTGCAAATGCTGAAATAAAAACAGAAAGTGCTGGAAATGTTCAGCAGCTCTGGCAGCATCTGTGCTGAGAGAAACACAGTTAACGTTTCACGGCACTCACCTTTTGTTTCAGCCATCCTTTCAGACTGCTTCTGTCCATCCAATCTCACTTTCTATTCCATTCACATTCTAACCATTCACTACGTTACTACATTTTTCATGAATTCCTCATTTCTTTTATTAATGGCAATTTTGTATTTCTGGCCTTTGCTTCAGACACCACCACAAGTGGAATCATGTCTCCATCTACCCAATCAAACCACTTCGCTGTATCCTCACATTGCAATGTTTCTTGAACCCTGACAGACTGTGGAGTTTCTGCTGCTTGATTGCAGTTCTTGCTTCCCACCAGTAGATGTCACCTCACTCCAATGCAGTGAAGTTTACAAATCTGAGAGAGACACAACAGGAAATAATTGTTCACATTATAGTGAATGTGTGGGATTTAGAAATACTAGGAGTGGAGACGAGTTATTATTGCACTCTGCTATTACATCTTTTATAATGGACTCCAGCATTTTCCCCACGACTGATGTCAGGCTAACCGGTATATAATTCGCTGTTTTCTTTCTGCCTCTTTTTTTAAATAGTGGAGTTACATTAACTACCGTCCAATCCATTTGAACTGTTCCAGAGTCTACCGAATTTTGAAAAAAGACCAGAAATGCATCTGCTATTTCAAGGGCCACCTCCTTAAGTACTCTGGGATGTAGATTATCAGGCCTTGGGGATTTATCGGCCTTCAATCCCATCAATTTCCCAAACATTCCCTACTAATACAGATTTCATACAGTTCCTCCTTCTCATTAGACCCTATGTTCCCCAACATTTCTGGGAGGTAATTTGTATCGTCCTTTGTGAAGACAGAACCAAAGTATGTATTTAATTGGTCTGCCATTTCTTTGTTCATCATTATAAATTCCCCCGTTTCTGACTGTAAGGGACCCACATTTGTCTTCACTAATCTTTTTCTCTACACCTATCTACAGAAGCTTTTACAGTCAGTTTTTATGTTCTCTGCTAGCTTACTCTCATACTCTATTTCCCCCTTCTTAATCAATCCTTTTGTCATCCTCTGCTAAATTCCAAACTGCTCACAATCTTCAGGTTTGCTGCTTGTTCTGACCATTTTATATTTCTCCTCCTTGGATCTAATACTTTCCTTAATTTCTTTTGAAAGCCACAGTTGAGCCACCCTTCCTGTTTTACTTTTGCACAGACAGGAATGAACAATTGTTGTAATTCATCCATGCGCTCTTTAAATGCTAGCCATTGCCTATCCACTGTCAACCCTTTAAGTAACGTTCCCCAATCTATCATAGCCAACTCCCGCCTCATACCTTCATAGTTTCCTTTGTTTAGATTCAGGACCCGAGTCTCGGAATCAACTCTCTCACTCTCCATCTTAATGAAGAATTCTATCATATTATGGGCGCACTTCCCCAAGGGACCCCACACAACAAGATTGTTAACTAATCCTTTCTCATTACACAATACCCAGTCCAGGATGGCCTGTTCTCTAGAGGTGTTATACACCTCTATCAATTCTCCACTCAATCTCCTTTGATATAGGCAGAATAATCCTAGCTTTTCCAACCTAACCTTGTAACTAAAATCTCCCATCCCTGGAACCATTCTGGTAAATCGCCTCAGCATCCTCTCAAGGACCCTCACATTCTTTCTAAAGTCTGCTGAGCAGAACTGGAAGCAACACTCCAATTGGGGCCTAACCAGAGTTTGATAATGGTTCAGCATAACTTCCCTGCTTTTGTACTCAATGCCTCTATTTATAAAGCCCAAGATCCCATATGCTTTGCTAACCACTCTCGCAATATGTCTTGCCACCTTCAAAGATCGGTGCACATGAACCCCAAGTCCATCTATTCCAACACACTCTTTATAACTGTGCCATTAAGTATATATTGCCTCTCCCTATTCCTTATGCCAAAATACATCACCTCACACTTGTCACTATTAAATTCCATCTGCCACCTGTCTGCCCATTCTGCTAGCCGATCACTGTCCTGTTGCAGGCAGTTCATATCATCTTCACTGTTTGCCACTTCTCCAAGTTTGGTGTCATCGGCATATTTTGAGATTCTACTCTGTATTCCAAGATCCAAGTCACTTACCTTTAGCAAAAAAAGCAGTGGTTCTAGCACTGACCCTTGGGGAACAGCACTGTCGACTATCCTCTGGTGTGACCAAGAACCATTTAATATAACTCGCTGTTTTCAGTCTTTAAAACAATTTACTATCCAAATGGACACTGACGCTCCTAATCCATGAACCCCAATTTTGTTAACCACCCTTTTATGTGGTACTTTATAAAATGCTTTCGTAATATCCATATAAACAACATCCACTGCATTCCCTTCATCAGTATTCTCAGATAGTTTATCAACAAATGCAGTTAGATTCGTCAAGCATGAACTCCCATTGATAAATCCATGCCCACTCTCCTGAATTAACTCAAACCTCTCCAAAGGACTTGATCTTTTCCCCTGACCTGTTGATCTCATGCTGATAGCAAGCTCACCAAAGAGCATGTATTTGTCAATGTGACGGTCATCCATTTGGCCCAGTCAACAGAGTCACCGCTGACTCAAGAGGGCAAACATGCTGCGGATCCCTGCACGCTGGTGTACTTCCGCATTCGGCACTCTGTCCTGCCAGGAGATGCCCAGTATCCATCTGAGGCAGTGGAGGTGGAAGCTGTTCAGACGCTTTTTTTGGCTTGTATAAGTTGTTGATGCTTCTCTACTATAAAGGAGGGTGCTGAGAACACAAGCCTGGTACACGTGGAGCTTTGTATTTTCGGTCAGTTTGCTGTCGGTTCACACTTGTCTTCTCAACTTTGACATGACAGCTGCAGCATTGGCAATCCTGGTGCTGATTTCAGCATCAAGGGCCAGATTGCTGGTGATTGTTGATTGAAGGTTTGTGAAGCTGTTGACAACCTCCAAAGTGAGGTTGTCGATGTTGATGGAAAGTGGAGTCTCTACGTCCTGGCCCGGAACTTTCATCTTCCTGATGCTGATTGTCAGTCCAAACTCTTTGCAGGCCAGGGAGAACCGACCTACAAGCTGCTGTGACTGAACTTCATTATGGGATGTCAGCACAGCATCATCAGCAAATAGCAACTCACAGACTAGGAATTTACCCACTAAGGTCTTGGCGCACAGTCTTGCCACGTTGAACAGCTTGTCGTCAGCTCTGATGTGCAGGTGAACACCTATAAGTGAGTAATTGAAAGTGTACAATAGCAGCATGGAGAAGAATATGCCAATTATAAAGGACGTGATAACTAGACAGTTCGAAAATGATGACATGATTGGGCAGAGTCAACATAGATTTATGAAAAGGAAAACAGGTTTGAAAAACCTGTTGAGATTTTTGAGGGTGTTACCTTTAGAACAGATAAAGGAGAACCAGTGGATGTGTGGTATTTGTATTTTCCTTTGGTAAGGTCCCACACAGGAGGTGAGTAAACAAAATTAGAGCACATAGGCTTGGGGATAATATACTGATATGGATTGAGAATTGGTTAACAGACCGAAATCAGAGAGCAGGAATAACGGGTCCTTCTCAGGATGGCAGGCTGTTACTATTGGGGTACTGCAAGGATCAGTGTTGGAGCCAGAGCTGTTAACAACCTATATAAATGATTTGGATGTGGGGATTAAATGTAATATTTCCAAGTTTGCAGATGACACAAAGCTTGGTGAAGTGTGAGTTGTGAGGAGGATGCAGAGAGGCTTCCAGGGGACCTGGAGAGGCTAAGTGAATGGGCAAGAACATGGAATATAATGTGAATAAGTGTGAAGTTATTCACTTTGGTAGAATAAACAGAAAGTCAGAGTATTTCTTCAATGGTGAGAGGTTGGGAAGTGTCGATGTCCAAAGGGACCTGGGTGTCCTTGTTCCTGAGACACTAAAAGCTCTTGTGCAGGTGCAACAATCAATTAGGAAGGCAAATGGTATGTTGTACCCACACGAGGGGTCATGAGTACAGGAGTAAAGATGTCTTGCTGCAATTGTGTAGAGCCTTGGTGAATCCGCACTGGAGTATTGTGTACAGTTTAGTCTCCTCATCTTATGAAGGATACACTTGCCATAGAGGGGGTGAAACAGAGGGTCAACAGACTAATCTTTTATTTGCATTTATTTCATTTCATCTCAGTTTGTTCAGTTTGCTTACCTACTGTTTTTTTTCAGGTTTGTACTTCCTGCTGTTCAATATTCAGTCCATTAACACCTAATCTGTACTAATGCTTTGTCTTTCAACACACCATTAACATATTGTTTGCCTTTGCTGCATGACCTTTTGGTCAGCTATGTGGCCTTGTCCAATCTACACCTTCTCCTTTGTTATCTCTTGCCCCACCCCCACCCCACTTGCTTATAACCTGTGACTTTTCTAATATATGTCAGTTCCGAAGATGGGTCACTGACCTGAAACGTTAACTCTGCTTCTCTTTTCACAGATGCTGCCAGACCTGCTGAGTGGTTCCAGCATTTCTTGTTTTTATGTCACCAGACTAATCCCTGGGATGGTGGGATTGTCTTATGAGGAAACTGGGCCTGTATTCCTTAAAGTTTCGAAGAATGAGAGGTGATCTGATTGAAACTGACAAAATTCTTACAGGGCGTGACAGTGTGGATGTAGACAGGATGTTTGCCCTGGTTGGTGAGTCTAAAACCAAAGGACATCGTCTCAAAATAAGGAGTAGGCCATTTAAAACTGAGATGGGTGGAATTTCTTCACTCAGACGGTGGTGAATCATTGGAATACTGTGCCCCAGAGGGCTGTGGCAGCTCAATCATTGAGCATGTTCAAGACAGAAATTGATAGAAATCTTGATACTCATGACATCAAGGGATATGGGGATAGCATGGGAAAGGGGCTTTGAGGTAGGTGATCAGCCATTATCGAATTGAATGACAGAGCAGGCTCGACGGGCTGAATAGCTTACTCCGATGTTCCTCTGTTCCTAAGAGAGTTGGCGCCAGCGCGCAGCCCTGCTTTACCCCACTGCTGATCTTGAAAGCGTCTGATGTTGCTCCATTGTAACTGATGGAACTGTGCATGTTCTCGTGGAAAGAAGAGATGATGCCCAAGAGGTCAGGAGGGCAGCCGATGTTCCTTTGCAGTTTGAAGAGGCCGTCTCTGCTGACAAGATCAAAGGCCTTAGTGATGTTAATAAAAATATGTGAGGCTCTGTGGCGCAATGGATAGCGTGTTGGATTTCTAAATAATGATTGAGACGATATTCAAAGGTTGTGGGTTCAAGTCCCACCAGAGTTAGATTTTGGACCAGAAACAGAGGAGCACAACGGAACAACAAATGAAGAAATGCGCCAAAAGCACAGACTCGGAGACAGAGCGAGAGAGAGGAGCAGAGCAGGGGAAAAAAAAAATCGAGGAGTGACGTCACAATGGAGAGTGAGAGCAGGGAAACAGAGAGCTGCTGGGGTGAGGACACAGGATTTGGTTCTTTCTTCGGTGCAGTGGAAGGAGCTGTTTGGTGAGGATCTGGTAAGCTGTGACATCACAGGCAAGCAGGTAGCTGATTGGTTTGGAAGAACCGACCTGCTTGATGTGCATCTGGTAAGTGATTAAGATCCATTTTAGTCCTAACGTTTAAAATAGTAAACAAACTAGTGGTAAGTTTAATAAAATATGCAATGAAATGAATAATTGAATAAAATATTTAAGTAGTTAATTGAAACACGTTAAGGATGACAGGACAGGTGATGTGTCACAGCTGCAGCATGTGGGAGTTCCTGGATGCCAGTGTGATCCAGGGCAAACACGTCTGCAGTAAGTGTTTGCGGCTCAAAGAGGGAGAAAAAAGGAATGTAGTGGTAGTAGGGGACATTATAGTAAGGTGGATTGACTCTGTTCTCTGCAGCAAAAGCAAGAGTCCAGACGGCTGTGTTGCCTGCCGGTGCCAGGATTCAGGACATCTGCTCAGGGCTGGAGCGAAACATACAATGGGAGGGGGAGGATCCAGTCGTCGTGGTCCATGTCGGTACCAAAGACATAGGCAGGACAAGCATAGAGGTTCTGCAAAGTCAGTATGAGGAACTAGGCACCAAATTAAGAAGCAGAACCTCAAAGTTAATCATCTCTGGATTATTACCTGAGCCATGTGCAAATTGGCATAGGACAAATAAGATTAGAGAAAGTAATGTGCGGCTGAAAGACTGGTGTGGTAGTAGTGGGTTCTGGTTCATGGGTCGTTGGCACCAGTGCTGGCGAAAGAGGTGGCTGTACCGTTGGGACGGTCTACACCTGAACCGTGCTGGTGCCGGTGTTCTAGCGAGCCAAATAACTAGAGAAGTAGAGACGGTGTTAAACTGAATAGTGGGGGCAAGGGATCAAATTTGGGAAGATATGGAGAATCAAGGAGAAGAGACAAGGCAAGAGAGAAAGGTATAAATATGGGAAATGATAAAGAGACCGAGACAGGAAGGGACAGAATGTACAAATCTAAGAGTAAATCGACAGATAAGGCTAGAGGTGACAAAAATAATAAAAGGACAAAACTAAATGCTCTGTATCTGAATGCATGGAGCATTCGAAAGAAAACAGATGAACTGAGAGCACAAATAGAATAAATAAGTACGATCTGATAGTCATTACAGAGACATGGCTGCAGGGCGACATAGATTGGGATGTGAATATTGGAGGTGACATGGCATTTTGGAAGGACAGGAAGCTTGGAAAAGGTGGCGGGGTAGCTCTGTTAATTAATGATGGTATTAGCGTAATAGAGAGGGATGACCTAAGTTCAGGAGATCACGATGTAGAAGCAGTTTGGGTACAAATGAGAAATCATAAAGGCAAGAAGTCACTTGTGGGAGTGGTGTACAGGCCACCTAACATTAACCACACTGTCAGATGGGATATAAAGGGAGAAATAATGGCAGCTTGTCAGAAAGGTACTGTGATAATTATGGGGGATTTTAATCTACATATAGATTGGAAAATTCAGATGGGCAGATGTAGCCTAGATGAGGAATACATAGAATGTTTTGGGGATAATTTCTTGGAACAATACATTCTGGAGCCAACCAGAGAACAGGCTATACTAGACCTGGCATTGTGCAACGAGATAGGATTAATTAATTACCTCATAGTTAAGGTGCCCCTAGGTAGTAGCGATTATAATATGATTGAAATTTACATTCAGTTTGAGGGAGAGGAAAGTGGGTCCCAGACTAGTATTTTAAATGTAAATAAGGGCAATTATAAGGTCATGAAAGCAGAGCTAGCTAAAGTGAACTGGCAAATTAGGTTAAGGGATAAGTCAATAGAGATGCAGTGGCAGACATTTAAGGGGATATTTCAGAATACACAGAATAGATACATTTCAACGAGAAAGAAAAGTTCCAAAGGTGGGACTCACCATCCATGGTTCACGAAAACAGTTAAAGATACTATCAAACTTATAGAAAAAGCCTATAATTGTGCAAAGGTGGGAGGCAGGTCAGAAGATTGGACAGAATATTAAAAAAACAGCAAAGAATGACTAAAAGATTGAGAAGGAAGGTAAAATTAGAGTATGAGAGAAAGCTCGCAAGAAATTTCAAGACAACTAGTAAGAGTTTCGATAGATATTTTAAAAAGAAAAGAGTTAACAAAGCGACTGTTGGTCCAATAGAAAGTGTGTCTGGGGAATTAATAATGGATAATTAAGAGATGGCAGATGAATTGAACAGATACTTTGCATCGGTCTTCACTATTGAGGATACAAATAACATCCCAGTATTAGCCGTATATCAGGAAATTGAAGGGATGGAGGAACTCAAGAAAATTACAATCACCAGGGAAGTGGTACTAAACAAATTGTTGGAGCTGCGGGTTGACAAGTCGCCAGGTCCTGAATTGGCTAGTGAGATAGTTGATGCGCTGGTTTTAATATTCCAAATTTCCCTCGCTTCGGGAAGGTTCTGTTAGATTGGAAAGTAGCGAATGTAATTCATTTATTCAAAAAGGGAGGGAGACAGAAAGCAGGAAACGACAGGCCAGTTAGCTTAACATCTGTCTTAGGGAAAATGTTAGGAGCGATTACTGAAGATGTTATAGCAGGGCATTTAGAAAAAATTAAGGTAATCAGGCAGAGTCAACATGGTTTTTTGAAAGGGAAATCATGTTTAACCAATTTATTGGAGTTCTTTGAGGGAGTTACATGTGCTGTGGATAAAGGGGAACCAGTGGATGTATTGTATTTCGATTTCCAGAAGGATAAGGTGCCATATCAAAGGTTATTGCAGAAAATAAAAGCTCATGGTGTCGGGGGAAACATATTGGCATGGATAGAAGATTGGCTAGCTGACAGGAAACAGAGAGTCAGCATAAATGGGTCATTTTCTGGTTGGCAAGAAGTAACGAGTGGTGTGCCACAGGGATCTGTGCTGGGGCCTCAACTTTTTACAATTTATATAAATGACTTAGATGAAGGGACCGAAGGTATTGTTGCTAAATTTGCTGATCACAAAGATAGGTAGGAAAGTAGGTTGTGAAGAGGACATAAGGGGGCTACAAAGGGATATAGATAGGTTAAGTGATTGGGCAAAGACCTGGCAAATGGAGTATAATGTGGGAAAGTCGGAAATTGTCCACTATGGCAGGAAGAATAAAAACGCATATTATCTAAATGGTGAGAGATTGCAGAGCTCTGAGATGCAGAGGGATCTGGGTGTCCGAGGGCATGAATTGCAAAAGGTTAGTATGCAGGTCCAGCACGTAATTAGGAAAGCTAATAGAATGTTATCATTTATCACCATGGGAATTGAATACAATAGTAGGGAGGTTATGCTTCCGCTATACAGGACATTGGTGAGACCTCTTCTGCAGTACTGAGTACTGTACTGGTCTCCTTATTTGCGGAAGGATGTAAATGCATTGGAGGTAGTACAGAGAAAGTTTACGAGACTAATACATGGAATGGGTGGGCTGTCTTACGAGGAAATATTGGACAAGCTGAGCTTGTCTCCGCCAGAGTTTAGAAGAGAAAGAGGTGACATGATTTGTTATTTAATTTATTAATTAACAAATTAGCTATCCTCCAGTCTTCCGGTACCTCACCCGTGGCTAACGATGATACAAAAATCTCTGCCAGCGCCCCAGCAATCTCCTCCCTTGCTTCCCATAGCATCCTAGGATACATCTGATCAGGCCCTGGGGATTTATCCACCTTAATGCGCTTCAAAACCTCCAACACCTCCTCCTTTGTAATGTTGATATGCTGCAGGATATCGCTGTTCCCTCCCTTGAACTCACTAGCTTCCATGACCTTCTCCACGGTAAATACAGACAAGAAAAATTCATTTAAGACCTCGCCCATTTCGCGTGGCATCACACACAGATTGCCACACTGATCCTTAAGGGGACCTATTCTCTCCCTAGCTACCCTTTTACTCTTAATACACTTATAGAATCTTTTAGGATTCTCCTTTATCTTATCTGCCAGGGAAATCTCATGGCCCCTTTTCGCCCTCCTAATTTCCTTCTTAAGTATACTCCTATATCCCCTATACTTCTCGAGGGACTCGCTCGATCCCAGCTGCCTATACCTGACGTATGCCTCCTTCTTTGTCCTGACCAGACCCTCAATATCCCTCGTCAACCAAGGTTCCCTAAACTTGCCAGCCTTGCCCTTCCATCTAACAGGAACATGCTGGCCCTGAACTCTTCCTATCTCACTTTGAAAAGCCTCCCACTTGCCAGACGTCCCTTTACCTGTAAACAGCCTCTCCCATTCAACTTTTGAGAGTTCCTGTCTGATGCCATGGAAATTAGCCTTCCCCCAATTTAGGACTTCAACCTGAGGACCAGTCCTATTCTTTTTCATAACTATCTTGAAGCTAATAGAGTTATGGTCACTGGTCCCAAAGTGCTCCCCCACTGCCATATCAACCACCTGCCCATTCTCATTTCCTAAGAGGAGATCGAGTGTAGCCCCTTCTCTAGTCGGGCCATCCACGTACTGCTTCAGAAAACTATCCTGGACTCACTTAACAAATTCTTCCCCATCTGATCCCTTAGCACTAAGGCAGTCCCAATCAATATTAGGGAAGTTAAAATCACCTACTATTACAACCCTATAATTCCTATACCTATCTGTGATTTCCCTACATATATGCTCCTCCACTTCCCTCTGACTATTGGGGGGCCTATAGTATAATCCCATCAAAGGGATCACCCTTTTATTATTTCTAAGTTCTACCAGTATGGCCTCACTGGACATTCACCCCGGGATATCCTCTCTAAGTACTGCCGTGATGTCCTCCCTAATCAATAGTGCAACTCCCCCTCCTCTCTTACCTCCACCTCTGTCACGCCGGAAGGATCGGTACCGCGGAACATTGAGCTGCCAGTCCTGCCCATCCCTCAACCACGTTTCCGTAATAGCTACAATACCACAATCCCATGTACCGATCCATGCTCTGAGTTCATCTGCCTTACCTGTAAGGATACTTGCATTAAAGTAAATGCAGTTTAGCCCACCAGACCTTCCACGCTCCCTGTCCTGCCCCTGCCTGGCCTGCCTACTGGACTTGCTTGCTTTAACCTCTCCATTTGCCTCAACTATCTCATCGGAGAGACTACTACTTTGGGTCCCACCCCCGCTGCAAGACTAGTTTAAACCCTCCAGTGTATTACTGTAAAATCTCCCTACAAGGATATTGGTCCCCTTCCAGTTCAGATGCAACCCGTCCCTCTTGTACAGGTCACCTCTGCACCAGAAGAGATCCCAATGATCCAAGTACCTGAAGCCCTCCCGCCTTCGCCAGTCTTCAGCAATGCATTCATTTGCCTAATCCTCCTATTCCTACCCGCACTAGCACGTGTCACAGGGAGTAATCCTGAGATTACAACCCGAGAGGTCCTGCTCTTTAAACTTCTGCCTAACTCCCTATATTCACTTTGCAGAACCTCATCTCTCTTCCTGCCTATGTCGTTCGTACCAATATGGACCACGATCTCTGGCTGCACACCCTCCCCTTTCAGAATTTCCGGCAGCTGCTCCGAAACATCCTTGACCCTAGTATTAGGGAGGCAACATACCATCCTGGAGTCTCGTTTGCGGCCACAGAAACGCCTATCTGCACCCCTTATGATAGAATCCCCTATCACAATAGCTCTTCCACCCCTTTTCCTCCCCTGCTGTGCAGCAGAGCCCTCCGTGGTGCCACGGACCGCGCTGTTGCTCTTTTCCCCTGGGAGGTCTTCCCCCCAACAGTAACCAAAGCGGTGTATCTGTTTGAGAGGGGGATGGCCACAGGGGGCTCCTGCACTACCTGCCTGCTCCGACTATTCCATCTGGTGGTCACCCATCCCTTTTCTGCCTGTGCATCCATTACCTACGGTGCGACCACCTCACTAAACATGCTATCCATGACGCCCTCAGCTTCGTGGACGCTCCACAGTGAAACCACCCGCAGGTCCAGCTCCATAATGCGAGTAGCCAGTCGCTGCAGCTGGATACACTTCCTGCACACATGGTCGTCATGGAGACTGGGAGGGTTCCTGAATCCCCACATAGCGCAGGAGGAGCATATCACGGGGCTGAGCTCTCCTGCCATGACTTACCCTTAGATTAATTAGTTACTCCCTTAATTAAAAAATACTAATGACACTAGGGGCCTTGTTCTACCCACTACTATCTAAAGTCCTTCATAAGCTACACTGAATAAAAAAAACACTTTAGTAGTACTCATCTTATCAGCAGAGGTTTTTTTTTCAAGTAAAAAAACTTTGCCCTTTTCTTTAAGATATTTAAATGCACTAAAAGCAGTGACTCACCAACCAATCACCTTGCAGCTCTCCTCTGACATCACAGTTGGCTTCTTTTTTTTCAAAACTCCAGCACACTGGAAGAGCTCCACTCCACTCCTGGAAGGTAAGAGACTGGGCCTCGATCCTCGGATTGGATTTATAGGCTCCGCTCTCAACGTTCTCCTTATATCAGTCCATATAGGTCTGCTCCGCTCCGCTCCTCTCCGCTCCCGGAAGGTAATTCACCAGCTTTTGCAGAAGAGTAGGTCTTAAGCTGTTGCAGTACCTGTTAGAAAGATAGTCTAAGCTATTCTGAAGTCATCTTCCAATGTCATCTACATGGAAGCAGGATTTTAAAGGATAAGATGTAGTTTTTAAAAGTCACTTCAATCTTGCTCAAGAGTCTTTACAAAGAAGCCAAGTAAATCTTGATAAAAAGTCATATACATTTAGAGATCTTTTAAAAGCACTTCAATCTTGTTAATGAAAAGTCAGATGTAAATTTAAGAACTCTGATCAGGCTATGCTAAAAAGTTACATACAATTAAGAAATAAAATACAACATTTAAAATGTCTGAACTCCCTCTGAAAGTTGACAACTGCTGCTGCCGGTGTCTTCCTGGAATAGTGGAGCTGTTGTGTCAACAGAAAAGTCCTTCCCGAGCAGCCCTGAGCCTGTTGGTACCGGCTTTAATCCAACCGAGGTAAAAATCAGGGTACATTGAGGGCAATGAGCCCAAATTGCTGAACTACAGGTCCCTGTCACTTTAAAGAGTGGGCTGGTGCGATTATGATCAGAGGCTCCTTCCAAGCACATTTCTCACCACCACAACTTCCAGATGCTGGTGTTAGTGTGTGCATGTACCGGCAGTTGCAGTGCTGTTCAGACCCTCAATGGCAGTGAAAGTCTCAGAGTTCACCGCGATTGGGGCTGTAAAATCCAGGCCAATATCTCACAGTCCTGTTAGATTTGCTCTCCCTCTGTACAAAATCAAACTCCACACATTGTCTTTCACTCACTCCTGTTTCCAGCCCTGATGGTGCAGAAATCCCCTCTCAAAGGTACACAATCCAGTTGATTTCTGATCAAATACCTCCTTCCTCTTTCAATAGAGGAAACAGAGACAAGAACAGGAGTCAGGTGCAAGAAAGTTTCACCAACAGAGCAAAGAAATGCACCAACAAAAGTCACACCTACTTTCCAAATCATTTCACTGTAATATTCTTTCACTTGTTTTGTAAGTGACTGCAATAAATCTGAAAATGAGCACCATGAGGTTTGTGTTCACTAGTCACTTGTTCTCCTGTGTTTGTCTGTCAGGTTTGCAATACAGTTTGTATTGGATATTGAAGAGAATCTCTTTTCAAGATGATTGCACATCGTACTGTGTTTAAAGCAACCAACTTGGAAAATGGCAGAAAATGAATGTTTCAATACCTGTGTGACCAGATTCTTCCAATGCTTTTCAACAGCTAGATTGATGATGCTTGCAATCTGTATCATGTGGAGAATGGGAGAGGAGAATAAAAACATGGTGCATGAACAGGACAGACTGTGTAAAATGGGAGCACAGAAATACTGCCACCTCATTGAAAGTTAATGAGATTTATTCGAAGTCAGACACCTGTCCACAATGAACAAGTGAATACATTAATTGCCCACTTTCAATCTAAATGGGACTGAGGTTCCAACAGAGAAGTTTTCTGGAAAATACCTGCTGCAGTTTTAAAATTGCTGAACTGGAACATCTTATACTAACTTTCAAATAACTGTAGTGATTGTATAGTTCTCATAGTGGAGAGAAGGAGTTGTTTATAAATATAAGCAGAAAAACACATTTGTGGATTGGTGAATGAGCTTTATCTTTCTGAAATGTATTTGTCCATTGGTTGCAGGTCACTGGAAATTCTTTTTTACATTTCAATTGTAGCAGCAGCAGTTAGCAGCAAAATGTCTGATTGATCAGAGTAGTGGGTCTGGGAAACACTTAAACAGCCGAGACCCTGTAAAACAGAACTCCAAGTAATAGTTTAAATAAGGCACTGAACTGACAGAGCGGTCAAGGCCTGCTCAGGTCATGAAAAAAACCCAACCCGAACCTGACAGAACCACATTGGACCCGAGCCTGACCCGGCCCGAGTATCTCCATTTATTCCCACGCCCAAACTAACCCGAGCCTTACCCGACCACCGGAATGTTCACTTTATCTACCTCCCGATTCCGAATCTACAGGAAGCTGCAGCATGAGCGCAATGACGTCATAGAGATGCTCACTTGCTCACTGCGCAGACTCAGAGTTTCCCTCCTTAATGACCCGGACTCCCGGCTTTGGTTGGCTTTTCAACTTTTGACACTCACTAAACTCAACTTCCCAGCAAAGTTAAATGTAATACTTACTGTGTGTGTCCGACATGGACTCAGACCAACCTGGACCCAGCCTGACCTGAACCTGACCCAACCTGACCCGAGCCCGAAAGCCAGAACCGGAAGAGCGACCCGACATGACCCGAACCCGACACAGGTCGTCGGGTTCAGGTCGGATTGCAGGCCTTTGCAGAGTGGAGGTCAGATGAGGATTGAATTAATTTCAATCACTGAATCTAAACAAGAAGTAAATCTGTCAGGAATGGAACACTTTGCTTTATCTGTGAGCATGTGGCACAACGGTAGCGCATCTGACTCCAGATCAGAAGGTTGCGTGTTTAAATCACGTCAGGCTCAGTTGTGTTTTGCAGCAGCTCAAGTTCCTGGATTTTATTTCAGAAGAGAGTTCGATCTGTTGGAATGTTCAGTGAATGGTTGAATTTCAAGATCAACTTTAATAGATTAAAGTCCTGATTTCTGGTTCTGTTCCATTTCCATGCTCAGTTCTTATTTCACACTGTTTTATATCAGAACAATGTTTCAGGGATGTGATGTGTCCATTGTTTGTACAATCGCTCTGTCACCCAGTGTTTGAAATAAAACACAAACCGCCCAGCGTGCGGCTCAAACCCATACCTGGCTCTGTCTATAGGCCGCTTAGTTCAGTTGGTTAGGACGCAGTGTTGATAACAACAAGGCTGTGGATTTGATCCCCATGTGCGCTGTCACATGGTCAGTCAATAATTTGACACATTTTTGTTACACTTAAAATCCAACTTTTGGATGCAAACAAGTTTACATAAAATGTCAAAGGGAATTTATTTTGAATAACATCCATTGTATCTTTGTCACTGATCTGGAGTAACACAGAATTCTTTCCAATTATCTTCCGTTTGCTGATAAACGTTGAACTCGTGGCCTGTTCTCGTTAATGGTCACGAGCAACAAAAACAGACAGAGCGAGTCTGACCACCCAGAGATGTGGAAAAGGCTTCAGTTTGGGACAAATGCAGCAAATCAAATGTTCACCCGGCCCCGAGAGAGTCAAAAACTGGGGGAAAGGACACACGGAGATAGAGAATAAGCTAAAGCAGACAATGTAAATATTTCCCATCCTTGATATCTCTCTATTCCAATCCAACCTTCAGAGTTGGGTAAATAATTTCAGTGTAAATTGTGCAGCTCAAGAGTCAAAACCAAAGGGTGATGCAGAATAAATGAGAACTGCCAAAGCCCCAGATTGAACCAGGGATCTTCAGTCGAACACTCTCCCAACTGAGCTATTTCAGTCTCACAGGCTTGGGATGATAAGTGGCAAGTAACATTCGCACCACACAAGTGCCAGGCAATGAATATCTCCAACAAGAGAGAATCTAACCATCTCCCCTTGACATTCAATAGCATTACGATCACTGAATCCCGCACCATCAACATCATGGAGGTTACCATGGGTAGCCATACAAATAACATGACTACAAGAGCAGGTCAGAGGCTTGGAATCCTGAGGTGAGTAATTACAGTGCAGCTGTTGGCTCCACCCCAGGGGCTGAATTTGTTCTGTAAACCATGAAGCAGCTTCCTCTCAAATCCCAGGTTTATTAATAAATCCTTTTACAAAAGCCCCAAAGTGTGATATATTCCTCTCACTCATCCATGACTCCTGACTCCCCAAAGCCTGTCCACCATCCACAAGGCACAAGTCAAGAGTGTGATGGAATATTCTCCACTTGCCTGGATGGGTGCAATTCCAACTCAAGAATCTCAACACCGCCAGGACAAAGCAGCCCGCTTGATTGCCACCCCATCTGCAAACATTCACTCCCTCCACCATCGACGCACAGTTGCAGAGTGTGTACCGTCTACAAAATCCACTGCAGCAATGCACCACAGCTCCTTAGACAGCACCTTCCAAACCAGTGACCTTTCCCACCTGGAAGGGCAAGGGCATCAAATACAGGGGATACCACCACATGCAAGTTCCCCTCCAAGCCACACACCATCCTGACTTGGAACTATATCGCCGTTGCTTCACTGTCGCTGGGTCAAAATCCTGGAACTCCCTTTCTCACAGCACTGTGGGTGTACCTACCCCACATGGACTGCAATGGTTCAAGAAGGCAGCTCACCACCACCTTCTCATGGGCAATAAATGCTGGCCTAGCCAGCGATGCCCACATCGCATGAATGAATGAATAAAAAAGTGAAGTATCCCTTGTGTCATTGTTTTGGTAGAAAATATAACCCTGGTGGAATTGCCCCTCCCAATCACACCTCACTTCATAGAACATAGAAAATGGAGAAAATTTATGGCACAGACTGAGACCATTTAGCAATCGTGTCTGTGCCAGCTGAAAAAGAGCGATCCAGCCCAATCCCACTTTCCAGGTCTTGGGAATGGGATCTGAACAGATCTCAGAGCTCACATTATGTGAATGTTCTGTTGAAGTGTTGGTGAGCTGATATACCAGGGGAGATTCACACTGTTAGACACAGTGTGAAATACATTCAAGTATTTATAAAACATTACAACATGTGAGTAATATTCCCCATTGATTTCCCAGCACTGATGGATTGTGAAGTGGGAGACAGCCAGAAGTCCCATTGGTCCACACTGACCATGAGCTGAGAATGAAATGAGATAAAGTTCAATCTTCAGCATCGAGTTGCTGCAGAGAGGTAAGAGTCCTGAATCAAGGAGAGACTTTCTCATACTGCTGTTGAATCTCATTTCAAACACTCCTTGAACTCTCTGCCGAGGAATTCAGAGCTGGAGAATGGCTGTAAAATCAGCCTAAAAAGGAAATAAAAGACACCCACCGTGGGGCTCAAACTCAAAAACTTGAGATTCAGAGTTCCATGCTTTCATCGACTGAGCTCACCAGGCCTGAGACAGTGTCCCCATCCTGTCTGTTATTGGACGGTGCAGCTGTTGGCTCCACCCCAGGGACTGAATTTGTTCTGTAAACCATGAACCAGCTTCCTCTCAAATCCCAGGTTTATCAGTAAATCCTCTTAAAAAGCCCCAGAGTGTGATATATTCCTCTCACTCAACCAGAATAAAAGTTACATCTTTTGCTCTTTTTACCTTCCAAACATTGACTTCTATTTTTCTCAGCATTTATTTCTCTCTCTTTTTTATATTGTGCATTTCCTAATAAACATTTCATTTCAATTATTTATGAGGGATGAAATGAACAGAAGAGATTTTCTGCAATGGTACCAGGGGTGTGGGACAGAGTGAGTGGTTTGGATCTGGAATACACTGCCTGAGAGTGTGCTGGAGGCAGATTCAATCGCGGCTTTCAAAAGGGAATTGGATAAACACCTGAATAGAGAAAATTTGCAGGGTTACAATGAAAGGGCAGAGGAGTGGAATTCGCTGATTTGCTCTTGCAAAGAGCTGTCATGGACATGATGGACTGAATGGTCTCCTTCTGTACTGTAACCATTTGATTCCTTGATTCTAACTCTGTCAAAGTTGTTCTGAACTTGCTCTGCTCCAAGGAGAACAACCCCAGCTTTTCCAGTGTCTGCACATAACTGAAGTTATGAGGAACCATGGGGAACCCACTGTAAACCTTCCTCCAGACAGAAATACAACTGTTCACCACCACACTGTGACCCAGCTGTTCACAATATATATCAATGATTCGGAGGTGGGAACCAAATGTCGTATTTCCAAGTTCGCAGATGACACAAAACTAGGTGGGAATGTGTGTTGTGAGAAAGATGCAAAGCAGCTTCAAGGGGATTTGGACAGACTTAGTGAGTGGACAAGAAAGTGGCACATGGAATATAATGTGTAAAAATGTGAGGTTATCCACTTTGGTAGGAGAAACAGATGTGCAGATTATTTCTTAAATGGTAAGAGATTAGAAAGTGTCGATGTACAAAGGGGCCTGGGTGTCCTTGTCAATAAGTGACTGAAAGCTAACATGCAGGTGCAGCAAGCAATTCAGAAGACGAATGATATGTTAGCCTCTCTCACAAGACGATTTGAGTACAGGGGTAGTGAAATCTTGCTTCAATTGTATATAACCTTGGTTGGACTGCACTTTGGAATACTGTGTGCAGTTTTGGTCCCCTTACCTTAGGAAGGATATCATTGCCATCGAGGGAGTGCAATGAAGGTTCACCAGACCTGTTCCCGGGATGGCAGGACTGTCCTATGAAGAGAGATTGGGGAAACTGGGACTGTATTCTCTAGAGTTTCAAAGAATGAGAGGTGATCTCATTGAAACTTACAAAATATTTAAAGGGATAGACAGGGTAGATGAAGTTTTTCCTCCGGTTGAGGAATCTAGAACCAGGGGACACAATTTCAACAGAAGGGGAAAGCCACTTAGGACAGAGACGAGGAGAAATTTCTTTACTCAGAGGGTTGTGAATCTTTGGAATTCTCTACACCAGAGAGCTGTGGAAGCTCAGTCATTGAGTATGTTTAAAGCAGAGATTGACAGATTTCTAAATACAAATGACATAAGGGATATGGAGATAGTGTGGGAAAAAGGCATTGAAGTGGATGATCAGTCATCATCATATTGAATGGTGGGGTGGTCTCGATGGGCTGAATTGCCTACTCCTCTTCTCTGTTCCTATCAGTCTGCAAACTTCATATCCATGCTGTCATTGTCTCTTTTATTCCATGGGCTTCAGTTTTACTGGCAGTCTAGTATGTGACATCATCAAGAAGGTTTTCAATAAGTTAAATAAGGAGAAATTGTTTCCAGTGGCAAAAGGGTCAGTAACCAGAGGATGTATTTATCAGGTAATTGAGAAAAGAATAAGAGGCGAAATGAGGAATGATTTTTTTATACAGTGATGTGTTGTGATCTGGAATGCACTGTCTGATCAGGACTTGAAAGCAGATTCAGTCGTAACTTTGAAAAGCAATTGGGATAAATACTGGAAGGAAAAATGTACAGATTACAGGAAAAAGCTGAGCAGCAGTTCTAATTGGATAACATAACCAAAGAGACAGCACTGACACAATGGACCAAATGGTCTCCTTCTTTGGGTATCATTCTATGGTTTTATGAACATAATGTTGATATAATTCGCTGAGTTGGAAGGGAAGTGAACCCAGATTCCGGGTATTCTGAACACCAGACCCAAATCAACTGAACAAGCCTGTTGTTTAATCTCTGTTTTTCACACCAGCTTCTCCTCGCTCTTTCTGTGTTTCCTGCCTGGTCTGTTCCTCTGACCTTCATTCCTGACACTCTATTGAGAATGGCCAACTCACTGCACCTCTCACTCACACCATCACTCCACCCCTTCACCCACTTCCAAACCTCTCTGTTGAACAGCAACAGTGCAGCAGCTTTTTCGGGAGCAGCGTGTGAGCGAGTGAGCAGCTGGGAAAGTCCGTTTGAAAGTAAATTTAATTTCCTTTTGTTTTTCGGCGGAGGCCAGGGGGCTGCTGGGTAAGTAAAACACTATATATTTGGGCGGTTTAAAATAACTTTCCTTTCAGTGCAGCAGCTTTTTCGGGAGCAGCGTGTGAGCGAGTGAGCAGCTGGGAAAGTCCGTTTGAAAGTAAATTTAATTTCCTTTTGTTTTTCGGCGGAGGCCAGGGGACTGCTGGGTAAGTAAAACACTATATATTTGGGCGGTTTCTGAACCCGAGACACCACTCTTGTAGTGTCTCCCACCCGCCCTCCTCCTCTAACCAAAAAAAAGGACTCGGTGGGGTGTTTATAAGGTAAGGCTTTTTCGATTTCTCTGGTTTTATTGTGATTGGTAAAAACTTTTCGTTCCTTTTTCATTTAACTAAGTTTAAACTTAAGATTAAAAATGGCAGGAGATCTCAGACCCGTATCATGCTCCTCTTGCTCAATGTGGGAGCTCAGGGACATGGCTGATGACCCTGACTCCTTCACGTGCAGGAAGTGTGTCCAGCTGCAGCTCTTGTTAGACCGCATGACGGCTCTCGAGCTGCGGATGGACTCACTTTGGAGCATGCGCGATGCTGAGGAGGTCGTGGATAGCACGTTTAGTGAATTGGTCACACCGCAGATTAGGATTGCTGAGGGAGAAAGGGAATGGGTGACCAAAAGGCAGAGAAAGAGCAGGAAGGCAGCGCAGGAGTCCCCTGCGGTCATCTCCCTCCAAAACAAGTATACCGTTTTGGATACTGTTGAGGGAGATGGCTCACCAGGGGAAGGCAGCAGTTGCCAGGTCCATGGCACCGTGGCTGGCTCTGCTGTTCCGAAGGGCGGGAAAAAGAGTGGAAGGGCTATAGTCGTAGGGGATTCGATTGTAAGGGGAGTAGATAGGCGGTTCTGTGGTCGAAAACGAGGCTCCCGAATGGTATGTTGCCTCCCAGGTGCACGGGTCAGGGACGTCTCAGATCGGCTGCAGAACATTCTAAAGGGGGAGGGTGAACAGCCAGTTGTCATTGTGCACATAGGCACTAATGATATAGGTAAAAAACGGGATGAGGTCCTACATGCAGAGTTTAGGGAGTTAGGAGCCAAGTTAAAAAGTAGGACCTCAAAGGTAGTAATCTCAGGATTACTACCAGTGCCACGTGATAGTCAGAGTAAAAATGAAAGAATAGTCAGGATGAATGCGTGGCTTGAGAGATGGTGCAGGAAGGAGGGGTTCAGATTTTTGGGACATTGGGACCGGTTCTGGGGGAGGTGGGACTATTAAAAATTGGACGGTCTACACCTGGGCCGGACTGGAACCAATGTCCTTGGAGGTGCTTTTGCTAACGCTGTTGGGGAGGGTTTAAACTAATGTGGCAGGGGGAAGGGAACCAATTGAGGTCAGTTGACAGTAAGGAGGTAGTAACAAAAGCCTGTAAGGAACTAGATAATGAAGTCAGTGTGACTAAGGGGAAGAGCAGGCAAGGAGCAGATGATGAATATAAAGGGACTGGTGGTCTGAGGTGCATTTGTTTTAATGCAAGAAGTGTAGTAGGTAAGGCAGATGAACTTAGGGCTTGGATTAGTACCTGGGAGTATGATGTTATTGCTATTACTGAGACTTGGTTGAGGGAAGGGCATGATTGGCAACTAAATATCCCAGGATATCGATGCTTCAGGCGGGAAAGAGAGGGAGGTAAAAGGGGTGGAGGAGTTGCATTACTGGTCAAAGAGGATATCACAGCTGTGCTGAAGGAGGGCACTATGGAGGACTCGAGCAGTGAGGCAATATGGACAGAACTCAGAAATAGGAAGGGTGCGGTAACAATGTTGGGGCTGTACTACAGGCCTCCCAACAGCGAGCGTGAGATAGAGGTACAAATATGTAAACAGATTATGGAAAGATGTAGGAGCAACAGGGTGGTGGTGATAGGAGATTTTAATTTTCCCAACATTGACTGGGATTCGCTTAGTGTTAGAGGTCCAGATGGAGCAGAATTTGTAAGGAGCATCCAGGAGGGTTTTCTAGAGCAGTATGTAAATAGTCCAACTCGGGAAGGGGCCATACTGGACCTGGTGTTGGGGAATGAGCCCGGCCAGGTTGTTGAAGTTTCAGTAGGGGACTACTTTGGGAATAGTGATCACAATTCCGTAAGCTTTAAAATACTCATGGACAAAGACGAGAGTGGTCCAAAAGGGAGAGTGCTAAATTGGGGGAAGGCCAACTACACCAAAATTCGGCAGGAGCTGGGAAATGTAGATTGGGAGCAGCTGTTTGAAGGTAAATCCACATGTGATATGTGGGAGGCTTTTAAAGAGAGGTTGATTAGCGTGCAGGAGAGACATGTTCCTGTGAAAATGAGGGATAGAAATGGCAAGATTAGGGAACCATGGATGACAGGTGACATTGTGAGACTAGCTAAGAGGAAAAAGGAAGCATACATAAGGTCTAGGCGGCTGATGAAAGACGAAGCTTTGAAAGAATATCGGGAATGTAGGACCAATCTGAAACGAGGAATTAAGAGGGCTAAAAGGGGTCATGAAATATCTTTAGCAAACAGGGTTAAGGAAAATCCCAAAGCCTTTTATTCATATATAAGGAGCAAGAGGGTAACTAGAGAAAGGATTGGCCCACTAAAGGACAAAGGAGGAATGTTATGCTTGGACTCAGAGAAAATGGGTGAGATTCTAAACGAGTACTTTGCATCGGTATTCACCGAGGAGAGGGACATGACGGATGTTGAGGTTAGGAACAGATGTTTGATTACTCTAGGTCAAGTCGGCATAAGGAGGGAGGAAGTGTTGGGTATTCTAAAGGGCATTAAGGTGGACAAGTCCCCAGGTCCGGATGGGATCTATCCCAGGTTACTGAGGGAAGCGAGAGAGGAAATAGCTGGGGCCTTAACAGATATCTTTGCAGCATCCTTAAACACGGGTGAGGTCCCGGAGGACTGGAGAATTGCTAATGTTGTCCCCTTGTTTAAGAAGGGTAGCAGGGATAATCCAGGTAATTATAGACCGGTGAGCCTGACGTCAGTGGTAGGGAAGCTGCTGGAAAAGATACTGAGGGATAGGATCTATTCCCATTTGGAAGAAAATGGGCTCATCAGTGATAGGCAACATGGTTTTGTGCAGGGAAGGTCATGTCTTACCAACTTAATAGAATTCTTTGAGGAAGTGACAAAGTTGATTGATGAGGGAAGGGCTGTCGATGTCATATACATGGACTTCAGTAAGGCGTTTGATAAGGTTCCCCATGGCAGGCTGATGGAGAAAGTGAAGGCGCTTGGGGTCCAAGGTGTACTAGCTAGATGGATAAAGAACTGGCTGGGCAACAGGAGACAGAGAGTAGCAGTAGAAGGGAGTTTCTCAAAATGGAGACGTGTGACCAGTGGTGTTCCACAGGGATCCGTGCTGGGACCACTGTTGTTTGTGATATACATTAATGATTTGGAGGAAAGTATAGGTGGACTGATTAGCAAATTTGCATTCGACACTAAGATTGGTGGAGTAGCAGATAGTGAAGGGGACTGTCAGAGAATACAGCAGAATATAGATAGATTGGAGAGTTGGGCAGAGAAATGGCAGATGGAGTTCAATCAGGGCAAATGCGAGGTGATGCATTTTGGAAGATCCAATTCAAGAGTGAACTATACAGTAAATGGAAAAGTCCTGGGGAAAATTGATGTCCAGAGAGATTTGGGTGTTCAGGTCCACTGTTCCCTGAAGGTGGCAACGCAGGTAAATAGAGTGGTCAAGAAGGCATACGGCATGCTTTCCTTCATCGGACGGGGCATTGAGTACAAGAGTTGGCAGGTCATGTTACAGTTGTATAGGACTTTGGTTCGGCCACATTTGGAATACTGCGTACAGTTCTGGTCGCCACATTATCAAAAGGATGTGGATGCTTTGGAGAGGGTGCAGAGGAGGTTCACCAGGATGTTGCCTGGTATGGAGGGCGCGAGCTATGAAGAGAGGTTGAGCAGATTAGGATTATTTTCATTAGAAAGACGGAGGTTGAGGGGGGACCTGATTGAGGTGTACAAAATCATGAGAGGTATAGACAGGGTGGATAGCAAGAGGCTTTTTCCCAGAGTGGGGGTTTCAATTACTAGAGGACACGAGTTCAAAGTGAAAGGGGAAAAGTTTAGGGGGGATATGCGTGGAAAGTTCTTTACGCAGAGGGTGGTGGGCACCTGGAACGCATTGCCAGCGGAGGTGGTAGATGCGGGCACGATGGAGTCTTTTAAGATGTATCTAGACAGATACATGAATGGGCAGGAAGAAAAGAGATACAGAACCTTAGAAAATAGGCGACATGTTTAGAGAGAGGATCTGGATCGGCGCAGGCTTGGAGGGCCGAAGGGCCTGTTCCTGTGCTGTAATTATCTTTGTTCTTTGTTCTTTGTTCTAACTCACATCTGCTCCTCTGCTCCATTAATATAACAGGAAAACATTTTCAAACAGACATTTCCAGACAGTGAACTTTCCAGTAAGACAAGGTAAAGAGCAGATTCATTCACTTTCAACACAGAGAGAGCAGCTCCCCCTGTTCAGGCTAAGGAGCAGATGTAGTTTCACTGCCATTAGTCTTAGAGACATGGGCAAGAATTTTAAGGGACCTTTGGAGACGGGAATGGAGGCTGGGGAGGGGGAGGGGGGGTGTATAAAATAGGGATGGAAGACGTCGGACCGGATTTTTCTGTCGGCGGCTGACATGGAGGGCAGACTTCGCACATCCACTCGGCAAGAAGGCATTTAAAGTATTTATGAGTCCAATTGTCAGCAGTTTTATTCACTGAATCCAATTGAACTAATAGTGCACGGGAACCACGGGGCTTCAGAGCCTCGCCTGGTTAAAGGAGGTGACTGGGAGGTGGGAGCTGAGTGTTGGCTTCACTGGGAAGCTATCGGGTGAGGCAGCGTAACTTGGCAGTAAGGGTGGAGGGGGAAAGGGCATCGGGAAACACTGTCAGGAGTGGGGGCGAATGTGCCAGCTCTGCAGGGGGAGCCACACCAGGGTACCATTGGGGCAGTGCCACCTCATTGAGGGTGACAAGTGAGGTAAATGTGGCTGGGTGTTGTTTACTGTGAAGGCCTTGCACTCAGGGAGGGGTAACCTGTCATGGGCCTCATTCAAGGCTCACATTGAGGAGGAGGAGGAGTAGGGAGGAAGGGAGGGAGGCGCAGGCACCAGCAGGGGCACCACAGCAGCTTGGGGGCCCACAGGAAGGCCAGCCTCGAACAGGAGGCTGGAGAAGGAGGCAGTGGAACACGTCAGCTGAGGTTCAACTACCTGCAGATATCCGAGTGACAGTGTCTCCACAGACTGCGCCTCTGCACGGAGGTCGTCACTGATCTCTCTGCCATGATGCAGCTGTGCCCCATGGGACTTGGTGGGCACCTGATACCAGTGTCACTGAAGGTCACTGTGCCACTGAACTTCAGCACCAGCAGATCATTGCAGGGATCCACTGGAGATATGTGTGGAATCTCACAGTCTGTGGTGAATCAGTGCATCAAGGAGGTCACCAATGTCCTGTTCAGGAGTGCCGGTGACTATGTGCACATCGATCCAAACAGTCAAGCTGAGAGGACGATAGGATTCAGGGCCATCACTGGATTCCCCCAGGTGTAGGGTGTCACCCCATGTGACCATCAAGGCTCCTGCAGACCAGCCAGCAGCCTTCAACAGGAAGGGCTTCCACTTGCTCAGTGTGCAATTGGTCTGCAACCACTGCAAATGGATCCCATAAGTGTGTGCACAAATCCCGGGAAGCAGCCACAACGCCTGCATACCAAGGCACTCCCAGGTGCCAGAACCTTTCCGCGGCCCCATCCGCTTTCAGAGATGGATCCTTGGAGACAAGGGCTACCCACTGAGGACATGACTACTGACGTCTGTGAGGAACCCACGCACGGATGCAGAGGAGAGGTACAACACCTGCTGCGGGTCAACCCGAGCGACCATCAAGGAGGCCATTGGTCTCCTGAAGATGAGATTCAGGTGCCTAGATCGATCTAGTGGAGCCCTTCAGTATGTCCCGGCGAGGGTCTCACATATCGTGGTGGTTTGCTGTGCACAGCACAATCTGGCATTACAGAGGGGTGAGGTGTTGACAAGTGAGGATATCGTGGAGTGTGATGTCTCCTCTGATGGTGAGGATGTGGAGGAGGATGCTGCCCAAGCAGTGCCAGATGAAGAACCTCAGGCACAGCAGGAAAGGGGCCATGAGATACACACAAGGGAGACATGAGACACCCTTATACATTCAAGTTTCCTTTGAGCCTTACCACCTTCTGGAACCACAGCAATAAAGTTTTAGCTTTAAGCAGCCCTGTTGTCGCCTGCTTCCTTCTGCACTGCAGCGTCCAGGTACACATCGCACAGTGACAAGACCGAAGCTTTGTGAACTCAGGGCTTGGTCCCTCACTTCCAGCCCCTTGGGAGGAAGGGTTTAAATGAAGTCCCAAAGGGCATCAACAATAGGAAGGAGACATAGTGAGAGAACATCATTTCTTTCTTCCGTGTGACATCAAATGCAACCCTATCCATCTGGAATGCACATTCACCATGAACCCAAGTGAATCTAGGTTCTCTTCGGAAATCTTTTCCGCATGCTCCTACGTGGTGCTCCCCCTGCTCTGTCAGCTGAGGTGGAGACAGGCTGCTGACCTTGCTGCCCCATGGCTTGGGATGACATTGGTGGCCGTCCTCTTGCTGCCTGAGGCCTGGAGGGCCCAGGCACACTGAGGGCCTCCTGCACAGGTACAGGGACCCCCCCTCTGTCATCGAGGGTGATGGAGGCAGGCACTGGCATCACTTGTGTCACTGGAAGAGGGGCTTTGGAGCTACTGTCCACACCAGGAGCACCCTGAGAGGAGACCCCAGATGTAGCAGCCAGCTGCTCCTCCCCCTTATAAGACACACTTGTACCTCGCTGCTGACCTGAGAGGGACGTGGACCTGGTGAAGAGTTCAGGTGCCTCGTCCCCCCCTCTCACCTTGTCACCGCTGGATGGAGCTCATGGACAAAGCGATGGAGTGCAGGTCTGCACACATCTCCGGCAGCCACTGATTGGTCGGCTGGATCTGGCTCTCCATCAGAGTCACCAATCTCTCAAGGAAGGAAGCCAGACACACCCCCATCAGAGATAGTACAGCATGCAAGGCCTGGATGGACTCCTCCATCATCCGAACTTGGGTACACATAACCTCCGGCAACTCTGCCAGATGTTGCCTGACCTCTTGCTGCAGCTGCAGCATTTCCCGTGTTGCTGGTGACACCAGAGGCACGTCATCAGCCTGGGACTCAGCATGGGCCTGGCCTCCCACAGACTTCCAACTGCCAGTGGCCTCGGCTGTCACAGCCTCCGTCAGCTGCCCGGTCCTGTCTGCGACGTGCTCACCAGCTTGTGTGCCCAAATCTAACAGCGAGTGGATACCCACCGAGTGAGGGTTTCTGTGCTGGTGGAGGGTGCAGGGGAATGATGTGACGGTGCACCCTCTGAGGCTCCCTCCTCCTCCTCAGAGGTGTCTGGCTGTCCCCCAGTCTCTCCAGCTCTTCGCTCTTGTCGTTCATCCTAGCCTGCATGTGAAAACAGGGACATTGAAGGGTTAGAGTCTGCCCATCGTGACATTCCAACCACCCCTACTGTGCAGCTCCATTGATGCAGTGGTGAACAGATGAGCAGTGTGGCTCCTTTGCAGCGGATGCACCCTTGTGCCCCAGGAGATGTTCACTCACTCTCTTAGGTAGGTGTCCCTGTCTCTCCATCAGCTATGGAGCAGCTGCTTTGCTGCCCGGCCTGTTCCATGGCCTCCTCCTCCATCGGGATGAGGACATGGAGATAAGGCATCCACTGCCAGTCTTGACACGCTCTTTCCAATTGTGGGCTGTCTTCTATTGCAGCCACTATGATCAGCAAAGTTCGTCTCCCAGCGGGGACAAGCCCAACATCTCTGATGGTGATAATCCAGCAATCCATGATGTGGACACACATATTCATCCTGCATGTGGCCCCTCTCGAGGGACTGTGTGAGTTTAGACAATGACTGACGTGCACCTCCCACCGAGATGCAGCCAAGCCTCAGGCAGCGTGTCCTGCTGCCCTTCCCCAATACACATGACTGGGTGGTCACTCCCTTTCCACCAAACACTCCCTCTCACTCTGCCATGCGCAATGTCCAAAGGGTCCAAAGTGTTTTGAGTTTGTGCCTGAGCAGCCTGGATTCGGTCATTGACCCACTTCGTGCACTGGATCCATGTCTTGGGGTTGACCCCATGGCTGCTGACTTCACCTACTATCTCAAAGCAGCTTTGCTTGGTCAGGTGGACAGGTCTCCACCTCCCATCCCTGGGGAAGAGGATCTTCCACCTATCTGTTGTCACCTGGAGGCGAACCTGCAGGAAGGCATCGCCAAACCATTGGACCATGGTCAATGCAGGCTCGCATTCAGCTCCTTACCTATCAGGCAGCAGAGACAGCAGAACGGGTCCTGGGGCATGAGTGACAGCAGAACGGGTCCTGGGGCATCAGTGACCGCAGAACAGGTCCTGGGGCAGCAGATGCAGCAGAACAGGTCCTGGGGCAGCAGATGCAGCAGAACTGATCCTGGGGCAGCAGAGGCAGCAGAACAGGTCCTGGGGCAGCAGATGCAGCAGAACTGGTCCTGGGGCAGCAGAGGCAACAGAACAGGTTCTGGGGCAGCAGAGGCAGCAGAACGGGTCCTGGGGCAGCAGAGGCAGCAGAACGGGTCCTGGGGCAGCAGAGGCAGCAGAACGGGTCCTGGAGCAGCAGAGGCAGCAAACGGGTCCTGAAGCAGCAGAACGGGTCCTGGGGCATCAGAGGCAGCAGAACGGGTTTTGGGGCAGCAGAACGGGTCCTGTGGCAGCAGATGCAGCAGAACGGGTCCTGGAGCAGCAGAGGCAGCAGAACGGGTCCTGGGGCATCAGAGGCAGCAGAATGGGTCTTGGGGCAGCAGAACGGGTCCTGGGACAGCAGAGGCAGCAGAACGGATCCTGGGACAGCAGAGGCAGCAGAACAGGTCCTGGGGCAGTAGAGGGCTCTCAGGAAGACACTCCTTTAAACCAGGCAGCAGTGAATGCAGGTCTGGCAGTCCTTTCAATATGGTGCCAGCACCTGCCGTTGTGTCAGATGTCGGTGCCATCGGTGCCTCGTTCCCTACCTCTGGTCCTTGTTTACATGGGCCCCACGCCTCCCCTTCATTAATTGGTCGGCTGCTCCGTGATCGGGGTCGGCCGGCCACATTTCACTCGTGTGGTGATGACACCCGCTTCCGGTGCCTCTGCCGAGAGCCGCACCGTTAGTTTAAAATTCAGCTCATGGGGTCAAGAGTGGAAAATCTCCCCTCTGATTCTCTCTACTTAAACTGATGGAGACACCAAATTAAAACTGATGAAACCAGGGATTGTATCCTGGTTCTTCAATCTAGTGTTCTCCCAACTGAGCTATTCCATACTCACTGTGAACTCATCTTCATTGGAGACAAATATAACTCTAGGTGGAATTTCCCCACCCGTTCATTCCTCACTTCAGGGGAATGGGACCCGACCAGATCGCGGAACTCAGATTATGTTAATGTTCTGCTCTTGATATCTTAATATTATCTTGCGTTTGAGACACTTTTAATCAGGTTCACGGACAAATTCTTCCATCATCCCTTCTCCCACATTCTCTCTCTCTCATTCATTCTTTATTCCTCACAGTCCAGAAAGGGTTAGGAATCAGAGCTCACCCCCAAACCCTCAGCACACAGACCTCTGTCTGTTACCCTGTTTGAGCCAAGAGACCAGTCAATAAATTACACTCTTTATAAACACAGAAAGTTGCCTCACAGTGTTGGACAGAGATAAATACACTGAAGTCTTTTGAAAAAAGTTCATCTTACGGGTTGTTACTGAGCCCACAGAGCAGGACGGGCCCAGGCTCCAGCCCCAGCCTGTGCTGTGTTAGCTGATGCCACCTGGTGTGATACTGAGCCACACGGAGCAGGAAAGGGCCTGGTTGTATTCATGGCCTGTGTTGAGTTAACTGATCCCACTCAGTGTGGTAGGAGCCACACAGAACAGAATGGGCCCAGGCTCCTTCCTCAGCCTGAGGGATGATAGTTCTTCTCACACGTTGTTGTACAGAGCCCCACACAGAACAGGGAAATCTCAGGCTCCATCCCCGGCCTGTGCTATTTTACTTCATCGCACCTGGTATGGTACAGAGTCCCAAGAGCAGGAAAGGTCCAGCTTCCATCTCTGGCCTGTGATGAATTAGCTGATCTGACCTGGTTGGCACTGAACCGCAATCGGGGAAGGATGGGCCGAGGCTCCATGGCCTGTTGTGTGTTAGTTATTCTCATTTGGTGAGGTACTGAGCACCATATAGAGCAGGATGGGCCTGTGCTCAGTGAGCTGATCTCACCTTGTGTGGTCCTGAGACCCACACACAAAGCAGGACAGGCCTAGGCCTCATCCCCGGCCTGTGTTCAATTAGCAGATCTCAGCCAAAAGATTTTGATAAGGTTCCACACAAGACGCTTCTCTATAAGATTAAAGTCCCTGGTATCAGTGGTAATATATTGATCTGGATTGGGAACTGACTGGCAGATGTAGGCAGAAAGTAGTTCCAGATGGATCTGGATCTGTTTGGAGACCAGTTACCAGTGGTGTCCCACAGGGATCGGTGTTGGGTCTGTTGCTCTTTACTATTTTTATTAATGATCTGGATGTAGGTGTAGGGCGCACCATCTGTAAATTTACAGATGATTTGAAGATCTGTGCGAGTGTTTAGACTGTAGACGATGCTCGACTGTTTCAGGCTGATCTTAATGTGTTGGAAGATTGGGTTCATGACTGGTAAATGATGTTTAATTTGGGTAAGTGCAGTGTTATTCATGTAGACAGGGCGAATGCTCAACATTCATACACCCTTCAGGGAAAAACATTAAAGTAGGTGGAAAAAAGAAAATAATTTTGAGCAGAGATCTGGATGTTCTAGTGCACAGATCTCTAAAGTTACAGCAGCAATGCTGTGAAGTGATAGTTGGAGCAAATAGAGGGATGGGCTGCATTCAGAGGACAATTGAGTATAAAATGAGGCATATTCTTTCATGGGATGTGAGTGACACTGGCAAGGCCAGAATTTGTTACCCATCCCTAATTGTCCTTGACAAGGTGGCGGTGAGCTCCCTTCTTGAATTGCTGCACTCCATGTGGTGTAGGTACACCCACAGTGCTGTTAGGAAGGGAGATCCAGGATTTTGACCCAACATCAGTGAATGAACAGCGATATATTTGCAGATCAGATGGTGTGTGACTTGGAGGGGAGCTTGCACATGGTGGTGTTTCCATGCATCTGCAGCCCTTGTCCTTCAAGGTGGTGGAGGTCTTCGGTTTGGAAGGTGCTGTCTGCGGAGCCTTGGTGAGTTGCAGCAGTGCATCTGGCAGATGGTACACACTACTGCCACTGTGCGTCAGTGGTGAAGGGAGTGAATGTTTAAGGTGGTGAATGGGGTGACAATCAAGGCGGCTGCTTTGTCCTGAACAGTGTCGAGTTTCTAGAGTATTGTTGGTGCTGCACTCATCCTGGTTTGTGCCTTGTAGATGGTTGACAAGTTTTGGAGAGTCAAAAATCACAAAATTATTACAGTGCAGAAGGAGGCCATTCGGCCCATTGTGTCTGCATAGAATCATAGAACATAGAAAGTTTACAGCACAGGCAGGCCAAAAAACGAGCCACCCAGCTGAATCCCATTGACCAGCATTTGGACCGTAGCCCTGCAGGTTCAGGTACTTGAGGTGCACATCCAGACTCCCTTTAAATGAGTTGAGGGTTTCTGCCTCAGCTACCCTTACAGGCAGTGAGTTCCAGACTCCCACAGCCCTCTGGGTGAAAAAACCTTTCCTCATCTCCCCTCTAATTGTTCAACACATCACTTTAAATCTATGCCCTCTAGTCACTGACCTCCCTACTAAGGTAAATAGACCCTTCCCATCCATTCTATCCAGACCCCTCACAATTTTGTACATTTCAATCAAATCTCCCCTCAGCCTCTTCTATTCCAAGGAGAACAACCCCAGTCTATCCAATCTTTCCTCATCGCTGCATTTTTCCAGTCCTGGCAACAACCTTGTAAATCTCCTCTGTAACCTCTCGAGTGCAATTACATCCTTTCTGGAATGAGGTGACCAGAACTGCACACAGAAATCAAGTTGTGGCCTAACTAATGATTGATACAGTTCCAGCATAACCTCCCTGCTCTTATATTCTATACATCGGCTAATAAAGGAAAGGGTTCCATAAGCCTTCTCAACCAACTTATCAACCTATCCTGCTACTTTCAGGGATTTGTGGACGTTCACTTCAAGGTCCCTCACTTCCTCTACACCTCTCAGCATTCACCCATTAATTGTGTCTTCCTTTGCTGTGTTTGACCTCACCAAAGGCATCACCTCACACTTCTCCAAGTTGAATTCCATTTGCCACTTTTCTGCCCACCTGACCAGTCCATTTCTCCAGCTCTCCGAATGAGCATTTCACCACGTGCCTTGAGCTGAGTTACTCATCACAGAATTCCCACTATCTGATTTACTCTTGTAGCCAGAGTATGTATATGAATGGTCCAGTTAACCTTTTGTCAATGGTAACCCCCAGGATGTTGATGGTGGGGGGATTCAGCGATGGTAATGCTGTTGAACGTCAAAGGGAGATGGTTACACTCTCTCTTGTTGGAGATGGTCATTGCCTGGTACTTATGTGGTGTGAATGTTACTTGCCACTTAGCAGCCCAAGTCTGAATGTTGTCCAGGTCTTGCTGCTTCTGGACACGGACTCCTTCAGTATCCGAGATGTCCCGAACTTGTCCTTTTATGAAACCTTGGTCAGGACTCACTTGGAATATTGTATCCAGTCTTGGTCTCCTCACATGATGGGTGATATTGAGGCTTTGGAAAGGGTACAGAGGAGAGACATTCGACGAATTCCCAGTATAAGACATCTTGGTTATCAAGTTAGACTAAAAGAGTTGGGACCCTACACCTTAGAAAAACCTAGACTGAGGGGTGATCCGATTGCGGTTCATAAATAATGAAGGGTCCAATTCAGCATGGGAGAGGAGTCATAACTTGATATTGTGAAAGGCCAGATGGCACCCGGATCACATTAAATTTCATTTTCAGCGGCTGGTTAATGTGCCAGGATGGCTGAGTGGTTAAGGTGTTGGACTTAAGATCCACTAAACATGTGTCTGCGTGGGTTCAAGTCCCACTCCTGGTATCTGTGCTTACAAAATGTTACTTATTCTTTCCCTGACTTTTGCCTTGCACCATCATCTCTTCTGTCATTTAATCACTCTTGCCTTCCAACTGAGCACAGCTTCCTATTATTTGATCTGCCCCAGCACCGTTCCTTGGCTCTGCGCTTGCTTATAAACTGGTAAATCTTTAACTTAATCTCCTCTGTACCCTGACAATGACCTTCTCATCCTTCCTGGATTGTGGTTCCTCACAGGATCCGCTGCCTCTCCGACTCCCCTCCAGGTAACTGAAGGCCCTGAGCCTTGGTCTCGCTTTATACGCTAGCTGGTAGTTGATTCCATGCAGGTCTGCCACCGCTCAGGAGAAGCTCAAGACCTAGATCAAGCAAAGTATCAAGAGGAATGTGAACAAATGCTCCCTGGTGCAGAGCAAGGGACAGGGAGCCTCCGGCTCCTTCAAAATCAGCAAGAAGGAAAACCCAGGGAAAAGTGGGAAAGAAGGTGAAGAAACCAGCAGACAAGAAATCTTCAGTGAAGAAACCAGCAGACAAGAAATCTTTAGTGAAGAAACCAGCAGACAAGAAAGTGACAACAAAGAAAGTAACAGCCAAGAAAACGAGCAGCAAGGCGGCGGCAACGCCAAATAAGGCGGTGAAGAAAGCAGCGCTTCAGAAAAAGTCTCCTGCGAAGAAGGTCAAAAAAGGCAAGAGTGCGGCGGGCGGAAAGGCGCTGAAGAAAGTGCAGACATGGAAGAGCAAGGTCAAGCCGAAAGCAGCGAAGGCTCAGAAAGCAGGGTCTGGAAAGAAGTGAAAGAGCGCGGGAAACTTGGAAACATCTGAACACAAAGGCTCTTCTCAGAGCCACCCACATCTCTCAGGAAAGAGCTGATCCCCTGATCAAATGATCCCTGTCCCGGCCCCGCCTGCAGATTCCACATGGAAATGATTTGGGGTAAATCCAGGATCCCTGGTGACTCGCTGACATCCCCTCCACCCAGCCCTTTCCCCACTCTCTGTAATAAAACAGAGGGATATCCGGCCCTCACTCCAACTGGAGATGTCTTCGGTGCAGTCTCAGTTCACAAATTCAGGGGGAGAGTTTGTAAGACAGTAACACTGGCGGAGAAACCCCACCTCACAACTCAAACCCCAACACATGAGTTTCTCCAATTCAGCTGGAGTCGGGTGACAACAGGAGCTGGGATAGGCTGTGATCGGGAATGTTAGGAATGGATTTGTTCAGGGAGGAATGTACCTGGAATCTCCGAATATAATAGTTCCTTATTTCCCCAGATGACACATTCTGCAGTGAGAGTGAAAAGTCTCTTCACTGCTTCACATTTACTAATTGTTTGGTTCTAGATGAATAATGAGTCAGAGAGTAATGACAGGATCTGTGAAGTGTCCAATGTGTGAAGCTGCTGCCAGCGTTTGTCAATCTGAACAGTTTCAGCTCAGTTACTGGGGGCCTGGAATCCCCGCAGTTTGACTCTGTCTCTGATTGGTCATCCTCTTCTCAATCCAATTCTTAACCAACAGGAGAATCACATATAAGTAAATAGAACTTCTCATTGGCTTAGATTTTCCAATTGGAAAAAGCCCGGCAATTCCAGAGCAGGAAGGAATTGAAGTGATGGAAAATTTCAATTTTCAGGCAACAATTTTAAAACCTCTCATTTTATGTTCTGTTTTTCTGTATTTACCGTCACAAAATCCTGACGCGATTTTAGGAATCGTTTTCATTTTTCAATCTGTTAACTGTAAGCGGCGGGAGGAAGGTCCGGTTCAGCAATTTAAAACGGGACAAATATCAGCTTCCACTCTGTAAAAGGAACAAATTAGCGACTAACCGCTTCTCACAGGCTTCTCGGGGACTGACAGAAACGAGCGGTTTCTGATCTTTTCTCCTGAAAGAGGCGGATAATGCTGCAGGGAGCAATGAACTGCCCTTCACTTTCTGGCTGCTAATACACCCCTGACTTTAAACAGTTCAAACAGCGACTGATGCTTCTGCCGGAAAATGAGCAGATTCACCAGAATGATCCCGGTCCATCATGGCCAAAGAGATCCAGCTGGCCCGCCGCATCCGCGGGGAACGCACCTAAAACCCAGCTTCAGTAACAAGTGTAACAAGCTCTTTTCAGAGCCACCAAATCAGCAAATGAAAGAGCTGACATCTCTGTTCATCATCAAACCCATTAGATTGGAGGGGCGGCCACATGGTTTCTGTTTTGTCACATCACTTTCCCGAAAGGCCTGCAGGACTGAGAGCTGATCTGGAATTTAGAAAGCAGCATTACCGGAGACTCATTGATGCTCAGCACAATCTCAACCCCGCTCCTGGGATCCGTTAGCTGGCATTTGGGGAAAAGAAATGGATCCCAGTTTTATTTGGAAGGCATTAATGGAGCCGGGTCCGTTCACATGAGGGTTATTTACAAACATTACCCAATGAGTTCACTAATATTTGAATCCATTGGAGATCAGTACACAGGATATGTCAGGCAGCTCGGTCATTCTGACTGAAACCGCCAGTTCCCCGGGGCTGCAGACCCTGACACTGCGGGGAGAGAATCCCCGACTCTATCCCGCCGCCGGGGGAAACAGACAGCTCTGTGTCCGCAGAACAGGGAGGGCCGGGGGGAAGGCACATCTGAAAGCGCTGCAATGGACTCAGCTCCTGTGTGTGCACAACTCTCACTGATTCCGTCCTCTGGGAACAGTGCGGTCTAAACAGATCAGGTTAGGAGAGAAACACACAGCCCGAGAATGGCCTCTTTCTTCCTGCATTTACTCTGTTCTGGGAGCAGATTCCCATTGAGAAGCGGCGCTCAGATCACCGGAGAGAAAAAAAAAACACAATTCAAACTGTCCAAATGAAAAACAGAGAATTAACCCGGACACTTCCATTATTAAATTAATTCATCAGCTCCGAACCAGTTCCCGTTAATGTACCGGGATGGTCTCGGGATTTATAAAATCGAAGGCAGCGGGATTTATTAAATTGTTGATTCTGACACCCTGTAGTTCACTTCTTCACTTAACTAGAGGGGGAGATGTGTGAGCAGAGAAACAGAGCGAAATCCAGAGAGGGAACTGAAAACACACCTGGACAGATGTGAAACAGGTCAATCCACTGTGACAAAAACTCCATCACTGACTCCCTCCTGACAGTAACCAGTCCTTTCACAGAGACTGTGGGTGGCTCTGAAAAGAGCCTTTGGTTTATTTGATGACATTTTGGCCGCTTTACTTTTTCTGGGAGCTCTGAGCGCTGGTTTTCTTGGGCAGCAGCACGGCCTGGATATTAGGCAGCACCCCGCCCTGAGCGATAGTCACTCCTCCCAGCAGCTTGTTGAGCTCCTCGTCGTTGCGGACGGCCAGCTGCAGGTGTCTGAGGATGTTGCGGGTCTTCTTGTTGTCCCGGGCCGCGTTCCCGGCCAGCTCGAGGATTTCAGCGGTCAGATACTCGAGCACAGAAGCCAGATAGACCGGGGCTCCGGCACCCACACGCTCAGCATAGTTCCCCTTTCTCAGGAGCCTGTGAACACGGCCCACCGGGAACTGCAGTCCAGCCCGGGAGGAGCGAGACTTGGCCTTGGCTCGAGCTTTCCCGCTGGTCTTTCCTCTTCCAGACATTTCCACAATCTCACAAATACTTTCACAAAGAATGAATAATTTCCTTAGCATTGACAGCACGTCGCAGGTAGTCAGGATGGCCGAGCGGTCTAAGGCGCTGCGTTCAGATCGCCGTCTCCATTGGAGGCGTGGGTTCGAATCCCACTTCTGACACCTTATGTTTTGACTGCACTGGAGGCGTTTGGGAGCAGCGGTGAAGAGCAAAGAGAAAGCAGGAAAGAACATGGACAAACAAAGCAACAATGGACCCAAAGATGTTGCAACAAAACATTAGAGTAAGAGGCAACTTGGCAAACAGCAGGGCACATAAAAGATCAAAAATGTAACCTTTGTATCGGGGTGGAAGATGTTGCCAATATCCTTAATGAATACTTTACTGTTTTCCCGAATGAGAGGGCGATGCAAATATTGTTATGAAGGAGGAGGAGTGTGAAGTATTGGACGTGATAACTGAACGAGAGAGGAAGTCTTAATGGGATGAACATCCTTGAATGTGGATAAATCACCAGGTCCAGATGAAATGTACCCCAGGCTGTTGAAAGAAGCCAGGGAAGAAATAGTGGAAGGTCTGACCATCATTTTCCAGAGGATTGGAGGTCTTGTAACGTTGCAATAAAAGTAAAATACCACGCAGAACAAGCATGGCTGAGCCTTTAGAGTAGAGAAACAGGGCTGAATTCCCTGAACCAGTGCTACAGCTTTCAGAATAGAAGGAGCCTATACACACCTGATGGGTTCCACTTAAACAAAAGAGCTGGAGGTGTTGACGGTCAGAACAGATAAAATGTGGAGGAGTGTTTGAAGCTGATTCAGTGTGGTTACTGTAGTTGTACTATGGAGTTATTTCAAGGAGGTGATTCTGAATGTAATGGATCAACGTGGACCCGTCCAAGGCAAAGGTTCTAAGCTTCCCTGTGGTCCAGCCTGGTTGAATGGAACTGAAGCAAACAAATCATCCAGAAGAGGAAAAGATATGTAAGGCCATGAAAGCACAGAATTCAGATGGATGCAATACCAGATGGTATGGCAAGAGTGTAAAACAGCAACAGACTGGTGAATAAAACTTTCCCATTGAATGAGACAAGAGAAAAGAAGCGTAATAATAGTGTCAGGTGAGTTGTGACACTATTCACATTCCACCTTGATCTGAATAGGACTGTTGAAGGGAGTGATTGAGAAGAATAGAGTAGAAATGAAAAGAAAGGAGAAATAAACAAAAGGTCTTTTGATTTTAGAATGCTTGTTTTTGGAAATGACAGACTGTAAAGTGTGTGTGTCAGAAGATATAGAGCAAAGTTGGGTATGACAAGATCACAGGAAAGTTGTGCCCTGAGACAAGGTGTGTGTTGACAGGAAAGCTGCTTTCTTTTGCACAATATGTATTTTATTCATATAATTTGTGCAATTACATTGCAAAGCAGTTCAAATTTAATATTACATAAGGTACAATACAGATCAGTTTCCTTCAATAATGTACATGATGTATCTCACTATCCCTGCCTGCTCAGGTTAAATTTACAGTATTTACATTACACATCAAACATTCTCTGGTGCAAACAGTCCGAGGGGTTTTACACGGGTTCCAGCCCCTCACTGTACTATGGCCTACTAGGGCCTCAGACTGCAGCCTTTCCCCATTGAGTCTCCATGGTGGCTTCCCCAAGCTTTCATGCCGTCCCACAGCACATAGTCTTGGACGTTGCAATGTGCCAGTCTGCAACACTCGGTCATGGACAGCTCTTTGCACTGGAAGACCTGTCCCACGGCCGGGCTCGTTCTCAATAGAGATCATTTCAAATGAACATTTCCTAAATCCGTGCTTTCTCTCTCGCAATAAAGAGAACAGGATGTCTGGCAGATTCAGTGTGTGACAATAACACTGCCGGGTAAAGGCCGCTTTCCAACTCCAATCTTAACACAGGAGATTCCCCAAACAGCTGCAGTAAGGTGTTTGGAAACTGCAGGAAGCGGATGTGTGAGGAAATGGTGATGTTACTGAGGAGGTTTCTTAGTATAGAATGGACTGTGTTTAGGTGGGAATATTACTGACTGTTAATTGCATCGGGACCATATTTAAAAGCTCCGGCTTTCTGGAAAGCCTTGACTATGAAGGCCGAGTCTGGAAGGGTTTGTGTGGAGAGCTGGGTTTTGGTTCTACTGTTAATAAAGGGTTTGAAATTGGCAGCCCGGAGGAAACTGGAGGTGGAGCTGAAAGATGAGGGGCCGTTCTCTCTCTGTCTGTCACTCTGGGTGTCTCCTCCATCTCGCTCTCTGTTTAATCTTCACTCTTCTCTCCTCCCCTCCCTGCTCTCACTCTGCCTTTCTCAGCCAGGTCCAGGTGGCCTGTATAAAAAGGAGCCTGACAGAATCAGTCTCTTTTATTGTGCACTGATTTGAGGAAAGAATCAACATGTCCGCCAGTAAACAAGAGTATGCTCCAGGCTGGCAGCATGTTAGAATCCATGAGGAAAGGCATCATCACCCTCATCGACAAGCAGAAGGGGGAGAGGACAGAAATCAGAAATTGGTGGCCCAATTTCTGCTTAATGCTGACTACAAGATTCTGTCAAAAGACATAGCCAGTCGATTCAAGTCTGCTCTGGAGTTGGTGATTCACCCTGATCAGACCTATACTAAACCAGGCAGGACAATCTCTGATAGCTTTGCGCTACTCAGGGATATGATCACCTATGTACGGGACAGGAGGGTGGACACCTGCCTCATCAGCCTGGACCAGGAGAAGGCTTTTGACAGGATATCGCACACTTACATGATGGATGTGCATTCCAAAATGGGGTTTGGGGAGAGAATCTGCAATTGGATCAAACTACTCTACACAAACATCAGTAGTGCAGTCTCAATCAATGGGTGGGAATCAGAAAGTTTCCCGATCCAATCTGGAGTCAGACAGGGCTGTCCTCTCTCCCCTGTCTTGTTTGTTTGCAGTATTGAACCCTTTGCTGAGTCTATTAGGAAGAATGCGAGCATCAGAGGGGTGACAATCCCAGGCAGCGGAGGCACTCAGGTTAAAACCTCCCTGTACATGGATGACGTCGCCGTTTTATGCTCGGATCCACTGTCTGTGCGCAGAGTGATGAGCATCTGCGACCAGCTCGAACTGGCCTTGGGAGCCAATGTTAAACACGGCAAGAGCGAGGCCATGTTCTTTGGGAACTCGGCTGACCGATCCTTTGCCCCCTTCACCGTTAGGTCAGATTACCTGAAGGTGCTGGGGATATGGTTTGGAAGGGCTGAGACGTGCACCAAAACCTGGAAGGAGCGAGTAGCCAGGGTACAACATAAGCTGAGCATGTGGGAGCAGCGATCTCTCTCCATTATGGGTAAGAACCTGGTCATCAGGTGCGAGGCGCTCACATTCGTGGAGCAGGTCTGGCCCATACCGCATTTCTGCGCTGTGGCGATCACCTGAGCCATTTTCCGCTTCATCTGGGGATCCAAAATGATCTGGGTCCGGAGGGACACGATGTTCAAACCTCTGGATAAGGGCGGGAAAAATGTACCCAACGTCGCCTTCATCCTTATGGCTACCTTTGTGTGCGGCTGCATCAAGCTGTGTGTAGATCCCCAGTTTGCAAACTTCAAGTGTCACTACGTGCTGTGGTTCTATCTGTCCCCAGTGTTGCAAAGGATGGGCCTGGTCATATTGCCGTGGAATGCTCCATCCAGTTGGACTGTGCCGTACTGCCTATCCTTCATGGAAAAGTTTCTGTGGAAAAACACCTTTGACCACCAATCCATCAGGCAGTGGTCTGCACGGAATATCCTCAAGGCCCTACGGGAAAAGGAGATGGTGGATCCTGTCGGATGGTCCCCTGAGCAGAAGTCCAAAGTCATTTGGCAGAATGCCTCATCACCCGAACTTTCAAACAAGCACCAAGATGTAGCCTGGCTGATGGTGAGAAGAGCCCTCCCTGTCAGATCCTTCCTGCACACCCGAAGTCTCATCCCATCCACACGCCGCCCTCGAGGTGGCTGTGGTGGAAAAGAGACGTTGCCCACGTCTTTCTGGAATGTGTCTTTGCAAAGCAGGTGTGGAAGAGATGCAATGGTTTTTGTCGAGGTTCATCCCAAGCAGCTCTGTCGCACAGGAGTCTGTGCTCTATGGGCTGTTCCCAGGGACGCACACCAAGATAAAAATCAACTGTTGCTGGAGGACTATCAATTCGTTGAAAGACGCTCTTTGGTCTGCCCGAAACTTGCTGGTCTTCCAGCGCAAAGAGTTGTCCATGACCGAATGTTGCAGACTGGCACATTCCAAGGTCCAGGACTACGTGCTGAGGGACGCACTAAAACTTGGGGCAGCCGCAGCAAAGGCTCAATGTGGAAAGACCACAGTGTAAGGTCCCCTCACCAAGCTGAACTGAGGAGCTGGATCCATGGGAAACCCCTCGAACTGTAGCCAGAAAATATTTGTTTGCTGTAAAATGTACATGGCATGACAATGAAATGGAAGGGTTGTGAGGCAACTCACTCCTGTACTGAAGGAAACTGATCTCCTTTGCACTCTTTGTATTGTTTGACTTGGTGCTTTTTGGAACTGTTTTGTAATGTATTTTTTTTTACAGATTTTTATGAATAAAGTATATTTTGGAAATTAATAAAAGAAAGTCTGGCAGAGGTAAAGGAGGGAAAGGACTGGGCAAAGACGGAGCAAAGCGGCACCGCAAAGTGCTTCCTGATAATATCCAGGGCATCACTAGACCAGCAATCCGCCGCCTGGTTCGCCGTGGCGGGGTCAAGCGGATCTCAGGTTTGATCTATGAGGAGACTCGCGGGGTGTTGAAGGTTTTCCTGGAGAATGTGATCAGGGATGCGGTCACCTACACTGAGCACGCCAAGCGCAAGACGGTCACTGCCATGGATGTGGTGTACGCTCTGAAACGTCAGGGCCGCACTCTCTACGAATTCAGTGGCTGAACAACTCGATCCTTTCCAGCAAACACAACAAATGCTCTTCTAAGAGACACCCACCACCTCACAGAGAGAGCAGTGACCTGGAATCGGGAGCTGGGATAGGCTGTTTAGAACTGTCTGGAATAAATCTGTGCTGTGCTCGAGATACAAAACTAGAATCCCCAAATTTGACATTTCATTTGTTGCAAGGATGTGCAGTGGATTTGATTTTCTGAACGGGCTGTGGAAACAGTGCCCGAGGCTCTACAGTTAGTTATTTCTCCAGTCGACACATGCCCTCAGTGAAAAGCCATCACTCCTCCAGAATCACTCATTGTTTTCATAGAATTTCAAAATGATTTCGCTGCAATGAGAGAATCCGGGAGTTTTGCAGCAGCCGTCACTGGAACCAGACCCACTTGTGATGTTATTTTTGAAAATGTTATTTGTTATTTGTTATTTGTTATTTATTAATGTTATTTGTGAAACTGATCAGTTTCAGCTCATTCATTCAGGGACCTGGAATTCCCGCAGTTTGAGCCCGCGCTATCCAGAGCCCACTTCTGATTGGTCACCCTCTTCCCATTCGCATGTCTTAACCAATTGCCGAGCCTCGAATTAGAAAATACAGCAAATCATTGGCTGAAATTGTCGTCCTGGCAGAAAGATTGAATTCAAAAAAGCCGCCAATTTCAGTGTTGGGCAGAATCGAATTACTCAACGAATCTCAATAACGAATTGGCAGCACATTTTATACTTTCCCCGATTTTCCTTTCCATCGATTGGGGTGCTAATTCACTCGGGTGCGTTTGCTAATACTAACTGTAATCCTCAGATCCATTTAACATTTCAGTAATCCTATTAAATACAAAAGGAATTTTATGATTGCATTTCCATTGGAAGATAGTGAATTAGCACCCCGATCGATGGAAAGGAAAATCGGGCAGAGGATAAAATGTGCTGCCAATTCGTTATTGTGATTTGTTTATATAACTGACCAGGATTGACTTCACCCGAACGCAGCTACTAGCTCCCACCCCACTGACCGCTCTCCCCCCTCTGCAACTCGCTTTCTCCCCCTCCTCCCTACTGGCGAAATTCCGCACTCTGTCTGTTCGCTCTCCGCACCCCCACCCCCCACCCTGTCCCAGCCCAGCCCACAGCTGCTAGCTTTGGCCGTGACACTCGCTCCCATATTTCTTCACCAGGCGCCACCTGCAGGAGCAGGAGGGCCGCAAGGAGTGACGGGGCGACGAAGGAGAGAGTGGCTGAGAGGAGGGAAGCGGCACGGCCTGGAGCGAGTGGCCAGAGAGTGGGGTGGTGCGAAGCGAGGAACAACTGGCCAGGGGAGTGGGGGGGGGGGGCGAGCAGCGAGGTCTGGAGCGAGCGGCTGAGGGGGGGAATCGTCGAGGCCTGGAGTGAGTTGCCGAGGGGGGAGAGCTACAGCTTCAAAATCTCCCATTCAGCCACTTCCTCCAGCCAAGTGGTGGGGGGATGGGGTGGCTAGATACCCAATGATGCTTTATCACGCATGCACGAAGATGGATTTGTTGCGGAAATGTGATGATGTTGGCGCTGCAAAATGCTCGAGTATCTGACCGCTGAAATCCTCGAGCTGGCCGGGAACGTGGCCCGGGACAACAACAAGACCCGCATCATCCCCAGACACCTGCAGCTGGCCGTCCGCAACAACGAGGAGCTCATCAAGCTGCTGGCGGGAGTGACCATCGCTCAGGGCGGGGTGCTGCCTAATATCCAGGCCTTGCTGCTGCCCAAGAAAACCAGCACTCAGAGCTCCCAGAAAAAGTAAAGCGGCCGAAATGACATCTAATAAACCAAAGGCTCTTTTCAGAGCCACCCACAGTCTCTGTGAAAGGGCTGGTTACTGTCAGGAGGGAGTCAGTGATGGAGTTATTGTAACAGTGGATTGACCTGTTGCACATCTGTCCAGCTGTGTTTTCATGTCGCTCTGTTTCTCTGCTCACACATCTCCCCCTCTAGTTAATTGCAGAACTGAACTACAGGGTGTCAGAATCAACAATTCCCAGGATTGGGGGTGAGATTGTGCTGAGCAGCAATGAGCCTCCAGTAATGCTGCTTTCTAAATTCCAGATCAGCTCTCAGTCCAACAGGCCTTTCGTATTTTAAATATCACAACAGAGCTGAGCGGGGGTGAGCGCAGCCTCAGCTGCACCGAGTCTCATTGGCTCTCACGACCCCAATCAGAGCCACCAGGCCTGGCGGACGTGCAGCGAGGACCCCGGGGGAGGGAGGGTGCACCATTAAAGTGATGGTGCAGCATCTCCCCCATCCTCGCCGCCACTTCCCGGTTTCTTCTCCCATTTATCTCAACATTGAGAAGACGCTTTTGCTCTGGACTACACTGGTTATAAAGTAAGACCCAACTTTGTCTCTGAAAGTGATGAATAGCAGCAACAACAGCAGAATCCAACCCCTGCAGTTACATGTGAACTTGCTGATGTTGCAGCAGATTGAATGACTGAGTGAATCCCTTCCCACACACATGGCAGGGGAACGGCCTCTCCCCAGAGTGAGTGTGTTGGTGTTTCAGCAGATCATTACTGCTTTTAAAGCTCTTCTCACAGTCAGGACATTAAAAAGGTCTCTGATCAGTGTGAACAAGTTGATGTTCAGTGAGGTTGGATGACTGAATGAACCCCTTCCGACACACGGAGCAGGTGAATAATCTCTCCCCAGTGTGAACTCACTGGTGTTTCAGCAGGTTGACTCTGGCTGGGTTCACTTCTACACTCACTGGTTCCTCTCTCTCTCTTCCCCTGAAGGTGCTGATTCTGACTGTATGTACCTGCTCTCTCCCCCTCCGACCCTCCCTGTCCAATGTAGTATCTCCCAGTTTTGATGATGTGCTCTCCCTGACCTGTCTCCATTTCTCCTTCTTATACAGACTTGCCCTGACTGTCACTATTTCATAGAATCATACAGCACAGAAGGAGGCCAATCGGTCTTTTGTGCCTGTGCTGAATCTGTGAAAAAAATGATGCAATTAGTCCAACCCCCTGCCTATTTCCCCATAGTCCTGGAGAAATTCACTTTGAAATATTTGTCCAATTCCTTTATGAAAGTTATAATTGAATCTGTTTCCACCACCCTGTCAGACAATTCATTCCAAATCCGAATCAGTTACTGGGTAAAAAGATCTCTCCTCACCTCCCCTTGACATTTTTGGCCAACAATCCCAGCTTCACCACCCTGTCCAGAGAACTGAAACCCCTCATCTCTGGTATCATTCTCGTAAATCTCCTCCGAACTGTCTCAAAAGCTTTGATGTCCTTTCTGAAACCTGGTGCCCAGAACTGGACACATTACTGTAGCTGAGATCGAGCCAGCGACGCCCACATCCCACGAACGGATAAAAAAACGCTCCTTGCCAAATCCCCAATTCTTATCCATTTACAGACGCTCCTTGCCCAGTCCCCAAATCTTATTCATTTAGAGACGCTCCCTGCTCAATCCCCAATTCCTATCCATTTACAGACGCTCTCTGATCAGTTGACCTTGCTGGCGGGCAGTTTCGGGAAGCCTCACAGGGAAAAGCTTCACCGCCACCCGCAGGGACACAAACGGGATTGTTCCATCCTATTGTGGCCTTGACGCCCTGCTCCAGCTGTGTGCACCCGCTACGGGCACGGTCTCCCTGCACTTTGTGAATATTCCGCTCCAGCTGCAGATGGAGCTCAGCCACTACCGCGCCTGCTCCTTATCAGAGACAAGGCAAATTCTAGAGCCCAGAGCATTCTGGGTACCACAACTATCATTAATGCCAATCTCTGACATGATAATCAGGTTTTATTTCCGACATTTCATTTCCTGGTATGTTAGTGTGTGTTTTCTTTTGTACCTGTCAGTGCCTGGGAGGAGAGAGTCAGCTTCACTTCGTAGCCGTGAATTTCTGGTGTGAGAATGTGGGTTTTTACTCTGTATGTTTCACTTTTTGGTTTGTGACTGTTTCTGCTATTGCTATGTGAGTTAACTTTGTGGAAAGAGATGCAGTGGTTTTTGTCGATGTTCATCCCAAGCAACTCTGTAACACAGGAGTCTGTGCTCTACGGGCTATTCCCAGGGACGCACACCGAGACAAACATCAACTGCTGCTGGAGGACTATCAATTCGGTGAAAGACGCCCTTTGGTCTGCCCGAAACTTGCTGGTCTTCCAGCGAAAAGAGTTGTCCACCACCAAATGTTGCAGACTGGCACACTCCAAGGTCCAGGACTACGTGCTGAGGGACGCAATAAAGCTTGGGGCAGCCGCAGCAAAGGCTCAATGGGGAAAGACCACAGTGTAAGGTCCCCCCACCAAGCTGAACTGAGGGGCTGGATCCATGGGAAATCCCTCGAACTGTATCGGAGAAATTTTGTGTAAATGTAAAAATGTATATGGCATGACAATGAAATGGAAGGGTTGTGAGGCAACTCATGATTGTATTGAAGGAAACTGATCACCATTGCACTGTTTGTATTTTTTGACTTGATGCTGTTTTAAACTGTTTGGGAATGTAATTTTTACAGATTTTTGTGAATAAAGTATATTTGGAAATAAAAAAAATGTGAGTTTCACCACATATCTTTCAACAACTTGTATGTGAACATCAGCTTTTGTCCAGATCTATCAGTTTCTGATATAGAGTCATAGAGTTATACAGCACAGAAACAGGCCCTTCAGCCCATTGTGTCTGTGCTGGCCATCAAGCACCTAACTATTCTCATCCCATTTTCCAGTATTTGGCCCGTAGCCTTGTATGCTATAGCATTTCAAGTGCTCATCTAAATACTTCTTAAATGTTGTGAGGGTTCCGGCCTCTACCACCTCTTCAGGGAGTGCGTTCCAGATTCCAACCACCCTCTGGGTAAAATTTTTTTCCTCAAATCCCATCTAAACCTCCTGCCCCTTCCCTTAAATCTATGCCACCTGGCTATTGACCCCTCCGCTAAGGTAAAATGTTTCTTCCTATCTAACCCATCAATGCCCCTCATAATTTTGTAAACCTCAATCTTATCTCCCCTCAGCCTTCTCTGCTCTAAGGAAAACAATGCTAGCCTTTTCAGTCTCTCTTCATAGCTGAAATGCTCCAGCCCAGGCAACATCCTGGTGACTCTCTTCTGCACCCTCTCCAGTGCAATCACATCCTTCCTATAGTGTGGTGCCCAGAACAGTACACAGTACTCCAGCTGTGGCCTAACTAGCATTTTATACAGCTCCGTCATAACCTCCCTGCTCTTATATTCTCTGCCTCGGACGATCTATATTGGCCTGTAATCTAAGGCTTTCCTCCTCACTATTTACGACACCACCAATTTTCGTGTCATGTGTGAGAAAGGGTTTGATTCTATCCCTATCAGTATCCGTTACATGCATGTGTTTTTAATCTGCACCCCCTCTATTTTATTCTCTGTACTTGTCAGCCTCTTGTAGGTGAGTCCGTGTTTTGCTCTTTATCTCTCAGTCTTCGAAGTATGAGCCTGGGTTTGTACCTAATTTTCTTTGTACCTTGCAGGATGGATATTGAAGAGAGGTTTTTACACATTAACTGCCAAATCCTGATAAGTGATTTTTGGGTTTCACACAGTATCTGTCAGTTTCTTGTCTAGGACTGTTGGTTTTACTCTGTCCCTGGCATTTGCTGGTTTGTTAGTGTGGGGTTGACACTGTACCTGTCAGTTTCTCATCTGTGAGTGTTGGTTTCACTTTGTATAGAATCATAGATCACAGAATACTTACAGCACAAAAGGAGGGATTCAGCTCATCGTGCTTGTGCTGCCTCTCTGCACAAGCAACTCAGCTCATGCCACATCCTCATGTATTCAATGAAAACCTGAATTTTTTTTTCCCTTCAGATAATTATCATATATCCTTTTGAAAGCTATGGTTGAATCTTCCTCCGTCACACTCTCAGGCAGTACATATCAGATCTTAACCATTTGCTGCATAAAAAAGGTTTTTCCTCATGTTGCCTTTGGTTCTTTTCCCATTCACCTTAAATCGGTGTCCTCTGCTTGCTCAGCCATGAGTAATATTTCCCATTGCTTTCTCAGCACTGATGGATTGTGAGGTGGGAGGCAGCTAGAAGTCCCACTGAACCGCACTGACTCCCAGCTGAAAAAGAAATGAGATAAAGTTCAATCTTTCACAGCGAGATGCTGCAGAGAGTTATCGAACACAGAACATTACAACGCAGTACAGGCCCTTCAGCCCTCGATGTTGCGCTGACCTGTGAAACCATCTGACCTACACTATTCCATTTTCATCCATATGTCTATCCAATGACCACTTAAATGCCCTTAAAGTTGGCGAGTCTACTACTGTTGCAGGCAGGGCGTTCCACGCCCCTACTACTCTCTGTGCAAAGAAACTACCTCTGACATCTGTCCTATATCTATCACCCCTCAACTTAAAGCTATGTCCCCTCGTGTTTGCCATCACCATCCGAGGAAAAAGGCTCTCACTGTCCACCCTGTCCAGCCCTCTGATTATCTTATATGTCTCTATTAAGTCACCTCTTCTCCTCCTTCTCTCTAACGAAAACAACCTCAAGTCCCTCAGCCTTTCCTCGTAAGACCTTCCCTCCATACCAGGCAACATCCTAGTAAATCTCCTCTGCACCTTTTCCAAAGCTTCCACATCCTTCCAATAATGCGGTGACCAGAACTGCACGCAATACTCCAGGTGCGGCCGCACCAGAGTCCTGTACAGCTGCAGCATGACCTCGTGGCTCCTAAACTCGATCCCCCTACTAATAAAAGCTAACACACCATATGCCTTCTTAACAGCTCTATTAACCTGGGTGGCAACTTTCAGGGATTTATGTACCTGGACACCAAGATCTCTCTGCTCATCTGCACTACCAAGAATCTTCCCATTAGCCCAGTATTCTGCAATCCTGTTACTCCTTCCGAAGTGAATCACCTCACACTTTTCCGCATTAAACTCCATTTTCCATCTCTCAGCCCAGCTCTGCAGCCTATCTATGTCCCTCTGTAACCTACAACATCCTTCGGCACTATCCACAACTCCACCGACCTTCGTGTCATCCGCAAATTTACTAACCCACCCTTCTACACCCTCATCCAGGTCATTTATAAAAATGACAAACAGCAGTGGCCCCAAAACAGATCCTTGCGGTACACCACGAGTAACTAAACTCCAGGATGAACATTTCCCATCAACCACCACCCTCTGTCTTCTTTCAGCTAGCCAATTTCTGATCCAAAGCACTAATTCACCTTCAATCCCATACTTCCGTATTTTCTGCAATAGCCTACCGTGGGGAACTTTATCAAACGCCTTACTGAAATCCATATAGACCACATACACGGCTTTACCCTCATCCACCTGTTTGGTCACCTTGTCAAAAAACTAAATAAGGTTTGTGAGGCACGACCTACCCTTCACAAAATCGTGCTGACTATCTCTAATGAACTTATTCTTTTCAAGATGATTATAAATCCTATCTCTTATAACCTTTTCCAACATTTTACCCACAACCGAAGTAAGGCTCACAGGTCTATAATTACCAGGGCTGTCTCTACTCCCCTTCTTGAACAAGGGGACAACATTTGCTATCCTCCAGTCTTCCGGCACTATTCCTGTCGACAATGACGACATAAAAATCAAGGACAAAGGCTCTGCAATCTCCTCCCTGGCTTCCCAGAGAATCCTAGGATAAATCCCATCTGGCCCAGGGGACTTATCTATTTTCACACTTTCCAAAATTGCTAACACCTCCTCCTTGTGAACCTCAATCCCATCTAGCCCAGTAGTCTGTATCTCAGTATTCTCCTCGACAACATTTTCTTTCTCCACAGTAAATACTGACGAAAAATATTCATTTAACACTTCCCCTATCTCTTCCGATTCCACACACAACTTCCCACTACTATCCTTGTTTGGCCCTAACCTATCTCTAGTCATTCTTTTATTCCTGATATACCTATAGAAAGCCTTAGGGTTTTCTTTGATCCTATCCGCCAATGACTTCTCGTGTCCTCTCCTTGCTCTTCTTATATCTCCCTTTAGATCCTTCCTGGCTAGCTTGTAACTCTCAAGCGCCCTAACTGAGCCTTCACGTCTCATCCTAACATAAGCCTTCTTCTTCCTCTTGACAAGCTCTTCAACTTCTTTAGTAAACCACAGCTCCCTCGCTCGACAACTTCCTCCCTGCCTGACAGGTACATACTTATCAAGGACACGCAGTAGCTGCTCCTTGAATAAGCTCCACATTTCGATTGTGCCCATCCCCTGCAGTTTCCTTCCCCATCCTACGCATCCTAAATCTTGCCTAATCGCATCATAATTTCCTTTCCCCCAGCTATAATTCTTGCCCTGCTGTATATGCCTGTCCCTGCCCATCGCTAAGGTAAACCTAACCGAATTGTGATCACTATCACCAAAGTGCTCACCAACTTCTAAATCTAACACCTGGCCGGGTTCATTACCCAGTACCAAATCCAATGTGGCATCGCCCCTGGTTGGCCTGTCTACATACTGTGTCAGAAAACCCTCCTGCACACACTGGACAAAAACAGACCCATCTAAAGTACTCGAACTATAGTATTTCCAGTCAATATTTGGAAAGTTAAAGTCCCCCATAACCACTACCCTGTTACTCTCGCTCCTGTCAAGAATCATCTTTGCTATCCTTTCCTCTACATCTCTGGAACTATTTGGAGGTTTATAGAAAACTCCCAACAGGGTGACCTCACCTCTCCTGTTTCTAACCTCGGCCCAGACTACCTCTGTAGACGAGTCCTCAAACGTCCTTTCTGCCATTGTAATACTTTCCTTGATTAACAATGCCACACCCCCCCCCCCCCCCTCTTTTACCCTCTTCTCTGTTCTTCGTGAAACATCTAAATCCCGGAACCCGCAACATCCATTCCTGTCCCTGCTCTACCCATGTCTCTGAAATGGCCACTACATCGAGATCCCAGGTACCAACCCATGCTGCAAACTCACCCACCTTATTCCGGATGCTCCTGGCGTTGAAGTAGACACATTTTAAACCAACCTCTTGCTTGCCAGTGCCCTCTTGTGTCCTTATAACCTTATCTCTGCCCTCACTACTCTCAACATCCTGCACACTGGAACTACAATTTAGGTTCCCATCCCCCTGCTGAATTAGTTTAAACTCCCCCGAAGAGCACTAGCAAATCTCCCCCCCAGGATATTGGTACCCCTCTGGTTCAGGTGAAGACCATCCTGTTTGTAGAGGTCCCACCTACCCCAGAAAGAGCCCCAATTATCCAGGAAACGAAAACCCTCCCTCCTACACCATCCCTGCAGCCACGTGTTCAACTCCTCTCTCTCCCTATTCCTCACTTCGCTAGCACGTGGCACGGGCAACAACCCAGAGATAACAACTCTGTTTGTTCTCGCTCTAAGCTTCCACCCTAGCTCCCTGAATTTCTGCCTTAAATCCCCATCTGTCTTCCTACCTATGTCGTTGGTGCCTATGTGTACCACGACTTGGGGCTGCTCCCCCTCCCCCTTGAGGATCCCAAAAACACGATCAGAGGCATCACGTACCCTGGCACCTGGGAGGCAACACACCAACCGTGAGTCTCTCTCGTTCCCACAAAACCTCCTATCTGTTCCCCGAACTATGGAGTCCCCAATGACTAATGCTCTGCTCCTCTTACCCCTTCCCTTCTGAGCAACAGGGACAGACTCTGCGCCAGAGACCTGTATCCCATTGCCTACCCCTGATAAGTCGTCTCCCCCAACAGTATCCAAAACGGTATACCTGTTGTTGAGGGAAACGGCCACAGGGGATCCCTGCACTGCCTGCTGGTTCCCTCTCCTTCCCCTGACAGTAACCCATCTACCTTCTTCTTTTATCTGAGGTGTGACTGCCTCCCGATAACTCCTCTCAATAATCCCCTCCGCCTCCCGAATGATCCGAAGTTCCTCCAGCTCCAGCTCCAGTTCCCTAACGCGGTCCTCGAGGAGCTGGAGCTGGGTGCACTTCCTGCAGATGCAGTCAGCAGGGACACCCTTGGTGATCCTTACCTCCCACATTCTGCAGGAGGAACATTCAACTGCCTTAACCTCCATTCCCACTATTCTAAATACCCACGTTTTTAACCAATCACACGATAAAACAAGAAGAGAAATAGAAAAAGCCTTACCTTACCTACACACAACCGAGTCCTTTTTTTTGGTAAGAGGAGGAGGGCGGGTGGGAGACACTACAAGAGTAGTGTCTCGGGTTCATCAACAGCTCAAATATATAGGTTTCTACTTACCCAGCAATCCCTGCTCCACCGAAACTCCCGACGAAATTGACTTCCCAGCTGTTCACTCTTCGCTCGCAATGCCTGTGCTCCTGGAAAAGCTGCACAACGAAAATGTAAGAGAATTTACACAGCCCAAATATATAGGTTTCTACTGACCAAGCAGTCCCTGCTCCACCGAAACTCACGATGAAATTGACTTCCCAGCTGTTCACTCCTCGCTCGCAATGCCTGTGCTCCTGGAAAAGCTGCACAACGAAAAGGTAAGAGAATTGACACAGCCCAAATATATAGATTTCTACTTACCCAGCAATCCCTGCTCCACCGAAACTCCCGATGAAATTGACTTCCCAGCTGTTCACTCTTCGCTCGCAATGCCTGTGCTCCTGGAAAAGCTGCACAACGAAAAGGTAAGAGAATTTACACAGCCCAAATCTATAGGTTTCTACTTACCCAGCAGTCCCTGCTCCACCGAAACTCCCGATGAAATTGACTTCCCAGCTGTTCACTCCTCGCTCGCAATGTCTGTGCTCCTGGAAAAGCTGCACAACGAAAAGGTAAGAGAATTTACACAGCCCAAATATATAGGTTTCTACTTACCCAGCAGTCCCTGCTCCACCGAAACTCCCGATGAAATTGACTTCCCAGCTGTTCACTCCTCGCTCGCAATGCCTGTGCTCCTGGAAAAGCTGCACAACGAAAAGGTAAGATAATTTACACAGCCCAAATATATAGGTTTCTACTTACCCAGCAGTCCCTGCTCCACCGAAACTCCCGATGAAATTGACTTCCCAGCTGTTCACTCCTCGCTCGCAATGCCTGTGTTCCTGGAAAAGCTGCACAACGAAAAGGTAAGAGAATTTACACAGCCCAAATATATAGGTTTCTACTTACCCAGCAGTCCCTGCTCCGCCGAAACTCCCGATGAAATTGACTTCCCAGCTGTTCACTCCTCGCTCGCGAGAGTCCCGAATGAAAGAGAGCGTTTCTCATACTGTTGTTGAATTTCATTTCAAACACTCCCTGTATTCTCTGCTAATGAAGCCTAAAAAATGGAAAAACTAAATGGCGCTCAAACTCACAACCCTAAGATTAAAAGTCCCATGATCGACAGACTGAACTGAATATGTCACTTCTACTGTACCTCTGTTTGGATGGATGCAACTGTATGCTCCAATGCAAGGGCAGCTTTCAAATCCTCCCATGGGTCCACACGTCAGACTAAGTTCCATGTTGTAAACTCAAGCAAAGGAAATCTGCTCACTTCCAAAACTATCAGCAAATTGAAGCTGATTACGATCAACATCATCAGAGGTCAGAACTACCTGGTGAAAGAAGACACCCTGAAGAAGGATCCACAATTATTCAAAGGCATCGACAAAGTGAAAAACAAGAAAATTGATGAGTCAATCCAAGCTAAACCGAAACACTGAAGAATTCCATTCCAGACCAGAACACAATTAGAGGCATTTTTTGTATTCAAAGCTGGGCATTAGTATTTAATAGTTGATATATAATTTTGAATATATTTGAATTTCTTTATTCATTTGGCACTGCTGAACATGGAGCAGTGTTAAATCATTTAATTTTTTTTTGTAAAATCTGACTTACCAGATTAAAATATTAGATCAAGGGAGAAATTTCAAAGATTACTGGACCAGTAATCCAGAGGCCTGGACTCAAGATCCAGTGACAGCCAGGACGTCAAGGCGGGAAACACTCCGCACTAGTCTGCAGTGAGCGATTCCATCGAAGGTAGAGCACAATCTCTTTAATATAAGAATGTATATTTTATAATAATTAATCACTCAAGACCTTCCTGGTCTCTGCATCTCAGCTGCTCTCTGGATAAACTTGCAGAAAGTATTTCAACCTGTAAAGCAGGAGTCTAGGGAATGTATAATGATATTTTCTAGCCTTCGGGCAATATTTTAATCAATACAGTGTGAGACAACCTGTCTGGGCACAACTCCATGACTTTCTCTTTAACTAGTGACCTCACAATCACTAACTTCTATGGTAACAATCTTCAGCTCATCACCTCCGGGACGTAGCTCTAATCTTAATGTACATTTAAACAACCTTTCAAGTCCAGTTACAGTTTGTGTTGCCTTACCTGCACAAGCTTAAAAAGTGAAAAACGGAAGCAAGTTTAACTGAACATTCTGGTGGTCAGTTCGGGCACGGGAAAAAAATGAAAGGACTCGGACCAGGTCGGATGTGGTGCTGTCAGGCTTGGGTCGGGTTTCATTTGCTGACCCGAGCAGGCCTTCAGTTACTGTTGCAACCTGAGATTCCCACTTGACAATCTGTATATTTTGTTCATTTCAATTTTGTCGACAAGCTCTTTGAATCCAGTTCCCCGGTCCTCAAGCAGGCTCAGTTTGGAAATCGATTCCGCTTTCTGGAAGGCTGAAAGCAATCGATGACCTTAAACTAAAAATGGCAACAGAGAAGGGCTCGTCTGGGATTTGAACCCAGGACCTCCCACATATTAATCACTTATGTACCCAATGCGAGAATCATACCCCTAAACCAACGAGCCACCGTTAGCCAAGCTTTTATTCGCTCCTGTGGAATTTCACTGGCACCCACAGCCGATCATGCATTTTTTTCAGATCAAAACAATATCCTACAAAGCTGAAATAAAAAGAGAAAGTGCTGGAAATACTCAGCACCTCTGACAGCATCTGTGGAGAGAGAAACAGAGTTAACATTTCAGGGTTTTCACCTTTTGTTTGAGCCATCTTTTCAGACTGCTTCTGTCCATCCAATCTCACTTTTTACTCTATCCACATTCTCAGGGTGGTGCAGTGGTGAGCACTGCAGCTTCACAACTTCAATGACCCCGATTCAGTTCTGTATACTGCCTGTGTGGAGTTTGCAAGTTGTTTATGTGGGCTTCCACAAGGTACTCTGGTTTCCTCCCACAACGAAAGACTTGTGGGTTGATAGATAAATTGACTGTTGTAAATTGGCCCCAGGGTAGGTGATAGGAGAAATGTGGGGATGTGGTAGGGAATTCTGGGTTAACATAGGATTAGTATAAATGGGTGGTTGATGGTCAGTGCAGACTCAGTGGGCCAAAGGGCCTATATCAGTGCTGTATATCTCTATAACCATTCTCTAAGCAAATGCATTTTTCATGAATTCCTCATTTCTTTTATTAACGACAATTTTATATTTCCGGCCCTTGCTTCATACGATACCACAAGTGGAATCATGTTTCCATCAACCCGATCAAACCCCTTCACTATTTCCTCATATTGCAATGTTTCTTTAACCCTGACAGACTGTGGAGTTTCTGCTGCTTGATTGCAGTTCTTGCTTCCCGCCAGTAGATGTCACCTCACTCCAATATAGTGAAGTTTACAAATCTGAGAGAGACACAACAGGAAATAATTGTTGACATTATAGTGAATGTGTGGGATTTAGAAATACTAGGAGTGGAGAAGAGTTATTATTGAATTTGTCAAACCAAAAATATGTTATAATGTTGTGTTAAATCTGTCACTCTGTTGTCTTGATTCTGAGAGTGACATAGACTCATCGAGTCATTGGGTCATTTGTGGTATAGAAGGAGGCCATTTGCCCCATCGAGTACAGGCCAGCCCTCCATGGAGTGATCCAGTCAGTCCCACTTGTCTGCTCGATCCCCCTAGCCCTGTAAATTTATTTCCTTCAAATGCCCATCGAAATTCCTTTTGTAACCAACGATTGTCTCCACTTCCTCCGCCCTCGGGGGCAGCAAGTTACAGATCATTACCAATCACTGTGTAAAAAAGCTCTTCCGCACATTCCCCCTGCATCTCTTGTCCAAGACCTTCAATCTGAATCCCCTAGTCCTTGTACCAATATTAATGGGAACAATTTTTCTTTGCCAACTTATCTAAAACTGTCATAGCCTTCGACACCTCTATCAATTCTCCCCTCAATCTCCTTTGATACAGGCAGAAAAAACCCTGTTTTTCTAACCTAACCTTGAAACTAAAACCCTCCATCCCTGGAACTATTCTGGTAAATATTCTCTGCATCCTCTCAAGAATCCGCACATCCTTTCTAAAGATTGGTGAGCAGATCTGAATGCAACACTCCAATTGGGACCTAACCAGAGTTCAGCATAACAACCCTGCTTTTGTACTCAATGTCTCTATTTATAAAGCCCAAGATCCCACATGCTTTGCTATCCACTCTCGCAATATGTCTTGCCAACTTCAAAGAATGTTGGACATGTACTCCAGGTCCCTCTATTCCAGCACACTCTTCAGAACTGTAGCATTGAGTATATATTGCCTCTACCTATTTCTTCTGCTAACATGCATCACCTCACACTTGTCACTATTAAATTCCATCTGCCACCTGTCTGCCCATCCTATTGCCGATAACTAACCTGTTTCAGGCAGTTCATATCATCCTCACTGTTTGCCACTCCTCCAAGTTTGGTGTCATCGGCATATTTTGAGATTCTGCTCGATATTCCAAGATCCAAGTCATTAATCTGTAGCAACAAAAAACAATGGTTCTAGCACTGACCATTGGGGAACACCACTGTCGACTATCCTCCGGTCTGACCAAGAACCATTTCATATGACTCGCTGTTTTCTGTCCTTAAAACAATTTCCTATCCAAATGGACACTGACCCTCCTAATCCATGAACCTCCATTTTGTTAACCACCCTTTTATGTAGTACTTTATAAAATGCTTTTGTAAAATCCATATGAACAACATCCACTGCATTCCCTTCATCAACTTTCTCAGATAGTTTATCAAAAAATGCAGTTAGATTCATCAAGCATGAACTTTCATTTATAAATCCATGCCCACTCTCCTTAATTAACTCAAACCTATCCAAATAACTTGATTTTTTCCCTGACCTGTTGGTCTTGTGCTGATAGCAAGCTCACCACAGAGCATGTATTTGGCAATGTGACTGTCATTCATTTGGCCCAGTCAACAGAGCCGCCTCTGACTCAAGAGGGCAAACATGCTGTGGATCCCTGCACGCTGGTGTACTTCCTCATTCGGCACTCTGTCCTGCCAGGGGATGTCCAATATCCATCTGAGGCAGTGGAGGTGGAAGCTGTTCAGCTGCTTTTCTTGGCTTGCATAAGTTGTTGATGATTCTCTACGATAAAGGAGGGTGCTGAGAACACAAGCCTGGTACACGTGGAGCTTTGTATTTACGGTCAGTTTGCTGTCGGTTCACACCCGTCTTCTCAACTTTGACATGACAGCTGCAGCATTGGCAATCCTGGTGCTGATTTCAGCATCAAGGGACAGATTGCTGGTGATTGTTGATCCAAGGTATGTGAAGCTGTTGACAACCTCCAAAGTGATGTTGTCAATGTTGATAGAAAGTGGAGTCTCGACGTCCAAGTCTCTACGTCCAAGTGGAGTCTTGCCAAGATGAACAGCTTGTCGTCAGCTCTGATATACAGGTGAACACCCCCATCTGTGTCACTGAAAGTGTACAATAGCAGCATGGAGAAGAATACACCAGTTATAAAGGATGTGATAAATAGAGAGTTAGAAAATAATGATATGATTGGGCAGAGTCAACATAGATTTATGAAAAGGAAAACAGGTTTGAAAAAACCCGTTGAGTTTTTTGAGGATGTTACCTGTAGAACAGATAAAGGAGAACCAGTGGATGCTTTGGTAATGTCCCACACAGGAGGTGAGTAAACAAAATTAGAGCACATAGGATTGGAGATAATATACTGGTATGGATTGAGAATTGGTTAACAGACCGAAAACAGAGAGCAGGAATAACGGGTCCTCCTCAGGATGGCAGGCTGTTACTATTGGGCTACTGCAAGAATCAGTGTTGGAGCCACAGCTGTTAACAACCGAAATAAATGATTTGGATGTAGGGATTAAATGTAATATTTCCAAGTTTGCAGATGACACAAAGCTAGGTGAAGTGTGAGCTGTGAGAAGGATGCAGAGAGGCTTCCAGGGAACCTGGAGAGGCTAAGTGAATGGGAAAGAACATGGCAGATGGAATATAATGTGAGTAAGTGTGAAGTTCTCCACTTTGGTGGAATAAACAGAAAGACAGAGTATTTCTTAAATGGTGAGAGGTTGGGAAGTGTTGATGTCCAAAGGGACCTGGGTGTCCTTGTTCATGAGACACTAAAAGCTCTTGTGCAGGTGCAGCAATCAATTAGGAAGGCAAATGGTATGTTGGCCTTCACACGAGGGGTCATGAGTACAGGAGTAAAGATGTCTTGTTGCAATTGTATAGAGCCTTGGTGAAACCGCGCTAGACTATTGTGTATAGTTTGGTCTCCTCATCTAAGGAAGGATATACTTGCCATAGAGGGAGTGAAACAGAGGGTCACCAGACTAATCCCTGGGATGGTGGGATTGTCTGATGAGGAAACCGGGCCTGTATTCCTTAAAGTTTCGAAGAATGAGAGGTGATCTCATTGAAACTGATAAAATTCTTAGAGGGCGTGACAGTGTGGATGTAGATAGGATGTTTGCCCTGGTTGGTGAGTCTAAAATCAGGGGACCAAGTCTCAGAATAAGGAGTAGGCCATTTAAAACTGAGATCGAGTTGAATTTCTACACTCAGACGGTGGTGAATCATTGGAATTCTCTACGGCAGAGAGCTGTGGCTGTTCAATCATTGAGCATGTTCAAGACATAAATTGTTAGAAATCTTGATACTCATGACATCAAGGGATATGGGGAGAGCACGGGAAAGGGGCGTTGAGGTAGATGATCAGCCATGATCGAATTGAATGGCAGAAAAGGCTCGACGGGATGAATGGCCTACTCCTATGTTCCTCTGTTCCTAAGAGAGTTGGCGCCAGCACGCAGCCTTGCTTAACCCCACTGCTGATCTTGAAAGTGTCTGATGTTGCTCCATTGTAACTGATGGAACTGTGCATGTTCTCGTGGAAAGAAGAGATGATGCCCAAGAGTTCAGGAGGGCAGCCGAGTTTCCATCGCAATTTGAAGTGTCCGTCTCTGCTGACAAGATCAAAGGCCTTGGTGATGTTTATCAAAATATGTGCGGCTCTGTGGCGCAATGGATAGCGTGTTCGACTTCTAAATAATGATAAAGAAGGCATTCAAAGGTTGTGGGTTTAAATCCCACCAGAGTCAGATTTCGGACCAGAGACAGAAGAGCACGACGCAACAGAGAGTTAGCAAGTGTGTCAAAAGCACCGACTCAGAGACAGAGCGAGAGAGAAGAGCACAGCAGGAGCAGAGCTGGGGTAAAAAAATCAGAAAGTGATTTTACAATGGAGAGTGAGAGCAGGGAAACAGAGAGCCGGAGGATCTGTTGAGCTGTGACATCACAGGCAAGCAGGTAGTTGATTGGTTTGGAAAAAGCTGCATGTTTGATGAGGATCTGTAAGTGATTAAGGTCCATTTTGCTGCAAATGTAAAACTGTAATTGACATGACAATTGTGAAACGGAAGGGTTGGGAAGAAACTCATGAGAGTATTGAAGGAAACTGATATCCCTTGCAATGTTTGTATTTTTTGGTGCTGTTTGGAAACTGTTTGGCAATGTAATTTTTACAGATGTTTATGAATAAAGAATATTTTGGAAATAAAAAAAAAGTGTTTAGTTTCTGCGGCAAAACACCCTTGACCACCGGTCCATCAGGCAGTGGTCTGCACGGAATGTCCTCAAGGGCCTACGGGAAAAGGAGATGGTGGATCCTGTCGGATGGTTCCCCGAGCAGACCGTCAAAGGCATTTGGCGGAATGCCTCATCACCAGAACTTTCAAACAAGCACCAAGACGTAGCTTGGCTGGTGGTGAGACGGGCCCTTTCCGTCAGATCCTTCCTGCACACCCGAAGTCTCGCCCCCTCCGCACAGTGCCCCCGCGTTGGCTGTGGTGGGGAAGAGATGGTCGCCCACCTCCTCCTGGAATGTGTCTTTGCAAAGCAGGTGTGGAAAGAGATGCAGTGGTTTTTGTCGAGGTTCATCCCAAGCAGCTCTGGAACACAGGAGTCTGTGCTCTCAGGGCTGTTCCCAGGGACGCACACCGAGCCAAACATCAACTGCTGCTGGAGGACTATCAATTCGGTGAAAGACGCCCTTTGGTCTGCCCGAAACTTGCTGGTCTTCCAGCGCAAAGTGTTGTCCACCACCGAATGTTGCAGACTGGCACATTCCAAGGTCCAGGACTACGTGCTGAGGGACGCACTAAAGCTTGGAGCAGCCGCAGCAAAGGCTCAATGGGGAAAGACCACAGTGGAGGGTCCCCCCACCAAGCTGAACTGAGGGGCTGGATCCATGGGAAATCCCTCGAACTGTATCGTTGATATTTTCTTTTGCTGTAAATGTAAAACTGTAATTGGCATGACAATAGTGAAATGGAAGGGTTGTGAAGAAACTCATGATAGGAGAGAAGGAAACTGATCTCCCTTGAAATGTTTGTATTTTTTGGTGCTGTTTGAAACTGTTTGGCAATGTAATATTTGCAGATTTTTATGAATAAAGTATATTTTGAAAATTAAAAAAAAGTGTTTGCGGCTCAAAGTGTGAGAAAAAAAGAATGTAGTGGTAGTAGGGGACAGTATAGTAAGGTGGATTAACACTGTTCTCTGCAGCAAAGAGCAAGAGTCCAGACGGCTGTGTTGCCTGCCGGTGCCAGGATTCAGGACGTCTGCTCAGGGCTGGAGCGAAACATACAATGGGAGGGGGAGGATCCAGTTGTCGTGGTCCATGTCGGTACCAACGACATAGGCAGGACAAGGATAGAGGTTCTGCATAGTCAGTATGAGGAACTAGGCACCAAATTAAGAAGCAGAACCTCAAAGGTAATCATCTCTGGATTATTACCTGAGCCATGTGCAAATTGGCATCGGACAAATAAGATTAGAGAAAGTAATGTGCGGCTGAAAGACTGGTGTGGTAGTAGTGGGTTCTGGTTCGTGGGGCATTGGCACCAGTACTGGGGAAAGAGGTGGCTTTACCGTTGGGACGGTCTACACCTGAACCGTGCTGGTGCCGGTGTTCTCGCGAGCCACATAACGAGGGACGTAGAGACGGTTTTAAACTGAATAGTGGGGGCAAGGGATCAAATTTGGGAAGAAATGGTGAATCAAGGAGGAGAGGCAAGGCAAGAGAGAAAGGTATAAATATGGGAAATGATAAACAGACTGTGACAGGAAGGGACAGAATGTACAAATCTAAGAGTAAATCAACAGATAAGGCTAGAGGTTACAAAAATAATAAAAGGACAAAACTAAGTGCTCTGTATCTGAATGCATGGAGCTTTCGAAACAAAACAGATGAACAGAGAGCACAAATAGAATAAATAAGTACGATCTGATAGTCATTACAGAGACATGGCTGCAGGGCGACAGAGATTGGGATGAGAATATTGGAGGTGAGATGGCATTTAGGAAGGACAAGAAGCTTGGAAAAGGTGATGGGGTAACTCTGTTAATTAATGATGGTATTAGCGCAATAGAGAGGGATGACCTAAGTTCAGGAGATCACGATGTAGAAGCAGTTTGAGTTGAGATGATAAATAATACAGGCAAGAAGTCACTTGTGGGAGTGGTGTACAGGCCAGCTAACATTAACCACACTGTAGGATGGGGTATAAAAAAAGAAATAATGGCAGCTTGTCAGAAAGGTACAGCAATAATTATGGGGGATTTTAATCTACATATAGACTGGAAATTCTGATGGGCAGAGGTAGCCTAGATGAGGAGTACATAGAATGTTTTTGGGATAATTTCTTGGAAAAATAAGTTCTGGAGCCAACCTGAGAGCAGGCTATACTAGACCTGGCATTGTGCAACGAGATAGGATTAATTAATGACCTCGTAGTTAAGGTGCCCCTAGATAGTAGCGATCATAATATGATTGCATTTTACATTCAGTTTGAGGGAGAGAAGAGTGGGTCCCAAACGAGTATTTTAAACTTAAATAAGGGCAATTATAAGGGCATGAAAGCAGAGCTAGCTAAAGTGAACTGGCAAATTAGGTAAAGGGATAAGTCAATAGAGATGCAGTGGCAGACATTTAAGGAAAATTTCAGAATACACAGAATAGATATATTTCAACGAGAAAGAAAAATTCCAAAGGTGGGACTCACCATCCATGGTTCAGGAAAACAGTTAAAGATACTATCAAACTTAAAGAAAAAGCCTATAATTGTGCAAGGATGGGAGGCAGGTCAGAAGATTGGACAGAATATAAAAAAAACAGCAAAGAATGACTAAAAGATTGATAAGGAAGGTAAAATTAGAGTATGAGAGAAAGCTAGCGAGAAATATAAAGACAACTAGTAAGAGTTTCGATAGATATTTTAAAAAGAAAAGAGTTAACAAAGTGAGTGTTGGTCCTATGGAAAGTGTGTCTGGGGAATTAATAATGGATAATTAAGAGATGGCAGATGAATTGAACAGATACTTTGGATTGGTCTTCACTATTGAGGATCCAAATAACATCCCAGTATTAGCTGTAAGTCAGGAAATGGAAGGGATGGAGGAACTCAAGAAAATTACAATCACCAGTGAAGTGGTACTGAACAAATTGTTGGAGCTGCGGGCTGACAAGTCGCCAGGTCCTGAAGTGGCTAGTGAGATAGTTGATGCGCTGGTTTTAATTTTCCAAAATTCCCTCGCTTCGGGAAGGTTCTGTTAGATTGGAAAGTAGCGAATGTAATTCATTTATTCAAAAAGGGAGGGAGACAGAAAACAGGAAACGACAGGCCAGTTAGCTTAACATCTGTCTCAGGGAAAATGTTAGGAGCGATTACTGAAGATGTTATAGCAGGGCATTTAGAAAAAATAAAGCTGATCAGGCAGAGTCAACATGGTTTTGTGAAAGGGAAATCATGTTTAACCAATTTATTGGAGTTCTTTGAGGGGGTTACATGTGCTGTGGATAAAGGGGAACCGGTGGATGTATTTTACTTCGATTTCCAGAAGGATAAGGTGACATATCAAAGGTTATTGCAGAAAATAAAAGCTCATGGTGTCAGGGGTAACATATTGGCATGGATAGAGGATTGGCTAGCTGACAGGAAACAGAGAGTCAGCATAAATGGGTCATTTTCTGGTTGGCAAGAAGTAACGAGTGGTCCACAGGGATCTGTGCTGGGGCCTCAACCTTCTACAATTCTCGAAATGACTTTGATGAAGGGACCAAAAGTATGGTTGCTAAATTTGCTGATGACAAAGATAGGTAGGAAAGTAGGTTGTGAAGAGGACATAAGGGGGCTACAAAGGGATATAGATAGGTTAAGTGACTGGGCAAAGACCTGGCAAATGGAGTATAATGTGGGAAAGTGGGAAATTGTCCACTTTGGCAGGAAGAATAAAAAAGCATATTATCTAAATGGTGAGAGATTGCAGAGATCTGAGATGCAGGGGATCTGGGTGTCCTAGTGCACGAATCGCAAAAGGTTAGTCTGCAGGTACAGCACGTAATTAGGAAAGCTAATAGAATGTTATCATTTATCGCCAGGAGAATTGAATACAATAGTAGGGAGGTTATGCTTCAGCTATACAGGGCATTGGTGAGACCTCTTCTGCAACACTGAGTGCAGTACTGGTCTCCTTATTTATGGAAGGATGTAAATGCATTGGAGGTAGTACAGAGAAGGTTTACTAGACTAATACATGGAATGGGTGGGCTGTCTTACGAGGAATGATTGGACAGGCGAGGTTCGTATCCACTAGAGTTTAGAAGAGAAAGAGGCGACATGATTGAAACATACAAGATCCTGAGGGGTTTTGACAGGGTGGATGTGGAAAGGATGTTTCCCCTTGTGGGAGAATCTAGAGCTAGGGGTCACTGTTTAAAAATAAGGGGTCACCCATTTAAGACAGAGATGAGGAGCAATTTTCCCCCTCAGAGGGTCGTGAGTATTTGGAATTTTCTTCCTCAAAAGGCGGTGGAAGCAGAGTCTTTGAATATTTTTAAGGGAGAGATGGATAGATTCTTTATCTGCAAGGGGGTGAAAGGTTATCGGAGGTAGATGGAAATGTGGAGTAATCAGTTCAGCCATGAGCTTATTGAATGGTGAAGCAGTCTTGAAGGGACGAGTGGCCCACTCCTGCTCCTAATTCGTATGTTCATATGTAAAGACAATGTAGAGTGGTCTGTACTGTTCACAGTACTTCTCCTGTAACTGCCGAAGTGAGACAATCATGTCGACTGTCGATCTACCAGCTCTGAAGCTGCACTGAGACTCAGGATAGATGTGTGATGCCAGGGTCTGCAATCTGGTCAGAGCAATGCGAGCAAAGACCTTCCCCACAATACTTAGCAAGGAGATGCCTCGCTAATTGCTGCAGTCACTGCGATTCCCCCTTATTGTTGTACAAGGTGACAATGTTTGCATCACGCATGTTTTGAGGTGCAGATCTTTCCTTCCAACAGAGACACAGAAGTTCATGGAGATGCTGCAGTAGAACCGCTTTTCCACTCTTGATGATTCCAGGTGGAATACCATCATTTGCCGGGGCTTTACCACTGGCAAGATGGTCAATGGCTTTGTTGAGCTCCACTATGGTGGGGTCACTGTCCAGCTCCTCCATGACAGGGAAGTCTGGAATGGCACTGAGAGCCACTTCAATGACAATATTCTCCGTTATGTAGAGTTTAAGGTAATGCTCCACTCACCTTTCCATCTGCTTGTTAACAGATGATTCCACTTTGACACCGCACTGAGACCTTGAGCATTGTTGTCTGAAAGAGCCTGATCGAGGATGTTGAGGAACTCCTGGGTCCTTTCTGGATCAGTGGTTCGTCAAGTGTTGATCTGAGGACGACGTTCTTCTTGGATGGATGAAGCTTCCTTGGCTGAAGCCTGACCTTGTTACACACCAGGGAGTGGTCAGTGTCACAGTCAGCGCTGTGATAGCTGTGAGTGATGAGGACACTGCTGAGGGTGGTATGTCTGGTGATGATAAGGTCTAGCTGGTGCCAGTGGCGTGATCTCAGATGTCTCCAGGACACCCTGTGGCACAGCTTGTCCTGGAAGTAGCTGTTCATCACACAGAATCCATGGTGACAGCATAGCTCCAGTAACCTCTGTCCATTTTCATTCATCTTGCCAATCCCCTGGTGCTCTATGCACATTGGCAAAGCTGTGTAGTCAGTACCCAAGCTTGTGTTGAAGTCTCCTAGAAGGTACATTCCCTCAGTGCTGGGAATTCTACTGATGGCAGTATCAAGTGTCACATAGAATTGATCCTTGACATCTGGGGTGGAGGTGAGTGTCGGGACATAGATGCACATGAGATTAACTGGGCCCACGCTTGTTGACAAGTGAAGAGTAAGAAGTCTCTCTGAGCCTACTGTGGCTGGTTCACTCATCTCAAGTGGCGTGTTTTTTACTGTGAAAACCACTCCATGCTCACGAGTTGCCTCTTGGGATTTCCCCTGCCAGAAGAAGGTGTAGTGTTTCTCTTTGAGGGATCCACTTTGGACGAGTCTAGTTTCTTGCAGCACAGCAATGTCCACATTGAGCCTTGTGAGTTCTTTGTCCATCAAAGCTGTCTTGTGTGTCTCATCAACCTGCAGAAGGTTGTCAGTAAGGCCAGGACACATGGTCCTCACATTCCAGCTTGCGATGCGAAGGACTGGTGTCTTCTTTGTTGAGCTTGTTTTTCTTGGTGCATTGATTATCGATCCGCCTGTTGAGAGATGACTCTCTAAGCTCCAAGCACCCATTGAAGCAAGCAGGTTGTGGCAGGACAGCACCTAACTGATTGGGGGCTACCCAGCTTGGAGTGGGTGGTAGCTATCCAATGAGATGCGATGATCTCTTCAACTGTCAGAAGTAACCCCTGGTGCTCATACTCTGCACCAATTGAGTGAGAGCTTATAATCGGTAACCGTTTCTTCCCGTGTTGTGCTAATGTTTAAGCACAAATAGTGTCCTCTTCACGGCACATTGGCACTGAACACAAAATGGCTCCTTTGGTCATGTGTTAATTATAAAATGGCTTTCTTGACCTTGTTAGTTATTACAATGGATACATTATAAAAATGGTCAAGTTAAACTAAGATCGAACTACCCAAGCTTACCTGCATCCTCCAGTCCTCTGGCAACATTCCCATATTTAAGGAGGATTGAAAGATTGTGGTTCGAGTCTCTGATATTTCCACCCTTACTTCCCTCAGCAACCCAGGATGCAGCCCATTCAAACTGGGTGACTTTTCTACTGTGAGAGCTGCCAACCTTGTAATTGTCTCCTCTTTATCTATTTTCATCCTGTCCAATTTCTTCACTTCCTCCTCCTTTACTGTGACATTTGCAGCATCCGCTTATTTTGTGATACTTAATTAGTGCCTCAGCCACACCCTCTGTCTCCACAGGATCTCCTAATTGATCCCCCCTTTCACTGACTGTCCATATGTTGGTAAAAGACTTCAGTGTTCCCAGTTATGTGACCTGCTAATCTTTTCTCATACGTTCTCTTGCTGATCTCATTTCCTTTTTCAGCTCTCCTCTGTACTTTCTGTATTCTGCTTGTTTCTCTACTGCATATGAATCCTCACATGATTTCGATATGAATGATTTTTGAACTATTTTGTTGAAGGATTGAGTTTTGTAAATTTCTCCCTAGCTCCCCTCATGGTCAGGCAGAAAGTTTAACTGCTGTGTTTTCAAACAGCAACAGCTTTATTTGAAAAGCCATTGGGACAGGATTCCGGGTTTTAATCCAGTCACAAATCTGGTTCTGATGTCTTGTGGCTCCAGCTGTCACATGACCTGTCAGAGGATGACCTCATAATTGACCCAGTCATGGAGCTGTGGGTTGATGTTTAAATTGTTGCAAAATAATTTTCCAGAAGGACAATCAAAATGAATCGATATATAAAAGGTAGATTTTGTGAATTTGTGCTCCCAGTGGAAATCCCTGCAGAGTCTGCTGGTTTTCATATCCCCAATTCCCCACAGGAAGCTCTGTGTCGGAATCTGTATTCATTATATCAATATTATACAGAATCATTTCATGGGAGACCCCAGTGTGAATTGTAAACAGGTGGTTCAGTTTTAACTTTCAAATTAACACAGAAGCAAAATACTGCAGATACTGGAAATCTGAAATAAAAACAGAAAATGCTGGAAATACTCAGCAGGTCTGGCAGCATCTGTGGAGAGAGAAACAGAGTTAACGTTTCTGGTCTGTGACCTTTCATCAGAACTCGGCTGAAATTGTTTGTGGAACAGACACGATGGGCCAAGTGGCCTCTTTCTGTGCCTTAAACTTTCTCTGACTCTGTGATTCCATGAGATTGTGGAATCAATTTCAGGGTCGATGACATTGCACTCTGTAAGGATAGGAAGATGGAGATTATTAAGTACAGTGCAAGAATATAGATGCTTTTACATTATTTTAATCAAAATTGATTTAAACTTTGTGTTCACGCATCCGATCTTTTGATCACAATGACACTGATAACAATGGAAAAAGCAAGACTTGCATTTCACGACCACAGGACGTTGCAAAGCCTTTTACAGCCAATGAAGGACTTTCCAAGTGTAGTCACTGCAGTCATGTAGGAAACATGGTGGCCAATGTGCGCACAGCAAGCTCCCAGAAACAACAATGTGATAAAAACGAGATAATCTGTTTTTAAGTGATGTTGATTCAGGGTTAAACAATGACTAGCACCCCAGAAATAATTCTCCTTCTATTCTCTGAAATAGTGCCATGGTACCTTTAACATCCACCTGAGAGGGCAGAGGGATCCTCAGTTTTCTGTTTCACCTGAAAAACAGCATTTCTGATAGTGCAGCACTGCCTTAGTACTGTACTGGAGTGTCAGCCATTTTTAAAGGGCTGTTAGTCCTACTGGAAAATATTTAATGGAAGATTAAATGAAATGAAATAAATACATTGCTTTTGCCTCTCTCCCATCCCCCCAATAACAGTTAAATTAATTATTTGCCCTTCCCTCCCAAAACCTACCTTTACCATCTGAATTTCCGCCCAAAACTGCACAAACTGTAAACTATAACCCTTCCCACCATCCCCTACACCCATGACATTAATTTGACTCCGTCCCCCCTCCCCCACACTGAGAAACTTACCTTCTCCCCCCTACCCACCAGTGTTGCACCTCTTTTCCCCGGATGGGGCTCCGAAGGCAGGGCAGTGCCGGTCAACGGGCTGAAGATCGCAACTGGATATCAGGAAGTGATGGGATAATAATTAATGCAGGTTTGTGGTCCCGTTGTCGAGCGGTGGGGGTCCCCCCACAACGCCTCGCCGTCGCAGGCAATATCGAGCCAGGCCCTGCCGACGTTGAGGTCCATGGCGGGCCTCATCCGGGGCCATCTTCAGGCGGCTCCCACCCCACCCCCACCACAGATCTCGACGTTGAGGGCTCTATAGAATCCAGCCCATTATTTCTGTCAATCTCAACTCCACAAGGATTTGTCTGTTAATTGTAGAAAAATTAAAGCTCTATCACCTTTTGATAAAAGGGGGTTTCAAATCCAATTCCAAACAAATGATAGTTCTCATTGTATCTAGAACATGTTTTCTTACATACAAACATACCAATTAGGAGCAGGAGTAGACCACTCGCCCCCTCGAGTCTGCTCCACCATTCAATAAGATCATGGCTGATCTGATTGTAACCTCAACTCCACATTCCCACCTGCCCCCGATAACCTTTCACCCCCTTGTTGATCAAGAATCTATCGACATCTATCTTAAAATATTTCAGAATTTCTGTCGTCCAGCAACTCTCACTTTATTTCCTGGATTTCACCTAAAAAATGTATTTCCACACTTTGGATATCCTGTACTTCATTAATGTTTTTGCTCTCTGGAGATTTCCCTTTAACTATATTCAGCGCTGGTATTTTACTGCCACACACTGACTGAAAGTGTCCCATCTTTCTGCAGGAAAAACACTCAGCTTCTTTGGCGAGGCAGTTTTCCCACTTGTGTCTCTCTCAGCCACACCGACTGCCATTGGTTGCAGCTACCACTAGATGCTCTTCCCGTCTTTCTTGTCTTTTACAACTAATTTTTCCTTTTGTTTTCTGAACAAATTCAATTGAGTCTGCAACTCTGGAGATCTGCCTCTCCCTGTCCCCTCGAACAACGGATTGGTTAAACTTTCTAACCTCTGTTTGTCTGCTCAATTGAAACTCTTTCGTTAATGTGTGATCAGCCCTGGACTGTAGATGATCTGAAAGGGTGTTGTCTAATACCCCGAACACAATCCTGTCTCCATTCAGCTCTTCTCTTAAGTTGCTGTATTCACAAACCTCCGTGAGTTTGTACAAGTCATTGATAAATGAATGAATACTCTCCCCTTTCTGTTTTGTACGCTTATTAAATTCAAAGTGATTCCTGACAATGCAGCGCCCAGCCGACGTCATCAGAGCGCTCCAAGCTGCGCACATGCACAAACAGTCTCCTGCGATCTGAGATGCTGCGCATGCTCAGCCTACGTCTTCCAGGACGAAGTGGCGCATGCGCAGGAAAACTCTCTACCCCCTCTCAGTCACTCACTCCAGGCCGCTCGCTGCCCGCTCCTCGCTACCCTGCTCCCCCGCCCTCCGGCCGCTTGCTACCCCCCCACCCCCGCACTGCCCTCTCTCCGTCCACTCACGCCCCGCTTCCCCCCCACGTCCCTCCAGACACTAGCTCTAAGCCATGCTGCTTCCCTCCTCTCGGCCTCTCGCTCCAACATTCGATCATTCTTCACCGCACCACCCGATAAAACAAGGCGAGTCTCGAGGGGAGATGGGGCAATGTTGGAGCAAGTGGCCAAGAGGGGGGAAGCGGCAGAGCCCATGGCCTGGAGTGTGAGCGGCCAGAGAGCAGGATGGGGGTGGTGGTGGGGGAAGCGGGGAGTGAGCAGTCAGAGAGTGGGATGGGGGGAAGCGGGGAATGATCGTCCGGAGAATGGGATGGCACTGTTTAGAGGGGATTTGAGGAAAAAATGTTTCACCTCGAGGGTGGTTGGAATCTGGAACACATTGCCTGAAGGAGTGGTAGAGGCAGGAACCCTCACAACATTTAAGAAGTATCTAGATGAGCACTCAAAACGCCACAGAATACAAGGCTACGGCCACGTGCTGGAAAATGGGATTAGAATAGACAGGTACTTGATGGCTGGCACGGACACGATGGCCGAAGGGCCTGTTTCTGTGCTGTATAACTCTCTGACTCTATGAAACCTCACTGAATTACAGAGGGTGTGCAGCACTGTCAGAGGTGCTGTCCTTCTGATGAGACTTCAAACAGCGCAACGTTCTCCGAGTATCAACCAAAACATGTCCATTGTGTAGATATGTGCCGTATTTGCTTATGAAATGACAGTCACTGCTCCGAAAGTAATTCACTTTAGGTGAATTAAGATGACTTGGTACTATCTTACTGGCGAATGCGCAAGAGGTAGCGGGGGACTTTTGGGGGTGGGACGGAGGCGGCGATGGCAACCTTTGAGGGGATTTTTGGGTCTAAGTTGTTTTCTGTGATAAATTGAGTAGCTCCATCTTTAATCCTGGCAGCTGCCTGATAGTCACAGACAGTGACGTTTCAGTGGAAGAGGCTGCATTTGCGCATGTGCTAGTAAGCGTCACCTGGTGGTTGCATTGTCAGCAAATGCAGCGTTTTAACTTTGGCTCCACGATGACATTTTTTTCCTCAATTAAAATAGGTCTTGAGTGCCTTAATAACTTCTTCACAGGTAGCCTACACACTCCCTCCATGGCAGACAATAGTGTACTGACCTGCTCCATGTCTGGCTTCTGCAGGAGACCCGATGCAGTACGATACCTTGCAAACCTCTGGAACCACCTCGGCCACTCCTCGGCTTGGTTCAGTCCAGTGACCTTTTCAAAGGTACAGGCAAAGATTTCTCCATCATTGCTTTGGTTTACTGTGGCCCCCATATAATATTCTGATATCTGTCAAGGCTTAGTACACAATTTATAAGAATCTGACGGTTAAAATAACCTGAGTTTACTCTGCACATCTTGCATTGAAGGTTTCATCTGCAACTCTCCATGAGGTGCCGCACAGATTCTTTCACATCACTTCCTGTGATGATGCACATAGTCTATTTATATAATCTGCCCAGTAACAACCCAATGTCCACTCTTATATTATTGTACAGATGTGAGAAAAGCTGAGGATGAGAATGGAACGTCTGAATGAAGATTTCATGATGCTGATGATGTAAATGAGGCTGATCTGTTTCCCATTCCACAATCTCTCTTTATTTCTGTGCATGTTTCTCGATGCTGTTTCAACCAAATTGAAAAAGAATCACAAATCCTCCTCTGGAACCTCAGGTGTCCATTAACAAAAGGCATGGTGGCCAAGTGGTAAGGCGTCAGTCTCGTAAATTGAAGATCACGGGTTTAATCCCCGTCCGTGCCTTTTGATTAGTTTCTCACTTTAAATGTGATGTTTCCAGAAAAGATGTCCGTTGCATTTGTTTTGGCCATCTGGAAATCAGTGTGATGTTACACTTTATCCTGGACACTGGGAAGAACATGAGGAGCAGCCACATGGTCCCTCGAGCCTTCTCTGCCATTGATAGAGTGAAAATAACTGAGGTCCAAGCACTGAACCTTATTACTGTGCATTTGCTTGATATTTAACAGAGCTATTCTATTAATCCCACATCCCACACTCCTGTCCTTTCCCCCATTGTCCTGTTATATTTTCCATGTCAGGTATGTATCCAATTCCATTCAGAGTTAACATTGAATCTGCTTCCACTGACCTTTCAGGATTGCATTCCAGACCAGAGCAACACACTGCTGAAAAAACAATCTCCTCATCACCACTCTAATTCTTTTGTCAATTACTTTAAATGTGTTTCCTCTGGTTACTGACCCTTCTGTCACTGGCAACACTTTCTCCTTCTTCACTCGATCAAAACTCTTCAGGATTTGCATTTCCTGCTGCCTTTGCTGATATAACAAGGCTGAGCACACATCACCAAAAGGAATATGATTGGCTCTGAATCACATTTATCTTTCCTGTCAATCTGATGTGGACCTTGTATTTTCCCGGAACCAAACAACCTGAGCAACAAGTGTGGGTTCCAGTGATTCCCACCGCTCTGAGAGAGAGAGGATGTGATAATGAGCCAGATAGAAGAAAGGAATGAGATAGAGAGTAAAATAGCCCTGGTCTGTTTCTACTAACCCCCGGCCCCCTAAAATGGCATCATTTTCTCCTGCCTCTCCACCTTCTAGTCCATTAATTAATGCAATCCTTTCATCTGGAACATAGAACATAGAACAGTACAGCACAGTCCAGGCCCATCGGCCCATGATGTTGTGCCGAACCTTTAACCTACTCTAAGATCAAACTACCTACATACCCTTCATTCTACTATCATCCATGTACCTATCCAAGAGTCGCTTAAATGTCCCTAATGTATCTGCTTCTACTACCACCGCTGGCAGTGCATTCCACGCACCCACCACTCTCTGTGTAAAGAGCCTACCTCTGACATCTCTGCGAAACCTTCCTCCATCACCTTAAAATTATTCCCCCTGGTGATAGCCCTTTCTGCCCTGGGAACATGTCTCTGGCTATCCACTCTATCTATGCCTCTTATCATCTTGTACCCCTCTATCAAGTCACCTCTCATCCTTCTTCGTTCCAATGAGAAAAGCCCTAGCACCCTCAACCTTTCTTCGTAAAACATACCCTCCAGTCCAGGCAGCATCCTGATAAATCTCCTCTGCACCCTCTCTAAAGCTTCCACATCCTTCCTATAATGAGGCGACCAGAACTGAACACAATATTCCAAGTGTGGTCTAACCAGGGCTTGATAGAGCTGCAGCATAACCTCGCGGCTCTTAAACTCAATCCCCCTGTTAATGAAAGCCAACACACCATACGCCTTCTTAACAACCCTATCAACTTGGGTGGCAACTTTGAGCGATCTATGGACATGGACATGGACCCCAAGATCCCTCTATTCCTCCACACCACCAAGCATCCTGTCTTTAAGCCTGTATTCTGCATTCAAATTCGACCTTCCAAAATGAATCACTTCACACTTTTCCAGGTTGAACTCCATCTGTCCCTTTAATTCCTGTTTCCTAATCCATTGATGTTTCACAATGTACTGAACTGTCCCAATCCATTGATATAACTCAGTCTATAGAATTTCCCAATCCACTGATATTTTCCAGTCCATTGACTTTCCCAATCCATTAATGGTTCCTGACCATTGACATTCCCAATCCATTTATATTGCCTGTGATTTCAAAGCAACTGTGGAATACAAATAGTATCAGTATTATCAGATACATCGAGACGAGGTGCAATAGCCAAGTGGACAGATGTTGGGTTTATAAAGAATAAAGCACGAGCTCGACATTTGTCAAGTCTATCACTGGATCTGAACTCTCAACCGACTGTTTTTCTGTGGGTCTGCTGACTTGTATATGTGAAGAACCATTGGATGTTTCTCAATCCTCTGACTTTTCTCATTCTTGTGCCATATTTGTTCCTTTGGGTTCACCAGTGAAGAAAATTATTCCCTATTACATTTGGTGAAGACTTTAATAACCTCACATCCTTGTGTCTCACCATCTCAGGTCAAACTCCCAACAGAAACTTTAAACATTTAACTGTTCTGCTGGAAACATTTTCAAGGGCGCAGACATTCCTTCATTACGCTTCCTTCTTTGACATGTGATTGACAAATATGTGTGTAATGGAGAGAGAGAGTGTGAAAAAAGAGAGAGAGAGAGAGTGCGATAGAAAGTTAGAGGACCAGCTAAAGACAGATAGAGAGAGAGAGGCAGAGAGAGGTAAAGCGATAGACATGAGAGAGAGAGAGAGAAGGAGAGAGAGTCATTGAGTCCTGGAGTCACTGCAGTACAGGAAGTCATTTTGCCCATCAAGCCCATGTAAATCAATCCATTCAGTCCCATTCCCCCGCTCTATCCCCATCGCCCTGGAAGTTATCTAAACCTGTCATATTTATTATAATCTTGTACATGTCTATCAAATCTCCCCTCAATCTCCTTTGCTGCAAGGAGAACAACCCCAGCTTCTCCAACCTAACCTTACAGCTAAAATCCCTCATGTCTGGAACCATTCTGTTAAATCTCCTCCACCCTCTCAAGGACACTCACATCCCTCCAAAAGTGTGTTGACTAGAACTGGATGCAATTCTCTGGTTGTGGCCCAACTAGAAATTTATACAGGTTCAGCATAACTTCCCTACTTTTGTACTCAGTACCTCTATTTATGAAGCCCAAGATCCCATATGCTTTGCTAACTACTTTCTCAATGTGTCCTGCCACCTTCAAAGAACTATGCATATGAATCCCCAGGTTTTTATTCCTAAAATATGCTTTATTCATATAAATCTGTAAAAAATGCATTATACAACAGTTCAAAACAGCACCAAGTTGACATTCCAAAAAGTGCAAAGGAAATCAGTTTTCTTCAATACAGGAGTGAGTTGCCTCACAACCCTTCCACTCCATTTTACCTGACATGGACATTTTACAGCAAACCCATATCTGGTGTATACAGCACGAGGGGTTTCCAATGAGTCCAGCTGCCCAGTTCACTATGGCGGGGGGACCTTATACAGTGGTCTTTCCCCATTGAGCCTTTGCAGTGGCTACCCCAAGCTTTAGTGTGTCCCTCAGCACGTAGTCCTGGACCTTGGAATGTGCCAGTGTGCAACACTCGGTCGTGGACAACTTTTTGCGCTGGAAGACCAGCATGTTTAGGGCAGACCAAAGAGTGCCTATCACCAAATTGATGGTCCTCCAGCAGCAGTTGATGTTTATCTCGGTGTGCATCCCTGGGAACAGCCCGTAGAGCACAGACTCCTGTGTTACAGAGCTGCTTGGGATCAACCTCGACAAAAACCACTGCATCTCTTTCCACACCTGCTTTGCAAAGACACATTCCAGAAGGAGGTGGGCAACTGTCTCTTCCCCACCTACTCAGCAGAGATGACATCTGTTATTGAAGCAAAAAGCAGAACCGACCTGATGCACAACATGAAACCAGCAGCCAGAACATTATATGACTTGAAATTAGCCAAGGCAATTGTGCAAAAGACAGTGAGACACTGCGCAAATAAACACTGGACAAAATCACAAATGTAACAATGCTTTCAAAAGCAAATCTCCCGAGTATGCTCACACTCGTCAAGCAGAGGTGACTTTGCTGGCTCAGGCACGTTCGCAGGATGGAAGATGACACATTCCCAAGGGTATTCTGTATGGGGAGGTCGCCGGAGACAGAAGACCAGTTGGATGCCCAAAGCCCCACTTCAAGGATGCCTGCATGCAGGACATGAAGGCCCGAAACATCGATTTTCACACATGGGAGACACTGGCCAACAACAGAGGGAAATGGTGATATTACCCCTGGACTGGTGTGTGCGTCACCATGACAATCAGTGACTATAGCAGCTTGACAGCAGGTGCCAACATGGAAAACAGCGACACCTGATAATCCCACCTCATATGTGTCACTTGTGGAAGAACCTGCCTCTCACATATTGACCTCTTCAGCTATCGGACAAAGTGCACCATGGGAAACTATCCCATCACCAATGGATTTGCTGCACGTCCATCATCTCACGTAGAAGGAAGGATGACGACGACATCTACAACCAGGGCGGCCCATCGTGCCTGTGGCAGCTCTTTCATTTCCTTTCAACTATTTATCGAAATTCCCTTTTCAACCTTACGATTGAGTCTCCTTCCACCATTCTCTCAGGCAATACATTCCAGACCAAAAACAACAACAACTTGTGTGTAAATTTATAGAGCACCTTTAACGTAATACAGCGTCCCATGGCACTTCACAGGAGTGTCGGAAAGCAAAATTGGACCCCAAGCCACACAAGACCGTATTAGAGCAGATGGCCAAAAGCATGGTCACAGAAGTAGGCTTCCATGAGTGTTTTAAAGGAGGGAAGAGAGGTCGAGAGGCGGAGAGTTCAGGGAGGGAAATCTCAGGCTTCGGGCCTGGACAGCTGATGGCACAGCTGCCAGCGGTGGAGCGATAAAAATCAGCGATGCTCAAAAGACCAGAATTGGAGCAGGGCCTGAATCTCGGGGGGAGTGAACCAAATAAAATCCGGCCCTCTGTATCCCCCTCACAGCTTACATTCCCACCGAGCTTTTTATTTTCAATCAATTTCCCTCTTGCAGTTCTATTTCACACCAAGAGATGGCAGTCTCATGCCATTTCACAGCAAGCTGCATACAAGCTTATTTTACTGCCAGTCCAATACTGTGTTGAGTGGACAAGGATGTGTGTGGTGTGCAGTGTGTGGTATGCAGCAAGGTTAGACTCAAACCAAAGAAGCTGCATCACTCCCAGCGGAAGGGCCGCCCGCGCATCAACACTAGCAGAATTTCTTATCCACAGCTGTTACGTAAGTTTCCAAATTCACTTGACAAATTCCATCAAAACACTCCGACAGGGGATGCAGAGACCAAGTGGGCCCACATCAGAGATGCCATCTATGACTCAGCTATGATCACCTATGGCAAACGTGTGAAGCAGAATGCCGACTGGTTTCAATCAAACTTTGAAGAGCTGGAACCTGTCATAGCCGCTAAGCGAATTGCACTGTTGAACTACAAGAAAGCCCCTAGTGAGTTAACATCCGTAGCTCTTAAAGCAGCCAGAAGCGCTGCACAAAGAACAGCCAGGCACTGTGCAAATGACTACTGGCAGCACCTATACAGTCATATTCAGCTGGCCTCTGACACCGGAAACATCCGAGGAATGTATGATGGCATGAAGAGAGCTTTTGGGCCAAACATCAAGAAGATCGCCCCCCTCAAATCTAAATCAGGGGACACAATCACTGACCAACGGAAGTAAATGGACTGCTGGGTGGAGCACTACCTAGAACTGTACTCCAGGGACAATGTTGTCACTGAGACCGCCCTCAATGCAGCCCAGTCTCTGCCAGTCATGGATGAGCTGGACGTACAGCCAACAAAATCGGAACTCAGTGATGCCATTCATTCTCTAGCCAGCAGAAAAGCACCTGGGAAGCACAGCATTACCCTGAAATAATCAAGAGTACCAAGCCTGCTATACTTCCAGCACTCTACGAACTGCTTTGCCTGTGCTGGGACGAGGGAGCAGTACCACAGGACATGCGCGATGGCAATATCATCACCCTCTATAAGAACAAGGGTGACCGTGGTGACTGCAACAATTACCGTGGAATCTCCCTGTTCAGGATAGTGGGGAAAGTCTTCACTCGAGTCGCTTTAAACGGGCTCCAGAAGCTGGCTGAGCGTGTCTACCCTGAGGCACAGTGTAGCTTTCGAGCAGAGAGATCCAACATTGACATACTGTTCTCCCTTTACCAGCTGCAGGAGAAATGCCGTGAACAACAGATGCCCCTCAACGTTGCTTTCATAGATCTCACCAAAGCCTTTGACCTCGGCAGCAGACGTGATCTCTTCAGACTACTAGAAAAGATTGGATGTCCACCAAAGCTACTAAGTATCATCACCTCATTCCATGACAATATGAAAGGCACAATTTAGCATAACGGCACCTCATCAGACCCCTTTCCTATCCTGAGTGGCATGAAACAGGGCTGTGTTCTCGCACCTACATTGTTTGGGATCTTCTTCTCCCTGCTGCTCTCACATGCGTTCAAGCCTTCAGAAGAAGGAATTTTCCTCCACACAAGATCAGGTGGCAGGTTGTCCGTCTAAGAGCGAAGACCAAAGTACGGAAAGTCCTCATCAGGGAACTCCTCTTTGCTGACGATGCTGCATTAATATCTCACACTGAAGAGTGGCTGCAGAGTCTCATCGACAGGTTTGCGGCTGCCTGCAACGAATATGGCCCAACCATCAGCCTCACGAAAAAGAACATCATGGGACAGGACGTCAGAAATGCTCCATCCATCAATATCGGCGACCACGCTCTGGAAGTGGTTCAAGAGTTCACCTACCTAGGCTCAACTATCACCAGTAACCTGTCTCTCGATGCAGAAATCAACAAGTGCATGGGAAAGGCTTCCACTGCTATGTCCAGACTGGCCAAGAGAGTGTGGGAAAATGGCGCACTGACACGGAACACAAAAGTCCGAATGTATCAAGCCTGTGTCCTCAGTACCTTGCTCTACGGCTGCGAGGCCTGGACAACGTATGTCAGCCAAGAGCGACGTCTCAATTCATTCCATCTTCGCAGCCTCCGTAGAATCCTTGGCATCAGGTGGCAGGACCGTATCTCCAACACATCCCCAGCATATACACCCTAGTGAGCCAGTGGCACTTGAGATGGCTTGGCCATGTGAGCCACATGGAAGATGGCAGGATCCCCAAGGACACATTGCACAGCGAGCTCATCACTGGTATCAGACCCACCAGCCGTCCATGTCTCCGCTTAAAAGATGTCTGCAAACGCGATATGAAGTCCTGCGACATTGATCACAAGTCGTGGGAGTCAGTTGCCAGTGATCGCCAGAGCTGGCGGGCAGCCATAAAGGTGGGGCTAAAATGTGGCGAGTCGAAGAGACTTCGCAGTTGGCAGGAAAAAAGACAGAAGCGCAAGGGGAGAGCCAACTGTGTAACAGCCCTGACAACCAATTTTATCTGCAGCACCTGTGGAAGAGTCTATCACTCTGGAATTGGCCTTCATAGCCACTCCAGGTGCTGCTTCACAAACCACTGACCACCTCCAGGTGCTTACCCATTGTCTCTCGAGACAAGGAGGCCAAAGAAGAAGAAGATTCTTACACCTCTCTGAGATTTGCCGACATATTTTCTCCTCTATCTCTTCCTGTCTGTTTAGAGGCCTGTAGTACACTCCCAGCCAAGTGATTGTCCCCTTTTTGTTTTTAAATTCTACCCATATGGCCTCATTTGAGGAATTTCTAAGAAATCATCCTTCCTTACTGCAGTCATTGACTCCTTGATCAACAGTGCAATGCCACCTCCTCTTTTACCCCGTCACCTGACTTGCCTGTAGATTCTGTACCCTGGAATACTGAGCTGCCAGTCCAGCCCCTCCCTCAACCATGTCTCTGTGATAGGAATAAGATCATAATCCCATCGCCCTCAATTCATCTGCCTTATTAGTAAGACTCCTTGCATTAAAATAGATGCAATCCAGCCTTGCATTTTTCACTTGTGCCGTAACAGGTCTATATTTGCTCTGCCTTCCAGACTGACTCAGTTTCTCTTTTAAATTTGACTGTGTTTAACCCCCTACTGTACCTCCACTCTGTATCCGACCCCCCTGCCAAATTAGTTTAAACCCCCCCTACCCCCCAAAACAGCACTAGCAAACCTCCCAGCAAGTATGTTGGTCCCGTTCCAGTTCAGGTGCAACCCGTCCAACTTGTATCGGTCCCACCTTTGCCAGAAACAGACCCAGTGGTCGAGGAAACTAAGGCCCTCCCTCCCGCACCATATCCTCAGCCATGCATTCATCTGCTCTACCCTCTTATTCATATACTCATTAGCATGTGGCATTGGGAGTAATCCAGAGATTACAACCTTTGAGGTCCTGCTTTTTAATCTGCTATCTAGCTCCCTAAATTCTGGTTGCAGGACCTCATCCCTCTTTCTACCTATGTCATTGGTGCCAATGTGTACCATGACCTCTGACTGTTCACCCTCCCACTTGTCCTGCAGCCACTCTGTGACCCATGCACCAGGGAGGCAACATACCATCCTGGAGTCACGTTTGCAGCCACAGAAATGCCTATCTGTACCTCTTACGATAGAATGCCCTGTCACTATAGCTCTTCTGCTCCTTTTCCTCCCCTCCTGTGCAGCTGATCCACCTGTGGTGCCACAGACTTGGTTCTTGCTGCATTCCCCTGAGAAGTTCCTCACAGTGGAGCCGCTCTTCACACTGCCATCGCAACGTGACCGGGTGGTGAGAAGCCACCTCTACAACCCCCATGTTCCTGTCGTGGATGTACTCACCTTCCTCACCAGGTATGTTGAGGTGGCCGGCGGCAGCACTGATGTCAAGGACCCATTTGGATTTGGACCAGCTAGCGGCAGGTCAAGGTGACCTTGAAGGTCGATGCCAACGGAGCCATCATCCATCCTCCCTCCAGCTTCGCTTTCGGGAGAAGTCGAGGCTTCATGGTCTATGCGGAGCAGCCCAGAGTTTGTCGTACCTGCGGCAAATCTGGTCACGTGGCAGCTAAATGCAGCACAGTCGTCTGCAAGAACTGCAAGAAGGAAGGCCATCAGACCAAGGACTGTAATCATTGTAAGTACTGCAACCTGTGAGGTGGGGCAGGCCACCTCTACTAAACCTGCCCAAACGCTGCCTCAGTTATGCTCAGGCAGCAAGGATCAAGGAAAGACCGGGTTAAGGAACGGTGAACATGTCTGGTGCTGGGAGGGGAACAAGCAATCCTCCCCACAGCGATGAAAGTCTATCTGAGAAAGAGAAGAAAGGGGAGGCAGCTGCAACCAGTGACCCAACACCTACTCCGTGCCTGGAAACTCCTCCTCCACAGACAGAATTAATGGAGGAGGAGGCAGCAGATGGACAAACAGGTCAGTGGCAGGTGGTACAAAGGAAGACCACAAAGAAAAAAGCTCCAGAAAAAGAACAGGTCAACACCCAACCAGTGGCAAGAGGAGGCTACCGTCTGAGAGAGCCTACAGCAGCTCCTCCTCACTGGACGAGGAAGGGCCGGAACGATGGCACCTCCAGAAGAAGCAGCAGAACTCAAAGGAGCTGGAAGATAAAGCCCACCAGCTCCGGGGCACTGGAAGCTGTGACACGCCCAGCGCACCCCAAACCAAAAGCATGGACCCCAAGGAGATGCTCAGTGCACCCCAGCTCCGGGAGACCGAGAGCAGCGAAGTGTCCTGCGCACTCCAGCTCCAGCTCCGGGAAGTCAGGAACAGTGATGTCTTCGAGGAGGGACCGAGGGGAAAGACACCAACAATAGAGGACAACCCAAGCCTTGCTGCCTACAAGACCCGCCCCCCACCCGCCGATGTCACCCCAGTGGAACAAAACCCTCATGAATAACCATGAGGTGTTTCTGGGCTCAACGAATGTGAAACAGCTTGCGTACACTATGGGTATGCAGGAACATACTCAAGGACCGGGACTAGCAAGGACACCTGGTGTGGTAAGCAACACCCAACTTTATAGTGGATATAAAGATTGCTTCGATTAACATGCATTGTGTTAAATCCACCACGTGATGTGTTTCAACCTTGGATGACTTCGCAAAGGTCAAAGCTGGCGCACTGTTTCGTTAGGAGTGTGGAATCCTGCACCGCAGCACTTACAGGCAATGGTCACGATGGTGATCCCATGGGTCATCGATCTGGTCCAGAGGAAATGGTTCCTGTTCCTCCGGCCTGGGGATTCTGCTGCGGGAAGGCAACTTAACCATCTCTGAAGATAAGATGCTGGTGGGCGGTCGCCTTCTCGTAGCAGATGTAATGTACAACAATGCTCCGCTCCAGTTAAGCAACGTATATGCCCCGGTCCAATACAGTGAGCGGCTGACCTTCCTCCAGCAACTCTCACTGCTGCTGGCGACATCCAGGCCGATCATTCTTGGAGGTGACTTCAACTGCATCATTGATGCAGCTGGACGATCTGGCAGTGACGACAGAAAACTGGACGCTCCGCCCAGATTCTTAAAGGAAACAGTATAAAATGCCAAACTGCACAATGTCTTCAGCAAACCTGCAGACAGAGAGCAGCGTAGATACGCCTGGTCAAGATCGGACGGGTCTGCCCGTTCCAGGATTGACTTCCTGTATGTGTCCCCTGCTTTCACGGTCAGATCCACCGACGTCAAGCCGGTGTTCTTCTCCGGCCACTGCCTCTTACTGGTTGACTGTCACTTACAGGATGACCAGCGGGTTGGCAGGGGGACATGGAAGCTCAATGCTGCACTGCTAACCCCAGAGAACATTGAGGAACTCAAAAGAGATTGAAAAAGTTGGAGAACAGTGAGACCCTCTTTGAGTATCCGGTGAACTGGTGGGACGTGATCAAGGAGAACATCAAGAGGTTCTTTATCTCCAAAGGTGTTCAGAGGGTGAGAGAGACAGAGGGAAATGTCCGCACTCCAGAAAAGAATGCAAAATCTGCTCTGGCTGCAGTCGATGGGGGTTGAGGTCAAGGAGGACTTCCAAGAGGTGAAGAGCCAGCAGGCCTCGCTCTTTGCCACGGAGGCCTCCAAGATCATCCTCCGGTCCAGAGTCTGCTTCATTGAGCAGGATGAGACGTGCTCGCGTTTCTTCTTCCAAAAGGTACACAGAGAGAGCTCTGTGATCAGCAGCTTGAAGGAAGAAGATGGCTCGGTCACAACTTCGCAGTCCGACATACTAAGGATTAGCAAATCCTTGAATGCTGGGCTGTAAGACGTGAAGTCTATGGACAGCACGTCCTCCCAGTCCTTCCTGTCATCCATCACAGAGGTCTTAGATGACAGCATGCAGGAGAATCTGGACAAACCGCTAACTCTGGACAAGCTGACAAAGGCCATCAAGTCTTTTGAGATGAAGAAAACTCCCGGAAGCGACGGCTTACCAGTTGAGTTGTATTCGGCCCTGTGGTACTGGGTCAGCCCAGACCTGCTGGAAGTGTACGAGAGTACGCTCCTGGCCGGCAGCATGTCAGAATCCATGAGGAAAGGCATCATCACCCTCATCTACAAGCAGAAGGGGGAGAGGGCAGAAATCAGAAATTGGCGGCCCATCTCACTGCTTAATGTAGACTACAAGGTTCTGTCCAAAGTCATCGCCAGTCGAGTCAACTCTGCTCTGGAGTTGGTGATTCACCCTGACCAGACCTGTACTGTACCCAGCAGGAAGATCTCTGATAGTGTCGTGCTACTCAGGGATACGATCGCCTATGTACGGGTCAGGAGGGTGGACACCTGCCTCATCAGCCTGGACCAGGAGAAGGATTTTGACAGGATATCGCACACATACATGATGGATGTGCTTTCCAAAATGGGGTTTGGGGAGAGAATCTGCAATTGGATCAAACTGCTCTACACAAACATCAGTAGTACAGTCCAAAAAAATGGGTGGTAATCAGAAAGTTTCCAATCAAATCTGGAGTCAGACAGGGCTGTCCTCTTTCCCCTGCCTTGTGTGTTTGCTGTATCGAACCCTTTGCTGAGTCTATTTGGAAGGATGCGGGCATAAGAGAGGTGACAATCCCAGGCAGTGGAGTCACTCAGGTCAAAGCCTCCCTGTACATGGATGATGTTGCTGTATTCTGATCGGATCCGCTGTCCATTCACAGACCGATGAGCATCTGCGACCAGTTCGAACTGGATTCGGGAGCCAATGTTAACCATGGCAAGAGCGAGGCCATGTTCCTTGGAAACTGGGCTGACCGATCCTTTGTCCCCTTCACTGTCAGGTCAGACTACCTGAAGGTGCTGGGGATATGGTTTGTCAGGGCCGGGACGTGCACCAAAACCTGGGAGGAGCGAGTAGCCAGGGTACAACATAAACTGAGCAAGTGGGAGCAGCGATCTCTCTCTATTATGGGTAAGAACCTGGTCATCAGGTGCAAGGTGCTCACGTTGTTGCTGTAAGTGGCACAGGTCTGGCCCATACCCCACTCCTGTGCTGTGGCGATCACCCGAGCCATTTCCCGCTTTATCTGAAGACGCAAAATGGACAGGGTCCAGAGGGACACGATGTTCAAACCTCTGGATAAAGGCGAAAAAATGTACTCAACGTCGCCCTCAACCTGATGGCCGCCTTAGTATGTGGCTGCATCAAGCTGTGCGTAGAGCCCCAGTATGCAAACACCAAGTGTCACTATGTGCTGAGGTTCTATCTGACCCCGGTGTTGCGAAGGATGGATCTGGTCACATTGCCACGGAACGCTCCATCCAGTTGGACTGTGCGTTCGTGGAAATGTTTGTGTGGAAAAACACCTTTGACCACCAATCCATCAGGCAGTGGTCTGCACGGAATGTCCTCAAGTCTATTTTTGGAAAAGAAAAGTCTGGAAGAGGAAAGACCGGCAGGAAAGCTCGGTCCAAGGCCAAGTCTCGCTCCTCCCGGGCTGGACTGCAGTTCCTGGTGGGCCGTGTTCACAGGCTCCTGAGAAAGGGCAACTATGCTGAGCGTGTGGGTGCCGGAGCCCCGGTCTATCTGGCTGCTGTGCTCGAGTATCTGACCGCTGAAATCCTCGAGTTGGCCAGTCACGCAGCCCAGGACAATAAGAAGACCCGCAAAATCCTCAGACACCTACAGCTGGCTGTCCAGAATGACGAGGAGCTCACCAAGCTGCTGGGAGGGGTGACCATCACTCCGGGCTGGGTGCTGCCTAATATCTAGGGCATTCTGCTGCCCAAGAAAACCAGCGCTCCGGGCACCAAAACCAAGTCAATCTGCCAGGATTTTATCAAATACCCAAAGGTTCTTTTCAGAGCCACCCACAGTATCATTCTTGTAAATCTCCTCTGTACTCTCTACACAGCAATTATGTCCTTTCTGTAATGTGATGACCAGAACTGTACGCAATACTCCAGCTGTGGCCAAACCACCGTTTTAAACAGTTCTCGCATTACATCCCTGCTTTTGTCAACCAAGAAAGGAAAGCATTCCATATGCCTTCTTCACCACTCTATCTACCTATCCTGTCACTTTCAGGGACTTGTGGACATGCACTCCAAAGTCTCTCACTTCTTCTACCCATCTCAATATCTTCCCGTTTATTGTGTATTCCCTTGCTTTGTTTGCTCTCCCCAAATGCATTACCTCACACTTCTCCAGATTGAATTCCATTTGCCACTTTTCCGCCCACTCAATTAATCCATTCGTAAGTCTACAGCTATCCTCCTCACCATCAATTGCACAGCCAATTTCCCAATCATAGCTCCCACATTTAATTCCAAATAATAATTATTCTTTTTTTGAAGAGATACAGCACTGAAACAGGCCCTTCCGCCCACCGAGTTTGTGCCGACCATCAACCATCCATGTTATACTAATCCTACACTAATTCCATATTCCTACCACATCCCCACCTGTCCCTATATTTCCCTACCACCTACCCAGGGACAATTTATAATGGCCAATTAACCTATCAACCAGCAAGTCTTTGGCATGTGAGAGGAAACTGGAGCACCCAGAGGAAACCCACACAGGCAGTACCCAGAATTGAACCCGGGTCGCTGGAGCTGTGAGGCTGCGGTGCTAACCGCTGCGCCACTGTGATGCCCGTGTGGTAATATACACCACAAACAGCAAGGGACCCAACACTGAACCCTGTGGAACGCCACTGAAAACCGCTTTCCATGTGCAAAAACATGCGTTGACTACTATCCTTTGTTTCCTGCCACTGAGTCAATTTTGGATCCAACCTGCCACATTCCCCTGTATCCCATGGGCTTTCATTTTATTGACCAGACTGCCATGTTGGACCTTATCAAATGCCTTACTAAAATCCATGTAAACCACATCCACCGCACTATCCTCATCAATGCTCCTTGTTACTTCCTCAAAAAACTCAATCAAGTTAGTGAGACATGACCTTCCCTTAACAAATCCATGCTGACTATCCCTGATTAACCCATGTCTTTCCAAGTGGTAGTTTATCCTGTCCCTCAGAATTGATTCGAATAATTTACCCACCACTGAGGTCAGACTTACCACATCCTTTTAAAATAATAGTACAACGTTCGCAGACCTCCAATCCTCCGGCACCTCCCCCATATCCAGTGAGGATTTGAAGATGATCCTCAGCGCATCCACTATTTACTCCTTGGCTTCCTTTAACAACCTCAGATGCAAACCATCTGGCCCTGGTGATTTATTCATTTTCAAGGATGTCAGACCCTCTCGTACTTCCACTCTCATTATGCTTATCGTATCTAATATTTCACACTCCTCTTCTTTTACTACAATGTCTGCATCATCCCTCTCCTTTGTGAAGGCAGAGACAAAAAACTCATTAAGAACCCCGCCCACATCTTCTGGATCCACACAGAAGTTCCCTTGTACATCTCTGATAGGCCATACCCTTTCCTTAGTTATCCTCTCGCTCTTCATGGACTGATAAAACATCTTTGGGTTTCCTTCAACTAGTTGTATCCAGTCCACATCCACCAAATCACCTCTCAGTTTTGTAAAATTTGCCTTCCCCCAATTTCGAACTTTTACTTTTCGAGCTGCCCTGCCATTACTTAGCGTTACAAACTCATTATTGCTCGTGTAATAAGTAGAATAATTTACCAGTTACTCACCGATCAGCTTCTTCCCCTGTATCATGGAGGCTGAAAAGGCAGAAGAGAAGAGACCAAAGAGCACCTCCTTCCCCTAGTCAGTGAAGTCCCTCACACATCAACTCACAGCTTTACACTCTGTCCAAACAGCACTTTCTAATTAGTAATTATTCATAAATTACACTAACTAAAACATTAGTAACCTGAACAATTATAAGGTAGCTATTTGAGGGTTTTTAAACAAAGAGCTTTTTTCCCTATCCCAAAGGTTCTTTTCAGATCCACCCACAGTATCTGAAAGGGCTGATTACTGTCTGAAGTCTGCTGTACCCACACCTCTGTCTATCCCTCTTCATCGAGAACAACCAGCGTCATCTTCCATTCCTTTCACCATCATGTGTTTAACTCGCTTCTCCTTATAGACAGTCAGATATCAATGTAATAATGAAATGATCTGTGTCAGTGCTGGCCATTTCCCTGTCCTGATTTCAGACCCCACTCTGGACACTTGTTTCCCATTCCAGGACCTTCTTGTATTAATATTCAGCACCACCTGTCAGTCAGAAACTTGTCTCAATGAACCGATCCTTTTACTGAACTTCCAACTGCTGCTGTCTATTTCTCGAGGGAAAGAGCAGCTCACTGTGTAAGGAAGTGAGGGGAATGTACCCCGGCTGCTGGTGAGAAGGTCCCGTCTTCTCAGTCAAAAGCCTTTTATTTTACTTCAGTGATTCCCAGATTCCCAGCTGGTCCGTTGAGGATTTTGTTTTCACAGAAATAGCTTGTTAAATACAAATCTGATTCCAACATGTCAGTAACAGGACAGAATGGGAACCTTTAAAAGGATGAAGCAACTATTTCAGCGGCTTCTCACTGTCCCCCTGAAGCCTGTGTGAAGGGGAATTACCAATAGTCTGTAATTTATTACTTCCACACCGGGTTTGAGTTATTTGTCGTGTGAAAGATTGCTGAACGGAGTGTTTTACTGTCAGTTACGGATGAGAAGTTGACAAAAATTGGCAAAATAAAGCTGTTCATAAAATAGCACCAGAAATTTGAGTCGTTAAAAGCAAAATTGTGTTTTAAAAGTTTATTTAAACCGCTACGGGAAAATAGATTTTTATGTACTTTTCCAGTCGATCACTTCTTTTCCAAAGTGTAATTGGTGGCTTTCACAAATTCAAATATTCTGCCAAGTTGACAGGTTCAACCAATGATTTTTTGTATTTTGTGCTTCGAGGTTCTGTGATTGAATCGTTCCTGAGGACTAATGGCCGTGTGGCCTAATGGATAAGGCGTCTGACTTCAGTATATTCGATGATGTTGTCAGAAGATTGCAGTTTCGAGTCCTGCCACAGTCATTTTGACCCAAAGGGATGATGCAGGGCTTTGGGGATCAAGTCGGGGACTGAACAGATAGGAAACCCGACATGGACTTGATGGGGCGAATGGCCTCCTCATGTGCTGTCACTGACTTTATGAGAAGTGGGTGACCAATCAGAAGTGGGCTCGGGTTCCAGCGGGCTCAAACTGCAGGAATTCCAGGTCCCTGAATGACTGAGCTGAAACTGATCAGTTTCACTGCATGAAACACCGTCTCGGGAGAAATAACATCACAAATAATTCAATTTGACTAATTATTCAATTATCAAACAATGGGCAGATGTGAAGGTGTGATGTTACTTTTCACTGTGAGGGGAGAATCCACCATCTGGGTAAATCAGCAACTTTATAACATCGTCTGTACGTTTGGAAAAGAAACGATGAAAACTCTCCCCATATCCCTGGTGCGGTGGAACGGCTCAATTCAGAGATTGGACTATAACGAGAGCACAACATAAATCATTAACTGATATTTCCGGCATAAAACACACCCCAGCTCCCGTTCCCATGTCACTGCTGTCCCTATGAGGCGGTGGCTGACTCTGAAAAGAGACTTTATATTGTGTTTCTGCAGGAAAACCACAAAGATCCTCCCAGGCAGTGAAACTCATCTTCCCAGAATCTCCATACCAGATTGAAACAGAAAACACAAAGACAGTGAGAAAGTTCCAGAGAGTTACTGAGCATTAAAACCAATGAAATAAACCAATTCTAGAGAGATGTTGGTGCAGCTTTTTCAGAGAGATTGTGGGTGGCTCTGAAAAGAGCCGTTGTGTTTCGAGTGTTTTCACTACACGGTGGAGTTTTACTTGGAGTTGATGTACTTGGTCACTCACTTTGTCCCTTCTCACATTCCGAGTGCTTTGTTGGGTGGAAATGTTTCTTCAGGCAGTTTCAACAGCTCAGAGCCGACATTGAGTCAGAAACCAGAAATGGAAGTACGGGACACAGACAAGGAATTGAGGCTGAACCTTTATAAATCTCACTGGTTATAGGCCTCAGTTAGAGCGTTGTGTCTAATTCCATGCTCCACACTTTAGCAGGAATGGCAAGGCCTTAGAGAGGGTGCAGAGGAGATTTACTAGAATGTATCAGAGATGCAGGAATTCAGCTAATGTGGAAAGAATAGGGGTCTGGGGTGTGTGAAGCTGGGGTCCTTCTTCTTAGAGAAGAGATGTTAATGGGGCAGTTAATAGTTGCGTTCAACATTGTGAAGAGTTTTTATAAGAAGAAAGAAGTTTGACTACAATTAGGCAGAGCCTTGGTGAGATCACACCTGGAGCACTGTGTACAGTTTTGGTTCCCCTTATCTAAGGAAGGATATACTTGCCTTAAAGGAAGTGTATCAAAGTGTCACTCGATTGCTTCCTGGGATGAGGGGATTGTCCTATGAGAAGAGATTGAGTAGACGAGGCCGATATTCCTCAGAATTGAGAAGAGACAGAGGTAATCTTACTGGCACCTAAAAATCTTAAGGGATTTAACAGGGTAAATGCTGGGAGGATGTTTCCTCTGGCTGGGGAATCTAGAACTAGGAATCACAGTCTCAGTATAAATGGCTCCATCATTTAGGACTGAGAAGAGGAGAATTTTTTTTCACTCAAAGTATTGTGAATCTTTGGAATTCTCTACGTGCAGTGGTTAGCACCGCAGCCTCACAGCTCCAGTGACCTCGGTTCCGTTCAGGGTATTGCCTGTGCGGAGTTTGCAAGTTTTCTCTGTGACCCCGTGGGTTTCCGCCGGGTGCTCCAGTTTCCTCCCACAGCCAAAGACTTGCAGGTTGATAGGTAAATTGACCATTGTAAATTGCCCCTAGTGGAGATAGGTCGTAGGAGAATGGTGGGAATGTGGTAGGGAATAAGGGATGAATGTAGGATTAGTATAAATGGGTGGTTATTGGTCGACACAGACTCGGTGGGCCAAAGGGCCTTTTTCAGTGCTGTATCTCTCTGTGACTCGAGAGATGTGGATGCTCAATCATTGGGTATATCCAAGAGAGAGATCGATAGGTTTTTGGATACGAAGGGAATCAAGGGATCTGTGCTCGTGTGGTAAGATGGAGTTGATGTAGGAGATCAGCTGTGATCTTATTGAATGGCAGAGCTATTTCGATGGGCCGAATGGCCTACTCCTATTTTTTATGTAAAGTTCCATTCCTCTCAGGGAATATTTAATTTTCAAAAAGAGAAATACTGCACACACTGGAAACCTGAATAATAACAGAAGATTCTGGAAACACTCAGCAGTTCAAGCAGTATCTGTGTAGAGAGGAAGGTAGGAGCAATGTTTCAGGTCTATAGAAGGGTCACAGAACTGGACCACTAACCCGAGCTTCTCTTCTCCACAGTTGTTTCCGGACTGGCTGAGTGTTTTCAGTATTTTAGGCTTTTTCTTTCTGTATTTCATCCTTTTCCCATTTGACTATTTGCTGTGAAACTTTCAGCGTTGTGCTCAATTCTTTGTGTCGTTGTGTTTTCTTTATTTGAAGTAATGTAAATAGTAACCTGAAATGAATTTGCCAAATGGTTGGGCAAATTGTTACAACCAGTTTTTGAGCAAGTTCTCCACAAACACAGTGAAGGATTCCTTCACATTTGTGAAGACCATCCAGGACTTGCATATCGATAGCAATGCCGTGTCCATGTGTCATTTGACATTGCTAGCCTATTCACCAATGTACCACTTCAGGAAGCCATAGATATTTGCACTGCAGTGCTATATCATGGTGATCTAGACCCGTCACCATTGTGCGAATCAGTATTCATTGAACTTATGAACTCGGCAACTTGCACAGTTGAGTTCAGTTTTATTGACACCATGTATCGCTGGTGTTGCCATGGGATCACCTCTAGGCCCAGCTCTCACAAACATCTTTGTTGGATTCCATGACAAACCTGTTTTTAAGGGAATGACACCTAACCTCCGACCTCTTGCATATTTCCAATATGTAGATGATACGTTTGCTATATTTGAATCCGCAGCTGCATGAAATAATTTCCTTGCACGTCTTCATGGGCTCCATCCTGCACTCAAATTCACCTTTGGAATGGAGCTGTCAAATGAGCTCCCTTTCCTTGATGTACTAGTTGAGAAATCTGCTAAGGGGTTTTCTACCACGGTCTACCGCAAACCTACCTTCACTGGTCAATACACGCGTTGGGATTATTACAGTTCCACGCGCTATAAGATTGGCCTTATCGGCAACCAATCACTGACCGACATTGGCTCCTGGTCCAGCAACAACTCAACCTCAAAATCCTCAGACCTGCTGAGTGGTTCCAGCATTTCTTGTTTTTATTTCAAAATACTCATCCTTGTTTCTAAATCCTTATGTGTTCTCACCTGTCCCAACCTCCTTCCTCCCTCCGTAACCATCTCCCTCCCTCCCTCTGTAACCACCTCCCTCCCTCCGTAATCACCTCCCTCCCTCCCTCCGTAACCACCTCCATGCAAGCTTGATGCTGAAATAGGGCGAATCAAAGACATCCTGCATTACAATGGCTACACTGATCAGATCATTTCTCACTGTATATCGCACAAACTTATAAACGGGCTGAAGGACGTCATTTTGAGCCCTGAAAAGTGCCCAGTCTCCCTCAAATTACCCTGGAAGGGTAATTTAACCCCAGTATTTGAGTAACAGGTGAAGCGAGCTGTTTCCTGCTGTTACTATGCAGGAGCAACAAGTGTGGTGTTCACCACTAACAGGATGCTGCTGTCAAACAAAAGAGACGTCCTGCCTATCACACAAATAAGTAACGTGATATATGAATTTCAATACCAGTGTGATGCTAGGTTTCTAGACCGTACATCCCAAAACTGGCGGATTGTATCAAATAACATGTCCCTTCCGCTGTTCGCAATGGGCCCTACCCAACCAACCCGTGCTTGCAAAACTCAAAACACAGTATCCAACATGAGATGTGATTCCACAATAGGACAACATTTGCTAAATAATTCTCAGTGTGCTAAGAATTACACTGACAACCAATTTAAGACTGTCAGTAGGGCTCGCAGTGTGGTGCATTGGTGTGTACTGTAAACTACATATATTAATACACAGGGCCCTGTTCTTTGCAGACAGAAAGAACATGCACACACATTGTGCCAGTTTAAGCTAAACAAAATAAGTGACAGCCATTCACTGGCTCATTCCACAGGGCAATGCCCTGACCAATCAGAGTCAAGCTGCCTGGTTTAAACTTCAAACAAAGCTGGGCAGTTATCTGTCAATGACCATAAACTGATGCATTCTGAATGGCAATGCCTCGACCAATCAGAGTTCACTTGCCAACCAATCAGCACTCTCTTCTCACACAGAAGAAAGTTGGTGTTTTCCCTTAAATTGGTATTCTTGTGGATTGCCCTGCTGAGTGCAAGACGAAAACAACTGGCTACCAAAGTTTGGACAACATGTCACTATTTTCACGAAATGATTACTTTTATTTTCAATATAAAAATATAAAGCAATATGAGTGTAACATTTACAGACAAATTCTATTACCTCACATTGCCTGATTCTTTCACACTGACAGACTATGTGAACTACTGTCCCGATTTTGCAGTTCTCACTTCCAGTTAGCAAATGTCCGCAATCTGTGATACAGTGCAGTTTACAGACCAGACCGTCAATCACAACATGCAATAATTGTTCAGCTTATGTTGGACTGGTGGGATTAGGAAATACTAGGAATTGAGATGAGCTGTTATTGCATTTAATTATTTGTTTCATGGGATGTGGACGTCGCCAGCCAGGCCAGCATTTATTGTCCATCCCTAATTGCCCATGAGAAGGTGGTGGTGAGCTTCCTTCTTGAACCACTGCAGTCCATGTGGGGTAGGTACACCCACAGTGCTATTAGGAAGGGAGTTCCAGGAATTTTACCCAGCGACAGTGAAGGAATAGCGATATAGTTCCAAGTCAGGATGATATGTAGCTTGGAGGAGAACTTTCAGGTGGTGGTGTTCCCATGCATCTGTGGCCCTTGTCCTTCTAGGCAGTAGAGGATGTAGGTTTGGAAGGTGCTGCCTGAGTAGCCTTGGTGCATTGTTGCAGTGCATCTTGTAGATGGTACACACTGCTGCCACTGTACGTCAGTGGTGAAGGGAGTGAATGTTGTGGACGGGGTGCCAATCAAGCGTGTTGCTTTGTCCTGGATGGTGTCGAGCTTCTTGAATGTTGTTGGAGCTGCACACATCCGGGCAAGTGGATAGTATTCCATCACACTCCAGACTTGTGCCTTGTAAATGGTGGACAGGCTTGGGGAGTCAGGAGGTGAGTTACTCACCGCATGCTTCCTACCCTCTGACCAGCTCATGTAGTCACACTATTTATAAGGCGACTCCAGTTCAGTTTCTGGTCAATGGGAACCCCCAGGAAGTTGATAGTGGGGGATTCAGCGATCGTAATGCTGTTGAATGTCAATGGGAGATCGTTAGATTCTCTCTTGTTCGAGATGGTCATTGCCTGGCACTTGTGTGGCGCGAATGTTACTTGCCACTTATCAGCCCAAGCCTGGATATTGTCCAGGTCTTGCTGCATTTCTACATGGACTGCTTCAGTATCTGAGGAGTCGCAAATGGTGCTAAATTTTGCAATCATCAGTGAACATCCCCATTTCTGACCTTATGATTGAAGGAAGGTCCCTGATGAAGTAGTGAAGAAGGTTGGGCCGAGGATACTACCCTGAGGAACTCCAGCAGTAATGTCCTGGTGCTGAGATGACTGACCTCCAACTATCACAACCATTTTCCTTTGTGCTAGGTACGATTCCAACCACTGGAGAGTTTTCCTCTTGATTCCCATTGACTCCAGTTTTGCTCTGGCTCCTTGATGCCATACTCAGTCAAATGCTACTTTGATGTCAAGGGCAGACACTCTCACCTCACCTCTTGAGTTCAGCTCTTTTGTCCTTGTTTGAACCAAGGCTGTAATGAGGTCAGGAGCTGAATGGCCCTGGCGGAACCCAACCGAGCGTCAATGAACAGGTTATTGCAAAGCAAGTTCCCCGTCGATGACACCTTCCATCACTATACTGATGATTGAGAGTAGACTGATGCGGCAGCAATTGGCTGGGTTGGATTTGTCCTGCTATTTGTGTACAGGACATACCTGGGCAATTTTCCACATTGCCGAGTAGATGCCAGTGTTGTAGATGTACTGGAACAGCTTGGCTAGGGGCGCGGCAAGTTCTGGAGCACAGGTCTTCAGTACTATTGCCGGAATATTGTCAGGGCCCGTAGCCTTTGCTGTATCCAGTGCCTTCAGTCGTTTCTTGATATCACGTTGAGTGAATCGAATTGGCTGAAGACTGGCATCTGTGATGCTGGGGACTTCAGAAGGAGGCCGAGATGGATCATCAACCCGGCACTTCTGGCTGAAGATTGTTTCAAATTCTTCATCCTTGTCTTTTGCACTGATGTGCTGGGCTCCCCCATCATTGAGGTTGGGGATATTTGTGGAGCCACCTCCTCCTGTTGGTTGTTTAATTGTCCACCACCATTCATCATTGGATGTGGCAGGGTGTAGATCTGATCCGTTGGTTGTGGGATCACTTAGCCCTGTCTATTACATGCTGCTTCTGCTGTTTGGCATGAAAGTAGTCCGGGGCTGTAGCTTCATCAGGCTGACGCCTCATTTCAAGGTATGCCTGGTGCTGCTCCTGGCATGCACTCCTGCACTCTTCATTGAATTAGGGTTGATCCCCCAGCTTGTTGGTAATGTTAGAGTGGGGGAATATGCCGGGCCATGAGGTTATAGAATGTGGTTGACAACAATTCTGCTGCTGGTAATGGTCCACAGCACCTCATGGATGTCCAGTTATACATTGCTAGATCTGTTCAAAATCTATCCCATTTAGCACAGCTGTAGTGGCACACAACACGATAGAGGGCATCCTCAATGTGAAGACAGGACATCATATCCACAAGGACTGTGCAGTGGTCACTCCTACCAATACTGTCATGGACTGATGCATCTGCGGCAGGCAGATTGGTGAGGATGAGGTCAAGTATGTATTTCCCTCTTGTTCGTTCCCTCACCACCTACTGCAGACCCAATCGAGCAGCTATGTCCGTTAGGACTCGGCCAGCATGGTCAGTAATGTTGCTACCGAGCCACTCACGGTGATGGACATTGAAATCCCCCAGGCAGAGTACATTCTGAACCCTTGCCACCCTCAGTGCTCCCTGCAAGTGGTGTTCATCAGTCTCTCGCTGTCTCTTGCTGGTTTGCTCAGTCTCTTTCTCTGTACCTTTCAAAACGTCAAAGGGTCACTGACCCGAAACGTTGACTCTGCTTCTCTTTCCACAGATGCTGCCAGACCTGCTGAGTGATTCCAGCATTTCTTGTTTTTGTTTCAGATTTCCAGCATCCGCAGTATTTTGCTTTTACCTTTCTCTGTCTGTTCATTTCTGGGTCCTGATAATCTCTTCCTGGTTTTCTGTGTGTCTTTCTCTGCCTGCCTCATTGTTGGTGCTGTTACTCTGTGTCCTTGTGTCATTGTGCAATGAGGGTGAGTCCGTCAGCACGTGTGTTGCTGAGTCCGGGATTCTTGAGAAATCCGACGACAATCCTATTTTCATAAAAACATGGGGGAAATGAACATATTTCACTAACAGGCAGCTGCAATTTAATGCAGCAGTTAGCAGAGTGGCACAGCGGAAGCGTGCTGGGCCCATAACCCAGAGATCGATGGGTCGAAACCCTTTTCTGCTATTTATGCTTTGTAAGAATGCAAACCGTTCACTTTCAATACGTCAAGTATTTACCCATAATGACAAGATGCTTCCAAAGGCACTCTATTGCAATCAGCATTTTCCTTCCAGTGAACACATCAATCAGCAACAACTCACTTTTGCTCACACGAACACAAGCTGCAAACACGGACCAGCCGAGTCTCTCCCACTTTGTCAACCCCTTCCTGCAGAGCCTCCGCTCCACCACCAGATGGTGATGTTGGCCACAATAAAACCAGGGCAAATGGTCACAGTGAGGAGACGATCAGTAACAGAAAATAAAACAATAACAGGGAAAACCTTTACACAACCACAGGGTACATCTTTACACAACAGAAACATATTTACACACCAGGAAATACCTTTAGACAACAGGGAGAATACAATCATGTTTCTCCATCTCAGTCTCGTTGTCTCTCTCTCTCTGTCCCTCAGTTTTGCTTCCTCACAGTCTATTGGTTTTCTGTGTGTTTTTCTCTGTCCTGTTGTCGATGGTGTTACTCAGCGTCTTTGTAACATTGTGTAGCCAGGTTGAGCCTCCCAACACCTGTGTTGCTGTAATAAAAACAGAAAATGCTGGAAATGCTCAGCAGGTCTGGCAGCATCTGTGGAGAAAGAAACAGTTAACAGTTCAGGTCTGTTTCCTTAGCTCACATTAACTTTGTTCTCTCTCCACAGATGCTGCCAGACCTGCTGACTATTTCAAGCATTTTCTGTTTACGTTTCAGATTTCCAGCATCTGCAGTATTTTGCTTTTGTACGTGTGTTGCTATGTCTGGGACTGTTTGAGTGCAATGCTATTGCTTTATAAACAGCGTTGAAACAAACATTTATCTCGCTAACACACAGCACTAATACACAGCTGGATATAAACAGCAGCCTGCAGCAGAGGGCACAGTGGAAGTTTATTAACACAAATAATTCACCAACACTATATTTACTGCTATCCACATTCACACCACGCTTCATTTTAACACGTTTTACTCTTTATTTACATCAACTTCTTGCTTCCAATAAACACTTCAATTTGGAACACAGCTTCCAAATCACCTTGATTCACAAACCCGAACACAAGCTGCAAATGCTGCAAACACACACCAGCCCAGACTTTCACCTTTCTGTCAACACATTCCTGCATCACTGCCTCTCCACCAACAGTTGTCGCTAGAATCATACAATCAGAATGGCGACAGAACAGAAGGAGGTCATTCGGCCTGTCGAACCCGTGCTGGCTCTCTGTTGGAGCAACTCACCTCGTCTCACTCCCCAGTCAGTTCAATTTTGGTGGTGGGAAAACTTCTCGAAAGAATAATTCGGGACAAAATTAATAGTCCCATGGACAAATGTGGGTTAATTCAAGAAAGCCAGCATGGATTTCTTCAGGGAAAATCATGTTTAACTGTCCTGCTGGAGTTTTTTGATGAGGTAACAGAGAGGGTTGATGAGGGCAATGCTGTTGATGTGGTGCACATGGACTTTCAAAAGGTCTGGCAGCATCTGAATGGTCACTGACCTGAAACATTAACTCTGTTTCACTCTCCACAGATGCTGCCAGACCTGCTGAGTATTTCCAGCACTTTTTGTTTATATTTCAGATTTCTAGCATCTGCAGTATTTTGCTTTTATTGACTTTCAAAAGGAGTTTGATACAATGCAACACAACAGACTTGTGAACAAAGTTATAACTCATGGAATAAAAGGCGCAGTAGTAACATGGATATGGAATTGGCTGAGTGACAGGAAACAAAGAGTAGTGATCAATGGATGTTCTTCGGGCTAGAGGAAGGTTTGTAGTGGAGTTCCCCAGGAGTCAGTGTTGGGACCCTTGCCTTTCCTGATATATATTAATGACCTAGACCTTGGTGTACAGGGCAGAATTTCAAAGTTTATGGATGATACGAAAATTGGAAGCATTGTGAATGTGTAGTAACAATTCTGTGATTCTGTGATTCCAATATTCAAGTCATTTATTATATATGGTGGTCCTGACACTGACACTTGTGGACATCACTGTCCACCATCTTCCATTCTGAAGAACAACTAAATACACAACTCGCTTTTCTTGATATTTCATACATTTTTTAATCTAAGCAGATACTGACCCTCCTATTCCAGGAGCCTCAGTTTTGTTACCCAGCCTTTTATGTGGTAGTTTGTCAAACGCTTTCTTAAAATCCATGTAGACAACATCCATTGCTTTCCCTTCATCAACCATTCTGTTACTTCATCAAAAAAGTCAGTTATTTATTAATAGATGCAGTACTGAAACAGGCCCTTCGGCCCATCAAGTCTGTGCCGACCAACAACCACCCATTTATGCTTATCCGACATTAATCCCATGTTCCCTATCACAGCCCCACCATTCTTCTCCCACCGACCTGCACTGGGGGCAATTCACAATGGCCAATTTACCGATCAATCTGCAAGTCTTTGGCTGTGCGAAGAAACCCACGCAGTCACAGGGAGAACTCAAACTGCGCACAGGGACTGAACACGGGTCGCTGGAGCTGTGAGGCTGCGGTGCTAAACACTGATCGCCCAAAATTACCGTGGCAGGTCTCGAACTTACAATCTTCTGATAACCTCGCTAAATACACCGAAGTCAGACGCCTTACCCATTAGGCCACACGGCCAGTAGTGAAGGTTTGAAAAGGTGCTGAACCTCTCAGTTTTCGGTCTACCCAAACCAAGTTCAAGGCCTGAATAATGAACCAATTGCCTCATTAGTTCTGTGAATAATACAATGATTTAATAGACAAAGTTTTGAAACATTCCTGCCCATAAATCTTGATAACAGAGAGTGTGTGGATCTTTTGACTCAGAATGTTTAATGGATACAGTCCTCAGATCCTACAAGGAACCCCTGAACATCCACAGTAAAGATAGTGTGGATGAGGAAATGGAAGAGCCGGGAGCTGAAACTCAGGGACGGCCGAGCTCTCCTGTCATTGAGCTTGTGTGTCTGCTCTGCTCGCCGCACTTCCGGCTCTACTTTGTTTCCAATGAAAAGATGAAAAGGGCCGTTCGGTTTTCCTCTCACTGACAGCGTGTTTCACTCGGGTTAATATAACCCGGGACTTTTGCTGCTGAAATGAATTCTGCAAGGTCCCAGCAAACACACCGGCTCCCTCCTTTCTCCCCTCTTTCTATCGGATTGTTTTACCAGGAGGGGCTCAATAATAACAAACCCCCTGCAGGGAATGACCGCAAATTGAGCATCAAAATGGGGCAAGTGGGCAGCTTTCTGGGTTCTAGGTTCCCCCTACCCCGTCCCTCCCTCCAGTCCAAGCCCCTCTTCACTTTCTTTGGGACTTTGATGAGGCTGAAATGGGGAAAGTTCCCATTGATGTTTGAATGCTGAATTGCTGCAGAGATCTGCGCACGCGCTGTGTTGCCCCGCCCCCAGTGGGACGTCACAATGAGGAGTGGAGCCATTGCGCATCCTTTCCCCAACCCAGTCTGTGAGGCCATTCACTCAATCAGGGGAAGATGCTTTAAATCAGCTGCTAATGGAGACTTCCCGGGCCCGGGGGAAGGGAACAAACAGCATCTGCTTCCAGCAGCCATTGCTTTGGGAGCGTGTCCGCAGATGTGCTCAGAGATTAGCACTGAGTGGTGGGAAGTTGAGGGGGAGTCGGGGAGTGTTTGTAACAGAAACTGTGGAGCAGGAGCTGCTCCCGGAACATGGGGTGAGCCGGGGACACGGGGAAGGGAGAGTTCATTCTCGGACAGTGTCTGTACAGGCTCAGGGAGACACAATGGGAAGAAATCACTATTGAAAATCACTGACAATTTCACCACCCAAAGGAGAGGGAATTTTCCTGCTTTAGTTCCAGTCTCTCACTGTTTGTTGGATTGTGAACAGTGGGGGGAAAATAGCCGCAAAATAACGATGTGGACAGTTAGACAAAGAGCATTTATTGCAGACACCAGGTGAGAAGTGTGAAAGACACATTTTAAATAGTGGCTGCTTGTTTTCCGTTGAAATAGAAATGTGACTGTGTAAAGGTCACTGCTCTATCGGACAGTCCCAGTCATTGAGCAGTGCAGGGCTTGTGTTGTTTCTGAATGTCAAAAAACTTGTTGTAAATCCACTGCAAACACCTGGTAAACAGAAGCTGAATACTGCAGTACTGCAGTGGAGTCAGACACTGACACTGTTTGTGTTCCTGGTTTTCATTTTATGATTGTTCATAATGATTATTATTGGGACGATTACATTGATCGCTTTTGTATCTTCTATCTCACCAGTTCTTTCATTCCTGCAGGAAAATACATGAAGGAACCTGACTGGATGTGGTGATTCTTGGACACAAGGAAAAGTGCAGTGATCTCGTTCCAACACACAGTCGGTACAGGATCACTCCCAAAGCACAGAGATACTGCCAGCTCATCAGTTCCACTGGAACAAACAAAAGAAGTAGTCAGACAGACACTGATCCCAAAGTCAAGAGAGACACATTTTCAATCCAACAGTCAAACAACAGCAGGAGAGACAGAAGTTGTTTCTATTTCACTCCAATTCAGTACAGCTGACAGGTTGATACATCAATCACAGTCCAAAAACAAACTCACTATCAGATCTAAATAAACTCTGTCACCATGGTCACATTTTAAATATAAAATCTGAAATAGAACAGGCAAAATTTACAGAATTCAAAGGTACAGAATGAATGCAAGGAGGCTTCAAGGGGATTTGGACAGGTTAAATGAATGGGCAGAACATGGCAGATGGAATATAATGTGAATAAGTGTGAAGTTCTCCACTTTGGTCGAATAAACAGAAAGACAGAGTATTTCTTAAATGGTGAGAGGTTGAGAAGTGTCGATGTCCAAAGGCACCTGGGTGTCCTTGTTCATGAGACACAAAAAGCTAGTATGCAAGTGCAGCAAGCAATTAGGAAGGCAAATGGCATGTTGGCTTCATTGAAAGCGTATTTGAGTACATGAGTAAAGATGTATGAAGTCTAGATGAGACCGCACCTGGAGTATTCTGTCCAATTTTGGTTTCCTTATCTAAGGAAGGATAGACTTGTCACAGAGGGAGTGCAACAGAGATTCACCGGTCTCATCCCCTCGGATGGTGGGATTGTCTTATGATGAGAGACTGCAGAAACTGGGCCTAAATTCTCTAGAGTTTTGAAGAATGAGAGGTGATCTCATTGAAACAGACAAAGTTCTTACAGGGTGTCACAGGGTAGATATGGAAAGGATGTTTCCTCTGTCTAGTGAGTCCAGAACAAGGGGACACAGTCTCAGAATAAGGGCAGACTGAGATGAGCAGGAATTTCTTTACTCAGAGGGTGAGAAATCTGTGGAATTCTTCATCCCAGAGGGCATTGAACATATTCAAGACAGAAATCGATAGATTTCTAAATACTAACAAGATCAAGGGACATGGAGATGGCAGGGAAAAATGGCGTAGAGGTAGATGATCAGTCACGATCTGTTTGAATGTTGGAGCAGGCTTGGTGGGCTGAATGGCCTAATGCCCCTATTTCCTATGATCCTATGAATCCCAATAATGTACATCAGAACGTTAGACCAAGTTATGCATTACATACCAGTTCAAAAATCCCACAGAGATTAAGACTGAAAGATACAGTATCAAGCCATTACTACAAAATGAAGGACTTGGAGCATGCAGACCAGCCCATGTATAAGATTGAAAGTTATATTTTCATTCACAATCATTTTCACAGAGCTTAATATTAAATACCAATCCACAACTTGCACAGGATTACCAAATAAAACCTACAACTGTAAAATACAGTTATTCCATATTTTAAGTTAAACACAAGACAAACAAATATTGATACATTAAGAGAGCGGGAAACAGTGAGAGCAGAGTGGAGCATAAAGAGCCCAGGAGAGAGAGGGAGCAAGAGTTCACTTGGAGAGCAGGGAACAGCGAGAGCAGGCGTCAAAAAAGGCAAAGGAATACACAATTAATGGGAGAACACTGAACGGTGTAGAGGAAGTGAGGGACGTTGGAGTGAATGTCCACAGATCCCTGAAGTAGCAGTGCAGGTCAATAAGCTGGTTCAGCAGGTAAATGGAATCATTTCCTTTATTAACTGAGGTATAGAGTATTAGGGTGACCTGGTATCCATGGCAATAAGTCACTGACAGCTAACATTCAGGTGCAGCAAGCAATTAGGAAGGCTAATAGTATGTTAGCCTTTATCACAAGAGGATTTGAGTACAGGAGTAGTGAATTTTTGCTTCAATTGTATAGAACCTTGGTTAGACTGCACTTGGAGTACTGTGTGCAGTTTTGGTCCCCTTGCCTTAGGAAGGATATTATTGCCATAGATAAAGAGCAAAGAAGGTTCATCAGACTTGTTCCTGGGATGGTGGGACTGTCCTATGAAGAGAGATTGGGGAAACTGGGGCTGTATTCTCTGGAGCTTTGAAGAATGAGAGGTGATCTCATTGAAACCTACAAAATATTTAAAGGACAGTCAGGGTAGATGCAGCTAAGATGTTTCCCCTGCTTGGGGAGTCGAGAACCAGGGGACGCAATTTCAAAATAAGGGGCAAGCCACTTAGGACAGAGATGAGGAGAAATGTTGTTACTCCGAGGGTTGTGATTCTTTGGAATTCTGTACCCCAGAGGGCTGTGGAAGCTCAGTCATTGAGTATGTTTCAAGCAGAGATTGACAGATTTCTAAATACAAATGACATAAGGGAATATGAGGAAAGTGTGGGGAAAAGGGCATTGAAGTGGATGATCAGCCATGATCATGTTGAATGGTGGGGCAGGCTCGATGTGCTGAATGGCCGACTCCCGCTCCTATGTTCCTATGTTCCCAACTCCACATTATCGATGAGACACAGCCTCAGGCCGACTTGTCGGGTGTTGCAAACAGATAACACTGCTTCTGATCTTCACCAGAACAGAGAGTCAGATGTAAAATTGATCATCAAACAGACTGTGAGAGAATACAACAGAATAAAACACATGGAGAGACACTGTGGAATAACAAATAGATTTGATTGGAATGTTGAATTATGATTGGAATGGATAAAACAGCAGATTAAATTGGGACAGAAAAGAGAAACTGATGGGAAGAAGGAAGAAAAGAAAGGATGGATCTGTTCACTTTTTTCAGTTTTTTCACTGGTCCATAAAAGCTGGATTTAAAAAGATGCAAAAAACAGAGAATTTCACCAAAAAGGGAGATTAAATGCTGCCGAAACCTTGGATCGAAGGATGCCCCAACAGATCACCTGTTTAACTGTCTCCTCACTGGGGGATTTCAATCATTGAGCAATATTATTCTCTCCTTTTCTTTTGTTAAATGAAACCACTACTGTCACTTGGAGTTAATATCACTGTGTTCCAACTCCTGAATAATAAAATTGTGAGTTTCGTGATATTTTCTGGATACATTTCCTGCTGAAAGAACTAAGAACTCTTTTCTAATTTACACAATACTATATACACACTCATCAAGCCTCCGAAACTCGCATCCTTGGTGCTGCTCTCTCCTCCCAAACCTCATCTCATGTGACTGTTACATCATCACTCTGATTGTGGGAGGGGTTAATCCCACTTCTCTTCAGCATTAACCCTTTACATCCTCATACTGCACTGTCTGTCCAAAAAAATCGGTGGAGGGAACTTGAATTATCAAAACAGCAACAGCTGCCAGTTGAAAATCAACTCCACCCATCAGAGAGAGACTGTCAGAGAACTTCCTGCATCCAGTCCTGACCCTGTCACATGAAGCAGCTGCTCACCCAGACCCCACTCTCATCAACACTGAACATTTTTACTGAGACCCTTCAAATACTGTTTATAAAAGTCAGGAAAGATCAAAGTTCACACAGTTGTATTGAATACAACAAAGTTTAATATCTTCTCACCGTTTCTCGGTTACCACATGAGACTTAGGTTTTCTTATTGGTTCCTTTGATTTTTCTTGTTCCTGACTGACAAATATTCCAAACCTCAGATAAACCCTCCCACTTGCGTCATGTCCCAGTCTCGGTTAAAAGCAACACATAATGACACAAACACTCTCCTTCAGTGAGATTAATATCAAGCTGTTTTCCAGGTTGAATTGAACTGTGAACAAATTGATGTCAAAGAAGTTACCTTTGATGTATCAGCACTGAAATTCTGTACAAGGAGGAATCAGCCATTCCAATCTCATATCCTTCACAAAGGCTGTTTTTTTATGCGATTGAAATCCATCAAGTATTTTGAATTAAAGTTCACAAGACACAGATGTCAATGTTGATAATGAAACTTTTCAAGCATGTTGCTACTGTGAAATAAGGCTCTGCTGGGAATTGAACCCAGGATCTCCTGTTTATTAGACAGGTGCTTTAACTAACTAAGCTACAGAGCCAGATCACGAATGTGTGTGCAATTGAAATCAGAGGAAGGCCTTGTAGATAGTGGGCAGGCTTTGGCGAGTCAAGAGCTGAGTTCGTCACGGCAGTGTTCCCAGCCTCTGACTCGCTCTTGTAGTTGTAGCTGTAGTTGTAATTGTAATCGGCAACCGTCCGTCTCGGAAGACGATGGGCTACACCCGGGGTGTACGTCACTTCTGTGTGAAACATCGTTTGTTGTGGCTGGAGAGGACGACTCGTGAGTGACGATCCCTTCCTCAGCTGGTACAGATGAATATCATTGGCCCGAGGTCGACGGATAATTTTTCCTTCCTCTGAGCTCTCTTTCCCACCATCTGGTCATTTCTTTTGTCCTCTGCTTTTCCCATGGTCTTCCTGAATGCCTTTCTCCAGGAATTCCAGTCAGCAGGAAGGACTTCCCATGCATCGACTCCAATCCCAGTCAGCTTGAGATCTCGCTTTGCAGATGTCCTTGTATCACAGACGTGGGTGACCTGTTGGTCTCGTGCTGATAGCAAGCTCACCAAAGAGCATGTCTTTGGCAAAGCGACCGTCATCCATTCAGCACACATGACCCAGTCAACAGAGTCACTGCTGACTCAAGAGGGCAAACATGCTGCAGATCCCTGCACGCTGGTGTACTTCTGCATTCGGCACTCTGTCCTGCCAGGAGATGCCCAATATCCATCTGAGACAGCGGAGGTGGAAGCTGTTCAGCTGCTTTTCTTGGCTTGCATAAGTTGTTGATGCTTCTCCACTAGAAAGGAGGGTGCTGAGAACACAAGCCTGGTACACGCGGAGTTTTGTATTTTCGATCAGTTTGCTGTCGGTTCACACTCGTCTTCTCAACTTTGACATGACAGCTGCAGCATTGACAATCCTGGTGCTGATTTCAGTATCAAGGGCCAGATTGCTGGTGATTGTTGATCGAAGGTCTGTGAAGCTGTTGACAACCTCCAAAGTGAGGCTGTCGATGTTGATGGAAGGTGGAGTCTCTACGTCCTGGCCCATAACTTTGATCTTCCTGATGCTGATCGTCAGTCCAAACTCCTTGCAGGCCAGGGAGAACCGATATACAAGCTGCTGTTAATGAACTTCATTATGGGATGTCAGCACAGCGTCATCAGCAAACAGCAACTCACAGACCAAGAACTGACTCATTTTGGTCTTGGTGCGCAGTCTTGCCAAGATGAACAGCTTGTCATCAGCTCTGGTATGCAGGTGGACACCCCCATCTGAGTCACTGAAAGTTTAAAATAGCAGCATGGAGAAGAATATGCCAATTGTAAAGGATGTGAGCTGTGAGGAGGTTACAAGGAGGCTTCCAGGGGACTTGGACAGGATAAGTGAATGAAATGACAGATGGAATATAATGTGAATAAGTGTGAAGTTATCCATTTTGGTAGAATAAACAGAAAGACAGAATATTTCTTAAATGGTGAGAGGTTGGGAAGTGTTGATGTCCAAAGGGACCTGGGTGCCCTTGTTCATGAGACACTAAAAGCTCGCATGCAGGTGCAGCAATCAATTAGGAAGGCAAATGGTATGTTGGCCTTAACACGAGGGGTCATGAGTACAGGAATAAAGATGTCTTGCTGCAATTGTATAGAGCCTTGGTGAGATCCTGCTGGAGTATTGTGCACAGTTTTGGTTTCCTTATCTAAGGAAGGATATACTTGACACAGAGGGAGTGCAACGGAGGGTCACCAGACTAATCCCTGGGATGGTGGGATTGTCTTCTGAGGAAACGGGGCTTGTATTCCTTAAAGTTTCATTTAAAAGGCCATTTAAAACTGAGATAGGGTGGAATTTCTTCACTCAGAGGGTGGTGAATCTTTGGAATTCTCTACCTCAGGGGTTTGTGAAAGTTCAATCATTGAGCATGTTCAGGACAGAAATTGATAGAAATCTTGATACTCATGACATCAAGGGATATGGGGAGAGCGCGGGAAAGTGGTGTTGAGGGAGATGATCATCAAGGATGTAATTGAATGACAGATCAGGCTCGACAGGGTAAACTGCCTCCTCCTACGTTCCGAAGAGAGTTTGCACCAGGACACAGCCCTGTTTTACCCCACTGCTGATCGTGAAAGTGTCTGATGTTGCTCCATTGTAACTGACGGAACTGTGCATGTTCTCGTGGAAAGAAGAGATGACGCCCAAGAGTTCAGGAGGGCAGCCTAGTTTCCACAGCAATTTGAAGAGTCCGTCTCTGCAAACAAGATCGAAGGCCTTGGTGATGTCTATAAAGACAATGTAGAGTGGTCTGTACTGTTCACAGTACTTCTCCTGTAACTGCCGAAGTGAGAAAATCATGTCGACTGTCGATCTACCAGCTCTGAAGCTGCACTGAGACTCAGGATAGATGTGATGTCAGGGTCTGCAATCTGGTCAGAGCAATGCGAGCAAAGACCTTCCCCACAATACTTAGCAAGCAGATGCCTCGCTAATTGCTGCAGTCACTGCGATTGCCTTTATTGTTGCACAAGGTGACAATGTTTGCATCACGCATGTTGAGAGGCGCAGATCTCCCCTTCCAACAGAGACACAGAAGTTCATGGGGATGCTGCAGCAGAGCTGCTTTTCCACTTTTGATGATTCCAGGTGGAATATCATCATTTCCCAGGGCTTTACCACTGGCAAGACGGTCAATGGCGTTGTTGAGCTCCATGGTGGTGTCGCTGTCCAGCTCCTCCATGACAGGGAAGTCTGGAATGGTGCTGAGAGCTACTTCAATGACAATGTTCTCCGTTATGTAGAGTTCAAGGTAATGCTCCACTCACCTTTCCATCTGCTTGTTAGGTTCAGTGATGATCACCCCTGTCTTTGTCTTCAAAGGTGTTGATTTAGTTACTGCTGCTCCCATTGCTTTCATAATTTTTTTTTTATTCATTCATGTGATGTGATCATCACTGGCTAAGCCAGCATTTATTGCCCATCCCTCATTTCCCATGAGAAGGTGGTGGTGAGCTGCCTTCTTGAACCGCTGCAGTCTGTGTGAGGTAGGTACACCCACAGTGCTGTTAGGAAGGGAGTTCCAGGATTTTGACCCAGCAACAGTGAAGGAAAGGCCAAGTCACGATAGTGTGTGGCTTGGAGGGGAACTTGCAGGTGGTGGTGTTCCCATGAATTTGCTGCCCTTGTCCTTCTAGTTGGTAGAGGTTGCGGGTATGGAAGGTGCTGTCTAAGGAACCTTGGTGTGTTGAATTCCTTCATATGTCCCTCTAGCATCCCCCAGATTCAGTGGCAGTTTGTATGCTGTTGCAGAGTTTTAACCAGTATTGATTGGTGCAGTGCTGAGCAGTCTGCAGAGACTTGTTTCTGGCAGCTCTGAGAGCGTCTAGAGTTTGTTTGCTGGTGACTTGTTTGTAGTTCATGAGGACTCTCTTCTTAGTTGCAGTAACTGACTCCATTTCAGTCCAATAAGCCTCAAACCAGTGAGCATTCCTCCCATCTCTTTTCCTATACACAGCGAGTGCAGAGTTATAGATGGTGGCGTGCAGATGATTCCACTTTGATACCACACTGAGGCCTTGGGCGTTTTCTGAAAGAGCCTGATCGAGGATGTTGAGGAACTCCTGGGTCCTTTCTGGATCAGTGGTTCGGCAAGTGTTGATCCGAGAACGACCTTTCTTCTTGGATGGGTGAAGCTTTCTTGGCTGAAGCCTGACCTTGCTACACACCAGGGAGTGGTCAGTGTCTCAGTCAGCGCTATGATAGCTGCGTGTGATGAGGACACTGCTGAGGGTGGTACGTCTGGTGATGATAAGGTCTAGCTGGTGCCAGTGGCATGATCTCGGATGTCTCCAGGACACCTTGTGGCACAGCTTGACCTGGAAATAGCTGTTCGTCACACAGAGTCCATGGTGACAGCATAGCTCCAGAAACCTCTGTCCATTTTCGTTCATCTTGCTAATCCCCTGGTGCCCTATGCTCGTTGGCCAAGCTGTAGTCAGTACCCAAGCTTGCGTCGAAATCCCCTAGAAGATACAGTCCCTCAGTGCTGGGAATTCTACTGATGGCAGTGTCAAGTGTCTCATAGAATTGATCCTTGACATCTGGGGTGGAGGTGAGTGTCGGCACATAGATGCACATGAGATTAACTGGGCCCGCGCTTGTTGACAAGTGAAGGGTAAGAAGTCTCTCTGAGCCTACTGTGGGTGGTTCACTCATCACAAGTAGCATGTTATTTACTGTGAAACCCACTCCATGCTCACGAGTTGCCTCTTGGGCTTTCCCCTGCCAGAAGAAGGTGTAGTGTTTCTCTTTGAGGGATCCACTTTGAATGAGTCTAGTTTCTTGCAGCACAGCAATGTCCACATTGAGCCTTGTGAGTTCCTTGTCAATCACAGCTGTCTTGTGTGTGCTATCAACCTGCAGAAGGTTGTCGGTAAGGCCAGGACACATGGTCCTTACATTCCAGCTTGTGATGCGAAGCACTGGTGTCTTCTTTGTTGAGTTTGTCTTGCCTGGTGCATAGATTATCAATCCGCCAGTTGAGAGATATCTCTCGAAGCCGCAAGCACCCATTGAAGCAAGTAGGTCGTGGCAGGACAGCACCTAACTGACTGGGGGCTGCACAGCTTGGAGTAGGTGGTAGTTATCCATTGAGACGCGATGATCTCTCCCACTGTCAAAAGTAGCCCCTGGTGCTCATACTCTACACCAATTGAGTGAGAGCTTATAATCGGTAACTGTTTCTTCCCATATTTTGCTAATGTTTAACCATGAAGCTGGAGTGTCCTCTCCAGGGCACAGGCCTGGGCAAATAGTATGGAGACACTGAGCATCAGGACCCCCTCTCAGCATTGCTAGTATTGTCCAAAGGAAAGGAAAAAAACAGTACTATTTGGTACCAGCTCTGCTGTAGGAGTTGCTGGAAAACTACCTGATAAGTAACAGGTATGGGACTCCACTCCGGATTTACTGTCCAGGTTTACTCCCTAAGCCTTCTTCTCTCTCAAGACACCCACAGGGAAGTGAGACTTTTTGCCCATAGATGGGGCTCTGTTTCTTGGCATCAGGATGGAACCACACGCCAGTGGGCCTGCATGAAATGCACAAGGATATCACACACTGCCCCATCCCTGTGACAGCTCAGAGAGATACCCTGATGATAATATACCCCACAGGAAAATCACAAACAGCCCCCTCCCTAGGACAGCTCAGGGTCAGACACTGCACACACTGCAACAACAGTGACATTACTGTATTAGTCCCTCCATTCTGAAAAACAAGCATTCACCCTACTTTATGCTTTCCGTCTCTCAGCCAATCTTGTATCCACGCTGCCACTGCCTCTTTAATCCCATCTGCTCAAATTTTGTTAACAAGTCTATTTTATGGTACTTTTTCAAACACAATTTTGAAGTGCAGACACACACCATCAACCTCACCACCCTGGTCAACTCTCTCTAAACCTCATCAAAGAAATTAATTCATTAATTAATTCATACACAATCTTCTGTTAACCAATCTGTGCTGGCTGTTATTTATTAGCCCATGTTCTACCAAGTGCCAGTTAATTTTCTCCTGGATAATTGTCTCTAAAAGTTTCCCCACCACTGACATTAGACTAACTGGTCTGTAGTTCCTGGGTTTATCTCTCTTTTTAAACAGGGCTGTTAAATTAGCAATCCTTGCAGACTTATCTTTCAGTTCTGGAAAGTCTATTGTGGACAATCTCTTTGGGCATGACTTTAACCAATTAAAGCAACAGGATACTTGATTAATAAGTCCAGAACTTTTATTGAGAGTAAAATAGTACTTAATAATTGGAAGTAAAATTATCTTGAACAAACTTGGGGAATATAACTTTACAGCTCTAGCAGGTGTGTGGACTAGTCGAGCTTGGTCTCAGAGTGTCACGGTCCTCTTTGTCCAGCCTAGATCCCTCATCAGGTGGAGAACTTGGTCGATGATCTGAGCCTTTACCCCTGAGATCTTCTCGTGTTCCTGCACACTGAAACCTGACAAGATCCCTACTTTTAACCCCTGGATGGCCATCACACCACCTTGTAAAATAATAATTGGTCTGAGCTGTTGCTACGTACATTTAATTGATGATGTCTTCCACTAACAGCCAACTGTCCTCAGAATCTCAGACATGAGTACAATGGAGTGGTTTCACACTGTCTCCCAATCTGATCTGAAACAAGTTTCCTATTCATTAAATCGAGACTCTTGAAAATGATGGAAATACTCAGCAGGTCTGGCAGCATCTGTGGAGAGAGAAACAGAGTTAACGTTTCAGATCTGTGATCTTTCATCAGAACTGGGCTGAAATTGTCTGAGGGACTGAGATTGTGGAATCATTTTCAGGGTCAAAAACATTGTACACTGTAAGGATAGGAAGATGGTGATTATTAAGTATAGTGCAAGAATATAGATGCTTTTACATTATTTGAATCAACATTGATTTAAACTTTGTGCTCACGAAACCTATCTTTTGATCACAATGACATTGATAACAATGGAAAAAGCAACACATGCATTTCACGACCACAGGACTTTGTAAAGCCTTTTACAGCCAATGAAGTACTTTCCAAGTGTCGTCACTGTGCAGTACAATACAATACCCGACAAGAAGGATATTTCACATTCGAGTCACGCAAGTCCCAGGCAATGACCTTCTGAAACAAGAGAGAATCTAACCCTCTCCCCTTGACATTCAACAGCATTACGATTGCTGAATCCCCCACGATCAACATCCTGGGGGTTACCATTGACCAGAAACTGAATTGCAGTAGCCATATAAATATCATGGCTACAAGAGCTGGTCAGACACTAGGAATCCTGCGGCAAGTAACTCACCTATCAGGTAACACAGAGAATGCTCATCAGCTAATCTATAATTGCTTAGTTTTCTTACTTTTGCTGTTATTATTCGGTTTTTCATCCTTTTCAGTTCCTGACTCCGGATATTATTGTGATTAAATGTGAAAAGATACACTGTGTCTCTGCCCCGGTATATTGGCTCTTTCTCTGTGCAGTGCTGTGTGCACTCAGATACTGACAGTGTCTCTCCCTCCCTCAACTTTCCAGCCCTGACGGTGCAGAAAGCGCTGCTCAAAGTTACACATTCTGACTGTTTGCAGTTGATTAGTTAGAGATTATTAACGTATCCTTCTGCAGCGCTGCCTCGGTTAATAACAGCAGATCGAAGTCACATTTCAGATACAGAAACAGACGCATCAATTATTCACTCTTTCCCAGAGTGAGTGAGGCCGGGAGAAGCAGCAACATTCCGGCCCCACACTCTGCAATTACCCAGCACCAGCGGAAAGCAGTGAATACAGATTCAATCAGTGGGTTAATGTCCATTACAGGGATGCAAGATTCCACGGCCCAGGATAAACATCCCCATACACCGAGAACAAGCTCAGGAAAACCCGGGGGAGTTAATATCCCAATCACTGAGCATTCCAGTAATATTGAACAAGCTCCTGAACTGAGTGAACCTTTCAAAGGACAGAAGTGATGACGAGGTCAAAAAGGTCTGAACAGTTGAGGTGACTGAGCGGTTTCAGCTTCTCTGTTCAGGTTGCAGCTTTCACTGGAGGCATGTGTTTAAATCCCACTTCTGACAACTTGATTTTCAGTTACTTTGCAGAGCTTCCTTGAAGGTTTGAGGTAGAGTAAATACTGAGGAACTGTTTCTAACTGCTGAACGGTCAGTAACCGAAGGTTACAGATTTAAAGTGACTCACAAAACCAGAAGGAACATGAGGAAAAATTCCTTTCTGCAACGTGTGGTTAGGATTTCAGTTATGTGGATAGATTGGAGAAGCTGGGGTTGTTCTCCTTCGAGAGAAGATTTGATAGAGGTGTTCACAATCATGAGGGGTCGTGACAGATCCGATAGAGAGTAACTGTTGGTAGAAGGATTGAGACTCAGGTAAAAGCTGTGGATCAGTTGGTCACACTCACCTCGAAATCACAAGCTTCTGGGTTCAGATTGCACAGCTGACACTCCAGTGCAGCACTGAGGGTGTTGAAGGTGCTGCCTTTCAGGTGTGATGTTAAACCAAGACCTGGTCTGCATGTTTGGGTGAATGTAAAAGATCCCATGCTGCAATTTCAAACAAGTGAAGAGCAATTCTCCCTGGTGTTGTGATCAATATTTGCCCCTCAATCAGATCAGTTGGTCATTATCACATTGCTGTTTGTGGGTATTAGCTGCTGCATTTCTGACATTACAACAGTGATTACACTTCAAAAGTATTACATTGTTTACAAAGTGCTTTGATATGTCCAGTGGTCAGGAAAGGTGCTATATAAATGCAAGTCTTTTCTTTCTTTATCACAACACATTGCAGTGTAAAAAATGGTTCCTCATGTCACCTCTGGTTCTTCTGCCAATCACCTGATATCTGTGTCCTCTGCTTACTGACCCTTTTACCACTGGAAACAGTTTCTCCTTATTTAAACTATTGAAAACCTCCATGATTTTGAACAAATGTGTCAAATCTTTTCTGAATTTTCTCTGCTGCAAGGAGAAGAACCCCAGCTTCTCCAATCTCTCCACATAACTGAAATCCCTCACCCTGCAACCATTGTGGTAAATCTCTTTTTTATTCTTTCCTGGGTTGTGGGCACTGCTGACACAATGTGATTCCTATCAACGGAGCGGCCTGCTGACATCATCAGAGAGCGCCAAGCTGCGCATAGGCACAGCTACATCTTGCCAGTATTAAGTGGCACATGCACAGGATGATGTCATGGCTCAGCACCAACATCAGCGCAAATCAGCGCCTGGTCCATCTTCGCACATGCACGCTAAAGCGTCATCGGGTATCCAGCCTCTCACTCAGCTGAAGGAAGCGGCTGAATGGGAGACTTTGAGGTTGGAGCTCTCCCCACTCGGCCTTGACGCTTCTTCTCCTCAGCTGCTCGCTCTCCACCTCGCTGCTCCCCTGGCCGATTGTTCCCTGTTCGCGTCACCCAGCTCTCCTGCCACTCGCTCCCAGCCCCCCAACCCCCACTCCAGCCATTAGCTCTATGCCGTGCCACTTTCCTCCTCTTGGTCACTCGTTCTTCACTCCTACGTCACGCTTTATGAGAGGCATAGATAGTGTAGATAGCCAGACTCTGTTTCCCATGGTCGGGGTGACTAAAACTAGAGAGCATAGATTTAAGCTAAGAGGGAGGAGGTTTAAAAGGGGTCAAAGGGGTAAATTTTTCACAGAAAGAATAGTGGGTATCTGGAATGAGCTGCCTGGTGGAGGCAGGAACAGTAGTCACATTTAAGAGGCATCTGGACAGCTACTTGAATGAGCAAGGCATGGAGGGATATGGAATAAATGCAGGCGGGTCTGATTAGTATAGATAGGCATTATGGTCGGCATGGACGCGGTGGGCCAAAGGGCCTGGTTCTATGCTGTACGACTGTATGACTCTCTGTGACTCCTGTTAATTGTTTAATTATCCACCACCATTCAGGACTGGATGTGGCAGGACTGCAGAGCTTTGATCTGATCTGTTGATTGTGAGATTGCTGAGCTCTGTCTATTGCATGCTGCTTCCGCTATATGACATGCAAGTAATTCTGTGTTGTAGCTTCACCAGGTTGACACCTCATTTTTAGGTCTGCTTGGTGCTGCTCCTGACATGCCCTCCTGCACACTTCATTGAACCACTATTGCTCCCTTGGCTTGATGGTAATGGTAGAGTGAGGGATATGCCAGGCCATGAGGTAACATATTGTGCTTAAATACAATTCTGCTGCTGCTGATGGCCCACAGTGCCTCATGGATGCCCAGTTTTGAGCTGCCAGATCTGTTCATTTCTTCCCTCAGACATAATTGAAAAAGAAAATTCTGAAGAAATGCATGAACTAAATAAAAAGGAGAGAGAAATAAATACTGACAAAATAGATGGCAGCATTTGGAAGGTAAAAAGATTTCAGATTTATTATTGATGAGTGAGAGGAATTTCTCACACTTTGGGGCTTCTGTAAGTGGATTTACTGTATCAGAGTAGAAGTACTGTTTCAGGCCTTGTTAGCTCAGTTGGTACAGCATGAGACTTTTAATCTCAGGGTCTTGGATTTGAGACCCTTGTTGTGTGGTTGCTCTTCCCTTTTTCAGTCTTCATCGGCAGAGAGTTCAAGGAGTGTTTGAAATTAAACTCAACAACATCACCAGATTTCAACCCCCACCCCTTGCCCCCCTCCCAGTGTCGTTGACAGGACCATCAACCTCTGCCTTCCCCCTTCCCCTCCCTCCCAGAACTGCGACAGGAATCCCCTTGTCCTCACTTTCCACCCCACCTGCCTCCACATCCAAAGGATCATCTTCCACCATTTCCACCACCTCCAGCGTGATGCCACCACCTACCTCATCTTCCCCTCCCCTGTCAGCATTCTGTGAGAATAAGAAATACTGAAATGTTGTTTCTACAGCTTGTGGAAAGTTACCAAGAAGTCATTTGTGCGCAACATAATGAAATCACTGAAAAAGAGAACTGATAAGGGTATGTAAGTAGAGACCTTAAGACAGTACATCACTGAAAAAGAGAACTGATAAGGGTATGTAAGTACAGACCTTGGGACAGTACATCACTTAATAATTGTGCTTAGGCAGATAAAAGAGAAACAGCAAGAGTTAGAACAAAGGATGTAGTGAATAAGAAACTGCCCCACTAAGATAAAGGCTGACAGCTGCAAGTTAAAACACACAATGGAGAGCCAAATAAGGTAAAACAAAAACAAGAGTTAGGGGCTAGAAAGTTAGAGTAGGGGGAGAAGTAAACAGAGGAGGAGACTGTAGCAACCAGAGGATAGGTTAGTGTCATAATACGTTATAACCAATAATGTAAAATAAAGGCGTGGACAAATGGATTTGTATTGTATAAACATGAACTGAATATGTTGATCGGTGTGCCTGCTTGTAGGACACCCGATCTTGCAAGAACGTTAAATAAACTTACTTCTTCAGAGTTTGACTTGGTGTAAATTATTATTAAGTGGGCTACGTTTCTCACAATTGGGGGCTCGTCCGGGATCTCTTCATCATTGCCGGGACCGCGGCCGACGACAAACGAGAAGACGCGTCCCGTTAATTTAAAAACGGTCTCGTTTCTCTCGTTGGTAGCGGACCCGAGTAATTGACTGAAAACGATCCTAGGGAAGTCACTCTGAACGAGTATTTAGTGCGGCAGGTACACATGTGAAGTCAGGCAACTCCGTGCACGGACCAAGGTAAGAAAAAGGACTTTTAAGTATTATCTTGGTGACTTATGGTTAACTGTAGGATAAGACCTTCTAAGTACCAAAAGTCCTTGAGGAGTGAATTTTACAGTCCTGCAGTATAAGACCCTTCAGCTAGGAGGTGAGTACTGTATGGTATAAGACCCTTCAGTTAGGAGGTGAATACCGTAAGGTACAAAACCCTTCAGCTAGGAGGTGAATACCGTAGGGTACAAGACCCTTCAGTTAGGAGGTGAATACTGTCGGGTATAAGACCCTTCAGTTAGGAGGTGAATACCATAGGGTACAAGACCCTTCAGTTAACCATGGGAAATAAATCGTCTAAAAAGGAAGACGATGGGAGACAAGGAAAGTCTGCCGGCAACATCCCTCCAGAAAGTCCATTGGGACGGATGTTGGGGTATTGGGATTTAGAGTCAAAAACCAAGGAGAAAAAGACCCAAATATGATCTAAGGACAGCAAGAAGGACCACCCCTAAACCCGACGATAACGACGACGATAGAGACAGAGAGTCTCCTAAGACAATGATGCCCTTGAGAGAGGTACCAATAGGAAATAATGAAATGGGATTTGTTAGTGCACCATTAACGTCAGGAGAGGTAAGAGTGTTTAAAAAGGAAATTAAAGTCCTCGTAGAAGACCACTGAAAATTTGGGAAAGAGAAAACCCTCCCGGGGCAGGGGGAAACGAACCAGCTGAACAAAAATACCCTAATCAAGACCCGCAGTGGCAGCACAATAATATCGGCCATAGGGGCCAGATGAAAGACCTTAGAAATCTGATAGTAAAAGGCATTGTTGTAAACAAGTAGTTGAAGCCCCTGCAAAACTTATGCCTTTACAGAGTTACCGCAGGCCCCTCTTATGGCACAAGCAGGCGACGTATTGAGTGCGACCCCTCTGGGTGTTGAAGGCTGTTTCTAGACAAATAGAGACCACTAAAGGCACCTATGTGTGATCAAGGGATTGATTTTTAAAAATGTTTTGAAGAATCAAAAGGGGGAACTGTGAGAACAGAATTTAGATTTTAGAATTTTTAAGAACAGAATTACATGGGAACATTTAAGACGAAACAATTAATCAGTCATGTGTTGCTAACAAGCTAGCTGACTTCATAACTTCAGGGCTGCAGAGGCAACTTGGCCTTGCAGCTGGTACAGCGAGAGAGAGAGAGAGCGAGACATTGTACTTCAACAGCACTCTTCTTATCACCCAGACATGACAATCCTAGGGAAAGGCTAGAATGAAAAACATACCTACCAGGCTAATACACGCCCCCTTGTTAGAGGGTGGCTCAGCCTACCCTGACACAATTAATCAGTCATGTCCTGCTAACAAGCTAGCTTCAGTGCTGTCGGGAGGGACAGCTTATCAGAAATGACTTCATAACTGTTAGAGGGTGGCTCAGCCTACCCTTCTGATTCAGCAGTGGCTGAGTTTTTTATATTTGCTTTTATCTTATACTGTTTAAATGTTATTTGAGTAAATAGATCCATATAATCCTAGTGAATATATATAATCATATATAAGTTGATCAGTAGAGAGAGAAGGTTATCATAGAATGATAAAAGGGGGGAATGTGGAAGTGAGCAGAAAGGCATGGCACTATGCTTAATGGGAAATATAGCCAAGTTAGGAATAATAGCTTTGCTGAGCTTTGATTTTAAGTGGCAGAAACCACAATGAAATAGCTAAAAGGGATGGCCAGAGTGTGTGCAAGCTGTGGCAGCCACAGCACTTCAGACCAAGGAAGTCATTTTACCTCGAAGCTATAACAAGAAATAGTTAGGGGATTGGGAATCCAATGGGACTTCCATACCCCTTGGCACCCTCCCTCTTCAGGACGGGTGGAAAGAATGAATCAGACCTTAAAGAAACACCTGTCCAAACTGATACTTGAAACAAGGTTACCCTGGACAAAATGTTTACCTATAGCAATACTCAGAATTCGGACAGCCCCTAGAAAAGATGTGGGACTGTCCCCCTATGAAATGCTATTCGGATTACCCTATATGGGAACCAGGGGCAAGATGCCAACCTTAGAAACTAAAGATTTGTTTCTAAAGAACTATATACTGGCGTTGTCTTCCTCATTGTCATTCCTCAGGAAGCAAGGCCTGTTTGCACAGACACCACCTCTCGAATTTGCAGTGCACAAGATCCAACCAGGAGATTGGGTTCTGGTGAAATCGTGGAAAGAGACTAAACTACAACTGAACTGGGAAAGACCATACCAGACTCTCCTAACCACTGAAACAGCCATAAGAACGGCAGAAAGAGGTTGGACCCACTACACAAGAATCAAGGGGCCGGTACAAACCCCGGCCGAGGAAGGAACTTGGACAACCGAATTAACAGAAGAACCATTGAAAATAAAGCTAAAAAGACTTTGAATAACAAACTTTTTTTTAATATAACGGCGCGAGCGCGGAAATACTGTCTGTAATATTGTGTGCCTTCTTTCTTTCTTTTCAAAAGTAGCCAGGAAATAAAATGGGTTGGATGTTTTTGTATTACCCACTTCCAATTAGACAACAAGGTGTTTGGAGTAACAGTTAGAGAAGGGAAAAAGAAAGGTGAATTAAAATGTTGTTTTCAGGTAACAATAGATAAGACTGGTAAACCAGCTAACAAACTAAAAGGGACCTCTCATAACGATCCTAACATAGTAAAAATAATAGAGGTAAAAGACTTGAGAAAGACAATTGAGATAGAAACCGGTTACGGGGACACAAATGCCTGGGTAGAATGGATAAAATATACTGTAAAAAGTTTGAACAAAAACAATTGCTATGCTTGTGCATCTGGTAGACCGATAGCTCAAGTAGTACCTTTCCCACTGGGGTGGGAGCGTGACCGAAAGGGCATGGAATGCATGTTAGCCCTATATCAGGATAAGACGGCTTGGGGTATTCAAACTTGCATATCCTTGTCAATAATGTTCCCTCCCCTAGAGAAAGAAGATTCAAGGACTCCCCCTTCATTTTTAGCCACCAGTGTGAATCACACATCATGCGTATGTCGACACGGTGTGGAGCGAACCAGCAATATGGGAGAGTTGAAGTCATGCATAGAGACTGAGGACGTAACTGGAAGAGTCAGGGGAGGGAACTACTCATCATTGAATGTTCCCAGAGCGGATTTGTGGTGGTATTGCGGAGGAAAAATCCTGAGACAGACCCTACCCTCCCAGTGGAAGGGGACGTGCGCAATTGTTCAATTGGCAATACCATTCACCTTGGCATTTGAGAAACAAAAGATAATAACGAGGGAAAGGGGTAAAAGGGAAGCGATAGCGAACTCTTTTGACGACCAGGTATACATGGATTTCATAGGGGTCCCAAGAGGGGTACCTGATGAATTCAAGGCCCGAAACCAAATAACCGCCGGTTTCGAGTCTTTGTTTTGGTGGGTCACTATTAACAAAAATGTAGATTGGATAAATTATATTTATTACAACCAACAAAGATTTATAAATTATACTAGAGATGCGGTAAAAGGTATAGCTGAACAATTAGACGCCACTAGTAGAATGGCTTGGGAAAATCGACTGGCTCTAGATATGATCTTAGCAGAAAAAGGAGGTGTGTGTATAATGTTAGGAGGGAAATGTTGCACACTTATCCCAAATAACACAGCACCCGATGGTTCAATCACCCGAGCACTGCAAGGGTTAACAACTTTAGCAGAGGAGATGGCCGAAAATTCAGGAGCAGACACTTCCCTGACGGGGTGGCTTGAATCCTGGTTTGGAAAATGGAAAGGCATGATAATCTCGGTTTTTACCTCCCTGATCATGGTTGTCGGAATACTAATAGCCATCGGGTGTTGTATTATTCCTTGTGTAAGAGGGCTGACACAGCGATTGATTGAGACAGCTTTGACGAAGCAGATGTCAATACAAAGAGGCCAGGAAGAGAGTATGTACCTGTTAGGTAATGACAAAGTGGATAGTATCAACGGAAATACAGACATTGAAAAGGCGGCTGAAATAATGCTCAGAGGATTTGAGAGGACATATGAGAACCCTCCGCAGTATGTAGAAAACAACAAGGATTAAGTAAAAGAAAAGGGGAAATTGTGAGAATAAGAAATACTGAAATGTTGTTTCTACAGCTTGTGGAAAGTTACCAAGAAGTCATTTGTACACAACATAATGAAATCACTGAAAAAGAGAACTGATAAGGGTACGTAAGTAGAGACCTTAAGACAGTACATCACTGACAAAGAGAACTGATAAGGGTATGTAAGTGGAGACCTTAATACAGTACATCACTGAAAAAGAGAACTGATAAGGGTATGTAAGTACAGACCTTGGGACAGTACATCACTTAAAAATTGTGCTTAGGCAGATAAAAGAGAAACAGCAAGAGTTAGAACAAAGGATGTAGTGAATAAGAAACTGCCCCACTAAGATAAAGGCTGACAGCTGCAAGTTAAAACACACAATGGAGAGTCAAATAAGGTAAAACAAAAACAAGAGTTAGGGGCTAGAAAGTTAGAGTAGGGGGAGAAGTAAACAGAGGAGGAGACTGGAGCAACCATAGGATAGGTTAGTGTCATAATACGTTATAACCAATAATGTAAAATAAAGGCGTGGACAAATGGATTTGTATTGTATAAACATGAACTGAATATGTTGATCGGTGTGCCTGCTTGTCGGGCACCCGATCTTGCAAGAACGTTAAATAAACTTACTTCTTCAGAGTTTGACTTGGTGTAAATTATTATTAAGTGGGCTACGTTTCTCACAATTCTGAAGGGATAGTTCCCTCCACGACACCTTGGTCCACTCCTCCATTATCCCTGACACCTCGTCCCCTTCCCAAGGCAGCTTCTCATGCAATCGCAGGAGATATAATACCTACCCTTTTCCCTCCTCTCTGCTCATTATTTAAAGCCCAAACACTCCTTTCAGGTGAAGCAGCGAATTACTTGTACTTCTTTCAATTTAGTGTACTGTATTCGCTGCTCACATTGCAGTCTCCTCCAAATTGGGGAGACCAAACGCAGATTATGTCGAACACCTCTGCTCAGTCCGAAAGCATGACCCCGAGCTTCTGGTTCCTTGTCGTTTCAACACTCCCCCCTGCTCTCATGTCAACATTTCTGTCTTGGGCCTGTTCCAGTGTTCCAGTGATCATCTCCATGGAAAGATCAATCTTACACGCTAGCTCAAATGTTGGATTTTGTATGTTAAGTATCTTTTCTCATCCAAAGATTACACTATCAATCATTCACCACTCTGTCTTCTCCTGAACTTCGAGTTCAAATTTGTTTGTGAAGTTGAGTGACACGTTAAGACAGCACAGTCTTTGTCTTTGTGAAGGAAGTGATTTCGGAATGGCTGTTTGAAACTGCCCCTCCTTGCACAGAAATTCAGTGCAAATACTCAAATCACCCACAATTTCTTTGTGAGAAATTTGTTCACAATTGCATTCGACATGGAAACCGTCTCAACATTAATCTCACTGAAGGAAAGTGTGACTGTGTTGTTTGTTTCAGAGTGTTGGTGCTGTTATGTGTCGCTTTTAACCAAGACTGGGACACAACGCAAGGTTGATCCAAGGTTGGCATATATTATCATTCAGGAGCAAGAAAAATCAAAAGGAACCTAACAAGAAAACCCAGTCTCCCGATGTGAGAATCTGTAGATCTGCTTTGGGAAAGTGAATCAGAGCAGAATGAAGGGTGAACTGTCCGACTGCCCAGAAGAGATGAAGACACAGCTCAGTCAGCACGTTCCCCTGGTTTATGATGCTGGAACATTCCTCACACAGAAATTATTCAACCCGATGACAAACGTGCTTACAGCCGATAATTTATTAAGATAATTTTTTTTGAGCTACAACACAAACAGCTACTCGACAATGTGGAAAATTGCCCAGGTGTGTCCTGTCCATAAAAAAAAAGCAGGACAAATCCAATCTGACCAATTACCGCCCCATCAGTCTACTATCAATCATCAGCAAAGTGATGGAAGATGTCATCAACAGTGATATCAATCACCACGCATTTAGCAATAATCTGCTCATCGATGCTCAGTTTAGATTCCGCCAGGGCCTCTCGGATCCAGGCAAACATTTGGAAGCTGGAGTAGAATGTGGGAAAATGTGAGGTTATTCACTTTGGTAGTAAGAACAGATAAATTAAATATTATTTAAATTGCGAGAGACTACAGAATGCTGAGGTATAGAAGGATCTGGGTGTCTTCGTACGTGAATCACAAAAAGTTAGCATGCAGGTAGAGCAAATAATTAGGAAGGCAAATGGAATGTTACCCTTTATTACAAAGGGGAATGGAGTATAAAAGGAGAGAAGTCTTGCTACAAATGTACAGGGTGTTGGTGAAACCACACCTGGAGTACTGTGTACAGTTTTGGTCTCCTTATTTAAGGAGGGATATACTTGCATTGGAGGCAATTCAGAGAAAGAGGTGGGCAACTGTCTCTTCCCCACCACAGCCACCTCGAGGGCATTGTGCGGAGGGGGTTAGACTTCGGGCGTGCAGGAAGGATCTGATGGGGAGGGCTCTTCTCACCACCAGCCAAGTTTCATCTTGGTGCTTGTTTGAAAGTTCTGGTGATGAGGCATTCCGCCAAATGACTTTGGAAGTTTGCTCGGGGAACCATCCGACTGGATCCACCATCTCCTTTTCCTGTCGGGCCTTGAGGACATTCCGTGCAGACCACTACCTGAAGGATTGGTGGTCAAAGATGTTTTTCCACAGAAACTTTCCCACGAAGGATAGGTGGTATGGCACGGTCCAACTGGATGGAGCATTCCGCGGCAATGTGACCAGGCCCATCCTTCACAACGCTGGGGACAGATAGAACCTCAGCACGTAGTGACACTTGGAGATTGTGCACTGGGAATCTGCGCACAGCTTGATGCAGCCACACACGAAGGTAGTCATCAGGATGAGGGCGACGTTGGGTACATTTTTCCCGCCCTTATCCAGGGGTTTGAACATCGTGTCCCTCCAGACCTGGTCCATTTTGGAACCCCATATGAACCGGAAAATGACTCGGGTGATCGCCACAGCGCAGGAGTGGCGTATGGGCCAGACCTGCACCACGTACAGCAACGTGAGCGCCTCGCACCTGATCACCAGGTTCTTACCCACAATGGAGAGAGATCGCTGCTCCCACATGCTCAGCTTATGGTGTATCCTGGCTACTCGCTACTTCCAGGTTTTGGTGCACGTCCCAGCCCTTCCAAACCATATCCCCAGCGCCATCAGGTAGTCTGACGTGATGGTGAAGGGGACAAAGGATCGGTCAGCCCAGTTCCCAAAGAACATGGACTCGCACTTGCCGTGGTTAACTTTGGCTCCCGAGGCGAGTTCGAACTGGTCGCAGATGCTGATCAGTCTGCGAACGGACAGCAGATCCGAGCAAAAGACGGCGACGTCATCCAGGTACAGGGAAGTTTTAACCTGAGTGACTCCACTGCCTCGGATTTTAACCCCCCCTTTTGCTTGCATCCTTCCTAATAGACACAGGAAAGGGTTCAATACAGCAAACAAACAAGACAGAGGAGAGAGGACTGCCCTGTCTGTCTTTGCAAAGCAGGTGTAGAAAAAGATGCAGTGGTTTTTATCGCGGTTCATCCCAAGCAGCTGTGTAACACAGGCGTCTGTGCTCTACAGGCTGTTCTCAGGGATGCACACCGAGATAAACATCAACTGCTGCTGGAGGACTATCAATTCGGTGAAAGACGCCCTTTGGTCTGCCCGAAACTTGCTGGTCGTCCAGCGCACAGAGTTGTCCACGACCTAATGTTGCAGACTGGCACATTCCAAGGTCCAGGACTACGTGCTGAGGGACGCACTACAGCTTGGGGCAGCCGCTGCAAAGGTTCACTGGGGAAGACCACTGTGTAAGGTACCCCCACCAAGGTGAAGTGAGGGACTGGATCCATGGAAATCCCCTCGGGCTGTATCCAGAAAATATTTCTCCGCCTTCAGGCTCACTTCTTTGACCAGGAGTCCTCCTCCCGACCAGCAGACCCATTCTCCCACCTCCAGCATTCTCCCTCTACTTGGACCCCCCCCCGCCCCCGGCCACTTACCCGCTCTTGATCTCTTCATTGAAAACTGTCGGCTAGACATTTGTCATCTCAATTTCTTTGCCCCCCTCACTCACTCTAACCTGTCCCCCTCTGATCTTGAGGCACTCCGTTCTCTCAGGTCAAACCCCGACATGGTCATCAAACCTGCAGACAAGGGTGGTGCTGTTGTTGCATGGCGTACCGACCTCTACCTTGCAGAGGCTCAGTGCCAACTCACAGACACTTCTTCCTACCTCCCTCTGGACCATGACCCCATCACCGAACATCAAGCCACCGTCCAAAGGACTGTCACTGACCTCATCTCCTCTGGAGATCTTCCCTCTACAGCTTCCAACCTCATAGTCCCGCAACCCCGGACAGCCCGCTTCTACCTCCTTCCCACAATCCACAAACGGGTACGTCCCGGCAGACCCATTGTGTCAGCCTGCTCCTGCCCCACTGAACTTATTTCTTCCTATCTTGACTCTATCTTTTCTCCGCTGGTCCAGTCTCTTCCCAACTACATCCGTGACTCTTCTGACGCCTTGCGTCATTTTGACAATTTCCAGTTTCCTGGTCCCAACCGCCTCCTCTTCACTATGGCCGTCCAATCGCGCTGCACCTCCATCCCCCGCCAGGATGGTTTAAGGGCTCTCCGCTTCTTCCTGGAACAGAGGCCCAACCAGTCCCCATCCACCACCACCCTCCTCCGCCTGGCTGAACTTGTTCTCACATTGAACAACTTCTCCTTCAACTCCACGCACTTCCTTCAAGTAAAAGGTGTCGCTATGGGTACCCGCATGGGTCCTAGTTATGCCTGTCTTTTTGTGGGATATGTCGAGCATTCTTTGTTCCAGCCCTACTCAGGCCCCCTCCCCCAACTCTTTTTCCGGGACATTGATGACTGTATCGGTGCCATTTCCTGCTCCCGCCCCGAACTGGAAAACTTTATCAACTTTGCTTCCAATTTCCACTCTTCTCTCACCCATACGTGGTCCATCTCTGACACTTACCTTCCCTTCCTCGACTTCTCTGTCTCCATCTCTGGGGATAGGTTGTCTCCCAATATCCATTATAAGCCCACCGGCTCCCACAGCTACCTCGACTACACTTCTTCACACCCTACCCCCTGTGAGGACTCCATTCCATTCTCCCAGTTTCTCCGTCTTCGACGCATCTGCTCTGATGATGCTAACTTCCATGACGGTGCTTCTGGTATGACCTCCTTTTTCCTCAACCGAGGAATCCCCCCCACTGTTGTTGACAGGGCCCTAAACCGTGTCCGGCCCATTTCCCGTACTTCTGCCCTCAACCCTTCCCCTCCCTTCCAGAACCGTGACAGGGTTCCCCTTGTCCTCACTTTCCACTCCATCAGCCTCCATATCCAAAGGATCATCCTCTGCCATTTTCGCCACCTCCAGCGTGATGCCACTACCAAACGCATCTTCCCCTCCCTTCCCCTGTCAGCATTCCAAAGGGATCGTTCCCTCCACGACAACCTGGTCCACTCCTCCATTACCCCCACCACCTCGTCCCCATCCCATGGCACCTTCCCCTGCAATCGCAGGAGGTGTATTACCTGCCCATTTACCTCCTCTCTCCTCACTATCCCAGGCCCCAAATACTCCTTTCAGGTGAAGCAGCGATTTACTTGTACTTCTTTCGATGTAGTATACTGTATTCGCTGCTCACAATGTGGTCTCCTCTATATTGGGGAGACCAAGCGCAGACTGGGTGACCGCTTTGCGGAACACCTCCGCTCGGTCTGCAAGCAGGACCCTGAGCTTCCGGTTTCTTGCCATTTCAACACTCCCCCCTGCTCTCATGCTCACATCTCTGTCCTGGGATTGCTGCAGTGTTCCAGTGAACATCAACGCAAGCTCGAGGAACAGCATCTCATCTTCCGATTAGGCACACTACAGCCTGCCGGACTGAACATTGAGTTCAATAATTTCAGAGCATGACAGCCCCCCATTTTACTTTCATTTTTAGCTGTTTTTTCGTTTTTCTTCTTTTTTGCTTTTTTACATTTTTTGCAACCTTTTATATTGCATTTATTTCATTTCATCTTAGTTTATTCAGTTTGCTTACCCACTGTTTTTTTTTCAGGTTTGCACTTGCTGCTGTTCAATATTCAGTCCGTTAACACCTATTCTGTACTAATGCTTTGTCTTTCAACACACCATTAACATATTGTTTTCCTTTGCTCCATGACCTTTTGGTCAGTTATGTGGCCTTGTCCAACCTGCATCTTCTCCTTTGTTATCTCTTGCCCCACCCCCACCTCACTTGCTTATAACCTGTGACATTTTTAATATTTGTCAGTTCCGAAGAAGGGTCACTGACCCAAAACGTTAACTCTGCTTCTCTTTCCACAGATGATGCCAGACCTGCTGAGTGGTTCCAGTATTTCTTGTTTTTATTCCAGAAAATATTTGTTTGCTGCAAAAAGTACATGGCAGGTAAAATGAAATGGAAGGGTTGTGAGGCAATTCACTCCTGTACTGAAGGAAACTGATCTCCTTTGCAATCTTTGTATTGTTGACTTGGTGCTGTTTTTGAACTGTTTTGTAATGTATCTTTTTATAGTTTTTTTAACGAATAAAGTATATGTTGGAAATTTAAAAAAAAGTTCAGAGAAGGTTCACTGGATTTATTCCTGTGATGAGGGGGTTGCCTTTTGAGGAGGATTGAGCAGGTTGGACCCATACTGATTGGAGTTTAGGAACATGAGAGGTGATCGTATTGAGACATATAAGATTCTGAAGGGTCTTGACAGGGTAGATGCTGAGAGGATGTTTCCCCTCGTGGTGGAATCTAGAACTAGGGGACACAGTTTCAGAATTAGGGATTTTCCATTTAAGAAGGAAATGAGGAGGAATTTCTTCTCTCAGACAGTTGTTCATCTTTGTATTTTTATCTACAAGGAAGTCAAGGGTTATGGGGGGCAGGCAAGAAAGTGGGGTTGATGCCATGATCAGATCAGCCATGATCCTATTGAATGGCAGAGAAGGCTCGAGGGGCCAAATGGCCTACTCCTGCTACTATTCCTGTTCTTATGATCTCGTTGCAGCTTGTTCCAAATAGAGACAAAAGAGTGGAATTCCAGAGGAGAGGTGAGAGTAATTACCCTTGAGTGAGTGTGGCATCAAGGATCCCCAGCAAAATTGAAATCAATGGGAATCAGGGGAAAACTGTCCACTTGTTGGAGTCATACCTAGCACAAAGCAAGATGATTATGGTTGGTGGAGGCCGATCATCTCAGCCCAGGACATTGCCTCAGGAGTTTCTCAGGGTAGTGTCCTTGGCTCAACCATCCTCAGCTGTTTTATTAATGAGTTTCCCCTCAACTTAAGTCAGAAGTGGGAATGTTAGGTGATGATTCACAACTCCTCAGATACTGAAGCAGTCCATGTCTGCAAGCAGCGAGACCTGAACAACATTCAGGCTTGAGCTGATAAGTGACAAGCGACTTGGTTGCCACAAAAGTGCCACGCAGTGAACATCTCCAATGAGAGAGAATCAAACCATCTACCTTTTAATACTCAGCAGCATTATCATCACTGAATCCCTCACCAGCAACATCTTGGGGGTTATCATTGATTATAAACTAAACTGGACCAGTCACATCTATGCTGCGGCTTTTAGCGTAGGTCAGAAATTGGGAATTCTGCAGCAAGTATCTCACCTCCTGACATGCCAAAGCCTGTCCATTGTCTACAAGGCACAAGTCAGGAGTGTGATGGAATACTCTCCACTTTTCTGGATAGCTGCAGCTCCAAAAACACATAAAAAGCTCAATACCACCCAGGACAAAGCAGTCCTCTTCATCGGTAGCTCACCCACCACCTTAAACATTCACTCCCTCCACCACCAGAGCACAGTGGCAGCAGTGTGTACCACCTACAAGATGCACTGCAGTAACTCGCTAAGTAACGTTCGACAGCACCATCCAAACCCGTGATCACTACCACCTCGAAGGACAAGGGCAGCAGATGCATGGGAACACCACCACCTGCAGGTTCACCTCCAAGTCACTCACCATCATGACTTGGAACTATATCACCATTTCTTCACTGTTGCTGGGTCAAAATCCTGGAACTCCCTCTGCAATAGCACTGTGGGTGTTCCTACACCACATTGACTGCAGCAGTTCAAGAAGGCAGCTCCCCACCACATTCCCAAGGGCAATTAGGGATGGACAATAAATGCCAGCCTTGCCAGCGATACTCACACCCAAGAATGAATAAAAAACAAATCATTCTCCACAGATTCCCCACAATTCCGGCTTGGACATTTACTTCAGGAGCACAGAGCTTTATATAACTACAACATGAGTTCCAATCTTCAGATTCCATTCGCCTTTCACATTATTTTCTACCAGTCCACTAGCGTTTAGTGATTCAGCACTCGGGTCTCTGCTTCTCCAGTTTCTAACATCTCGCCCCTTATAAAACACACTCTGATCTATCTTTCGTAGGTCCTAGATGACCCCTCATTTTCAACTCCATCTGCCAAAGCATTGCTCACTCACTTAATCTATCAAGAAGATTTGAAAATAAATTTCTTGCCAAAGGATAATGTTCTGCTTCTGCTCCTTCGCCGTTTGCTTTTCCCGTTAGTCGTTCATTTGGTGTAAATCCAGGGAAAGTAAAGATGGAAGGAAGGAGGGAGGGAAAAATCTCCTTTTCGTGATCCCTATTTGATCTTCATTCCAGTCCAATTTGGGTGAAGAATTCCGATTGTCTGTCTCAATTTTAATAAAGGACAAACAATTCTGGAATCACCAGTGAGATATTGACAAGAACATGTTTCCAGGCCAACTTTCCACAAAAGCTCCCCCACAACAATGTACTAGACACTTCATAAACTAATGACAAAATTGGGATCCGAACCCACACATGCAAAGCAAAATGTATTAGCACGCCACCGTCTTAACCTCTCGACCACCTTGTCAGCTGTTTGGTCAATACAGATCCTGGCTGTGCAGCCAGATGTGCAATGATGGAAATGTAGCTTCTGTAAGTAAATGAAATTTCCATCACATCAGGTCATGGCCTGTTGGGAATGGAGCGGTGTGAAACATTTCCAGACCATGTCCAACACGTTTCTACTCAGTGTGAAAACCCACCACGGAAAGACTGGAACATACAATCATTTCATCACATCATGATTAACATCACTCAGACACCTGAACCATTTGGTCACTGACGAAGTCATGATGACCGAATTTCTCATGAAATGACAACTGAACTAACTGACTGGAAGAATTGCTTTAATTCCACATGATCAGAGAGGCACAGCCTCAGACCGACTTGGCAGATGAGTATTGATTGAATAATTTCTGTGTGAGGAATGTTCCAGCATCATAAACCAGGGGAACGTGCTGACTGAGCTGTGTCTTCATCTCTTCTGGGCAGTCGGACAGTTCACCCTTCATTCTGCTCTGATTCACTTTCCCAAAGCGGATCTACAGATTCTCAAACAGATCTGTTCACAAGAAAACAGATGTAAACGATTGATAGCTAAACTTTTGAAGCAAGGATGTGAATCCAAGATTTTCTGATTATTGGACAAACACTCGAGCCAACAAAGCTGCAGAGGCAGGTCACAAATGCTGTGACAACTAAGGGCAGAGTAGGGCACTCTTTATTCTCATCCCACTTCTCCACAGGTCACAACATCTATCTTAACTTTTCCCACTTACTGAAACAGTCAATCATAGACTCTATTTTTCCCAGAATAGAAGACACTGATCAGGTTTCTTTAATGAACAACAAAATGATTCATTTATTGTAGAACAAGTTTTAACTAGTCATGAAGTAAAGCATAAACACACAGGTGGAAATTTTAAAAGTTCCCTTTTCACCTTTACTTTTAAAGTCTTTTTTTTAAATCTTCGAGCCACATGCACACACACACATACACCGGTTAACTGAAAATATGAAAGGGATTTAAAAAAAATTTTTTTACATTTTGTTATGTTGCAGAAAATCCAGATTGCACGCAATTGTTGAACAAATTCTCCGGACTCAGACCTTGAGAATCAAACACTTTATTGCATGATATCATGGGGGATAACACCTTACCTAAAGGCGGTCCAGTGCTACTCCCAAAAAGCTGCAGATCGCCGTGGACTTATATAGTATAAAAGAGGCAGAGCTAACAGTTTCACAATTAGATAAGCACCCACAAGACTGCCTCCGTAACGGTGCACCATGCAGGGTCCGAGGTCAGCAAAACATCAGTTTCAACAATAACAAGCTAGTTCCTTAATTCAATGCCCACTCCAGACACCATATCTGGCCGTAACGTCTGATTGTGGTTAGCTGCTCTGTCTACATTTTATGACCGTTGGTTATGGTTAGATTAGCTACAAGCTGTCTCCTGCTTTTCTGCTTCTACAAAGTTAAGTAATAATTAGCAAAGCTAAGAAAATTTCTCCAACAATCCCTCCTTTTATCATACCATGATAATACAGCATCATCATGAGTCGAGGGAGAGGCAGGGGCTTAAAGTAATCATTGAAGCATAATATCTTTTTCTGCCATTGCGCTGTAGCAGCCGCAAGGCCAAGCTAGCAATACATGATTGATTAATCTCAGCTTAAATGTCCCCATAATATTCTGTTCTTAAAATTCTAAAATTCCCTTCTCACAGTCCCCTCTTGACTCTTCTACAACCGTTTTAAGAATCCTTCCCTTGATCCCACCTCGGTGCCTTTAATGGTCTCTATTTGTCTAGAAACAGCCTTCAACACCCGGAGGGGTCGCACTCAATACGTCGCCTGCTTATATCACAAGGGGGCAGCGGGAACTCTGTAAAGGCATAAGTTTTGCAGGGGCTTCAAATACTTGCTTACAAAATAAAAGGGTGGTACACTTGTACAATTACAAATTCATTTAAACATCACTGTTACATTATCGATTGTATAAACATAATACAATTTCATAAAGTACATTGATCATTCATTTGCTCACTTTAAGTATATATGAAAAGGTTATACAATTACCCTTTTATGGCATAACTAATTGTCCCTCCTTTGACAGAGTAAGTTCGAACACTAATTGCTTTTCGGGTAGCTGTCCAACCTGTGTTCATACATCCTCTTGCATCGCCTAATTAATTTCTTAAGTTGCCAAATTAAGTATGTCACATCTAACACCATGATACCCAAAACCACTATCAGGACATGGGAGATGATTCTAAACCAGGGGTGTATCTGCACGTCTGACCCCAGTTCCAGAAGTCCTCCTGCAAGGTAGAATCATTTATCTTGTCAATCTCATCTTGTAGCATCTTCGACTGTTGTTCCAGCTTGCAATGGCTTCTAGCTGCTGTCTATCTTTACCCAAGTGTGTGGGCAATGGTTGAATAGTATATTCATAGTCCCGGAGGTAATATGTCAAATCCTCCTTAATACTTTCTGTCACAGTTATCGTTTCTGCCTTTTGTTTATGTTTCTCTACCAACTCCATTTTCCCTACTCGGGTTGGTATTTGTGGGTTGAACCAAAATGAACTGTTGCTCACCGGACAAGTCCGTTTCTGTCCATACTGGTACTCCTTCGCTGTGGTGGTTAAGCAATATCTCCCCTTTCCCACATAGGCCACATGGGTTAGTCCTGACAATGCTTTCCCAGCCTCCCTGGTGCTATTTACAGTGGCATTAAATCCACATTTTGATTCTGCCAATTTATCTATAGGATGAGGACATATGATCACCTGGTTTTCCAGACTACACTCAGACAATGGACAATGTTGTTCCAATTACCTCTTTTCCAATTTCCACAACATCGGGTAAAATATCATTGTATCATTACCAAATTCCTTTCTCAACAATTGTCACAGTAATATCTTGTACAACTCTCGGGTCTTCTCAGGGCACCAGTCAGGTAGCTGGATGTCTGAGAAAATCAATATTACCGTTACCAACTCAAGCTTTACAATATCATATACAATTTTATTCGTTTTTTATTATCGCAAGTCCATTTTCTGGTCCTGTAGTCAATGCAAGGCAAGGGAGACCAGTCACTTGTGGCTGTTGGGTCGTAACCTTACTCGTCGGTAATTCGGATGTGGGGTTAACCGTGGGGTTGGTGCTTCTTGTCTGTTTAATCTCACAACCTGAAATAGGAACTATCCTTTTTTTATCTTAGAGCTTTAATATCTTGCGCTAGGAGGAGTTCGGGGATTGGCTGCACTCACTTTTGCTCTGTCTCATGCTTTCCCTGTGTTATTACTATTCCCAAATAAGAAACCTTTTCCTTCATTATCGGTGCCATTTTCAGCCTAACTTTCACTCTGACCTTCTGAAGGAAGGTGGAATATCGATGGATTATTATAAAATCCCTGAGAGAGACACGTCCAGATGTACTGTTGTCCCTTGAACATAAACGCAAATTTATATTCACACTCTTGTGCCAACTGTATGGACCAGAATCCATTGCTAATGTTTAACCACTGATTTTGTTATTTTCTAAAACTTTGATTGTCCTCTTAAATATCAGATAGATATCCCTTTGAGTGCTTTAAATAACCACTCATATCAATTAAATTTTGTTTATTGATTCCAATTTCTTATGCCCAGACTTGGTTGTACTTTTTGTCCATTAAGGACAGAAGTGTTTGCAACTATCTTTCCTTCTCAAGCATTTTGTCTCATTGATAAAGATGCTGTGATATTTGATGTCTGCAATTAAGTTTTAAATTCTCAAAGCTGCTGGATCTCTTGTTGTGGCATCAGTTCTCATGTGGCCTTGGAACCTGCCGTCACCTGCTTAAAAAGAATCCATTGTGGCTCTGCCCCTGAGCCCAATGGGTTAATTTGTCCAATTCTATCTGTCAACTTAGAAATGTAAAATTTGGCAATATCCAATATGTATAAATTTGACTCTCAGCAATGCAAAAACTGCAGCGGGTTAAGTTCTTTGTTTGTATCCAAGGGGGCGGAGCAAAACATTCTCAGCTACGTGATCAAAAAGAACTATCCATTTTAAAATTTTTTCAATCCTTTTGGTATCCTTAGGGTTTATAAACAACAAAATCATGTGTAACATTTTCAACTTCAAAGGAAAGCATCTCCATCAGGAAAGACAGCATTTTTAGATTAAACTTCAATTGTTTCCAAATTCCAATTCACTGCAATAAATATTTTTTAAAAAAATCAAAACTGCCGATGTTACATGAGTGAGTCCCACGTCCGGAACTTAAGACTCCTCCAAAACATGACATAATAAACTTGAAAGTTCATTGTTGCAACAAATGAAATTTCCAGTTCTTCAACTTAAACAGGTCAATTAACCTTAACAGTATTAATTCAATTCAAACTTATTAACTTATAATACTTATTAACTACACACAACAGAACAGAATAGCATGTGCTTATTTTAAAAGATAGGTAAATTACGTCATTTTTCTTGCTCTTTCTTCAGGTGCCAGCCTGTAATAAAACCAAAAACTAAAGAAAACGTTATTTATCATTCTTACAACAAAAGACTTAACACCAGCTTTTTAAACAGACAGAATCTTTCCTATATCTCCTTTGTTTATTTATCTCTCCCTTAAAACAATATAACAGTCAATAAAACATGTCTTCAAATTTAGACTGTAAAATAAAACAATAGCAAAGTTTCCAATTAAAACAATGTTCCAAACCCCAAATTAGATTTCTGCCAGACATGTTCAGACCTTCAAGGCTGAAGCTTATCCCTCAGAAAATTGTTCATTGCCTTTTCACAGTTGCAAAAACAACTAAAAATAAAACTTTAAGTTAAAATATAATTCAATTTTATATCCCATTCCTGGGTGCACAATCTTAAATCGAAATGAACACACTCAACAATCACTTTTCACACTCATTCAATTCCAAACAACTTAATAGACTCATGCTTTTAACATTAAAGCCAGACAACAAAGAGTTAACGACAGTCAGTTCGACAGAACACAAACTGTAAAATCCAGATATTCAATTCATTCACGGAAGCTTCCGACATTCTCACAGTCGAATCAAAGACATAGTTACTTGTTTTACTCTAAAACATACCTATCTTTAAAACACATATTTACCGTGGCGCTTTTGCGTCTTCTTCGAGGGGGGAAACGGACGTGGGTCGCCATTCTCCAGAGGACATGGATTACTCGTCCCCGGGGGCAACCCTTCCTTCTTGGAAGCCGTTGAGTCCACTCCTACGTCTACTTTCTCAAAACCTTCTAATTTTGTGAGTTAATTTCGATGGAATAAACAACATTAACACAAACAAAAGACAAAACCACACACAAGGAGACAAACAGGCGCAGTTAATGTTAAATTCTCAAGGTCAGCTAACCGGCTCATCCCTGTCTCTTCAGGTCAACGGTATTTTCGTTATCCAACTCTTGTCACCCGCATCTTTCTCTCGGGCCAGATCAGCGGGTGTACTCAGGAGCCCCGAAAACGTGCCTGTTGGGTCAATTTGGTAATTTAGTTACAGCCCCAGTCATCTCTGTCCCATATCTTGTCACTGTATTTTACTCACTTCCCATGTCTGAGAGTTAACTTCGTATACTCAATGGGATCAGGTATTCGGCCCAGCCGACTATGCCAGATTCCTAAATTTACTGGATTTTCCACTTATCTACTTTTCAACTTCCCTTCGCAGAATTACTCACTTCCCATGTGTGAGCTTAACTTACTCAATTTTAGACCTTTTCTGATCAGGTTTCAGCCAATTCTTCCTTGACCCCTTTGTTCCCTTCGCCCATTTAAATCCTGGCCTTCACGTGGCACCCAATTGTCCTCTTAATTCCGGCTCAGGCTGGGTGATTGGGATATCAGGGTCGCAGAAAAGTTGACTTACCCCTGATCCTGTTGATTATTTTTTCACTAGGTTCTTTTGGATCCCGTGAACTCAGGGATCCTGCCAACTATGCCAAACTGTTGGAGAAAATCCAGATTGTGCCCAATTGTTTAACAAATTCTCCGGACTCAGACGTTGAGAACAAACACTTTATTGCATGATATCATGGGGGAACACACCTTACCTAAAGGCGGTCCAGTGCTACACCCAAAAAGCTACAGATCGCCGTGGACTAATATAGCATAAAAGAGGCAGAGCTAACAGTTTCACAATTCGATAAGCACCCACAAGACTGCCTACGTAACGGTGCACCATGCAGGGTCCGAGGTCAGCAAAACATCAGTTTCAACAATAACAAGCTAGTTCCTTAATTCAATGCCCACTCCAGACACCATATCTGGCCTTAACGTCTGATTGTGGTTAGCTGCTCTGTCTACATTTTATGACTGTTGGTTGTGGTTAGATTAGCTACAAGCTGTCTCCTGCTTTTCTGCTTCTACGAAGTTAAGTAATAATTAGCAAAGCTAAGAAAATTTCTCCAACATGTTACAAACACAAAAAAAACCTCTTGGGCTGTTTACTTGCTCATTTTTGAAGAAAACATCAGATGATATACGTTGCTCCAAAATTGGAATACAGTCTAACTTCTGAGTATACGTAGACAGGTCACTAGGGTATTTTAGAACAGTTCTTTTCAGAAGGCATTGAGAATTAATTTTAGCAGGCCTTCTTCAAAGACATGCGACAAGATGAATTAACTCAGTGGACTTCGCAGGGTCTTTTAAAGATTTTCTGGAAAACAAGCTGGGTTGTGGTCTTTTCTCCTTCCTTGACACTTCTTCAGGCTAACTTTATCAGCGGCTCACTCCAGCAGGTAAAACACACTGACTCTACAACCAAAAGCTTGTGAGTTTTCTGCTGTCTTAGGTGTACGCTGCTGCTGCCGAGCTTGTCCAATCAAGGGGCGCGAATGACTTCCCTAACCACATCTCCATGTTACCATGGTTTCTGTTCTATATTTAACTTGAATTATGTGACAAACAGTACACATAGTTGCCAAATTGGCTCTTGTGGTGCTCTCTTGAAAAAGAACTGGTCCCACATTTATTCAGTTTGATTATGACTTCTTCAAAAAATATTTTAACAGAAGAAACAGAATCACTTCCATAACATCATGTAGTTTCCCTGAGCTACAGGTTATTGCAAGTCTCTCTGGCTGTGTTTATTTTAGGTGATTTTGTACTCAGGTTCTTTTGGAATCCATGTGTTTGCAGATCTTTGTGAGTGATAAATGTGGTAATATGTTTAAAAGATTTCCCTATAAATTATTCATATTTCCGTCTTTCCCCGAACTTTGTGCAAACATATTAATGAGGGAATCACACACATCAAGCCGTCAAACCTGTCCGCTAAACATTGAAAGGTAACAGTGTTTATTGTAACGGGGTTCCATTTATTCAGACACATCTTGATGATTCACACATGTAATGTATTTGTATATTATATTCATGACATAATGCCGTAAATAAACACTTCCTTGCACTTGCCACGCTTGGTAAACATTTTCTCTGCTGATGCCCCCTGAATATATTAGAGAACATGGTGTCGAGGTTGAGATAAAAGTCTGTAAATGTAGGCAGCAAACAGCAGCAGGGACTGCAGTGAACAAGATTTACGTGACATATTTGTGCTTCTATTGGTGGGTGAAATAAGATACTAAACACACAAAATCCTACATTTGAGCTCGCGTAAAAGATTGCTCTGTCTATGGAGATAGCATCAAAGAATGCTCAGGAATTTTGTCCTATACCAGTGATAGTAACACACTTCAGGGGAACTTAAAAAAAAATAGTAAAATGGGCTTTCACATAACAGATGAAATTTTACACAGAGAAGTGTGAGGTGATACAATTTGGAAGGAAGAATGCCATATAAATGAAAGGTTACAATTCTAAACTGGGTGCAGGAGCAGAGAGACAATGTACACCAATGTTGAAAAGGTAGCTAAGAGCAAACAGGACACTTGGCTTTATTAATAGAGGCACAGAGTAAAAACATATAAGTTATGCTAAACCTTTATAAAATACTGGGAATGAATAGCCTCCACCTGTACCTCCACAGAAAGCTTCCATTCCAGGTTTACACACACTCGTCAGGATCACTCTCCACAGATTCTGCCCTCCAGGCTCAGACACCCACTTCAGGATCACTCTCCACAGATCCCGCCATTCCAGGTTCGGACACCCACTTCATGATCACTCTCCATAGATCCCAGCACTATGGGCTTGGTGACCCTCTTCAGAGATCCTAAATCTCCAGACACGGACATCCTTTGAGGACCACTCTCCACAGATTCTGCCCTCCAGGCTCAGACATCCTCTTCAGAATCACTCTCCATACATCCCGCCACTCCACGCACGGATATCTCCCTCAGGATCAGATCAAAGAATGTTGCTTGTCACTTATCAGCTCAAGCCTGAATGTTGTTCAGGTCTTGCTGCTTGCAGGCACAGACTGCTTCAGTATCTGAGGAGTTGTGAATCATCAGCGAACATTCCCACTTCTGACTTATGTTGAAGAGAAAGCCATCAATGAAAGAGCTGAGGATGGTTGGGCCTTGGACACTGCCCTGAGAAACTAGGTATCCAGTCATGAAAGGTGGAGGATAATTAAATAACGAACCAGATGAGGAGGCTCCAAAAACATCCCTATCCTCAATGTTGGTGGAGCCGAGCACGTCAGTGCAAAAGATAAAGCTGAAGCATTTGAAACCATCTTCAGTCAGAAATTGCTCAGTGGATGATTCATCTTGGCCTCTTGAGGTCCCCAGCATCACAGCTTCCAGTTTTCAGCCAATTTGCTTCACTCCGCATAATGGCAAGAAACAGCTGAAGGCACTCGAAACAGCAAAGACTATGGGCCCTAACAACATTCCGGCTCTAGTGTAAACCTGAGTTCTTTTTGCCTTCAGTCTGGTTCAGTAAATATACTGAGTCGGATGTATAGGTAAAATCAATTACTTTATTTGCGCATTTAGCCGGCTGACTTACTCTAATGCAACGACACTGACTCCACCCAGAGTCTGTCTGGTCCACTAGAGTAAGTGAAGTTTTTTGATACAGGTACTACTGTTTATACATTAAGATTCATGCTATACCCCCTTGTTTAACCAATCAGTGCGATACAATTCGACTTCACCCACGTGGTGACATGCAGTACATCTGTTACTGAGGTGACAATACACTCCATTTTCAATACATACTTGTTACTAATAAAATATTGTTTTGTACCAGCAAGATAAAACAAAGCAGACAAGCAAGCTAATTAGCAAGAGCATAGGAATCATCAATAATCATTCTAGTCTCACTCCCTGCATGGATCATGAGTCTGTCTCTACCTTGTGACAAGTAATTGCGGCGCATCCTGCTATCTCTGTTAGGTGTACATTCCTGAGTGTTTCATGCAGTCTGCAGCTACATCAAGTAGTGGCAGTTCACGAAGATAAGAGGGGCCGAGCACTCCTTATCACTCACACAGGGATGGACATCATTTGATTCACAGGAGTCCATTTGTTCCAAACCACAGGGAGTCACACAATCAGGCCATAAAGAACAGATGTCTTTGCAATTACCAGTGTTGGCTAGTCTTTACAGTCTCACACGCTCTGCCTTTACTTTTAACTATTTCATTGTGGTTTCTGCCACTTAAAATCAAAGCTCAGCAAAGCTACTATTTCTAACTTGGCTATATTTCCCATTAAGCATAGTGCCATGCCTTTCTGCTCACTTCCACACTAGTACTGAAGACTTGTGCTCCAGAACTAGCTGCGCCTTCAGCCAAGCTGTTCCAGTAGAGCTACAACACGGGCATCGACTTGACAATGTGGAAAGTTGCCCAAGTGTGCCCTCTCCACAAAAAAAATGCAGGACAAATCCAATCTGACCAATTGCCGCCCCATCAGTCTACTATCAATCATCAGCAAAGTGATGGAAGATGTCATCAACAGTGCTATCAAGCACCACACACTTAGCAATAATCTGATCATCGATGCTCAATTTAGGTTCTGCCAGGGTCTCTCAACTCCAGGAAATAATTTGGCAGATAGAGTATAATGTGGGAAAATGTGAGGTTATCCACTTTGGTAGGAAGAATACAACAGGAAAATATTATTTAAATTGTGAGAGATTACAGAATGCTGCGGTGTAGAAGGATCTGGGTGTCCTCGTACATGAATCACAAAAAGTTACCATGCAAGTGCAGCAAATAATTAGGAAGGCAAATGGAATGTTACCCTTTATTGCAAGGGGGATGGAGTATAAAAGTAGAGAAGTCTTGCTACAAATGTACATGGTGCTGGTGAAACCACACCTAGAGTACTGTGTACAGTTTTGGTCTCCTTATTTAAGGAGGGATATACTTGCATTGGAGGCAGTTCAGAGAAGGTTCATTGGATTCATTCCTGTGATGAAGGTGTTGTCTTATGAGGAAAGTTGAGCAGGTTGGACCGATACTCATTGGAGTTGAGAAAAATGAAAGGAGAACGTATTGAGACATATAAGATTCTGAGGGGGCCTGACAGGGTAGATGCTGTGAGGATGGTTCCTCTCGTGGTGGGATCTAGAACTAGGAGACACAGTTTCAGATTTAGGGCTTTTTCATTTAAGAAGGTATTTCTTCTCTCAGAGGCTCATTAATCTTTGGAATTCTTTACCGCAGAGAGCAGTGGAGGCTGGGTCATTGAATGTCTTCAAGATTTTTATCTACAAGAGAGCCAAGGGGTATGTGGGCAGGCAAGAAAGTGGGGTTGAGGTCATGATCAGGTCAGCCATGATCCTATTGAATGGCGGAGCAAGCTCGAGTGGCCTAATGGCCTACTCCTGCTATGAGTTCTTCCGATTTTCTGTTCTTATGATCTCATTGCAGCTTGGTCCAAACAGAGACGAAAGACTGGAATTCCAGAGGAGAGGTGAGAGTGATTGCCCTTGAGTGAGTGTGGCATCAAGGATCCCTCGCAAAATTGAAGTCAATGGGAATCAGGGGGAAAACCCTCCACTTGTTGAAGTCATACCTAGCACAAAACAAGATGTTGTGGTTAGTGGAGGCCAATCATCTCAGCCCAGGACATTGCCTCAGGAGTTTCTCAGGGTAGTGTCGTAGACCCTAACATCCCAGCTGTTTCAATGACGACTTTCTCTTCAACTTAAGTCAGAAGTGGGAATGTTAGATGATGATTCACAACTCTTCAGATACTGAAGCAGTCTGTGCCTGCAAGCAGCAAGACCTGAGCAACATTCAGGCTTGAGCTGATAAGTGACAAGCAACCTTCTGGCCACACAAGTGCCAAGCAGTGAACATCTCCAATGAGAGAGAAACAAAATCTACCTTTTGATATTCAGAAGCATTATCATCGTTAAATCCCCCACCATCAACATCTTGACCAGAAACGTAACTGGACCAGTCACATCTATGCTGTGGCTATAAGCGCAGGTCAGAGATTACGAATTCTGCAGCAAGTATCTCACCTCCTGACACCCCAAATCCTGTCCACCATCTACAAGGCACAAGTCAGGAGTGTGATGGAATACATCCCACTCAACAACACTCAAGAAGCTCAACACCATCCAGGACAAAGCAGCGCACTTGATCGGCACCTCACCCGCCACCTTAAACATTCAATCCCTCCACAACCAGTAAACAGTGGCTGCAGTGTGTACCATCTCCATATGCACTGCAGCAACACGCCAAGTATTCTTCAACAGCACCTTCCAAACTCGTAACCACTACCACCTCGAAGGACAAGGGCAGCAGATGCATGGGAACTCACTACCTGCAGGTTCCCCTCCAAGTCACTCACCATCCTGACTTGGAACGATATCGCCATTTCTTCACTGTTGTTGGGTCACAATCCTGGAACTCCCTCCCCAATAGCACTGTGGGTGTTCCTGCACCATATGGACTGCATAAGTTCAAGAAGGCAGCTCTCCACCACCTTCTCAACGGCAATAGGAATGGGTAATTAATGCTAGCCTGAACAGCGATACTCACACCCAAGAATGAATAAAAACCAAATCACTCTCCACAGATTCCCCACAATCTGGGCTTGGACATTTACTTCAGGAGCACAGAGCTTTATATCACTGCAACATGAGTTCCAATCTTCAGATTCTGTTCACTTTTCACATTATTTTCTACCAGTCCACTAGCTTTTATTAATTCAGTATTCGGGTCTCTGCTCCTCCGCCGTTTCTAACATCTCACCTCTTACAAAAAAACACTCTGATCTATCGTAGGTAGTAGATGACCCCTCATTTTAAACTCCATCTGCCAAAGCATTGCTCACTCACTTAATCTATCAAGAAGATTTGAAAATAAATTTCATGCCAAAGGATAATTTTCGGCATCTGCTCCCTCGCCATTTGCTTTTCCCATTTGTCTTTCACTTGGTGCAAATCCAGAGAAAGTAAAGATGGAAGGAAGGAGGGGAGGAAAAATCCTGCTCCGTTTCGTGATCCCTATTTGATCTTCATCCCAGTGCAGTTTGGGTGAAGAATTCCAATTGTCTGTCTCAATTTTAATAAAGTATAACTCATTGTGGAATCACTGTCTGGACATTGACAAGAACAGGTTTCGAGGCTGACTTTGCACATAAACTCCACCATCACAAACAATACACTGAACAGTTCATAAACTAACAACAAGGATGGGATTCGAACCCACGTGTGCAAAGTACAATGGATTAGTAGTCCATCGCCTTAACCTCTCTGCCACCTTGTCAGTTGCAGAAGTATAGTTGTCACCTTCAGCACAGTTTCTGGCTGTGCAGCCAGCTGTGTAATGATGGAAATATATCTTCTGTCAGTAAATGAAGTTGGGAATGGAGCGGTGTGAAACATTTACAGACCATGTCCAACCCGTTTCTACTCAGTGTGAAAACCCACCACGGAAAGACTGGAACATACAATCATTTCATCACATCATGATTAACATCACTCAGACACCTGAACCATTAGGTCACTGACGAAGTCATGATGACCGAATTTCTCATGAAATGACAACTGAACCAACTGACTGGAAGAATTGCTTTAACTCCACATGAACGGCGAGGCACAGCCTCAGGCCGACTTGTCGGGTGGTGTAAACAGATATCACTGCTTCTGATCTTCACCAGAACAGAGAGTGAGATGTAACATTGATCATCAAACAGACTGTGAGAGAATACAACAGAATAAAACACATGGAGAGACACTGTGGAATAACGAATAGATTTGATTGGAATGTTGCAATTTTGATTGGAATGGATAAAACACCAGAAACAGCAGATTAAATTGGGATTCTCATCATTTTATTGATCTGGGACAGAAAAGAGAAACTGATGGAAAGAAGAGAAGAAGGAAGAAAAGAAAGGATGGAACTGTTCAATTTTTTCAGTTTTTTCACTCGCCCAACAAAGCTGATAAAAAAAGTTGCAAATAACAGAGAATTTCACCAAAAATGGAGATTAAATGTTGCTGAAACCTTGGATCGAAGGATGCCCCAACAGATAACCTGTTTAACTGTCTCCTCACTGGGGGATTTCAATCAGTGAGCAATATTATTCTCTACTTTTTTTGTTAATTGGTCCCAGAACTGTCACTTGGAATTAATATCTGTGTTCCGACTCCTGAATAATAAAATTGTGAGTTTCTCGATATTTTCTGGACACAGTTCCTGCTGAAAGAACTAAGAACTCTTTTCTAATTTACACAATGTCCTTGGTTCTGCTCTCTCTTCTCCCAAACTTCATCTCATGTGACTGTTACATCATCACTCTGACAGTGGGAGGGGTTGATCACACTATCTTCAGCATTAACCCTTTACATCCTTATACCACACTGTCTGTCCAAAAAAAATGGGTGGAGGGAACTCCTTCATCAATCAAAACACCAACAGCAGCACAGTGGCGCAATGGTTAGCACCGCAGCCTCACAGCTCCAGCGACCAGGATTCAGTTCTCGGTACTGCCTGTGTGGAGTTTGCAAGTTCTCCCTGTGTCTGTGTGGGTTTCCGCCGGGTGCTCTGGTTTCTTTCCACCTCCAAAAGACTTGCACGTTGATAGATAAATTGGCCATTGGAAATTGTCCCTTGTGTAGGTACGTGGTAGGAGAATGGTGGGGATGTGGCAGAGAATATGGGATTAATGTAGGATTAGTATAAATGGGTGGTTGCTGGTTGGTACAGACTCGGTGGGCCGAAGGGCCTGTTTCAGTGCTGTATCTCTAAATAAGAAAAGTAAAATAAAAGCTACCAGTCGGAAATCAACTCAAACCCATTAGAGAGATAGAGGGAGACTGTCAGAGAACTTCCTGCATCCAGTCCTGACCCTGTCACGCTCAGCAGCTTCTCACCCAGACCCCACTCTCATCAACACTGAACATTGTTACCAAGACCCTTCAAATGCTGTTTATAAAAGGTAGAAAAATTCAAACTTCATCACAGCTAGATTGAATAGAACAAAGTTTAATATCTTCTCGTCGTCACTCGGTAACCACATGAGACAGTCCTTAAATCAGTAGCATAAATTATCAGCTGCAAGAATGTTTGTCATTGGGTTGAATCATTTCTGTGTGAGGAATGTTCCAGCATCATAAACCAGGGGAACGTGTTGACTGAGCCGTGTCTTCATCTCTTCTGGGCAGTTGGACTGTTCACCCTTCATTCTGCTCTGATTCACATTCCCAAAGCGGATCTGCAGATTCTCAAATCTGGAGACTGGGTTTTCTTATTTGGTTCCTGTTGATTTTTCTTCCTCCTGAATGATCATATATTCCAAACTCGGATGAACCTTTCCCTGTGTCCCGGTCTCGGTTAAAAGCGACAAATAACGGCACCAACATTCTGAAACATACAACACGGTCACATTCTGCTTCAGTGAGATTAATGCTGAGGCAGTTTCCGTGTCGAATGCGATTGTGAACAAATTTCTCTCAAGGAAATTGTGAGTGATCAAGTATTTGCACTGAATTTCTGTGCAAGAAGGGACAGTTTCAAACAGCCATTCCCAAATCAATTCCTTCACAAAGACAAAGACTGTGCTGTCTTAACGTGTGACTCAACTTCACAAACAAATTTGAACTCGAAGTTCAGGAGAAGACAGAGATGTGAATGATTGACAGTGTAATCTTTAAATCATAACTTTCCGTTTCTTCTTTGAAGTGAGGCTCAACCCTAAGCCACCAGAGATCGCGGAAAGCTACAAACTTGGATCCAGAAATCAGAAAAGTAGTGAAACAGTTGGTGAGTACATTGTGACACTGACGAATTTATCACCACATTGCAACATTGGCACATTCTTAGACCGCACATTATGAGACAGATTTGTGCTTATATTGGTGGATGAGGAAAGATACCAAACACACAAAATACCACATTTGAGCTAGTGTGCAAGATTGCTCTTTCCACGGAGAAAGCATCAAAGAATGCTCGTGAATTTCGTCCTATGCCAGTGACAGTAACACACTTCAGAGGAACTTAAACACACTGGTAAAATGGGCTTTCACACAACAGATAAAATTTTACACAGAGAATTGTGAAGTGATATAGTTTGGGAGGAAGAATGAGACAATGTACACCAATCTTTTTTGATCAAGGTTGGAAAAGGTTGCTCAGAGCAAACAGGACACTTGGCTTTATTAATAAAGGCATAGAGTAAAAGCAAATAAGTTATACTAAACCTTTATAAAACAGTGGGGCTGAATGGCCTACTCCTGTACCTCCACAGAAAGCTTCCACTCCAGGCTCGGACACCCTCTTCAGGATCACTCTCCATACATCCCGCCACTCCACGCACGGATATCTCCCTCAGGATCAGATCACAGCTCCACAGTCCTGCCACATCCAGTCGTGAACGGTGGTGGATAATTAAATAACTAACAAGATGAGGAGGCTCCAAAAACATTCACATCCTCAATGATGGTGGTGGTGAGCACGTCAGTGCAAAAGATGAAGCTGAAGCATTTGCAACCATCTTCAGTCAGAAATATTAAGTGGATTTGATCTGTGCTAATTTCAGCTCCTCATGCTCGCTGGTGCCTTGGTTCTCTGGTGCTAATTTCAGAGTAAATCATGCAGCTTGACAATTGGAGCCAAAGAAAAAGACACAGCAGAGGTTGAAAGTGCCAAAACCTGGGATTGAACCAAGAACTGTTTAACTGTTAGGACAACACGAACTCATAAAAGCTATTTCAACAACACACTAAAGCCACCATTCTGTCACTGCTTTGGAAGACAATATATACATTAAAGAGTTTGTAAAAAGTTACAGAGCACAACATGTGAGTAATATTCCCCATTGTTTTCTCAGTACTGATGGATTGTGAAGTGGGAGACAACCAGAAGTCCCACTGTGCCACACTGACCCTGAGCTGTGAGTGAAATGAGATAAAGTTCAATCTTTAGCAGAGAGATTCTGGAGAGAGGTCAGAGTACTGAATCAAGGAAAGACTTTCTGACACAATAAAAGCAAAATACTGCAGATGCTGGAAATCTGAAATGAAAACAAAAAGTGCGGGAAATACTCAATAGCTCTGGCAGCATCTGTGGTGAGAGAAACAGAGTTAATGTTTCTGGTCTGTGACCTTTCATCAGAACTGACACAGGTTAGAAAAGAATTCGGTTTTAAACAAGTGAAAGGGAGGGGCATGTGGGAGAGAACAAAGGGGAAGGTGTTTGATAGGGCAGAGGGCAGGAGAGATTAAATAACAAAGCTGTCCTGGGACAAAGGCAAAGAGTGTGTTAATGCTTGTGGTTGCCTGACACCAGTCATGCTCTGATGTTATTGAACACAATGTTCAATCCAAAAGGCTGTCGAGTGCCGAATCAAAAGGTCAGGTGCTGCTCCTCGAGCTTGGGTTGATTTTCACTGGAACACTGGAACAGGCCAAAGACAGAAATGTTGACATGAGAGCAGGGGGGAAGTGTTGAATTGGCAAGCAACCAGAAGCTCAGGATCATGCTTTCGGCCTGAGCAGAGGTGTTCCATCTAATCAGCGTTTGGTCTCCCCAGTTTAGACGAGACCGCATTGTGAGCAGTGAATACAGTCTACATAATTGAAAGAAGTACAAGTAAATCGCTGCTTCACCTAAAAGGAGTGTTTGGGGCTTTAGATAATGAGCAGAGAGGAGGGAAAAGGGCAGGTATTATATCTCCTGCGATTGCATGGGAATGTGCCTTGGGAAGGGGACGAGGTATTGGGGGAAATGGAGGAGTGGACCAGGGTGTCGCGGAGGGAACAATCCCTTCGGAATGCTGACAGGGGAGGGGAGGATGCGTTTGGTGGTGGCATCACGCTGGTGGTGGCGAAAATGGTGGAGGATGATCCTTTGGATGTGGAGGCAGGTGGGGTGGAAAATGAGGACAAGGGGAACCCTGTCGCAGTTCTGGGAGGGAGGGGAAGGGGGAAGGCAGAGGTTGAGAGTCCTGTCAATTACACTGGGAGGGGGCGGGGTGGGAGTAGTTGAAATCTGGTGATGTTGTTGAATTTAATTTCAAACACTCCTTGAACTCTCTGTTGATGAAGACTGAAAAAGGGAAGAACAACCACACAACAAGGCTCTCAAATCCAAGACCCTGAGATTAAAAGTCTCATGCTGTACCAACTGAGTTAACAAGGCCTGATACAGTACTTCGACTCTGTCTGTTATTGGACGGATGCAGCTGTTGTCTACACCCCAAGGGCGGGAATTTGTTCCACCAACTATGAAGCAGTTTCCTATCAATTCCCCAGATTATCAGTAAATCCACTTCCAGAAGCCCCAAAGTGTGATATATTCCTCTCACTCATCAATAATAAAACTGAAGTCTTTTTACCTTCCAAATGCTGCCATCTATTTTGTCAGTATTTATTTCTCTCTCCTTTTTATTTAGTTCATGCATTTCTTCAGAATTTTTTTTTTCAATTATATCTGAGGGAAGAAATGAACAGATCCGGCAGCTCATAACTGGGCATCCATGAGGCACTGTGGGCCATCAGCAGCAGCAGAATTGTATTTAAACACAATATGTTACCTCATGGCCTGACATATCCCTCACTCTACCATTACCATCAAGCCAAGGGAGCAATAGTGGTTCAATGAAGTGTGCAGGAGGGCATGTCAGGAGCAGCACCAAGCAGACCTAAAAATGAGTGAAGCTACAACACAGGATTACTTGCATGTCAAATAGCGGAAGCAGCATGCAATAGACAAAGCTGAGTGATCTCACAACCAACAGATCAGATCAAAGCTCTGCAGTCCTGCCAGATCCAGTCCTGAATGGTGGTGGATAATTAAACAATTAACAGGAGGACGAGGCTCCACAAATATCCCCATCCTTAATGATAAGGGAGACCAGTATATCAGTGCAAAATACAAGGTTGAATCATTTGCAACCATCTTCAGCCAGAACTGCCAAGTAGATGATCAATCTCGGCCTCCTCCTGAGGTCCCCAGCATCACAGGTGCCAATCTTCAGCTAAATCCACTTCACTCCACATGATATCAAGAAATGGCTGAAGGCTCTGGATACTGACAACATCCTGGCTGCAGTGCTGAAGACTTGTGCTCCAGAACTAGCCACACCGCCCGCCAAGCTACAACACTGGCATCTACCCAGCAATGTGGAAAATTGCCCAGGTATGTTCTGTATACAAAAGGCAGGACAAATCCAACCCGGTCAATTCCTGCCCGATCAGCCTCCTCTTGATCATCAGAAAAGTGATGGAAGGTGTCGCTGACAGTGCTATCAAGCAGCACTTACACAGCAATAACCTACTCACCAATGCTCATTTTGGGTTCCACCAGGGCCACTTAGTTCCTGACCTCGTTATGGCCTTGGCCCAAATATGGACAGAAGAGCTGAATTCAGGAGGTGAGGTGAGGTGACAGTGACTGCTCTTGCCAAGGGCATCAAGGAGCCCTTGCAAAATTGAAGTCAATGGCAATCAAGGAGAAAAATCTCCACTGGTTGGAGTCATACCTTGCGCAAAGGAATATGGTGCTGGTTTTTGGTGGCCAATCATCTCAGTACCAGACATCGCTCAGGAGTTCCTCAGGGTAGTGTCCTAGGCCCCAACCGTCTTCAGTTGCTTCATCAATAAACTTCCTTCCATCATAAGGTCAGAAGTGGAAATGTTCACTGATGATTGCAAAATGTTCAGTTGCATTAGTAACTCCTCAGATACTGAAGCAGTCCGTGTCCACATGTAGATAGACCTGGGCAAGATTGGGCTTGGACTGATAAGTGGCAAGTAACATGCACGCCACAAAAATGCCAGGCAATGACCATTTCCAACAAGAGTGAATCTAACCATCTCCCCTTGACAGTCAATGACATTACCATTGCTGAATCCTTCACAATCAACATCCGGGGGTTACCAATGAGCAGAAACTGAATTGGATCAGTCATAAAAATACCGTAGCTACAAGAGCAGGTCAGAGGCTGGGAATTCTGCTGCAAGTAACTCACCTCCTGTCCACCATCTACAAGGCACAAGTCAGGAGTGTGATGTAATACTCCCCACTTGCCTGGATGAGTGGAGCTCCAACAACACCAAAGAAACTCAACACCATCCAGGACAAAGCAGATCACTTGATCAGCACTCCATCCACTACTTTAAATATTCACTTCCTGCACCACCAGTGAACAGTGGCAGCAGTGTGTACCATCTACAAGATGCACTGCAGCAACTCACCAAGCCTCCTTCGACAGCACCTTCCAAACCCCCAACCTCGACCACCTAGAAGGACATTGGATGAATGGGAACACCACCATCTGCAAGCTCCCCTCCAAGTTACACACTGTACTGACTGGGAACTATATCACCATTCCTTCACTGTCACTGGATCAAAATCTTGGAACTCCCTTCCTAACAGCACTGTGGGTTTACGTACAACACATGGACTGCAGCAGCTCCAAAAAGGCAGCTCACCACCACCTTCTCAAGGGCAATTAAGGATGGACAATAAAGGCTGCGTTTGCTGACAACGCAACCACTAAGTGGCACAACTCGCTTGCTCCCCCTGATTTGCACCGGCCGCTTCCACCCTCCACAGTCGCTCGCTCCAGACCTCGCTGCTCCCCCACACCACTTCCCTGGCCGATTGTCTCCCGATCATGTCACCCCATTCTCCAGTCGTTCGCTCACTCCCCATCCCCCCTCCCCTCCAGCCGCTTGCTCTAGGCTGCGCTGCTTCCCTTCTCTCGGCTACTTGCTCCCACGTTTGTCCAGTCTCCACGTGCCGCCCGAAGAAGCAAGGTGGGCTGCAAAGTATGACGTAGGAGTGAGTAGTGAGTGGCCTAGAGGAGGGAAGTGGCACGGCCTAGAGCTAGCGGCTGGAGCGGGGGTTGGGGGGCAGAGAGCAAGCGGCCATAGAGCAGGATGACGCGAGTGGGGAACAATTGTCCAGGGGAGCATCGAGGTGTAGAGCGAGCGACTGAGGGGAGGAAACGTCGAGGCCTGGAGCGAGTTGCCGAGGGGGGAGAGCTCCAGCCTCAAAGTCTCCTATTCAGCCGCTTCCTCCAGCTGAGTGAGGGGCTGGATACCCGATGACTCTTTAGCGCACATGTGCGAAGATGGACCAGGCGCAGATATGCGATGATGTTGGCGCTGCGCAATGACATCATCCTACGCATGTGCCACTTAATCCTGGCAAGATGTAGCTGTGCCTATGCACAGCTTGGCACAGTCCGATGATGTCAGCGGGCCGCTGCGTTGACAGGAATCACATTGTGTCAGCAGTGCCCACAGCCCACGAAACAATAAAAAAGAGATTTACCACAATGGTAACAGGGTGAGGGATTTCAGTTATGTGAAGAGATTGGAGAAGCTGGGGTTGTTCTCCTTGCAGCAGAGAAAATCCAGAAGAGATTTGACACATTTGTTCAAAATCATGGACGTTTTCAATAGTTTAAATCAGGAGAAACTGTTTCCTGTGGTAAAAGGGTCAGTAAGCAGAGGACACAGATATCAGGTGATTGGCAGAAGAACCAGAGGTGACATGAAGAACCATTTTATACACAGCAATGTGTTGTGATAAAGAAATAAAAGACTTGCATTTCTATAGCACCTTTCAAGACCACTGGATATATCAAAGCACTTTGTAGACAATGAAATACTTTTGAAGTGTAATCACTGTTGTAATGTCAGAAATGCAGCAGCTGATATTCACAAACAGCAATGTGATAATGACCAACTGATCTGATTGAGGGGCAAATATTGATCACAACACCAGGGAGAATTGCTCTTCACTTGTTTGAAATTGCAGCATGGGATCTTTTACATTCACCCAAACATGCAGACCAGGTCTTGGTTTAACATCACACCTGAAAGGCAGCACCTTCAGCACCCTCAGTGCTGTACTGGAGTGTCAGCTGTGAAATCTGAACCCAGAAGCTTGTGATTTCGAGGTGAGTGTGATCAACTGAGCCACAGCTTTTACCTGAGTCTCAATCCTTCTACCAACAGTTTCTCTCTATAGGGTCTGTCACGACCCCTCATGATTGTGAACACCTCTATCAAATCTCCTCTCTAAAGAGAACAACCCCAGCTTCTCCAATCTATCCACGTAACTGAAATCCTAACCACATGTCGCAGAAAGGAATTTTTCCTCAAGTTCCTTCTGGTTTTGTGAGTCACCTTAAATCAATAACCTTCGGTTATTGACCTTTCAGCAGTTAGAAACAGTTCCTCAGTATTTACTCTACCTCAAACCTTCAAGGAAGCTCTGCAAAATAACTGAAAATCAAGTTGTCAGAAGTGGGATTTAAACACATGCCTCCAGTGAAAGCTGCAACCTGAACAGAGAAGCTGAAACCACTCAGTCACCTCAACTGTTCAGACCTTTTTGACCTCGTCCTCACTTCTGTACTTTGAAAGGTTCACTCAGTTCAGGAACTTGTTCAATGTTACTGGAATGCTCAGTGACTGGGATATTAACTCCCCCGGGTTTTCCTGAGCTTGTTCTCGGTGTATGGGGATGTTTGTCCTGGGCTGTGGAATCTTGCATCCCTGTAATGGACATTAACCCACTGATTGAATCTGTATTCGCTGCTTTCCGCTGGTGCTGGGTAATTGCAGAATGTGGGGCCGGAATGTTGCTGCTTGTCCCGGCCTCACTCACTCTGGGAAAGAGTGAATAATTGATGCGTCTGTTTCTGTACCTGAAATGTGACTTCGATCTGCTGTTATTAACCGAGGCAGCGCTGCAGAAGGATACGTTAATAAGCTCTCACTAATCAACTACAAACAGTCAGAATGTGTAACTTTGAGCAGCGCTTTCTGCACCGTCAGGGCTGGAAAATGGAGGGAGGGAGAGACAGTGTCAGTATCTGAGTATGTACAGCACTGTACAGAGAAAGAGTCAATATACCGGGGCTGAGACACAGTGCATCTTTTCACATTTAATCACAATAATATCCACAGTCAGGAGCTGAAAATGATGAAAAACCGAATAGCAAGAGCAAAAGTAAGAAAAGTCAGTAATTATAGATGAGCTGATCAGCTTTCACTGTGTTACCTGGTAGTCTACTGTTTTATATTCAATGCTCTCTCAACTGTGGCCAGGGAATGATTTCTTCTCAAAGGCTGAACATTAACAAAACTGCTTGTAATTTAAAATCTTTTAAAAGTAATTCCATGGAGCGAATGGGGCAAAAGTCAAATAACTGCATCAATCATAGGAGAGCTGGTTGGTGATGACGTGGATGTGTCTGCAGTGTGCAGGACCAGACTGTTTCTATAGATTCACAATGAATGTTCCATCTTTATTTATAACAGTAAAACTGATAGTGGACAATGGCTATACTGGTTGCAGCAACCTGAAGCTTTAACTCATTAACACCCGACTTTAGGGTAATTTTGAAAGAACAACATGCAGCTCTGTCAGTTAGTGTGTTTGTTTGTTCACCTACAATTTGATGGTTCAAGCACATAATTGGATGAGGCTTTATTAAATTAAACTCTTCCACATCTGCTATATTACTCTTGCTGTTGATTTTTCAAAGATAAGGTTAATCAAGTCTTTCTTTGTGAAATCCATGCTGACTGTGTTTTATTATTTTTCATTTCCATCTGTATTTTCTACTTTGGAGGATTACAGGATATTATCATTTTTTTTATTCAGTCATGGGAGGTGGGTGTCGCTGGCTGGGCCAGCATTTATTATCCATCCCTAATTGCCTTGAGAAGGTGGTGCTGAGCTGCCTTCTTGAACCACTGCAGTCCATGTGCTGCTGTTATGAAGAGAGTTCCAGGATTTTGACCCAGCAACAGTGAAGGAACGGTGATACAGTTACAATTCAGGATGGTGTGTGGCTTGGAGGGGAACTTGCAGGTTGTGGTGTTCCCATGCATCTGCTGCCCTTGTCCTTCTAGGTGATAAAGGTCGCGGGTTTGGAAGGTGCTGTCTCAGGAGCCTTGGCGCATTGCTGCAGTGCATCTTGTGGATGGTACACACTGCTGCCACTGTGTGCCAGTGATGGAGGGCATGAATGTTGTAAATGGGGTGCCAATCAAGCGGGCTGCTTTGTCCTGTTGAGTTTATTGAGTATTGTTGAAGCTGCATCCAGCCAGACAACTGGAGAGTATTCCATCATACCCCTGACTAATGTACAGGCTTTGGGGAGTCAGGAGGTGAGTTACTTGCCGCAGGATTCATAGTCTCTTGACCTGCTCTTGTAGCCATAATATTTATATGGCTACTGCAGTTCAGTTTCTGCTCAATGGTAACCCCCAGGTTGTTGAGAGTGGGGGATTCAGCGATGGTAATGCCATTGAATGTCAAAGGGAGATGGTTAGATTCTCTCTTGTTTGGGATGGTCATTGTCTGGCAGTTGTGTGGTGAGAATCTTATACATCTTTATTGTCGGGTACTCTATTGTACTGTTGAGTGACTACACTTGAAAAGTCCTTCCTTCATTGGTTGTAAAAGGCTTTGCAATGTCCTGTGGTCGTGAAATGCAAGTCTTGCTTTTTCCATTGTTATCAGTGACATTGTGATCAAAAGATCGGATTCATGAGCACAAAGTTTAAATCAATTTTGATTAAAATAATGTAAAAGCATCTATATTTTTGTACTATACTTAATAATCTCCATCTTCCTATCCTTACCAAGTACAATGTCTTTGACCCTGAAATTGATTCCACAATCGCAGTCCCTCAGACAATTTCAGCTCAGTTCTGATGAAAGGTCACAGATCTGAAACGTGAACTCTGTTTCTCTCTCCACAGATGCTGCCAGACTTGCTGAGTATTTCCAGCATTTTTTGTTTTTATTTCAGATTTCCAGCATCTGCAGTATTTTGCTTCTGTGTTACTTTGAAAGTTAAAACTGACCCACCAGTCTACAATTCACACTGGGGTCTCCCATGAAATGATTCTGTATAATGTTGATGTAATGAATACAGACTCCGAGCACAAAGCTTCCTGTGGGGAATTGAGGATATGAAAACCAGCAGACTCTGCAGGAATTTCCACTGGGAACACAAATTCACAAAATCTGCCTTTTATATTTGGATTCATTTTGATTGTCCTTCTGGAAAATTATTTTGAAACAATTTAAACATCAACCCACAGCTCCATGACTGGGTCAATTATGAGGTCATCCTCTGACAGGTCATGTGACAGCTGGAGCCACAAGACGTCAGAACCAGATTTGTGACTGGATTAAAACCCGGAATCCTGTCCCAATGGCTTTTCAAATAAAGCTGTTGCTGTTTGAAAACACAGCAGTTAAACTTTCTGCCTGACCATGAGGGGAGCTAGGGAGAAATTTACAAAACTAAATCCTTTTACAAAATAGTTCAAAAACCATTCACTGAGAAATCATGTGAGGACTCATATGCAGTAGAGAATCAAGCAGAATACAGAAAGTGCAGAGGAGAGCTGAAAAAGGAAAAGAGATCAGCAAGCTGTATGAGAAAAGATTAGCAGGTCACATACCTGGGAACACTGAAGTCTTTTCCCAACATATGGACAGTCAATGAAAGGGTGGGTCAATTAGGAGATCCTGTGGAGGCAGAGGGTGTGGCTGAGGCACTAATTAAGTACATTTCATCTGTCACAAAACAAACGGGTGCTGCAAATGTCACAGTAAAGGAGGAGGAAGTGGAGAATTTGGAGGGGATGAAAATAGATAAAGAGGAGACAATTACAAGGTTAGCAGTGCTCACAGTAGACAAGTCACCCGGTCTGGATGGGCTGCATCCTGGGTTGCTGAGGGAAGTAAGGGTGGAAATAGCGGAGACTCGAACCACAATCTTTCAATCCTCCTTGAATATGGGAATGATGCCAGAGGACTGGAGGACGGAGGTAAGCTTGGGTAGGTCGATCTTAGTTTAACTTGACCATTTTTATAATGTATCCATTGTCATAACTAACAACGTTACGAAAGCCATTTTATAATTAACACATGACCAAAGGAACCATTTTGTGTTCAGTACTAATGTTTATATCCTGTATAATTAATTAGTAGCTACCCATCCTGAAACAGATGATTGTAAAAGTAATGAACCTTGATTGAGTTATAATTAATGAATCAATAAACATTTCAGAGAGAATGGGTTTTCATTTAAAGTTTGTTCAATCTAATTACTGTGTGTTTCTGTGTCTTTGTGGGAAAGGGCAGTTTCAGCTAAATTTATTCAAACAATGGACCTTTCTAGGACCCCTGATAAAACCCATGGTATGCTACATCGTGACCTTCAAGAGTCTTGATTTAATGAACAGGAAACTTGTTTCAGATCAGATTGGGAGACAGTGTGAAACCACTCCATTGTACTCATATCTGAGATTCTGAGGACAGGTGACTGTTGGTGGAAGACATTATTAAGAACTAATTAAATGTACCTAGCAACAGCTAGGACCAATTATTATTTTACATGGTGGTGTGATGGCCATCCAGGGGTTAAAAGTAGGGATCTTGTCAGGTTTCAGTGTGCAGGAACACTAGAAGATCTCAGGGGTAAAGGCTCAGATCATCGACCAAGTTCTCCACCTGATGAGGGATCTAGACTGGACAAAGAGGACCGTGACACTCTGAGACCAAGCTCGACCAGTCCCCAGAGCTGTAAAGTTATATTCCCCAAATTTGTTCAGTATAATTTTACTTTCAATTATTAAGTACTATTTTACTCTCAATAAAAGTTCTGGACTTATTAATCAAGTATCCTGTTGCTTTAATTGGTTAAAGTCATTCCCAAAGTGATTGTCCACAATAGACTTTCCAGAATTAAAAGATAAGTCTGCAAGGGTTGTGAATATTACAGCCCTGTTTAAAAAGAGAGATAAACCCAGGAACTACAGACCAATTAGTCTAATGTCGGTGGTGGGGAAACTTTTAGAGACAATTATCCAGGAGGAAATTAACTGTCACTTGGTAGAACATGGGCTAATAAATGACAGCCAGTACACTTTGGTTAACAGAAGATTGTGTCTGAAATAATTAATGAATTAATTTCTTTGATGAAGTTTCAGAGAGAGTTGACGAGGGTGGTGAGGTTAATGGTACGTGTCTGGACATCAAAATTGTGTTTGAAAAGATACCATAAACTAGACTTGGGGCAGCACAATGGCACAGTGGTTGGCACTGCAACCTCACAGCTCTCGCAATCCAGGTTCAGTTCTGGGTACTGCCTGTGCAGAGTTTGCAAGTTCTCCCTGTGACTGTGTGTGTTTCTGCTGGGTGCTCTGGTTTCCTCCCACAAGCAAAGACTGCAGGTTGATAGGTAAATTGGCTGTTGTAAATTGCTCCTAGTGTAGGTAAGAGAATGGTGGGGATGTGGTAGGGAATATGGGATTATGGTGTAGGATTACTATAAATGGGTGGTGGTTGGTCAGCACAGACTCAGTGGGCCGGATGGCCTGTTTCAGCTTTACATCTCTCTATGACTTGCAAACAAAATTCAAGCAGATGGGATTAAAGAGGCAGTGGCAGTGTGGATCCAAAATTGGCTGCAGGGTAAAAAGTAGGGTGAATGCTTGTTTTTCAAAATGGAGGCAGTTATACAGTGATGTCCTTGTTGCAATATGTTCAATGTCAGACCCCGAGCTGTCCGAGGGATGGGGCAATTTGTGACATTCCTGTGGTTGCAATATTTGCAGTGTCTGACCTTGATCTGTCACAGGGACGTGGCATTTATGAGGTCCCTGTGGGGTGCTGTTTGTTTGGTGTATCACACTGACCTGTCCCAGAGAGCGGGAAGGTTGTGATGTCCTTGTGGGTTGCAATCTGTTCAGTGTCTGACTCTGATCTGTACCAGAGATGGGGCAGTGTGTGATATCCTTGTGCATGTCATCGAGGCCCACTGGTATGTGGTTCCATCCTGATGCCAAGAAACAGAGCCCCATCTCTGGGCAAAAAGTCTCACTTCTCAAGGGGTGTCTCGAGAAGACACAGTGGCGCAGTGGTTACCACCGCAGCCTCACACCTCGAGTGACCCGCGTTCGATTCTAGGTACTGCCTGTGCAGAGTTTACAAGTTCTCCCTGTGACTGCGTGGGTTTCTGCCGGGTGCTCTGGTTTCCTCCCACAGCCAAAGACTTGCAGGTTTATAGGTAAATTGGCCATTGTAAATTGCCCCTAGTGTAGGTAGGTGGTAGGGGAATTGAGGGGATGTGGTTGGAATATGGGATTAATGTAGGATTAGTATAAATGGGTGGTTGATGGTCGGTACAGACTCGGTGGGCTGGAAGGACCTGTTTCAGTACTGTATCTCTAAATAAATAAATAAGAAGGCTGAGGCAGTAAACCTGGACAGTAAATCCGGAGTGGAGTCCTGGAGGCTTATCAGGCAGTTTTCCAGCAACTCCGACAGCAGAGCTGGTAACAAACAGTACTGGTTTTTCCTTTCCTTTGGACAATACCAGCAATGCTGAGAGGGGGTCCTGATGCTCAGGGTCTCCATACTGTTTGCCCAGGCCTGTGCCCTAGAGAGGACACTCCAGCTTCTTGGTTAAACATGAGCACAACCCGGGAATAAACAGTTACTGATTATAAGCTCTCATTCAATTGGTGTAGAGTATGAGCGCCAGGGGTTACTTCGGACAGTGGGAGAGCTCTTAGTGTCTCATTGGATAGCTACCATTCACTCCAAGCTGGGCAGCCCCCAGTCAGTTAGGTGCTGTCCTGCCACGACCTGCTTGCTTCAATAGGTGCTTGGAGCTCAGAGAGTCATCTCTGAACAGACGGATTGATAATCTGTGCACCAAGAAAAACAAACTCAACAAAGAAGACACCAGTCCTTCGCATCACAAGCTGGAATGTAAGGACCATGTGTCCTGGCCTTACCGACAACCTTCTGCAGGTTGATGACACACACAAGACAGCTGTGATGGACAAGGAACTCACAAGGCTCAATGTGGACATTGCTGTGCTGCAAGAAACTAGACTCGTTCAAAGTGGATCCCTCAAAGAGAAACACTACACCTTCTTCTGGCAGGGGAAAGCCCAAGAGGCAACTCGTGAGCATGGAGTGGGTTTCACAGTAAAATACACGCCACTTCAGATGAGTGAACCACCCACAGTAGGCTCAGAGAGACTTCTTACTCTTCACTGGTCAACAAGTGTGGGCCCAGTTAATCTCATGTGCATCTATGTCCCGACACTCACCTCCACCCCAGATGTCAAGGATCAATTCTGTGTGACACTTGACACTGCCATCAGTAGAATTCCCAGCACTGAGGGACTGTACCTTCTAGGAGACTTCAACACAAGCTTGGGTACTGACTACACAGCTTTGCCAATGTGCATAGGGCACCAGGGGATTGTCAAGATGAACGAAAATGGACAGAGGTTGCTGGAGCTATGCTGTCACCATGGATTCTGTGTGATGAACAGCTACTTCCAGGTCAAGCTGTGCTACAAGGTGTCCTGGAGACATCCGAAATCATGCCATTGGCACCAGCTAGACCTTATCTTCACCAGACATACCACCCTCAGCAGTGTCCTCATCACTCGCAGCTATCACAGCGCTGACTGTGACACTGACCACTCCCCAGTGTGTAACAAGGTCAGGCTTCATCCAAGGAAGCTTCATCCATCCATGATGAAAGCTCGTCTCCTGATCAACACTTGCTGAACCACTGATCCAGAAAGGACCCAGGAGTTCCTCAACATCCTTGATCAGGCTCTTTCAGACAACAATGCTCAAGGCCTCAGTGCAGTGTCAAAGTGGAATCATCTGCACACCACCATCTATAACTCTGCACTCACTGTGTATAGGAAAAGAGATGGGAGGAATGCTGACTGGTTTGAGGCTTATTGGACTTAAATGGAGTCAGTTACTGTAACTAAGAGGAGAGCCCTCATGAACTACAAACAAGTCCCCAGCAAACAACATCTAAATGCTCTCAGAGCTGCCAGAAACAAGTCTCTGCAGACTGCTCGGCACTGCACCAATCAATACTGGTTAAAACTCTGCTGATGAATCCGGGGATGCTGGAGGGATGTATGAAGGAATTAAGAAAGCAATGGGCCCAGTAGTAACTAAATCAGCACCTTTTGAAGACAAAGAGAGGGGTGATCATCACTGAACCTAACAAGCAGATGGAAAGTTGAGTGGAGCATTACCTTGAACTCTACATAACGGAGAACATTGTCATTGAAGTAGCTCTCAGTGCCATTCCAGACTTCCCTGTCATGGAGGAACTGGACAGTGAGCCCTCCATAGTCGAGCTCAACAAGGGCTCAAAACATGCGTGATGCAAACATTGTCATCTTGTACAAAATTAAGGGGGATCGCAGTGACTGCAGCAATTATCGGAGCCAGCTGCTCAGTTCCACTCACCTGCTCGATCCCTTTCCTCCTGCAAGTTCCTTTGCTTCAGGTATCCATCCAATTTCCTTTTCAAATCATTGATTGTCTCTACTTCCACCACACTCGTGGGTCAGGACATTACCACTCACAGCATAAAAAATTTCCACCTCACCCAAGGAATGGAAATATTTATATCTTCTATATTTAGCTTATTCTCTATCTCGACGAGAATAGAATGGCAGTCAACATGAAAGGGAACCCAAAAATCTTTGAGCAGTATATAAATAATAAGCAGGTAGTAAGCGGTGAAGTGGGCCCCATGAGGGACAAAGAGGGTAATATATACTTAGAGCTGCAGGGCAATGTTAATCTAGTTAATAAGTACCTTGTATCAATGATCACTAAGGAAGTGGAATTTGACAAAATATCAGTAGAAGTGGAGAGTGTAGAGGCAATGGAGAGGGTACAAATTGAGAGAGGGAGGTACTAAAAAGGCTGGTTATGCTTCAGGAAGATAAATTACCTGGTCCGGATGGCTTTCATCCCAGATTGCGAAAGGAAATGTGGATGCAGATAACAGAAAGGCTTTCTATAATCTTCCAATCTTCCCTGAATACGGGGGAGGTGTCAGAGGATTAAACAGTTGCAAATGTGACACCCTTATTCAAGAAAGGGTGTAAGGACAGTCCGGCTAACTACAGGCCAGTTAGATTAACAGCAGTGGTGGGTAAGGTTTCAAAAAGAACAATCAGGGAAAAAATCAACAGTCACTTGTAGAGGTTTGAGTTAATTAAGGAGAGTGAGCATGGATTTATAAATGGGAGTTCATGCTTGACTAATCTAACTGCATTTTTTGATGAACTAACAGAGAAGGTTTATGAAGGGCATGCAGTGGATGTTGTTTATATTGATTTTAAGAAACGACACATAAAAGGGTGATTAACAACATTGATGTTCATGGAATAGGAGGGTCAGTGTCCAATTGGATAGACAATTGGCTTAAGGACAGAAAACAGCAAGTCGTAATAAATTATTCATTCTCAGACTGGAAGGTTGTCGACAGTGCTGTTCCCCAAGGGTCACTGCTGGAACCACTGCTTTTTACTTGCGACAGATAAATGACTTGTATCTTGGAATATAGAGTAGAATCTCAAAATATGCCGATAACACCAAACTTGGAGAAGTGGCAAACAGTGAGGATGAAATGAACCACCTGCAACAAGACAGTGATAGGCTAGCAGAATGGGCAGACAGGTGCAGATGGATTTTAATAGTGACTAGTGTGAGGTGATGCATTTTAGCAGAAGGAATAGGGAGAGGCAATATATACTTAATGGCACAGTTCTAAAAAGTTTGCAGGAATAGAGGGACCTGTTCACTGAACAATGAACAACGTGAACAATTGCTTCTTGTTGTGTGCTCTCAGATTTGTCACCTTCACTGCACTGGAGTGAGGTGACGTCTACTGGCAGGAAGCAAGAACTGCAATCAAGCAGCAGAAATTCCATCGTCTGTCAGGGTGAAAGAAACATTGCAATGTGAGGAAATAGTGAATGGGTTTGATTGGGTTGATGGAGGCATGATTCCACTTGTGGTGGAGTCCAAAGCAAAGGCCAGAAATATAAAATTGTCATTATTAAAAGATATGAGGAATTCATGATAAATGTATTTAGGTAGTGAGTGGGTGGAATCTAGATAAAATAGAAAGTGAGATTGGGTGGACAGAAGCAGTGTGAAAGGATGGCTCAAACAAAAGGTAAACGCCCTGAAAGGTGAACTCTGTTTCTCTCTCCACAGATGCTGCCAGAGTTTCTGAACATTTCCAACACTTTCTGTTTTTATTTCAGAATTTGCAAGATGTTGCTTTGCTCTGAAAAATAAATGGATGGTCGGCTTTGGCTGCCAGTGAAATACCACAGGAGCTAAAAGGAAGTGGCATGTTGATCTAGGGGTATGATTCTTGCTTAGGGTGAGTGATGAATTAATGTGTGAGAGATCCTGGGTTCCAATCCTGGACAAGTCCTTCTTCTTTGGCATTTTTAGTTTAAGGTCATTGATTGGTTTCAGCCTTGCAGAAGGCGGAATTGATTTCCAAATGGAGGCTGCTTGTGGACCAGAGAGCTGGATTCAAAGAGCTTGATTAACTAAATGTACAGATAGCCAAGTGGGAATATAAAGTTGTTGCAGTAATTGTGACCTGACTCCAAAAACAACAGGACTAGGTTCTGGACTGGAATGGAATGGAATTCTTCAGTGTTTCTGCTGTTTGGCTTGCATTGACTCATCGATTTTCTTGTTTTTCACTTTGTCGATGCCTTTGAATAATTGTGGATCCTTCTTCAGATTGTCTTCTTTCACCAGGTAGTTCTGACCTCTGATGATGATGATCGTAATGAGCTTCAACTCACTGATAGTTTTGGAACTGAACAGATTTCCTTTGCTTGAGTCTATAACATGGAACTCAGTCTGACATGTGGACCCATGGGAGGATTTGAATGCCACCCCTGCGTTGGAGAATACAGTTGCATCCATCCAATAAGAGAGCGAGTAGAAGTGACAGTTCAGTCAGTCAAACATTAAACTTTTAATTTCAGGGTGGTGAGTTTGAGTGCCATTTTGTCTTTCCCTTTTTTAAGGCTTCATTAGCAGAGAGTACAAGGAGTGTTTGAAATGAAATTCAGCAAAAGTATGAGAAAGTCTCACTTTGATTCGAGACTCTTATCTCTCTGCAGCATCTCGCTGTGAAAGATTGAACTTCATCTCATTTCATTCCCAGCTCGGGGTCAGTGCGGCTCTGTGGGACTTCTGGCTGTCTCCTACTTCACAATCCATCAGTGCTGAGAAAGCAATGGGGAATATTATTCACGGCTCTGTAACCTGAGGACACCGATTTAAGGTGAATGGCAAAAGAACCAAAGGCAACATGAGGAAAAACTTCTTTTGCACAGCGAGTGGTTAAGATCTGATATGCACTGCTTGAGAGTGTGATGGAGGCTGATTCAACCATGGCTTTCAAAATGGTATAAGATAATTATCTGAAGTGGAAAAATTGCATGTTTTCATGGAATACATGAGTCTGTGGCATGAGCTGAGTTGCTCGTGCATAGAAGCAGCACAAGCACAATGAGCTGAATGGCTTCCTTTTGTTCTGTAACTATTCTATGATCTATGATTCTTTTCAGAGTGAAATCAACACTCACATACAAGAAACTGACAGGTACACTGTAAACTTCGCATTACCAGACAAGAAATTGACAGATACAGTGTGAAACCCACAGTCACGTTGCAGCAGTTGGCAGGTAACGTGTAAAAATCTTTCTTTCATATCCCAACTGCAAGGTGCAAAGGAAATCAGGTACAAACCCAGGCTCACACTTCAAAGACTGAGAGATACAAAGCAAAACACATATTCACCGACAAGTGCAGAGACGAAGACACACTCAGAGGAGGTGCAGATTAAAGACACATGCATGTAACAGAAACTGATAGGGATAGAATCAAATCCTTTCTCACTTCTCAGAAACTGATAGATATAGACAAAAGCTGATGCTCACATACAAGTTGTTGAAAGATATGTGGTGAAACTCACAGAGCAATAGCAGAAACAAACAAGTACTGAATAATACCCACAGTCACGGACAAAAAACTGAAATATACTGAGTTAAACACCACTTTCTCACACCAGAAACTCATGGCTACAAAGTGAAGCTGACTCTATCCTCCCAGGCACTGACAGGTGCAAAAGAAAACACTCCCGACGATTCCAGGACATGAAATGTACGTAATAAAACCTTTCAGCTGAAAGAATAGCATTAATGACAGGTGTGATACCCAGAATGCTCAGCGGCCTAGAATCCGCCCTATCTGTGACAGGAGCGGGGCGCGCAGGCGCGGTAGAGAGCTTTGTCAGCAGCAAGAGCTGCGGGTTCGGAGTTGGAGCGGGATATTCACAAAGTGCGAGAAGACTTTGCGGGCTCACACAGCTGGAGCAGGGCCTCAGGGCCACAATAAGATGGAACAATCCCATCTGTATCCCTGCGGATGGCGGTGGTGAAGCTTTTCCCGGTGAGGCTTCCCGAAACGGCGTCCATAAATGGATAAGAATTGGGGACTGGGCAGGGAGCGTCTCTAAATGAATAAAGTTTGGGTACTGGTCAGGGAGCGTCTGCAAATGGATAAGAATTGGGGACTGGGCAGGGAGCGCCTGCAAATGGAAAAGAATTGGGGGACTGGGCAGGGAGCGTCTCTAAATGAATAAGATTTGGGTACTGGTCAGGAGGCGTCTGTAAATGGATAAGAATTGGGGACTGGGCAGGGAGTGTCTATAATTGAATTAGAGTTGGAGACTGGGCAGGGAGCGTTTCTAAATGAATAAGATTTGGGGACTGGGCAGGGAGCGTCGATAAATGCTTAAGAATTGGGGACTGGTTCGGGAGCGTTTTTTTATTCGTTCGTGGGATGTGGGCGTCACTGGCTCGATCTCAGCTCGAGTAATGTGACCAGTTCTGGGCACCAGGCTTTTGAAAGGACATCAAAGCTTCTGAGACAGTTCAGAGGAGATTTACTAGAATGATACCAGAGATGAGGGGTGTCAGTTCTCTGGACAGGCTGGTGAAGCTGGGATTGTTCTCCTCAGAGTAGAGAAGGTTAAGGGAAGATTTAATAGAGGTGTTCAGAATCATGAAGGATGTTCATAGGGTAGAGAGGGAGAAACCGTTTCCACTGTCCTGGGGGTCAGTAACCAGAGGACACAGATTTAAAATAATTGGCCAAAAATGTCAAGGGGAGGTGAGGAGAGATCTTTTTACCCAGTAACTGATTCGGATTTGGAATGAATTGTCTGACAGGGTGGTGGAAACAGATTCAATTATAACTTTCATAAAGGAATTGGACAAATATTTCAAAGTGAAATTCTCCAGGATTATGGGGAAATAGGCAGGGGGTTGGACTAATTGCATCTTTTTGTCAGAGAGTCAGCAGAGGCACAATGGGGCCGAATGGCCTCTTTCTGTGCTGTATGATTCTATGAACATAAGAACGAGGAGCCGGAGTCGGCAAGTCAGCCACTCGAGCCTGCTCTGCCATTCAATACAATCATGGCTGATCTCATCACGGCAGTTCTTGTTTCTTGCCAGTAGATGTCACTTCACTCCAATACAGTGAAGTTTACAAATCTGAGAGAGACACAACAGGAAAGAATTGTTCACATTATAGTGAATGTGTGGGAATTGGAAATACTAGGAGTGGAGACGAGTTATTACTTGTCTGCTCGATCCCCATAGCCCTGTAAAATTATTTCCTTCAAGTGCCCATTCAAATTCCTTTTGTAATCCTCGATTGTCTCCATTTCCACCGCCCTCATCACCAATCAGTGTAAGAAAGTTCTTGCGCACATTCCCCCTGTACCTCCTGTCCAAAACCTTCAATCTGTGTCCCCTAGTCCTTGTACCAATAGTTAACGGGAACAATGTTTCCTTGCCAACTTATTTAAAACTGTCATGCTCGAAAACACATCTATCAATTCTCCCCTCACTCTCCTTTGATGCAGGTAGAACAACCCTAGCTTTTCCAACCTTACCTTGTAACTAAAATCCTCCATCCCTGGATCCATTCTGGTGAATTTCCTCTGCATCCTCTCAAGGACGCTCACATTCTTTCTTAAGTGTGGTAAGCAAAACTGGAAGCAACACTCCAACTGGGGCCTAACCAGAGCTTTATAATGGTTCAGCATAACTTCCCTGCTTTGTACTCAATGCATCTTTTTTTCAAGCCCAAGATCCCATATGCTTTGCTAACCACTCTCGCAATATGTCTTGCCACCTTCAAAGATTGATGCACATGAACCCCAAGTCCCTCTATTCCAACACACACTTTAGAACTGTGCCATTAAGTAAATATTGCCTCTCCCTATTCCTTATGCCAAAATACATCACCTCACACTTGTCACTATTAAATTCCATCTGCCACCTGTCTGCCCATTCTGCTAGCCTATCATTGTCCTGTTGCAGGCAGTTCATATCATCCTCACTGTTTGCCACTCCTCCAAGTTTGTTGTCATCGGGATATTTTGAGATTTTACTCAATATTCCAAGATCCAAGTCATTTATCTTTAGCAAAAAAAGCAGTGGTTCTAGCACTGACCCTTGGGGAACACCACTGTCGACTATCCTCCAGTCTGACAAAGAATCATTTAATAAGACTCCCTATTTTCTGTCCTTAAACCAATTTTCTATCCAATTGGACACTGACCCTCCTATACCACGAACCTCAATTTTGTAAACCCCACTTTTATGTGGTACCTTGTCAAACGCTTCCTTAAAATCCATATAAACAACATCCACTGCATTCCCTTCAGCAAGCTGCTCTGTTAGCTCATCAAAAAATGCAGTTCGATTAGTCAAGCATGAACTCCCATTTATAAATCCATGCTCACTCTACTTAATTAACTCAAACCTCTCCAAGTGACTGTTGATTTTTTACCCTGATTATTCTTTCTAAAACCTTACCCACCGCTGCTGTTAATCTAACTAGCCTGTAGTTAGCCGGACTGTCCTTACACCCTTTCTTGAATAAGGGCGTCGCATTTGCCACTGTTTACTCCTGGCACCTCCCCCGTATCCAGGGAAGATTGGAAGATTATGGCAAACTCTTCCATTATCTGCATCCGCATTTCCTTTCGCAACCTGGGATGCCAGCCATCCAGACCAGGTGATTTATCTACCCTAAGCACAGCCAGCGTTTTTAGTACCTCCCTCTCTCAATTTGTACCCTCTCCATTGACTCTACTCTCTTCACCTCGACTGATATTTTGTCAAATTCCACTTCCTTAGTGATCACTGATACAAAGTACTCATTAAGTAGATTAACATTGCCCTGCACCTCTAAGCTTATATTATCCTTTTTGTCCCTAATAGGCCCGACTCAACCTCTTACTACCCACTTATCATTTACATGCTGCTCGAAGATTTTTGGGTTTCCTTTCATGTTGACTGCCAGTCTATTCTCATAGAAATAGAGAATAAGCAAATATAGAAGATGTAAGTATTTCCCATCCTTGATGAGGTGGAACTTTCTTTTGTTGTGGGTGGTAATGACTTGGCCCACGAGTGTGGTGGAAGCAAAGACAATCAATGATTTGAAAAGGAAATTGGATGGATACTTGAAGGAAAGAAACTTGCAGGAGGAAAGGGATCGAGCTGGTGAGTGGAACTGACCAGATTGCTCCGGGGAGAGCCAGCATGGACGTGATAGGCCAAACGACCACCTTCTGTGCTGTAAATGACTCTGTGTTGTTTCTCAAATTCAATCCACTGGTGCTTGGTAAATAATTTCAAAGTAAATTGTGCAACCGGAAAATCAAAACCAAGGCAAGGGACGCATAAGGAAGCAAAATTGCTAAAACCCGGGATTGAACCAGGGACTTTTAGATTTTCAGCCTGACGCTCTCCCAACTGAGCTATTTCAGCCCTACATTAGCAGTGGCTTGGTGTCCTTGTTTTGGAAGAAAATACATACATTCAAGTTTTCCAAAAAATTAAAGAACACAACATGTGAGTAATATTCCCCATTGCTTTCTCAGTACTGATGGATTGTGAAGCGGGAGACAGCCAGAAGTGCCACTGAGCCGCACAGACCCCGAGCTGAGAATGAAATGAGATCAAATTCAATCTTTCATAGTGAGATGCTGCTGAGAGGTAAGAGTCCTGAATCAAAGCAAGACTTGCTCATTTCAAACACTCCCTGTGCTCTCTGCTCATGAAGCCTTACAAAAGGGAAAAACAGAATGGCACTCAAACTCACAACCCTGCCATTAAAAGTCTCATATTCGACTGACAGAACTGTCACTTCTACTCGGTCTCTTCTTGGATGGATGCAACTCCAACGCAGGGATGGCATTCAAATCCTCCCATGGGTCCACATGTCAGACTGAGTTCCATGTTGTAGACTCAAGCAAAGGAAATCTGCTCACTTCCAGAACTATCAGCGAGTTGAAGCTGATTACAATCAACATCATCAGAGGTCAGAACTACCTGGTGAAAGAAGACACCCTGAAGAAGGATCCACAATTATTCAAAGGCATCGACAAAGTAAAAAACAAGAAAATCGATGAGTCAATGCAAGCCAAACAACAGAAACACTGAAGAATTCCATTCCATTCCAGTCCAGAACCCAGTCCTGTTGTTTTTGGAGTCAGGTCACAATTACAGCAACAACTTTATATTCCCACTTGGCTATCTGTGCATTTAGTTAATTGCAATTTTGTCGACAAGCTCTTTGAATCCAGTTGTCTGGTCCTCAAGCCAGGTCCGGATGGAAGTCAATTCCACCTTCTGCAAGGCTGAAACCAATAGATAACCTTAATCTAAAAATGCCAGCAGACCAGGGCTCGTCCGGGACTTGAACCCGGAAGTTCTGGCATGTTAATGAACCATACTCTCTAAGCGAGAATCATACCCCTAGACCAACGAGCCACTGACAGGTCAGGTTTTATTAGCTGCTGTGGAATTTCACTGGAACCCCCCAGCCAATCATCCATTTTTTTTTCAGATCAAAGCAACATCCTGCAAATGCTGAAATAAAAACAGAAAGTGCTGGAAATGTTCAGCAGCTCTGGCAGCATCTGTGCTGTAAGAAACACAGTTAACGTTTCAGGGCACTCACCTTTTGTTTCAGCCATCCTTTCAGACTGCTTCTGTCCATCCAATCTCACTTTCTATTCTATCCACATTCTAACCATTCACTCCGTTACTACATTTTTCATGAATTCCTCATTTCTTTTATTAATGACAATTTTGTATTTCTGGCCTTTGCTTCAGACACCACTGCATGTGGAATCATGTCTCCATCTACCCAATCAAACCACTTCGCTGGATCCGCGCATTGCAATGTTTCTTTAACCCTGACAGACTGTGGAGTTTCTGCTGCTTGATTGCAGTTCTTGCTTCCCGCCAGTAGATGTCACCTCACTCCAATACAGTGAAGTTGACAAATCTGAGAGAGACACAACAGGAAATAATTGTTCACATTATAGTGAATGTGTGGGATTCAGAAATACTCGGAGTGGAGACGAGTTATTATTGCACTCTGCTATAACATCTTTTATAATGGACTCCAGCATTTTCCCCACGACTGATGTCAGGCTTCTTTTGGGCCTCCTTATCTCGAGAGACAATGGATACGCGCCTGGAGGTGGTCAGTGGTTTGTGAAGCAGCGCCTGGAGTGGCTATAAAGGCCAATTCTGGAGTGACAGGCTCTTCCACAGGTGCTGCAGAGAAATTTGTTTGTCGGGGCTGTTGCACAGTTGGCTCTCCCCTTGCGCCTCTGTCTTTTTTCCTGCAAACTACTAAGTCTCTTCGACTCGCCACAATTTAGCCCTGTCTTTATGGCTGCCCGCCAGCTCTGGCGAATGCTGGCAACTGACTCCCACGACTTGTGATCAATGTCACACGATTTCATGTCGCGTTTGCAGACGTCTTTATAGCGGAGACATGGACGGCCGGTGGGTCTGATACCAGTGGCGAGCTTGCTGTACAATGTTTCTTTGGGGATCCTGCCATCTTCCATGTGGCTCACATGGCCAAGCCATCTCAAGCGCCGCTGACTCAGTAGTGTGTATAAGCTGGGGGTGTTGGCCGCTTCAAGGAATTCTGTGTTGGAGATATAGTCCTGCCACCTGATGCCAAGTATTCTCAGAAGGCAGCGAAGATGGAATGAATTGAGACGTCGCTCTTGGCTGGCATACGTTGTCCAGGCCTCGCTAACCGGTATATAATTCGCTGTTTTCTTTCTGCCTCTTTTTTTAAATAGTGGAGTTACATTAACTACCGTCCAATCCATTGGAACTGTTCCAGAGTCGATAGAATTTTGAAAAAAGACCAGAAATGCATCTGCTATTTCAAGGGCCACTTCCTTAAGTACTCTGGGATGTAGATTATCAGGCCCTGGGGATTTATCGGCCTTCAATCCCATCAATTTCCCAAACATTCCCTACTAATACTGATTTCATACAGTTCCTCCTTCTCACTAGACCCTATGTTCCCCAACATTTCTGGGAGATAATTTGTATCCTCCTTTGTGAAGACAGATCCAAAGTATGTATTTAATTGGTCTGCCATTTCTTTGTTCCTCATTATAAATTCCCCCGTTTCTGGCTGTAAGGGGCCCACATTTGTCTTCATTAATCTTTTTCTCTACACATATCTATAGAAGCATTTACAGTCAGTTTTTATGTTCTCTGCTAGCTTACTCTCATACTCTATTTCCCCCTTCTTAATCAATCCTTTTGTCCTCCTCTGCTAAATTCCAAACTGCTCACAATCTTCAGGTTTGCTGCTTGTTCTGGCCATTTTATATTTCTCCTCCTTGGATCTAATACTTTCCTTAATTTCTTTTGTAAGCCACAGTTGAGCCACCCTTCCTGGTTTACTTTTGCACAGACAGGAATGAACAATTGTTGTAATTCATCCATGCGCTCTTTAAATGCTAGCCATTGCCTATCCACTGTCAACCCTTTAAGTAACGTTCCCCAATCTATCATAGCCAACTCCCGCCTCATACCTTCATAGTTTCCTTTGTTTAGATTCAGGACCCGAGTCTCGGAATCAACTCTCTCACTCTCCATCTTAATGAAGAATTTTTCATATTATGGGCACACTTCCCCAAGGGACCCCACACAACAAGATTGTTAACTAATCCTTTCTCATTACACAATACCCAGTCCAGGATGGCCTGTTCTCTAGAGGTGTTATACACCTCTATCAATTCTCCACTCAATCTCCTTTGAGAAAGGCAGAATAATCCTAGCTTTTCCAACCTAACCTTGTAACTGAAATCTCCCATCCCTGGATACATTCTGGTAAATCGCCTCTGCATCCTCTCAAGGACCCTCACATTCTTTCTAAAGTCTGCTGTGCAGAACTGGAAGCAACACTCCAATTGGGGCCTAACCAGAGTTTTATAATGGTTCAGCATAACTTCCCTGCTTTTGTACTCAATGCCTCTATTTATAAAGCCCAAGATCCCATATGCTTTGCTAACCACTCTCGCAATATGTTTTGCCACCTTCAAAGATCGGTGCACATGAACCCCAAGTCCCTCTATTCCAGCACACTCTTTAGAACTGTGCCATGAAGTATATATTGCCTCTCCCTATTCCTTATGACAAAATACATCACCTCACACTTGTCACTATTAAATTCCATCTGCCACCTGTCTGCCCATTCTGCTAGCCTATCACTGTCCTGTTGCAGGCAGTTCATATCATCCTCACTGTTTGTCACTCCTCCAAGTTTGGTGTCATCGGCATATTTTGAGATTCTACTCTGTATTCCAAGATCCAAGTCACTTACCTTTAGCAAAAAAAGCAGTGGTTCAAGCACTGACCCTTGGGGAACACCACTGTCGACTATCCTCCGGTCTGACCAAGAACCAATTAATATGACTCGCTGTTTTCAGTCTTTAAAACAATTTACTATCCAAATGGACACTGACCCTCCTAATCCATGAACCCCAATTTTGTTAACCACCCTTTTATGTGCTACTTTATATCATGCTTTCGTAACATCCATATAAACAACATCCACTGCATTCCCTTCATATGCATTCTCAGATAGTTTATCAACAATTGCAGTTAGATTTGTCAAGCATGAACTCCCATTTATAAATCCATGCCCACTCTCCTGAATTAACTCAAACCTCTCCAAAGGACTTGATTTTTTTCCCTGACCTGTTGATCTCGTGCTGATAGCAAGCTCACCGTAGAGCATGTATTTGGCAATGTGACCGTCATCCATTTGGCCCAGTCAACAGAGTCACGGCTGACTCAAGAGGGCAAACATGCTGCGGATCCCTGCACGCTGGTGTTCTTCCGCATTCGGCACTCTGTCCTGCCAGGAGATGCCCAGTATCCATCTGAGGCAGTGGAGGTGGAAGCTGTTCAGCCGCTTTTTTTGGCTTGTATAAGTTGTTGATGCTTCTCTACTATAAAGGAGGGTGCTGAGAACACAAGCCTGGTACACGTGGAGCTTTGTATTTTCGGTCAGTTTGCTGTCGGTTCACACTTGTCTTCTCAACTTTGACATGACAGCTGCAGCATTGGCAATCCTGGTGCTGATTTCAGCATCAAGGGCCAGATTGCTGGTGATTGTTGATGGAAGGTATGTGAAGCTGTTGACAACCTCCAAAGTGAGGTTGTCGATGTTGATGGAAAGTGGAGTCTCTACGTCCTGGCCCGTAACTTTCATCTTCCTGATGCTGATTGTCAGTCCAAATTCTTTGCAGGCCAGGGAGAACCGATTTACAAGCTGCTGTGACTGAACTTCATTATGGGACGTCAGCACAGCATCATCAGCAAATAGCAACTCACAGACTAGGAATTTACCCACTTTGGTCTTGGCGCACAGTCTTGCCAAGTTGAACAGCTTGTCGTCAGCTCTGATGTGCAGGTGAACACCCCCATCTGAGTCATTGAAAGTGTACAATAGCAGCATGGAGAAGAATATGCCAATTATAAATGATGTGATAACTACACAGTTCGAAAATGATGACATGATTGGGCAGAGTCAACATAGATTTATGAAAAGGAAAACAGGTTTGAAAAACGTGTTGAGATTTTTGAGGATGTTACCTATAGAACAGATAAAGGAGAACCAGTGGATGTGTGGTATTTGTATTTTCCTTTGGTAAGGTCCCACACAGGAGGTGAGTAAACAAATTTAGAGCACATAGGCTTGGGGATAATATACTGATATGGATTGAGAATTGGTTAACAGACCGAAAACAGAGAGCAGGAATAACGGGTCCTTCTCAGGATGGCAGGCTGTTACTATTGGGGTACTGCAAGGATCAGTGTTGGAGCCAGAGCTGTTAACAACCTATATAAATGATTTGGATGTGGGAATTAAATGTAATATTTCTAAGTTTGCAGATGACACAAAGCTCGGTGAAGTATGAGTTGTGAGGAGGATGCAGAGAGGCTTCCAGGGGACCTGGAGAGGCTAAGTGAATGGGCAAGAACATGGAATATTTTGTGAATAAGTGTGAAGCTATTCACTTTGGTAGAATAAACAGAAAGACAGAGTATTTCTTAAATGGTGAGAGGTTGGGAAGTGTCGATGTCCAACCAAGGGTGTCCTTGTTCCTGAGACACTAAAAGCTCTTGTGCAGGTGCAGCAATCAATTAGGAAGGCAAATGGTATGCTGTACCCACACGAGGGGTCATGAGTACAGGAGTAAAGATGTCTTGCTGCAATTGTATAGAGCCTTGGTGAATCCGCACTGGAGTATTGTGTACAGTTTAGTCTCCTCATCTTATGAAGGATACACTTGCCATAGAGGGGGTGAAACAGAGGGTCAACAGACTAATCCTTTTTTTGCATTTATTTCATTTCATCTCAGTTTGTTCAGTTTGCTTACCTACTGTTTTTTTTCAGGTTTGTACTTGCTGCTGTTCAATATTCAGTCCGTTAATACCTAATCTGTACTAATGCTTTGTCTTTCAACACACCATTAACATATTGTTTGCCTTTGCTGCATGACCTTTTGGTCAGCTATGTGGCCTTGTCCAATCTACACCTTCTCCTTTGTTATCTCTTGCCCCACCCCCACCTCACTTGCTTATAACCTGTGACTTTTCTAATATATGTCAGTTCCGAAGATGGGTCACTGACCTGAAACGTTAACTCTGCTTCTCTTTTCACAGATGCTGCCAGACCTGCTGAGTGGTTCCAGCATTTCTTGTTTTTATGTCACCAGACTAATCCCTGGGATGGTGGGGTTGTCTTATGAGGAAACTGGGCCTGTATTCCTTAAAGTTTCGAAGAATGAGAGGTGATCTGATTGAAACTGACAAAATTCATACAGGGTGTTACAGTGTGGATGTAGACAGGATGTTTGCCCTGGTTGGTGAGTCTAAAACTAAAGGACATCCTCTCAGAATAAGGAGTAGGCCATTTAAAACTGAGATGGGTGGAATTTCTTCACTCAGACGGTGGTGAATCATTGGAATACTGTGCCCCAGAGGGCTGTGGCAGCTCAATCATGTTGCAGACAGAAATTGATAGAAATCTTGATACTCATGACATCAAGGGATATGGGGATAGCATGGGAAAGGGGCTTTGAGGTAGGTGATCAGCCATGATCGAATTGAATGACAGAGCAGGCTCGACGGGCTGAATAGCTTACTCCTATGTTCCTCTGTTCCTAAGAGAGTTGGCGCCAGCGCGCAGCCCTGCTTTACCCCACTGCTGATCTTGAAAGCGTCTGATGTTGCTGCATTGTAACTGATGGAACTATGCATGTTCTCGTGGAAAGAAGAGATGATGCCCAAGAGGTCAGGAGGGCAGCGTATGTTCCATTGCAGTTTGAAGAGGCCGTCTCTGCTGACAAGATCAAAGGCCTTAGTGAGGTCAATAAAAGTGTGTGAGGCTCTGTGGCGCAATGGATAGCGTGTTGGACTTCTAAATAATGATGAAGACGATATTCAAAGGTTGTGGGTTCAAGTCCCACCAGAGTCAGATTTTGGACCAGAAACAGAGGAGCACAACGGAACAACAAATGAAAAAATGTGCCAAAAGCACAGACTCGGAGACAGAGCGAGAGAGAGAGGAGCAGAGCAGGGGAAAAAAATCGAGGAGTGACGGCACAATGGAGAGTGAGAGCAGGGAAACAGAGAGCCGCTGGGGTGAGGATACAGGATTTGGTTCTTTCTTCGGTGCAGTGGAAGGAGCTGTTTGGTGAGGATCTGGTAAGCTGTGACATCACAGGCAAGCAGGTAGTTGATTGGTTTGGAAGAACCGATCTGCTTGATGCGCATCTGGTAAGTGATTAAGATCCATTTTAGTCCTAACGTTTAAAATAGTAAACAAACTAGTGGTAAGTTTAATAAAATATGCAATAAAATGAATAATTGAATAAAATATTTAAGTAGTTAATTGAAACACGTTAAGGATGACAGGACAGGTGATGTGTCACAACTGCAGCATGTGGGAGTTCCTGGATGCCAGTGTGATCCAGGGCAAACACGTCTGCAGTAAGTGTTTGCGGCTCAAAGAGGGAGAAAAAAGGAATGTAGTGGTAGTAGGGGACAGTATAGTAAGGTGGATTGACTCTGTTCTCTGCAGCAAAAGCAAGAGTCCAGACGGCTGTGTTGCTTGCCGGTGCCAGGATTCAGGACATCTGCTCAGGGCTGGAGCGAAACATACAATGGGAGGGGGAGGATCCAGTCGTCGTGGTCCATGTCGGTACCAACGACATAGGCAGGACAAGGATAGAGGTTCTGCAAAGTCAGTATGAGGAACTCGGCAAAAAATTAAGAAGCAGAACCTCAAAGTTAATCATCTCTGGATTATTACCTGAGCCATGTGCAAATTGGCATAGGACAAATAAGATTAGAGAAAGTAATGTGCGGCTGAAAGACTGGTGTGGTAGTAGTGGGTTCTGGTTCGTGGGGCATTGGCACCAGTACTGGGGAAAGAGGTGGCTGTACCGTTGGGACGGTCTACACCTGAACCGTGCTGGTGCCGGTGTTCTAGCGATCCACATAACGAGGGAAGTAGAGACGGTTTTAAACTGAATAGTGGGGGCAAGGGATCAAATTTCGGAAGATATGGTGAATCAAGGAGGAGAGACAAGGCAAGAGAGAAAGGCATAAATATGGGAAATGATAAACAGACTGTGACAGGAAGGGACAGAATGTACAAATCTAAGAGTAAATCGACAGATAAGGCTAGAGGTGACAAAAATAATAAAAGGACAAAACTAAATGCTCTGTGTCTGAATGCATGGAGCATTTGAAACAAAACAGATGAACTGGGAGCACAAATAGAATAAATAAGTACGATCTGATAGTCATTACAGAGACATGGCTGCAGGGCGACATAGATTGGGATGTGAATATTGGAGGTGACATGGCGTTTCGGAAGGACAGGAAGCTAGGAAAAGGTGGCGGGGTAGCTCTGTTAATTAATGATGGTATTAGCGTAATAGAGAGGGATGACCTGATTTCTGGAGATCAGGATGCAGAAGCAGTTTGGGTACAAATGAGAAATCATAAAGGCAAGAAGTCACTTGTGGGAGTGGTGTACAGGCCACCTAACATTAACCACACTGTCGGATGGGATATAAAGGAAGAAATAATGGCAGCTTGTCAGAAAGGCACTGTGATAATTATGGGGGATTTTAATCTACATATAGATTGGAAAATTCAGATGGGCAGAGGTAGCCTAGATGAGGAGTACATAGAATGTTTTGGGGATAATTTCTTGGAACAATACATTCTGGAGCCAACCAGAGAGCAGGCTATACTAGACCTGGCATTGTGCAACGAGATAGGATTAATTAATGACCTCATAGTTAAGGTGCCCCTAGGTAGTAGCGATTATAATATGATTGAATTTTACATTCAGTTTGAGGGAGAGGAGAGTGGGTCCCAGACTAGTATTTTAAATGTAAATAAGGGCAATTATAAGGTCATGAAAGCAGAGCTAGCTAAAGTGAACTGGCAAATTAGGTTAAGGGATAAGTCAATAGAGATGCAGTGGCAGACATTTAAGGGGATATTTCAGAATACACAGAATAGATACATTTCAACGAGAAAGAAAAGTTCCAAAGGTGGGACTCACCATCCATGGTTCACGAAAACAGTTAAAGATACTATCAAACTTAAAGAAAAAGCCTATAATTGTGCAAAGGTGGGAGGCAGGACAGAAGATTGGACAGAATATAAAAAACAGCAAAGAATGACTAAAAGATTGATAAGGAAGGTAAAATTAGAGTATGAGAGAAAGCTCGCAAGGAATTTCAAGACAACTAGCAAGAGTTTCGATAGATATTTTAAAAAGAAAAGAGTTAACAAAGCGACTGTTGGTCCTATAGAAAGTGTGTCTGGGGAATTAATAATGGATAATTAAGAGATGGCAGATGAATTGAACAGATACTTTGCATCGGTCTTCACTATTGAGTATACAAATAACATCCCAGTATTAGCCGTATATCAGCAAATTGAAGGGATGGAGGAACTCAAGAAAATTACAATCACCAGGGAAGTGGTACTAAACAAATTGTTGGAGCTGCGGGTTGACAAGTCGCCAGGTCCTGAATTGGCTAGTGAGATAGTTGATGCGCTGGTTTTAATATTCCAAAATTCCCTAGATTCGAGAAGGTTCCGTTAGATTGGAAAAGAGTGAATGTAACTCATTTATTCAAAAAGGGAGGGAGACAGAAAGCAGGAAACGACAGGCCAGTTAGCTTAAAATTTGTCTTAGGGAAAATGTTTGGAGCTATTACAGAGGATGTTATAGCAGGGCATTTAGAAAAAATTAAGGTAATCAGGCAGAGTCAACATGGTTTTTTGAAAGGGAAATCATGTTTAACCAATTTATTGGAGTTCTTTGAGGGAGTTACATGTGCTGTGGATAAAGGGGAACCAGTGGATGTATTGTATTTCGATTTACAGAAGGATAAGGTGCCATATCAAAGGTTATTGCAGAAAATAAAAGCTCATGGTGTCGGGGGTAACATATTGGCATGGATAGAAGATTGGCAAGCTGACAGGAAACAGAGAGTCAGCATAAATGGGTCATTTTCTGGTTGGCAAGAAGTAACGAGTGGTGTGCCACAGGGATCTGTGCTGGGGCCTCAACTTTTTACAATTTATATAAATGACTTAGATGAAGGGACCGAAGGTATTGTTGCTAAATTTGCTGATCACAAAGATAGGTAGGAAAGTAGGTCGTGAAGAGGACATAAGGGGGCTACAAAGGGATATAGATAAGTTAAGTGATTGGGCAAAGACCTGGCAAATGGAGTATAATGTGGGAAAGTCGGAAATTGTCCACTATGGCAGGAAGAATAAAAAAGCATATTATCTAAATGGTGAGAGATTGCAGAGCTCTGAGATGCAGAGGGATCTGGGTGTCCGAGGGCATGAATTGCAAAAGGTTAGTATGCAGGTCCAGCACGTAATTAGGAAAGCTAATAGAATGTTATCATTTATCACCATGGGAATTGAATACAATAGTAGGGAGGTTATGCTTCAGCTATACAGGACATTGGTGAGACCTCTTCTGCAGTACTGAGTACTGTACTGGTCTCCTTATTTGCGGAAGGATGTAAATGCATTGGAGGTAGTACAGAGAAAGTTTACGAGACTAATACATGGAATGGGTGGACTGTCTTACGAGGAAAGATTGGACAAGCTAGGCTTGTCTCCGCCAGAGTTTAGAAGATAAAGAGGCGACATTGTTTGTTATTTAATTTATTAATTAACAAATTAGCCATCCTCCAGTCTTCCGGTACCTCACCCGTGGCTAACGATGATACAAAAATCTCTGCCAGCGCCCCAGAAATCTCCTCCCTTGCTTCCCATAGCATCCTTGGATACATCTGATCAGGCCCTGGGGATTTATCCACCTTAATGCGCTTCAAAACCTCCAACACCTCCTCCTTTGTAATGTTGATATGCTGCAGGATATCGCTGTTCCCTCCCTTGAAGTCACTCGCTTCCATGACCTTCTCCACGGTAAATACAGACGAGAAATATTCATTTAAGACCTCGCCCATTTCGCGTGGCTTCACACATAGATTGCCACACTGATCCTTAAGGGGACCTACTCTCTCCCGAGCTACCCTTTTACTCTTAATACACTTATAGAATCTTTTAGGATTCTCCTTTATCTTATCTGCCAGGGAAATCTCATGGCCCCTTTTCGCCCTCCTAATTTCCTTCTTAAGTATACTCCTATATCCCCTATACTTCTCGAGGGACTCGCACGATCCCAGCTGCCTGTATCTGACGTATGCCTCCTTCTTTGTCCTAACCAGACCCTCAATATCCCTTGTCAACCAAGGTTCCCTAAACTTGCCAGCCTTGCCCTTCCATCGAACAGGAACATGCTGGCCCTGAACTCTTCCTATTTCACTTTTAAAAGCCTCCCACTTGCCAGACGTCCCTTTACCTGTAAACAGCCTCTCCCATTCAACTTTTGAGATTTCCTGTCTGATGCCATGGAAATTAGCCTTCCCCCAATTTAGGACTTCAACCTGAGGACCAGTCCTATTCTTTTTCATAACTATCTTGAAGCTAATAGAGTTATGGTCACTGGTCCCAAAGTGCTACCCAACTGCCATATCAACCACCTGCCCATCCTCATTTCCTAAGAGGAGATCGAGTGTAGCCCCTTCTCTAGTCGGGCCATCCACGTACTGCTTCAGAAAACTATCCTGGATTCACTTAACAAATTCTTCCTCATCTGATCCCTTAGCACTAAGGCAGTCCCAGTCAATATTAGGGAAGTTAAAATCACATACTATTACAACCCTAGAATTCCTATACCTATCTGTGATTTCCCTACATATATGCTCCTCTACTTCCCCCTGACTATTGGGGGGCCTATAGTATAATCCCATCAAAGGGATCACCCTTTTATTATTTCTAAGTTCTACCAGTATGGCCTCACTGGACATTCACCCCGGGATATCCTCTCTAAGTACTGCCGTGATGTCCTCTCTAATCAATAGTGCAACTCCCCCTCCTCTCTTACCTCCACCTCTGTCACGCCGGAAGGATCGGTACCGCGGAACATTGAGCTGCCAGTCCTGCCCATCCCTCAACCACGTTTCCGTAATAGCTACAATACCACAATCCCATGTACCGATCCATGCTCTGAGTTCATCTGCCTTACCTGTAAGGATACTTGCATTAATGTAAATGCAGTTTAGCCCACCAGACCTTCCACGCTCCCTGTCCTGCCCCTGCCTGTCCTGCCTACTGGACTTGCTTGCTTTAACCTCTCCATTTGCCTCAACTATCTCATCGGAGAGACTACTACTTTGGGTCCCACCCCCGCTGCAAGACTAGTTTAAACCCTCCAGTGTATTACTATAAAATCTCCCTACAAGGATATTGGTCCCCTTCCAGTTCAGATGCAACCCGTCCCTCTTGTACAGGTCACCTCTGCACCAGAAGAGATCCCAATGATCCAAGTACCTGAAGCCCTCCCGCCTTCGCCAGTCTTCAGCAACGCATTCATTTTCCTAATCCTCCTATTCCTACCCGCACTAGCACGTGTCACAGGGAGTAATCCTGAGATTACAACCCTAGAGGTCCTGCTCTTTAACCTTCTGCCTAACTCCCTATATTCACTTTGCAGAACCTCATCTCTCTTCCTGCCTATGTCGTTCGTACCAATATGGACCACGATCTCTGGCTGCACACCCTCCCCTTTCAGAATTTCCGGCAGCTGCTCCGAAACATCCTTGACCCTAGTAATAGGGAGGCAACATACCATCCTGGAGTCTCGTTTGCGGCCACAGAAACGCCTATCTGCACCCCTTATGATAGAATCCCCTATCACAATAGCTCTTCCACCCCTTTTCCTCCACTGCTGTGCGGCAGAACCCTTTGTGGTGCCACGGACCGCGCTGTTGCTCTTTTCCCCTGGGAGGTCATCCCCCCAACAGTAACCAAAGTGGTGTATCTGTTTGAGAGGGGGATGGCCACAGGGGACTCCTGCACTACCTGCCTGCTCCAAATATTCCATCTGGTGGTCACCCATCACTTTTCTGCCTGTGCATCCATTACCTGCGGTGCGACCACCTCACTAAACATGCTATCCATGACGTCCTCAGCTTCGCGGACGCTCCACAGTGAAACCACCCGCAGGTCCAGCTCCATAATGCAAGTAGCCAGTAGCTGCAGCTGGATACACTTCCTGCACACATGGTCGTCATGGAGACTGGGAGTGTTCCTGAATCCCCACATAGCGCAGGACGAGCATATCACGGGACTGAGTTCTCCTGCCATGACTTACCCTTAGATTAATTAGTTACTCCCTTAATTAAAAAATGCTAATGACACTCGGGGCCTTGTTCTACCCACTACAATCTAAAGTCCTTCATAAGTTACACTGAATAAAAAAAACACTTTAGTAGTACTCATCTTATCAGCAGAGGTTTTTTTTTCACCTAAAAAACTTTGCCCTTTTCTTTATGTTATTTAAATACACTAACAGCAGTGACTCACCAACCAATCACCTTGCAGCTCTCCTCTGACGTCACAGTTGGCTTCTTTTTTTTCAAAACTCCAGCACAGGGCGGCACAGTGGCGCAGTGGTTAGCACCGCAGCCTCACAGCTCCAGGGACCCGGGTTCGATTCCGGGTACTGCCTGTGTGGAGTTTGCAAGTTCTCCCTGTGTCTGCGTGGGTTTTCTCCGGGTGCTCCGGTTTCCTCCCACAAGCCAAAAGACTTGCAGGTTGATAGGTAAATTGGCCATTATAAATTGTCACTAGTATAGGTAGGTGGTAGGGAAATATAGGGACAGGTGGGGATGTTTGGTAGGAATATGGGATTAGTGTAGGATTAGTATAAATGGGTGGTTGATGTTCGGCACAGACTCGGTGGGCCGAAGGGCCTGTTTCAGTGCTGTATCTCTAATCTAATCTAATCTAATCACACTGGTAGAGCTCCATTCCACTCCTGGAAGGTAAGAGACTGGGCCTCGATCCTCGGATTGGATTTATAGGCTCCGCTCTCGGCGTTCTCCTCATATCGGTCCATCTTGGTCTGCTCCGCTCCGCTCCTCTCCGCTCCCGGAAGGTAATTCACCAGCTTTTGCAGAAAAGTAGGTCTTAAGCTGTTGCAGTACCTGTTAGAAAGATAGTCTAAGCTATTCTGAAGTCATCTTCCAAAGTCATCTACATGGAAGCAGGATTTTAAAGGATAAGATGTAGTTTCTAAAAGTCACTTCAATCTTGCTCAAGAGTCTTCACAAAGAAGCCAAGTAAATCTTGATAAAAAGTCATATATATTTAGAGATCTTTTAAAAACCCTTCAATCTTGTTAATAAAAAGTCAGATGTAAATTTAAGAACTCTGATCAGGCCATGCTAAAAACTTACAGACAATTAAGAAATAAAATACAACATTTAAAATGTCTGAACTCCCTCTGAAAGTTGACCCCTGCTGCTGCCGGTGTCTTCCTGGAATAGTGGAGCTGTTGTGTCAACAGAAAAGTCCTTCCCGAGCGGCCCAGAGCCTGTTGGTACCGGCTTTAATCCAACCCAGGTAAAAATCAGGGTACATTGTGGGCAATGAGCCCAAATTGCTGAACTACAGGTCCCTGTCACTTTAAAGAGTGGGCTGGTGCGATTATGATCAGAGGCTCCTTCTAAGCACATTTCTCACCACCACAACTTCCAGATGCTGGTGTTAGTGTGTGCATGTACCGGCAGTTGCAGTGCTGTTCAGACCCTCAACAGCAGTGAAAGTCTCAGAGTTCACCGCTGTTGGGGCTGTAAAATCCAGGCCAATATCTCACAGTCCTGTTAGATTTGCTCTCCCTCTGTACAAAATCAAACTCCACACATTGTCTTTCACTCACTCCTGTTTCCAGCCCTGACGGTGCAGAAATCCCCTCTCAACGGTACACAATCCAGTTGATTTCTGATCAAATACCTCCTTCCTCATTCAATAGAGGAAACAGAGACATGAACAGGAGTCAGGTGCAAGAAAGTTTCACCAACAGAGCAAAGAAAGGCACCAACAAAAGTTACACCTACTTTCCAAATCATTTCACTGGAATATTCTTTCACTTGTTTTGTCGGATGACTGCAATAAATCTGAAAATGAGCACCATGAGGTTTGTGTTCACTAGTCACTTGTTCTCCTGTGTTTGTCTGTCAGGTTTGTAATTCAGTTTGTATTGGATATTGAAGAGAATCTCTTTTCAAGATGATTGCACATCGTACTGTGTTTAAAGCAACCAACTTGGAAAATGGCAGAAAATGAATGTTTCAATCCCTGTGTGACCAGATTCTTCCAATGCTTTTCAACAGCTAGATTGATGATGCTTGCAATCTGTATCCTGTGGAGAATGGGAGAGGAGAATAAAAACATGGTGCGTGAACAGGACTGACTGTGTAAAATGGGAGCACAGAAATACTGCCACCTCATTGAAAGTTAATGAGATTTATTCCAAGTCAGACACCTGTCCACAATGAACAAGTGAATAAATTAATGGTCCACCTTCAATCTAAATGGGACTGAGGTTCCAACAGAGAAGTTTTCTGGAAAATACCTGCTGCAGTTTTAAAATTGATGAACTGGAATATCTTATACTAACTTTCAAATAACTGTAGTGATTGTATAGTTCTCATAGTGGAGAGAAGGAGTTGTTTATAAATATAAGCAGAAAGACACATTTGTGGATTGGTGAATGAGCTTTATCTTTCTGAAATGTATTTGTCCATTGGTTGCAGGTCACTGGAAATTCTTTTTTACATTTCAATTGTAGCAGCAGCAGTTAGCAGCAAAATGTCTGATTAATCAGAGTAGTGGGTCTGGGAAACACTTAAACAGCCGAGACCCTGGAAAACAGAACTCCAAGTAATAGTTTAAATAAGGCACTGAACTGACAGAGCGGGAAAGGCCTGCTCAGGTCAGGAAAAAAAAACCCGACCCGAACCTGACAGAACCACATTGGACTCGAGCCCGACCCGGCCCGAGTATCTTCATTTATTCCCACGCTCAAACCGACCCGAGCCTTACCCGACCACCGGAATGTTCACTTTACCTACCTCCCGATTCCGAATCTACAGGAAGCTGCAGCATGAGCGCAATGACATCATTGAGATGCTCACTTGCTCACTGAGCAGACTCAGAGTTTCCCTCCTTGATGTCCCGGACTCCCAGCTCAGGTTGGCTTTTCAACTTTTGACACTTACTAAACTCAACTTCCCAGCAGAGCAAAATGTAATACTTCCTGTGTGTTTCCGACCCGGACACAGCCCGAACTGGACCCAGCCCGACCCGAACCTGGCCCGACCTGACCTGAGCCCGAAAGCCAGACCCGGAAGAGCGACCCGACATGACCCGGACCCGACACAGGTCGCGGGTCTCGGGTTCAGGTCGGGTAGCAGGCCTTCACAGAGTGGAGGTCAGATGATGATTGAATTAATTTCAATCACTGAATCTAAACAAGAAGTAAATCTGTCAGGAATGAAACACTTTATTTTATTTGTGAGCTAGTGGTATAATGGTAGCGCGTCTGACTGCAGATCAGAAGATTGTGTGTTCAGATCACGTCAGGCTCAGTTATGTTTTACAGCAGCTCAAGTTCCTGGATTTTATATCAGAAGAGCGTTCGATCGATTGGAATGTTCTGTGAATGGTTGAATTTCAAGATAAACTTCAATAGATTAAAGTCCTGATTTCTGGTTCCATTTCCATGCTCAGTTCTTATTTCACACTGTTTTATATCAGAACAATGTTTCAGGGATGTGATGTGTCCACTGTTTGTACAATCGCTCTGTCACCCAGTGTGAGAAATAAAACACAAACCGCCCAGCGTGCGGCTCAAACCCATACCTGGCTCTGTCTATAGGCGGCTTAGTTCAGTTGGTTAGGACGCAGTGTTGATAACAACAAGGCTGTGGATTTGATCCCCATGTGCGCTGTCACATGGTCAGTCATTAATTTGACACATTTTTGTAACACTTAAAATCCAACTTTTAGATGCAAACAAGATTACATAAAATGTCAGAGGGAATTTATTTTGAATAACATCCATTGCATCTTTGTCACTGGTCTGGAGTAACACAGAATTCTTTCCAGTTATCTTCCGTTTGCTGATAAACATTGAACTCGTGGCCTGTTCTCGTTAATGGTCACGAGCAGCAAAAACAGACAGAATGAGTCTGACCGCCCAGAGATGTGGAAAAGGCTTCAGTTTGGGACAAATGCAGCAAATCAAATGTTCACCCGACCCCGAAAGATTCAAAAACTGGGGAAAAGGACACAAGGAGATAGAGAATAAGCTAAAGCAGACAATGTAAATATTTCCCATCCTTGATATCTCTCTATTCCAATCCAACCTTCAGAGTTGTGGAAATAATTTCAGTGTAAATTGTGCAGCTCAAGAGTCAAAACCAAAGGGCGATGCAGAATAAAGGAGAACTGCCAAAACCCCAGATTGAACCAGGGATCTTCAGTCTAACACACTCCCAGCTGAGCTATTGCAGTCTCACAGCCTTGGGATGATAAGTGGCAAGTAACATTCGCACCACACAAGTGCCAGGCAATGACCATCTGCAACAAGAGAGAATCTAACTATCTCCCCTTGACATTCAATAGCATTACAATCACTGAATCCCCCACTATCAACATCATGGAGGTTACCATGGGTAGCCATACAAATAACATGACTACAAGAGCAGGTCAGAGGCTTGGAATCCTGAGGCGAGTAATTACAGTGCAGCTGTTGGCTCCACCCCAGGGGCTGAATTTGTTCTGTAAACCATGAAGCAGCTTCCTCTCAAATCCCAGATTTATCAATAAATCCTCTTACAAAAGCCCCAAAGTGTGATATATTCCTCTCACTCAACCATGACTCCTGACTCCCCAAAGCCTGTCCACCATCCACAAGGCACAAGTCAAGAGTGTGATGGAATACTCTCCACTTGCCTGGATGGGTGCAATTCCAACTCAAGAATCTCAACACCGTCCATGACAAAAGCAGCCCACATGATTGGCACCCCATCTACAAACATTCACTCCCTCCACCATCGGCACACAGTGGCAGCAGTGTGTACCGTCTACAAGATGCACTGCAGCAATGCACCAAGACTCCTTAGACAGCACCTTCCAAACCCAGCGACCTTTACCACCGAGAAGGGCAAGGGCAGCAAATGCAGGGGATACCACCATCTGCAAGTTCCCCTCAAAGCCACACACCATCCTGACTTGGAACTATATCGCCGTTCCTTCACTGTCGCTGGGTCAAAATCCTGGAACTCCCTTCCTCACAGCTCTGTGGGTGTACCTACCCCACATGGACTGCAGCGGTTCAAGAAGGCAGTTCACCACCACCTTCTCATGGGCAACTAGGGATGGGCAATAAATGCTGGCCTCGCCAGCGATGCCCACATCGCATGAATGAATGAATAAAAAAGTGAAGTATCCCTTGTGTCATTGTTTTGGTAGAAAATATAACCCTGGTGGAATTGCCCCTCCCAATCACACCTCACTTCATAGAACATAGAAAATGGAGAAAATTTATGGCTCAGAATGAGACCATTTAGCAATCGTGTCTGTGCCAGCTGAAAAAGAGTGATCCAGCCCAATCCCACTTTCCAGGTCTTGGGAAAGGGATCTGAACAGATCTCAGAGCTCACATTATGTGAATGTTCTGTTGAAGTATTGGTGAGCTGATATACCAGGGGAGATTCACACTGTTAGACACAGTGTGAAATGCATTCAAGTATTTATAAAACATTACAACATGTGAGTAATATTCCCCATTGATTTCTCAGCACTGATGGATTGTGAAGTGGGAGACAGCCAGAAGTCCCAGTGAACCACACTGACCCTGAGCTGAGAATGAAATGAGATAAAGTTCAGTCTTCAGCAGTGAGATCCTGCAGAGAGGTAAGAGTCCTGAATCAAGGAGAGACTTTCTCATACTGCTGTTGAATCTCATTTCAAACACTCCTTGAACTCTCTGCCGAGGAATTCAGAGCTGGATAACGGCTGTAAAATCAGCCGAAAAGGGAAATAGAAAACACCCACCGTGGGCTCAAACTCAAAAACTTGAGATTCAGAGTTTCATGCTTTCATCGACTGAGCTCACTAGGCCTGAGACAGAGTCCCCGGCCTGTCTGTTATTGGACGGTGCAGCTGTTGGCTCCACCCCAGGGGCTGAATTTGTTCTGTAAACCATGAACCAGCTTCCTTTCAAATCCCAGGTTTATCAGTAAATCCTCTTACAAAATCCCCAAAGTGTGATATATTCCTCTCATTCATCCAGAATAAAAGTTACATCTTTTGCTCTTTTTACCTTTCAAACATTGACTTCTATTTTACTCAGCATTTATTTCTCTCTCCTTTTTATGTTGTGCATTTCCTAATAAACATTTCATTTCAATTATTTATGAGGGATGAAATGAACAGAAAAGATTTTCTGCAATGGTACCAGGGGTGTGGGACAGAGTGAGTGTTTCGGATCTGGAATACACTGCCTGAGAGTGTGCTGGAGGCAGATTCAATCGTGGCTTTCAAAAGGGAATTGGGTAAACACCTGAATAGAGAAAATTTGCAGGGCTACAATGAAAGGGCAGAGGAGTGGAATTAGCTGATTTGCTCTTGCAAAGAGCTATCATGGACATGATGGACTGAATGGTCTCCTTCTGTACTGTAACCATTTGATTCCTTGATTCTAACTCTGTCAAAGTTGTTCTGAACTTGCTCTGCTCCAAGGAGAACAACCCCAGCTTTTCCAGTCTCTGCACATAACTGAAGTTATGAGGAACCATGGGGAACCCACTGTAAACCTTCCTCCAGACAGAAATACAACTGTTCACCACCACACTGTGACCCAGCTGTTCACATGATTTGGATGTGGGGACCAAATGTAGTATTTCAAAGTTTGCAGATGACACAAAACTAGGTGGGAATGTGTGTTGTGAGGAAAATGCAAAGCGGCTTCAAGGGAATTTGGACAGACTTAGTGAGTGGACAAGAAAGTGGCACATGAAATATAATGTGTAAAAATGTGAGGTTATCCACTTTGGCAGGAGAAACAGATGTGCAGATTATTTGTTAAATGGTAAGAGTGTGAATGTACAAAGGGGCCTGGGTGTCCTTGTCAATAAGTGACTGAAAGCTAACATGCCGGTGCAGCAAGCAATTCAGAAGACGAATGATATGTTAGCCTCTATCACAAGAGGATTTGAGTATAGGAGTAGTGAAGTCTTGCTTCAATTGTATAAAACCTTGGTTGGACTGCACTTTGGAATACTGTGTGAAGTTTTGTTCGCCTTACATGAGGAAGGATATCATTGCCAACGAGGGAGTGCAACGAAGGTTCACCAGACTTGTTCCCGGGATGGCGGGACTATCAAATGAAGAGAGATTGGGGAAACTGGGCCTGTATTCTCTAGAGTTTTGAAGAATGAGAGGTGATCTCATTGAAACTTACAAAATATTTAAAGGGATAGACAGGTAGATGAAGCTAAGATGTCTCCCCCGGTTGAGGAGTCTAGAACCAGGGGACACAATTTCAACGTAAGGGGAAAGCCACTTAGGACAGCGATGAGGAGAAATTTCTTTACTCAGTGGGTTGTGAATCTTTGGAATTCTCTACCTCAGAGGGCTGTGGAAGTTCAGTCATTGAGTATGTTTAAAGCAGAGATTGACAGATTTCTAAATACAAATGACATAGGGGAGATGGAGATAGTGTGGGAAAAAGGCATTGAAGTGGACGATCAGTCATCATCATATTGAATGGCAGGGTGGGCTCGATGGGCTGAATGGCCTACTCCTGCTCCTATGTTCCTATCAGTCTTCAAACGTCATATGCATGCTGTCATTGTCCCTTTTATTCCATGGGCTTCAGTTTTACTGGCAGTCTAGTATGTGACATCATCAAGAAGGTTTTCAATAAGTTAAATAAGGAGAAATTGTTTCCAGTGGCAAAAGGGTCAGTAACCAGAGGATGTATTTATCAGGTGATTGAGAAAGGACCAGAGGCGAAATGAGGAATGATTTTTTATACAGTGATGTGTTGTGATCTGGAATGCACTGTTTGATCAGGACTTGAAAGCAGATTCAGTAGTAACTTTGAAAAGCGATAGGGATAAATACTGGAAGGAAAAATGTACAGATTGCAGGAGACAGCACTGACACAATGGACCAAATGGTCTCCTTCTTTGGGTATCGTTCTATGGTTTTATGAACATAATGTTGATACAATTCGCTGAGTTGGAAGGGAAGTGAACCCAGATTCCGGGTATTCTAAACACCAGACCCAAACCAAATGAACAAGCCTGTTGTTTAATCTCTGTTTTTCACACCAGCTTCTCCTCGCTCTTTCTGTGTTTCCTGCCTGGTCTGTTCCTCTGACCTTCATTCCTGACACTCTATTGAGAATGGCCAACTCACTGCGCCTCTCACGCACACCGTCACTCCACCCCTTCACCCACTTCCAAACCTCTCTGTTCAACAGTACCTCACATCTGCTCCTCTGCTCCATTAATATAACAGGAAAACATTTTCAAACAGACATCTCCAGACAGTGAACGTTCCAGTAAGACAAGGTAAAGAGCAGATTCATTCACTTTAAACACAGAGAGAGCAGCTCTCCCTGTTCAGTCTAAGGAGCAGATCTGGTTTCACTCCCATTAGTCTTAGAGGCATGCGCCAGAATTTTAAGGGACCGTTGGAGACGGGAATGGAGGCCGGGGAGGGGGAGGGGGTGTGTAAAATAGGGATGGAAGACGTTGGACCGGATTTTTCTGTCGGCGGCTGACATGGAGGGCAGACTTCGCACATCCACATGGCAAGAAGGCATTTAAAGTATTTATGAGTCCAATTGTCAGCAATTTTATTCACTGGATCCAATTGAACTAATAGCACACGGGAACCACGGGGCTTCAGAGCCTCGCCTGGTTAAAGGAGGTGACTGGGAGGTGGGAGCTGAGTGTTGTCTTCACTGGGAAGCTATCGGGTGAGGCAGCAAAACTTTTCAGCAAGGGTGGAGGGGGAAAGGGCATCGGGAAACACTGTCAGGAGTGGGGGCCAATGTGCCAGCTCTGCAGAGGGAACAACACAAGGGTGCCATTGGGGCAGTGCCACTTCATTGAGGGTGACAAGTGAGGTAAATGTGGCTGGGTGTTGTTTACTGTGAAGGCCTTGCACTCAGGGAGGGGCAACCTGTCATGGGCTTCATTCGAGGCTCTCATTGGATTCGAGGCTCCCATTGAGGAGGAGGAGGAGGAGTAGAGAGGAAGGGAGGGAGGCGCAGGCACCAGCAGGGGCACCACAGCAGCTTGGGGGCCCACAGGAAGGCCAGCCTCGAACAGGAGGCTGGAGAAGGAGGCAGAGGAACACGTCAGCCGAGGTTCAACTACCTGCAGATGTCCGAGTGACAGTGTCTCCGCAGACTGCACCTCTCCACGGAGGTCGTCACTGATCTCTCTCCCATGATGCAGCTGTGCCCCATGCGACTTGGTGGGCACCTGATGCCAGTGTCACTGAAGGTCACCGTGCCACTGAACTTCTTCACCACCAGATCATTGCGGGGATCCACTGGAGATATGTGTGGAATCTCACAGTCTGTAGTGAAACAGTGCATCAAGGAGGTCACCAATGTCCTGTTCAGGAGGGCCGGTGACTATGTGCACATTGATCCAAACAGTCAAGCTGAGAGAGCTATAGGATTCGGGGCCATCGCTGGATTCCACCAGGTGTAGGGTGTCATTGACTGCACCCATGTGACCATCAAGGCTCCTGCAGACCAGCCAGCAGCCTTCAACAGGAAGGGCTTCCACTTGTTCAGTGTGCAATTGGTCTGCGACCACTGCAAATGGATCCCACAGGTGTGTGCACAAATCCCGGGAAGCAGCCACAACGCCTGCATACCAAGGCACTCCCAGGTGCCAGAACCTTTTCGCGGCCCCATCCGCTTTCAGAGATGGACCCTTGGAGACAAGGGCTACCCACTGAGGACATGACTACTGACGTCTGTGAGGAACCCACGCACGGATGCAGAGGAGAGGTACAACACCTGCTGCGGGTCAACCCGAGCGACCGTCAAGGAGGCCATTGGTCTCCTGAAGATGAGATTCAGGTGCCTAGATCGATCCAGTGGAGCCCTTCAGTATGTCCCGGCGAGGGTCTCGCATATCGTGGTGGTTTGCTGTGCACAGCACAATCTGGCATTACAGAGGGGTGAGGTGTTGACTAGTGAGGATATCGTGGAGTGTGATGTCTCCTCTGATGATGAGGATGTGGAGGAGGATGCTGCCCAAGCAGTGCCAGATGAAGAACCTCAGGCACAGTAGGAAAGGGGCCATGAGATACACACAAGGGAGACATGAGACACCCTTATACATTCAAGTTTCCTTTGAGCCTTACCACCTTCTGGAACCACAGCAATAAAGTCTTAGCTTTAAGCAGCCCTGTTGTCACCTCCTTCCTTCTGTTCTGCAGCGTCCAGGTACACATCGCACAGTGACAAGGCCGAAGCTTTGTAAACTCAGGGCTTGGTCCCTCACTTCCAGCCCCTTGGGAGGAAGGGTTTAAATGAAGTCCCAAAGGGTATCAACAATAAGAAGGAGACATAGTGAGAGAACATCATTTCTTTATTCCGTGTGACACCAAACACAACCCTATCCATCTGGAATGTACATTTACCCGTGAACCCCTCAGTGAATCTAGGTGCTCTTCTTAAATCTTTTCCGGGTGCTCCTACGTGATGCTCCCCCTGCTCTGTCAGCTGAGATGGAGACAGGCTGCTGACCTTGCTGCCCCATGGCTTGGGATGACATTGGTGGCCGTCCTCTTGCTGCCTGAGGCCTGGAGGTCCCCGGCACACTGAGGGCCTCCTGCACAGGTACAGGGACCCCCCACTGTCATCGAGGATGATGGAGGCAGGCTCTTGCATCACTTGTGTCACTGGCAGAGGGGCTTTGGAGCTACTGTCCACACCAGGAGCACCCTGAGAGGAGACCCCAGATGTAGCAGCCAGCTGCTCCTCCCCCTTATAAGACACACTTGTACCTCGCTGCTGACCTGAGAGGGATGTGGACCTGGTGAAGAGTTCAGGTGCCTCGTCCCCCCTCTCACCTTGTCACCGCTGGATGGATCTCATGGACAAAGCGATGGAGTGCAAGTCTGCGCGCATCTCCGGCAGCCACTGATTGGTCGGCTGGATCTGGCTCTCCATCAGAGTCACCAATCTCTCAAGGAAGGAAGCCAGACACACCCCCATCAGAGACAGTGCAGCATGCAAGGCCTGGATGGACTCCTCCATCATCCGAACTTGGGTACACATAACCTCTGGCAACTCTGCCAGATGTTGCCTGACCTCTTGCTGCAGCTGCAGTATTTCCCGTGTTGCTGGTGACACCAGAGGCACGTCATCAGCCTGGGACTCAGCATGGGCCTGGCCTCCCACAGACTTCCAACTGCCAGTGGCCTCGGCTGTCACAGCCTCCGTCAGCTGCCCGGGCCTGTCTGTGACGTGCTCACCAGCTTGTGTGCCCAAATCTAACAGCAAGTGGATCCCCACCGAGTGAGGGTTTCTGTGCTGCTGGAGGGTGCAGGGGAATGAGGTGATGGTGCACCATCTGAGGCTCCCTCCTCCTCCTCAGAGGTGTCTGGCTGTCCCACAGTCTCTCCAGCTCTTCGCTCTTGTCGTTCATCCTAGCCTGCATGTGAAAACAGGGACATTGAAGGGTTAGGGTCTGCCCATCGTGACATTCCAACCACCCCTACTGTGCAGCTCCATTGATGCAGTGGTGAACAGATGAGCAGTATGGCTCCTTTGCAGCGGATGCTCCCTTGTGCCCCAGGAGATGTTCACTCACTCTCTTAGGTAGGTGTCCCTGCCTCTCCATCAGCTATGGAGCAGCTGCTTTGCTGCCCGGCCTGTTCCATGGCCTCCTCCTCCATCGGGATGAGGACATGGAGATTAGGCATCCACTGCCAGTCTTGACATGCTCTTTCCGATTGTGGGCTGTCTTCTCCTGCAGCCACTATGATCAACAAAGTTAGTCTCCCAGCGGGGACAAGCCCAATATCTCTGATGGTGATAGTCCAGCAGTCCATGATGTGGACACACATATTCCTCCTGCATGTGGCCCCTCTCGAGGGACTGTGTGAGTTTATACAATGACTGATGTGCACCTCCCACCGAGATGGAGCCAAGCCTCAGGCAGCATGTCCTGCTGCCCTTCCCCAATACACATGACTGGGTGGTCACTCCCTTTCCACCAAACACTCCCTCTCACTCTGCCATGCGCAATGTCCAAAGGGTCCAAAGTGTTTTGAGTTTGCGCCTGAGCAGCCCGGATCCGGTCATTGACCCACTTCGTGCACTGGATCCATGTCTTGGGGATGACCCCACGGCTGCTGACTTCACCTACTATCTCAAAGCAGCTTTGCTTGGTCAGGTGGACAGGTGTCCACCTCCCATCCCTGGGGAAGAGGATCTTCCACCTATCTGTTGTCACCTGGAGGCAAACCTGCAGGATGGCATCGCCAAACCATTGGACCATGGTCACTGCAGGCTCGCATTCAGCTCCTTACCTATCAGGCAGCAGAGACAGCAGAACGGGTCCTGGGGCATCAGTGACAGCAGAACGGGTCCTGGGGCATCAGTGACAGCAGAACGGGTCCTGGGCAGCAGAGGCAGCAGAACAGGTCCTGGGGCAGCAGAGGCAGCAGAACAGGTCCTGGGGCAAGGGAGGCAGCAGAACAGGTCCTGGGGCAGCAGATGCAGCAGAACAGGTCCTGGGGTAGCAGAGGCAGCAGAACAGGTCCTGGGGCAGTAGATGCAGCAGAACTGGTCCTGGGGCAGCAGAGGCAGCAGAACAGGTCCTGGGGCAACGGAGGCAGCAGAACGGGTCCTGGGGCAGCAGAGGCAGCAGAACAGGTCCTGGGGCAACGGAGGCAGCAGAACAGGTCCTGGGGCAGTAGATGCAGCAGAACTGGTCCTGGGGCAGCAGAGGCAGCAGAACAGGTCCTGGGGCAACGGAGGCAGCAGAACGGGTCCTGGGGCAGCAGAGGCAGCAGAACAGGTCCTGGGGCAACGGAGGCAGCAGAACAGGTCCTGGGGCAGCAGATGCAGCAGAACAGGTCCTGGGGCAGCAGATGCAGCAGAACAGGTCCTGGGGCAGCAGAGGCAGCAGAACAGGTCCTGGGGCAACGGAGGCAGCAGAACAGGTCCTGGGGCAGCAGATGCAGCAGAACAGGTCCTGGGGCAACGGAGGCAGCTGAACAGGTCCTGGGGCAACGGAGGCAGCAGAACAGGTCCTGGGGCAGCAGATGCAGCAGAACAGGTCCTGGGGCAACGGAGGCAGCTGAACAGGTCCTGGGGCAGCAGATACAGCAGAACTGGTCTGGGGCAGCAGAGGCAGCAGAACAGGTCCTGGGGCAGCAGATGCAGCAGAACTGGTCCTGGGGCAGCAGATGCAGCAGAACGGGTCCTGGGGCAGCAGAGGCAGCAGAACAGGTCCTGGGGCAGCAGATGCAGCAGAACAGGTCCTGGGGCAGCGGAGGCAGCAGAACAGGTCCTGGGGCAGCAGATGCAGCAGAATGGGTCCTGGAGCAGCAGAGGCAGCAGAACGGGTCCTGGGGCGGCAGAGGCAGCCGAACGGGTCCTGGGGCAGCAGAACGGGTCCTGGAGCAGCAGAGGCAGCAGAACGGGTCCTGGGGCAGCAGAACGGGTCCTGGGGCATCAGAGGCAGCAGAACGGGTCCTGGGGCAGCAGAGGCAGCAGAACGGGTCCTGGAGCAGCAGAGGCAGCAGAACGGGTCCTGGGGCGGCAGAACGGGTCCTGGGGCATCAGAGGCAGCAGAACGGGTCCTGGGGCAGCAGAATGGGTCCTGGAGCAGCAGAGGCAGCAGAACGGGTCCTGGGGCAGCAGAACGGGTCCTGGGGCATCAGAGGCAGCAGAACGGGTCTTGGGGCAGCAGAACGGATCCTGGGGCAGCAGATGCAGCAGAACGGGTCCTGGAGCAGCAGAGGCAGCAGAACGGGTCCTGGGGCATCAGAGGCAGCAGACCGGGTCTTGGGGCAGCAGAACGGGTCCTGGGACAGCAGAACGGGACCTGGGGCAGCAGAGGCAGCAGAACGGGTTCTGGGACAGCAGAGGCAGCAGAACGGGTTCTGGGACAGCAGAGGCAGCAGAATGGGTCCTGGGGCAGCAGAGGCAGCAGAACGGGACCTGGGGCAGCAGAGGGCTCTCAGGAAGACACTCCTTTAAACCAGGCAGCAGTGAATGCAGGTCTGGCAGCCCTTTCAATATGGTGCCAGCACCTGCCGTTGTGTCAGATGTCGGTGCCATTGGTGCCTCGTTCCCTACCTCTGGTCCTTGTTTACATGGGCCCCACCCCTCCCTTCATTCATTGGTTGGCTGCTCCGTGATCGGGGTCGGTCGGCCACATTTCACTCGTGTGGTGACGACACCCACTTCCGGTGCCTCTGCCGAGAGCCGCACCGTTAGTTTAAAATTCAGCCCATGGGGTCAAGAGTGGAAAATCTCCCCTCTGATTCTCTCTACTTAAAATGAAGGAGACACCAAATTAAAACTGATGAAACCAGGGATTGTATCTTGGTTCTTCAATCTAGTGTTCTCCCAACTGAGCTATTCCAGCCTCACTGTGAACTCATCTTCATTGGAGACAAATATAACTCCAGGCGGAATTTCCCCACCCGTTCATTCCTCACTTCAGGGGAATGGGACCCGACCAGATCGCGGAACTCACATTATGTTAATGTTCTGCTCTTGATATCTTAATATTATCTTGCGTTTGATCCACTTTAAATCAGGTTCACGGACAAATTCTTCCATCATCCCTTCTCCCACATTCCCTCTCTCTCATTCATTCTTTATTCCTCACAATCCAGAAAGGGTTAGGAATCAGAGCTCACCCCCAAACCCTCTGCACACAGACCTCTGTCTGTTACCCTGTTTGATCCAAGAGACCAGTCAATAAATTACACTCTTTATAAACACAGAAAGCTGCCTCAGAGTGTTGGACAGAGATAAATACACTGAAGTCTTTTGAAAAAAGTTCATCTTACGGGTTGTTACTGAGCCCACAGAGCAGGGCGAGCCCAGGCTCCAGCCCCAGCCCCAGCCTGTGCTGTGTTAGCTGATGCCACCTGGTGTGATGCTGAGCCACACGGAGCAGGAAAGGGCCTGGTTGTAGTCATGGCCTGTGTTGTGTTAACTGATCCCACTCAGTGTGGTAGGAGCCACACAGAACAGACTGGGCCCAGGCTCCTTCCTCAGCCTGAGGGATGATAGTTCTTCTCACACGTTGTTGTACAGAGCCCCACACAGAACAGGGAAATCACAGGCTCCATCCCCGGCCTGTGGTATTTTACTTCATCGCACCTGGTATGGTACGGAGTCCCCAGAGCAGGAAAGATCCAGCTTCCATCTCCGGCCTGTGCTGAATTAGCTGATCTGACCTGGTTGGCACTGAACCGCAATCAGGGAAGGATGGGCCGAGGCTCCATGGCCTGTGGTGTGTTAGTTATTCTCATTTGGTGAGGTACTGAGCACCATATAGAGCAGGATGGGCCTGTGCTCAGTGAGCTGATCTCACCTTGTGTGGTCCTGAGACCCACACACAAAGCAGGACAGGCCTAGGCCTCATCCCCGGCCTGTGTTCAATTAGCAGATCTCAGCCAAAAGATTTTGATAAGGTTCCACACAAGAGGCTTCTCGATAAGATTAAAGGCCCTGGTATCAGTGGTAATATATTGATCTGGATTGGGAACTGACTGGCAGACGTAGGCAGAAAGTAGTTACAGATGGATCTGGATCTGTTTGGAGACCAGTTACCAGTGGTGTCCCACAGGGATCGGTGTTGGGACTGTTGCTCTTTACTATTTTTATTAATGATCTGGATGTAGGTGTAGGGGGCACCATCTGTAAATTTACAGATGATTTGAAGATCTGTGCGAGTGTTTAGACTGTAGACGATACTCGACTGTTTCAGGCTGATCTTAATGTGTTGGGAGATTGGGTTCATGACTGGTAAATGATGTTTAATTTGGGTAAGTGCAGTGTTATTCATGTGGACAGGGCGAATGCTCAACATTCATACACCCTTCAGGGAAAAACATTAAAGCAGGTGGAGAAAGAAAATAATTTTGAGCAGAGATCTGGATGTTCTAGTGCACAGATCTCTAAAGTTACAGCAGCAATGCTGTGAAGTGATAGTTGGAGCAAATAGAGGGTTGGGCTGCATTCAGAGGACAATTGAGTATAAAATGAGGCATATTCTTTCATGGGATGTGAGCGACACTGGCAAGGCCAGAATTTGTTACCCATCCCTAATTGTCCTTGACAAGGTGGCGGTGAGCTCCCTTCTTGAATTGCTGCACTCCATGTGGTGTAGGTACACCCACAGTGCTGTTAGGAAGGGAGATCCAGAATTTTGACCCAGCATCAGTGCATGAACAGCGATATATTTGCAGATCAGATGGTGTGTGACTTGGAGGGGAGCTTGCACATGGTGGTGTTTCCATGCATCTGCAGCCCTTGTCCTTCAAGGTGGTGGAGGTCTTCGGTTTGGAAGGTGCTGTCTGCGGAGCCTTGGTGAGTTGCAGCAGTGCATCTGGTAGATGGTACACACTACTGCCACTGCACGTCAGTGATGAAGGGAGTAAATGTTTAAGGTGGTGAATGGAGTGACAATCAAGGCGGCTGCTTTGTCCTGGACAGTGTCGGGTTTATAGAGTATTGTTGGTGCTGCGCTCATCCTGGTTTGTGCCTGTAGATGGTTGACAAGTTTTGGAGAGTCAAAAATCACAAAATTATTGCAGTGCAGAAGGAGGCCATTCGGCCCATTGTGTCTGCATAGAATGATAGAACATAGAAAATTTACAGCACAGGCAGGCCAAAAAACGAGCCACCCAGCTGAATCCCATTGCCCAGCATTTGGACCGTAGCCCTGCAGGTTCAGGTACTTGAGGTGCACATCCAGACACCTTTTAAATGAGTTGAGGGTTTCTGCCTCAGCTACCCTTTTCGGCAGTGAGTTCCAGACTCCCACAGCCCTCTGGGTGAAAAAACCTTTCCTCATCTCCCCTCTAATTGTCCAACACATCAATTTAAATCTATGCCCCCTAGTCACTGACCTCCCTGCTAAGGTAAATAGACCCTTCCCATCCATTCTATCCAGACCCCTCACAATTTTGTACATTTCAATCAAATCTCCCCTCAGCCTCCTCTATTCAACCCCAGCTGATCCAATCTTTCCTCATCGCTGCATTTTTCCAGAGCTGGCAACATCCTCGTAAATCTCCTCTGTAACCTCTCTAGTGCAATTACATCCTTTCTGGAATGAGGTGACCAGAACTGCACACAGAACTCAAGTTGTGGCCTAACTAATGATTGATACAGTTCCAGCATAACCTCCCTGCTCTGATATTCTATACATCGGCTAATAAAGGAAAGGATTCCATAAGCCTTCTCAACCAACTTATCAACCTGTCCTGCTACTTTCAGGGATTTGTGGACATTCACTTCAAGGTCCCTCACTTCCTCTACACCTCTCAGCATTCACCCATTAGTTGTGTATTCCTTTGCTGTGTTTGACCTCACCAAAGGCATCACCTCACACTTCTCCAAGTTGAGTTCCATTTGCCACTTTTCTGCCCACCTGACCAGTCCATTTCTCCAGCTCTCCTAATGAGCATTTCACCACGTGCCTTGAGCTGAGTTGCTCATCACAGAATTCCCACTATCTGATTTACTCTTGTAGCCAGAGTATGTATATGAATGGTCCAGTTAAGCTTTTGTCAATGGTAACCCCCAGGATGTTGATGGTGGGGGGATTCAGCGATGGTAATGCTGTTTCTCGTCAAAGGGACATGGTTACATTCTCTCTTGTTGGAGATGGTAATTGCCTGGTACTTATGTGGTGTGAATGTTACTTGCCACTCAGCAGCCCAAGTCTGAATGTTGTCCAGGTCTTGCTGCTTCTGGACACGGACTCCTTCAGTATCTGAGATGTCCCGAATTTGTCCTTTTATGAAACCTTGGTCAGGACTCACTTGGAATATTGTATCCAGTCTTGGTCTCCTCACATGATGGGTGATATTGAGGCTTTGGAAAGGGTACAGAGGAGAGACATTCGACGAATTCCCAGTATAAGACATCTTGGTTATCAAGTTAGACTAAAAGAGTTGGGACCCTACACCTTAGAGAAACCTAGACTGAGGGGTGATCCGATTGAGGTTCATAAATAATGAAGAGTCCAATTTAGCATGGGAGAGGAGTCATAACTTTATATTGGAAAAGGCCAGATGGCACCCGGATCACATTAAATTTCATTTTCAGTGGTGGGCTAATGTACCAGGATGGCCGAGTGGTTAAGGCGTTGGTCTTACGATCCAATAGACATGTGTCTATGTGGGTTCAAACCCCACTCCTGGTATCTGTGCTTACAAAATGTTACTTATTCTTTCCCTGACTTTTGCCTTGCACCATCATCTCTTCTGTCATTTAATCACTCTTGCCTTCCAACTGATCACAGCTTCCTATTATTTGATCTGCCCCAGCACCGTTCCTTGGCTCTGCGCTTGCTTATAAACTGGTAAATCTTTAACTTAATCTCCTCTGTACCCTGACAATTACCTTCTCATCCTTCCTGGATTGTGGTTCCTCACAGGATCCGCTGCCTCTCCGACTCCCCTCCAGGTAACTGAAGGCCCTGAGCCTTGGTCTCGCTTTATACGCTAGCTGGTAGTTGATTCCTTGCAGGTCTGCCACCGCTCAGGAGAAGCTCAAGACACAGATCAAGCAAAGTATCAAGAGGAATGTGAAAAAAGGCTCCCTGGTGCAGAGCAAGGGACAGGGCGCCTCCGGCTCCTTCAAAATCAGCAAGAAGGAAAACCCAGGGAAAAGTGGGAAAGAAGGTGAAGAAACCAGCAGCCAAGAAATCTTTAGTGAAGAAACCAGCAGACAAGAAATCTTCAGTGAAGAAACCAGCAGACAAGTAATCTTTAGTGAAGAAACCAGCAGACAAGAAAGTGACAACAAAGAAAGTAACAGCCAAGAAAACGAGCAGCAAGGCGGCGGCAACGCCAAATAAGGCGGTGAAGAAAGCAGCGCTTCAGAAAAAGTCTCCTGCGAAGAAGGTCAAAAAAGGCAAGAGTGCGGCGGGCGGAAAGGCGCTGAAGAAAATGCAGACATGGAAGAGCAAGGTCAAGCCGAAAGCAGCGAAGTCTCAGAAAGCAGGGTCTGGAAAGAAGTGAAAGCGCGGGAAACTTGTAAACATCTGAACACAAAGGCTCTTCTCAGAGCCACCAACATCTCTCAGGAAAGAGCTGATCCCCTGATCAAATGATCCCTGTCCAGGCCCCGCCTGCAGATTCCACACGGAAATGATTTGGAGTAAATCCAGGATCCCTGGTGACTCCCCTCCACCCAGCCCTTTCCCCACTCTCTGTCATAAAACAGAGGGATGTCCGGCCCTCACTCTAACTGGGGATGTGTTCGGTGCAGTCTCAGTTCACAAATTCAGGGGGAGAGTTTGTAAGACAGTAACACTGGCGGAGAAACCCCACCTCACAACTCAAACCCCAACACATGAGTTTCTCCAATTCAGCTGGAGTCGGGTGAAAACAGGAGCTGGGATAGGCTGTGATCGGGAATGTTAGGAATGGATTTGTTCAGGGAGGAACGTACCTGGAATCTCCGAAAATAATAGTTCCTTATTTCCCCAGATGACACATTCTGCAGTGAGAGTGAAAAGTCTCTTCACTGCTTCACATTTATTAATTGTTTGGTTCGAGATGAATAATGAGTCAGAGAGTAATGACAGGATCTGAAGCTTCTCTCACACCAGCCCTTGAATGACTCAGTGTGAAGTGTCCAATGTGTGAAGCTACTGCCAGGGTTTGTCAATCTGAACAGTTTCAGCTCAGTTACTGGGGGCCTGGAATCCCCGCAGTTTGACTCTGTCTCTGATTGGTCACCCGCTTCTCAATCCAATTCTTAACCAATAGGAGAATCACATATAAGTAAATAGAAGTTCTCATTGGCTCAGATTTTCCAATTGGAAAAAGCCCGGCAATTCCAGAGCAGGAAGGAATTGAAGTGATGGAAAATTTCAATTTTCAGGCAACAATTTTAAAACCTCTCATTTTATGTTCTGTTTTACTGTATTTACCGTCACAAAATCCTGACGCGATTTTTTTTTTAGATTAGAGAAACAGCACTGAAACAGGCCCTTCGGCCCACCGAGTCTGTGCCGAACATCAACCACCCATTTATACTAATCCTACACTAATCCCATATTCCTACCAAACATCCCCACCTGTCCCTATATTTCCCTACCACCAACCTATACTAGTGACAATTTATAATGGCCAATTTACCTATCAACCTGCAAGTCTTTTGGCAGGAAACCGGAGCACCCGGAGAAAACCCACGCAGACACAGGGAGAACTTGCAAACTCCACACAGGCAGTACCCGGAATTGAACCCGAGCTCCTGGAGCTGCGAGGCTGCGGTGCTAACCACTGCGCCACTGTGCCGCGATTTTAGGAACCGTTTTCATTTGTCAATCTGTTAACTGTAAGGGGCGGGAGGAAGGTCCGGTTCAGCAATTTAAAACGGGACAAATATCAGCTTCCACTCTGTAAAAGGAACAAATTAGCGACTAACCGCTTCTCACAGGCTTCTCGGGGACTGACAGAAACGAGCGGTTTCTGATCTTTTCTCCTGAAAGAGGCGGATAATGCTGCAGGGAGCAATGAACTGCCCTTCACTTTCTGGCTGCTAATACATCCCTGACTTTAAACAGTTCAAACAGCGACTGATGCTTCTGCCGGAAAATGAGCAGATTCACCAGAATGATCCCGGTCCATCATGGCCAAAGACATCCAGCTGGCCCGCCGCATCCGCGGGGAACGCACCTAAAACCCAGCTTCAGTCACAAGTGTAACAAGGGCTCTTTTCAGAGCCACCAAATCAGCAAAGGAAAGAGCTGCCATCTCTGTTCATCATCAAACCCATTAGATTGGAGGGGCGGCCACATGGTTTCTGTTTTGTCACATCACTTTCCCGAAAGGCCTGTCGGACTGAGAGCTGATCTGGAATTTAGAAAGCAGCATTACCGGAGACTCATTGCTGCTCAGCACAATCTCAACCCCGCTCCTGGGATCCGTTAGCTGGCATTTGGGGAAAAGAAATGGATCCCTGTTTTATTTGGAAGGCATTAATGGAGCCGGTTCCGTTCACATGAGGGTTATTTACAAACATTACCCAATGAGTTCACTAATATTTGAATCCATTGGAGATCAGTACACAGGATATGTAAGGCAGCTCGGTCACTCTGACTGAAACCGCCAGTTCCCCGGGGCTGCAGACCCTGACACTGCGGGGAGAGAATCCCCGACTCTATCCCGCCGCCGGGGGAAACAGACAGCTCTGTGTCCGCAGAATAGGGAGGGCCGGGGGGAAGGCACACCTGAAAGCGCTGCAATGGACTCAGCTCCTGTGTGTGCACAACTCTCACTGATTCCGTCCTCTGGGAACAGTGCGGTCTAAACAGATCAGGTTAGGAGAGAAACACACAGCCCGAGAATGGCCTCTTCCTTCCTGCATTTACTCTGTTCCGGGAGCAGATTCTCATTGAGAAGCGGCGCTCAGATCACCGGAGAGAAAAAAAAACACAATTCAAAATGTCCAAATGAAAAACAGAGAATTAACCCGGACACTTCCATTATTAAATTAATTCATCAGCTCCGAACCAGTTCCCGTTAATGTACCGGGATAATCTCGGGATTTATAAAATCGAAGGCAGCGGGATTTATTAAATTGTTGATTCTGACACCCTGTAGTTCACTTCTTCACTTAACGAGAGGGGGAGATGTGTGAGCAGAGAAACAGAGCGAAATCCAGAGAGGGAACTGAAAACACACCTGGACAGATGTGCAACAGGTCAATCCACTGTTACAATAACTCCATCACTGACTCCCTCCTGACAGTAACCAGTCCTTTCACAGAGACTGTGGGTGGCTCTGAAAAGAGCCTTTGGTTTATTTGATGACATTTTGGCCGCTTTACTTTTTCTGGGAGCTCTGAGCGCTGGTTTTCTTGGGCAGCAGCACGGCCTGGATATTAGGCAGCACCCTGCCCTGAGCGATAGTCACTCCTCCCAGCAGCTTGTTGAGCTCCTCGTCGTTGCGGACGGCCAGCTGCAGGTGTCTGAGGATGTTGCGGGTCTTCTTGTTGTCCCGGGCTGCGTTCCCGGCCAGCTCGAGGATTTCAGCGGTCAGATACTCGAGCACAGCAGCCAGATAGACCGGGGCTCCGGCACCCACACGCTCAGCATAGTTACCCTTTCTCAGGAGCCTGTGAACACGGCCCACCGGGAACTGCAGTCCAGCCCGGGAGGAGCGAGACTTGGCCTTGGCTCGAGCTTTCCCGCTGGTCTTTCCTCTTCCAGACATTTCCACAATCTCACAAATACTTTCACAAAGAATGAATAATTTCCTTAGCATTGATAGCACGTCGCAGGTAGTCAGGATGGCCGAGCGGTCTAAGGCGTTGCGTTCAGGTCGCAGTCTCCATTGGAGGCGTGGGTTCGAATCCCACTTCTGACACCTTGTGTTCTGACTGCACTGGAGGCGTTTGGGAGCAGCGGTGAAAAGCAAAGAGAAAGCAGGAAAGAATATGGACAAACAAAGGAACAATGGACCCAAAGATGTTGCAACAAAACATGAGAGTTAGAGCCAAGTGAGCAAACAGCAGGGCACATAAAAGATCAAAAATGTAACATTTGTATCGGGGTGGAAGATGTTGCCAATATCCTTAATGAATACTTTACTGTTTTCCCGAATGAGAGGGTGATGCAGATATTGTTATGAAGGAGGAGTGTGAAGTATTGGACGTGATAACTTAAGGAGAGAGGAAGTATAAATGGGATGAGCATCCTTGAATGTGGAAAAATCACCAGGACCAGATGAAATGTACCCCAGGCTGTTGAAAGAAGCCAGGGAAGAAATAGTGGAAGGTCTGACCATCATTTTCCAATCCCTCACTGGATACAGGTGTGGTGCCAGAGGATTGGAGGTCTTGTAACGTTGTAATAAAAGCAAAATACGAGGCAGATCAAGCATGGCTGATCCTTTCGAGTAGAGAAACAGGGCTGAATTCCCTGAACCAGTGCTACAGCTTTCAGAATAGAAGGAGCCTATACACACCTGATGGGTTCCACTTAAACAAAAGAGCTGCAGGTGTTGACGGTCAGAACAGATAAAATGTGGAGGAGTGTTTGAAGCAGATGCTGTGTGGTTACTGTAGTTGTACTATGGAGTTATTTCAAGGAGGTGATTCTGAATGTAATGGATCAACGTGGACCCGTCCAAGGCAAAGGTTCTAAACTTCCCTGTGGTCCAGCCTGGTTGAATGAAACTGAAGAAAACAAATCACCCAGAAGTGGAAAAGAAATATAAAGCCATGAAAGCACAGAATTCAGATGGATGCAATACCAGATGTTATGGCAAGAGTGTAAAACAGCAACAGATTGGTGAATAAATCTTTCCCATTGAATGAGACAAGAGAAAAGAAGGGTAATAATAGTGTCAGGTGAGTTGTGACACGATTCACATTCCACCTTGATCTGAATAGGACTGTTGAAGGGAGTGATTGAGAAGAATAGAGGAGAAATGAAAAGAAAGGAGAAATAAACAAAAGGTCTTTTGATTTTAGAATGCTTGTTTTTGGAAATGACAGACTGTAAAGTGTGTGTGTCAGAAGATATAGAGCGAAGTTGGGTATGACAAGATCACAGGAAAGTTGTGCCCTGAGACAAGGTGTGTGTTGACAGGAAAGCTGCTTTCTTTTGCACAATATGTATTTTATTCATATAATTTGTGCAATTACATTGCAAAGCAGTTCAAATTTAATATTACATAAGGTACAATACAGATCAGTTTCCTTCAATAATGTACATGATGTATCTCACTATCCCTGCCTGCACAGGTTATATTTACAGTATTTACATTACACATCAAACATTCTCTGGTGCAAACAGCCCGAGGGGTTTTACACGGGTTCCCGCCCCTCACTGTACTGTGGCCTACTAGGGCCTTCGACTGCAGCCTTTCCCCATTGAGTCTCCATGGTGGCTTCCCCAAGCTTTAATGCCGTCCCACAGCACATAGTCTTGGACGTTGCAATGTGCCAGTCCGCAACACTCGGTCATGGACAGCTCTTTGCACTGGAATACCTGTCCCACGGCCGGGCTGGTTCTCAATGGAGATCATTTCAAATGTACATTTCGTAAATCCGTGCTGTCTCTCACAATAAAGAGAACAGGATGTCTAGCAGATTCAGTGTGAGACAATAACACTGCCGGGTAAAGGCCGCTTTCCAACTCCAATCTTAACACAGGAGATTCCCCAAACATCTGCAGTAAGGTGCTGTAAACTGCTGGAAGCGGATGTGTGTGGAAATGGTGATGTTACTGAGGAGGTTTCTTAGTATAGAATGGACTGTGTTTAGGTGGGAATATTACTGAGCCTTAATTGCATCGGGACCATATTTAAAACCTCCGGCTTTCTGGAAAGCCTTGACGATGAAGGCCGAGTCTGGAAGGGTTTGTGTGGAGAGCTGGGTTTCGGTTCTACTGTTAATAAAGGGTTTGAAATTGACAGCCCGGAGGAAACTGGAGGTGGAGCTGAAAGATGAGGGGCCATTCTCTCTCTGTCTGTCACTCTGGGTGTCTCCTCCATCGAGCTCTCTGTTTAATCTTCACTCTTGTCTCTTCCCCTCCCTGCTCTCACTCTGCCTTTCTCAGCCAGGTCCAGGTGGCCTGTATAAAAAGGAGCCTGACAGAATCAGTCTCTTTTATTGTGCACTGATTTGAGGAAAGAATCAACATGTCTGCCAGTAAACAAGAGTATGCTCCAGGCTGGCAGCATGTTAGAATCCATGAGGAAAGGCATCATCACCCTCATTGACAAGCAGAAGGGGGAGAGGACAGAAATCAGAAATTGGTGGCCCAATTTCTGCTCAATGCTGACTACAAGATTCTGTCAAAAGACATAGCCAGTCGATTCAAGTGCTCTGGAGTTGGTGATTCACCCTGATCAGACCTATACTATACCAGGCAGGACAATCTCTGATAGCTTTGCGCTACTCAGGGATATGATCACCTATGTAAGGGACAGGAGGGTGGACACCTGCCTCATCAGCCTGGACCAGGAGAAGGCTTTTGACAGGATATCGCACACTTACATGATGGATGTGCATTCCAAAATGGGGTTTGGGGAGAGAATCTGCAATTGGATCAAACTACTCTACACAAACATCAGTAGTGCAGTCTCAATCAATGGGTGGGAATCAGAAAGTTTCCCGATCCAATCTGGAGTCAGACAGGGCTGTCCTCTCTCCCCTGTCTTGTTTGTTTGCAGTATTGAACCCTTTGCTGAGTCTATTAGGAAGAATGCGAGCATCAGAGGGGTGACAATCCCAGGCAGCGGAGGCACTCAGGTTAAAACCTCCCTGTACATGGATGACGTCGCCGTTTTATGCTCGGATCCACTGTCTGTGCGCAAAGTGATGAGCATCTGCGACCAGCTCGAAATGGCCTTGGGAGCCAATGTTAAACACGGCAAGAGCGAGGCCATGTTCTTTGGGAACTCGGCTGACCGATCCTTTGTCCCCTTCACCGTTAGGTCAGACTACCTGAAGGTGCTGGGAATATGGTTTGGTAGGGCTGGGACGTGCACCAAAACCTGGAAGGAGCGAGTAGCCAGGGTCCAACATAAGCTGAGCATGTGGGAGCAGCGATCTCTCTCCATTATGGGTAAGAATCTGGTCATCAGGTGCGAGGCGCTCACATTGCTGTACGTGGTGCAGGTCTGGCCCATACCGCATTCCTGCGCTGTGGCAATCACCTGAGCCATTTTCCGCTTCATCTGGGGATCCAAAATGATCCGAGTCCGGAGGGACACGATGTTCAAACCTCTGGATAAGGGCGGGAAAAATGTACCCAACGTCGCCTTCATCCTTATGGCTACCTTTGTGTGCGGCTGCATCAAGCTGTGTGTAGATCCCCAGTTTGCAAACTTCAAGTGTCACTACGTGCTGAGGTTCTATCTGTCCCCAGTGTTGCAAAGGATGGGCCTGGTCATATTGCCGCGGAATGCTCCATCAAGTTGGACTGTGCCATACTGCCTATCCTTCATGGAAAAGTTTCTGTGGAAAAACACCTTTGACCACCAATCCATCAGGCAGTGGTCTGCACGGAATATCCTCAAGGCCCTGCGGGAAAAGAAGATGGTGGATCCTGTCGGATGGTCCCCTGAGCAGAAGTCCAAAGTCATTTGGCAGAATGCCTCATCACCAGAACTTTCAAACAAGCACCAAGATGTAGCCTGGCTGATGGTGAGAAGAGCCCTCCCTGTCAGATCCTTCCTGCACACCCGAAGTCTCACCCCATCCACACGCGGCCCTCGAGGTGGCTGTGGTGGAAAAGAGACGTTGCCCACCTCTTTCTGGAATGTGTCTTTGCAAAGTAGGTGTGGAAGAGATGCAGTGGTTTTTGTCGAGGTTCATCCCAAGCAGCTCTGTAGCACAGGTGTCTGTGCTCTATGGGCTGTTCCCAGGGACGCACACCGAGATAAACATCAACTGCTGCTGGAGGACTATCAATTCATTGAAAGACGCTCTTTGGTCTGCCCGAAACTTGCTGGTCTTCCAGCGCAAAGAGTTGTCCATGACCGAATGTTGCAGACTGGCACATTCCAAGGTCCAGGACTACGTGCTGAGGGACGCATTAAAACTTGGGGCAGCCGCAGCAAAGGCTCAATGGGGAAAGACCACAGTGTAAGCTCCCCTCACCACGCTGAACTGAGGAGCTGGATCCATGGGAAACCACTCGAACTGTAGCCAGAAAATATTTGTTTGCTGTAAAATGCACATGGCATGACAATGAAATGGAAGGGTTGTGAGGCAACTCACTCCTGTATTGAAGGAAAGTGATCTCCTTTGCACTCTTTGTATTGTTTGACTTGGTGCTTTTTGGAACTGTTTTGTAATGTATTTTTTTTTTACAGATTTTTATGAATAAAGTATATTTTGGAAATTAATAAAAGAAAGTCTGGCAGAGGTAAAGGAGGGAAAGGACTGGGCAAAGACGGAGCAAAGCGGCACCGCAAAGTGCTTCGTGATAATATCCAGGGCATCACCAAACCAGCAATCCGCCGCCTGGCTCGCCGTGGCGGGGTCAAGCGGATCTCGGGTTTGATCTATGAGGAGACTGGCGGGGTGTTGAAGGTTTTCCTGGAGAATGTGATCAGGGATGCGGTCACCTACACTGAACACGCCAAGCGCAAGACGGTCACTGCCATGGGTGTGGTGTACGCTCTGAAACGGCAGGGCCGCAGTCTCTGCGGATTCAGCGGCTGAACAACTCGACCCTTTCCTGCAAACACAACAAAGGCTCTTCTAAGAGCCTCCCATCGCCTCACAGAGAGAGCAGTGACCTAGAAACGGGAGATGGGATAGGCTGTTTAGAACTGTCTGGAATAAATCTGTGCTGTGTTCGAGATACAAAACTAGAATCCCCAAATTTGACATTTCATTTGCAGCAAGGATGTGATTTTCTAAACGGGCTGTGTAAACAGTGCCCGAGGCTCTACAGTTAGTTATTTCCCCAGTCGATACATGTCCTCAGTGAAAAGCCACATCACTCCTCCAGAATCACTCATTGTTTTCCTAGAATTTCAAAATGATTTCGCTGCAATGAGGGAATCCGGGAGTTTTGCAGCAGCCGTTAAATCGGTCACTGGAACCAGACCCACTTGTGATGTTATTTCCCCCGAGACGGTGTTTCCTGCACTGAAACTGACAGGGTTTGTGAAACTGATCAGTTTCAGCTCATTCATTCAGGGACCTGGAATTCCCGCTGTTTGAGCCCGCGCTGTCCAGAGCCCACTTCTGATTGGTCACCCTCTTCCCATTCGCATGTCTTAACCAATTGCCGAGCCTCGAATTAGAAAATACAGCAAATCATTGGCTTAAATTGTCGTCCTGGCAGAAAGGTTGAATTCAAAAAAGCCGCCAATTTCAGTGTTGGGCAGAATCGAATTACTCAACGAATCTCAATAACGAATTGGCAGCACATTCTCTACATTCCCCGATTTTCCTTTCCATCGATTGGGGTGCTAATTCACTCGGGTGCGTTTGCTAATACTAACTGTCATCCTCAGATCCATTTAACATTTCAGTAATCCTATTAAATACAAAAGGAATTTTGTGATTGAATTTCCATTGGGAGATAGTGAATTAGCACCCCGATCGATGGAAAGGAAAATCGGGCAGAGGATAAAATGTGCTGCCAATTCGTTATTGTGATTTGTTTATATAACTGACCAGGATTGACTTCACCCGAACGCAGCTACTAGCTCCCACCCCACTGACAGCTCTCCCCCTCTCTGCAACTCGCTTTCTCCCCCTCCTCCCTACTGGTGAAATTCCGCACTCTGGCTGTTCGCTCTCCGCATCCCCACCCCCCACCCTGTCCCAGCCCAGCCCACAGCTGCTAGCTCTGGCTGTGACACTCGCTCCCACATTTCTTCACCAGGCGCCACCTGTAGAAGCAGGAGGGCCGCAAGGAGTGACAGGGCGACGTAGGAGTGAGTGGCTGAGAGGAGGGAAGCGGCACGGCCTGGAGCGAGTGGCCAGAGAGTGGGGTGTTGCGAAGCGAGGAACAACTGGCCAGGGGAGTGGGGGGGTGAGGGAGCAGCGAGGTCTGGAGCGAGCGGCTGAGGGGGGGAATCGTCGAGGCCTGGAGTGAGTTGCCGAGGGGGGAGAGCTACAGCTTCAAAATCTCCCATTCAGCCACTTCCTCCAGCCAAGTGGTGGGGGGATGGGGTGGCTAGATACCCAATGATGCTTTATCACGCATGCACGAAGATGGATTTGTTGCGGAAATGTGATGATGTTGGCGCTGCAAAATGCTCGAGTATCTGACCGCTGAAATCCTCAAGCTGGCCGGTAACGCGGCCCGGGACAACAAGAAGACCCGCATCATCCCCAGACACCTGCAGCTGGCCGTCCGCAACAACGAGGAGCTCATCAAGCTGCTGGGAGACGTGACCATCGCTCAGGGCGGGGTGCTGCCTAATATCCAGGCCTTGCTGCTGCCCATGAAAACCAGCGCTCAGAGCTCCCAGAAAAAGTAAAGCGGCCAAAATGTCATCTAATAAACCAAAGGCTCTTTTCAGAGCCACCCACAGTCTCTGTGAAAGGGCTGGTTACTGTCAGGAGGGAGTCAGTGATGGAGTTATTGTCACAGTGGATTGACCTGTTGCACATCTGTCCAGCTGTGTTTTTTAATTTGCTCTGTTTTTCTGCTCACACATCTCCCCCTCTAGTTAAGTGAAGAACTGAACTACAGGGTGTAGAATCAACAATTCCCAGGATCGGGGGTGAGATTGTGCTGAGCAGCAATGAGCCTCCAGTAATGCTGCTTTCTAAATTCCAGATCAGCTCTCAGTCCAACAGGCCTTTCGTATTTTAAATATCACAACAGAGCTGAGCGGGAGTGAGCGCAGCCTCAGCTGCACCGAGTCTCAGGGGCTCTCACGACCCCAATCAGAGCCGCCAGGCCTGGCGGACGTGCAGCAAGGACCCCGGGGGAGGGAGGGTGCACCATTAAAGTGATGGTGCAGCACCTCCCCCATCCTCGCCGCCACTTCTCGGTTTCTTCTCCCGTTTATCTCAACATTAAGAAGACGCTTTTGCTCTGGACTACACTGGTTATAAAGTAAGACCCAACTTTGTCTCTGAAAGTGATGAATAGCAGCAACAACAGCAGAATCCAACCCCTGCAGTTACATGTGAACTTGCTGATGTTGCAGGAGATTGAATGACTGAGTGAATCCCTTCCCACACACATGGCAGGGGAACGGCCTCTCCCCAGAGTGAATGTGTTGGTGTTTCAGCAGATCATTACTGCTTTTCAAGCTCTTCTCACAGTCAGGACATTGAAAAGGTGTGAACAAGTTGATGTTCAGTGAGGTTGGATGACTGAATGAACCCCTTCCCACACACGGAGCAGGTAAATGATCTCTCCCCAGTGTGAACTCACTGGTGTTTCAGCAGGTTGACTCTGGCTGGGTTCAGTTCTACACTCACTGGTTCCTCTCTCTCTCCTCCCCTGAAGGTGCTGATTCTGACTGTATGTACATGCTCTCTCCCCCTCCGACCCTCCCTGTCCAATGTAGTATCCCCCAGTTTTGGTGATGTGCTCTCCCTGACCTGTCTCCATTTCTCCTTCTTATACAGACTTGCCCTGACTGTCACTATTTCATAGAATCATACAGCACAGAAGGAGGCCAATCGGTCTTTTGTGCCTGTGCGGAATCTGTGAAAAAAATGATGCAATTAGTCCAACCCCCGGCTTATTTCCCCATAGTCCTGGAGAAATTCACTTTGAAATATTTGTCCAATTCCTTTATGAAAGTTATAATTGAATCTGTTTCCACCACCCTGTCAGACAATTCATTCCAAATCCGAATCAGTTACTGGGTAAAAAGATCTCTCCTCACCTCCCCTTGACATTTATGGCCAACAATCCCAGCTTCACCACTCTGTCCAGAGAACTGAAACTCCTCATCTCTGGTATCATTCTCGTAAATCTCCTCCGAACTGTCTCAAAAGCTTTGATGTCCTTTCTGAAACCTGGTGCCCAGAACAGGACACATTACTGTAGCTGAGATCGAGCCAGCGACGCCCACATCCCACGAACGGATAAAAAAACGCTCCCTGCCAAATCCCCAATTCTTATCCATTTACAGACGCTCCTTGCCCAGTCCCCAAATCTTATTCATTTAGAGACGCTCCCTGCTCAATCCCCAATTCCTATCCATTTGCAGACGCTCTCTGACCAGTTGACCTTGCTGGCGGGCAGTTTCGGGAAGCCTCACAGGGAAAAGCATCACCGCCACCCGCAGGGACACAAACGGGATTGTTCCATCCTATTGTGGCCTTGACGCCCTGCTCCAGCTGTGTGCACCCGCTACGGGCGCGGTCTCCCTGCACTTTGTGAATATTCCGCTCCAGCTGCAGATGGAGCTCAGCCACTACCGCGCCTGCTCCTTATCAGAGACAAGGCAAATTCTGGAGCGCAGAGCATTCTGGGTACCACAACTGTCATTAATGCCAATCTCTGACATGATAATCAGGTTTTATTTCCTACATTTCATTTCCTGGTATGTTAGTGCGTGCTTTCTTTTGTACCTGTCAGTGCCTGGGAGGAGAGAGTCAGCTTCACTTTGTAGCCGTGAATTTCTGGTGTGAGAATGTGGGTTTTTACTCTGTATGTTTCAGTTTTTGGTTTGTGACTGTTTCTGCAATTGCTATGTGAGTTAACTTTGTGGAAAGAGATGCAGTGGTTTTTGTTGATCTTCATCCCAAGCAGCTCGGTAACACAGGAGTCTGTGCTCTACGGGCTATTCCCAGGGACGCACACCGAGACAAACATCAACTGCTGCTGGAGGACTATCAATTCGGTGAAAGACGCCCTTTGGTCTGCCTGAAACTTGCTGGTCTTCCAGCGAAAAGAGTTGTCCACCACCAAATGTTGCAGACTGGCACATTCCAAGGTCCAGGACTACGTGCTGAGGGACGCACCAAGGCTTGGGGCAGCCGCAGCAAAGGCTCAATGGGGAAAGACCACAGTGTAAGGTCCCCCCACCAAGCTGAACTGAGGGGCTGGATCCATGGGAAATCCCTCGAACTGTATCAGAGAAATTTTGTGCGCTGTAAATGTAAAAATGTATATGGCATGACAATGAAATGGAAGGGTTGTGAGGCAACTCATGATTGTACAGAAGGTAACTGATCACCTTTGCACTGTTTGTATTTTTTGACTTGATGCTGTTTTAAACTGTTTGGGAATGTAATTTTTACAGATTTTTATGAATAAAGTATATTTTGGAAATAAAAAACAAATGTGATTTGCACCACATATCTTTCAACAACTTGTATGTGAACATCAGCTTTTGTCCAGATCTATCAGTTTCTGATATAGAGTCATACAGTTATACAGTACAGAAACAGGCCCTTCAGCCCACTGTGTCTGTGCTGGCCATCAAGCACCTAACTATTCTAATCCCATTTTCCAGTATTTGGCCCGTAGCCTTGTATGCTATAGCATTTCAAGTGCTCATGTAAATACTTCTTAAATGTTGTGAGGGTTCCGGCCTCTACCACCGCTTCAGGGAGTGCGTTCCAGATTCCAACCACCCTCTGGGTAAATTTTTTTCCTCAAATCCCATCTAAACCTCCTGCCCCTTACCTTAAATCTATGCCACCTGGTTATTGACCCCTCTGCTAAGGTAAAATGTTTCTTCCTATCTAACCCATCAATGCCCCTCATAATTTTGTAAACCTCAATCTTATCTCCCCTCAGCCTTCTCTGCTCCAAGGAAAACAATGCTAGCCTTTTCAGTCTCTCTTCATAGCTGAAATGCTCCAGCCCAGGCAACATCCTGGTGACTCTCTTCTGTACCCTCTCCAGTGCAATCACATCCTTCCTATAGTGTGGTGCCCAGAACAGTACACAGTACTCCAGCTGTGGCCTAACTAGCATTTTATACAGCTCCGTCATAACCTCCCTGCTCTTATATTCTCTGCCTCGGACTATCTATATTGGCCTGTAATCTAAGGCTTTCCTCCTCACTATTTACGACACCACCAATTTTCGTGTCATGTGTGAGAAAGGGTTTGATTCTATCCCTATCAGTATCCGTTACATGCATGTGTTTTTAATCTGCACCCCCTCTATTTTATTCTCTGTACTTGTCAGCCTCTTGTAGGTGAGTCTGTGTTTTGCTCTTTATCTCTCAGTCTTCGAAGTTTGAGCCTGGGTTTGTACCTAATTTTCTTTGTACCTTGCAGGATGGATATTGAAGAGAGGTTTTTGCACATTAACTGCCAAATCCTGATAAGTGATTTTTGGGTTTCACACAGTATCTGTCAGTTTCTTGTCTAGGACTGTTGGTTTTACTCTGTCCCTGGCATTTGCTGGTTTGTTAGTGTGGGGTTTACACTGTACCTGTCAGTTTCTCATATGTGAGTGTTGGTTTCACTTTGTATAGAATCATAGATCACAGAATACTTACAGCACAAAAGGAGGGATTCAGCTCATCGTGCTTGTGCTGCCTCTCTGCACAAGCAACTCAGCTCATGCCACATCCTCATGTATTCCATGAAAAGCTGATTTTTTTTTCCCTTCAGATAATTATCATATATCCTTTTGAAAGCTATGGTTGAATCTTCCTCCGTCACACTCTCAGGCAGTACATATCAGATCTTAACCATTTGCTGCATAAAAAAGGTTTTTCCTCATGTTGCCTTTGGTTCTTTTCCCATTCACCTTAAATCGGTGTCCTCTGCTTACTCAGCCATGAGTAATATTTCCCATTGCTTTCTCAGCACTGATGGATTGTGAGGTGGGAGACAGCCAGAAGTCCCACTGAGCCGCACTGACTCCCAGCTGAAAAAGAAATGAGATAAAGTTCAATCTTTCACAGCGAGATGCTGCAGAGAGTTAAGAGTCCCGAATGAAAGAGAGCGTTTCTCATACTGTTGTTGAATTTCATTTCAAACACTCCTTGTACTCTCTGCTAATGAAGCCTAAAAAATGGAAAAACTAAATGGCGCTCAAACTCACAACCCTGAGATTGAAAGCCCCATGATCGACAGACTGAACTGAATATGTCACTTCTACTGTACCTCTGTTTGGATGGATGCAACTGTTTGCTCCAATGCAAGGGCAGCTTTCAAATCCTCCCATGGGTCCACACGTCAGACTAAGTTCCATGTTGTAAACTCAAGCAAAGGAAATCTGCTCACTTCCAAAACTATCAGCAAATTGAAGCTGATTACGATCAACATCATCAGAGGTCAGAACTACCTGGTGAAAGAAGACTCCCTGAAGAAGGATCCACAATTATTCAAAGGCATCGACAAAGTGAAAAACAAGAAAATCGATGAGTCAATCCAAGCTAAACAGAAACACTGAAGAATTCCATTCCAGACCAGAACACAATTAGAGGCATTTTTTGTATTCAAAGCTGGGCATTAGTATTTAATAGTTGATATATAATTTTGAATATATTTGAATTTATTTAATCATTTGGCACTGCTGAACATGAAGCAGTCTTAAATCATTTAATTTTTTTTTGTAAAATCTGACTTACCAGATTAAAATATTAGATCAAGGGAGAAATTTCAAAGATTACTGGACCAGTAATCCAGAGGCCTGGACTCAAGATCCAGTGACAGCCAGGACGTCAAGGCGGGAAACACTCCGCACTAGTCTGCAGTGAGCGATTCCATCGAAGGTAGAGCACAATCTCTTTAATATAAGAATGTATATTTTATAATAATTAATCACTCAAGACCTTCCTGGTCTCTGCATCTCACCTGCTCTCTGGATAAACTTGCAGAAAGTATTTCAACCTGTAAAGCAGGAGTCTAGGGAATGTATAATGATATTTTCTAGCCTTCGGGCAATATTTTAATCAATACAGTGTGGGACAACCTGTCTGGGCACAACTCCATGACTTTCTCTTTAACTGGTGACCTCACAATCACTAACTTCTTTGGTAACAATCTTCAGCTCATCACCTCCGGTACGTAGCTCTAATCTTAATGCACATTTAAACAACCTTTCAAGTCCAGTTACAGTTTTTGTTGCCTTACCTGCACAAGCTTAAAAAGTGAAAAACGGAAGCAAGTTTAACTGAACATTCTGGTGGTCAGTTCGGGCACGGGAAAAAAATGAAAGGACTCGGACCAGGTCGGATGTGGTGCTGTCAGGCTTGGGTCGGGTTTCATTTGCTGACCTGAGCAGGCCTTTAGTTACTGTTGCAACTTTATATTCCCACTTGACAATCTGTATATTTTGTTCATTTCAATTTTGTCGACAAGCTCTTTGAATCCAGTTCCCCGGTCCTCAAGCAGGCTCAGTTTGGAAATCGATTCCGCTTTCTGGAAGGCTGAAAGCAATCGATGACCTTAAACTAAAAATGGCAACAGAGAAGGGCTCGTCTGGGATTTGAACCCAGGACCTCTCACATAATAATCACTTATATACCCAAAGCGAGAATCATACCCCGAGATCAACGAGCCACCGTTGGCATGGTTTTTATTCGCTCCTGTGGAATTTCACTGGCACCCACAGCCGATCATGCATTTTTTTCAGATCAAAACAATATCCTACAAAGCTGAAATAAAAACAGAAAGTGCTGGAAATACTCAGCACCTCTGACAGCATCTGTGGAGAGAGAAACAGAGTTAACATTTCAGGGTTTTCACCTTTTGTTTGAGCCATCTTTTCAGACTGCTTCTGTCCATCCAATCTCACTTTTTACTCTATCCACATTCTAAGGGTGGTGCAGTGGTGAGCACTGTAGCTTCACAACTTCAATGACCCCGATTCAGTTCTGTATACTGCCTGTGTGGAGTTTGCAAGTTGTTTATGTGGGCTTCCACAAGGTACTCTGGTTTCCTCCCACAACGAAAGACTTGTGGGTTGATAGATAAATTGACTGTTGTAAATTGGCCCCAGGGTAGGTGATAGGAGAAATGAGGGGATGTGGTAGGGAATTCTGGGTTAACATAGGATTAGTATAAATGGGTGGTTGATGGTCAGTGCAGACTCAGTGGGCCAAAGGGCCTATATCAGTGCTGCATATCTCTATAACCATTCTCTAAGCAAATGCATTTTTCATGAAGTCCTCATTTCTTTTATTAATGACAATTTTATATTTCCGGCCCTTGCTTCATACGATACCACAAGTGGAATCATGTTTCCATCAACCCGATCAAACCCCTTCACTATTTCCTCATATTGCAATGTTTCTTCAGCCCTGACAGACTGTGGAGTTTCTGCTGCTTGATTGCAGTTCTTGCTTCCCGCAAGTAGATGTTACCTCACTCCAATATCGTGAAGTTTACAAATGTGAGAGAGACACAACAGGAAATAATTGTTGACATTATAGTGAATGTGTGGGATTTAGAAATACTAGGAGTGGAGACGAGTTATTATTGAATTTGTCAAACCAAACATATGTTATAATGTTGTGTTAAATCTGTCACTCTGTTGTCTTGATTCTGAGAGTGACATAGACTCATCGAGTCATTGGGTCATTTGTGGTATAGAAGGAGGCCATTCGCCCCATCAAGTACAGGCCAGCTCTCCATGGAGCGATCCAGTCAGGCCCACTCGTCTGCTCGATCCCCCGAGCCCTGTAAATTTATTTCCTTCAAATGCCCATCGAAATTCCTTTTGTAACCAACGATTGTCTCCACTTCCTCCGCCCTCGGGGGCAGCGAGTTACAGATCATTACCAATCACTGTGTAAAAAAGCTCTTCCGCACATTCCCCCTGCGTCTCTTGTCCAAAACCTTCAATCTGAATCCCCTAGTCCTTGTACCAATAGTTAATGGGAACAATTTTTCCTTGCCAACTTATCTAAAACTGTCATAGCCTTTGACACCTCCATCCATTCTCCCCTCAATCTCCTTTGAGACAGGCAGAAAAAACCCTGTTTTTCTAACCTAATCTTGAAACTAAAACCCTCCATCCCTGGAACTATTCTGGTAAATCTCCTCTGCACCGTCTCAAGAATCCGCACATCCTTTCTAAAGATTGGTGAGCAGATCTGGATGCAACACTCCAATTGGGGCCTAACCAGAGTTCAGCATAACAACCCTGATTTTGTACTCAATGTCTCTATTTATAAAGCCCAAGATCACACATGCTTTGCTAACCACTCTCGCAATATGTCTTGCCAACATCAAAGAATGATGGACATGTACTCCAGGTCCCTCTATTCCAGCACACTCTTCAGAACTGTAGCATTGAGTATATATTGCCTCTCCCTATTTCTTCTGCTAAAATGCATCACCTCACACGTGTCACTATTAAATTCCATGTGCCACCTGTCTGCCCATCCTACTAGCCGATAACTATCCTGTTTCAGGCAGTTCATATCATCCTCACTGTTTGCCACTCCTCCAAGTTTGGTGTCATCGGCATATTTTAAGATTCTACTCGATATTCCAAGATCCAAGTCATTAATCTGTAGCAAATAAAAGCAATGGTTCTAGCACTGACCCTTGGGGAACACCACTGTCGACTATCCTCCGGTCTGACCAAGAACCATTTCATATGACTCGCTGTTTTCTCTCCTTAAACCAATTTCCTATCCAAATGGACACTGACCCTCCTAATCCATGAACCTCAATTTTGTTAACCACCCTTTTATGTGGTACTTTATAAAATGCTTTTGTAAAATCCATATAAACAACATCCACTGCATTCCCTTCATCAACTTTCTCAGATAGTTTATCAAAAAATGCAGTTAGATTCATCAAGCATGAACTTCCATTTATAAATCCATGCCCACTCTCCTTAATTAACTCAAACCTCTCCAAATGACTTGATTTTTTCCCTGACCTGTTGGTCTTGTGCTTATAGCAAGCTCACCACAGAGCATGTATTTGGCAATGTGACTGTCATTCATTTGGCCCAGTCAACAGAGCCGCCTCTGACTCAAAAGGGCAAACATGCTGCGGATCCCTGCACGCTGGTGTACTTCCTCATTCGGCACTCTGTCCTGCCAGGAGATGCCCAATATCCATCTGAGGCAGTGGAGGTGGAAGCTGTTCAGCTGCTTTTCTTGGCTTGATCAAGTTGTTGATGCTTCTCTACTATAAAGGAGGGTGCTGAGAACACAAGCCTGGTACACATGGAGTTTTGTATTTTCGGTCAGTTTGCTGTCGGTTCACACCCGTCTTCTCAACTTTGACATGACAGCTGCAGCATTGGCAATCCTGGTGCTGATTTCAGCATCAAGGGACAGATTGCTGGTGATTGTTGATCCAAGGTATGTGAACTGTTGACAACCTCCAAAGTGAGGTTGTCAATGTTGATGGAAAGTGGAGTCTCTACGTCCAAGTCTCTCCGTCCAAGTGGAGTCTTGCCAAGATGAACAGCTTGTCGTCAGCTCTGATATACAGGTGAACACCCCCATCTGTGTACAATAGCAACATGGAGAAGAATACACCGATTATAAAGGATGTGATAACTAGACAGTTAGAAAATAATGATATGATTGGGCAGAGTCAACATAGATTTATGAAAAGGAAAATAGGCTTGAAAAAACCCGTTGAGTTTTTTGAGGATGTTACCTGTAGAACAGATAAAGGAGAACCAGTGGATGCTTTGGTAATGTCCCACACAGGAGGTGAGTAAACAAAATTAGAGCACATGGGATTGGGGATAATATACTGGTGTGGATTGAGAATTGGTTAACAGACCGAAAACAGAGAGCAGGAATAACGGGTCCTCCTCAGGATGGCAGGCTGTTACTATTGGGGTACTGCAAGGATCAGTGTTGGAGCCACAGCTGTTAACAACCGAAATAAATGATTTGGATGTGGGGATTAAATGTAATATTTCCAAGTTTGCAGATGACACAAAGCTAGGTGAAGTGTGAGCTGTGAGAAGGATGCAGAGAGGCTTCCAGGGAACCTGGAGAGGCTAAGTGAATGGGAAAGAACATGGCAGATGGAATATAATGTGAATAAGTGTGAAGTTCTCCACTTTGGTGGAATAAACAGAAAGACAGAGTATTTCTTAAATGGTGAGAGGTTGGGAAGTGTTGATGCCCAAAGGGACCTGGGTGTCCTTGTTCATGAGACACTAAAAGCTCTTGTGCAGGTGCAGCAATCAATTAGGAAGGCAAATGGTATGTTGGCCTTCACACGAGGGGTCTTGAGTACGGGAGTAAAGATGTCTTGTTGCAATTGTATAGAGCCTTGGTGAAACCGCGCTGGAGTATTGTGTATAGTTTGGTCTCCTCATCTAAGGAAGGATATACTTGCCATAGAGGGAGTGAAACAGAGGGTCACCAGACTAATCCCTGGGATGGTGGGACTGAAACTGGGCCTGTATTCCTTAAAGTTTCGAAGAATGAGAGGTGATCTCATTGAAACTGATAAAATTTTTACAGGGTGTGACAGTGTGGATGTAGATAGGATGTTTGCCCTGGTTGGTGAGTCTAAAATCAGGGGCCCAAGTCTCAGAATAAGGAGTAGGCCATTTAAAACTGAGATAGGGTTGAATTTCTACACTCAGACGGTGGTGAATCACTGGAATTCTCTACCCCAGAGAGCTGTGGCAGTTCAATCATTGAGCATGTCCAAGACAGAAATTGTTAGAAATCTTGATACTCAGGACATCAAGGGATATGGGGATAGCACGGGAAAGGTACAGATAGAGGTAGATGATCAGCCATGATCGAATTGAATGGCAGAACAGGCTCGACGGGCTGAATGGCCTACTCCTATGTTCCTCTGTTCCTAAGAGAGTTGGCGCCAGCGCGCAGCCCTGCTTTACCCCACTGCTGATCTTGAAAGTGTCTGATGTTGCTCCATTGTAACTGATGGAACTGTGCATGTTCTCGTGGAAAGAAGAGATGATGCCCAAGAGTTCAGGAGGGCAGCCGAGTTTCCATCGCAGTTTGAAGAGTCCGTCTCTGCTGACAAGATCAAAGGCCTTGGTGATGTCATTCATAATAAGTGCGGCTCTGTGGCGCAATAGATAGCGTGTTGGACTTCTAAATAATGATAAGGAAGGCATTTAAAGGTTGTGGGTTCAAATCCCACCAAAGTCAGATTTTGGACCAGAGACAGAAGAGCACAACGGAACAGAGAGTTAACAAGTGTGTCAAAAGCACCGACTCAGAGACAGAGCGAGAGAGAAAGGAGCACAGCAGGAGCGGAGCAGGGGCAAAAAAAATCGAGGAGTGACATCACAATGGAGAGTGAGAGCAGGGAAACAGAGAGCTGCTGGGGTGAGTTTACAGGATTTGGTTCTTGCTTCGGTGCAGTGGAAGGAGCTGTTTGGTGAGGATCTGGTAAGCTGTGACATCACAGGCAAGCAGGTAGTTGATTGGTTTGGAAAAAGCTGCATGTTTGATGAGTATCTGGTAAGTGATTAAGGTCCATTTTGGTCCTAATGTTTAAAACAGTAAACAAACTAGTAGTAAGCTTAATAAAATATACAATAAAATGAACAATTGAATAAAATAATTAAGTAGTTAATTGAAACACGTTCAGGATGACAGGACAGGTGATGTGTCACAGCTGCAGCATGTGGGAGCTCCTGGATGCCAGTGTGATCCAGAGCAAACACATCTGCAGCAAGTGTAGTATCTGTTCTTATCAGTGCTTATTTGATTGAGAAGAGACCATGATCATTGCCTTTTGATCCTGGGGGAACTTTGAGTAACATGGCTATAACCAATTTTCGTGTTTCGGGCCAGGGAGTGCGCAACACTGTTCGGGTGGTCGTGAAGGACAAGGAAGGAGATGCACCGGTCGATCGCACCTTCTTAATCAAGAAAATTCTCTTCGATTGCTGCGGATTTCAAGCGACGGACGTCTTCTGCCTGCAGGAATTCCCCAGCAGTGGATACTTCGACGTGACGTTCTGGAACGTGGCGGGATGCATCAAGTTTCTGAAGGCGTTCAAGGAGAAAGGGGACCGGGCGCCACTGTCGATCCTCACAGCGGAGCCGCTCTTCACGCTTCCGTCACAACGGGACCGGGTGGTGACGATTCACCTCTGCAACCCCCATGTTCCGGTGGTGCATGTACTCACCTTTCTCGCCAGGTACGTCGAGGTGGCCGGCAGCAGCACTGATGTCAAGGACCCCTTTGGGATCTGGACCAGCAAGCGGCAGGTCAAGGTGACCTTGAAGGTAGATCCCAGTGGAGCCATCATCCACCCTCCCTCCAGCTTCACTATCGGGGGAAGTCGAGGCTTCTTGGTCTACGCTGGGAAGCCCAGAGTTTGCCGCACCTGTGGCAAATCTGGTCACATGGCAGCCAACTGCAGCACGGTTGTTTGCAAGAACTGCAAGGAGGAAGGCCATCAGACCAAGGACTGTAAGCAGACTAAGTGTTGCAACTTGTGCGGTGCGGCAGGCCATCTCTACAAGACCTGCCCCAAACGTTGCCTCAGCTATGCTCAGGCGGCAAGGTCCAAGGAAAGGCCGGGAGAAGGTTCGACGAAAGCGTCCGCTGTTCGAAAGGAGACCATCAACCTTCTCCGCAGCGAGGAACTTCAACTTGAGAAGGAAGGGGAGGCAGCTGAAACCAACGACCCAGCACCTATCCAGCGCCCGGAAACCCCTCCTCCACAGACAGAATCAATGGAGGAGGAGGCAGCAGATGGACAAACAGGTCAGTGGCAAGTGGTCCAGAGGAAAACCACAAAGAAAAAACATCCCAAAGCCACCACCCAAACCAGTGGCAAGAGGAGGCTCTCTTCTGAATCAGACTGCAACAACTCCTCTTCACTGGACGGGGAAATGCTGGAGCGACAGCCCCTTCAAAAGAGGCGGCAGAACTCCGAGATGGATGATGGAGCATCCCAGCCCCCGGGCACTGGAAGCTGTGATGGGCCCGGCGTGCCCCAACCCCAACGCCCCACACGTAACGACGTGGCCAACGCATCTCAGCTCCGGGACACCGGGAGCAAAGACACGTCTGGCGCACCTGAGCTCCTGGAGACCGGGAGCTGTGATGTTTTCGAGGAGGAACAGATGGAAGCAGCTGAGGACAACCCAATCCTCTCTGCCTACAAGATCCCCCCCCCCCCCGATGTCACCCAAGCGGCACAAACCCTGCATGAAAAATCAGGAGGGGTTTCTGAGCCCAACCAACGTGAAACTGCTTGCGCATACGATGGGTATGCAGGAACATCCCGAAGGGGAAGGACTGGGACTAGCCAGGACAAATGGTATGGGAAGCAACAACTAATTTTTAGTAAAAAATGGGTGTAAGAATTGCTTCCATTAATGTGCGTAGCATTAAATCTACTACACGATGTGTTTCAACCTTGGATTACCTTGCCAAGGTCAAAGCTGACCTACTGTTTCTGCAGGAGTGTGGAATACCACACCTCAGCACCTACAGGCAGTGGTCGCGATGGTGGTCCCACGGGCCATCGATCTGGTCGGGGGGTAATGACTGCCGTTCCTCCGGCCTGGGTATTCTGCTGCGGGGAGGTAACTTCACCATCTCCGAAGTTAAGGAGTTGGTGGGCGGCCGCCTCCTCGTAGCAGACGTGATGTGCAACAAAGCTCCGCTCCGGTTGATCAACGTGTACGCCCCGGTACAACGCAGCGAGCGGCTGACCGTCTTCCAGCAGCTCCCACTGCTGCTGGCGACGTCCAGGCCGGTCATCCTAGGAAGTGACTTCAACTGCATCATGGATGCGGCTGGACGATCCGGCAGTGACGACAGCAAACTGGACGCTACGTCCAGATTCCTAATAGAAACAGTTAAAGATGCCAAACTGCACGACGTCTTCAGCAAACCTGCAGACGGAGCGCAGCGCAGATACACATGGTCAAGATCGGACGGGTCTGCCCGTTCCAGGATTGACTTCCTGTTTGTGTCCCGTGCTGTCACGGTCGGATCCACCGACGTCAAGCCGGTGTTCTTCTCCGACCACTGCCTCTTACTGGCCGACTGTCACTTACAGGACGACCAGCGGGTTGGCAGAGGGACGTGGAAGCTCAATGCGACACTGCCGACCCCAGAGAACGTTGAGGAACTCAAAGGGATTACAATGGTTGGAGGACCGTGAAACTCCTCTTTGAGTCTCCAGTTCACTGGTGGGAAGCGATTAAGGAGAACATCAAGAGGTTCTTCATCCACAAAGGTGTTCAGAAGGCGAGAGAGAGACAGAGGGAAGTGTCCCGACTCCAGAAAATTATGCAAAATCTACTCCGGTTGCAGTCAATTGGGGTCGAGGTCAAGGAGGACCTCCAAGAGGTGAAGAGCCAGCAGGCCACGTTCTTTGCCAAGGAGGCCTCCAAGATCATCTTCCGGTCCAGAGTCCGCTCCATCGAGCTGGATGAGACGTGCTCGCGTTACTTCTTCCAAAAGGTACACAGAGAGAGCTCTGTTGTCAGCAGACTGAAGGAAGAAGATGGCTCGGTAACGTCTTCGCAGTCCGACATACTAAGGATCAGCAAATCCTTTTATGCTGGGCTGTATGACGCGAAGCCCACAGACAGCAGAGCCTCCCAGTCCTTCCTGTCATCTATCACAGAGGTCTTAGATGACAGCAGGAGGGAGAGACTGGACAAGCCGCTAACTCTGGACGAGCTGACAAAGGCCGTCGAGTCTTTCGAGACGAGTAAAACTCCCGGGAGCGAAGGCTTACCGGTCGAGTTGTACTCGGCCCTGTGGGACAGGGTCGGCCCGGACCTGCTGGAAGTATACGAGAGTATGCTCCTGGCCGGCAGCATGTCAGAATCCATGAGAAAAGGCATCATCACCCTCATTTACAAGCAGAAGGGGGAGAGGGCAGAAATCAGAAATTGGCGGCCCATCTCACTGCTTAATGTTGATTACAAGATTCTGTCCAAAGTCATAGCCAGTCGAGTCAAGTCTGCTCTGGAGTTGGTGATTCACCCCGATCAGACCTGTACTGTACCCGGCAGGAAGATCTCTGATAGTCTCGCGCTACTCAGGGATACGATCGCCTACGTACGGGACAGGAGGGTGGACACCTGCCTCATCAGCCTGGACCAGGAGAAGGCTTTTGACAGGATATCGCACACCTACATGATGGACGTGCTTTCCAAAATGGGGTTTGGGGAGGGAATCTGCAATTGGATCCAACTGCTCTGCACAAACATCAGTAGCGCAGTCTCAAACAACGGGTGGGAATCTGAAAGTTTCCCGATCAAATCTGGAGTCAGACAGGGCTGCCCTCTGTCCCCGGTCTTGTTTGTTTGCTGTATTGAACCCTTTGCTGAGTATATTAGGAAGGATGCGAGCATAAGAGGTGTGACAATCCCAGGCAGCGGAGGCACTCAGGTCAAAACCTCCCTGTACATGGATGACGTCGCCGTTTTCTGCTCGAATCCGCTGTCCGTGCGCAGACTGATGAGCATCTCCGACCACTTCGAACTGGCCTCGGGAGCCAAAGTTAACCACGGCAAGAGCGAGGCCATGTTCTTTGGCAACTGGGCTGACCGATCCTTTGTCCCCTTCACTGTCAGGTCAGACTACCTGAAGGTGCTGGGGATATGGTTCGGAAGGGCCGGGGCGTGCACCAAAACATGGGAGGAGCGAGTAGCCAAGGTCCGACAAAAGTTGGGCATGTGGGGGCAGCGATCTCTCTCCATTGTGGGTAAGAACCTGGTCATCGGGTGCGAGGCGCTCATGTTGTTGCTCTACGTGGCGCAGGTCTGGCCCACACCCCACTCCTGCGCCGTGGCTGTCACCCGAGCCATTTTCCGCTTCGTCTGGGGATCTAAAATGGACCGGGTCCGGAGGGACACAATGTTCAAATCTCTGGACATGGGCGGGAAAAATGTACCCAACGTGGCCCTCATCCTGATGACCACCTTCGTGTGCAGCTGCATCACGCTATGTGTCGATCCCCAGTACGCAAACTCCAAGTGTTACTACGTGCTGAGGTTCTATCTGTCCCCGGTGTTGCGAAGGATGGGCCTGGTCACATTGCCGCGGAACGCTCCATGCAGTTGGGCGGTGCCGTACCACCTATCCTTCGTGGAGCAGTTTCTGCGGGAAAACACCTTTGACCACCGGTCCATCAGGCAGTGGTCTGCACGGAATGTCCTCAAGGCCCTACGGGAAAAGGAAACGGTGGATCCTGTCGGATGGTTCCCCGAGCAGACCGTCAAAGTCATTTGGCGGAATGCCTCATCACCAGAACTTTCAAACAAGCACCAAGACGTAGCTTGGCTGGTGGTGAGAAGGGCCCTCCCCGTCAGATCCTTCATGCACACCCGAAGTCTCGCCCCCTCCGCACAGTGCCCCCGCATTGGCTGTGGTGGGGAAGAGACGGTCGCCCACCTCCTCCTGGAATGTGCCTTTGCAAAGCAGGTGTGGAAAGAGATGCAGTGGTTTTTGTCAAGGTTCATCCTAAGCAGCTCTGTAACACAGGAGTCTGTGCTCTGCGGGCTGTTCCCAGGGACGCACACCGAGACAAACATCAACTGTTGCTGGAGGACTATCAATTCGGTGAAAGACGCCCTTTGGTCTGCCCGAAACCTGCTGGTCTTCCAGCGCAAAGAGTTGTCCACCCCCGAATGTTGCAGACTGGCACATTCCAAGGTCCAGGACTACGTGCTGAGGGACGCACTAAAGCTTGGGGCAGCCGCAGCAAAGGCTCAATGGGGAAAGACCACAGTGTAATGTTCCCCCACCAAGCTGGACTGAGGGGCTGGATCAATGGGAAACCCCTCGAACTGTATCGTTAATATTCTCAATTGCTGTAAATGTAAAACTGCAATTGACATGACAATTGTGAAACGGAAGGGTTGGGAAGAAACTCATGACAGTATTGAAGGAAACTGATCTCCCTTGAAATGTTTGTATTTTTGATGCTGTTTTAAAATGTTTGGCAATGTAATTGTTACAGGTTTTTATGAATACAGTATATTTTGGAAATAAAAAAAAAGTTTGCGGCTCAAAGAGTGAGAAAAAAGGAATGTAGTGGTAATTGGGGACAGTATAGTCAGGTGGATTGACTCTGTTCTCTGCAGCAAAGAGCAAGAGTCCAGACGGCTGTGTTGCCTGCCGGTGCCAGGATTCAGGACGTCTGCTCAGGGCTGGAGTGAAACATACAATGGGAGGGGGAGGATCCAGTCGTCGTGGTCCATGTCGGTACCAATGACATGGGCAGGACAAGGTTAGAGGTTCTGCAAAATCAGTATGAGGAACTAGGCAGCAAATTAAGTAGCAGAACCTCAAAGTTAATCATCTCTGGATTATTACCTGAGCCATGTGCAAATTGGCATAGGACAAATAAGATTAGAGAAATTAATGCGTGGCTCAAAGACTGGTGTGGTAGTAGTGGGTTCTGGGTCGTGGGACATTGGCACCAGTACTGGGGAAAGTGGTGGCTGTACCGTTGGGACGGTCTACACCTGAACCGTGCTGGTGCCGGTGTTCTAGCGAACCACATAACGAGGGAAGTAGAGACAGTTTTCAACTGAATAGTGGGGGCAAGGGATCAAATTTGGGAAGATATGGTGAATCAAGGAGGAGAGACAAGGCAAGAGAAAAAGGTATAAATATGGGAAATGATAAACAGACTGTGACAGGAAGGGACAGAGCAGACAAATCTAAGAGTAAATCAACAGATAAGGCTAGAGGTTACAAAAATAATAAAAGGACAAAACTAAATGCTCTGTATCTGAATGCATGGAGCATTCGAAACAGAACAGATGAACTGAGAGCACAAATAGAATAAATAAGTACGATCTGATAGTCATTACAGAGACATGGCTGCAGGGCGACATCGATTGGGATGTGAATATTGGAGGTTACATGGCATTTAGGAAGGACAGGAAGCTTGGAAAAGGTGGTGGGGTAGCTCTGTTAATTAATGATGGTATTAGCGCAATAGAGAGGGATGACCTAAGTTCAGGAGATCACGATGTTGAAGCAGTTTGAGTTGAGATGAGAAATAATACAGGCAAGAAGTCACTTGTGGGAGTGGTGTACAGGCCACCTAAAATTAACCACACTGCAGGATGGGGTATAAAAAAAGAAATAATGGCAGCTTGTCAGAAAGGTACAGCAATAATTATGGTGGATTTTGATATCCATATAGACTGGAAAATTCTGATGGGCAGAGGTAGCCTAGATGAGGAGTCCACAGAATGTTTTTGGGATAATTTCTTGGAAAAATAAGTTCTGGAGCCAACCTGAGAGCAGGCTATACTAGACCTGGCATTGTGCAATGAGATAGGATTAATTAATGACCTCATAGTTAAGGTGCCCCTAGGTAGTAGCGATCATAATATGTATGAATTTTACATTCAGTTTGAGGGAGAGAAAAGTGGGTCCCAGACTAGTATTTTAAACTTAAATAAGGGCAATTATAAGGGCATGAAAGCAGAGCTAGCTAAAGTGAACTGGCAAATTAGGTTAAGGGATAAGTCAATAGAGATGCAGTGGCAGACATTTAAGGAAAATTTCAGAATACACAGAATAGATACATTTCAACGAGAAAGAAAAATTCCAAAGGTGGGACTCACCATCCATATTTAATGAAAACAGTTAAAGATACTATCAAACTTAAAGGAAAAGCCTATAATTGTGCAAAGGTGGGAGGCAGGTCAGAAAATTGGACAGAATATTAAAAAAAACAGCAAAGAATTACAAGAAGATTGATAAGGAAGGTAAAATTAGAGTACGAGAGAAAGCTAGCAAGAAATATAAAGACAACTAGTAAGAGTTTGGATAGATATTTTAAAAAGAAAAGAGTTAACAAAGTGAGTGTTGGTCCTATGGAAAGTGTGTCTGGGGAATTAATAATGGATAATTAAGAGATGGCAGATGAATTGAACAGATACTTTGGATTGGTCTTCACTATTGAGGATACAAATAACATCCCAGTATTAGCTGCAAGTCAGGAAATGGAAGGAAGGGAGGAACTCAAGAAAATTACAATCACCAGGGAAGTGGTACTAAACAATTTGTTGGAGCTGCGGGCTGACAAGTCGCCAGGTCCTGAAGTGGCTAGTGAGATAGTTGATGCGCTGGTTTTAATTTTCCAAAATTCCCTCGCTTCGGGAAGGTTCTGTTCGATTGGAAAGTAGCGAATGTAATTCATTTATTCAAAAAGGGAGGGAGACAGAAAGCAGGAAACGACAGGCCGGTTAGCTTAACATCTGTCTTAGGGAAAATGTTAGGAGCGATTACTGAAGATGTTATAGCAGGGCATTTAGAAAACATTAAGGTAACCAGGCAGAGTCAACATGGTTTTGTGAAAGGGAAATCATGTTTAACCAATTTATTGGAGTTCTTTGAGGGAGTTACATGTGCTGTGGATAAAGGGGAACCGGTGGATGTATTGTACTTCGATTTCCAGAAGGATAAGGTGACATATCAAAGGTTATTGCAGAAAATAAAAGCTCATGGTGTCAGGGGTAACATATTGGCATGGATAGAAGATTGGCTAGCGAACAGGAAGCAGAGAGTCAGCGTAAATGGGTCATTTTCTGGTTGGCAAGAAGTAACGAGTGGTCCACAGGGATCTGTGCTGGGGCCTCAACCTTCTACAATTCTCGAAATGACTTTGATGAAGGGACCAAAAGTATGGTTGCTAAATTTGCTGATGACAAAGATAGGTCGGAAAGTAGGTTGTGAAGAGGACATAAGGGGGCTACAAAGGGATATAGATAGGTTATGTGACTGGGCAAAGACCTGGCAAATGGAGTATAATGTGGGAAAGTGGGAAATTGTCCACTTTGGCAGGAAGAATAAAAAAGCATATTATCTAAATGGTGAGAGATTGCAGAGATCTGAGATGCAGAGGGATCTGGGTGTCCTAGTGCACGAATCGCAAAAGGTTAGTCTGCAGGTACAGCACGTAATTGGGAAAGCTAATAGAATGTTATCATTTATCGCCAGGGGAATTGAATACAATAGTCGGGAGGTTATGCTTCAGCTATATAGAGCATTGGTGAGACCTCTTCTGCAATACTGAGTACAGTACTGGTCTCCTTATTTATGGAAGGATGTAAATACATTGGAGGTAGTACAGAGAAGGTTTACCAGACTAATACATGGAATGGGTGGGCTGTCTTATGAGGAAAGATTGGACAGGCTAGGTTCGTATCCACTAGAGTTTAGAAGAGAAAGAGGCGACATGATTGAAACATACAAGATCCTGAAGGGTTTTGACAGGGTGGATGTGGAAAGGATGTTTCCCCTTGTGGGAGAATCTAGAGCTAGGGGTCACTGTTTAAAAATAAGGGGTCACCCATTTAAGACAGAGATGAGGAGCAATTTTCCCCCTCAGAGGGTCGTGAGTCTTTGGAATTTTCTTCCTCAAAAGGCGGTGGAAGCAGAGTCTTTGAATATTTTTCAGGGAGAGATGGATGGATTCTTTATCTGCAAGGGGTGAAAGGTTATCGGAGGTAGATGGAAATGTGGAGTAATCAGTTCAGCCATGAGCTTATTGAATGGTGAAGCAGGCTCGAAGGGACAAGTGGCCCACTCCTGCTCCTAATTCGTATGTTCATATGTAAAGACAATGTAGAGTGGTCTGTACTGTTCACAGTACTTCTCCTGCAACTGCCGAAGTGAGACAATCATGTCGACTGTCGATCTACCAGCTCTGAAGCTGCACTGAGACTCAGGATAGATGTGTGATGCCAGGGTCTGCAATCTGGTCAGAGCAATGCGAGCAAAGACCTTCCCCACAATACTTAGCATGGAGATGCCTCGCTAATTGCTGCAGTCCCTGCGATTCCCCCTTATTGTTGTACAAGGTGACAATGTTTGCATCACGCATGTTTTGAGGTGCAGATCTTTCCTTCCAACAGAGACACAGAAGTTCATGGAGATAGAACATAGAACATAGAACATACAGCACAGAACAGGCCCTTCGGCCCACAATGTTGTGCCGATCCTTTGTCCTCTGTCAAGGACAATTTAATCTATACCCCATCATTCTCCTTTATCCATATACCTATCCAAAAGCCTTTTGAAAGTCCCTAAAGTTTCTGACTCAACAACTTCCCCGGGCAAGGCATTCCATGCCTCGACCACTCTCTGGGTAAAGAACCTTCCCCTGACATCCCCCTTATATCTCCCACCCTTCACCTTAAATTTATGACCCCTTGTAACGCTTTGCTCCACCCGGGGAAAAAGTTTCTGACTGTCTACCCTATCTATTCCCCTGATCATCTTATAAACCTCTATCATGTCACCCCTCATCCTTCTCCTTTCTAATGAGAAGAGGCCTAGAATGTTCAGCCTTTCCTCGTAAGACTTATTCTCCATTCCAGGCAACATCCTGGTAAATCTCCTCTGCACCCTCTCCAAGGCTTCCACATCCTTCCTAAAATGAGGCGACCAGAACTGCACACAGTACTCCAAATGAGGCCTTACCAAGGTCCTGTACAGCTGCATCATCACCTCACGGCTCTTAAATTCAATCCCTCTGCTAATGAACGCTAACACCCCATATGCCTTCTTCACAGCCCTATCCACTTGAGTTGCAACTTTCAATGATCTATGCACATAGACCCCAAGGTCTCTCTGCTCCTCCACATGCCCAAGAACCCTACCGTTAACCCAGTATTTTGCATTCATGTTTGTCCTTCCAAAATGGACGACCTCACACTTTTCAGGGTTAAACTCCATCTGCCACTTTTCAGCCCAGCACTGCAACCTATCCAAGTCCCTTTGCAGACGACAATAGCCCTCCTCGGTATCCACAACTCCACCAACCTTTGTATCATCTGCAAATTTACTGACCCACCCTTCGACTTCCTCATCCAAGTCGTTAATAAAAATCACAAACAGGAGAGGACCCAGAACTGATCCCTGCGGCACGCCACTGGTAACTGGGCTCCAGGCTGAGTATTTACCATCTAAGACCACTCTCTGCCTTCTATCAGTTAGCCAATTCTTAATCCAACTGGCCACATTCCCCACTATCCCATGCCTCCTGACTTTCTCCATAAGTCTACCATGGGGGACCTTATCAAATGCCTTACTAAAATCCATGTACACCACATCCACTGGTTTACCCTCATCCACTTGCTTGGTCACCTGCTCAAAGAATTCAATCAGGCTTGTGAGGCAAGACCTACCCCTCACAAAACCGTGCTGACTGTCCCGAATCAAGCAGTGTCTTTCCAGATGCTCATAAATCCTATCCCTCAGCACCTTTTCCATCAACTTGCCTGCCACCGAAGTAAGACTAACTGGCCTGTAATTCCCAGGGTTGTTCCTATTCCCTTTCTTGAACAGGGGCACAACATTTGCCACCCTCCAATCACCTGGTACCACCCCCGTCAGCAGAGAAGATGAAAAGATCATTGCCAGCGGCTCTGCAATTTCATCCCTTGCTTCCCATAACATCCTTGGATATACCCCGTCAGGCCCGGGAGACTTGTCTATCTTCAAGTTATTCAAAAACCCCAACACATCTTCCCTCCTAACGAGCACTTCCTCGAGCTTACCAGTCTGTTTCACACCGTCCTCTTCAGTAATACACCCCTTCTCATTCGTAAATACCGAAGAGAAGTACTCATTCAAAACCTCACTTATCTCTTCCGGCTCAACACACAGTCTCCCGCTATTGTCCTTGACCGGACCTATGGTCCCCCTAGTCATCCTCATATTTCTGACATCCGCGTAAAAGGCCTTGGGGTTTTCTTTTATCCTACCCGCCAAGCATTTTTCATGCCCTCTCTTAGCTCTCCTAATCCCTTTCTTCAGATCCTTCCTGGCCATCTTGTATCCCTCCAGAGCTATGCCTGTGCCCTTTTTCCTCAACTTTATATACGCATCCTTCTTCTTCCTAACAAGACTCTCAACCTCTCTTGTCAACCACGGTTCCCTCACATGACCATCCCTTCCCTGTCTGACAGGGACATGCTTATCAATGGCCCCTACTATCTGCTCCTTGAAAAAGTTCCACATTTCGACCGTGCCCTTCCCTGCCAGCATATGCTCCCAACTTATGGTCCTCAGTTCCTGCCTGACAGCATCATATCTACCCTTCCCCCAATTGTAAACCTTGCCCTGTTGCACATACCTATCCCTCTCCATTACCACAGTGAATGCTACAGAATTGTGATCACGATCTCCAAAGTGCTCGCCCACCAACAGCTCTATCACTTGCCCTGGTTCATTACCTAGTACCAAATCCAATATTGCCTCCCCTCTGGTCGGGCAGTCTACATACTGAGTCAGAAAAGCTTCCTGGACATACTGCACAAACACTACCCCATCCAAACTATTCGATCTAAAGAGTTGCCAATCAATATTTGGGAAGTTGAAATCCCCCATAATTACTACCCTGTGACTTCTGCTCCTTTCCAAAATCTGTTTCCCAATCTGCTCTTCCACCTCCCTGCTGCTATTGGGGGGCCTATAGAAAACTCCCATCAAGGTGACTGCTCCTTTCCTGTTCCTGACCTCAACCCACAGTGCCTCAGTCGGCAGATCCTCCTCGAAAATTCTTTCAGCAGTTGTTACACTATTTCTAACTAACAATGCCACCCCCCCACCTCTTTTACCACCATTCCTAATCTTATGAAAACATCTATAACCAGGTACCTCCAAAAACCATTCCTCCCCCTCACCTATCCACGTTTCAGTGATGGCCACAACATCGTAGTCCCAAGTGCCCATCCACGCCTTCAATTCACTCACCTTATTCCTGATGCTTCTTGCGTTGAAGTATACGCACTTTAACCCTTCTCCGTGCCCATCTGTCCTCTGTGACAGTGCTACCTTCCCCAATACCTCACTACACTCTTTGTCTTTCTGAGTGGACCCACTGGTCCCTGGATTACAAGTCCGGTTCCCATCCCCCTCCCAAACTAGTTTAAACCCTCCCGAACAGTACTAGCAAACCTCCCTCCCAGGATATTAGTGCCCCTCTGGTTCAGATGCAGCCCGTCCTGTTTGAACAGGTCCCATCTTCCCCAGAATGCAGTCCAATTATCCAAGAACTGGAAGCCCTCCCTCCTACACCATTCCTGCAGCCACGTGTTCAGCTGTGCTCTCTCCCTATTCCTAGCCTCACTATCACGTGGCGCCGGCAACAAACCAGAGATAACAACTCTGTCCGTCCGAGCTTTCAGCTTCCAGCCTAACTCCCTAAACTCACTTCTAACATCTGTGCCACCCTTCCTTCCTACGTCGTTGGTGCCAATGTGCACCACGACCTCTGGCTGCTCCCCCTCCCCTTTAAGGATCCTGAAGACGCGATCACAAACATCACGGACCCTGGCACCAGGGAGGCAACAAACCATCCGTGCGTCTCGCCTGCGCCCACAGAACCGCCTGTCCGTACTCCTCACCATCGAGTCCCCGATGACTAGTGCTCTCCCATTCTCCCTCCTTCCCTTCTGAGCCACAGTGCAGGACCCCGTGCCAGAGGCCCGGTCACTGCAGCCTGCCCCCGATAGGCCGTCCCCCCCAACAGTATCTAAAACTGTATACTTGTTGTTGAGGGGAACGACCACAGGAGATCCCTGCACTGACCTCTTCCCACCTCTTACTGTTACCCAGCTGCCTTTGATTTGTGGAGTAACGACCTCCGTGTAGCTTCTATCTATCAACCACTCAGCTTCCCGAATGATCCTCAGTTCATCCAGCTCCAGCTCCAATTCCCTAACACGGTCTGATAGGAGCTGGAGACGGATGCACTTCCAGCAGGTGAAGTCGGCAGGGCCACCGGAGGTTTCCCTCACCTCGAACATTCTGCAGGAGGAGCAATACACTACACTGGCTGCCATTTCTTTTATTCAATTACCCCTTAGTTAAGTACAACTATAGATATTAACAAAAACAGTAAATAGCTTACCTGCTCAGTCCTTTTTGGTTAGAGGAGGAGGGTAAAAAGGGTCTTATTATTATGTTAGAGGAGGAGGATGGGTGGGAGACACTACATGTGTAGTGGCTCGGGTTTACTCAGCTCCGCACCTTTAAGGAAAATACCTACCCAGGAGTCCTCGCTGCCGACCAGCTTCCGGTTCCTCCGGCGCCAAAAGAAACTCAAAGACAAGGAAAACAGTAAGTAAAACAGTAAGTACTTACTTTTAAAACACAGCTCCTGATGCCTTCACTCACCCACCGAAGAGTCGCTACCTTCTCCTGCTGCTCCGCCGGGAAATGAGGCCGAGTCGACGGAGCTCCGCACCTTTAAGGAAAATACCTACCCAGGAGTCCTCGCTGCCGACCAGCTTCCGGTTCCTCCGGCGCCAAAAGAAACTCAAAGACAAGGAAAACAGTAAGTAAAACAGTAAGTACTTACTTTTAAAACACAGCTCCTGATGCCTTCACTCACCCACCGAAGAGTCGCTACCTTCTCCTGCTGCTCCGCCGGGAAATGAGGCCGAGTCCACGGAGCTCCGCACCTTTAAGGAAAATACCTACCCAGGAGTCCTCGCTGCCGACCAGCTTCCGGTTCCTCCGGCGCCAAAAGAAACTCAAAGACAAGGAAAACAGTAAGTAAAACAGTAAGTACTTACTTTTAAAACACAGCTCCTGATGCCTTCACTCACCCACCGAAGAGTCGCTACCTTCTCCTGCTGCTCCGCCGGGAAATGAGCAGTAGAGCCGCTTTTCCACTTTTGATGATTCCAGGTGGAATACCATCATTTCCCGGGGCTTTACCACTGGCAAGATGGTCAATGGCTTTGTTGAGCTCCACTATGGTGGGATCACTGTCCAGCTCCTCCATGACAGGGAAGTCTGGAATGGCACTGAGAGCCACTTCAATGACAATATTCTCCGTTATGTAGAGTTTAAGGTAATGCTCCACTCACCTTTCCATCTGCTTGTTAACAGATGATTCCACTTTGACACCGCACTGAGACCTTGTGCATTGTTGTCTGAAAGAGCCTGATCGAGGATGTTGAGGAACTCCTGGGTCTTTTCTGGATCAGTGGTTCGTCAAGTGTTGATCTGAGGACGACGTTCTTCTTGGATGGATGAAGCTTCCTTGGCTGAAGCCTGACCTTGTTACACACCAGGGAGTGCTCAGTGACACAGTCAGCGCTGTGATAGCTGTGAGTGATAAGGACACTGCTGAGGGTGGTATGTCTGGTGATGATAAGGTCTAGCTGGTGCCAGTGGTGTGATCTCAGATGTCTCCAGGACACCCTGTGGCACAGCTTGACCTGGAAGTAGCTGTTCATCACACAGAATCCATGGTGACAGCATAGCTCCAGCAACCTCTGTCTATTTTCATTCATCTTGCCAATCCCCTGGTGCTCTATGCTCGTTGGCCAAGCTGTAGTCAGTACCCAAGCTTGTGTTGAAGTCTCCTAGAAGGTACAGTCCCTCAGTGCTGGGAATTCTACTGATGGCAGTATCAAGTGTCACATAGAATTGATCCTTGACATCTGGGGTGGAGGTGAGTGTCGGGACATAGATGCACATGAGATTAACTGGGCCCACGCTTGTTGACAAGTGAAGAGTAAGAAGTCTCTCTGAGCCTACTGTGGGTGGTTCACTCATCTCAAGTAGCGTGTTTTTTACTGTGAAAACCACTCCATGCTCACGAGTTGCCTCTTGGGCTTTCCCCTGCCAGAAGAAGGTGTAGTGTTTCTCTTTGAGGGATCCACTTTGGACGAGTCTAGTTTCTTGCAGCACAGCAATGTCCACATTGAGCCTTGTGAGTTCTTTGTCCATCAAAGCTGTCTTGTGTGTGTCATCAATCTGCAGAAGGGTGTCAGTAAGGCCAGGACACATGGTCCTCACATTCCAGCTTGCGATGCGAAGGACTGGTGTCTTCTTTGTTGAGCTTGTTTTTCTTGGTGCATTGATTATCGATCCGCCTGTTGAGAGATGACTCTCTAAGCTCCAAGCACCCATTGAAGCAAGCAGGTCGTGGCAGGACAGCACCTAACTGATTGGGGGCTGCCCAGCTTGGAGTGGGTGGCAGCTATCCAATGAGATGCGATGATCTCTTCAACTGTCAGAAGTAACCCCTGGCGCTCATACTCTGCACCAATTGAGTGAGAGCTTATAATCGGTAACCGTTTCTTCCCGTGTTGTGCTAATGTTTAAGCACAAATAGTGTCCTCTGCACGGCACGTTAGTACTGAACACAAAATGGCTCCTTTGGTCATGTGTTAATTATAAAATGGCTTTCTTGACCTTGTTAGTTATTGCAATGGATACATTATAAAAATGGTCAAATTAAACTAAGATCGAACTACCCAAGCTTACCTGCATCCTCCAGTCCTCTGGCAACATTCCCATATTTAAAGAGGATTGAAAGATTGTGGTTCGAGTCTCTGATATTTCCACCCTTACTTCCCTCAGCAACCCAGGATGCAGCCCATTCAAACTGGGTGACTTTTCCACTGTGAGAGCTGCCAACCTTGTAATTGTCTCCACTTTATCTATTTTCATCCTGTCCAATTTCTTCACTTCCTCCTCCTTTACTGTGACATTTGCAGCATCCGCTTATTTTGTGATACTTAATTAGTGCCTCAGCCACACCTTCTGCCTCCACAGGATCTCCTAATTGACCCACCCTTTCATTGACTGTCCATATGTTGGTAAAAGACTTCAGTGTTCCCAGTTATGTGACCTGCTAATCTTTTCTCATACATTCTCTTGCTGATCTCATTTCCTTTTTCAGCTCTCCTCTGTACTTTCTATATTCTGCTTGTTTCTCCTGCATATAAATCCTCACATGATTTCGATACTAATGATTTTTGAACTATTTTGTTGAAGGATTGAGTTTTGTAAATTTCTCCCTAGCTCCCCTCATGATCAGGCAGAAAGTTTAACTGCTGCGTTTTCAAACAGCAACAGCTTTATTTGAAAAGCCATTGGGACAGGATTCCGGGTTTTAATCCAGTCACAAATCTGGTTCTGATGTCTTGTGGCTCCAGCTGTCACATGACCTGTCAGAGGATGACCTCATAATTGACCAAGTCATGGAGCTGTGGGTTGATGTTTAAATTGTTTCAAAATAATTTTCCAGAAGGACAATCAAAATGAATCGATATATAAAAGGTAGATTTTGTGAATTTGTGCTCCCAGTGGAAATCCCTGCAGAGTCTGCTGGTTTTCATATCCCCAATTCCCCACAGGAAGCTCTGTGTCGGAATCTGTATGCATTATATCAATATTATACAGAATCATTTCATGGGAGACGCCAGTGTGAATTGTAAACAGGTGGTTCAGTTTTAACTTTCAAAATAACACAGAAGCAAAATACTGCAGATGCTGGAAATCTGAAATAAAAACAGAAAATGCTGGAAATACTCAGCAGGTCTGGCAGCATCTGTGGAGAGAGAAACAGAGTTAACGTTTGTGATCTGTGACCTTTCATCAGAACTGGGCTGAAATTGTCTGAGGGCCAAGTGGCCTCATTCTGTGCCTTAAACTTTCTATGAGTCGAAGATTCTATGAGATTCTGGAATCAATTTCAGGGTCGATGACATTGCACTCTGCAAGGATAGGAAGATGGAGATTATTAAGTACAGTGCAAGAATATAGATGCTTTTACATTATTTTAATCAAAATTGATTTAAACTTTGTGTTCACGAATCCTATCTTTTGATCACAATGACACTGATAACAATGGAAAAAGCAAGACTTGCATTTCACGACCACAGGACATTGCAAAGCCTTTTATAGCCAATGAAGGACTTTCCAAGTGTAGTCACTGTAGTCATGTAGGAAACATGGTGGCCAATGTGCGCACAGCAAGCTCCCAGAAACAACAATGTGATAGAAACGAGATATTCTGTTTTTAAGTGATGTTGATTCAGGGTTAAATAATGACCAGCATCCCAGAAATAATTCCCCTTCTATTCTCTGAAATAGTGCCATGGTACCTTTGACATCCACCTGAGAGGGCAGAGGGATCCTCAGTTTTCTGTTTCACCTGAAAAACAGCATTTCTGATAGTGCAGCACTGCCTTAGTACTGTACTGGATTGTCAGCCATTTTTAAAGGGCTGTTAGTCCTACTGGAAAATATTTAAAGGAAGATGAAGTGAAATGAAATAAATACATTGCTTTTGCCTCTCTCCCATCCCCCCAATAACAGTTAAATTAATTATTTGCCCTTCCCTCCCAAAACCTACCTTTACCATCTGACCTTCCGCCCAAAACTGCACAAACTGTAAACTATAACCCTTCCCACCATCCCCTACACCCATGACATTAATTTGACTCCGTCCCCCCACCCTCACACTGAGAAACTTACCTTCTCCCCCCTCCCCACCAGTGTTGCACCTCATTTGCCCGGATGGTGCTCCGAAGGCACGGCAGTGCCGGCCACTGGGCTGAAGATCGCAGCGGAACATCAGGAAGTGATGGGATAATAATTAATGCAGGTTTGTGGTCCCGTTGCCGAGCGGTGGAGGTCCCCCACAAGGCCTCGCCGTCGCCGGCAATATCGAGCCAGGCCCTGCCGGCGTTGAGGTCCGTGGCGGGCCTCATCCGGGGCCATCTTCAGGCGGCCCCCACCCCACCCCCACCACAGATCTCGACGTCGAGGGCTCTATAGAATCCAGCCCATTGTTTCTGTCAATCTCAACTCCACAAGGATTTGTCTGTTAATTGCAGAAAAATTAAAGCTCTATAACGTTTTGATAAAAGGGGGTTCAAATCCATTTCCAAACAAATGATAGTTCTCATTGTATCTAGAACATGTTTTCTTACATACAAACATACCAATTAGGAGCAGGAGTAGACCACTCGGCCCCTCGAGTCTGCTCCACCATTCAATGAGATCATGGCTGATCTGATTTTAACCTCAACTCCACATTCCCACCTGCCCCGAATAACCTTTCACCCCCTTGTTTATCAAGAATCTATCGACCTCTATCTTAAAATATTTAAGAATTTCTGTCGTTCAGCAACTCTCACCTGTTTTCTGGATTTCACCTAAAAAATGTATTTCCACACTTTGGATATCCTGTACTTCATTAATGTTTTTGCTCTCTGGGAATTTCCCTTTAATTATATTCAGTGCTGGTATTTTACTGCCACACACTGACTGAAAGTGTCCCATCTTTCTGCAGGAAAAACACTCAGCTTCTTTGGCGGGACAGTTTTCCCACTTGTGTCTCTCTCGGCCACACCTACTGCAATTGGTTGCAGCTACCACTAGATGCTCTTCCCATCTTTCTTGTCTTTTACCACTACTTTTTCCTTTTGTTTTCTTATCAAATTCAATTGAGTCTGCTACTCTCGAGATCAGACTCTCCCTGTCCCCTCGGACAACGGATTGGTTAAACTTTCTAACCTCTGCTTGTTTGCTCAATTGAATCACTTTCGTTAATGTGAGATCAGCCCTGGACTGTCGATCATCTGAAAGGGTGTTGTCTAATACCCCGAACACAATCCTGTCTCCATTCAGCTCTTCTCTTAAGTTGTCGTATTCACAAACCTCCGTGAGTTTGTACAAGTCATTGATAAATGAATGAATGCTCTCCCCTTTCTGTATTGTACGCTTATGAAATTCAAAGTGATTCCTGACAATGCAGCGGCCAGCCGACGTCATCAGAGCGCTCCAAGCTGCGCACATGCACAAACAGTCTCCTGCGCTCTGAGATGCTGCGCATGCTCAGCCTACGTCTTCCAGGACTAACTGGCGCATGCGCGAGAAAACGCTCTCCCCCCTCGGCCACTCACTCCAGGCCTCTCGCTGCCCGCTCCCTGCTACCCCGCTCCCCCTCCTTCCGGCCGCTCGCTACCCACATCCCCACCAACCCCCGCACTGCCCTCTCTCCATCCACTCATGCCGTACTTCTCCCCACGTCCCTCCAGACACTAGCTCTAGGCCATGCCGCTTCCCTCCTCTCAGCCACTCGCTCCAACATTTGATCAATCATCACCGCACCACCCGCAGAAGCAAGGCGGGCCTCGAGGGGTGATGGGGCAATGTTGGAGCGAGTGGCCGAGAGGAGGGAGCGGCACGGCCCATGGCCTGGAGTGTGAGCGGCCAGAGAGCAGGATGGGGCTGGTGGTGGGGGAAGCGGGGAGTGAGCAGTCAGAGAGTGGGATGGGGGGAAGCGGGGAGTGAGTGGCCGGAGAATGGGATGGCACTGTTTAGAGGGGATTTGAGGAAAAAATGTTTCACCTCGAGGGTGGTTGGAATCTGGAACACACTGCCTGAAGGAGTGGTAGAGGCAGGAACCCTCACAACATTTAAGAAGTATCTAGATGAGCATTCAAAACGCCACAGAATACAAGGCTACGGCCACGTGCTGGAAAATGGAATTAGGATAGATAGGTACTTGATGGCCGGCACAGACACGATGGTCGAAGGGCCTGTTTCTGTGCTGTATAACTCTATGACTCTATGAAACTTCACTGAATTACAGAGGGTGTGCAGCACTGTCAGGGGTGCTGTCCTTCTGAAGAGACTTCAAACAGCACAACGTTCTCCGAGTATCAACCAAAACATGTCCATTGTGTAGATATGTGCCATATTTGCTTATGAAACGACAGTCACTGCTCCGAAAGTAATTCACTTTAGGTGAATTAAGATGACTTGGTACTATATAACTGGCAAATGCTCAGGAGGGAGCGTGGGATTGTTGGGGGTGGGATGGAGGCGGCGACGGCAACCTTTGAAAGTCTTTTTGGGTCGAAGTTGTTTTCTATGATCCATTGAATTGCGCCATCTTTAATCCTGGCAGCTGCCTGAATGTCACAGACGGTGATGTTTCAGTGGAAGAGGCTGCATTTGCGCATGTGCTAGTACAGCGTCACCTGGTGGTTGCGTTGTCAGCAAATGCAACGTTTTAAATTTGGCTCCACGATGACATTTTATTCCTGAATTAAAATAGGTTTTGAGTGTCTTAATAACTTCTTCACACGTAGCCTTCTGTTCTTCATGAGGATGTTGCCTGCACACTCCCTCCATTGCAGACAATAGTGTACTGACCTGCTCCATGTCTGGCTTCTGCACGAGACCCGATGCAGTACGATACCTTGCAAACCTCTGGAACCATCTCGGCCACTCCTCGGCTTGGTTCAGTCCAGTGACCTTTTCAAAGTTCTCCGGTAGAGGCAACCATTTCTCCATCTTCGCTTTAGTTTACTGCGGCCCCCATATAATATTCTGATATCTGTCAAGTCTTAGTACAGAATTTATAAGAGTCTGATGGTTAAAATAACCTGAGTTTACTCTACATTTCTTGCATGGAAGGTTTCATCGACAACTCTCCATGAGGTGCCGTACAGATTATATTACATCACTTCCTGTGATAATGTACACAATCTATTTACATAATCTGCCCAGTAACAACCCAATGTCCACTCAATTATATTATTGTTCAGATGTGAGAAAAGCTGAGGATGGGAATGGAGCGTCTGAATGAAGATTTCATGATGCTGATGATGTAAATGAGGATCTGTTACCCATTCCACAATCCCTCTTTATTTCTGTGCATGTTTCTCGATGCTGTTTCAACCAAATTGAAAAATAATCACAAATCCTGCTCTGGAGCCTCAGGTACTAATTACCCAGAGGCATGGTTGCCAATTGGTCAGGCGTCAGTTTCGTAAAGTGAAGATCACGGGTTCAATCTTCCTCCATGCCTTGTGATTAGTTTCTCATCTTAAATGTGATGTTTTCCTGAAGGATGCCCATTGCATTTGTTTTCCGCTGATTGTTTCAACCATCTGGAAATCAGTGTCCTGTTGCACTTCATCCTGGACACTGGGAAGAACATGAGGCGTAGCCACATGGTCCCTCGAGCCTTCTCTGCCATTGATAGAGTGAAAATATCTGAGGTCCAAGCACTGAACCTTATTACTGTGCATTTGCTGGATATTTAACAGAGCTATTCTATTAATCCCACATCCCACACTCCTGTCCTTTCCCCCATTGCCCTGTTATATTTTCCATGTCAGGTATTTATCCAATTCCATTTAGAGTTACCATTGAATCTGCTTCCACTGACCTTTCAGGATTGCATTCCAGACCAGAACAACACACAGCTGAAAAAACAATCTCCTCATCACAACACAGTGGTGCACAGTGGCGCAGTGGTTAGCACCGCAGCTTCACAGCTCTGGGGACCAGAGTTTGATTCTGGGTACTGTCTGTACGGAGTTTGCAAGTTCTCCCTATGACCTTGTGGGTTTTCGCCAGGTGCTCTGGTTTCCTCCCACTGCCAAAAACTTGCAGGTGGTAGGTAAATTGGCAGTTGTAAATTGCCCTTAGTGTCGGTAGGTGGTTGGGAATATGGGATTACTGTAGGGTTAGTATAAATGGGTGGTTGTTGGTCGGCACAGACTAGGTGGGCCGAAGGGCCTATTCCAGTGCTGTATTTCTAAATAAATAAACTCTCATTATTTTGCCAATTACTTTAAATGTGTTTCCTCTGGTTCCTGACCCTTCTGACTCTGGCAACACTTTCTCCTTCTTCACTCTATCAGAACTCTTCAGGATTTGCATTTCCTGCTGCCTTTGCTGATATAACAAGGCTGAGCACACATCACCAAAAGGAATATGATTGGCTGTGAATCACATTTATCCTTCCTGTCAATCTGATGTGGATCTTGTATTTTCCCGGAACCAAACAACCTGAGCAGCAAGTGTGGGTTCCAGTGATTCCCACCACTCTGAGAGAGAGGATGTGATAATGAGCCAGATAGAAGAAAGGAGTGAGATAGAGAGTAAAATAGCCCTGATCTGTTCCTACTAACCCCCCAATACCCGACTTAAAATGGCATCGTTTTCTCCTGTCTCTCCACATTCTAATCCATTGATGTTTGCAATCCTTTCATCTGTCCCTTTAATTCCTGTTTCCTAATCCATTGATGTTTCACAATATCCCAATCCATTGACATAACTCAGTCCATAGAATTTCCCAATCCAGATATTTTCCAGCCAATGACTTTCCCAATCCATTAATTGTTCCTGTCCATTGACATTCCCAATCCATTTATATTGCCTGTGATTTCAAAGCAACTGTGGAATACAAATAGTATATAAGGCTAGCATTTATTACCCATTCCTATTGCCGTTGAGAAGGTGGTGGAGAGCTGCCTTCTTGAACTGATGCAGTCCATATGGTGCAGGAACACCCACAGTGCTATTGGGGAGGGAGTTCAAGGATTGTGACCCAACAACAGTGAAGAAATGGCGATATCGTTCAAAATCAGGATGGTGAGTGACTTGGAGGGGAATCTGCAGGTAGTGAGTTCCCATGCATCTGCTGCCCTTGTCCTTCGAGGTGGTCGTGGTCACGAGTTTGGAAGGTGCTGTTGAAGGATACTTGGCGAGTTGCTGCAGTGCATATGGAGAAGGTACACACTGCAGCCACTGTTTCCTGGTTGTGGAGGGATTGAATGTTTCAGGTGGCGGGTTAGGTGCCAATCAAGTGGGCTGCTTTGTCCTGGATGGTGTTGAGCTTCTTGAGTGTTGTTGAGTGGGATGTATTCCATCCCACTTGTGCCTTGTAGATGGTGGACAGGATTTGGGGTGTCAGGAGGTGAGATACTTGCTGCAGAATTCGTAATCTCTGAACTGCGCTTATAGCCACAGCATCGATGTGACTGGTCCAGTTATGTTTCTGGTCAAGATGTTGATGGTGGGGGATTTAACGATGAGAATGCTTCTGAATATGAAAAGGTAGATTTTTTTTCTCTCTCATTGGAGATGTTCACTGCTTGGCACTTGCCAGATAGAGCAGAATGTGGGAAAATGTGAGGTTATCCACTTTGGTAGGAAGAATAGGACAGGAAAATATTATTTAAATTGTGAGAGATTACAGAATGCTGCGATGTAGAAGGATCTGGGTGTCCTTGTACATGAATCACAAAAAGTTACCATGCAGGTACAGCAAATAATTAGGAAGGCAAATGGAATGTTACCCTTTATTGCAAGGGGGATGGAGTAGAAAAGTAGAGAAGTCTTGCTGCAAATGGTCATGGTGCTGGTGAAACCACACCTAGAGTACTGTGTGCAGTTTTGGTCTCCTTATTTAAGGAGGGATATACTTGCATTGGAGGCAGTTCAGAGAAGGTTCATTGGATTGATTCCTGTGATGAAGGTGTTGTCTTATGAGGAAAGCTGATCAGGTTGGACCGATACTCATTGGAGTTGAGAAAAATGAAAGGAGAACGTATTGAGACATATACGATTCTGAGGGGGCTTGACAGGGTGGATGCTGAGAGGATGTTTCCTCTCGTGGTGGAATCTAGAACGAGGGAACACAGTTTCAGATTTAGGGGTTTTTCATTTAAGAAGGTATTTCTTCTCTCAGAGGGTCATTAATCTTTGGAATTCTTTACCGCAGAGAGCAGTGGAGGCTGGGTCATTGAATGTCTTCAAGATTTGTATCTACAAGAGAGCCAAGGGGTATGTGGGCAGGCAGGATAGTGGGGTTGTGGTCATGATCAGGTCAGCCATGATCCTATTGAATGGCGGAGCAAGCTCGAGGGGCCAAATGGCCTACTCCTGCTACTAGTTCTTCTGATCTTCTGTTCTTATGATCTCATTGCAGCTTGGTCCAAACAGAGACGAAAGAGTGGAATTCCAGAGGAGAGGTGAGAGTGATTGCCCTTGAGTGAGTGTGGCATCAAGGATCCCTCGCAAAATTGAAGTCAATGGGAATCAGGGGGAAAACTCTCCACTTGCTGGAGTTGTACCTCGCACAAAACAAGATGTTGTGGTTAGTGGAGGCCAATCATCTCAGTCCAGGACATTGCTTCAGTAGTTTCTCAGGGTAGTGTCCTGGACCCAAACATCCCAGCTGTTTCATTGACGACTTTCTCTTCAACATAAGTCAGAAGTGGGAATGTTCGCTGATGATTCACAACTCCTCAGATACTGAAGCCGTCTGGGCTTGCAAGCAGCAAGACCTGAACAACATTCAGGCTTGAGCTGATAAGTGACAAGCAACATTGCGCAGTGGCGCAGTGGTTAGCACCGCAGCCTCACAGCTCCAGGGACCCGGGTTCGATTCCGGGTACTGTCTGTGTGGAGTTTGCAAGTTCTCCCTGTGTCTGCGTGGGTTTTCTCCGGGTGCTCCGGTTTCCTCCCACAAGCCAAAAGACTTGCAGGTTGATAGGTAAATTGGCCATTATAAATTGTCACTAGTATAGGTAGGTGGTAGGGAAATATAGGGACAGGTGGGGATGTTTGGTAGGAATATGGGATTAGTGTAGGATTAGTATAAGTGGGTGGTTGATGTTCGGCACAGAATCGGTGGGCCGAAGGGCCTGTTTCAGTGCTGTATCTCTAATCTAATCTAATCAGAGATTGACAGATTTCTAAATACAAATGACATAGGGGATATGGAGATAGTGTGGGAAAAAGGCATTGAAGTGGATGATCAATCATCATCATATTGAATGGCGGGGTGGTCTCAATGGGCTGAATGGCCTACTCCTGCTTCTATATTCCTATCAGTCTGCTAACTTCATATGCATGCTGTCATTGTCCCTTTTATTACATGGGATTCAGTTTTACTGGCAGTCTAGTATGTGACATCATCAAGAAGGTTTTCAATAAGTTAAATAAGGAGAAATTGTTTCCAGTGGCAAAAGGGTCAGTAACCAGAGGATGTATTTATCAGGTGATTGAGAAAAGAACCAGAGGCGAAATGAGGAATGATTTTTTATACAGTGATGTGTTGTGATCTGGAATGCACTGTCTGATCAGGACTTGAAAGCAGATTCAGTAGTAACTTTGAAAAGCAATTGGGATAAATACTGGAAGGAAAAATGTACGGATTACAGGAAAAAGCTGAGCAGCAGGACTAATTGGATAGCACAACCAAAGAGACAGCACTGACACAATGGACCAAATGGTCTCCTTCTTTGGGTATCAGTCTATGGTTTTATGAACATAATGTTGATACAGTTCGCTGAGTTGGAAGGGAAGTGAACCCAGATTCCGGGTATTCTAAACACCAGACCCAAACCAACTGAACAAGCCTGTTGTTTAATCTCTGTTTTTCACACCAGCTTCTCCTCGCTCTTTCTGTGTTTCCAGCCTGGTCTGTTCCTCTGACCTTCATTCCTGACACTTTATTGAGAACGGCCAATTGGAATGGAATACATTGGAATGGATTTTTCTGTCGGCGGCTGACATGGAGGGCAGACTTCGCACATCCACACGGCAAGAAGGCATTTCAAGTATTTATGAGTCCAATTGTCAGCAATTTTATTCACTGGATCCAATTGAACTAATAGCACACGGGAACCACGGGGCTTCAGAGCCTCGCCTGGTTAAAGGAGGTGACTGGGAGGTGGGAGCTGAGTGTTGGCTTCACTGGGAAGCTGTCGGGTGAGGTAGCGTAACTTGGCAGCAAGGGTGGAGGGGGAAAGGGCATCCGGAATCACTGTCAGGAGTGGGGGCCAATGTGCCAGCTCTGCAGGAGGAGCTACACCAGGGTGCCATTGAGGCAGTGCCACCTCAATGAGGGTAAATGTGAGTGGGTAAAGAGTGAGGTAAATGTGGCTGGGTGTTGTTTACTGTGAAGGCCTTGCACTCAGGGAGGGGCAACCTGTCATGGGCCTCATTCACCCTGGATTCGAGGCTCCCATTGAGGAGGAGTAGAGAGGGAGGGAGGGAAGGGCAGGCACCAGCAGGGACACCACAGCAGCTTGGGTGCCCACAGGAAGGCCAGCCTCGAACAGGAGGCTGGAGAAGGAGGCAGAGGAACACGTCAGCCAAGGTTCGACTACCTACAGATGTCCGAGTGACAGTGTCTCCACAGACTGCACCTCTCCACGGAGGTTGTCACTGATCTCTCTGCCATGATGCAGCTGTGCCCCATGGGACTTGGTGGGCACCTGATGCCGGTGTCACTGAAGGTCACTGTGCCACTGAACTTCTCGATGACCAGATCATTGCAGGGATCCACTGGAGATATGTGTGGAATCTCACAGTCTGTGGTGAATCAGTGCATCAAGGAGGTCACCAATGTCCTGTTCAGGAGGGCCGGTGACTATGTGCACATCGATCCAAACAGTCACGCTCAGAGGGCTATAGGATTCAGGGCCATCGCTGGATTTCCCCAGGTGTAGGGTGTCATTGACTGCACCCATGTGACCATCAAGGCTCCTGCAGACCAGCCAGCACCCTTCAACAGGAAGGGCTTCCATTTGCTCAGTGTGCAACTGGTCTGTGACCATCACAAATGGATCCTATAGGTGTGTGCACAAATCCCGGGAAGCAGCCACAACGCCTGCATCCCAAGGCAGTCGCAGGTGCCAGAACTTTTCCGTGGCCCCATGCGCTTTCTGAGATGGATCCTTGGAGACAAGGGCAACCCAGTGAGGATATGAGTACTGACGCCTGTGAGGAATCCACACAAGGATGCAGAGGAGAGGTACAAAACCTGCTGCGGGTCAACCCGAGTGACCATCAAGGAGGCCATTGGTCTCCTGAAGATGAGATTGAAGCGCCTGGATTGTTCCAGTGGAGTCCTTCAGTATGTCCCGGCGAGGGTCTCGTATATCGCGGTGGTTTGCTGTGCACTGTGGCATTACAGAGGGGTGAGGTGTTGACTCGTGAGGAGATCATGGAGTGTGATATCTCCTCTGATGGTGAGGATGTGGAGGAGGATGCTGCTTAGGCAGTGCCAGATGAAGGACCTCAGGCACAGCAGGAAAGCCACCATGAGATACACACAAGGGAGACATAAGATACCCTTATACATTCACGTTTCCTTTGAGCCTTACCACCTTCTGGAACCAAGTCAATAAAGTCTTAGCTTTGATCAGCCCTGTTGTCACCTCCTTCCTTCTGCACTACAGGGCCCAGGTACACATCGCACAGTGGCAAGGCCGAAGCTTTGTGAACTCAGGGCTTGGTCCCTCACTTCCAGCCCCTTGGGAGGAAGGGTTTAAATGAAGTCCCAAAGGGCATCAACAATTAGAAGGAGACAGAGTGAGAGAACATCATTTCTTTATTCTGTGTGACACCAAACACAACCCTAACCATCTGGAATGTACATTCACCCGTGAACCCCTCAGTGAATCTAGGTGCTCTTCTTAAATCTTTTCCGGGTGCTCCTACGTGGTGCTCCCCCTGCTCTGGCAGCTGAGGTGGAGACAGGCTGCTGACCTTGCTGCCCGATGGCTTGGGATGACATTGGTGGCCGTCCTCTGGCTGCCTGAGGCCTGGAGGGCCCCGGCACACTAAGTGCCTCCTGCACAGGTACTGGGGCCCCCCTCTGTCATCGAGGATGATGGAGACACTGGCATCACTGGTGTCACTGGCAGAGGGACTTTCGAGCTACTGTCCACACCAGGAGCACCCTGAGAGGAGACCCCAGATGTAGCAGCCAGCTGCTCCTCCCCCTTATAAGAGACACTTGCACCTCCCTGCTGACCTGAGAGGGACGTGGACCTGGTGGAGAATTCAGGTGCCTCGTCCCCCCTCTCACCTTGTCACTGCTGGATGGAGCTCATGGACAAAGTGATGGAGTGCAGGTCTGCGAACATCTCTGGCAGCCACTGATTGATCGGCTGGATCTGGCTCTCCATGAGAGTCACCAATCTCTCAATGGAGGAAGCCAGACACACCCCCATCAGAGACAGTGCAGCAGCCAAGGCCTGGATGGACTCCTCCACCATCCTTGTTTGGGTACACATAGCCTCTGGCAACTCTGCCAGATGTTACCTGACCTCTCGCTGCAGCTGCGGTATTTCCCGTGTTGCTGGTGACACCCGAGGCATGTCATCAGCCTGAGGCACAGTGTGGGCCTGGCCTCCCACAGACCACCAACTCTCAGTGGCCTCGGCTGTCACAGCCTCCGTCAGCTGCCCGGGCCTGTCTGTGATGTGCTCATCAGTTTGCGTGAGCGTTTCTGTTCCCTTGGAGGGTGCAGGGGAATGATGTGATGGTGCACCATCTGAGGCTCCCTCCTCCTCCTCAGACGTGTCCGGCTGTCTCCCAGTCTCTCCAGCGCTTTGCTTTTGTCGTTCATCCGGGCCTTCATGAGAAAACAGGGACATTGAAGGGTTACGGTCTGCCCATCGTGACATTCCAACCACCCCTACTGTGCAGCTCCATTGATGCAGTGGTGAACAGATGAGCAGTGTGGCTCCTTTGCAGCGGATGCTCACTTGTGCCCCAGGAGATGTTCACTCACTCTCTTGGGTAGATGCCCCTGTCTCTCCATCAGCTATGGAGCTGCTGCTTTGCTGCCCTGCCTGTTCCATGGCCTCCTCCTCCATCGGGATGAGGACACGGAGATAAGGCACTCCACCGCCAGTCTTGACACGCTCTTTCCAATTGTGGGATGTCTTCTCCTGCAGACACAATGATGAACAAAGTTAGTCTCCCAGCGGGGACAAGCCCGACATCTCTGATGGTGATAGTCCAGCAGTTCATGATGTGGACACACATATGCCTCCTGCATGCGGCCCCTCTCGAGGGACTGTGTGAGGTTATATAATGACTGACGTGTGCCTCTCCTGCTGCCCTTCCCCAATACACATGACTGGGTGGTCACTCCCTTTCCACTAAACATTCCCTCTCACTCTGCCACATGCAATGTCCAAAGGGTCCAAAGTGTTTTGAGTTGTCGCCTGAGCAACCTGGATCAGGTCATTGACCCACTTCCTGCACTGGATCCATGTCCTGGGGGTGAACCCATGGCTGCTGACCTCACCTACTATCTCCAGCCAGCTTTGCTTGGTCAGGTGGACAGGTCTCCACCTCCCATCCCTGGGGAAGAGGATCTTGCACCTTTCTCTTGCCACCTGGAGGAGAACCTGCAGGGAGGCATCGCTAAACCGTGGCACCATGGTCACTGCAGGCTCGCATTCAGCTGCTTAACCATCAGGCAACAGAGGCAGCAGAACGGGTCCAAGGGGAATCAGAGGCAGCAGAACTGGTCCTGGGACAGCAGATGGCTCTCAGGAAGACATTCCTTTAAACCAGGCAGCAGTGAATGCAGGGCTGGCAGCCCTTTAAATATGGTGCCAGCACCTGCCGTTCTTTCAGATGTCAGTGTCATCGGCACCTCATTCCCTACCTCTGGTCCTTGTTTACATAGGCCCCACGCCTCCCCTTCATTAATTTGTCGGCTGCTCCGTGATCGGAGTCGGTCGGCCACATTTCACTCGTGTGGTGACGACACCCGCTTCCGGTGCCTCTGCCGAGAGCCGCACCGTTAGTTTAAAATTCAGCCCATGGGGTCAAGAGTGGAAAATCTCCCCTCTGATTCTCTCTACTTAAACTGATGGAGACACCAAATTAAAACTGATGAAACCAGGGATTGTATTCTGGTTCTTCAATCTAGTGTTCTCCCAACTGAGCTATTCCATCCTCACTGTGAGCTCATCTTCATTGGAGACAAATATAACTCCAGGCGGAATTTCCCCACCCGTTCATTCCTCACTTGAGGGGAATGGGACCCGACCAGATCGCGGAACTCAGATTATGTTAATGTTCCGCTCTTGATATCTTCATATTATTTTGCGTTTGAGCCACTTTTAATCAGGTTCACGGACAAATTCTTCTATCATCCCTTCTCCCACATTCTCTCTCTCTCATTCATTCTTTATTCCTCACAATCCAGAAAAGGTTAGGAATCAGAGCTCACCCCCAAACCCTCTGCACACAGACCTCTGTCTGTCACCCTGTTTGCTCCAAGATCCAAGAGACCAGTCAATAAATTACACTCTTTATAAACACAGTGTTGGACACAGAGTTAAATACACTGAAGTCTTTTGAAAAAAGTTCATCTTACGGGTTGTTACTGAGCCCACAGAGCAGGGCGAGCCCAGGCTCCAGCCCCAGCCCCAGCCTGTGCTGTGTTAGCTGATGCCACCTGGTGTGATACTGAGCCACATGGAGCAGGAAAGGGTCTGGTTGTATTCATGGCCTGTGTTGAGTTAACTGAACTCACCCAATGTTGTAGGAGCAACACAGAACAGAATGGGCCCAGGCTCCTTCCTCAGCCTGAGGGATGATAGTTCATCTCACACGGTGTTGTACAGAGCCCCACACAGAACAGGAAAGTCCCAGGCTCCATCCCCGGCCTGTGGTATTTTACTTCATCACACCTGGTATGGTACGGAGCCCCCAGAGCAGGAAAGATCCAGCTTCCATCTCCAGCCTGTGCTGAATTAGCTGATCTGACCTGGTTGGCACTGAACCACAATCAGGGGAGGATGGGCCGAGGCTCCCTGGCCTGTGGTGTGTTAGTTATTCTCATTTGGTGAGGTACTGAGCACTATATAGAGCAGGAAGGGCCTGTGCTCAGTGAGCTGATCTCACCTTGTGCCTTCCTGAGACCCACACACAGAGCAGGACAGGCTTAGGCCTCATCCCCGGCCTGTGCTCAATTAGCGGATCTCAGCCAAAAGATTTTGAAAAGGTTCCACACAAGAGGCTTCTCTATAAGATTAAAGTCCCTGGTATCAGTGGTAATATATTGATCTGGATTGGGAACTGACTGGCACGACGTAGGCAGAAAGTAGTTACAGATGGATCTGGATCTGTTTGGAGACCAGTTACCAGTGGTGTCCCACAGGGATCGGTGTTGGGTCTGTTGCTCTTTATTATTTATATTAATGATCTGGATGTAGGTGAAGGGGGCACCATCTGTAAATTTACAGATGATTTGAAGATCTGTGCGAGTGTTCAGACTGCAGACGATGCTCGACTGTTTCAGGCTGATCTTAATGTGTTGGGAGATTGGGTTCAGGACTGGTAAATGATGTTTAATTTGGGTAAGTGCAGTGTTATTCATGTGAACAGGGCGAATGTTCAACATTCATACACCCTTCAGGGAAAAACATTAAAGTAGGTGGAAAAAAGAAAATAATTTTGAGCAGAGATTTGGTTGTTCGGGTGCACAGATCTCGAAAGGTACAGCAGCAATGCTGTGAAGTGATAGCTGGAGCAAATAGGGGGTTGGGCTGCATTCAGAGGATAATTGCATGTAAGATGGGGCATATTCTTTCATGGGATGTGAGCGACACTGGCAAGGCCAGAATTTGTTACCCATCCCTAATTGTCCTTGACAAGATGGCGGTGAGTTGCCTTCTTGAATTGCTGCACTCCATGTGGTGTAGGTACACCCACAGTGCTGTTAGGAAGGGAGATCCAGGATTTTGACCCAACATCAGTGAATGAACAGCGATATTGTTGCAGATCAGATGGTGTGTGACTTGAAGGGGAACTTGCAGATGGTGGTGTTTCCATGCATCTGCAGCCCTTGTCCTTCAAGGTGGTGGAGGTCTTCGGTTTGGAAGGTGTTTTTGAAGGAGCCTTGGTGAGTTGCAGCAGTGCATCTGGCAGATGGTACACACTACTGCCACTGTGCGTCAGCGGTGAAGGGAGTGAATGTTTAAGGTGGTGAATGGGGTGACAATCAAGGCAGCTGCTTTGTCCCGAACAGTGTCGAGTTTCTAGAGTATTGTTGGAGCTGCACTCATCCTGGTTTGTGCCTTGTAGATGGTGGACAAGTTTTGGAGAGTCAAAAATCACCAAATTATTACAGTGCAGAAGGAGGCTATTCGGCCCATTGTCTCTGCATAGAATCATTGAACATAGAAAGTTTACAGCACAGGAAGGCCAAAAATCGGGCAACCCAGCGGAATCCCATTGTCCAGCATTTGGACCGTAGCCCTGCAGGTTCAGGTACTTGAGGTGCACATCCAGACTCCTCTTAAATGAGTTGAGGGTTTCTGCCTCAACTACCCTTATCGGCAGTGAGTTTCAGACCCCTCGCACCCTCTGGGTGATAAAACGGTTCCTCATCTCCCCTCTAATCGTTCAACGAATCACTTTAAATCTATGCCCCTGAGTCATTGACCTCCCTGCTAAGGTAAATAGACCCTTCCCATCCACTCTATCCAGACCCCTCACAATTTTATACATTTCAATCAAATCTCCCCTCAGCCTCCTCTATTCAACCCCAGCCGATCCAATCTTTCCTCATCGTTGCATTTTTCCAGAGCTGGCAACATCCTCGTAAATCTCCTCTGTAACCTCTCGAGTGCAATTACATCCTTTCTGTAATGAGGTGACCAGAACTGCACACAGAACTGAAGTTGTGGCCTACCTAATGATTGATACAGTTCCAGCATAACCTCCCTGCTCTGATATTCTATACCTCGGCTAATAAAGGAAAGGATTCCATAAGCCTTCTCAACCAACTTATCAACCTGTCCTGCTACTTTCAGGGATCTGAGGACATTCACTTCAAGGTCCCTCACTTCCTCTAGACCTCTCAGTATTCACCCATTAATTGTGTATTCCTTTGCCGTGTTTGACCTCACCAAAGGCATCACCTCACACTTCTCCAAGTTGAATTCCATTTGCCACTTTTCTGCACACCTGACCAGTCCATTTTTCCAGCTCTCCTAATGAGCATTTCACCTCGTGCCGAGAGCTGAATTATTCATTGCAGAATTCTCACTGTCTGTTTTACCTTTGGTGCCACAGTATTTATATGAATGGTCCAGTTAAGCTTGTGTCTATGGTTACCCCCAGGATGTTGATGGTGGGGGGGATTCAGCGATGGTAATGCTGTTGAACGTCAAAGGGAGATGGTTACATTCTCTCTTGTTGGAGATGGTCATTGCCTGGTACTTATGTGGTGTGAATGTTATTTGCCACTTTGCAGGCCAAGCCTGAATGTTGTCCAGGTCTTGCTGCTTCTGGACACGGACTCCTTCAGTATCTGAGATGTCCGGAATTTGTCCTTTTATGAAACCTTGGTCAGGCCTCACTTGGAATATTGTATCCAGTCTTGGTCTCCTCACATGATGGGTGCTATTGAGGCTTTTGACAGGGTGCAGAGGAGAGACATTAAACTAATTCCCAGTGTAAGACATCTTCGTTATCAAGTTAGACTAAAAGAGTTGGAACCCTGCACCTCAGAGAAACCTAGATTGAGGGGTGATCCAATTGAGGTTCATAAGTAATGAAGGGTCCAATTTAGCATGGGAGAGGAGTCATAATTGTATATTGTAAAAGGCCAGATGTCACCCGGATCACATTAAATTTCATTTTCAGCAACAGGTGAATGAACCAGGAGGGCTGAGTGGTTAAGGTGTTGGACTTAAAATCCAATGAATATATGTCTGTGTGTGTTCAAACCCCACTCCTGGTATCTGTGCCGGCCAAATGTTACTTGTTGTTTCCCTGACTTTTGCCTTGCACCATCATCTCTTCTGTCATTTAATCACTCCTGCCTTCCAACCGATCACAGCTTCCTATTATTTGCCCCAGCACCGTTCCTTGTCTCTGCACTTGCTTATAAGCTGGGAAACCTTGAACTTAATCTCCTCTGTCCCCTCACAATGACCTTCTCATCTTTCCTGAACTGTGGTTCCTCACAGGATCCGCTGCCTCTCCGACTCCCCTCCAGGGGAAACTGAAGGCCCTGAGCCTGGGTCTTGCTTTTTACGCTTGCTGGTAGTTGAGTCCTTGCATGTCTAGACTCCTCCAGGAAGGGCTTGCCATAATCTTCCAATCTTCCCTGGATAAGGGGATTGGAGAGTGGCAAATGACACCCTTATTCAAGAAAGGGTGTAAGGACAGTCCAAGCAACTCCATGCCAGTTAATTTAACATCAATGCTGGGTAAGGTTTCAGAAATGATAATCAGGGAAAATATCAATGGACATTTAGAGAGGTTTGAGTTAATTAAGGATATCCAGCATGGATTTGTAAAAGGCAGATCATGCTTCACTAATCTAATTGAATTTTTTGATGAAGGAGCAGAGAAGTTTGATGAAGGAAATGCAGTGGATGTTGTTTCTATGGATTTTACGAAAGCATTTGATAAGGCATCACATAAAAGGCTGGTTAACAAAATTGAGGCTCATGGAATAGGAGGGTCAGTGTCCAATTGGTTAAAAAATTGGATTAAGGGCAGAAACAAGCTAGTTGTAGTAAAAGGTTTCTTTTCAGACTCGGGGATGGTCGACGGTGGTGTTCCCCGAGGGTCAGTGCTGGAATCACTGCTTTTCTTGCTATGTATAAAATATGTGGATCTTGGAATACGGAACAGAATCTCAAAATTTGCTGACAGTACCAAACTTGGAGGTGAGGCAAACAGTGAGGATGATATGAACCGCCTGCAATCGGCAATAGATAGGCTAGCAGAATGAGCAGAGAGGTGACGGATGGAATTTAATACTGTTAAGTGTGAGGTGATGCATTTTGACAGAAGGAATAGGGAGAGGCAATGTATCCTTAATGGCACAGTTCTAAAGAGTGTTCAGGGACAGAGGGACCTGGGGATGCATGTGCATCGATCTTTGAAGGTAGCAGGGCATATTGAGAGAGTAGTAGTAAAATATATGGCATCTTGGGCTTTATACAAACATACAAGCATACGAACATATGAATTAGGAGCAGGAGTAGGCCACTGGGCCCTTCCAGCCTGCTCCGCCATTCAATAATTTCATAGCTGAACTGATGACCCACATTTCCAGCTACCCCTGACCACCCCCTTGCTTATCAAGAATCTATCTACATCTGCCTTAAAAATATTCAAAGACTCTGCTTCCACTGCGTTTTGAAGAAGAGAACTGCAAAGACTCACAACCCTCTAAGAGAAAAAAATTCTCCTCATCTCTGTCTTAAATGGGCGACCCCATATTTTTAAACAGTGACCCCTAATTTTAGATTCTCCCACAAGAGGAAACATCCTTTGTACATCCACCCTGTCAAGACCCTCAGGATCTTATGTGTTTCAATCAAGTTGCCTCTTACTCTTCTAAAATCTGGTGGATACAAGCCAAGCCTGTCCAATTTTTCCTTGTAAGACAGCCCACCATTCCAGGTATTTGTCCAGTAAACCTTCTCTGAACTGCCTCCAATGCATTCACATCCTTCCTTAAATAAGGAGACCAGTTCTGTGGACAGTACTCCAGATATGGTCTTACCAATGCCCTGTATAGCTGAAGCATAACCTCCCTACTTTTGTATTCAATTCCCCTCGCGATAAACACGAGCATTCTATTAGCTTTCCTAATTACGTGCTTTACCTGCATACTAACCTTGTGCGATTCATACACGAGGACACCCAGATCCCTCTGCATCTCAGGGCTCTGCAATCTCTCACCATTTAGATAATATGCTTCTTTTTTATTCTTCCCGCCAAAGTGGACAATTTCACACTTTCCCACATTTTACTCCATTTGCCAGGTTGTTGCCCACTCACTTAACCGATCTACATCTCTTTGTAGCCCCCTTATAAGAACATAAGAAATAGGAGCAGGAGTCGGCCATTCAGTCCCCAAAGCCTGCCCCACCATTTAATAAGATCAGGGATGATTTGCCCCAGACCTCAACTCCTCTTTCGTGCCAGCTCCTCATAGCCCTCAACTCCCCAATATTTCAAAAATCTATCTACCTCCTCTTTAAATGCTTTCAGTGATTTAGCCTCCACAACTCTCTGGGTAGAGAATTCCAGACATTCACTACCCTCTGAGAGAAGAAATTCCTTTGCATCTCAGTTTTAAATGACTGTCCCCTTATTCAGTAACTATGTCACCTAGTTTGAGATTCCCCCACTAGTGGAAACATCTACCCTGTCAAGCCCCCTCAGAATCTTATACATTTCAATAAGATCACCCTTATTCTTCTAAACCTTAATGTATAAAGGCCTAACTTGTTAGCCATTCTTGATAAGTCAACCCCTTTCTCCCAGGAATCAGCCGAGTGAATCTCTTTTGACTGTATCCAATGCCAATATATCCTTTCTTAAATACGGGGACCAAAACTGTACACAGCACTCCAGGTGTGGCCTCACCAACACCCTGTACAGCTTTAACAAGACTTCCCTATTTTGAAACTCCAGCCCCCTAGCAATAAAGGCCAAAATTCCATTTGCCCTCTTAATTACTTGCTGCACCTGCATGCTAACGTTTTGTGTTTCAATCACAAGAACACCCAGATCCCTCTTTTTTGGAGTCTCTGTCTATTTATATAATAGTCTGCATTTTGATTCTTCCTACCAAAGTGTATGACCTCACACTTTCCTACATTAAACTCCATCTGCCAAGTTTTTGCCCACTCACTCAACCTATCTATATCCCCTTGGAGATTCCTTATGTCTTCATGACAACATGCCCTACCTATTTTTGTATCATCAGCAAATTTGGATATATTACACTCTGCCCCCTCCTCCATGTCATTAATATAGATAGTAAATAATTGAACCCCAAGCACTGATCCTTGTGGCACTCCACCAGTCACATCCTGCCAATGAGAAAATGGCCCATTTATGCCTACTCTTTGTTTCAAGGAATTGGTAACTCGTGTGTGCATCATCACTTCAGGAAGTGATGTCATACAGTATGTGACAGAGTAGGAGATGGGATGATCCCCGGTAAGATGTGCCTGTAATACTCTCCTGTAAATTGTATATAGTATTGTCAGTCTTCAATAAAAAAGTCAAATTATTTGTTGGCGTTGATCAGTGTGTGATTGGTAAGTCTGTGTGATGAACAGGGGTTGGCAACATGTCTGTACATGTACACCAGTGTCCACGTTAAAACAGTTCGGTCCGTGACTGATAATTTCAGGGATGAAAAATTTCCCATTGGCTTCTTCTTCCAGACCAGTCTGACTTTCAATCAAATCTCAGCCGTCAGTTTCACAGCTGACAGGTCCTGAGAGCAGAGACAACGTTTCAGAACCTCGGACAAGTTCGGAGCTTTCCGGCAGTTCTGATTTCATTTAAAAGCCCTCCAGAAAAACCCGAGCTTGTCCGAGTTTCGGAAGTGCTGTCTCTGCTCAAAGCACCTGTCAGCTGTGAAACTGACGGCTGCGATTTTTTAAAAAAGACTAACCATAAAGCTGAGAGTTCTCGCTCTCTGCAACTGTCAGAGAGAGGGAGAGAGAGAGAGGAGAGTAAGAGGGAGAGAGGAGACCGGGGGTGGGTGTCGGCAGAGAGAGGGGCAGAGAGAGAAAGGACAACCTGAAAGGTTTACCCCGTATCCTTAGATTATGACCCCTGGTTCTGGACTCACACCCAAATCCCATGAACGAATAAAAAAAGTCACAACTGTGATTGGCTCTTGCAGCGGACTCTGGTTAACAGACAATATTCGGAGCGCCGGCCCCAGACTGTTTAACACTGACTGAGCTGAGAAAATACAACTCACCCCCGAGAATCCGCAGCACAGACCGAGCGGAGGGGAAAACCTGTCCTGGGAACTCGACATTCAGGGAACAGTTTGTCCTGTGAATATGCAGATGTGAATATTGTGGAAGAGAGATTGTATTAAAGGGGAGGGCGGGTTAGTCTGAAGCCACTGTGTTTGTGGGTCCGCTCTCATCGCCGGATTTCAGAGTCATTCTTGTGTAAAATCAAATGATTTTCCAGTCAAAGAACCGCCCTGCTCCCTGCTCAACCCCAAAGTGGGAATTCGGGATCATTTTTTTTAATTTCAAGATTTCAGTTGAAAAGTAGAGAACATGTCAGCGAGGGGTGAGAGAGGGCGGTCAGTGCAGCAATAAAACCAGGTTAAATGGAAAATGGAGTCCTCAATCCTAGTGAAAGCTTTTCAACAGCAAACATACTGGAGTGAGAGACAGGAAAGATCTAGTCTGGAAGTCTGGAGTCTCTGAATTTCAATGGAATTGTAGAGTTTGTGAGGAGAGAGAAACACAGAGAGACAGCAGGAGCCGAGAGCTGACAGCAGCTTGTCTCCGCCCCGTCCTCTCTCTGCCTTGAAGTTGCTCTGTGCCACCATCACCGGCTTTATTTCTGATCCAGTTCACACTGACAGTGAGAATTTGTGCAGAGTCCCGGACATGACCGACAGTGCAGCAGCCCAAACGGCTCCTCCAGCCGCCGCCGCCGCCCAAGTCAAGACCCCCAAGAAGAAGAAGGCGGCTCCCCGGAACAAGCCAGCCGGTCTCCCGTTGGGAGAACAGATCCTCAAGATTGTGCCAGCTTTCAGCGATCGCAAGGGGATGTCCCTGGCCGCCATCAAGAAGGCTCTGGGTAGCAGCGGTGTCGATGTGGAGAAGCTCAGGACCCAGATCAAGCAAAGTATCAAGAGGAATGTGAACAAAGGCTCCCTGGTGCAGAGCAAGGGACAGGGAGCCTCCGGCTCCTTAAAAAATCAGCAAGAAGGAAAACCCAGGGAAAAGTGGGAAAGAAGGTGAAGAAACTAGCAGACAAGAAATCTTTAGTGAAGAAACCAGCAGACAAGAAATCTTTAGTGAAGAAACCAGCAACCAAGAAATCTTTAGCGAAGACACCAGCAGCCAAGAAATCTTTAGTGAAGAAACCAGCAGATAAGAAATCTTTAGTGAAGAAACCAGCAGACAAGAAATCTTTCATGAAGAAACTAGCAGACAAGAAATATTTCATGAAGAAACCAGCAGCCAAGAAATCTTTAGTGAAGAAACCAGCAGACAAGAAATCTTTAGTGAAGAAACCAGCAGCTAAGAAATCTTTAGTGAAGAAACCAGCAGACAATAAATCCTTCGTTAGAAACCAGCAGACAAGAAATCATTGGTGAAGAAACCAGCAGCCAAGAAAGTGACAACAAAGGAAGTAACAGCCAAGAAAACGAGCAGCAAGGCGGCGGCAACGCCAAATAAGGCGGTGAAGAAAGCAGTGCTTCAGAAAAAGTCTCCTGCGAAGAAGGTCAAAAAAGGCAAGAGTGCGGCGGGCGGAAAGGCGCTGAAGAAAGTGCAGACATGGAAGAGCAAGGTCAAGCCGAAAGCAGCGAAGGCTCAGAAAGCAGGGTCTGGAAAGAAGTGAAAGAGCGCGGGAAACTTGTAAACATCTGAACACAAAGGCTCTTCTCAGAGCCACCCACATCTCTCAGGAAAGAGCTGATCCCCTGATCAAATGATCCCTGTCCCGGCCCCGCCTGCAGATTCCACATGGAAATGATTTGGAGTCAATCCAGGATCACTGGTGACTCGCTGACATCCCCTCCACCCAGCCCTTTCCCCACTCTCTGTAATAAAACAGAAGGATGTCCGGCCCTCACTCTAACTGGAGATGTGTTCGGTGTAGTCTCAGTTCACAAATTCAGGGGGAGAGTCCTGTAAGGCAGCTCGGTCACTCTGACTGAAACCGCCAGTTCCCCGAGGTTGCAGACCCTGACACTGCGGGGAGAGAATCCCCGACTCTATCCCGCCGCCGGGGGAAACAGACAGCTCTGTGTCCGGAGAATAGGGAGGGCCGGGGAGAAGGCACATATTAAAGCGCTGCAATGGACTCAGCTCCTGTGTGTGCACAACTCTCACTGATTCCGTCCTCTGGGAACAGTGCGGTCTTAACAGATCAGGTTGGGAGAGAAACACACAGCCCGAGAATGGCTTCTTTCTTCCTGCATTTACTCTGTTCTGGGAGCAGATTCTCATTGAGAAGCGGCGCTCAGATCACCGGAGAGAAAAAAAAAAACACAATTCAAACTGTCCAAATGAAAAACAGAGAATTAACCCGGACACTTCCATTATTAAATTAATTAATCAGCTCCGAACCAGTTCCCGTTAATGTACCGGGATAATCTCGGGATTTATCAAATCGAAGGCAGTGGGATTTATTAAATTGTTGATTCTGACACCCTGTAGTTCAGTTCTTCACTTAACTAGAGGGGGAGATGTGTGAGCAGAGAAACAGAGCGAAATCCAGAGAGGGAACTGAAAACACACCTGGACAGATGTGAAACAGGTCAATCCACTGTTACAATAACTCCATCACTGATTCCCTCCTGACAGTAACCAGTCCTTTCACAGAGACTGTGGGTGGCTCTGAAAAGAGCCTTTGGTTTCTGAGATGACATTTTGGCCGCTTTACTTTTTCTGGGAGCTCGAGTGCTGGTTTTCTTGGGCAGCAGCACGGCCTGGATATGAGGCAGCACACCGCCCTGAGCGATAGCCACCCCTCCCAGCAGCTTGTTGAGCTCCTCGTCGTTGCGGACGGCCAGCTGCAGGTGTCTGGGGATGATGCGGGTCTTCTTGTTGTCCCGGGCCGCGTAACCGGCCAGCTCGAGGATTTCAGCGGTCAGATACTCGAGCACAGCAGCCAGATAGACCGGGGCTCCAGCACCCACACGCTCAGCATAGTTGCCCTTTCTCAGGAGCCTGTGAACACGGCCCACCGGGAACTGCAGTCCAGTCCGGGAGGAGCGAGACTTGGCCTTGGCCCGAGCTTTCCCGCTGGTCTTTCCTCTTCCAGACATTTCCACAATCTCACAAATACTTTCACAAAGAATGAATAATTTCCTTAGCATTAATGGTAGCCAGTGGGCGATCAGGATGGCCGAGCGGTTTAAGGCGCTGCGTTTAGGTCGCAGTCTCCATTGGAGGCGTGGGTTCGAATCCCACTTCTGACACCTTGCGTTTTGACTGCACTGGATGCGTTTGGGAGCAGCGGTGAAGAGCAAAGAGAGAACAGGAAAGAACATGGACAAGCAAAATAACAATGGACCCAAAGATGTTGCATCAAAACATTCGAGTCAGAGGCAACTAAGCAAACAGCAGGGCACATGAAAGATCAAAAATGTAACCTTTGTATCGGGGTGGAAGATGTTGCCAATATCCTTAATGATTACCTTACTGTCTTCTCAAATGAGGGGGTGATGCAGATATTGTTATGAAGGAGGAGGAGTGTGAAGTACTCGACGTGATAACCAAAGGAGAGAGGAAGTCTTAATTCGATGAGCATCCTTGAATGTGGATAAATCACCAGGACCAGATGAAATGTACCCCAGGCTGTTGAATGAAGCCAGGGAAGAAATAGTGGAAGGTCTGACCATCGTTTTCCAGAGGATTGGAGGTCTTGTAACGTTGCAATAAAAGCAAAATACCACGCAGATCAAGCATGGCTGAGCCTTGAGAGGAGGGAAACAGGGCTGAATTCCCTGAACCAGTGCTACAGCTTTCAGAATAGAAGGAGCCTATACAAACCTGATGGGTTCCACTTAAACAAAAGAGCTGGAGGTGTTGACAGTCAGAACAGATAAAATGTGGAGGAGTGTTTGAAGCAGATTCTGTGTGGTTACTGTCGTTGTACTATGGAGTTATTTCAAGGAGGTGATTCTGAATGTAATGGATCAACGTGGACCCACCCAAGGCAAAGGTCACTGAAAGTGGCAACGCAGGTGGATAAGGTAGTCAAGAAGGCATACGGCATGCTTGCCTTCATCGGTCGGGGTATAGAGTATAAAAATTGGCAAGTCATGTTGCAGCTGTACAGAACCTTAGTTAGGCCACACTTAGAATATTGCGTGCAATTCTGGTCGCCACACTACCAGAAGGACGTGGAGGCTTTGGAGAGGGTACAGAGGAGGTTTACCAGGATGTTGCCTGGTCTGGAGGGCATTAGCTATGAGGAGAGGTTGGAAAAACTCAGATTGTTTTCACTGGAACGACGGAGATGGAGGGGCGACATGATAGAGGTTTACAAAGTTATGAGCGGCATGGACAGAGTGGATAGTCAGAAGCTTTTTCCCAGGGTGGAAGAGTCAGTTACTAAGGGACATAGGTTTAAGGTGCGAGGGGCAAAGTTTAGAGGGGATGTGCGAGGCAAGTGTTTTACACAGAGGGTGGTGAGTGCCTGGAACTTGCTGCCAGGGGAGGTGGTGGAAGCAGATACGATAGCGACGTTTAAGAGACATCTTGACAAATACATGAATAGGAAGGGAATAGAGGGATATAGGCCACGGAAGTGCAGAAGGTGTCAGTTTAGGCAGGCATCAAGATCGGCGCAGGCTTGGAGGGCCGAATGGCCTGTTCCTGTGCTGTACTGTTCTTTGTTCTAAGCTTCCCTGTGGTCCAGCCTGGTTGAATGGAACTGAAGCAAACAAATCATCCAGAAGTGGAAAAGAAATATAAGGCCATGAAAGCACATAATTCAGATGGATGCAATACCAGATGGTATGGCAAGAGTGTAAAACAGCAACAGACTGGTGAATAAAACTCTCCCATTGAATAAGACAAGAGAAGAGAAGGGTAATAATAGTGTCAGAGGTGAGTTGTGACACTATTCACATTCCACCTTGATCTGAATAGGACTGTTGAAGGGAGTGATTGAGAAGAATAGAGGAGAAATGAAAAGAAAGGAGAAATAAACAAAAGGTCTTTTGATTTTAGAATGCTTGTTTTTGGAAATGACAGACTGTAAAGTGTGTGTGTCAGAAGATATAGAGCGAAGTTGGGTGTGACAAGATCACAGGAAAGTTGTGCCCTGAGACAAGGTGTGTGTTGACAGGAAAGCTGCTTTCTATTGCACAAAATGTAATTTATTCATATAATTTGTGCAATTACATTGCAAAGCAGTTCAATTTTAATATTACATAAGGTACAATACAGATCAGTTTCCTTCAATAATGTACATGAGGTATCTCACTATCCCTGCCTGCACAGGTTATATTTACAGTATTTACATTACACATCAAACATTCTCTGGTGCAAACAGCCCGAGCGGTTTTACACAGGTTCCAGCCTCTCGCTGTACTAGGGCCTCAGTCTGTCGCCTTTCTATTGAGACTCCATGGTGGCTTCCCCAAGCTTTAATGCCGTCCCACAGCACATAGTCTTGAATGTTGGAATGTGCCAGTCTGCAACACTCGGTCATCGACAGCTCTTTGCACTGGAATACCTGTCCCACGGCCGGGCTCGTTCTCAATAGAGATCATTTCAAATGAACATTTCCTAAATCCGTGCTTTCTCTCTCGCAATAAGGAGAACAGGATGTCTGGCAGATTCAGTGTGAGACGATAACACTGCCGGGTAAAGGCCGCTTTCCAACTCCAATCTTAACACAGGAGATTCCCCAAACAGCTGCAATAGGGTGTTTGTAAACTGTTGAAAGCGGATGTGTGTGGAAATGGTGATGTTACTGAGGAGGTTCCTTGTTATAGAATGGATTGTGTTTTGGTGGGAATATTACTGAGTGTTAATTGTAGCAGGATCATATTTAAAAGCTCCGGCTTTCAGGAAAGCCTTGACTATGAAGGTCGAGTCTGGAAGGGTTTGCGTGGAGAGCTGGGTTTCGGTTCTACTGTTAATAAAGGGTTTGAAATTGGCAGCCCGGAGGAAACTGGAGGTGGAGCTGAAAGATAAGGTGCCGTTCTCTCTCTGTCTGTCACTCTGGGTGTCTCCTTCATTCTCGCTCTCTGTTTAATCTTCACTCTTGTCTCCTCCCCTCCCTGCTCTCACTCTGCCTTTCTCAGCCAGGTCCGGGCGGCCTGCAAAAAAAAGGAAGCTGACGAAATCAGTCTCTTTTATTGTGCACTGATTTGAGGCAAGAATTATCATGGTGGCTGTGGTGGAGAAGAGACGGTCGCCCACCTCCTCCTGGAATGTGTCTTTGCAAAGCAGGTGTGGAAAGGGATGCAGTGGTTTTTGTCGAGGTTCATCCCAAGCAGCTCTATAACACAGGAGTCTGTGCTCTCCGGGCTGTTCCCAGGGACGCACACCGAGACAAACATCAGCTGCTGCTGGAGGGCTATCAATTCGGTGAAAGACGCCCTTTAGTCTGCCCGAAACTTGCTGTTCTTCCAGCGCAAAGAGTTGTCCAACACCGAATGTTGCAGACTGGCACATTCCAAGGACCAGGACAACGTGGGCAGGGACGCACTAAAGCTTGGGGCAGCCGCAGCAAAGGCTCAATGGGGAAAGACCATGGTGTAAGGTCCCCCCACCAAGCTGAGCGGAGGGGCTGGATCCATGGGAAACCCTTCGAACCGTATAGGGAAAATTTTGTGTGCTGTAAATGTAGAAATGTATATGGCATGACAATGAAATGGAAGAGTTGTGAGGCAACTCGTGATTGTATAGAAGGAAACTGATCACCTTTGCACTGTTTGTATTTTTTGACTTGATGCTGTTTTAAACTGTTTGTGAATGTAATTTTTACAGATTTTTATGAATAAAGTATATTTTGGAAATTTAAAAAAAAAGTCTGGCAGTATGCCAGAGTATGGTCCTGGCCGGCAGCATATTAGAATCCATGAGGAAAGGCATCATCACCCTCATCTACAAGGGGAGGGGGCAGAAATCAGAAATTGGCGGCTCATCTCACTGCTTAACATCGACTACAAGATTCTGTCAAAAGTCATCGCCTGTCGAGTCAAGTCTGCTCTAGAGTTGGTGATTGACCCTGATCAGACCTGTACTATACCAGGCAGGAAGATCTCTGATAGCCTCGCGCTACTCAGGGATACGATCACCTATGTACGGGACAGGAGGGTGGACACCTGCCTCATCAGCCTGGACCAGGAGAAGGCTTTTGACAGGATATCGCACACCTACATGATGGACGTACTTTCCAAAATGGGGTTTGGGGAGGGAATCTGCAATTGCATCAAACTGGTCTACACAAACATCAGTAGCGCAGTCTCAATCAATGGGTGGGAATCAGAAAGTTTCTCAATCCCATCTGGAGTCAGACAGGGCTGTCCTCTCTCCCCTGTCTTGTTTGTTTGCTGTATTGGACCCTTTTCTGAGTCTATTAAGAAGAATGCGAGTATCAGAAGGGTAACAATCCCAGGCAGTGGAGGCACTCAGGTTAAAACCTCCCTGTGCATGAATGACGTCGCCGTTTTCTGCTTGAACCCGCTGCCTGTGCGCAGACTGATGAGCATCTGTGACCAGCTTGAACTGGCATCGGGAGCCAATGTTAAACACAGCAAGAGCGAGGCCATGTTCTGTGGGAACTCAGCTGACCGATCCTTTGTCCCCTTCACCATTAGGGCAGCCGACCTGAAGGTGCTGGGGTATGGTTCGGAAGGGCCGGGGCGTGCACCAAAACCTGGGAGGAACGAGTAGCCAGGGTACAACATAAGCTGAACATGTGGGAGCAGCGATCTCTCTCCATTGTGTCAGGTTACTGTACGTGGTGCAGGTCTGGCCCATACTGCACTCCTGCACTGTAGTGATCACCTGAGCCATTTTCCGCTTCATCTGGGGATCCAAAATGGACCAGGTCCCGAGGGACACGATGTTCAAACCTCTGGAGAAAGGCGGGAAAAATGTACCCAACATCGCCCTCATCCTGATGGCTACCTTTGTGTGTGGCTGTATCAAGCTGTGTGTAGACCTCCAGTACGCAAACTCCAAGTGTCACTCCATGCTGAGGTTCTATCTGTCCCCGGTGTTGCGAAGGATGGGCCTGGTCATATTGCGTGGAACACTCCATCCAGTTGGACTGTGCTGTAACACCTATCTTTCATGGAAAAGTTTCTGTGGAAAAACACCTTTGACCACCAATCCATCAGGCACTGGTCTGCACGGAATGTTCTCAAGGCCCTACGGGAAAAGAAGATGGTGGATCCTGTCGGTTGGTTCCCCGAGCAGACTTCCAAAGTCATTTGGCGGAATGCCCCATCACCATAACTTTCAAACAAGCACCAAGATGTAGGTTGGCTGATGGTGAGAAGAGTCCTCCTCGTCAGATCCTTCCTGCATGCCCGAAGTCTCACCCCCTCTGCACAATGCCCTCGAGGTGGCTGTGGTGGGGAAGAGACGGTTGCCCACCTCTTTCTGGAATGTGTCTTTGCAAAGCAGGTGTGGAAAGAGATGCAATGGTTTTTGTCGAGGTTCATCCCAAGCAGCTCTGTAGCACAGGAGTCTGTGCTCTACGGGCTGTTCCCAGGGACGCACACCGAGATAAACATCAACTGCTGCTGGAAGACTATCAATTCGTTGAAAGATGCTCTTTGCTCTGCCCGAAACTTGCTGGTCTTCCAGCGCAAAGAGTTGTCCACCACCGAATGTTGCAGACTGGCACATTCCAAGGTCCAGGACTACGTGCTGAGGGACGCACTAAAGCTTGGGGCAGCTGCAGCAAAGGCTCAATGGGGAAAGACCACAGTGTAAGGTCCCCCCACCATAGTGAACTGAGGGGCTGGATCCATGGGAAACCCCTCGAACTGTAGCCAGAAATTATTTGTTTGCTGTCAAATGTACATGGCATGAGAAATGAAATGGAAGGGTTGTGAGGCAACTCACTCCTGGATTGAAGGAAACTGATCTCCTTTCCACTCTTTGTATTGTTTGACTTGGTGCTTTTTGGAACTGTTTTGTAATGCATTTTTTTTTTTACAGATTTTTATGAATAAAGTATATTTTGGAAGTTAATAAAAGAAAGTCTGGCAGAGGTAAAGGAGGGAAAGGACTGGGCAAAGGCGGAGCAAAGCGGCACCGCAAAGTGCTTCCTGACAATATCCAGGGCATCACCAAACCAGCAATCCGCTGCCTGGCTCGCCGTGGCGGGGTCAAGCGGATCTCGGGTTTGATCTATGAGGAGACTCGCGGGGTGTTGAAGGTTTTCCTGGAGAATGTGATCAGGGATGCGGTCACCTACACTGAGCACGCCAAGCGCAAGACGGTCACTGCCATGGATGTGGTGTGCGCTCTGAAACGGCAGGGCCGCACAACTCGACCCTTTCCAGCAAACACACACTCTTCGAAGAGCCACCCACCGTCTCACAGAGAGAGCAGTGAGCTGGAAACGGGAGATGGGATAGGCTAATATAAAAGCAAAATACTGCGGATGCTGGAAATCTGAAACAAAAACAAGAAATGCTGGATTCACTAAGCAGGTCTGGCAGCATCTGTGGAAAGAGAAGCAGAGTTTACGTTTCGGGTCAGTGACCCTTCTTCGGAACTGACAAATATTAGAAAAGTCACAGATTATAAACAAGTGAGGTGGGGGTTGGGCTCGAGATAACAAAGGAGAAGGTGCAGATTGGACCAGGCCACATCGCTGACCAAAAGGTCACGGAGCACAGACAATCACTGAGGAAGGAGATGTGGCTGTGAAAACGAGTTTTGGTAGATACCTTATCAAACACCAGGAGGGAAATAGAAAGCAATGAAGGTGAACAAGGTAAAAGAGACAAACGAAAATCCCGATGGGATAGGCTGTTCAGAACTGACTGGAATAAATCTGTGCTGTGTTCGGGTAGAAAACTGGAATCCCCGAAATTGACATTTCAGTTGCAGCAAGGATGTGCAGTGGATTTGATTTTCTAAACGGGCTGTGTAAACAGTGCCCGAGACTCTACAGTTAGTTATTTCCCCAGTCCACACATGCCCTCAGTGAAAAGCCACATCACTCCTCCAGAATCACTCATTGTTTTCATAGAATTTCAAAATGATTTCGCTGCAATGAGGGAATCCGGGAATTTTGCAGCAACCGTTGAATCGGTCACTGGAACCAGACCCACTTGTGATGTTATTTCCCCCGAGACGGTGTTTCCTGCACTGAAACTGACAGGGTTTGTGAAACTGATCAGTTTCAGCTCAATCATTCAGGGACCTGGAATTCCCACAGCTTGAGCCCGCGCTCACTTCTGATTGGTCACCCTCTTCCCATTCGCATTTCTTAACCAATCGCAGAGCCTCGAATTGGGGAAAATGCAGCAAATCATTGGCTTAAATTGTCGAAATTGGCAGAACGTTTGAATTCGAAAAAGGCGCCAATTTCAGTGTCGGCAAAAAGCGAATTACTGGAAAATCTATTTAAAGTTGTTCGTAAAATATTTTCCACCAACCTTCAAAAACCTTTCTTTATTCCGCTATTATCGCCACAAATTCCTGGCGCTATTTTACGCACAGCTTTAACCTGTCATTTTTTCCCCCACTTCTTATCTGTAACCGGCGGTGGAAGACTCCATTCAGCAATCCTTAAGGGACCAATAACTCAAACTCGGTGTGGAAAGGAATAAATTAGACTATTGGTAATTCCCCTTCACACAGGGATCAGGGGGACAGTGAGAAGCCACTGAAATAGTTGCTCATAAGCATTTTAAATAGTTCCTATTCTGTTCTGTTACTGACATGCTTGAATCAGACAGTAATCAGCCCTTTCAGAGACTGTGGCTGGCTCTGAAAAGAGTCTTTGGTTTATTAGATGACATTTTGTCTGCTTTACATTTTCTGGGAGCTTTGAGCGCTGGTTTTCTTGGGTAGCACCCCGCCCTGAGCGATGGTCACCCCTCCCAGCAGCTTGTTGAGCTCCTCCTCGTTGCGGACGGCCAGCTGCAGGTGTCTGGGGATGATGCGGGTCTTCTTGTTGTCCCGGGCCGCGTTACCGGCCAGCTCGAGGATTTCAGCGGTCAGATACTCGAGCACAGCAGTCAGATCGACCCGGGCTCCAGCACCCACATGCTCAGCATAGTTGCCCTTTCTCAGGAGCCTGTGAACACGGCCCACCGGGAACTGCAGTCCAGCCCGGGAGGAGCGAGACTTGGCTTTGGCCCGAGCTTTCCCGCCGGTCTTTCCTCCAGACATTTCCACAATCTCACAAATACTTTCACAAATGGATAATTTACGCAGCATTTACTTTACTTAAAGACTGAGAACTCTCCTCAATGGTCGGTACTTAATTCTATTTGCCTATTTTCTTCACCAATCAGGTCACTGACCAACACAAGAGGGCGGGATTTACCGGCCACGACATCAGAAGCAGAGAATTTGTCAATTTCAAAAAGCCCGCCAATTTCATTGTCGGAAAGGAGCGGATTAAAATAAATGTCATCCTTAGTCAAAGATTTAAAGTCCCATCTCTTGATTTTGTTTTATTCAACTTGTAAAATGTTATTTAAATTGTGACTCATTCGACAATCGCTTTCAAACTGTCCCGGGTGGGGCCTGCATTGGCCTGAAGTGAAATACTCAGTTTAGTTTTCAATCAGAGCCCAGTGTCCTTCTCTGAAAAGAGGAAGCCGGATCAACTCCTCAAACGGCCCTTAACTTGCTCTGTAATAATCCCATCCCAGGCTGTTACACTGCGGAGAGTTGCTGTTAATAAAATGATTAATCAGTGAAGGGATTAAGGTCTAATCCTTGCCGCTGAAATCAGCTGTTAATGCGGTCATTCAGGGGCTGTGAAAAAACAGAATAAGAGCAGCTTTAAGCAAAAAAAGTGAAGGCGGGTGATCAGATTATGGGTTCGTGTTCGGTTAATAACAGGAGATACAAACACAGCAGTGGGATCGTTATTATATTATACATTGTCTTAAAGTGATTTCATAGAGATGTCGGATGCAGCTTTTTCAGAGATTGTTGGTGGCTCTTAAAAGAGCCGTTGTGTTTGGGATGTTTTTCAGTCCATTGTGCAGTTTTACTTGGAGCTGGTGTACTTGGTCACCGCCTTTGTCCCTTCCGACACGGCGTGCTTGGCCAGCGCCCCGGGCAGCAGCAGGCGCACGGCGGTCTGGATCACCCGGAGCTGATGGTTGTTGTAATGGGCCAGGCGGGAAGCCTCACCCGCGATGCGCTCGAAAATATCGTTCACAAACGAGTTCATGATGCTCATGGCCTTGGAGGAGATGCCGGTGTCGGGATGAACCTGCTTCATCACTTTGTAGATGTAGACGGAATAACTCTCCTTCCTCCGCTTCTTGCCGCCCTTTGTTGACGGTTTATTTAAGGTTTTCTTGGCGCCTTTCTTAGGAGCTGCTTTCTTCTCTTTTTTTATTTCCATAATATACGTTATTGATAAAAATATGTTAAAAATACATTGCCAAACAGTTTCAAACAGCACCAACAAATACAAACATTGCAAGGGAGATCAGTTTCCTTCAATACAATCATGGGTTGCTTCACAACCCTTCCATTTCACATTTGTCATGCCAATTACATTTTTACATTTACAGCAAATGAAAATTTTCCTGATACAGTTCGAGGGGTTTCCCAGGGGTCCAGCCCCTCAGTTCAGCTTGGTGGGGGGACCTTACCATTTTCAGTTTCAGAAACAGAAATAAACCAAACCCCTTCCGAGTGCGGATTAAATAGACAATCCCACAGCTCTTTGCTAATGAGGGATGGGAGAAAGTAAAGATTGTGATTGGGTGATTGGCAGTGATGTCACAATAGTTTTATATCTGCAACCAATCACAAACTCTCTCACTGCATTCAGGAATTACATTTCCCAAAGACTCTCTCCAGCCCCAGTTTCTATTGAAAAATCCACCGGGAAATGACGCCTGGCTGCGAGGGTCTCTTATTCTCAGCAGCTTCTCACATTCCGGCCTCGAGGTTGAGCGGAAATATTTATTCAGGCAGTTTCAACAGCTCAGAGCCGACACTGGGTTAGAAACCAGAAATAGGAATACGGGTCACAAACAAGGAGTTTATGCTGAACCTTTATAAATCTCACTGGTTATCGGCCTCAGCTGGAGCATTGTGTCTAATTCTAGGTTCCACATTTTAGCAGGGATATCAAGGCCTGAGAGAGAGTGCAGAGGAGATTGATTAGAATGGCACTAGAGATGCGTGAAAGGATGGCAAAGCTACCTCGACTACAGTTCTTCACACCCTACCTCCTGTAAGGACTCCATTCCATTCTCCAAGTTTCTCCATCTCCGACGCATCTGCTCTGATGATGCTACCTTCCATGACGGTGCTTCTGATATGACCTCCTTTTTCCTCAACCGAGGACTTCCCCCCACTGTGGTTGACAGGACCCTCAACCGTGTCTGACCCATTCCCCGCACCTCTACCCTCACCCCTTCCCCTCCCTCCCAGAACCGTGACAGGGTTCCCCTTGTCCTCACTTTTCATCCCACCAGCCTCCATATCCAAAGGATCACCCTCCGCCATTTTCCCCACCTCCAGCGTTATGCCACTACCAGTCGCATCTTCCCCTCCCTTCCCCTGTCAGCATTCCGAAGGGATCGTTCCCTCCGCGACACCCTGGTCCACGCCTCCATTACCCCCACCACCTCGTCCCCGTCCCAGGGCACCTTCCCCTGCAATCGCAGGAGGTGTAATACCTGCCCATTTACCTCCCCTCTCCTCACTATCCCAGGCCCCAAACACTCCTTTCAGGTGAAGCAGCGATTTACTTGTACTTCTTTCAATGTAGTATACTGTATTCGCTGCTCACTGTGTGGTCTCCGCTACATTGGAGAGACCAAGCGCAGACTGGGTGACCGCTTTGCGGAACATCTCCGCTCAGTCCGCAAGCAGGACTCTGAGCTTCCGGTTGCTTGCCATTTCAACACTCCCCCCTGCCCTCATGCTCACATCTCTGTCCTGGGATTGCTGCAGTGTTCCAGTGAACATCAACGCAAGCTCGAGGAACAGCATCTCATCTAACGATTAGGCACACTACAGCCTGCCGGACTGAACATTGAGTTCAATAATTTCAGAGCATGACAGCCCCCCATTTTACTTTCATTTTTAGTTATTTTTTCTTCCTTTTTTGTACATTCTTTTTGACATTTTTTACTATCTTTTTTTGCATTTATTTCATTTCATCTTAGTTTGTTCAGTTTGATTACCCACTGTTTTTTTCAGGTTTTTTTTTCAGGTTTGCACTTGCTGCTGTTCAATATTCAGTGTATTCACACCTAATCTGTACTAATGCTTTGTCTTTCAACACACCATTAACATATTGTTTGCCTTTGCTCCGTGACCTTTTGGTCAGCTATGTGGCCTGGTCCAATCTGCACCTTCTCCTTTGTTATCTCTTACCCCACCCCCACCTCACTTGCTTATAATCTGTGACTTTTCTAATATTTGTCAGTTCCGAAGAAGGGTCACTGACCCGAAACGTTAACTCTGCTTCTCTTTCCACAGATGCTGCCAGACCTGCTGAGTGATTCCAGCTTTTCTTGTTTTTGTAGCAAATCTCGGGTCGTTCTTCTTGGTGCAGAGATGTTAATGTAATATTTAATAGTTGTGTTCTACATTCTAATGGGTTGAAGAGGAACTGTTCCCACTGGCAGAAGGGTCTGTAACCAATGGACACAGAATTGTTAAAAGAATCAGGGGAAGATGAGGTGATATTTTAACACGCGTTCTGATGATCAGAAATGTACTGCTTGAAAAGGGAGGTGAAAACAGATTCAATAATAACTTTCCTGAGGGAATTGGATCATTATTTGATGGGGAAATTACAGGGCAATGTTAAAATGACAGGGAGGTGGGACTGATTGGATAGATCGTTCAAAGAGCAGCACAATTGTTCAAATGAACTCTTTCTGTGTTGTAAAATTGTGATTATTGCTGTTCAGAAACATCCTGACACATCATGTCGCCTTTCAGTTCACCAGTTTTAAACACCTGGAACTGAGCTGAGTATTATACTGGGCTGTGATTATAGCATCAGAGACCGAAAGACAGCGGCCCAGTCCCAAAATCCACAGAAAGACTCAATGTATTGCTCCATGTGAGCGATGCTGTTAGAGCAATGAGCATAGCTGCCTTCCAAACAGCTGGAATAAAAACAGAAAATGCTGGAAATACTCAGCAGGTCAGGCAGCATCTGTGGAGAGAGAACAGAGTTAATGTTTCAGGTCAATGACCTTCCAAGCAGCTGTGCCCGGGTTTGATTCCCAGCCATTACAGTTTGGCATTCCTTAAATTCCTCAGATGAGAAACTGAAAGATAGGAACTGAGTTGGGTGCTGTCTCGAAGGAATTTTGTTTCCCAAAGCAAGAAGTGTATAATTTGAATAAACATATTTCCAACGCTGATTTCCTTCAAATTAAAGTTCAATTGAACTCTGATTTTACTCCTTTTTATTGATAATTATTATTTGACCTGAATCATACAGTGGACTCAGAATAGAATTACTCAGATTCATTTTCCCACAGCTATTCCCGTTCCTTATAAGAAACAATTCCTGGATTCTGGAAGCTGTGAATTGGAGGGTAACAAACATATCCACACTATTCAAGAAAGGAACGAGAGAGAAAGTAAAGAACTAGAGGCCAGTTTGCCTGACATCAGCAATGGGGAATATGCTATAATCTATTATTACAGACATGGTAAATGGTGATGTGGAATATCAGAATATGGTTGGTCAGAGTCAACATGGATTTATTAAAAGGAAATTGTCAATGATAAATTATTAGAATATGTTGATGTTGTAACTGCCAGGGGAGATAAGGGGAACCAGTGGATGTAGTCTGTTTGGATATTCAAAAAGCATTCAATAAGTTATCAAACAAGTGGTTATTACACCAATGTAGGTCCCATGCAATTTGGGGATAATATATTAGTATAGATTGAGTAGTAGTTAACAGACAAAAAACAGAGAGTAGGAGTAACCGAGTCATTTTCGGCAGGAAAGCTGTAAGTAGTTGGATACTGCAAGGATTGGTGCTCGGGACTCAGTTATTTACATTCTGGATCAATGACTTAGATGAGGTGACCGAATGTCATGTTATCCATGTTTGCCGATGATATAAGGTGAGGTGGCAAAGTAAACTGTGAGGAGGATGCAAAGGGGGAAAAAAGGGATTTAGACAGACTAAGTATGTGGGCAAGAATGTGAGAGATGGAATATAATGGGGAGAAGTGTACAGTTACACACTTTGGCAGGGCGGCGCAGTGGTTTGCACCGCAGCCTCACAGCTCCAAGGACCCGGGTTCGATTCCGGGTACTGCCTGTGTGGAGTTTGCAAGTTCTCCCTGTGTCTGCGTGGGTTTTCTCCGGGTGCTCCGGTTTCCTCCCACAAGCCAAAAGACTTGCAGGTTGATTGGTAAATTGGCCACTATAAATTGTCACTAGCATAGGCAGGTGGTAGGGAAATATAGGGACAGGTGGGGATGTTTGGTAGGAATATGGGATTAGTGTAGGATTAGTATAAATGGGTGGTTGATGTTCGGCACAGACTCGGTGGGCCGAAGGGCCTGTTTCAGTGCTGTATCTCTAATCTAAAACAGCAATACAGAACATTTTTGAAATTAGTGAGAGAATGGGAAATGTTTACATTCAGAGGGACCCGAGTGTCCTTGTCCAGGAATCACAGAAAGTTAACGTGCAGGTACTCAACCAATTAGGAAAGCAAATGATATGTTTGTCTTTATTGCAATGAGATTAGAGTATGAGTATTTATTGCAATTATACAGCGTGAGATCACACTTGGAGTGCTGTGCAGTTTTGGTCCCCTTATCTAAGGAAGGATATACTTTCCTTAGAGGGAGCACAGAGACGTGCCACTAGGCTGCTTCCCAGGATGAGGGGATTGTCCTATGTGAAGAGATTGAATAGACTAGGCCTCTATTCCCCAGAACTCAGTAGAGTGAGAGGTAATCTCACTGGCAGATAAAATGCTCAGTGGCTTGACATGGTAAATGCTGGGAGGATGTTTCCTCTAGCTGGGCAATCTAGAATGAAGGGTTACAGTCTCAGTATAAAGGGCTTGGTCATATTTGACTGAGAAGAGGAGATTTTCTTTTCAGTCAAAGGGTTATGAATCTTTGGAATTCTCTATCCCAGAGAGCTCTGGATGCTCAATCATTGTGTATATTCAAGAGAAATCGATAGGTTTTTGGATATTAAGGGAATCAAGGGGGCTGTGCCAGTGTGGTAAGATGGAGTTGAGGTAGGAGAACAGCTGTTATATTATTGAATGGTGGAACTATTTCGATGGGCAGAGTGGCCACTCCTGCTCTTATTTCTTATGTAAACTTTCATTCCCTCCCAGGGATTGTTTTATTCTTCAAAAAGAGAAATACTGCAGCCGCTAGAAATCTGAATAACAGAAGATTCTGGAAACACTCAGCAGTTCCAGCATTATCTGTGGAGAGAGGAAGGGAGGAGCAATGTTTCAGGTCTATAGAAGGGTCACAGAACTGGACCATTAACCCGAGCTTCTCTTCTCCACAGTTGTTTCCGGACTGGCTGAGTGTTTTCAGTATTTTAGCTTTTTTTTCTTTCAATATGTTATCTCTTTCCCTTTTGACTGTTTGCTGTGAAACTTTCAGCATTGTGCTCAGTTCTTTGTGTCGTTATGTTTTCTTTATTTGAAGTAATGCAAATAGTATCCTGAAAAATCAGACAGAAATACTGCTCAATGTAGTGTAATATATAACAGGGCACATTTACAAATATCAGATCAATATAGTAAACATTTTTATTAAGAATTGATTACTTTTATTTTCAGTATAAAAATGTGAAGCAATATGAGTTTGTTACAAAGTTTATTACCTCACATTACCTGTTTATTAACCATGACAGGCTGTGCCAATTTCTGCTTCTATTTTGCAGTTCTCACTTTCAGCTAGCAAATGTCAGCAATCTGTGATACAGTGCAGTTTACAGGTCAGACAGTCAACACGACATGCAATAATTGTTCAGATTATGGAGGACAGGTGGGATTTAGAAATATTGGGAATGGAGATGAGTTGTTATGACACTGAGTTTGCCCAAAGATTAGATACACCATTGTGGCAAATCAGTCTGTTGTCCTGCACATGAGAATGAGAATCATTCTTTATTTGTGGCTATCTGTCAGTCTCTATTACTGAGTGGGAGTGTGGGATTCATGCTGCATTGGTCAGTCTCTGGTACAAAGTGTCATATTCACTCTGAATGTATAAGGCTCTGGAACTGTTTGTGTGTGTGGAATTCATTCTGTATCTGTCAATCTCTGGTACTATATATGAATGTGGCATATATGTTATAGCTCTCCGTGTCACTGTATGTGTGTGTGGGTTTCATTTGATATCTGTCAGCCTCTGTTTCTGTACACGACTGTCAGATTCATGCTGTGCCAAAATGTCCCTGTTGCTGTATGTGACTGTGTGATTCATTCTGTATCTGTCATTCCCTGGTATTATGTGTCAGTATAGACTCATTCTGTATCCCAGTCACATGCACTATATTTGAGAGTGCGATTAATTCTGTACCTTTAAGTCACTGGTATTCTTTGTAAGTGTTGGATTTCTGTTGGATCTCTCAGTTATTTTTTCTGTTGTGAATTTGGGATGGACATAACATCTGTCAGTCTCTGGTACTGCCTGTGAGTGTGTGTTTTGTTCAGTATCTGTCAGTCTCAGGTACTGTCCGCGTGTGTACTTTTTGTTCAATCTTTTCAGTTTCTGGTACTGCCTGTGAGTGTAGGTTATGTCCAATGTCTGTCAGTCTCTGGCACTGCCTGTGAGCGTAGGTTATGTTCAGTATCTGTCAGTCTCTGGTACTGCCTGTGAGTGTGGGTTTTGTTCAGTATCTGTCAGTCTCTAGTACTTCCTGTGAGTGTGGGTTTTGTTCAGTATCTGTCAGTCTCTGGTACTGCCTGTGAGTGTAGGTTATGTTCAATGTCTGTCAGTCTCTGGCACTGCCTGTGAGTGTAGGTTATGTTCAGTATCTGTCAGTCTCTGATACTGCCTGTGAGTGTGGGTTTTGTTCAGTATCTGTCAGTCTCTGGTACTTCCTGTGAGTGTGGGTTTTGTTCAGTATCTGTCAGTCTCTGGTACTGCCTGTGAGTGTGGGTTTTGTTCAGTATCTGTCAGTCTCTGGTACTGCCTGTGAGTGTAGGTTATGTTCAATGTCTGTCAGCCTCTGGCACTGCCTGTGAGTGTAGGTTATGTTCAGTATCTGTCAGTCTCTGGCACTGCCTGTGTGTGTGGGTTTTGTTCAGTATCTGTCAGTCTCTGGTACTTCCTGTGAGTGTGGGTTTTGTTCAGTATCTGTCAGTCTCTGGTACTGCCTGTGAGTGTGGGTTTTGTTCAGTATCTGTCAGTCTCTGGTACTGCCTGTGAGTGTAGGTTATGTTCAATGTCTGTCAGTCTCTGGCACTGCCTGTGAGTGTAGGTTGTGTTCAGTATCTGTCAGTCTCTGGTACTGCCTGTGTGTGTGGGTTTTGTTCAGTATCTGTCAGTCTCTGGTACTTCCTGTGAGTGTGGGTTTTGTTCAGTATCTGTCAGTCTCTGGTACTGCCTGTGAGTGTGGGTTTTGTTCAGTATCTGTCAGTCTCTGGTACTGCCTGTGAGTGGAGGTTATGTTCAGTATCTGTCAGTCTCTGGTACTGCCTGTGAGTGTGGGTTTTGTTCAGTATCTGTCAGTCTCTGGTACTTCCTGTGAGTGTGAGTTTTGTTCAGCATGTCAGTCTCTGGTACTGCCTGTGAGTGTGGGTTTTGTACAGTATCTTTCAGTCTCTGGTACTGCCTGTGTGTGGGATGCATTCAGTAGCCATTAATCTCTGGGTTAGTTTGTCATTCTGGATTCACTCTACACAAAATTACATAGTATTTACAGCACAGAGACAGGCTTTTCTGCCCAAGTGCTGGTAGTTCCAATGAGGTTACTCCAACCCTACTTCATCTAATCCTATCAGCAAATCTCTCAAATTGTTTCTGCCTCATTTAATCATTTAGCTTGATGTTAAATGTAACAATGTTCAGCAGCTCAAGTGCTGTCAAAGCAGGGTAAAGAAGATTCCCCTGAGTTATTTATTTAATTTATTACTGACTATTTCATATCGACAGCTTTGGACTCCACCACAAGTGGGAAACATCTCTACCTCTACCCTAACGAAACCCTTCATATTATTCAATGCTTCTATTAGGTGACCACTTAGAGAAAGGAGCCCAGGCTTGTTCAATGGTATGAACTCCTGTGGAACATATAGCTCATTTTGCATTTATGGAATAAATACTGTATCTCAGTCTGAAACTGTATGTGATTTTAGATTGGCATATAATGTGTAGCTCAGGCTGCAATAAATAACTGAGACAATATCTTTCACTCTAACACTATAGTTTTGTGGAGTGCTATGTTATTTGTCATTCAGTCTGTTCTGATAGAATATATAATGTTACCTTTAAGTCTGAGGCAATGGGGGGTCAGGTACAGGGTCCGGGGGTGCCCAATGGGGGCGGTTGGAGCTTTGAGGGTGGCCCTCCATGGGGAACAGGGTGCCTAGTCAGGAGGACCCCGCCGCAGCCCGCAAGAAAGATGCCTGGTTTTATCAGGCAGGGTTCTTGGTGCCTTTGCCACACTGCCTCCCCGCCCCCAACCCAACCGAGGATAAAATACCTGCAGCAGAGAGAGGAGGCCCATAAGTGGCTGTTAATTGGCCAATTAAGGGCCTTGATTGGCCTGGGGCAGACAGGCTGTTTCTCCCCAACCCCGTTCCCTGTAATATTGCAGTGGGTGTGGGAGAGGGTCAGAAAATTTCCATCAGATTGGAAGTTGGCAAATGTTACACTGCTTTTCAGGAAAGGAGGGAGAGAGAAAACTGTGAACTACAGGCCAGTTAGCCTAATATCAGTCCTTGGGAAAATGCAGGAAGTCTGAACAATGCATTGATAAAAGCATTCAAACAAGTCAACATGATTTTCCTGAAGGGAAATCTTGTTTGACAAATTTATGAGAGTTTTTTGAGGATGTAACTAGCAGGGTAAAGGGAAACTAGTCATATTCCTGGATTTCCAAAAGGCATTCAATAAGGTGCTACATAAAAGGTTAATAGAGAAGATAAGGGACTCATGGAATTGTGGGTAATATATTAGCATGGATAGAGGATTGGTTAATGGACAGGAAGCAAAGAGTGGGTATAAACAGATTGGCAGGCAGTGAATAATGGAGTGTCGCAAGGATAAGTGCTGGGGTCTCAGCTATTTACAATCTAAATTAATGACTTAGATGAAGAGACAGAGAGTAATGTATCTAAGTTTGCTGATGATACAAAGGTAGGTGGAAAGGGAAGCTGTGGGAGGACATAGAGAGGCTGCAAAGAGATATAGACAAGTTCAGTGAGTGGGCAAGAAGATGGTAGATGGAGTATAATGTAGGGAAGTGTGAAGTTCTTCACTTTGGTCATAAGAATAGAAAAGTAGAATATTTGATAAAAGGTGTGAAACTTGTAACTGTTGGTGTTCAAAGAGACTTGAGTGTTCTTGCACAAGGAATACAGAAAGTTAGCATGCAGGTACAACAAGCAATTAGGAAGGCAAATGGCGTGTTGGCCTTTATTGGGAGGGGATTAGAATACAGGAATAAAGAAGTTTGCTACAATTGTACAGGATTTCGGTGAGACCACATCTGGAATACAGTGTGAATTTTTGGTCTGCACACTTAAGAAAGGATATATGTGCATTGGAGGCGGTGCAGCAAATGTTCACTAAATTAGTCCCTGGGATGAGGGGATTGTCCTGTGATGGGAGGCTGAGTAAATTGGGCCTATACTCTGGAGTTTAGAAGAATGAGAGGTGATCTCATTGAAACATACAAAATTCCGAAGGGGCTGGATAGGGGAGACACTGAGAGATTGTTTCTGCTGGTCAGAGAATCTAAAACATGGGGACACAGTCCCACGATAAGGGGCTGATCATTTAGGACTGAGATGAGGAGAAATTACTTCACTCAAAGGGTTGTGAATCTTTGGAACTTTCTACTCCAGAGGATTGTGGATGCTCCATCATTGAATACATGTAAAGCTCCGATAGACAGATTTTTGATCTCTCAGAGAATCAGGGGATAAGGTGAGCAGGCGGGAAAGTGGAATTGAAGCCTAAGATCATCCACGATGGCACTGAATGGCGGGGCAGGCTCCACGGGCCACATGATCTACTCCTGCTCCTATTTTGTGTGTTTTTGTGTTCTGACTACTTCTGCTGTCGGTGATTGTGGAACTGATGTCTCTGCTCTCTGTGAGTGATACTGTACTTACTGTGTGTGAGGAGCTGGCTGCACTTCCCCTTGTGTCGAGGAATCACTACATTTATTCAGCTTCCTCAAGTATTGCCTGTAGAAAGAAAAAGTATTAATTATAATTCAGAAAGAGATGTGGTGGAAGTTACAAGAGAGACCAAAACAATGTTTCAATGAATAATCATTGTGAACAATCACAAAGGAAACCCAGCAATACAAACAGAATCAGTGTCTGATTCCACTGCAGTCCTGCAGCCCCCAGCTACTGCATACCAGGGGCTTTGGCCATTTTACAAAAATTAAATAACATCCAGAAACAATCCACTGGGCCCTGAATGGGACTGACCGACGGAACAGGGACTTTTACACAGGTCAGATTTCCTGTTCCCGCTCCCATGGTCTAACCGTTCAAATGAAACCAAACAGCCGCTGTTTAAAATGTGTCCTTCACACTTCTCACCTGGTGCCTATAATAGTGTAACTCTTTGTGTAACTCCCCACATCCTGACTGTCCGCTTCTGTTTCCACACTTCACTGTCCAATAACAACAAACTGTGGGAACAGGCTATATCCCTCTCATTCCGGGCCGAATGGACTCATTCTGTGCCGGAAGTTTTCCACGTTTCTGGCTGAAGTGCTGCAGAAATCTGGGCCTGCGCACCCCTCCCCCAGCACTGCCTGTGAGCGGAAGAAGATGGTTTAAAGCAGCCGCGAATGGAGAGATCCCGGTCCCGGGGGAAGGGAGCAAACAGCAGCCTCCTTCCAGCAGCACACCGCTTTGGGAGCATGTCCGCAGATAGACTCAGAGATCAGCATCGAGTCCGGGGCAAGTTCAGGGGAAGGCGGGGGCTGTTTGTAGGAGGCGGAGTGGATCTGAAACTGGTCTCGGAACATGGAGTGAGTGGAGAGGCCATTCTCCGGTTGTGTGTGGACAAGGGGATGGGGACAGAATGGGAAGAAACTTATTGTAGTGGAGTGAAACAGTGACAATATTTGTGTTGCGGTGGTTCTTTTGCGGGTATCCATAATGATTATTATTTGAGAGATTAAATTCATTAAAACTCTATATCTTTGATCTCACCTGTATTTTAGTTACAAACATACTTTTGTTCAAACAGGGAATTGATTGAATGAACCAGAATAAATGGGCCATTTCCTCCACCCAAGTTACAAGGAAGAGTGCCATCAGCTCCTTCTCACACACAATACGTACATTATCACTCACAGAGCGCAGAGACACAGACAGGTCATCAGTTCCACAGTCTTAGACAGCAGAAATAGTTCCAGAGACACATTTTCAATCCATCAATCAAATAGAGCAGGAAAGACAGACGTTGTTTCTATCTCACCCCAACTCATTACCACTGACAGGTAGATACATACATCCCAGTCCAACTTCTCACCCACAATCAAATTATCAGTGTGTCAATCCCACAATAGAGCAACCTCAGCTACAAATTAAACACACAGAGAACTGACACGTGGGTCCTGTTTCAAAGTTACAGAATTAACCTCAATAATGTACTCTGAGATTCAAGTTAAATACCAGCCCAATATTTACACAGGTTATGAGTTTATTGTCAGAAGTAATTCCCATCATGTTTCCAGACATATACATTAGACTCAAGTCCATAATCAGATTGAGAGATTCTGAAATATCACATAACCTGAGATCCAAACTCAGATTCCAGTTTAAAACTCATCCGGATTGTGAAACTAAAAGATACATTATAAATTTGATCAGTATAGTCTGAGCGATAAGTTACATTCCAGTCCTGAAACCTCGTACAGTGGCAGATGGAAGATACTGTACAATTCCAGACTGAGCTCATTTTACATGCAAATCCAAGATACTCACTCAGACTGAATGGCACTGATCAAATTGATTAGTACAGCCTGAATTACACTTGCACACCAATCCTGTATCAGATTGTAGGATACATTATCTTTCACTGTTGTGTTCACAGTGACAGATATTTAATACTGAGCAAAACCTCAAATATATTGTCTGCTTAAAACCTACCTCATCAGTGGCCTGTTGCTGTGCTGACATTTTATGGAGAATAACTCCAGACTTGCCATCAGTCCCAGGGACGGAGGATTATATAATGAATCCCACACTCACACAGAGTACCAGATACTGACAGATAGAGAGTGATGCTGAAACACATGCTCAGTGCCAGATGCTGAAAGATATAGGTTGATTACTGCACTCACTCACAGTAGTTCAGCCTGAGTCATCTAAAGCAACCTAACACACAAAAAATAGCAGTGAGAGAGTAAGAAATAGTCCAAAACTCACATAGAGTAACAGACACTGATAGATACAAACTGAAAACTACACACACATGGATATAGGATTGGCTAACTCACAGGAAACAGAGAGTGGGGACAAATGGAGCATTTTCAGATTGGAAAACTGTAACTAATGGAATGTCACAGGGATCAGTGCTGGTGCCTCAACTATTTATGGTCTATATTAATAATTGCATGAAGGCACTGAGTGTACTGTTGCCAAATTTATGGATGGTACAAAGATAGGTAGGAAAGAAAGTCGTGAGGAGAACATAAAGTGTCTGCAAAGAGATATAGATAGGTTAAGTCAGTGGGCAAAAGTTTGGCAGATGGAGTATAATATCGGAAAATGTGAGATTGTCTACTTTGGCAGGAAGAATAGAAAAACAGAATATTACTTACATAGAGACAGACTGCAGAATGCTGCTGTACCGAGGGATCTGGGTGCCAGGTACATGAATTACAGAAAAGTTAGCATGAAGGTACAGCAAGTAATTAGGAATGCAAATGGAATGTTGGAATTTTTAGCAAGGGGAATGGAGTATAAAAGTAGGGAAGTTTTGCTGTAACTGTACAGGGCATTAGTGGCATCCCAACTAAAGTACTCCATACAGTTTTGGTCTCCTTACTTAAGGAGGGATATACTTGTATTGGAATCAGTTCAAAGAATGTTCACTAGGCTGATTCCTGGGATGAAGGGTTGACTTGTGAGAAAAAGTTGAGCAGATTGGGCCTCTACTCACTGGAGTTTAGAAGATTGAGAGGTGATCTTATTGAAACCTATAAGATTCTCAGTGGGCTGGACAGGTAGATGCTGGGAAGATGTTTCTCCTTGTGGGGGAATGTAGAATTATGGGCCACAGTTTCAAGATAAGTGGTCTCCCATTCAAGAAAGAGATGAGGAGGAATTTCTTCTGTCAGAGGGTTGTTCATCTTTGGAATTCTGTTCTCCAGAGGACTGTGGAGGCTGGGTCATTGAATATATTCAAGGCTGTGATAGACAGATTTTTTGATGTACAAGGGAGTCATTGGTCAATGGGCACAGGCAGGAAAGTGGAATTAAGGCCTCAATCAGAACAGGCATGATCTTATTGAATGGCAGAGCAGGATTTATGGGCCACATGGCCTTCTGGAAGCGATCCTGAGTGTCATTGTCGATATCTGCCCTTGGTGACAGGAGGTTCCCAAGGTATGAGCAGTGATCCACATTGTCCAGCGATTCGCCGTGGATCTTAACAGTCGGGGGCAGTGTCGGGGAGCAGGCTGGCAGAGGACCTTAGCTTTCCGGATGTTTTGCTTCAAGCCAATTCTTTCATACGCCTCCATGAATGCATCGATGAGGGTTTGAAGCTTGGCCTCTGAGTGTGCGCATATGCAAGCATTGTCAGCACACTGCAGCTCGATGACAGATGTTGGAGTGGCCTTGCTTCAGGACTGCAGGCAATGTAGTTTCAATAGTTTCCCACTCGTCCTGTAGAGTAGATCTGCTTACACGAACTAAAGAACAGCTGATGGGCTGAAAGAGTGCAGGAAATACAGCAACTTGCTGACAGCCACGACATGTGTGGATTCTTCAGCACCATCAAGACCATTTATGGCCCAAATTACCAAGGACCTACCCTACTGAGAGTAAAGAATGGAGTGACACTGATCAAGGTCAGAGAGGCAGTCAGCACTCGTTGGAAGTAGCACTTTGAAGATCTTCTCAATCGCAACTCAGTCTTTGATGCAAGTGCCACATTCCACAGCATGTTCCCCACCATGACGTCAGCACAATCCCAGCCCAACAGAAATTGAAAAGGCAATCTAACAGGTAAAAAAAAAATGAAGGCCACCGGCATAGATGGAATTCCCTCTGAAAATCTAAAATACGACAGAGAAGAACACTTAACACAAATACATGGTCTCATTTCCCTCAGCTGGAAGGACAAGAGCATGCCAGGGATCTCTGAGATGCTGTCATTGTGATCATCACCAAAAATGGTGACAAGACCGACTGTGGTAATGACAGAGGGGTATCCCAGCTGTTCACTGCAGGGAAGGTCATCACAAGAGTCCTTCTCAACTGTCTCCTCCCCGTGGCTGAAGATCTCCTACTGGAATCACAATGTGGATTCTGTCCATCAAGAGACACAGTGGACATGATCTTCACAGCAAGACAATGCCAAGAAAATGTAGGGAGCAGCAGCAACCTTTCTACCTGGTCTTCTCTGACCTGACAAAGGCCTTCGACTCTACCAACCAGGAGGGATTATGGAACGTCTTCCTCAAATTTGGCTGCCGGAAAAATTCGTCACCAACCTCCAACGACTGCATGATGACATGCAAGCTGAAATCCTTCCCAACGGACCTACCACTGACCCAATCCCAATGCAAACTGGGGTCAACTAAGTCTGTGTCATCGCACCAACGCTCTTTTCCATCTTCCTCGCCGCAACACTCCGCCTCAACTCCTCACACTCAAACACAGCAACAGAGACTGACAGATACAGAATGGATGTCATACTCAAACACAGTACCAGAGTCTGAAAGATACAGTGGTGCAGTGGTTAGCACTGCAGCCTCACAGCTCCTGGGACCCGGGTTCGAATCTGGGTACTGCCTGTGCGGAGTTTGCAAGTTCTCCCTGTGACCGCGTGGGTTTCCTCCCAGCGCCAAAGACTTGCAGGTTGATAGGTAAATTGGTCATTGTAAATTGCCCCTAGTGTAGGTTGGGATTACTGCAGGGTTAGTATAAATGGGTGATTGATGGTCGGCACAGACTCGGTGGGCTGAAGGGCTTGTTTCAGTGCTATATCTCGAAATAAATAAATACGGAATAAATCCAAACAGCACCAGAGACTGAGAACTGCTGAATGACAGAACACATTCAAACACAGGAGCAGAGAATAAAAGAAATGGAATTAATTGCACACTCACATGCAATAGCAACGACAAAGAATCATCATTAAGCGTCCTTTCACCAACATGCAGAACATTTCCAGAGAGCTTGGCACAGGGAGCGGCTCTTTCAGTGTAAACTGGAGCTGGAGAGAGTCTTTGTGAAACATACGTCCTGATTGCAGTACGAATGTTTGTGATTGGCTGCAAAGTTTGAATGTGATTGGATGGTGAAGGACACCAATTATAGTATTACAATATAAACCCATTGTGACATATCACCCAATCACAATCTTCACTTTCCCCCATCCCTTATTAGCATAGAGCTGTGGGATTGTCTATTTAATCCGCACTCGGAAGGGGTTTGGTTTATTTCTGAGTCTGAAATTGAAACTGAAGATGGTTGAGGAGAAGAAGAAAGCAGCTCCTAAGAAGGGCGCCAAGAAAACTGTGAGTCAACCATCAGCAAAGGGCGGTAAGAGGCGGAGAAAGTCGAGGAAGGAGAGTTATTCCATCTACATCTACAAAGTGATGAAGCAGGTTCACCCCGACACCGGCATCTCCTCCAAGGCCATGAGCATCATGAACTCGTTTGTGAACGATATTTTCGGGCGCATCGCGGGTGAGGCTTCCCGCCTGGCCCATTACAACAAGTGCAGAACCATCAGCTCCCGGGAGATCCAGACCGCCGTGCGCCTGCTGCTGCCCGGGGAGCTGGCCAAGCACGCCGTGTCGGAAGGGACAAAGGTGGTGACCAAGTACACCAGCTCCAAGTAAGACTGCACAATGGACTGAAAAACATCCCAAACACAACGGCTCTTTTAAGAGCCACCCACAATCTCTCTGATAAAGCTACAACATCATCTCTCTGGTTTTGATTCGTTTTGTTTTTTTTATACGAAGAGTCTGGAACTTTCTAATTGCCTTTCTGATCTCTTTTAACCCCATGGATTCTGGGTGATTCACTTTCACTGTTGGGATCTTTGTGTCTCTACTTAATAATGCCGCGTAAATTAATTACTGATCACTGACCCCATGTACGCTTTGATCTCGGACTATTGTCCGTCCTTTTTGAAACAGTCTGTAAGCGGCAGCAGAAAGTCTCATTCACAGCATTCTGGAAGCGGACACATTTCAGGTCAATCTTTGTCAAGATACCGCATCACTGATTCTAGATTGAACCTATTTGTGGGAGACAAAAGCGGAGAGAAAGTGTTTTATTGTCAGGAGTTGAAATGTGAGACTGAGGTTTCCTACAACAGCGGGGTTTCTAGAAAATGTACTTATTAATTATTGAGGCCGAGCTGGAACAAGGGAAACAAGTGACTGAGAACTGATCTGTCAGCTTTTTGACGAAATAGTACAATAGCGAAAATGAACGCGCGTCCGAGATCAAAGCGAACATGGGGTCAGTGATCAGTAATTAATTTACACGGCATTATTAAGTAGAGACACAAAGATCCCAACAGTGAAAGTGAATCACCCAGAATCCATGGGGTTAAAACAGAGATCACAAAGGCAATTGGAAAGTTCCAGACTCTTCATGAAAAAAACAAATTGATACCATAGAGATGATGTAGCTTTTTCAGAGAGATTGTGGGTGGCTCTTAAAAGAGCCGTTGTGTTTGGGATGTTATTCAGTCCATTGTGCAGTTTTACTTGGAGCTGGTGTACTTGGTCACCGCCTTTGTCCCTTCCGACACGGCGTGCTTGGCCAGCTCCCCGGGCAGCTGCAGGCGCACGGCGGTCTGGATCTCCCGGGAGCTGATGGCGCTGCGCTTGTTGTAATGGGCCAGGCGGGAAGCCTCACCCGCGATGCGTTCGAAAATATCGTTCACAAACGAGTTCATGATGCTCATGGCCTTGGAGGAGATGCCGGTGTCGGGGTGAACCTGCTTCATCACTTTGTAGATGTAGATGGAGTAACTCTCCTTCCTCGACTTTCTCCGCTTCTTGCCGCCCTTTGCTGACGGTTTATTTAAGGTTTTCTTGGCGCCCTTCTTAGGAGCTGCTTTCTTCTTCTCCTCAACCATCTTCAGATCCAATTGCAGACACAGAAATAAACCAAATCCCTTCCTAGTGCGGATTAAATAGACAATCCCACAGCTCTATGCTAATGAGGGATGGGGGAAAGTAAAGATTGTGATTGGGTGATTGGGAGTGATGTCCAAACGGTTTTATATTGAAATTGCCTAATTGGTGTCTTCCGCCATCCAATCAGAATAAATATTTGCAACCAATCACAAACACCCTTACTGCAATCCGTAAGTATATTTCACAAAGACTCTCGCCAGTCCCAGTTGATAGTAAAACAGTCGCTCCCTGTGTAAAGCTCCCTGGAAATGTCCTGGCTGTTGTTGGGAGGACACTTTTTGACTGATTCTGTGTCGTTGTGTCTCTGCTATTGCATGTGAGTGTGCAATTAATTCCGTTTATTTTACTCTCTGCTACTGTGTTTGAGTGTTTTATGTAATTTGGTAGCTGTCAGTCTCTGGTTCCGTGTCAGTGCGCCATTTTCCCACACTCTCTTGGCCAGTCTGGACATACCAGTGGAAGCTTTTCCCATGTGCTTGTTGACTTCTGCATCGGGAGACAGGTTACTGGTGATAGTTGAGACTGGACAGGTGAACTCTTGAACCACTTCCAGAGCGTGTTCGCCCATATTGATGGATGGAGTATTTATAATGTCCTGTCCCATGATGTTCGTTTTCTTGAGGCTGATGGTTCGGCCAAATTCGTTGCAGGCAGCCGCAATGCTGTCAATGAGTCTCTGCAGACACTCTTCAGTGTGGGATGTTAATGCAGCATCGTCAGCAAAGAGGAGTTCCCTGATGTGGACTTTCTGTACTTTGGTCTTCGCTCTTAGACGGGCAAGGTTGAACAAACTGCCATCTGATCTTGGAGGAAAATTCCTTCTTCTGAAGACTTGAACGCATGTGAGAGCAGCAGGGAGAAGAAGATCCCAAACAGTGTAGGTGCGAGAACACTGCTATGTCCAGACTGGCCAAGTAAGTGTGGGGAAATGGCACACTGACACGGAACACAAAAGTCCAAGTATATCAAGCCTGTGTCCTCAGTACTTTGCTCCACGGCAGCGAGGCCTGGACAACGTATGTCAGCCAAGAGCGACGTCTCAATGCAGTCCATCTTTGCTGCCTCTGGAGAATCCTTGGCATCAGGTGGCAGGACCGTATCTCCAACACAGAAGTCCTTGAGGCGGTCAACATCCCCAGCATATACACCCTACGGAGCCAGCGGCGCTTGAGATGGCTTGGCCATGTGAGCCGCATGAAAGATGGCAGGATCCCCAAGGACACATTGTACAGCAACCTCGTCGCTGGTTTCAGAACCACCGACCATCCATGTCTCCACTTTAAAGTCGTTTGCAAACATGACATGAAGTCCTGTGACATTGATCACAAGTCGTGGGAGTCAGTTGCCAGTGATCGCCAGAGCTGGCGGACAGCCATAAATGCGGAGCTAAAGTGTGGTGAGTCGAAGAAACTTAGCAGTTGGCATAAAAAAGACAGAGGCTCAAGGGGAGAGACAACTGTGTAACAGCCCCGACAACCAATTTTACCTGCACCACCTGTGGAAGAGTCTGTCACTCTAGAATTTGCCTTTATAGCCACTCCAGGTGCTGCTTCACAAACCACTGACAAGCTCCAGGCGCTTACCCATTGTCTCTCGAGACAAGGAGGCCAAAGAAGAAGAAACGAAGTCTCCGGTGCTGTGTGGATTCATTCTGTATCTATCAGACTCTAGGACTGTGAGTGTGACATCCATTCTGTATCTGTCAGACTCTGGTACTGTGAATATGACATCCATTCTGTATCTGTCAGTCTCTGGTACTGTGAGTATGAGCAGATGAGGTGGAGTGTTGTGGCAAGGATGATGGAAAAGAGCATTGGTGCGATGACCCAGCCTTGCTCGACCCCAGTTTGCATTGGGATTGGGTCAGTGGTAGGTCCGTTGGGAAGGATTACAGCTTGCATGTCATCATGCAGTCGTCAGAGGATGATGATGAATTTCTCTGGGCAGCCAAATTTGAGGAAGTTCCATAATCCCTCCTGGTTGGGAGAGTCGAAGGCCTTTGTCAGGTCAGAGAAAACCAGGTATAAAGGTTGCTGCTGCTCCCTACATTTTCTTGGAGTTGTCTTGCTGTGAAGATCATGTCCATTGTGCTACTTGATGGACAGAATCCACATTGTGATTCCAGTCGGAGCTCTTCAGCCACGGGGAGGAGGCAGTTGAGAAGGACTCTTGTGATGACCTTCCCTGTGGTGGACAGCAGGGATACCCCTCTGTAGTTACCACAGTCAGTCTTGTCACCTTCTTTAAAGATGATCACTATTACAGTGTCTCGGAGATCCCCTGTCATACTCTCCTCCTTCCAAATGAGGGAACTGAGACCGCGTATTTGTGTCAAGGGTGCTTCTCTGCCAGATTTTAGAATTTTGATGGGAATTCCATCTATGCCAGCGGCCTTATTGTTTTTTCGCTGTCAGATGTCCTTTTCAATCTCTGTCAGCCTGGGATTGTGCTGACAGCACGGTGGGTAGCATGCTGTGGAATGCGGTCAAGGGCACTTGCATCAAGGACTGAGTTGCGATTGAGGAGATCTTCAAAGTGCTACTTCCAACGAGTGCTGATTGCCTCTCTGACCTTGATCAGTGTCACTCCATTCTTTACTCTCAGTTGGGTAGGTCCTTGGTAATTTGGGCCATAAATAGTCTTGACTGTGCTGAAGAATCCTCACATGTCGTGGCTGTCAGCACGTTTTTGTTGTTCCAGTGTTCTTTCAGCCCATCAGCTGTTCTTTAGGTCGCATGTGTAGATCTACTCTGCAGGACGAGAGGGAAACTATTTAACCTATGTTGCCTCCAGTCCAGATGTAAGGCCACTCCAACCTCTGTCATCAAGCTGCAGTATGCTGACGACGCCTGCGTATGCGCACACTCAGAGGCCAAGCGTCAAACCCTGATCAATGCATTCACGGAGGTGTATGAAATAATTGGCCTTAAGCAAAACATCCAGAAGACAGAGGTCCTCTACCAGCCTGCTCCCCGACACTGCCCCTCGACTATCAAGATCCACGGTGAACCAGTGGGAAATGTGGATCACTGCTCATACCTTGGGAACCTCCTGTCACCAAGGGCAGATATCGACAATGACTCTCAGCATCACGTCTAGTGTGTCAGCATAGCCTTCAGTCCTCTGAGGAAAAGAATGTTTGATGACAAAGAACTTAAATCAGACACCAAGCTCATGGTTGACATGGCTGCAGTGTTACCTGCCCTCCTGTATGTGTCAGAAACATGGATACTGTACAGCAGACATCTCAAAGCCCTGGAGAGATATCACTGGTGGTGATTCCGCAAGATCCTGCAAATTCAGTTGCAGGACAGGCGCTGCAATATCAGTGTCCTCTCTCAGGCCAACATCCCCAGTATCGAGACACTGGTCATGGCTAGTCAGTTATGTTGGACGGGCCACATCATCCCCATGCCTGACGCCAGAGTCCCAAAACAAGCTTTCTACTCTGAACTCCATCAGGGCAAGAAGCGACCAGGAGGGCAGAGGAAACATTACAAGAATGTCCTTCAAGACATCCTGAAAAGCCTTGACATCTGCACTGATTCATGGGCATCTCTTGCCTGAGACCACCCAAAATGGAGAAGAAGCATCCGCGAAGGTGCCAGCCAGTTTGAAATTCGTCGACATGCCCAGGAAGCAACCAAATGCAAAGAGTGGAAGGAGTATTTGGAAATTGGAGAATCCCATTCACCCACCTCACCAAGCACCATCTGTCCCACCTGTGGCCGAGTGTGTGGATCAAGAATTGGACTATTCACTTGCCTAATGAACCACAACCCTGGAGTGGAAGAAAGTCATCCTCATTTCTGAGGGAGTTCCGAAGAAGAAGTTTAGTGTGACATCCATTCTGCATCTGTCAGTCTCTGGTATTGAATATGAGTGTGGGATTCATTCAGTATCTGCCGGTCCCTTGCACTGAGTTTGAGTGCAGTTTTCAGGCTGTATCTATGAGTATCTTGTGTGTGAGTTTTGTATTCATCTGCATCTTTCAACCTCGAACACATTATTTGAGTTTTGCAGTCATTCTGAACTGACCCTTGGTAATGTATGTGTGTTTGAGGGTGATTGTTTACCTGTTAATCTGTTGTCCTGTACATGAGCGTGAGATTCATTCTGGAAAACTCTATCTCTGTTCTTGTTGTGTGTGTGTGTGTGATTCATTCTGTGTAACTCTATCTCTGTTCTTGTTGTGTGTGTGTGTGATTCATTCTTTATGCTCCATCTCTGGTATCACATTTATGTGTGGTATCAATTCCATTTCTGTCATTTCTGGTACTGTATGTGAGTGTTAACTTCATTCTGTAACTGTCAGTCTCTGGCACTGTCTGCATGTTCTGGATCCATTTTGTAACTATCAGTCTCTCGCAGAGTGTGAATGTGCAATTAATTCTCTCCATCTCTAGTGTCATGTGTAAATTTGGAGTTCATTCTGAATTGGTCATTGGTACTGGATCTGCCATTCTCTAGTACAGTTTGTGAATGTGGGATTCGTTCTGTACCTGTCACTCACTGGTACTTTGTGAAAGTGTGCAATACATTCTGCATCTGTCGGCCTCTGGTAGTGTGTGTGATTGTTGGATGAATTAATTAGCAGTCAGTGGTGCTCGATGTGAATGTGGAAATCATTCTGTAACTCAGTCTGATATTGTTCTGTGAGGGTGGGAATCACATGTATCTTTCAATCCCTGGTGCTGTGTGTGAGCATGGGATTCATTCTGTACCTGTCAGTCATACTGTATGTATCTGTGGGATTTATTCTGTATCTTTCAGTCTCTGGTATTTTGCACGAAAGTGGGATTAATTCTGGATCCACTGCCACACACTGGTTGAGTGTGTGTGTGTGTGTGTGTGTGTGTGTGTGTGTGTGTGTGTAAGAAGATAAAAAGATACAAAATAGGAGCAGGAGATGGCCATTTGGCCCATCGAGCCTGCTCCGCCATTCAGTAAGATCAGGGTTGTTCTGATTGTGGCCTTGACTCCACTTTCCTGCCTGCGCCCATGACCATTGACTCCCTTGTAGATCAAAAATCTGTCTATCACAGCCTTGAATATATTCAATGACCCAGCCTCCACAGTCGTCTGGAGAACAGAATTCCAAAGATGAACAACCCTCTGAGCGAAGAAATTCCTCCTCATCTCCTTCTTGAATGGGAGGCCACTTATCTTGAAACTGTGGCCCCTAATTCTACATTCCCCCACAAGGAGAAACATCCTCTCAGCATCTACCTGTCCAGCCCACTGAGAATCTTATAGGTTTCAATAAGATCTCCTCTCAATCTTCTAAACTCCAGTGAGTATGGGCCCAACCTGCTCAACTGTTTCTCATAAGACAATCCAACTTCCCAAGTATCAGCCGAGTGAACCTTCTCTGAACTGATTCCAATGCAAGTATAGCCCTCCTTAAGTAAGGAGACCACAACTGTGTGGAGTACTTTAGTTGGGATGTCACTAATGCCCTGTACAGTTACAGCAAATCTTCCCTACTTTTAAACTCCATTCCCCTCTCTAAAAATGCCAACATTCCAGTTGCCTTCCTAATTACCTGCGATAGCTGCATGCTAACGTTTTTGTACCTGGACACACAGATTCCTTGGTAATATTCTGTTTTTCTATTCTTCCTGCCAAAGTAGACAATCTTACATTTTCCCATATTATACTCCATCTGCTAAACTTTTGCCCACTGATTTAACCTATCAATATCTCTTTGCAGACACTTTGTGTCCTTCTCACAACTTGCTTTCCTACCTATCGTTGTACCATCCATAAATTTGGATTTACACTCGGTCCCTTCATGCAAGTTATTAATAAAGACCATAAAGATTGAGGCACCAGCACTGATCTCTGTGGCACTCCATTAGTTACAGTTTGCCAATTTGAAAATTCCCCAATTATCCCCACTCTGTTTCTTGTGAGTTAGCCAATACTATATCCATGTGCGTGCAGTTTTCAGATTGTGTCTATCAGTGTCTGTTACTCTGAGTTTTGGACTCTTTCTCAATCTCTCAGTGCTACTATTTGTGTGTTAGGTTGCTTTAGATGACACAGGCTGAGGTACTGTCAGTGAGTGCAGTAATCAACCTATACCTTTCAGCATCTGGCACCAAGCATGGGTTTCAAAATCACTCTCTATCTGTTAGTGTCTGGTACTCTGTGAGAGTGTGGGATTCATTATATAACCTTCCGTCACTGGGACTGGTGCAAGTCTGGATTTATTCTACATAAAAATTCAGCACAGCAACAGGCCACTGATGTGGTAGGTTTTAAGCAGACAGGTAGATACATAAATCCTGTTTGAGGTTTTGCCCAGTATTAAATAGTATCTGTCACTGTGAACACAATAGTGAAATATAATGTATCCTACAATCTGATACAGGATTGGTGTGCAAGTGTAACTCAGGCTGTACTCATCAATTTGATCAGTGCCATTCAGTCTAACTCTGAGTGAGAATCTTGGAGTTGCATGTGAAATGAGCTCAGTCTGGAATTGTACAGTATCTTCCATCTGACACTATATGAGGTTTTAGGACTGGTACGTAATTTATAGCTCAAACTATACTAATCAAATTTATATTGTATCATTTAGTTTCACAATCCGGATGAGTTTTAAAGTGGAATCTGAGTTTGTACCTCTGCAATCTGATTATGCACTTGAGATTTGTATCTAATGTATATGTCTGGACACATTATGGGAATTAATACTGATAATAAAGTCAAAACCCGTGTAAATATTAGGCTGGTATTTAACTTGAATCTCGGAGCACTTCATTGAGGTTATTTCTGTAACTTTGAAACAGCAACCATGTGTCAGTTCTATGTGTATTTAATTTGTAGCTGAGGTTGCTCTATTGTGGGATTGACACACTGATAATTTGATAGTGGGTGAGAATTTGGACTGGGATTTGTGTATCTACCTGTCAGTGGTACTGAGTTAGGGTGACATGAAAACAACGTGCGTCTCTCCTGCTCCATTTGATTGATGGATTGAAAATGTGTCTCTGGATCTATTTCTGCTGTCTGAGACTGTGGAACTGATGACCTGTCTGTGTCTCTGCACTCTGTGAGTGATAATGTCCGGACTGTGTGTGAGAAGGAGCTGGTGACACTCTTCCATGTAACTTGGTGGAGGAAACATCACATTTATTTTGGTTCATTCAATTATTTGTCTGTTTAAACAAAAGAATGTTTATAATTCAAATACTGGTGAGACAGATACAGGATTTTAATGAATTTAATCTCTCATAATAATTATAAACGCCCACAAAGGAAGCCCAGCCATACAAATATTATCATTGACTGCACTGCAGTAACAGGTTCTTCCCATTCTGTCTCCATCCCCTTGTCCACACACAACCCGAGAATGGCCTCTCCCTTCCCCCACTCACTCCATGTTCCGGGACCAGTTCCTGCTCCACTCCGCCTCAAACAAACAGCCCCCGCCTGCCCCTGAACTTGCCCCGGACTCGATGCTGATCTCTGAGTCTATCTGCGGACACGCTCCCAAAGCGATGTGCTGCTGGAAGGAGGCTGCTGTTTGCTCCCTTCCACTGGGACCGGGATCTCTCCATTGGCGGCTGTTTTAAACCATCTTCTTCCGCTCACAGGCAGTGCTGGGGGAGGGGAGCGCAGGCGCAGATTTCTGCAACAATTCCGCAAACAGAAACATGGAAAAATTCCGGCACAGAATGAGGCCATTCGGCCAATCATGTCCGTGCCAGCGCAAAGAGAGCGATCCAGCCTGTTCCCACAGTTTCTTGTTATTGGACAGTGAAGTGTGGGAACAGAAGCGGACAGTCAGGATGTGGGGAGTTACACAAAGAGAATCTATTATAGGCACCAGGTGAGAAGTGTGAAGGACACATTTTAAACAGCGGCTGTTTGGTTTCACTTGAACGGTGAGACCATGGGAGCGGGAACTGGAAATCTGACCTGTGTAAAAGTCCCTGTTCCGTCGGTCAGTCCCATTCATGGCCCAGTGGATTGTTTCTGGATGTCATTTAATTGTTGTAAAATGGCCAAAGCCCCTGGTAGGCAGTAGCTGGGGGCTGCAGGACTGCAGTGGAATCAGACACTGACTCTGTTTGTATTGCTGGGTTTCCTTTGTGATTGTTCATAATGATTATTAATTGAAAAATTGTTTTGGTCACTTTTGTATCTTCTACCACATCTCTTCCTGAATGATAATTAATACATTTCCTTTCTACAGGCAAATACTTGATGGAAGCAGAATAAATGTCGTGATTCCTCGACACGAGGAAGTGCAGCCAGCTCCTCACACACAGTAAGTACAGTATCACTCACAGAGAGCAGAGACATCAGTTCCACAATCACCGCCAGCAGAAGTAGTCAGACCGGCACTGATCCCAAGTTCCAGAGACCAACAGTCAATGCAACAGTCAGACAGAGCAGGAAAGATTGAACTTGTTTCCATTTCACCACAACTCAGTCCCACTGACAGGTAGATACATCAATCCCAGTCCAAAATCACACCCACTATCAGATTGCAAGGCACTGTGTCACTCTCACAAGAGAGCAGCCTGAACTACAAATTCAATGTCAGATGGAACAGACAAACAGTACCTGATTGTAAAGTACAGAATTAATCTCAATAATGTACCCAGACTGCAGACTGAGCTACATGTTACACACCACTCCACAAATCTCACAAATAGTCAGAGTGGAAGACACATTATTAATTCCATTACTGCAAACTGAATGAACCTGACCATTACATACCAGGACATAAAACATATTGTAAGATGAAAGGACACAGACCTGAAATGTTAATTCTGTTTCTCTCTCCACATATGCTGCCTGAACTGTTGAGTATTTTGAGCATTTTTGTTTTTTTAAATTTCATATTTCCAGAATCTGCAGAATTTTGCTTTTATTTTAGAGTTAAAGAAACATTGCATTGTGAGGTGAGAGTGACTGCCCTTGACATCAAGGCAACCTTTGACCATTAATGGCACCAAGGAGCCCCAGCAAAACTAGTGTAAATGGGAATCATGGCAAAACCCTCTGCTGTTTGGAGTCATACCTAGCACTAAGGAAGATGGCTGTGGTTGTTCAGGTCAATCATCTCAGTCTCAGGACATTACAGCTGGAATTCCTTAGGCTCGTGTTCTAGGCCCAACCATCTTCAGCTGCTTCATCAATGACCTTCCCTCCATCACAAGGCCGAAAGTGGGGATGTTCACTGATGATTGCGCAATGTTCAGCACCATTCATGACTCCTCAGCTACTGAAGCAGCCCGTGCCCAGATGCAGCAAGACCTGGACAACATCCAGGCTTAGGCTGATAAGTGGCAAGTAACATTCGCGTCAGATAAGTGCCAGGCAATGACCATCTCAAACAAGAGAGAATCGAATCATCTCCTCTTGATGTTCAGTGGCATTACCATCACTGAATCCCCCACCATCAACATTTGGGGGCGGGGGGTGTGGGGGGGAGGGGGTTACCATTGACCATAAACTGAACTGGACCAGCCACATAAATGCCGTGGCTACAAGAGTAGGTCAGAAGCTAGGAACTCTGTGGTGAGTAACTTACCTCCTGTCTCCCCAAACCTATCCACCATTCACAAGACACAATGCAGGAGTATGATGGAATACTCTCCACTTGCCTGGATGAGTGCAGCTCCAACAACACTCAAGTAGCCTGCTTGATTGCCCCCAAGCACCACCTTCAACAATCACCCCATTCACCACTGATGCACAGTGGCAGCAGTGCGTAACATCTACAAGGTGCACTGCAGCAACACACGAAAGCTCCTTTGACAGTACCTTCCAATCCTGGAACTTCTACTACTGAGGAGGACAAGGGCAGCAGTTGCAAGGGAACACTACCACTTGCAAATTCCCCTCCAATTCACAGATCATCCTGCCTTGGAACGATATCGCCATTCAACAAAGAACAAAGAACAAAGATAATTACAGCACAGGAACAGGCCCTTCGGCCCTCCAAGCCTGCGCCGATCCAGAGCCTCTCTCTAAACATGTCGCCTATTTTCTAAGCTTCTGTATCTCTTTTCTTCCTGCCCATTCATGTATCTGTCTAGATACATCTTAAAAGACTCCATCGTGCCCGCATCTACCACCTCCGCTGGCAATGCGTTCCAGGTGCCCACCACCCTCTGCGTAAAGAACTTTCCACGCATATCCCCCCTAAACGTTTCCCCTTTCACTTTGAACTCGTGTCCTCTAGTAATTGAAACCCCCACTCTGGGAAAAAGCTTCTTGCTATCCACCCTGTCTATACCTCTCATGATTTTGTACACCTCAATCAGGTCCCCCCTCAACCTCCGTCTTTCTAATGAAAATAATCCTAATCTACTCAACCTCTCTTCATAGCTCGCGCCCTCCATACCAGGCAACATCGTGGTGAACCTCCTCTGCACCCTCTCCAAAGCATCCACATCCTTTTGATAATGTGGCGACCAGAACTGTACGCAGTATTCCAAATGTGGCCGAACCAAAGTCCTATACAACTGTAACATGACCTGCCAACTCTTGTACTCAATGCCCCGTCCGATGAAGGAAAGCATGCCGTTTGCCTTCTTGACCACTCTATTTACCTGCGTTGCCACCTTCAGGGAACAGTGGACCTGAACACCCAAATCGCTCTGGACATCAATTTTCCATAGGACTTTTCCATTTACTGTATAGTTCACTCTTGAATTGGATCTTCCAAAATGCATCGCCTCGCATTTGCCCTGATTGAACTCCATCTGCCATTTCTCTGCCCAACTCTCCAATCTATCTATATTCTGCTGTATTCTCTGACAGTCCCCTTCACTATCTGCTACTCCATCAATCTTAGTGTCGTCTGCAAATTTGCTAATCAGTCCACCTATACTTTCCTCCAAATCATTAATGTATATCACAAACAACAGTGGTCCCAGCACGGATCCCTGTGGAACACCACTGGTCACACGTCTCCATTTTGAGAAACTCCCTTCCACTGCTACTCTCCGTCTCCTGTTGCCCAGCCAGTTCTTTATCCATCTAGCTAGTACACCTTGGACCCCAAGCGCCTTCACTTTCTCCATCAGCCTGCCATGGGGAACCTTATCAAACGCCTTACTGAAGTCCATGTATATGACATCGACAGCCCTTCCGTCATCAATCAACTTTGTCACTTCCTCAAAGAATTCTATTAAGTTGGTAAGACATGACCTTCCCTGCACAAAACCATGTTGCCTATCACTGATGAGCCCATTTTCTTCCAAATGGGAATAGATCCTATCCCTCAGTATCTTCTCCAGCAGCTTCCCTACCACTGACGTCAGGCTCACCGGTCTATAATTACCTGGATTATCCCTGCTACCCTTCTTAAACAAGGGGACAACATTAGCAATTCTCCAGTCCTTCGGGACCTCACCCGTGTTTAAGGATGCTGCAAAGATATCTGTTAAGGCCCCAGCTATTTCCTCTCTCGCTTCCCTCAGTAACCTGGGATAGATCCCATCCGGACCTGGGGACTTGTCCACCTTAATGCCCTTTAGAATACCCAACACTTCCTCCCTCCTTATGCCGACTTGACCTAGAGTAATCAAACATCTGTTCCTAACCTCAACATCCGTCATGTCCCTCTCCTCGGTGAATACCGATGCAAAGTACTCGTTTAGAATCTCACCCATTTTCTCTGAGTCCAAGTATAACATTCCTCCTTTGTCCTTTAGTGGGCCAATCCTTTCTCTAGATACCCTCTTTCTCCTTATATATGAATAAAAGTCTTTGGGATTTTCCTTAACCCTGTTTGCTAAAGATATTTCATGACCCCTTTTAGCCCTCTTAATTCCTCGTTTCAGATTGGTCCTACATTCCCGATATTCTTTCAAAGCTTCGTCTTTCATCAGCCGCCTAGACCTTATGTATGCTTCCTTTTTCCTCTTAGCTAGTCTCACAATTTCACCTGTCATCCATGGTTCCCTAATCTTGCCATTTCTATCCCTCATTTTCACAGGAACATGTCTCTCCTGCACGCTAATCAACCTCTCTTTAAAAGCCTCCCACATATCACATGTGGATTTACCTTCAAACAGCTGCTCCCAATCTACATTTCCCAGCTCCTGCCGAATTTTGGTATAGTTGGCCTTCCCCCAATTTAGCACTCTTCCTTTAGGACCACTCTCGTCTTTGTCCATGAGTATTTTAAAGCTTACGGAATTGTGATCACTATTCCCAAAGTAGTCCCCTACTGAAACTTCAACAACCTGGCCGGGCTCATTCCCCAACACCAGGTCCAGTATGGCCCCTTCCCGAGTTGGACTATTTACATACTGCTCTAGAAAACCCTCCTGGATGCTCCTTACAAATTCTGCTCCATCTGGACCTCTAACATTAAGCGAATCCCAGTCAATGTTGGGAAAATTAAAATCTCCTATCACCACCACCCTGTTGCTCCTACATCTTTCCATAATCTGTTTACATATTTGTACCTCTATCTCACGCTCGCTGTTGGGAGGCCTGTAGTACAGCCCCAACATTGTTACCGCACCCTTCCTATTTCTGAGTTCTGTCCATATTGCCTCACTGCTCGAGTCCTCCATAGTGCCCTCCTTCAGCACAGCTGTGATATCCTCTTTGACCAGTAATGCAACTCCTCCACCCCTTTTACCTCCCTCTCTATCCCGCCTGTCGCTGGGTAAAAATCCTGGAACTCCCTTCCAAACAGCACTGTTGGTGTTCCGACATCTCAAGAACTGCAGCGGCTCAAGAAGGCAGCTCACCACCACTTTGTCAAGGGCAATTTGGATTGGGCAATAAATGCTGGCATAGCCAGTGATGCCTACATCACACTAACAAATGAAAAAAGTGAGGAAATAGTGAAGGGCTTTTATAGAGTACATGGGGACATGCTTCCACTTGTGGTGGCATCTGAAACAAGAGCCAAAATATAAAATCGTCATTCATAAAACCAATGAGGAATTCATGAAGAATGTATTTACGCAGTGAATGGTTCGAATCTGGAATTTGTTATCACAGGGAGAGGTTGGGGTGAATAGTATCGATGCACTGAAGGGGAGGTGGAACAAATGAACAATTGTATGTGGAAAAAGGAATCGAGGGATATACATATCGGGCTTCATTTAAAAAAATTGTTTGCATGTGAAGCAGGATGGCTGGAAATATATGTAGAGCATAGAGCAGTTGGGACGATCCCAGTTCAGTGTTTTGTCTGGATGGATCTGCCCAGAACACTTGCGATGCAGGAGCTGGGAGCTTCAGTACTTCAGTGGAGGCAGATAATGACACCGGTTTTTATTTGTGGATGTTCTTAATGATTATTGATTGAGAAATTAAATTGACCTCTTTGATATTATGCACCTCCCCTGTTCTTGAGTTATCAGATATATTTTTTTCTTCATACAGGCAAATACTTGAAGATATTGTGATGAATGTGATGGTTGCTGCACTCGAGGCACAAGGAACAGTGCAGCCAGCTCCACTCACACACAGTAGGTACATTATCACTCAGAGTGCAGAGGTACAGATAGTTCATCAGTTCCCTGGTCTCAGATTGCAGAAATAGTCAGGCTCACATTGATCCCAAGTTCCAGAAACACATTTTCAATCCAACAACCAAACAAAGCAGGAGAGAAATAAGTTTTTTCCATTTCACCCCGATTGAGTCCCACTGACAGTCAGATACTTCAATCCCAGGTCAAAATCACACCCACTAGCAGATTGAAATGCAATGTGTCAATCTAACAAAGAACAGTACAGCACAGGAACAGGCCATTCGGCCCTCCAAGCCTGCGCCGATCTTGATGCCTGCCGAAACTAAAACCTTCTGCACTTCCGGGGTCCGTATCCCACTTTTCCCATCCTATTCATGTATTTGTCAAGATGCCTCTTAAACGTCGCTATCGTACCTGCTTCCAGCACTTCCCCCGGCTGCAAGTTCCAGGCACTCACCACCCTCTGTGTAAAGAACTTGCCTGGCACATCCCTCTCAACTTTGCCCCTCGCACCTTAAACCTATGTCCCCTAGAAACTGACTCTTCCACCCAGGGAGAAAGATTCTGACTATCCACTCTGTCCATGCCGCTCATATCTTTGTCAACCTCTATCATGTCGCCCCTCCACCTCCGTCGTTCCAGTGAAAACAATCCGAGTTTATCCAACCTCTCCTCATAGCTAATGCCCTCCAGACCAGGCAACATGCTGGTAAACCTCTTCTGTACCCTCTCCAAAGCCTCCACGTCCTTCTGGTTGTGTCGCGACCAGAATTGCATGCAATATTCTAAGTGTGGCCTAACTAAAGTTCTGTACAGCTGCAGCATGACTTGCCTATTTTTATACTCTATGCCCCGACCGATGAAGGAAAGCATGCCATATGTTCTTGACTACCTTATCCACCTGCGTTGCCACTTTCAGTGACATGTGGACCTGTACGCCCAGATCTCTCTGCCTGTCAAATTTAATGCAGACTGAGCTAGCAATTAAATATCAGATAGAATTGGCACACGCTACTGATTGAATGGCACAGAATCTAACCTAGTGATGTACCCTGAGATTTAAATTAAATATCATACCCAAAGCTCACACCCATTCATTATAAAGGATGTTTAAACATCCCCATAGTGTACCCTGAGATACAAGTTACATACAAGTACAACATTCATTGCAGTGAATGTTTCAAAGGTGCTGAAAGATATTGTAAGCTGAGACACAAATTAGATCCCAGTTCAGACCTCGCCCACACTGTGAAATTGAAAGAGACAGAATCAATTCCATCAGTGTAGATTGATATAAACATTACATACCATTCTAAAAAGTGATGCAATACGAAACTAAAATACAGTATCAATTCCACCAGACCCCCACCACCCTCTGGCTAAAAAGTCTTTTCCTCATCTCCCCTGTGATCTTTCTGCCAATCACTTTGAATCTATTCCCCTAGTCACTGATCTCTTTGCTAAGGTAAACAGGCCCTTCACTTCAATTCTATCCAGACTCCACAAATTTTGTACATGCCAGTCAGATCTCCCCTCAGTCTTCTCTGTGCCAAGGAGAATAGCCCCAGCCGATCCAATCTTTCCTCAAAGCTGCATTTTTCCAGTCCCGGCAACATCCTCGTAAATCTCCTCTGTACCCTCTCTAGTGCAATTACATCCTTTCTGTAATGAGGTGATCAGAACTGCACACAGTACTCAAGTTGTGGCCTGACTAATGATTTATACAGTTCCAGCATAACCTCCCTGCTCTTATATTCTATACATCAGCTAATAAAGGAAAGGATTCCATATTGTCTTCTTACCACCTTATCGACCTGTCCTGCGACCTTCAGGGATCTGTGGACATTTACTCCAAGGTACCTCACTTTCTCTGCACCTCTCAGCATTTTCCTGTTAATCGTGTATTCCTTTGCCTTGTTTGACCTCCCCAAATGCATCACCTCACACTTCTCTGGATTGAATTCCATTTGTCATTTTTCTGTGCATCTGACCAGACCATGAAGATCTTCCTGCAGCCTGCAGCCATCCTCCTTGCTATTTATCAAACAGCCAATCTTTGTGTCATCTGCAAACTTCTTGATCATGCCCCCTACATTTACATCCATGTAGACTACATCAACTGCACTACCCTCATCTATTTTCCTTGTTAATTCTTCAAAATTTCAATCAAGTTGGGCAGACAAGATCTTCCCTTAACAAATCCATGCTGACTATCCTTGATTAATCTGTGCCTTTCTAAGTGACATTTTATCCTGTCACTCAGAATAGATTCCAATAATTTGCCCACTACTGAGGTTAGACTGACTGTCCTGTAATTATTCGGTCTATCCCTCACTCCCTTTTTAAACAGAGGTACAATGTTCGCAGTCTTCCAATCCTCCAGCATCACAACTGTATCCAGTGAGGTCTGGAAAACGATGGTCAAACCTTCCGCTGTTTCCTCTCTTGCTTCTTTTAACAGCGTGGGGTACATTGCATCCATCCCTAGTGATTTATCAACTTACAAATATGCTATTTGTATGTCCTGTCACGAATATGTCCTCTCTCCCTCTATTGATCACATCCAATACTTCATACCCTTCTTCCTTAACTCCAATATCTGCATCATCACCCTCTTTTGTGAAGACAGATGCAAAGTATTTATTAAGAACAGTGCCAACATCTTCTGCCCCTACACATAGGTTACCTTCATGATCTTTTATGGGCCCTACTCTTTCCATAGTTATCCTTTTTCTGTTAATGTATTGATAAAACATCTTTGTGCGAGCCTTGATTTTGATTGCCAATATTCTTTCATGCCCTCTCTTAGCTTTCCTAATTTCAATGTTGATTTCCCCCCTCCACATTCGATACACCTCTCGGCTTTCAGTAGTATTGAGTTCTCTGAGTCGGGCATAAGCTTTCCGTCACTGCCTTATAATACTACCTTATAAGATCCATGGGGCTCGCGATTTGGCCTTCCCACCCTTTTTCTTTGTGGGAACATATTGACTCTGAACCCCTGGAATCTCCCCTTTGAGTGCTTCCCACTGCTCTGACATTGATTTACCTTCAAGTAGCTGTTTCCAGTCCACTTTTGCTAACTCACTCCTCAGCTTAGTAAAGTTGTCCTTGCCCCAACTGAGAACTTAAACACCTGTTCTATCCTTGTCCTTTTACATAATTATGTTAAAACTGACTGAATTATGATCACTACCACCAAAATGCTCTCCCACTGCCACTCCTTCCACCTGCCTATCTTCATTTCCTAAAACTACATCTAAAACTGCACCCTCTCTTGTTGGACTTGCTACATATTGGCTAAATAAGTTCTCCTGAATGCACCTCAAGAATTCTGCTCCCTCAATTTCTTTCACACTAAAAGTATCCCAGTTCATGTTGGGGTGGTTAAAATCCCCTACTATTACTGCTCTATTGTTCTTGCACTTCTCAGAGATTTGCCTACATATCTGCTCTTCTATCTCCTGTTTGGGGGTCTATAGCACACTCTCAGCAGTGTGATTGCCCCTTTTTTGTTCCTCAGCTCAATCTATACGGCCTCATTTGATAAACCTTCCAACATATCATCCGTCTTCACAGCTGTAATAGTTACTTTGAGCAAAACAGCCACCCTCCCTCCTTTCTTATCCCCCTCCCTATCACATCTGAAAACCCTGTAACCAGGAATGTTGAGCTGCTATTCCTGTCCCTCCTTAAGCCATGTTTCTGTAATAGCTGTGATATCATACTGCCACATGTCTATTTGTGCCCTCAGCTCATCTGCTTTATTTTCTATACTCCTTGCATTGAAAAAGATATGCTTGAGCACTGCCAAACTCTTTTTAAATTTTCTAACCTTTGTTTCCTCTTTCTTCCAGACTCATCCATTAATTTTCTGCCTTCCATGCCTTCCGGTTCCCATCCCCCTGCTAAATGAGTTGAAACCCTCGCCAACAGCACTAGCAAAATGTCCCGCAAGGAACTCTGTCCAGGCTCTGTTCAACTGCAATCCGTGTGACCTGTCCCAAGAATCTAAAGCCCTCCCTCCTGCACCATCTTTCCAGACACACGTTCATCTGTCTTATCCTTTTATTCCTGTACTCACTTGCACGTGGCACTGGGAATAATCCGGAGATTACTACTTTTGATGCCCTGCTTGCTAATTTCTTACCTAGCTTCATAAATTCTGACTGCAGGACAACATCCTTATTTCTACCGATGTTGTTGGTTCCGATGTGGACCACAAATGCTGGCTGTTCACCCTCCCCCTTCAGGATGCTCTGTAACTGCTCAATGACATCCTTGACCCTGGCACCAGGGAGGCAACACACCATTCCTGGATTCACGTCTGTGGCCACAGAAATAGCTGATTGTTCCCTTCACTATTGAATCATCTATCACTATGGCTTTTCCAATCTTCCCTGTACCCACCTTTGCAGCTGAGTCACCCATGGTGCCATGGACTTGGATCTGGCTGCACTCCCCTGATGAAGCATCACTGTCCTCCGTATTCAGAACTGAATACCTGTTGGAGAGTGAGATGCACTCGCGGTGTCCTGCACTTCCTGCCTGATTCTTTTTGACTGCCTTGTGGTCACCCATTCCCTCTCTCCCTGCGTACTCTTAAGCTGTGGGGTGACCACTGTGGGCGGCACAGTGGCGCAGTGGTTAGCACCGCAGCCTAACAGCTCCAGGAACCCTGGTTCGATTCCGGGTACTGCCTGTGTGGAGTTTGCAAGTTCTCCCTGTGTCTGCGTGGGTTTTCTCCGGGTGCTCCGGTTTCCTCCCACAAGCCAAAAGACTTGCAGGTTGATAGGTAAATTGGCCATTATAAATTGTCACTAGTATAGGTAGGATGTAGGGACAGGTGGGGATGTTTGGTAGGAATATGGGATTAGTGTAGGATTAGTATAAATGGGTGGTTGATGTTCGGCACAGACTCGGTGGGCCGAAGGGCCTGTTTCAGTGCTGTATCTCTAATCTCTCTCTAATCATGAACATGCTTTCCATGTAACTCTCCTCATGAATGCACAGCAGTGTCTCCAGCTGCTGCTCAAGTTCCAAACCCAGAGCTCAAGCAGCCGCAATTGACAACACTTACTTGCACAAATGTTTTTTTTATTTCCAAAATATACTTTATTCATAAAGATCTGTAAAAAATACATTACAAAACAGTTCCAAACAGCACCAAGTCAAACAATACAAAGAGTGCAAAGGAGATCAGTTTCCTTCAATGCAGGAGTGAGTTGCCTCACAACCCTTCCATTTCATTTTTCATGCCATATACATTTTATGGCAAACGAAAATTTTCCCGCTACAGTTTGTGGGGGTTTTCCATGGATCCAGCCCCTCAGTTCAGCTTGGTGGGGGGAGCTTACATGGTGGTCTTTCCCCATTGAGCCTTTGCTGTGGCTGCCCCAAGCTTTAGTGGGTCCCTCAACACGTAGTCCTGGACCTTCGAGTGTGCCAGTCTGCAACATTCGGTGGTGGACAACTCTTTGCGCTGGAAGACCACCAAGTTTTGGGCAGACCAAAGAGTGTCTTTCACCGAATTGATAGTCCTCCATCAGCAGTTGTGGTTATCTCGGTGTGTGTCCCTTGGAACAGCCCGTAGAGCACAGACTCCTGTGTTACAGAGCTGCTTGGGATGAACCTCGACAAAAACCAATGCATCTCTTTCCACACCTGCTTTGCAAAGACACATTCCAGAAGAAGCTGGGCAACCATCTCATCCCCACCGCAGACACTTCGAGGGCATTGTGCGGAGGGGGTGAGACTTCGGGCGTGCAGGAAGGATCTGACGGGGAGGGCTCTTCTCACCACCAGCCAAGCTACACCTTGGTGCTTGTTGGAAAGTTCTGGTGATGAGGCATTCCGCCAAATGATTTGGCAGTCTGCTCGGGTAACCATCCGACAGCATCCACCATCTCCTTTTCCCGTAGGGCCTTGAGGACATTCCGTGCAGACCACTGCCTGATGGATTGGTGGTCAAAGGTGTTTTCCGCAGAAACTGTTCCACGAATGATTGGTGGTACGGCACAGTCCAACTAGATGGAGCGTTCCACGGCAATGCGACCAGGTCCTTCCTTCACAACACTGGGGACAGAGAGAATCTCAGCACGTAGTGACACTTGGTGTTGGCGTATTGGGGATCTGCACACAGCTTGATGCAGCCGCACACGAAGGTAGTCATCAGGATGAGGGTGATATTGGGTACATTATGCCCACCCTTATCCAGAGGTTTGAACATCATGTCCCTTTGGACCCGGTCCATTTTGGATCCAGAGATGAAGCGGAAAATGACTCGGGTGATCGCCACAGCACAGGAATGGGGTATGGGCCAGTCCTGTGCCACTTACAGCAACAACGTGAGCGCCTCGCATCTGAGAACCAGGTTCTTACCCATAATGGAGAGAGTTGCTGCTCCCACATGCTCAGCTTGTGTTGTACCCTGGCTACTCACTCCTTCCAGGTTTTGGTGCACGCCGCGGCCCTTCAGAACCATATCCCCAGCACCTTCAGGTAGTCTGACCTGACGGTGAAGGGGACAAAGGATCGGTCAGCCCAGTTCCCAAAGAACATGGCCTCTCTCTTGCCGTGGTTAACGTTGGCTCCCAAGGCTAGTGCGAACTGGTCGCAGATGCTCATCAGTCTGCGCACAGACAGCGGGTTCGAGCAGAAGGCTGCGACGTCATCCATTTCCAGGGAGGTTTTAACCTGAGTGCCTCCACTGTCTGGGATTGTCACCCCTCTTATGCTCGCATCCTTCCTAATAGACTCAGCAAAGGGTTCAATACAGCAAATAAACAAGACAGGGGAGAGAGGACAACCCTGTCTGACTCCAAATTGGATCGGGAAACTTTCTGATTCCCAACCATTGATTGAGACTGTGCTACTGATGTTTGTGTAGAGCAGTTTGATCCAATTGCAGATTCCCTCCCCAAACCTCATTTTCGAAAGTACGTCCATCATGTAGGTGTGCGATATCCTGTCAAAAGCCTTCTCCTGGCCCAGGCTGATGAGGCAGGTGTCCACCCTCCTGTCCCGAATGTGGGTGATCGTGTCCCTGAGTGGGTAAAGTACAGGTCTGATCAGGGTGGATCACCAACTCCAGAGCAGACTTGACTCGACTGGCTATGACTTTTGACAGTATCTTGTAGTCTACATTAAGCAGTGAGATGGGCCGCCAATTTCTGATTTCTGCCCTCTCCCCCTTCCCCTTGTAGATGAGGGTGATGATGCCTTTCCTCATGGATTCTGACATGCTGCCGGCTAGGAGCATACTGTCGTATACTTCCAGCAGGTCCGGGCCTACCCAGTCCCACAGGACCAAATGCAACTCAACCGGTAAGCCGTTGCTTCCGGGAGTTTTATTTATCTCGAAGGATTTGATGGCCTTAGTCAGCTCATCCAGAATTAGCGGTTTGTCCAGTCTCTCCCTCCTGCAGTCATCTAAGACCTCTGTGATAGATGACTGTAAGGACTGGGAGGCTCTGCTGTCTGTGGGCTTCGGAGGATGATCTTGTAGGCCTCCGTGGCAAAGAGCGAGGCCTGCTGGCTCTTCACCTCATGAAGGTCCTCCTTGACCTTGACCCCCATCGCCTGAAGCCAGAGCAGATTTTGCATACTTTTCTGGAGTCGTGACATTTCCATCTGTCTATCTCTCTCGCCCTCTGAACCCCTTTGAAGATAAAGAACCTCTTGATGTTCTCCTTGATCGCTTCCCACCACTGAACTGGAGACTCAAAGGTGGGGTTTCACGGTCCTCCAACCTTTGTAATCCCTTTTGGGTTACTCAACATTCTCTGGGGCTAGCAGTGTAGCATTGAGCTTCCATGTCCCCCTGCCAACCCGCTGGTCATCCTGTAAGTGAAAGTCAGCCAGTAAAAGGCAATGCTTGGAGAAAAACACCGGTTTGACGTCGGTGGATCTGACTGTGAAAACACGGGACACAAATAGGAAGTCAATCCTGGAATGGGCAGACCCGTCCGTTCTTGACCATGTGTATCTATGCTGCGCTCTGTCTGCAAGTTTGCTGAAGACGTCGTGCAGTTTGGCATCTTTTACTGTTTCTATTAAGGATCTGGACATAGCATCCAGTTTGCTGTCGTCTCTGCCGGATCATCCAGGTGCATCGATGATGCCTTTGAAGTCACCGCCTAGGATGACCGGCCTGGATGTCGCCAGCAGCAGTGGGAGATGCTGGAAGACGGTCAGCTGCTCGCTGCATTGAACCGGGGCGTAGACGTCAATCAACGAGAGCGGAGTATTGTTGTACATTACATCTGCTACGAGGTGATGACCGATAAATGGTTCTCCAGGACACGGGAAGCATCCAGGAGCTCCCACATAGCACAGGAGGTGGACTCTCGAGGTTGAAGCCCCCCTGCCATTCCTTTACGCTCACTGTTTTTCGGCTGCCGCATACGATGATGGGCCAAGTGGTCTCTTTCTCTGCCTTAAACCTTCTATGATTCTATGATTCTATCATGCTCACTAACATTATCCCCTTTTCATATACAGCACCACAGAGAGAGAGAGAATCAGTCCGACCATTCGTAACAGTGTGTCCATATCACACTGTATTACACATTCTTATGTATCATCAGAGACAGTATTAGTAACACAATAAAGTGCATACATATCATCCTAAATAATTGTATCCCAAACATATGTGCAGCATTAGAGAGGGAGTGTCAATAGTGCATATTCTATTCGTGTGTCCATATCACACCCAATAACTGGATCCCACGTTTTTATGGAGCACTAGAGACAGAGCTGAAAGTGAATAAGTGAGAGAGAGAGAGAGATCCCCATCAGCAGTTACAGGCTGACCTGGAAGCCTCATTTTATCTTGAAAGATCCGTGGGAGACAGACGGTGCAGTCTCATCTCTAACTGATATTGTATCAGAAACAGACACATTATTATTCCTGGACTCTGGGTAATAGTTAGAGAGTGAGGTGAACAATGTTCCAAATTTAACGCTCTTGGCCCTGTTGATCGCTGTAATCTCTCAGCTCACACCGCTCGATATGACTGTCAGTGAGGGACAGTTTCAATGTGATGACATTAATCTGGGACTGTTACTGTCAGATATTAACTCCTGCGCGATCGCAGCAAACACAGCGACTCCCTCGGAGGATTGCTTTGAGAAGACGGGTGAATGAAGAGCAAACACACTGCAGGGAATGATGTCAAACTGAGCTTCAGAAAGGGGGAATCCCCCAGCTTGAAACGTTCTCTGACCTTTCCCCACAGCCCCAGTTCCTTTGCTCAAACTCGGAGAAAACTGAACTGGGGAAAGTTCCAGTTTATTTTTGTCAGTTCCGATGAAGGGTCACTGACCCGAAACGTTAACTCTGCTTCACTTTTCACAGATGCTGCCAGACCTGCTGAGTGGTTCCAGCATTTCTTGTTTTTATTTCAGATTTCCAGCATCCGCAGTATTTTGCTTTTATTCCAATTTATTTTTTTTTGTAAATGAGTGGGGAAAGAAGTGCATGCGCGATGCGCCTCCTCCAGCCGTGCCCTTCTGCGTCATTTAATTAGTGAGCGTAAGAAGTTTGTTTGAAACAGACGGGAATGGAGACTTAGAGCCCAGGGGTAAGTGAGTAAACAGCAGTCTCCTTCCAGCAGCACATTGCTTTGAGAGCCTGTCCGCAGAGGGGCTCAGAGATCAGCATTGACTACGGAGCAAGTTCAGGGGGAGTTGGGGGCTGTTTGTAAGAGGCGGAGTGGAGCAGGAACATGGAGTGAGCGCGGAAGGAGAAGCCTTTCTCAGGCTGTTTGTGGACAAGGTAACGGAGACAGAGCAGGAAGAAGCTGCTGTTGAAAATCATTGTTGTTTTCTCTCCTCAAACCTGTAATGCATGTTCATGGTTTAGCTCCAGTTTCACACTGTGTTGTTATTGAGCAGTGAATAGAGGGAACAGAGCCAGACAGTAGGGATGGGGACAGTTATGCAAACAACACCTATTGCTGGCGCCAGGTGAGTAGTGTCAAGGAAACATTTTAAATAGCAGCTGTCGGTTTCCGTTGAACGATTGATCCAAGAGAAACAAGGAAATGGCAGATACTCTGAACAAGAATTTTTCATCTGTCTTCACAGAAGTAGACACAAAAAACATCCCAAGAATAGAAGAAAATCAAGGGGAGTAAGGAGGGGGGATCTTAAAACATCACCATCGCGAGAAAAACATGTTTTTGGAAAACTAATGGGACTAAAGGTTGACAAGTCCCCTGGATCTGATGGCCTGCATTCTAAGCTTTCAAAGAAGTGTCTGCATAGATAGTGGATGCATTGGTTGTAACCTTCTTAAATTCCCTAGATCCTGCAACAGATCCAGTGGATATTAAACTGCAAATGTAATGTCCCTGTTCAAGAAAGCAGTAAAGAGAAAGCAGGCAACGATCGGCCTGTTAGCCTAATGTCTGCCATTGAGAAAATACTGGAACCAATGATTAAGTCAGTCATCGCAGAAAACATAGAAAAATTGGAGCAGGAGTAGGCCATTCGGCACTGCTCTGCCATTCAAAAATGATCAAGTCTGATCGTATAATTCAGTACCCTCTTCCCGCTTTCTCCCCATATCCCTTGATCCCTTTTGTATTAAGAAATATATCTATCTCCTTCTTGAATATATTTAATGACTTGGCCTCCACTGCCTTCTGCAGTACAAAATCATGAGAGGTATAGACAGGGTGGATAGCAAGAAGCTTTTTCCCAGAGTGGGGGATTCAATTATTATGGGTCATGAGTTCAAAGTGAGAGGGGAAAAGTTTAGGGGGATATGTGTGGAAAGTTCTTTACGCAGAGGGTGGTGGGTGCCTGGAACGCGTTTCCAGTGGAGGTGGTAGACGCGGGCATGATAGCGTCTTTTAAGATGTATCTAGACAGATACATGAATGGGCAGGAAGCAAAGAGATACAGACCCTTAGAAAATAGGCGACATGTTTAGATAGAGGATCTGGATCGGCGCAGGCTTGGCGGGCCGAAGGGCCTGTTCCTGTTCTGTAATTTTCTTTGTGGAGAATTCCACAGGTTCATCACCCTCTGAGTGAAGAAATTTCTCCTCATCTCGGTTCTAAATGGCATACCCGTATCCTGAGACTGTGACCCCTGATTCTGGACTCCCCAGCCATCAGGAACATCCTCCCTGCATCTAGCCTGCCTAGTCCTGTTAGAATTTTTGTAGGTTTCTATGAGATTCCCTCTCATTGTTCTAAACTCTAGTGAATATAGGCCTAGTCAACCCAATCTCTCCTCATACGTCAATCCTGTCATCCCAGGAATCAGCCTGGTAAATCTTCTTTGCACTCCCTCCATGGCAAGAACATCCTTGCTCAGATAAGGAGACCAAAACTGCACACTATACTCCAGATGTGCTCTCACCAAAGCCCTGCATAACTGTAGTAAGACTTCCTTGCTCCTGGTACTCAAATCCGCTTGCAATGAAGGCCAACATACCATTTGCCTTCCTAACTGCTTTCTGCACCTGAATATTTGCTTTCAGCGACTGGTGTACAAGGACACCCAGGTCTCTTTGCACCTCCCCCTTTCCCAATCTGTCACCATTCAGATAATAATCTGCCTTTCTGTTTTTACAACTGAAGTGAATAACCTCACATTAATCCAAGTTATACTGCATCTGCCATGCATTTGCCCACTCACCCAACTTGTCCAAATCACATTGGAGCCCCTTTGCATACTCCTCACAACTCAGTTTCCTCCCCAGCTTTGTGTCGTCTGCAAACCTGGAAATGTTCCCTCACCCAAGTCATTAATATATATTATGAATAGCTGGGGCCCAGGCACTGATCCTTGTAGTACGCCACTCGTCACTGCCTGCCACCTGGCAAAAGGCCCGTTTATTCCTACTCTCTGTTTCCTGTTTGTCAACCAATTCTCAATCAATGCCAGTATATTACCCCCAATCCCATCTGCTTTAATTTTGCACACGAACCTCTTATGTGGGACCTTATCAAACGCCTTCTTAAAATCCAGATACAACACATCCTCTGGTTCTCCTTTATCTATTCTACTAGTTCCATCCTCAAAAAGCTCCAGTAGATTTGTTAAGCATGATTTCCCTTTCGTTAACCCATGCTGTCTTTGTCCAAACCCGTTTATGCTTTCCAGGTGTTCTGCTACCACATCCTTTATAATAGACTCTCGCACTTTCCCCACTACTGATGTAAGGCTAACTGGTCCGTAATTCCCTGTTTTTTCTCTCTCTCCTTTTTTAAATAGTGAGGTTACATTTGCCTCCCTCAAATCTGTAGAACATTTAGAAAATTATAATACAATCATGCAGAGTCAACATGGATTTATGAAAAGGAAATCAAGTTTGCCAACATTATTAGCATTCTTTGAGGATGTAAGAATCAGGGTAACTGAAGGGGAACCAGTAGATGTAGTGTAGTTGTATTTTGAAAAGGCATTCGCTAAAGTGCCATGCAAAATGTTACTACACAAGGTAAGAGCTCGTGGTGTTAACGGGTAATATATTATTTATTTTATTTATTTAGAGATACAGTACTGAAACAGGCCCTTCAGCCACCGAGTCTGTGCTGACCATCAACCACCCATTTATACTAATCCTACATTAATCCCATTACCCTCTCACATCCCCAACATCCCTCAATTCCCCTACCACCTACCTATACTAGGGGCAATTTATAATGGCCAATTTACCTATCAACCTGCAAGTCTTTGGCTGTGGGAAGAAACCGGAGCACCCGGTGAAAACCCACGCAGACAAAGGGAGAACTTGCAAACTCTGCACAGGTAGTACCCAGAATCGAACCCAGGTCGCTGGTACATGCTTACTAACAAGAAACAGAGAATTAGGATAAAGGTGTCACTTTCAGGTTTGCAAACTGGAACTCGTGGAGTGCCACAGGGATCAGTGCTGGGGCCTCAACTACTTACAGCCTATATTAATGATTTGGATGAAGGGATCGAGTGTATTGTAACTAAATTTGCTGTTGATACAAAGAAAGGTGTGAAAGCAAGTTGTGCGGAGGACACAATGAGTCTGCAAAGAGATAAAGACAAGTTAAGTGTGTGGGAAACATTTGGCATATTAAGTATAATGTGGGAAAATGTGAGGTTATCCACTTTGGTATGATGTAGAGAAAAGCAGAATGTTATTTAAATAGATAGAGACTGCAGAATGCTGTGGTATAGAGGGATCTGAGTGTCCTCTTATATGAATCACAAAAAGTTAGCATGGAAGTACAGCAAGTAATTAGGAAGGCTATTGGAATTTTGGCTTTATTGCAATGGGGTTGGAGTAGAAATGTAGGGAAGTCTTGCTACCACTGTACAGCGTGTTGGTGAGACCACACCTTGAGTGTGTATACAGTTTTGGTCTCCTTATTTAAGTAGGAAAATACTTGCATTGGAGGTAGTTCAGGCAAACATCACTAGGTTGATTCCAGGGATGAAGATGTTGTCTTATGAGGAACGTTTGGCCTGGTTGTGCTACACTCATTGGAGTTTAGAAGAATGAGAGGTGATCATATGAAACATATAAGATACTGAAGGGGCTTGACAGGGTATTTACTGAGATGATGTTTCCCCTCATGAGGGAATCAAGAACTAGGGGGAACAGTTTCAACATAAGGGGGCTCCCATTTTCGATGGAATTGAAGAGGAATTTCTTCTCTCAAAGGGTTGTTGTTCTTTGGAATTCTCTACCCAAGAGGATGGTGGAGGCTGTTCATTGAATATATTCAAGGCTGAGTTAGACTGACTTTTGATTTACAAGGGAGTGAAGTGTTATTGGGACACGCAGGACAGTGGAGTTCAGACTATGATCAGATCTGCCATGATCTTATTGAATGGTGGAACAGACTTGAGTGGCGGAATGGCCTAATCCTGCTACTAGTTATTATGTTCTTGCACTATAATGCCAGGTGGAATTAAAAACTTGACTTGTGCAAAAATCCCTGCTCCAGCAGGTATTCCCATTCATGGAGCAGTGCAGATGTTGGGTTGTTCCTGGATGTCACTAAATTGTTATAAAACTATCAAAGAAAACCTGATCAGCAGAAGCTGAGTGCTGCAGTGGAATCAGACACTGACACTCTTTGTATTGCTGATCATCCTGTGTGGTTGGTCATAATGATTATTAATTGAAATATTACATTCATGTCTTTTCTAGTTTCTACCTCAATTGATCTTGAGTTACAAGAGATATTTTTCTTTCCTTCTGTCAGCAAATACTTAAAGGAACCAGAAGGATTGTGATGATTCCCCGGCACAAGGATATGTACAGTCCACTCCTTCTAACACAGAGTAGGTACATTATCACTCCCAGAGCTCAGAGACACAGACAGGCCATGAGTTCCACAGTCACAGAGAGCAGAAGCAGTCAGACTCACACTGATCCCAAGTTCCAGAGACACATTTTCAATCCAGCAGACAATCAAACAAAGCAGGAGAGGCAGAAGCTGTTTCCAATTCACCCCAACTCAGTACTGCTGAAAGGTAGATCCATCAATCTCAGTTCAAAATCACACCCACTATCAGATTGAAAGGCACCGGATCAATCCCACAAGAGTGCACCCTAAGCTACAAATTAAATATGAGGTAGAGCAGCTGATGGAAAGGTACAGAATGAATCCTAATAATGTAGCCCAGACTGCAGACTGAGTGACAGATTACAATGTCGTACAAACATCTGATACAGTATCAAAAGGAAAGTTACAGTATTATGTCAATTAGTGCACACTGCACTACACATTACATACCAATCCAATAATCTCTGCAAGAGCTGTACTGAATGATATCGTATCAATTGAATGATTCTGATTATACTGAGCATGCCATGTGTGAGTTTGAAATATATGTTGTCATTCACAAATGTGTTCACACAGTTGCAGACTAAATACTAGTCCAAAAAGCTCAGACCACAACTGAGTAAAACACACAGTTAAAATGTGCAGTGGTTTATATTTTAAAATACCAGTGAGACAAGAAAATAGTGATACATTTTGGTGTACAACAAATAGTTCTCAATAGCATCCCGCAGATACATATTAAGTACAGGTACAGAAGAATTCCACACTCATACAGCACCAGCGTCACATAGATACAGAATGTATCACGTTTGCAGACAATACCAGTAGCTGGGAGATACAAAATTCATCCCACTGTAATGCACTGTCCTAGAGACTGACACATAAAAAATAAATTGTAACACACATTCAGTACCAGAGACTGCCAAATGCAAAATGAGCCCTGAATATGCACACGCAGCCTGTACCAGAAACTGACTGATACAGAATGAGACCCACACTCATACGTAGTACCAGAGGCCAGCAGGTAAAGAATAAATACAATATTCACTTCCAGTACCAGAAAATAATATATGCATAACAGATATCACTCACATACACGAGCAGAGATTGACAGACAACAGAATGAATCCCACAATCTCATTCAGTACCAGATACTGACAGGTACAGAATGAATCCCATACACACTGTACTAGGCACTGAAAGACATAGGAAGAATTGCACAGTCACATACAATAGAAAACACTGACAGATACTGTCGGAGTCACATGCTCACAATCATTACCAGATACTGTTGAAAACAGAGTTAATCCCACACTTGCATTCATTGCGAGAGACTGAGATACATAAAAGATATCCACACTCACATAGAGTAACAGAGACTGACATGCAGAACTTGAACCACACATATGCATAGTAGCAAAGTCTGAAAGGTATTGAGTCAATCCCATAATCAGATACAGTGTCAAAGACTGATAGGCATATTTAAGTTCACTTCCATAGAATAACAGAGATTTTCATGTACAGAATGAACCTTATTTCACATTCAGTCTGGATACTGATAGATACACAATGAATCCTACAATCATGTTCAATACCAAGTTCAGACAGACACCATATATACCCCCCACTTATTCACAGTATCATAGACTGACAGACACAGAGTGAATCACAAAATCAATTAATTTCAGAGACCAGCAGATAGAGAATTAATCTCACTCTCACAGAAAGAACCAGAGATTGACATATATACATTGATACCCAAGCTCACATAAAATGACAGACACATAATTAAAACCATGGCATATAAAATACTTTAGACTGACACATAGAGAATGAATCACACAGTCACATTCTGACTGTAAATAGTGGTGCATACAGAATGAATCTCACACTCACATTTAGTTCCAGACACTGACAGATACAGATTGATATCCACATTCAGCCACAGTAGCAGATAGATACAGAAGCTGCCACGCATACAATACTCATGATTGACATACAGAATGAATCACACAATCACATTTAGTTGCATAGACTGATACTCAAATAATCTCACACTCAGACACAGTACCACAGACAGATAGATGGAGAATTAAACTCGCTGTCACATAATGTACCAGAAAGTGTCAAAATTAATCTCATAAAGTACCAAAGATGGATGGAATTTGTCTCACACTCAATGTAATCACCTACACTGAGCATGCCAAGCGCAAGACGGTCACTGCCATGGATGTGGTGTAAGCTCTGAAACGGCAGGGCATCACTCTCTACGGATTCGGCGGCTGAACAATTCGACCCTTTTCAGCAAACACACAACAAAGGCTCTTCTAAGAGCCACCCACCGCCTCACAGAGCGAGCAGTGACCGAGAAACGGGAGCTGGGATAGGCTGTTCAGAACAGTTCAATCAATCTGAAATATTTCAGAATTCCAGCATTCGCAGTATTTTACTTTTAATTCTTTGTTCAATCAATCTGCTGTGTTCGGGATGAAAAAAAATGGAATCCCCGAATTTGACATTTCAGTTGCAGCAAGGATGTGCAGTGGATTTGATTTTCTAAACGGGCTGTGTAAACAGTGCCCGAGGCTCCACAGTTAGTCCCCAGTCGACACATGCCCTCAGTGAAAAGCCACATCACTCCTCCAGAATCACTCATTGTTTTCATAGAATTTCAAAATGATTTCGCTGCAATGAGGGAATCCGGGAGTTTTGCAGCAGCCGTTGAATCGGTCACTGGAACCAGACCCACTTGTGTTGTTATTTCCCCCGAGACGGTGTTTCCTGCACTGAAATTGACAGGGTTTGTGAAACTGATCAGTTTCAGCTCAATCATTCAGGGACCTGGAATTCCCACAGTTTGAGCCCGCGCTATCCCGAGCTCACTTCTGATTGGTCACCCTCTTCTCATTCACATGTCTTAACCAATCGCAGAGCTTCGAATTAGGAAATACAACAAATCACTGGCTTAAATTGGCAGACAGTTTGAATTCGAAAAAGCCGCCATTTCATTGTCGGAAAGAAGCGAATTGATGGAAAATCTGGCGTTAGTTTAAAGCTGTTCGTAAAATCGCGCCACGACTTTGTGCTGATAAAAGCGGAATAAAAAAAGTTTGTGATGGGTTATATATATTACGTAGTTTTAATCTGTGATTTTTTGTCTACTTATCTGTAACTGGCGGTAAAAGACAATATTCAGCAATCTGTAACGGGACAAATAACTCAAAATTGGTGTTGAAGAAATAAATTAGACAGGTTTGAGGGGATAGTGAGAAATCACTGAAACAGATGCTTAAACATTTGAAATAGTTCTCAGTCGGTCCTGTTACTGACATTTTGGAATCAGACAGGAACCAGCCCTTTCACAGAGACTGTGGGTGGCTCTGAAAAGAGCCTTTGGTTTATTAGATGACATTTTGGCCGCTTTACTTTTTCTGGGAGCTCTGAGCGCTGGTTTTCTTGGGCAGCAGCACGGCCTGGATATTAGGCAGCACCCCACCCTGAGCGATAGTCACTCCTCCCAGCAGCTTGTTGAGCTCCTCGTTGTTGCGCACGGCCAGTTGCAGGTGTCTGGGAATGATGCGGGTCTTCTTGTTGTCCCGGGCCGCGTTGCCAGCCAGCTCGAGGATTTCAGCGGTCAGATACTCGAGCACAGCAGCCAGATAGACCGGGGCTCCGGCACCCACACGCTCAGCATAGTTGCCCTTTCTTAGGTGCCTGTGAACACGGCCCACCGGGAACTGCAGCCCAGCCCGGGAGGAGCGAGAGTTGGCCTTGGCCCGAGCTTTGCCGCTGGTCTTTCCTCTTCCAGACATTTCCACAATCTCACAAATACTTTCACAAAGAATGGATATTTTCCGCAGCATTTACTTTACTTATAGACTGAAAACTCTCCCCATTGGTCGCTACTAAATTCACCTCATTTGCCTATATTCTTCACCAATCAGGTCACTGACAAACAGAAGTGGGCGGGATTTACTGCCACAACATCAGAAGCAGAAAATTTGTCAATTTCAAAAAGCCCGCCAATTTCATTGTCAGAAAGGAGTGGATTAAAATAAATGTCATCCTTCGTCAAATAATTAAAACCCCTTCCCTTTATTTTGTTCTATTCAACTCTTTCCGTCACCAATTACAGACGCGGGTTTAAAATGTTGTTTAAATTGTGGATCTTTCTTCAATCGCTTTCAAACTGTCCCGGGCGGTACTAAATCCCTGTTCACAGCACTTCCCTGAAGGGAAACATTCAGTTTATCTTCAATCAGAGCCCAGTGTCCTTCTCTGAAAAGAGGGAGCCGGATCGAGTCCGCAAACAGCCCTTTGTCTGCTGTGTAATAATCTCATTCCGGGCTGTTACACTGCGGAGAGTTGCTGTTGATAAAATTATGAATCAGTTCACATTTCAGGAAGAGAGTGAAGGGACTGAGGTCTGACTCTTACCGCTGAAAGCAGCTGTTCATGCGGTCATTCAGGGACTGTGCAAAACCACAAAAACAGCTTTAAGCAAAAAAGGAAAGGCGGATGAGTGGATTATGGGTTTTCGTTCGGTTTATGGGACAGCAGACAAAAACACAGCAGTGGAACATTTATTATGTTACACATTGTCTAAAAATGATTTCATAGAGATGTTCGGATGCAGCTTTTTCAGAGAGATTGTGGGTGGCTCTTAAAAGAGCCGTTGTGTTTGGGATTTTTTTCAGTCCATTGTGCAGTTTTACTTGGAGCTGGTGTACTTGGTCACCGCCTTTGTCCCTTCCGACACGGCGTGTTTGGCCAGCTCCCCGGGCAGCAGCAGGCGCACGGCGGTCTGGATCTCCCGGGAGCTGATGGTGCTGCGCTTGTTGTTATCGGCCAGGCGGGAAGCCTCACCCGCGATGCGCTCGAAAATATCGTTCACAAACGAGTTCATGATGTTCATGGCCTTGGAGGAGATGCCGGTGTCGGGGTGAACCTGCTTCATCACTTTGTAGATGTAGATGGAGTAACTCTCCTTCCTCGACTTTCTCCGCCTCTTACCGCCCTTTGCTGATGGTTTACTCACAGTTTTCTTGGCGCCTTTCTTAGCAGCTACTTTCTTCTTCTCCTCAACCATCTTCAGTTTCAATTTCAGACTCAGAAATAAACCAAACCCCTTCCGAGAGCGGATTAAATAGACAATCCCACAGCTCTATGCTCATGAGGGATGGGGGAAAGTAAAGATTGTGATTGCGTGATTGGGAGTGATGTCACAATGGTTTTATATTGTAATTCTACAATTGGTCTCTTTCGCCATCCAATCAGATTAAATATTTGCAACCAATCACAAACACCCATACTGCAATCAGGAAGTATATTTCACAAAGACTCTCTCCAGCCCCAGTTTCTGTTGAAAGAGCCGCTCCCTGTGTGGAGCTTCCTGGAAATGCCCTGGCTGTTGTTGGGAGGACACTTATTGACTGATTCTGTGTCGTTGTGTCTCTGCTATTGCATGTGAGTGTGCAATTAATTTCATTTTTAGTCTAGGCTACTGTGTTTGAGTGTTTTATGTAATTTGGTAACTCAGTCTCTGGTGCTGTATGGATTCATTCTGTCTCTGTCAGGTGCTGTGTTTGAGTGTGAGGAGATGAGGTGGAGTGTTGCAGCAAGAAAGATGGAAAAGAGCATTGGTGCCGATGACACAGCCTTACATGACGTAGGTTGCACTCGGATTGGGTCAGTGATAGATCCGTTGGCAAGGATTACAGCTTGCATGTCGTAGTGCAGTATGTTTGAGGAGGACATTCCATAATCCCTCTCGGTTGGTGGAGTCGAAGGCCTTTGTCAGGTCAGAGAAGGCTATGTATAAAGGTTGCTGCTTCTCCTTACATTTTCTTGAAGTTGTCTTGCTGTGAAGATTATGTTCACTGTGCCTGTTGATGGACAGAATCCACATTGTGATTCCAGTAGGAGCTCTTCAGCCACGGGGAGGAGGCAGTTGAGAAGGACTCTTGTGATGACCTTCCCTGTGGTGGACAGCAGGGATACCCCTCTATAGTTAACACAGTCGGTCGTGTCAACGTTTTTTAAAGATGATCACAATTACCGCATCACGGCGATCCCCTGACATGCTCTCCTCCTTCTAGATGAGGGAAATGAGACATGCATTTGTGTCGAGTGTTTCTCTGCCATATTTTAGAATTTTGATGTGAATTCTATCTATTCTGGCAGTCTTATTGTTTTTTAGCTGTCCATCTCTAGTATCATGTGTGAATGTGGGATTCATTCTGTACCTGTCACTCACTGGTACTTTGTGAAAGTGTGAGATACATTCTGTATCTGTCAGTCTTCGGTATTGTATGTGAGTGTGGAATACATTCTGTCAGTGGCACTGTGTATGAGCATTTGATTCATTCTGTCAGTCTCTGGAATGTTATGTGATTTTGGACTTGGTCTTAATCTGTCAGTGGTTCTGTATGTGTGGAATTCAAGGTATATCTGTCAGTATCTCAGTGTGTGTGTAAGTTCATTCTTTATCTGTCAGTCTGTGGTGATTTATGTGAGTTTGGCAGTCACTGAATCTGCCAGGTACTGTAGGAGTATTTGAGAATGATTTTGTATGTGTCAGTCTTTGCTACTACATAGGAGTGTGGGATTAATTCTGTATCTGTCAGCCTTTGGTAGTGTGTGTGATTGTGGGATGAATTAATTCGCAGTCATTGGTGCTCAGTATGAATGTGGAAATCATTCTGTAACTCAGCCTGATATTGTTATGTGAGGGTAGAGATCACGTGTATCTTTCGATCCCGGGTGCTGACCGTGAGCATGGGATTAATTCTGTACCTGTCGGTGGTACTGTATCCATCTGTGGGATTAATCCTGTACCTTTCAGTCACTGGTATTGTGTATGAAAGTGGGATTAATTCTAGATCCACCACACATTGGTTGTGTGTGTGTGCGTGTGTGTGTGTCTGTGTGTGTGTGTAAGAACATAAGAAGATACGAAATAGGACAGGAGTAGACCATTTGGCCCATCAAGCCTGCTCTGCCACTCAATAAGATCATGGCAGTTCTGATTGTGGCCTTAACTTCACTTTCCTGCCTGCCCCCATAACCATTGACTCTGTTGTAGATCAAAAATCTGTCTATTGCTGCGTTGAATATATTCAATGACACAGCCTCCACAGTCCTCTGGAGAGCAGAATTCCAAAGATTAACAACCCTCTCAGAGAAGAAATTCCTCCTCATCTCCTTCTTGAAAGAGCGACTGCTCATCTTAAACTCTGGCCCCTAATTCTACAATCCCCCACAAGGAGAAACGTCCTCTCAGCATCTACCTGTCCAGCCCACTGAGAATCTTACAGGTTTCAATAAGATCACCTCTCAATCTTCTAAACTCCAGTGAGTATAGGCCCAGCCTGCTCAACATTTTCTCATAAGACAATCAAACATCCCAGCAATCAGCCGAGTGAACCTTCTTTGAAGTGATTCCAATGCAAGTATATTCCTCCTTATTTAAGGAGACCAAAACTGTATGGGGATGGGATGTCACTATTGCCCTGTAAAGTTATGGCAAAACTTCCTTACTTTTATACTCCATTCCCCTTGCTAAAAATGCCAATTACTTGCGATACCTTCATGCTAACATTTTTGTAATTCATGTACCTGGACACCCAGATTCATTGGTACAGCAGCATTCTGCAGTCTCTCTCTATATAAATAATATTCTGTTTTTCTATTCTACCTGCCAAAGTAGACAATCTCACATTTCCCCATATTATACTCCATCTGCCAAATGTTTTCCCACTGACTTAACCTATCTATATCTCTTTGCAGACACATTTTGTCCTCCTCACAACTTTCTTTCCTACCTATCTTTGTACCATCTACAAATTTAGCAACAATATACTTGGTCCCTTCACTCAAGTTATTAATATAGACCATAAATAGTTGAGGCCCCAGCACTGTACCTGTGGCACTCCATTAGTTACAGTTTGCCAATCTGAATATGCTCCATTTATCCCCACTCTCTGTTTTCTGTGAGTTAGCCAATCCCATATCCATGTGTGGATAGTTTTCAGTTTGTATCTGTCAGTACCTGGTACTCTATGTGAGTTTTGGACACTTTCTCAATCTCTCAGTGCTACTATTTGTGTGTTAGGTTGCTTTAGATGACTCAGGCTGAGGTACTGTGAGTGAGTGCAATAATCAACCTATAGTTTTCAGCATCTGGCACTGAGCATGTGTTTCAGCATCACTTTATCTGTCAATATCTGGTCAATATCTACATATCATTATATAACCTTCCATCCCTGGGACTGTTTGCAAGTCTGGATTCATTCTCCATAAAATGTCAGCACAGCAACAGGCCACTGATGTGGTTGGTTTTAAGCAGACAATATGTTTGAAGTTTTGCCAAGTATTAAATATCTGTCACTGTGAACATAATAGTGAAAGATAATGTGTCTTTCAATCTGATACAGGATTGATGTGCAAATGTAACTCAGGCTGTACTAATCAATTTGATCAATGCCATTCAGTCTGACTCTGAGGGAGAATCTTTGACTTGTGTGTAAAATGAGCTCAGTCTGGAATTGTACAGTATCTTCCATCTGACACTGTATGAGGTTTTTGGACTGGTATGTAATTTATAGCTCAGACTATACTGATCAAATATATAATGTATCTTTTAGTTTCACAATCCGGATGAGTTTTAAACTGGAATCTGAGTTTGTATCTCAGGTTATACTATATTTCAGAATCTCTCAATCTGATTATGCACTTGGGATTTTGACTTGTATCTAATGTACATGTCTGGACACATTATGGGAATTAATACTGATAATAAACTCGTAATGACCTGTGTAAATATTGGATCTCAGAAGATGTTTTTTTTTAGAATTAGAATTAGAACATTACAGCGCAGTACAGGCCCTTCGGCCCTCGATGTTGCGCCGACCTGTGAAACCATCTGACCTACACTATTCCATTTTCATCCATATGTCTATCCAATGACCACTTAAATGCCCTTAAAGTTGGTGAATCTACTACTGCTGCAGGCAGGGCGTTCCACGCCCTTACTACTCTCTGAGTAAAGAAACTACCTCTCACATCTGTCCTATATCTATCACCCCTCAACTTGAAGCGATGTCCCCTCGTGTTTGCCATCACCATCCGAGGAAAAAGACGCTCACTATCCACCCTATCTAACCCTCTGATTATCTTATATGTCTCTATTAAGTCACCTCTCCTCCTCCTTCTCTCCAACGAAAACAATCTCCGTCCCTCAGCCTTTCCTCGTAAGACCTTCCCTCCATACCAGGCAACATCCTAGTAAATCTCCTCTGCATCCTTTCCATAGCTTCCACATCCTTCCTATAATGCGGTGACCAGAACTGCACGCAATACTCCAGGTGCGGTCTCACCAGAGTTTTGTACAGCTGCAGCATGACCTCGTGGCTCCGAAACTCGATCCCCCTACTAATAAAAGCTAACACACCATATGCCTTCTTAACAGCCCTATTAACCTGGGTAGCAACCTTCAGGGATTTATGCACCTGGACACCAAGATCTCTCTGTTCATCTACACTGCCAAGAATCTTCCCATTAGCCCAGTACTCTGCATTCCTGTTACTCCTTCCAAAGTGAATCACCTCGCACTTTTCCGCATTAAACTCCATTTGCCATCTTTCAGCCCAGCTCTGCAGCATATCTATGTCCCTCTGTACCCTACAACATCCTTTGGCACTATCCACAACTCCACCGACCTTAGTGTGATCTGCAAATTTACTAACCCACCCTTCTACACCCTCTTCCAGGTCATTTATAAAAATGACAAACAGCAGTGGCCCCAAAACAGATCCTTTCAGTACACCACTAGTAACTAAACTCCAGGATGAACATTTGCCATCAACCACCACCCTCTGTCTTCTTTCAGCTAGCCAATTTCTGATCCAAAGCTCTAAATCACCTTCAACCCCATACTTCCGTATTTTCTGCAATAGCCTACCGTGGGGAACCTTATCAAACGCCTTACTGAAATCCATATACACCACATCCACTGCTTTACCCTCATCCACCTGTTTGGTCACCTTCTCGAAAAACTCAATAGGGTTTGTGAGGCACGACCTACCCGTCACAAAACCGTGCTGACTATCTCTAATGAACTTATTCTTTTCAAGATGATTATAAATCCTGTCTCTTATAACCCTTTCCAACATTTTACCCACAACCGAAGTAAGGCTCACAGGTCTATAATTACCAGCGCTGTCTCTACTCCCCTTCTTGAACAAGGGGACAACATTTGCTATCCTCCAGTCTTCCGGCACTATTCCTGTCGACAATGACGACATAAAGATCAAGGACAAAGGCTCTGCAATCTCCTCCCTAGCTTCCCAGAGAATCCTAGGGTAAATCCCATCTGGCCCAGGGGACTTATCTATTTTCACACTTTCCAAAATTGCAAACACCTCCTCCTTGTGAACCTCAATCCCATCTAGCCTAGTAGCCTGAATCTCAGTATTCTCCTCAACAACATTTTCTTTCTCTACTGTAAATACTGATGCAAAATATTCATTTAACACTTCCCTATCTCCTCTGATTCTACACACAACTTCCCACTACTATCCTTGATTGGCCCTAATCTAACTCTCATCATTCTTTTATTCCTGATATACCTATAGAAAGCCTTAGTGTTTTCCCTGATCCTATGCGCCAATGACTTCTCGTGTCCACTCCTTGCTGATCTTAGCTCTCCCTTTAGATCCTTTCTGGCTAGCTTGTAGCTCTCAAGCGCCCTAACTGAGCCTTCACGTCTCATCCTAACATTAGCCTTCTTCTTCCTCTTGACAAGCGCTTCAACTTCTTTAGTAAACCACGGCTCCCTCGCTCGACAACTTCCTCCCTGCCTCACAGGTACATACTTATCAAGGACACGCAGTAGCTGCTCCTTGACTGTTATTGAGGTTAATTCTGTAACTTTGAAACAGGAACAATGTGTCAGTTCTATGTGTGTTTAATTTGTAGCTGAGGTTGCACTATTGTGGGATTGACACACTGATAATTTGATAGTGGGTGAGAATTTGGACTGGGATTTGTGAATCTACCTGTCAGTGGTACTGAGTTGGGGTGACATGGAAACAACGTCTGTCTCTCCTGCTCTATTTGATTGATGGATTGAAAATGTGTCTCTGGAACTATTTCTGCCGTCTGAGACTGTGGAGCTGATGTCCTGTCTGTGTCTCTGCGCTCTGTGAGTGATAATGTACGGACTGTGTGTGAGAAGGAGCTGGTGACACTCTTCCTTGTAACTTGGTGGAGGAAACATCACATTTATTCTGGTTCATTCAATTATTTGTCCGTTTGAACAAAAGTATGTTTGTAACTAAAATACAGGTGAAATCAAAGATACAGAGTTTTAATGAATTTAATCTCTCAAATAATAATCATTATGGATACCCGCAAAAGAACCACCGCAACACAAATATTGTCACTGTTTCACTCCACTACAATAAGTTTCTTCCCATTCTGTCCCCATCCCCTTGTCCACACACAACCAGAGAATGGCCTCTCCACTCACTCCATGTTCCGAGACCAGTTTCAGATCCACTCCGCCTCCTACAAACAGCCCCCGCCTTCCCCTGAACTTGCCCCGGACTCGATGCTGATCTCTGAGTCAATCTGCGGGCACGCTCCCAAAGCGATGTGCTGCTGGAAGGAGGCTGCTGTTTGCTCCCTTTCCCAGGGACCGGGATCTCTCCATTCGCGGCTGTTTTAAACCATCTTCTTCCGCTCACAGGCAGTGCTGGGGGAGGGGAGCGCTGGCGCAGATTTCTGCAACAATTCCGCAAACAGAAACATGGAAAATTTCCGGCGCAGAATGAGGCCATTCGGCCCATCGTGTCCGCGCCAGCTCAAAGAGAGCGATCCAGCCTGGTCCCGCAGTTTATTGTTATTGGACAGAGAAGTGTGGAAACAGAAACGGACAGTCAGAATGTGGGGAGTTACACAAAGAGAATCTATTATAGGCACCAGGTGAGAAGGACACGTTTAAAACAGCGGCTGTTTGGTTTCGCTTGAACGGTTAGACCATGGGAGCGAGAACTGGAAATCTGACCTGTGTAAAAGTCCCTGCTCCGTCGGTCAGTCCCATTCATGGCCCAGTGGATTGTTTCTGGATGTCATTTAATTGTTGTAAAACGGCCAAAGCCCCTGGTATGCAGCAGCTGGGGGCTGAAGGACTGCAGTGGAATCAGACACTGATTCTGTTTGTGTTGCTGGGTTTCCTTTGTCATTGTTCACAATGATTATTCATTGAATAATTATTTTGGTCTCTCTTGTAACTTCCACCACACCTCTGCCTGAATTAGAATAAATACTTTTTCTTTCTACAGGCAAATACTTGAAGGAAGCAGAATAAATATAATGATGCCTCAGCACAAGGGGAAGTGCAGCCGGCTTCTCACACACAGTAAGGACAGTATCACTCTGAGAGAAAAGAGACATCAGTTCCACAATCACTGCCAGCAGTACTAGTCAGACCGGCACTGATCCCAAGTTCCAGAGACTAACAGTCAATCCAACAGTCACACAGAGCATGACAGACTGAAGTTGTTTCCATTTCACGCTAACTCTGTCCCACTGACAGGTAGATACATCAATCCCAGTCCAAAATCACATCCACTGTCAGATTGCAAGGCACTGTGTCACTCTCACAAGAGAGCAGCCTTAACTACAAATTCAATGTCAGATCGAACAGACAAACAGAACCCGATTGTAAAGTACAGAATTAATCTCAATAATGTAACCAGACTGCAGACTGAGCTACATGTTACACACAACTCCACAAATCTCACAAATGGTCAGACTGGAGGAGACAGTATTAATTCCATTACTGCAAACAGAATGCACTGTTATCTACCAGGACATAAAACATATTGTAAAATGAAAGGACACAGACCTGAAATGTTAATTGTGTTTCTCCCTCCACAAATGCTGCCTAAACTGCTGAGTATTTCCAGCATTTTTGTTTATTTCAGATTTCCAGCATCCACAGACTTTTGCTTTTATTTTAAAGTTAAAGAAACATTGCATTTTTTTATTTATTTAGAGATACAGCACTGAAACAGGCTCTTCGGCCCACCGCGTCTGTGCCGACCAACAACCACCCATTTATACTAACCCGACAGTAATCCCTTATTCCCTATCACCTACCTACACTTGGGGCAATTTACAATAGCCAATTTACTTATCACCTGCAAGTCTTGGGCTGTGGGAGGAAACCGGAGCACCCGGGGAAAACCCACACAGACACAGGGAGAACTTGCAAACTCCACACAGGCAGTACCCAGAATCGAATCGGGGTCTCTGGAGCTGTGAGGCTGCGGTGCTAACCACTGCGCCACTGTGTCTTCTCGAGCCACCCCTTGAGAAGTGAGACTTTTTGCCCAGAGATGGGGCTCTGTGAGGTGAGAGTGACTGCCCTTGACATCAAGGCAGCCTTTGACGTGCATGGCAACAAGGCAGCCCTAGCAAAACCAGTGTAAATAGAAATCGGGGCAAAATGCTCTGCTGTTTGCAGTCATACCTGGCACTAAGGAAGATGGCTGTGGTTGTTCAGGTCAATCATCTCAGTCTCCGGCCATTACAGCTGGAATTCCTCAGAGAGGTGTTTTAGGCCCAACCATCTTCAGCAGCTTCATCAATGACCTTCCCTCCATCACAAGGCCAGAAGTGTGGATGTTTTCTGATGATTGCACAATGTTCAGCACCATTCATGACTCCTCAGATACTGAAGCAGCCCGTGTCCAGATGCAGCAAGACCTGGACAACGTCCAGGCTTGGGTTGATAAGTGGCAAGTAACATTGGCATCAGATAAGTGCCAGGCAATGACCATCTCAAACAAGAGAGAATCTAATCATCTCCCCTTGATGTTCAATGGCATTACCATCACTGAATCCCCCACCATTAACATTGACCATTGGTTACCATTGACCAGAAACTGAACTGGACCAGCCATATAAATGCTGTGACTGCAAGAGCAGGTCAGAGGCTACGAATTCTGCGGCGAGTAACTGACCTCCTGTTTCCCCACATCCGTCCACCATTCACAAGACACAAGTCAGGACTGTGATGGAATACTGTCCACTTGCCTGGATGAAGGCAGCTCCAACAACACTCAAGTAGCCTGTTTGATAGCCCACATCCACCACCTTCAATATTCACTCCATTCACCACTGATGCACAGTGGCAGCAGTGCGTACCAGCTAAAAGATGCACTGCAGCATCACACCAAGGCTTCTTCGACAGTACCTTCCAAACCCAGAACCTCCACCACCAACAAGGACAAGGGCAGCAGATGCATGGGAACACTACCACCTGCAAGTTCCCCTCCAAGCCACACACCATCCTGACTTGGAACTATATCACCATTCCTTCACTGTCGCTGGATAAAAATCCTGGAACTCCCTTCCAAACAGCACTGCTGGAATTCCTGCAGCCCAAGGACTGCAGCGGCTTAAGAAGGCAGCTCACCGCCACTTTGTCAAGGGCAATTTGGAATGGGCAATAAATGCTGGCATAGCCAGTGATGCCTACATCACACTAACAAATGAAAAAAGTGAGGAAATAGTGAAGGGCTTTTATAGAATACACGGAGACACGTTTCCACTTGTGGTGTCTGAAACGAGCCAAAAATATAAAATCGACATTCATAAAACCAATTAGGAATTCATGAAAAATGTATTTACGTAGTGAGTGGTTAGAATCTGGAATTTGCAACCACAGGGAGAGGTCGAGGCAAATAGTATTGATGCATTTAAGGGGAGGTGGAACAACTGTATGGGAAGAAAGGAATTGAGGGATATACATAATGGGCTTTATTTTTGTTTATTTGTGCATATGAAGCAGGGTGGCTGGAAATATGTGTAGAGCATAGAGAAGTTGGGACGATCCCAGTGCAGTGTTTTGTCTAGATGGATCTGCCCAGAATACTTGTGATGCAGGAGCTGGGAGCTTCAGTACTTCAGTGGAGACAGATACTGACACTGGTTTTCATTTGTGGGTGTTTTTAATGATTATTAATTGCGAAATTAAATTCACCTCTTTGATATTTTGCACCTCCCCTGTTCTTGAGTGAAGACATATTTTTTCTTCATGCAGGCAAATACTTGAAGGAATCGTGATGAATGTGATGGTTGCTGCACTCGAGGCACAAGGAACAGTGCAGCCAGCTCCTCTCACACACAGTAGGTACATTGTCACTCAGAGTACAGAGGGATAGATAGTTCATCAGTTCCCTAGTCTCAGACTGCAGAAGTAGTCAGGCCCACATTGATCCCGAGTTCCAGAGACACATTTTCAATCAAACAATCAAACAAAGCAGGTGAGAAATAAGTTGTTTCCATTTCACCCCAATTCAGTCCCATTGACAGTCAGATACATCAATCCCAGGTCAAAATCACGCACATTAACAGATTGAAATACAATGTGTCAATCTAAATATAATGCAGACTTAGCTATCAATTAAATATCAGATAGAATTGGCACACAGTATTGATTGAATGGCACAGAATCTCATGTAATGATGTATCCTGAGATTTAAATTAAATACCATACTCAAAGCTCACATCCATTCATGATAAAGGATGTTTAAACATCCCCATAGTGTACCCTGAGATACAAGTTACATACAAGTCCAACATTCATTACAGTGAAAGTTCTAAGGTGCTGAAAGATATTGTAACCTGAGACACAAATTAGATACCAGTTCAGAACTCACCCACACTGTGAAATGGAAAGATACAGAATCAATTCCATTAGTGTAGATTGATCTAAATATTATATACCATTCTAAAAACTCAGACAATATCAAACTGAAATACAGTGTCAATTCCATGAGTGTAGATTGATCTAAACATTGCCAGTCCAAAAATAAAACCGTATTAGATTAAGTAATGCTGATAGAAAGTGCAAACTGTGATGTAAATTAGATGCCTGAACTCACCCAGACTGCGGAATTTAAAAATACAGTCGACTGAGATACACATTATTTACCAGCCAAAAACATCTCAAACATTATCAGAGTGAAATAGATTATCAATTCCATTTGTGTAGACTGAAATCCACAGAACAAACCAGTAAAAAATCTCATACAGCGGGATGGTGGTTTTGTGGTGACATTACAGGACGAGTAATCCTGAAGTCTCCACGAATGGTCCAGAGAAACAAGTTCAATTTCCATTACAACAGCTGGGTAATTATAGTTTCATAGAATCAAAGAAAGTTTAAGGCACAGAAAGAGGCCACTTGGCCTATCGTGTCTGTGCCAGATGAAAAACTTTCCACCCATTCTAATTCCACCTTCCAGCATTTGGTCTGTAGCCCTGCAGATTACAGCACTTGAAGTGTATATCCAAACTTCTTTTGAATGAATTGAGGCAGTGAGTTCCAGACCCCCACCACCCTCTGGCTGAAAAAAACTTTTCCTCATCTCCCCCGTAATCTTTCTACCAATCACTTTAAATCTGTTTCCCCTAGTCACTGACCTCTCTGCTAAGGTAAATAGGCCCTTCACTTAAACTCTATCCAGGCACCTCAAAATTTTGTATGTTTCAATGAGATTTCTCCTCAGCCTTCTCTGTGCCAAGGAGAACAGCCTCAGCCTATCCAGTCTTTCCTCATAGCTGCATTTTTCCAATCCCGGCAACATCCTCGTGAATCTCCTCTGTACCCTCTCTAGTGCAATTACATCCTTTCTGTAATGAGGCGATCAGAACTGCAGACAGTACTCGTTGTGGCCTGACTAATGATTTATACAGTTCCAGCATAACCTCCCTGCTCTTAAATCTATACATCGGCTAAGAAAGGAAAGGATTCCATATGCCTTCTTACCACCTTATCGACCTGTCCTGCTACCTTCAGGGATCTGTGGACATTTACTCCAAGGTCCCTCACTTCCTCTACACCTCTCAGTACTCTCCCATTAATTGTGTATTCCTTTGCCTTGTTTGACCTCCCCAAATGCATCAACTCACACTTCTGAATTGAATTCTATTTGCCATTTTTCTGCCCATCTGACCAGACCATGAAGATCTTCCTGCAGCCTACAGCTATCCTCCTTGCTATTTACCACACAGCCAATCTTTGTGCCATCTGCAAACTCATACCCCCTACATTTACATCCATGTAGACTACATCAACTGCACTACCCTCATCTATCTTCCTTCTTAATTCTTCAAAATTTCGATCAAGTTGGGCAGACAAGATCTTCCCTTAACAAATCCATGCTGACTATCCTTGATTAATCTGTGCCTTTCGAAGTAACATTTTATCCTGTCTCTCAGAATAGATTCCAATAATTTGCCCAATACTGATGTTAGACTGACTGGCCTGTAATTATTTGGTCTCCCTCACTCCCTTTTTAAACAAAGGTACAACGTTAGCAGTCCTCCAATCCTCCATCACCACACCTGTATCCAGTGAGGTCTGGAAAATGATGATCAGCTCTTCTGCTATTTCCTCTCTTGCTTCTTTTTAACAGCCTGAGGTGCATTCCATCCGGCGCTCGTGATTTATCAACTTTCATATGGACTAATCCCATTAATATGTCCTCTCTCCCTCTGTATGGATCACATCCATACTTCACACCCCTCTTCCTTATCTACAATATATGCATCTTCCCCCTCTTTTGTGAAGACAGATGCAAAGTATTTATTCAGAACAATGCCAGCATCTTCTGCTCTACACATAGGTTACCTTTTTGGTCTTTTCTGTGCCCTATTCTATCCTTATTTATCCTTTTACTCTCAATGTATTGATAAAACATCTTTGGGTTCACCATGATTTTGATTGCCAATATTCTTTTATGCTCTCGCTTAACTTTCCTAATTTCAATGTTGATTTCCCCCCTCCACATTCTATACTCCTCTCGGCTTTCTGTAGTATTCAGTTCTCTGTGTTGGGCATAAAGTTTCCTTTACTGCCTTATTATACCCGTAAACACCTTGACATTCATGGGGCTCTAGATTTGGCCTTCCCACCCGTTTTCTTTGTGGGAACATGTTGACTCTGAACCCCTTGAATCTCCCCTTTGAATTCTTCCCACTGCTCTGACACTGATTTACCTTCAAGTACCTGTTTCCAGTCCACTTTCGGTCAATCACTCCTCAGCTTAGTAAAGTTGGCGTTACCCCAATTGAGAACTCTAACTCCTGTTCTGTCCTTGTCCTTTCCATAATTATATTAAAACTGACTGAATTATGATCACTACCACGAAAATGCTCTGCCACTGCCACTCCTTCCACCTGCCCTCTTCATTTCCTAAAACTAAGTCTAAAACTTCACCCTCTCTTGTTGGACTTGCTACATATTGGCTAAAAAAGTTCTCCTGAATGCACCTCAAGAATTCTGCTCCCTCAATTCCCTCTACACGAAAAGTATCCCAGTTAATGTTGGGGTGGTTCAAATCCCCAACTGTTACTGCCCTATTGTTCTTGCACTTCTCAGATATTTGCCTACATATCTGCTCTTCTATCTCCCCCTGACTGTTTAGGGGTCTATAGTACACTCCCAGCAGTGTGATTGCCTCTTTTTTATTCCTCAGCTCAATCTATACGGTCTCATTTGATAAACCTTCCAACATATCATCTCTCCTCACAGCTTTAATAGTTTCTTTGACCAAAATTGCCACTCCCTCTCCTTTTTTATCCCCTTCTCTCTCACGTCTGAAAACCCTGTAACCAGGAAAATTGAGCTGCCATGCCTGCCCCTCCTTAAGCCATGTTTGTGTAATAGCTATGATATCATACTGCCATGTGTCTAACTGTGCCCTGAGCTCATCTGCTTCATTTGCTATACTCCTTGCATTGATTTAGATATCCTTGAGCACTGCCAACATTTTTTGTTTTGAATTTCCTAATCAGTGTTTCCTCTCTCTTCCAAACTGCATTAATTTTCTGCCTTCCATTTTCATTTCTGATTTTGTCCCATCTGACTCTACTTTCCCGTCCCCATCTCCCTGCCAAACTAGTTTAAACCCTCCCCAACAGCACCAGCAAAACATCCTGCAAGAAACTCCGTCCCAGCTCTGTTCAGGTGCGACCTATCCAACCTGTCCCAAGAATCTAAAGTCCTCCCTCCTGCACCATCTTTCCAGCCATGCATTCATCTGTCTTATCCATCTATTCCTGTACTCACTTGCACGTGGCACTGGGAGTAATCCGGAGATTATTACTTATGATGTCCTGCTTGCTAATTTCTTACCTTGCTCCCTCCATTCTGACTGCAGCACAACATCCTTATATCTACCTATGTTGTTGGTTCTGATGTGGACTACCACTACTGGCTGTTCACCCTCCCCCTTCAGGATGCTCTGTAGCTGCTCAATGACATCCTTGACCCTGGTACCAGGGAGCCTACACTCCATTCCTGGATTCACGTCTGTGGCCACCAAAACACCTGATTGTTCCCTTGATGATTGAATCACCTATCACTATGGCTTTTCCAGTCTTCCCTGTACTCCCCTTTGCAGCTGAGTCACCCATGGTGCCATGGGCTTGGCTCTGGCTGCACTCCCCAGGTGAAGCATCATTGTCCTCTGTATTCAGAACTGAATACCTGCTGGAGAGTGAGACGCACTCGGGGTGTCCTGCACGACCTGCCAGATTCCTTTTGACTGCCTGGTGGTCACCCATTCCCTCTCTCCCTGCATACTCTTAAGCTGTGGGGTGACCACATCTATAAACGTGTTATCTATGTAGAAGGAACAAAGAACAGTACAGCACAGGAACAGGCCATTCGGCCCTCCAAGCCTGCGCCGATCTTGATGCCTGTCTAAACTAAAACCTTCTGCACTTCCGGGGACCATATCCCTCTATTCCCATCCTGTTCACGTATTTGTCAAGATGCCTCTTAAACGTCGCTATCGTACCTGCTTCCACCACTTCCCCTGGCTGCAAGTTCCAGGCACTCACAACCCTCTATGTAAAGAACTTGCCTTGCACATCCCCTCTAAACTTTGCCCTCGCACCTTAAACCTATGTCCCCTCGTAACTGACTCTGCCACCTTGTGAAACAGCTTCTGACTATTCATTCTGTCCATGCCACTCATAACTTTGTAAGCCTCGACCATGTCGCTCCTCCACCTCCGTCGTTCCAGTGAAAACAATCCGAGTTTATCCAACCTCTGCTCATAGCTAATGCCCTCCAGACCAGGCAACATCCTGGTAAACCTCTTCTGTACCCTCTCCAAAGCCTCCATGTCCCTCTGGTAGTGTGGCGACCAGAATTGCACGCAATATTCTAAGTGTGGCCTAACTAAAGTTCTGTACAGCTGCAGCATGACTTACCAAATTTTATACTCTATGCCCCGACCGATGAAGGCAAGCATGCCATATGCCTTCTTGACTACCTTATCCACCTGCGTTGCCACTTTCAGTGACCTGTGGATCTGAACGCCCAGATCTCTCTGCCTGTCAATACTCCTAAGGGTTTTGCCATTTACTGTATACTTCACACCAGTACTTGATCTTCGAAAATGCATTACCTCACATTTGTCCGGATTCAGCTCCATCTGCCATTTCTTCGCCCAAATCTCCAACCGATCTATATCCTGCTGTATCCTCTGACAATCATCATCACTATCCGCAACTCCACCAACCTTTGTGTCATCTGCAAACTTATTAATCAGACCAGCTACATTTTCCTCAAAATCATTTATATATACTACAAACAGCAAAGGTCCCAGCACTGATCCCTGTGGAACACCGCTAGTCACAGCCCTCCATTCAGAAAAGCACCCTTCCACTGCTACCAATGACCGAGCCAGTTCTGTATCAATCTTGCCAGCTCTCCTCTGATCCCATGTGACTTCATTTTTTGTACTAGTCTGCCATGAGGGACCTTGTCAAAAGCTTTACTGAAGTCCATATAGACAACATCTACTGCCCTTCCTTCATCAATCATCTTCATCACTTCCTCAAAAAACTCGATCAAGTTCGGGAAAACTATGCTGCCTCTCGCTAAGAAATCCATTTGTTTCCAAATGGGAGTAAATCCTGTCCCGAAGAATCCTCTCCAATAATTTCCCTACCACTGAATTAAGGCTCACCGGCCTATAATTTCCTGGATTATCCTTGCTACCCTTCTTGAACAAAGGTACACCATTGGCTATTCTCCAGTCTTCTGGGACCTCACCTGTAGCCAGTGAGGATACAAAGATTTCTGTCAAGGCCCCAGCAATTTCTTCCCTTGCCTCCCTCAGTATTCTGGGGTAGATCTGATCAGGCCCAGGGGACTTATCTACCTTAATGCTTTGCAAGACGCCCAACACCTCCTCCTTTTTGATAACGACATGACCCAGACTATCTACACTCCCTTCCCTAGACTCATCATCCACCAAGTCCTTCTCTTTGGTCAATACTGATGCAAAGTACTCATTTAGTACCTCGCCATTTCCTCTGGCTCCACACATAGATGTAGCTCTCATCCTCACCAATGCAGCACAGTGTTGCCAGTTACCGCTCAAGTTCCAAAACCCAGAGCTCAAGCTGCCAAAGTTGACAGCACTTCCTGGCACAAATGGTTCTCCAGGATACGGGAAGCATCTGGGAGCTCCCACATAGCACAGGAGGTGCACGCTAGAGATTGAAGCACCCCTGCCATTCCTTTATGTATTAGTTGACCCTTTGCTACTGCTAGAAAAAAGCCTGACAAATTCTACAACACCTTAGAATTATGAATAAAACCTTACTAGTACTGATAAATCCTAATAAAAATCAATACAGTTCACTAGTTAAAATAAACCTTACTGAAAAAAACATACTCACCGACTACTCACTTGCTCCTTATTATTGATACTTTTTTTTTAAAGTCTGCCAGTTGTGGAGATGCGAGAACCCAGCTATTTACACATCCACCCCAACAGTGGTGTACTAACGATTTACTGATTCTCCTTAACAGCATTTGCTCACAACCAATCACCTTGCAGCTTTCCTGTGATGTCACTATTCACTTTGTTTTCACACTACGGCGGCCTGGACTCTTGTCCGCTCCACTCTCGCTGTTTCCCGCTCTTTGAGCGAACTCGAACCCGAACTCGATCTGTCTCTCGCTCTCACTCTCGCTCGCTCTCTGGGATCTTTATGCTCCATTCCACTCTCGCTGCTCCCTACTCTCAATGTATCAATCTATGTTTGTTTTGTGTTTAATTTAAAATATGAATTAACTGTATTTTACAACTGTAGATTTTATTTGGTAGTCCTATGCAAGTTGTGGATTGGTATTCAATATTTAGCTCTGTGAAAACGATCGTGAATGAAAATATAACTTCGATGGGCTGGTATGCAAGCTCCAAGTCCTTCAGTTTGTCATAATCGATTTGATACTTTATCATTCAGTCTTAAACTTTGTGGGATTTTTGGACTGTTATGTAATGTGTAGCTCGGTCTAACGTCTGATGTATATTATTGGGATTTATCGCATCATAGGAAATAGGGGCAGTAGGCCATTCGGCCCATCGGCCTGCTCGACCATTCAAATAGCTCGTGGCTGATCATCTACCTCTGCGCCATTTTTCGCCACTATCTCCATATCCCTTGATCTTATTAGTATTCAGAAATCTATCAATTTCTGTCTTGAATATGTTCAATTATTGAGCCTCCACAGCCCTCTGGGGTAGAGAATTCCACGGATTTGCCACACCAAGTAAAGACATTCCTGCTCATCTAAGTCTCAAATGCCCGGCCCTTATTTTGAGACTGTGTCCCCTTGTTATAAACTCACTCGCCAGAAGAAACCTTCTATCCATATCTACCCTGTGAGACCCTGGAAGAATTTTGTAAGTTTCAATTAGATCATCTGTCATTCTTTGAAACTCCAGAGAATACAGGGCCAGTTTCGGCAATCTCTCATCATCTTCCATCCCAGGGGATTAGTCTGGTGAACATCTGTTGCACTCCCTCTATGACAAGTGTCAGGCAAATCCCCACCTGCCAAGACTGAGGGACACATTATTTCACCGCATGAACATTAAAACTTAAAAATTGCAAGCCCCAGACTGGAAAGACATTTGCACAGTAACAGACAGTGTTGAAACAATGGGGACCCAGTTGTTGCTTCCCCAACGCACAGAAGAAATGGTCAGACCAGTTTTAGTCACATGACTAACTGGCTATTGCAGAGGTTTGAACTGAGAGTTTTTAAATTGGAGAAAACAGTACTTGAAATCAGAAAGCACTTTTCTCCTGGACTGATAAGACCTCCCTCCTGCCTGCCTCCATCTCTTCCCCACGGAACTGAATCTTGTGAAAACAGATGAAGATCAAAGAGAGAAAAGTCTCCTACGTGAACAAGGTTTAAGAAGAACACTAGGCCCCAACGAACAGCAAGACTAACTACAATCAAGTGAGCATGCAGCAGAGTAAAATAAAACGTTAGAGACTGCCTCAAACCTTTCACCTAACAATTTCTTCTCTTTTCTGTCCTTATTTGCATGTGTGTATCGCGTATGCATGCTAGCGTGGGCACGTCGTATATCCGTATGGGTGAACCGTATTAGAGTTTAAGTAAGTTTAATAAATATCAGTTTTCTTCTTTAAACCAAAGAAAGCCTGTTTATGCTCATTACTTTGCCTTATAATTGGAAAGCTGTGAACAAGGATTCACAAAGGAGGAGCTCAAAACACAATGTGTTCAAAAATTAAGCCCTGTTACAATAAGACCAGGTGAAGAAATTAACAGACCCCTGGACACCTTTCTCACCTGGTCGTAACACAAGTATATACTTCCCGAGATAAAGAAACCACAATTGTCCAGAATATTCTCGGTGTGGTCTCACCAAGTCATTATACAATTGAAGCAATACATCTTTACTCAGGTACTCAAATCCCCTTTCAATGAAGCCAACATACAATTTGCCTTCTTAATTGCTTGCTGCACCTGCATACTAGCTTCCAGTAGCTCATTAACAAGGACATCCATCTCCAACAAGAGAGAATCTAACCATCTCCCCATGACATTCAATGGTAGTACTATCACTGAATCCCCCACTATCAACATCCGAGGGGCTACCACTGGCCAGAAATTGAACTGGAGTAGCCATATAAATACTGTGGCTAAAAGAGCAGGTCAGAGGCTAGGAATCCTGTGGCGAGTAACTCATCTCCTGACTCCCCAAAGCCTGTCCACCATGTCTTAGGCACAAGTCAGGAGTGTGATGGAATATTCTCCATTTGCCTGGATGGGTGCAGCTCCAACAACACTCAAGAAGCTCGACACCATCCAGGACAAAGCGGCCCACTTGATTGGCACCCCATTCACAAACATTCACTCCCTCCACCACTGACGCACAGTAGCACCAGTGTGTACCATCTACAAGATGCATGGCAGAAACACACCAAGGCTCCTTCGACAAAACCTTCCAAACCCGCAACCTCTACCACCTTGAACGACAAGGGCAGCAAATGCATGGGAACACCGCCACCTGCAAGTTCTCCCCCAAGCCACACACCATCCTGACTTGGAACTATATTGCCATTCCTTCACAGTTGCTGGGTCAAAATTCTGGAACTCCCTAACAGCACTGTGGGTGTACCTACCCCACATGGACTGCAGCGGTTCAAGAAGGCAGCTCACCACCAACTTCTCAAGGGCAATTAGGGATGGGCAATACATGCTGGTCTCGCCAGTGACACCCACATCCCATGAATGAATAAAAAAGAAATCCAGGTCCCTTTGAACATCGACAGTTCCCAACCTCTCACCATTTAAGAAATACTCTGTCTTTCTGCTTTTTCTACCAAAGTGGATAACTTCACACTTATTCACATTATATTCCATCTGCCATGTTCTTGCCCATTCCCTTAGCCTGTCCAAATCCCCTTGAAGCTTCCTTGCATTCATTCTGTACCTTTCAATCATGTAAATTTTGTCTGTTCTATTTCAGATTTTATATTTAAAATGTGGCCATGGTGACAGAGTTTATTTAGATCTGATAGTGAGTTTGTTTTTGGACTGTGATTGATGTATCAACCTGTCAGCTGTACTGAATTGGAGTGAAATAGAAACAACTTCTGTCTCTCCTGCTGTTGTTTGACTGTTGGATTGAAAATGTGTCTCTTGACTTTGGGATCAGTGTCTGTCTGACTACTTCTTTTGTTTGTTCCAGTGGAACTGATGAGCTGGCAGTATCTCTGTGCTTTGGGAGTGATCCTGTACCGACTGTGTGTTGGAGTGAGCTTGCTGCACTTTTTCTTGTGGCCAGGACTCACCACATCACCACATCCATTCAGGTTCCTTCATGTATTTGCCTGCAGGAATGAAAAGTAACTCTTAAACCTGAAGATTTGGTGATGTAGAAGATACAAAAGCGATCAATGCAATCGTCCCAATAATTATTATTATGAACAATCACAAAATGAAAACCAGGAACACAAACAGTGTCAGTGTCTGACTCCACTGCAGTACTGCAGTATTCAGCCTCTGTTTACCAGGTGTTTGCAGTGGATTTACAAGAAGTTTGTGTCATTGAGAAACAACACAAGCCCTGCACTGCTCAATGACTGGGACTGTCCGAAAGAGCAGTGACCTTGACACAGTCACATTTCTATTTCAATGGAAAACAAGCAGCCACTATTTAAAATGTGCCTTTCACACTTCTCACCTGGTGTCTGCAATAAATGCTCTTTGTCTAACTGTCCACATCGTTATTGTGCGGCTATTTTTCCCCCACTGTTCACAATCCAACAAACAGTGAGAGACGAACTAAAGCAGGAAAATTCCCTCTCCTTTGGGTGGTGAAATTGTGACTGATTTTCAATAGTGATTTCTTCCCATTGTGTCTCCCTGAGCCTGCACAGACACTGTCCGAGAATGAACTCTCCCTTCCCCGTGTCCCCGGCTCACTCCATGTTCCGGGAGCAGCTCCTGCTCCACAGTGTCTGTTACAAACACTCCCCGACTCCCCCTCAACTTCCCACCACTCAATGCTAATCTCTGAGCACATCTGCGGACACGCTCCCAAAGCAGTGGCTGCTGGAAGCAGATGCTGTTTGTTCCCTTCCTCCGGGCCCGGGAAGTCTCCATTAGCAGCTGATTTAAAGCATCTTCCCCTGATTGAGTGAATGGCCTCACAGACTGGGTTGGGGAAAGTCTGCGCATGCGCTCCACTCCTCATTGTGACGTCTCACAGGGGGCGGGGCTACATCGCGCGTGCGCAGATCCCTGCAGCAATTCAGCATTCAAACATCAATGGGAACTTTCCGCACTTCACCCTCATCAAAGTCCCAAAGAAAGTGAAGAGGGGCTTGGACTGGAGGGAGGGGCGGGGTAGGGGGAACCTAGAACCCAGAAAGCTGCCCACTTGCCCCATTTAGATGCTCAATTTGCGGTCATTCCCTGCAGGGGGTTTGTTATTATTGAGCCCCTCCTGGTAAAACAATCCGATAGAAAGAGGGGAGAAAGGAGGGAGCCGGCGTGTTTGCTGGGACCTTGCAGAATTCATTTCAGCAGCAAAAGTCCCGGGTTATATTAACCCGAGTGAAACACGCTGTCAGTGAGAGGAAAACCGAACGGCCCTTTTCATCTTTTCATTGGAAACAAAGTAGAGCCGGAAGTGCGGCGAGCAGAACAGACACACAAGCTCAATGACAGGAGAGCTCGGCCGTCCCTGAGTTTCAGCTCCCGGCTCTTCCATTTCCTCATCCACACTGTCTTTACTGTGGATGTCCAGGGGTTCCTTGTCGGATCTGAGGACTGTATCCATTAAACATTCTGAGTCAGGAGATCCACACACACTCTGTTATCAAGATTTATGGGCAGGAATGTTTCAAAACTTTGTCTATTAAATCATTGTATTATTCACAGAACTAATGAGGCAATCGGTTCATTATTCAGGTCTTGAACTTGGTTTGGGTAGACAGAAAACTGAGAGGTTCAGCACTTTTCAAGTTCTTCACTAATATAACTGATTTTTTTGATGAAGAAACAGAAAAGGTTGATGAAGGGAAAGCAATGGATGTTGTCTATATGGATTTTAAGAAAGCGTTTGAGAAACTACCACATCAAAGGCTGGGTAACAAAACTGAGGCTCCTGGAATAAGAGGGTCTGTGTCTGCTTCGATTAAAAAATGGCTGAAATAACAAAAAAAGTGAGTATTTGGTTGTTTTTCAGAATGGAAGATGGTGAACAGTGATGTCCACAAGGGTCAGTATCAGGACCACCATATATATAAATGAATTGAATATTAGAATCACACAATTGTTACTGCACAGAAGGAGGCCATTTGGCCCATCGTGTATGCACTGACTCTCCAAATGAGCAATTCACCTCATGTCATTCCCTGTCCTCTCCCCATAATCCTGTACATTCTTCCTTTTCAGATAACAGTCTAATTCCCCTTTGAATGCTTCAATTGAACCTGCCTCCATCACATTCTCAGGCAGTTCATACTTTCACCACTCGCTGCATGAAAAAGTTTTTCCTCATCTCGCTTTTGCTTCTTTTAGCTTTAAATCTGTGCCCTCTTGTTCTCGCTCCTTTCACAAGTGGGAACAGTTTCTCCCTATCCACTCTGTCCATTTTGAATACCACTATGAAATCTCCTCTTAGTCTTCGTTTCTCCAAGTAAAACAGTCCTAACTTCTCCAATCTATCTTCATAACTGAAGTTCCTCATCCCTGGAACCATTTTCATGAATTTTTCCCATAATCTCTCCAATGCCTTCACATCTTTCCTAAAGTGTGGCACCCAGAACTGGACGCAGTACTTCAGCTGAGTCTAGTGTCTTGTGCAAGTTCAACATGACCTCCTTGTTCTTGTACTCTATGCATCTATTACTAAAGCTGAGGAAACTGTATGCTTTATTAACAACTCTCTCAACCTATCCTGCCACCTTCAATGACTTATACCCTCAGGACCCTCTGCTCCTGCACCCCCTTTAAAATTGTACCCTTTATTTTATATTGTCTCCCCATGTTCTTCTGACCAAAATTTATCAATTGACATTTCTCGACATTGAACTTCACCTGCCATCTGTCTGCCCTTTCCACCAACTTGTCCATGTCCTTTTGCAGTTCTACACTACCCTCCTCAGAGTTCACAATGCTTCCAATTTTCATAACATCCACAAACTGTGAAATTCTGCCCTGTATACCAAGGTCTAGGTAATTAATATATATCAGGAAAAGCAGGAGTCCCAACACTGACTGCTGGGGAACTCCACTACAAACCTTCCTCGAGCCCGAAAAACATCCATTGATCACTACACTTTGTTTCCTGTCACTCAGCCACTTCCATTTTTTTTAGAGATTCAGCACTGAAACAGGCCCTTCGGCCCACCGAGTCTGTGCCGACCATCAACTACCCATATATACTAATCCTACACTAATCCCATATTCCGACCATATCCCCACCTAAACTAGGGGTAATTTATAATGGCCAATTTATTTACCAACCTGCAAGTCTTTTGGCTTGTGGGAGGAAACCGGAACACCCAGAGAAAACCCATGCAGACACAGGGAGAACTTGCAAACTGCACACAGGCAGTACCCAGAATTGAACCCAGGTCGCTGGAGCTGTGAGGCTGCAGTGCTGCACTGTGCCACTGTGCCATCCATATCCCTGTTACTACTGTCCCTTTTACTCCATGAGTTATAAATTTGCTCACAAGTCTGTTGTGTTGCATTGTATCAAACACCTTTTGAAAGGCAATAAAAGCAAAATACTGCAGATGCTGGAAAACTGAAATAAGTTCACGTTTCAGGTCAGTGACCTTTCAGATGCTGCCAGACCTTTTGAAAGTCCATGTACACCACATCAACAGCATTGCCCTCATCAACCCTCTCTGTTACCTCATCAAAAAAACTCCAGCAGCACAGTTAAACGGGATTTTCCCTTAAGAAATCTATGCTGCCTTTCTTGAATTAACCCACATTTGTCCAAGGGACTATTAATGTTGTCTCGAATTATTCTTTCGAGAAGTTTCCCCACCTTCGAAATTAAACTGACTGGGGAGTGGGACGAGGTGAGTTGCTCTGGCAGAGAGCCAGCACGGGTTCGACAGGCTGAATGGCCTGCTTCTATGCTGTAGCCATTCTATGATTTTATGATTCTAGCAGCAACTGTTGGTGGAGAGGCAGTGATGCAAGAATGTGTTGACAGAAAGGGGAAAGTCTGGGCTGGTGTGTGTTTGCAGCATTTGCAGCTTGTGTTCGGGTTTGTGAATAAAGGTGATTTGGAAGCTGTGTTCCTGATTGAAGTGTTGACTGGAAGCAAGAAGTTGATGTAAATAAAGAGTAAAATGTGTTAACACAAAGCGTTTTGTGATTGTGGGTAGCAGTAAATAATGTGTTGGTGAATTATTTGTGTTAATAAATTCCACTGCGCCCTCTGCTGTAGGCTGCTGTTTATATCCAGCTGTGTATTCATGCTGTGTGTTGGCCAGATAAAATGCTTGTTTCAACACTGTTTATAAAGAAATAGCATTGCACTCAAACAGTCCCAGACATAGCAACACACGTACAAAAGCAAAATACTGCGGATACTGGAAATCTGAAACATAAACAGAAAATGCTTGAAATGCTCAGTAGGTCTGGCAGCATCTGTGCAGAGAGAACAGTTAACATTTCAGGTCTGTTTCGTTAACTCATGTTAACTTTGTTTCTCTCTCCACAGATGCCGCCAGACCTACTGAGCATTTCCAACATTTTCTGTTTTTATTACAGCAACACAGGTGTTGGGAGGCTCAGCCTGGCTACACAATGTTACAAGGACGCTGAGTAACACCATCGACAATGGGACACAGAGAGAAAAACACAGAAACCCAAGAATAGACTATTAGGAAGCAGAAAGTGAGGGACAGACAGAGAGAGAGAGAGAGAATGAGACTGAGATAGAGAAACAGAGCACTTGTCTGAAATAAACACAAGAAATGCTGGAAATACCCAGCAGCTCTGGCAGCATCTGTGGAGAGAGAAACAGAGTTAACGTTTCAGGTAGTGACCCTTCTTCAGAACTGACAAATATTAGAAATGTAAAAGATTTGAAGCAAGTAAAGCAGGTGGGGGTGGGTGGGGGGGGGAGAGATAACAAAAGAGAAGGTGTTGATAGGACAAGGTCACAGAGAATAACTGACCAGAGGTCAGGGAACAAAGGCCAACCGTATGTTAATGGTGTGCTGAAAGACAAAGCATCAGTACAGAGAGGGTGTAAATAGACTGTAAAGCACAGAGCACTCCAAGCACAAGCATTAAAAAAATTAAAAAGCAGAAACAGTAGAAACAAACTAAACACACTAAAAAACCTAAAATAAAATAAGCAAATTAAAAAGAAAAAAAGGAAAAATAACTACACATAAAAAGGAGAGGGCGGGGGGAGTGTGTGGTGGGTGCTGTCATGCTCGGAAATTATTGAATTCAATGTTCAGTACAGGTTTTCCGTGTTATTGTTTTACTTTCTGTTACTCACCATCTCCTGACTGTGACCATTTGCCGTCGTTTTACATCTGCTGGTGGAGAGGAGGCGCTGCAGGAATGGTTTAACAAAGAGGAGAGACTGGGGTGAAACGTGTTTGCAGCTGGTGCAGCTTCTGTTCCTCTGCGCAACAAAGTGGTTTGTGAGACTTGTTGCTGATTGATGTGTTGAGTGGAAGAAAAAAGCTGATTGCAATAAAGCGTTTGAAGAAGCATGATGTGATTGTGGATAAACACTTGATGTTTTCAAAGGAAACAATTTGTGTTCCGACAAAACTTGAACAGCAGAGAATGGTTTCGATCCATCGACCTCTGGGTTATGGGCCCAGCACGCTTCCGCTGCGCCACTCTGCTACCGGATAATTTTAATTTCAATTGCCTATTAGTGAAATATGTTCAGTTCCCCAATTTCTTTTACAAAATAGGATTGTTGTCAGATTGCTCAACAACCCAGACTCAGCAACACACTCGCTGACCGACTCACCCTCACTGTACAATGGCACAAGGACATTGAGTAACAGCACCGACAATCAGGCAGGCAGAGAAAGACACACAGAAAACCAGGAAGAGATTTCAGGACCCAGAAAGGAACAGACAGAGAAAGTTACTGAGCAAACCAGCAAGAGACAGCGAAAGATGGATGATTTATGGAAACGTGTTCTCTGTTAAGATGTCCCCTGTGTTCTTTTAAAGATATTTCCTGCTGTGTAATAGAATATTTTCAGTGTTTTTTGTTTTAAGCTCTCCCTCTTGTCCTGGCCAGTATTTATCCCTCAATTTCACTAAAACAAGTGATTATCTGTTCATTATCACATTGATCTTCGTGGCAAATTGGATGCAGCATTTCCTACAACAGTGACTATGTATTAAACGTCCTTCACTGGCTGTCTGGGTCTTTCGGACAGCATGAGGCTGTGTGTGAGATCCCAGTCCAACCCACATTCCCTGTGTGAGAGCCCAGTCCACCCACATTCCCTGTGTGAGATCCCAGTCCATCCCACATTCCCTGTCTGAGATCACAATGCACCTGTGCACGATAAAAATTTGCTTCTTTTCTTTCTTACTGTATTCGCTGTTGTGTAAAGATGCTCTCTGGTATTATGTAAAATGGTTCCCTGTTGGGTAAGGATCTTCTCAGTTGTGTAAATATGATCCGTCTTGTGTAAAAGTGTTCCCGGTTGTTTAAATATGTTCCCTGCTCTGTAATGTAGAGCTGAGTCTGCACTAATGGAATTGCGACAGTATCTTCCAGTCTGATACTGTATGAGGGCTGGAATATGATCCAAAGCTCAGTCGATACAAATTGAATTGCTATTGTATCTTTCAGTTTCACAATCCGGGTGAGTTTTAAACTGAAATCTCAGTTTGTATCTCAGGTTATACTATCTTTTAGATTCTCTCAATCTGATAACGCACTTTAGACTTAGACTTATATAGAGTCATAGAGTTATACAGTACAGAAACAGGCCCTTCAGCCCATCGTGTCTGTGCTGGCCATCAAGCACCAAAGTATTCTAATCCCATTTTCCTGCACTTGGCCCGCAGCCTTGTATGCTATGACGTTTCAAGTGCTCATCTAAATGCTTCTTAAATGTTGTGAGGGTTCCTACCTCTACCACCCCTTCAGGCAGTGTGTTCAGATTCCAACCACCCTCTGGGTGAAAAACAATTTCCTCAAATTCCCCTCTAAACCTCTTTCCCTTTACCTTAACTCTTTGCCCCCTGGTTATTGACCCCTCCGCTAAGGGAAGAAGTCTCTTCCTATCTAACCTATCAATGCCCCTCATAATTTTGTTTACTTCAATGATGTCCCCCCTCAGCCTTCTCTGCTCTAAGGAAAACAACCCGAGCCTTTTCAGTTTCTCTTCATAGCAGAAATGCTCCAGCCCAGGCAACATCCTGGTGAATCTCCTCTGCACCCTCTCCAGTGCAATCACATCCTTCCTATAGTATGGTGTCCAGAACTGTACTCAGTACTCCAGCTGTGGCCTAACTAGCGTTTTATACAGCTCCATCATAACCTCCCTGCTCTTATGTTCTATGCCTCCGTTAATAAAGACAAGTACCCCATATGCTTTCCGAACCACCTCATCTACCGGTGCTGCTGCCTTCAGTGATCTATGGACAAGTACACCAAGGCCCCTCGGACCTTCTGTACTTCCTAGGGTGCCACCATCCATTGTCTATTCCCTTGCCTTGTTAGTCCTCCCAAAGTGCATCACCTCACACTTCTCAGGATGAAATTCCATTTGCCACTGCTCCATCCATCTTATCAGCCCATCGATACTGTCCTGTAACCTAAGGCTTTCCTCCTCACTCTTACAACATCACCAATTTTTGTGTCATCTGCGAATTTACTTATCATACCTGCTATATTCACGTCTAAATCATTAATAATTATGTATCTAATGTATATGTCAGGATGCACTATGGGAATTAATACTAAAACTTATAAAATCATAACGTGAGTAAATATTGAGCTGGTATTTAATTTGAACCTCAGATTATCTTATTGAGGTTAATTCTGTAACTTTGAAACAGGAACCATGTGTCAGTTCTATGTGTATTTAATTTGTAGCTGAGGTTGCTCTATTGTGGGATTGACACACTGATAATTTGATAGTGGGTGAGAATTTGGACTGGGATTTATGTATCTACCTGTCAGTGGTACTGAGTTATGGTAACAGGGAAACAACGTCTGTCTCTCCTGCTCTGTTGGATAGATGGATTGAAAATGTGTCTCTGGAACTATTTCTGCTGTCTGAGACTGTGGAACTGATGACCTGTCTGTGTCTCTGCGCTCTGTGAGTGATAATGTACGGACTGTGTGTGAGAAGGAGCTGGTGACACTCTTCCTTGTGACTTGGTGGAGGAAACATCCCATTTACTCTGGCTTCTTCATTTATTTTCCTGTTGAAACAAAAGCATGTTTTACAACTCAAGTACAGGTGAGGTGGAAGATACAAAGACCATCAGCTTAATGTCTCGATTAATAATCATGATGAACGGCCACAAAGGAACCCCAGGGATACAAACATTATCAAATGTTTGACTCCACTGCAGTACTGCAGCACTCAGGGTCTGTATCCTTGGTGTATTGGGCGCTATGACAACAACGTAATGATATGTAGACAGAGCCCAAACCCTGCACTGCTCCATGAATGGAAATATCCGATGGAGCAGCGACATTTGCACTGGTCAGATTTCCATTTATTGCTCCCATGGCATTAACCTGTTTAAAATGAGCCTGTCTTAGTTCTCACCTGGCGACTTACAGATGCTCTTTGTATAACTCCCCACACTCTTCCTGTCTGGCTCTGTTTCCACTCTTCACTGTCAAATAGCAACAAACCGGCTGAGATTGGAACTAAACCAGGAATATTCACTGCTGGTCTGGGGAGAGGAAGCAGCATTGAATTTCAATAACAAATTCTTCCCATTCTGTCTCCATCCCTTTGTTCACACAGCCCGAGAATGGTCTCTCCCTTCCCCCACTCACTCCATGTTCCGAGACCAGTTCCTGCTCCATTCAGCCTCTTACAAACAGCCCCCGCCTCTCCCTGAACTTACCCCGGACTCGATGCTGATCTCTGAGTCTATCTGCGGACACGCTCCCAAAGCGATGTGCTGCTGGAAGGAGGCTGCTGTTTGCTCCCTTCCCCCGGGACCTGGATCTCTCCATTGGCGGCTGGGGGAGGGGAGCGCAGGCGCAGATTTCTGCAACAATTCCGCAAACAGAAACAAGGAAAATTTGGGGCAAACAATGAGTCCATTCGGCCCATCCTCTCCACGCCAGCGCAAAGAGAGCGATTCAGCCTCATCCCATAGTTGTTATTATTCGACAGTGAAGTGTGGAAACAGAAGCGGACAGTCAGGATGTGGGGAGTTACACAAAGAGAATCTATTATAGGCACCAGGTGAGAAGTGTGAAGGACAAATTTTAAACAGCGGCTGTTTGGTTTCGCTTGAACAGTTAGACCATGGGAGCGGGAACTGGAAATCTGACCTGAGTAAAAGTCCCTGTTCCGTCGGTCAGTCCCATTCATGGCCCAGTGGATTGTTTCTGGATGTCATTAAATTGTTGTAAAATGGCCAAAGCCCCTGGTATGCAGTAGCTGGGGGCTGCAGGACTCCAGTGGAATCAGACACTGACTCTGTTTGTATTGCTGGGTTTCCTTTGTGATTGTTCATAATGATTATTCATTGAAAAATTGTTTTGGTCACTTTTGTATCTTCTACCACATCTCTTCCTGAATTATAATAAATACATCTCCTTTCTACAGGCAAATACTTGAAGGAAGTAAAATAAATGTAATGATTCCTCGACACAAGGGGAAGTGCAGCCAGCTCCTCACACACAGTAAGTACAGTATCACTCACAGAGAGCCGAGACATCAGTTCCACAATCACCGACAGCAGAAGTAGTCAGGCCGGCACTGATCCCAAGTTCCAGAGACATTTACTCAATCCAACAGTCACACAGAGCAGGAAAGACTGAAGTTGTTTCCATTTCACCCCAACTCCGTCCCACTGACAGGTAGATACATCAATCCCAGTCCAAAATCACACCCAACATCAGATTGCAAGGCATTGTGTCACTCTCACAAGAGAGCAGCCTGAACTACAAATTCAATGTCAGATGGAACAGACAAACAGTACCTGATTGTAAAATACAGAATTAATCTCAATAATGTACCCAGACTGCAGACTGAGCTACATGTTACACACCACTCCACAAATCTCACAAATGGTCAGAGTGGAAGACACAGTGTTCATTCCATTACTGCAAACTGAATGAACCTGATCTTACAAACAACAGATTATAAGATGAAAGGCCACAGACCTGAGAAATTAACTCTGCTTCTCTCTCAACATATGCTGCCTGACGTGCTGGGTATTTTCAGTATTTTATGTTTTTATTTCAGATTTCCAGCATCTGCAGAATTTTGCTTTTATTTTAGGGTTCAAGAAACATTGCATTGTGAGGTGAGAGTGACTGCCCTTGACATCAAGGCAGCCATGGACCTTGCATAGCATCAAAGAGCCCTAGCAAAACTGGAGTCAATGGGAATTAGGGGAAAAACATTTTTTTTAAAAAAGGAAGTTAATACCAAGCATAAAGGAAGATGGCTGTGGTTGTTCAGGTCAATCATCTCACTCCCAGGACATCACTGCAGTAGTTCCTCAGGGTATTGTCCAAACACCAACCATCTTCAGCTGCTTCATTAATGACCTTCCCTCCATCAAAAGGCGAGAAGTGGGGATGTTGGCTGATGATTGCACAATGTTCAGCACCATTCATGACTCCTCAGATACTGAAGCAGCCCGTGTCCCGATGTAGCAAGACCTGGACAACATCCAGGCTTGGGCTGATACCTGGCAAGTAACATTCGTGCCACATAAATGCCAGGCAATGATCATCTCAAACAAGAGAGAATCTAATCATCTCCCCTTGATGTTCAATGACATTGCCATTGCTGAATCCCCCACTATTAACATCTTGGGGATACCATTGACCAGAAACTTAATTATACCAGCCACATAAATGCTGTGGCTGTAAGAGCAGGTCAGAGGCTAGGAATTCTTCAGCAAGTAACTCACCTCCTGTCTCCTCAATACCTGCCCACTATTTACAAGGCACAAGTCAGAAGTGTGATCAAATATTCTCCCCTTGCGTGGATGAATGCAGCTTTAACAACACTCAAGAAGCTCGACGCCATCCAGGACAAATTAGCCCGCTTGATTGGCATCGCATCCGCCACCTTAAATATTCACTCCCATTACCACTGATGCACAGTGACAGCAGTGTGTACCATCTACAAGCTGCACTGCAACAACTCACCAAGGCTTCCTGGACAGTACCTTCCAAACCCGCCACCTCTACCACCTAAAAGGACAAGGGCAGCAGACACATTGGAAAACCACCATCTGAAAGTTTCCCTCCAAGCCACACACCATCCTGACTTGGAACTAAATTGCCAATCCTTCACTGTCACTGGGTCAAAATCCTGGTACTCCCTTCCAAACAGCGCTTTGGTTGTACCGACACAGCAAGGACTGCAGTGGTTCAAGAAGGCAGCTCACCACCACTATATCAAGGACAATAAGGAATGGACAATAAATGCTGGCCTGGCCAATGATGCCCACAACCTATGAGCAAATGAAAGAAAGGTAAGGAAATGGTGAAGGGCTTTGATAGGGTACACGGAGATATGTTTCTACTTGTGTTGGTGTCCGAAACAAGAGCCAAAAATATAAAATCATCATTAATAAAACCATTGAGGAATTCTTGAAAACCCTATTTATGTAGTGAGTGGTGAGTGGAATCTGGAATTTGCTTTCACAAGGAGAGGCTGCGGCGGATAGTATTGACACATTTAAGGGGAGGTGGAACACGTGTATGGGGAGAAAGGAATTGTGGGATACACACATTGGGCTTTATTTTTCTTTCATTCATTCATATAAAGCAGGATGGCTGGAAATATGTGTAGAGCATAGAGCAGTTGGGATGTTCCCAGTGCAGTGTTTTGTCTGGATGGATCTGCCCAGAACACTTGTGTTGCAGGAGCTGGGAGCTTCAGTACTTCAGTGGAGGCAGACACTGACACTGGTTTTCATTTGTGGCTATTATTAATGATTATTCGTTGAAAGATTAAATTGATCACTTTGATATTTTACACCTCACCTGTTCTTGAGTTATAAGATATACTTTTTCTTCTTCCAGGCAAATACTTGAAGGAATCATGATGAATGTGATGGTTGCTGCACTCGAGGCACAAGGAACAGTGCAGCCAGCTCCTCTCACACACAGTAGGTACATTATCACTCAGAATGCAGAGCCACAGTTGGTTCATCAGTTCCACAGTGTCAGACTGCAGAAGTAGTCAGGCCCACATTGATCCCACGTTCCAGAGACATTATTTCAATCCAAGAATCAAACAAAGCAGGAGAGAAAGAAGTTGTTTCCATTTCACCCCAATTCAGTCCCACTGACAGTCAGATACATCAATCCCAGGTCAAAATCACACCCACTAGCAGATTAAAATGTAATGTGTCAATCTAAATATAATGCAGACTTAGCTATCAATTAAATATCAGATAGAATTGGCACATGGTACTGATTGGATGACACAGAATCTAACCTAATGGAATACCCTGACATTTAAATTAAATACCATAGGCAAAGTTCACATCGATTGATTGTAAAGGATGTTTAAACATCCCCATAGTGTACCTTAAGATACAAGTTACATACAAGTCCAACATTCATTACAGTGAAATATTTAAAGCTGCTGAAAGATATTGTAACCTGAGACACAAATTAGATGCCAGTTCAGAACTCACCCACACTGTAAAATTGGAAGATACAGAATCAATTCCATTAGATCTAAACATTATATACCATTCTAAAAACTCAAACAATATCAAACTGAAATACAGTATTGATTCCATTCATATAGATTGATCTAAACAATACCAGTGCAAAAATCACATGCAGTATCAGATTGAGCAATGCTGATATGAAGTCTAAACTGTGATGTAAATTAGATGCCAGTGCAGAACTTACCCAGACTGCGGAATTGAAAAATACAGTAGACTGAGATACGGATTATTTACCAGCCAAAAACATCTCATACATTATCAGAGTGAAATAGATTATCAATTCATTTGTGTAGACTGAGCTCCACATTACAAACCAGTATAAAAAAATCTCATATCAGGTTGTTTTAGTTATTATGCTACAAGACTAATAATCCAGAAGTCTCGACTAATGATCCAGAGACATGAGTTCAAATTCGACGACAGAATCTGAGTAATTTAATTTCAGTTAATTAAAAAAATCTGGAATTAAAAAATCTAGTATCAATACTAGTGACCTTGGAACTACTAGATTGTTGCAAGAAAACCAATCAGATCCAGGAATGTCCTTAAGAGAAGGAAATCTGCCATTCTGACCCAATCTGGCCGATAAGTGATTCCAGACCCACAGGAATGTGATTCAATCTTAACTGTCCTCTGAAATGGCCCAGTAAACCACTCAGCATAAGTGTAAGAGTAATTACTGATGGGCAATAAATACTGACCTTGCCAGCGATGTCAACATCCTGTGAATGAATAAACAAGCAGTATCAGACTGAGAAATAACATTATATATTCCATTGGAACAGACTGAAGTACAGATAACATAGCACGCCATAAATCTATAGTGTTCGAATGAAAGATACTGTCTCAATTATTTATTGCAGCCTGAGCTACACATTACATACCTATTTTTCTTTTTTAGAATTAGAACATTACAGCGCAGTCCAGGCCCTTCAGCCCTCGATGTTGCGCCGACCTGTGAAACCTTCTGACCTACACTATTCCATTTTCATCCATATGTCTATCCAATGACCACTTAAATTTCCTTAAAGTTGGTGAGTCTACTACTGCTGCAGGCAGGGTGTTCCACGCCCCTACTACTCTCTGAGTAAAGAAACTACCTCTGACATCTGTCCTATATCTATCACCACTCAACTTAAAGCTATGTCTCCTCGTGTTTGCCATCACCATCCGAGGAAAAAGACGCTCACTATTCACCCTATCTAACCCTCTGATTATCTTATATGTCTCTATTAAGTCACCTCTCCTCCTCCTTCTCTCCAACGAAAACAATCTCAAGTCCCTCAGCCTTTCCTCGTAAGACCTTCCCTCCATACCAGGCAACATCCTAGTAAATCTCCTCTGCACCCTTTCCAAAGCTTCCACATCCTTCCTATAATGCGGTGACCAGAACTGCACGCAATACACCAGGTGCGGTCTTGCAGAGTTTTGTACAGCTGCAGCATGACCTCGTGGCTCCGAAACTCGATCCCCCTACTAATAACAGCTAACACACCATATGCCTTCTTAACAGCCCTATTAACCTGGGTAGCAATTTTCCGGGATTTATGTACCTGGACACCAAGATCTCTCTGTTCATCTACACTACCAAGAATCTTCCCATTAGCCCAGTACTCTGCATTCCTGTTACTCCTTCCAAAGTGAATCACCTCACACATTTCCGCATTAAACTCCATTTGCCATCTCTCAGCCCAGCTCTGCAGCCTATCTATGTCCCTCTGTACCCTACAACATCCTTCGGAACTATCCACAACTCCACCGACCTTTGTGTCATCCGCAAATTTACTAACCCACCCTTCTACACCCTCATCCAAGTCATTTATAAAAATGACAAACAGCAGTGGCCCCAAAACAGATCCTTGCGGTACACCACTAGTAACTAAACTCCAGGATGAACATTTGCCATCAGCCACCATCCTCTGTCTTCTTTCAGCTAGCCAATTTCTGATCCAAATCTCTAAATCACTTTCAACCCCATACTTCCGTATTTTCTGCAATAGCCTACCGTGGGGAACCTTATCAAACACCTTACTGAAATCCATATACACCACATCCACTGCTTTACCCTCATCCACCTGTTTGGTCACCTTCTCGAAAAACTCAATACTGTTTGTGAGGCACGACCTACCCTTCACAAAACCGTGCTGACTATCGCGAATGAACTTATTCTTTTCAAGATGATTATAAATCCTGTCTCTTATAACCTTTTTCAACATTTTACCCACAACCGATTTAAGGTTCACCGGTCTATAATTACCAGGGCTGTCTCTACTCCCCTTCTTGAACAAGGGGACAACATTTGCTATCCTCCAGTCTTCCGGCACTATTCCTGTCGACAATGACGACAGAAAGATCAAGGACAAAGGCTCTGCAATCTCCTCCCTAGCTTCCCAGAGAATCCTCGGATATATCCCATCTGGCCCAGGGGACTTATCCATTTTCACACTCTCCAAAATTGCTAACACCTCCTCCTTGTGAACCTCAATCCCATCTAGCCTAGTCGCCTGAATCTCAGTATTCTCCTCGACAACATTTTCTTTCTCTACTGTAAATACTGATGAAAAATATTCATTTAACGCTTCCCCTATCTCCTCTGATTCCACACACAACTTCCCACTACTATCCTTGATTGGCCCTAATCTAACTCTAGTCATTCTTTGATTCCTGATATACCAATAGAAACCCTTAGGGTTTTCCCTGATCCTATCCGCCAATGACTTCTCGTGTCCTCTCCTTGCTCTTCTTTGCTCTCCCTTTAGATCCTTCCTGGCTAGCCTGTGACACTCAAGCGCCCTAACTGAGCCTTCACATCTCCTCCGAACATAAGCCTTCTTCTTCCTCTTGACATGCGCTTCAACTTCTTTAGTAAACCACGGCTCCCTCGCTCGACAACTTCCTCTCTGCCTCACAGGTACATACTTATCAAGGACACACAGTAGCTGCTCCTTGAATAAGCTCCACATTTCGATTGTTCCCATCCCCTGCAGTTTCCTTCCCCATCCTACACATCCTAAATCTTGCCTAATCGCATCATAATTTCCTTTCCCCCAGCTATAATTCTTGCCCTGCGGTATATACCTGTCCCTGCCCATCGCTAAGGTAAACCTAACCGAGTTGTGATCACTATCACCAAAGTGCTCACCTACATCTAAATCTAACACCTGGCCGGGTTCATTACCCAGTACCAAATCCAATGTGGCATCGTCTCTGGTTGGCCTGTCTACATACTGTGTCAGAAAACCCTCCTGCACACACTGGACAAAAACTGACCCATCTAAAGTACTCAAACTATAGTATTTCCAGTCGATATTTGGAAAGTTAAAGTTCCCCATAACAACTACCCTGTTACTCTCGCCCCTGTCGAGAATCATCTTCGCTATCCTTTCCTCTACATCTCTGGAACTATTCGGAGGTCTGTAAAAGACTCCCAACAGGGTGACCTCACCTCTCCTGTTTCTAAACTTGGCCCATACTACCTCAGTAGACGAGTCCTCAAACGTCCTTTCTGTCGCTGTAATACTCTCCTTGATTAACAATGCCACCCCCCCACTCTTTTACCATCTTCTCTGTTCTTACTGAAACATCTAAATCCCGCAACCTGCAACATCCATTCCTGCCCCTGCTCTCGCCATGTCTCCAAAATGGCCACTACATCGAGATCCCAGGTACCAACCCATGCTGCAAGCTCACCCACCTTATTCCGGATGCTCCTGGCGTTGAAGTAGACACTCTTTAAACCAGGTTCTTGCTTGCCAGTGCCCTCTTGCGTCCTTGTAACCTTATCCCTGACCTCACTACTCTCAACATCCTGTACACTGGAACAACAATTTAGGTTCCCATTCCCCTGCTGAATTAGTTTAAACCCCCCCCCCCCCGAAGAGCACTAGCAAATCTCCCCCCCAGGATATTGGTACCCCTCTGGTTCAGGTGAAGACCATCCTGTTTGTAGAGGTCCCACCTACCCCAGAAAGAGCCCCAATTATCCAGGAAACCAAAACCCTCCCTCCTACACCATCCCTGCTGCCACGTGTTCAACTCCTCTCTCTCCCTATTCCTCGCTTCGCTATCACGTGGCACGGGCAACAACCCAGAGATAACAGCTCTGTTTGTTCTCGCTCTAAGCTTCCACCCTAGCTCCCTGAATTTCTGCCTTAAATCCCCATCTCTCTTCCTACCTATGTCGTTGGTGCCTATGTGGACCACGACTTGGGTCTGCTCCCCCTCCCCCCTAAGGATCCCAAAAACACGTTCCGAGACATCACTATCTAAAATCGCATACAGTTTCAGACTGAGATACAGTATTTATTCCATTACTGCAAACTGAGCTACTTGTTCCACAGGAGTTCTAAATACTGAACAAGTCTGGTCTCTTTTGTTTGGAAAAGAGGAAGCTGAATGATCACCTAATAGAAGCACTGAATTACATGAAAGGATTTGATAGGGTAGAGGTAGAGATATTTCCCATTTGTGGTGGAGTCAAAAGCTGTAAATATGAAATAGTCAGGAATAAATCAAATAATTAATTCAGGAGAAACTTCTTTACCCTGCTTTAGACCTGGTTCGAATCTGGAACATGCAGCACTTGGGTTGATGAGAATTGTTACATTTAACATCAAATTAAATGATTGATAAATTAAATATGAGGCAGAAAAGATTTGAGGGATTTGCAGATACAATTAGAGGAGGTAAGGTGGGAGGAGGCTCATGTGGAACCACCAGCACTTGGGCAGAATAGCTTGTCTCTGTGTTGTAAATTCTATGTAATTGTGTGTCGGATGAATTCTGAACTACAAACTATCCCAGAGATTAATGATTTCTGAATGCATCCCACACATAGAGTACCAGAGACTGACAGACACTGAACAAAACTCACACTCATAGGCAGTAACAGAAACTGACAGATGTTAAATGAGCCCAGATTCAAAGGTTTACAGTGGCAGAGAGGTACAACAGCAATCCTACTCTCACACACAGTACCAGAGGCTGACTGATACAGAATGAATCACACAGTTACATACTGCAACAGAGACTTATTGGCAGTGTCTGAATCCTAAGCTCACAAACAGAATTAGAGACTGACTGACGGCAGCATGAATTCCACATTCTCTTTCAGTAACGGAAACTGACAGATTGCCACAGATAAAGAATGATTCTTACTCTAAGGTACGGGACAACAGGCTCACTTATTTGGAACAGGGTCATCACTAACGTTTGGGCTAACTAAATGCAATAACAGCTCGTCTTGTTTCTTAGTATTTCTAAATCCCATCTGTCCAACAAAAGCTGAACAATTATTGCAGGTTGTGTCTGACTGTCTGATCTGTAAACTGCACTATATCACAAATTGCTGACGTTTTCTAGCTAAAAGTGAGAAATGCAACATAAGGGCAGAAATTGACATGGTCTGTCAGCGTGAAAGAAGCAGGTAATGTGAGGTAATAGATTTTTGTCTGTAAGTGCTGCACTGATATTGCTTCATATATTTATATTGAAAATGAAGATAAGTGATTCGTAATAAAGGTTGTCTTCATTGACCCGATGATTTTAAATGTGCCCTGTTATATTTTACCAGTATTTACCATTGACCAGTATTTCTGTCTGTTTTTTCAGGATAGTATTTGCATTACTTCAAATAAAGAAAACATGACTACACAAAGAACTGAGCAGAATGCTGAAAGTTTCACAGCAAACAGTTAAAATAGAAAGCGATGAAATACAGAAAGATAAAAGCTAAAATACTGAAAACACTCAGCCAGTCCGGAAACAACTGTGGAGAAGTGAAGCTCGGGTTAATGGTCCAGTTCTGCGACCCTTCAATAAACCTGAAAGGTTGCTTCTACCTTCTTCTCTCCACAGATGCTGCGGGAAGTGCTGAGTGTTTCCAGAATCTTCTGTTATTATCCAGATTTCCAGTGTGTGCAAAAAGTCTCTTTTTGAATAAAATATTCCCTGGGAAGGAATTGTAAGATTTAGGTTCTGTGTTCACAGATACACAAAGAAGCGGGTCGAGCTCATAATGTCAAGCTCATAATAGTTTATTAAGAAGCAACAGTTTAAATATAATATTAAGAAGTAGCAGTTTATATATGAACAGTTTAATTATGGTAATGCATAAGCTAAACAGACAGAAAAGACAAACGACCCGTAACAGATTGAATGGATGACCGGTCCCGGATCATACAGTGGGGAAGAACAGTGTTGACAGTCTCCCCGACGATGAGGCAGGTGAGGTGTTGGTGTCCTCAGTCTTCTTGAGCCAACCAAAGTGTCAATCTGAAGGCGACTCTTTCCCTCCCGAGCACCAAAAAAAGTGGCTCAGCTTCGAGAGGCCGGAATGTGAGAAACTGCTGAGAATAAGGGACCCTCGCAGCCAGGACACATTTCCCGGTGGATTTTCCAATAGAAACTGGGACTGGAGAGAGTCTTTGGGAAATGGAATTCCTGAATGTAGTGAAGGAGTTGGTGATTGGTTTGTAGATGTTAAATCTGATTGGATGGCTGAAGAGACCAATTGTAGTATTACAATATAAAACCGTTGTGACATCATTGCCAATCGCCCAATCACAATCCTAACTTTCTCCCATCCCTCATTAGCATAGAGCTGTGGGATTGTCTATTTAATCCGCACTCGGAAGGGGTTTGGTTTATTTCTGTGTCTGAAATTGAATCTGAAAATGCCTGAAGAGAAGGCATCATCACCCTCATTTACAAGCAGAAGGGGGAGAGGGCAGAAATCAGAAATTGGCGGCCCATCTCACTGCTGAATGTTGATTACAAGATTCTGTCCAAAGTCATAGCCAGTCGAGTCAAGTCTGTTCTGGAGTTGGTAATTCACCCCGATCAGACCTGTACTGTACCCGGCAGGAAGATCTCTGATAGTCTCGCGCTACTCAGGGATACGATCGCCAACGTACGGGACAGGAGGGTGGACACCTGCCTCATCAGCCTGGACCAGGAGAAGGCTTTTGACAGGATACCGCACACCTACATGATGGACGTGCTTTCCAAAATGGGGTTTGGGGAGGGAATCTGCAATTGGATCCAACTGCTCTACACAAACATCAGTAGCGCAGTCTCAATCAATGGGTGGGAATCTGAAACTTTCCCGATCAAATCTGGAGTCAGACAGGCCTGCCCTCTGTCCCCGGTCTTGTTTGTTTGCTGTATTGAACCCTTTGCTGAGTCTATTAGGAAGGATGCGAGCATAAGAGGGGTGACAATCCCAGGCAGCGGAGGCACTCAGGTCAAAACCTCCCTGTACATGGATGACGTCGCCGTTTTCTGCTCGGATCCGCTGTCCGTGCGCAGACTGATGAGCATCTGCGACCAGTTCGAACTGGCCTCGGGAGCCAAAGTTAACCACGGCAAGAGCGAGGCCATGTTCTTTGGCAACTGGGCTGACCGATCCTTTGTCCCCTTCACCGTCAGGTCAGACTACCTGAAGGTGCTGGGGATATGGTTCGGAAGGGCCGGGGCGTGCACCAAAACATGGGAGGAGCGAGTAGCCAAGGTACGACAAATGTTGGGCATGTGGGGGCAGCGATCTCTCTCCATTGTGGGTAAGAACCTGGTCATCAGGTGCGAGGCGCTCACGTTGTTGCTCTACGTGGCGCAGGTCTGGCCCAAACCCCACTCCTGCGCCGTGGCAGTCACCCGAGCCATTTTCCGCTTCGTCTGGGGATCTAAAATGGACCCGGTCCGAAGGGACACGATGTTCAAATCTCTGGACAAGGGCGGGAAAAATGTACCCAACGTGGCCCTCATCCTGATGACCACCTTCGTGTGTGGCTGCATCAAGCTGTGTGTAGATCCCCAGTACGCAAACTCCAAGTCTCAATACGTGCTGAGGTTCTATCTGTCCCCGGTGTTGCGAAGGATGGGCCTGGTCACATTGCCGCGGAACGCTCCATGCAGTTGGGCGGTGCCGTACCACCTATCCTTCGTGGAGCATTTTCTGCGGGAAAACACCTTTGACCACCGGTCCATCAGGCAGTGGTCTGCACGGAATGTCCTCAAGGCCCTACGGGAAAAGGAAACGGTGGATCATGTCGGATGGTTCCCCGAGCAGACTGTCAAAGTCATTTGGCGGAATGCCTCATCACCAGAACTTTCAAACAAGCACCAAGACTTAGCTTGGCTGGTGGTGAGAAGGGCCCTCCCCGTCAGATCCTTCCTGCACACCCGAAGTCTCGCCCCCTCCGCACAGTGCCCCCGCGTTGGCTGTGGTGGGGAAGAGACGGTCGCCCACCTCCTCCTGGAATGTGCCTTTGCAAAGCAGGTGTGGAAAGAGATGCAGTGGTTTTTGTCAAGGTTCATCCCAAGCAGCTCTGTAACACAGGAGTCTGTGCTCTCCAGGCTGTTCCCAGGGACGCACACCGAGACAAACATCAACTGCTGCTGGAGGACTATCAATTCGGTGAAAGACGCCCTTTGGTCTGCCCGAAACTTGCTGGTCTTCCAGTGCAAAGAGTTGTCCACCACCGAATGTTGCAGACTGGCACATTCCAAGGTCCAGGACTACATGCTGAGGGACGCACTAAAGCTTGGGGCAGCCGCAGCAAAGGCTCAATGGGGAAAGACCACAGTGTAAGGTTCCCCCACCAAGCTGGACTGAGGAGCTGGATCCATGGGAAACCCCTCGAACTGTATCGTTAATATTCTCAATTGCTGTAAATGTAAAACTGTAATTGGCATGACAATTGTGAAACGGAAGGGTTGGGAAGAAACTCATGACAGTATTGAAGGAAACTGATCTCCCTTGCAATGTTTGTATTTTTTGGTGCTGTTTGGAAACTGTTTGGCAATGTAATTTTTACAGATGTTTATGAATAAAGTATATTTTGGAAATAAAAAAAAAGAGAAGAAAACAGCTGCTAAGAAGGGCGCCAAGAATGCCTTAAATAAACCGTCAGCAAAGGGCGGCAAGAGGCGCAGAGAGGAAGGAGAGTTACTCCATCTACATCTACAAAGTGATGAAGCAGGTTCACCCCGACACCGGCATCTCCTCCAAGGCCATGAGCATCGTGAACTCGTTTGTGAACGATATTTTCGAGCGCATCGCGGGTGAGGCTTCCCGCCTGGCCCATTACAACAAGCGCAGCACCGTCAGCTCCCGGTAGATCCAGAATGCCCTGCGCCTGCTGCTGCACGGGGAGCTGGCCAAGCACGCCGTGTCGGAAGGGACAAAGGCGGTGACCAAGTACACCAGCTCCAAGTAAAACTGCACAATGGACTGAAAAACATCCCAAACACAACGGCTCTTTTAAGAGCCACCCACAATCTCTCTGAAAAAGCTACATCATCTCAATGGTATCGATTTGGTTTTTTTTATGAAGAGTCTGGAACTTTCTAATTGCCTTTGTGATCTCTGTTTTAACCCCATGGATTCTGGGTGATTCACTTTCTCTCTTGAGATCTTTGTGTCTCTACTTAATAATGCCGTGTAAATTAATTACTGATCACTGACCCCAAGTGCGCTTGGATCTCGGACGCGTTCATATTCGACCCCTTTCCTGTATCTCGTTAATAAAAGCTGACAGATCAGTTCTCAGTCACTTGTTTCCCTTGTTGAAGCTCGACCTCAATAATTAATAAGTACATTATCTGGAAACCCCGCTGTTGTAGGAACCCTCAGTCTCACATTTCAACACCTGACAGTAAAAATCTTCTCTCCGCTTTTGTCTCCCAAAAATAGGTTCAATCTAGAATCAGTGATGCGGTATCTTGACAAAGATTGATCTGAAATGTGTCAGCTTGCAGAATGCTGTGAATGAGACTTTCTGCCTCCGCTTCCAGACTGTTTCAAAAAGGACTGAGAATAAACCCGAATAGATACCGGATTGTAAAAGTGTATCTGGAACTTGTGACAAAGTGTAGAATAATACAAGAGGAGAAAGATTTTAAATTTTTTTGCTGTAAAATGAAATTGCCTGTTAATGCGATATTTTATATTGAAGCTGCTCCTTGTTTTACAGATATATTAGCGGGCTTTTCAAATTTAAAAAAATCGGTTGGAGTCTGACAATTTAGCGCCGTTATTTTCCACCGTTATTCAGTGTGGAATCTCCGGATTGGTGAATTAAGCAGCTCTGGGATTGGAAACATGAACCACATCATGAGATGCAGTAACAGAGTGACCAATCAGCAGCCTTCACCACTACCATCCCAGCCCAGAGGGACCAATGTCAGCGGATTTCAGCATTCTTTGTGAAAGTATTTGTGAGATTGTGGCCTGAGCAGACTGCCAAAGTCATTTGGCAGAATACCTCATCACCAGAACTTTCAAACAAGCACCAAGATGTAGCTTGGCTGGTGGTGAGAAGAGCCCTCCCCGTCAGATCCTTCCTGCACGCCCGGAGTCACACACCCTCTGCACGATGCCCTCGAAGTGGCTGTGGTGGGGAAGAGACAGTTGCCCATCCTCGTTCTGGAATGTGTCTTTGCAAAGCAGGTGTGGAAAGAGATGCAGTGGTTTTTGTTGAGGTTCATCCTTAGCACCTCTGTAACACAGGACTCTGTGCTCTGCGGGCTGTTCCCAGGGACGAACTCCGAGACAAACATCAACTGCTGCTGGAGAACTATCAATTCGGTGAAAGACACACTTTGGTCTGCCCGAAACTTTCTGGTCTTCCAGCGCAAAGAGTTGTCCAGGACCGAATGTTGCGGACTGGCACATTCCAAGGTCCAGGACTACGTGCTGAGGGACGCACTAAAGCTTGGGGCAGCCGCAGCAAAGGCTCAATGGGGAAAGATCACAGTGTAAGGTCCCCCCAGCAAAGTGAACGGAGGGGCTGGACCAATGGGAAACCCCTCAACTGTATCCAGAAAATATTTTGTTTGCTGTAAAATGTACGTAGCATGTAAAATGAAATGGAAGGGTTGTGAGGCAACTCACTCCTGTATTGAAAGAAACTAATCTCATTTGCACTCCTTGTATTTTTCGACTTTGTGCTTTTTGGAACTGTTTGGTAATCTATTTTTTTTAATAGTTTTTTATGAATAAAGTATACTTTGGAAATTTAAAAAAAGTGTCTGGAAGAGGGGCAGCCACTGCAAAGTCTCAATGAGGTATAAAAACTGTGTAAGGTTCTCCCACCAAAGTGAACTGAGGGGCTGGACCCATGGGAAGCCCCTCGGGCTGTATACACTGAATATGGGTTTGCTGCAAAATGGAAGGGTTGTGAGGAAACTCACTCCTGCATCAAAGAAAACTGATTTCCTTTGCACTTTTTGGGATGTCAACTTGGTGTTATTTTGAACTGTTTTGTACTGTATTTTTTTACAGATTTTTATGAATAAAGTATATTTTGGGGGAAAAGAGGAAGAGGAAAAGACCAGCGGGAAACCTCGGGCCAGGGCCAAGGCCAAGTCTCACTCCTCCCGTGCTGGACTGCAGTTCCCGGTGGGCCGTGTTCATAAGCTCCTGAGAAAGGGCAACTATGCTGAGCGTGTGGGTGCCGGAGCCCCGGTCTATCTGGCTGCTGTGCATGAGTATCTGACCACTGAAATCCTCGAGCTGGCCGGTAACTGGGCCCGGGACAACAAGAAGACCTGCATCATCCCCAGACACCTGCAACTGGCCGTCCGCTACGACGAGGAGCTCAACAAGCTGCTGGGAAGAGAGGCCATCGCTCAGGGCGGTGTGCTGCCTAATATCCAGGCCGTGCTGCTACCCAAGAAAACCAGCACTCAGAGATCCCAGAAAAAGTAAAGCGGCCAAAATGTCATCTAATAAACCAAAGACTCTTTTCAGAGCCACCCACAGTCTCTGTGAAAGGACTGGTTACTGTCAGAGGGAGTCAGAGATGGAGTTATTGTAATGGTGCATTGACCAGTTTCACATCTGTCCAGGTGTGTTTTCCGTTCCCTCTCTGGATTTCGCTCTGCTCCTCTGCTCACACATCCCCCTGCACCCTCCCCCCCCACCCCCAATTAAATGAAGAACTGAACTACATGATGTCAATCAACAATTTAATAAATGCCGCCACCTTCAATTTCATAAATTTGGAGACCCCCTCGGTGGATTAATGATAAGTGGTTTGGTGCTGATGAATTAATTTAATAATGGAAGTATCTGGGTCAATTCTGGTCTGTTTTTCATTGAGACAGTTTGAATTCTTTTTTTCTCTCCGGTGATCTGAGCGCCGCTTCTCAATGAGAATTTGCTCCCGGAACAAAGTGCAGGAAGGAAGAGGCCTTTCTCGGGCTGTGTGTGGACAAGGTAAGGGAGACAGAACGGGAAGATTCTGCTATTGAAAATCATTGTTGTTTTCTGTCCTCAAACCTGTAATGCACGTTCCTGGTTTGGCTTTAGTTTCACACTGTTTGTTGTTCTTGAACAGTGAATAGAGGAAATAGAGCCGGGCAGTAGGGATGTGGGCAGTTAAGCGAACAACAACTATTGCTGTCACTCGGTGAGAAGTATCGAGGAAATACTTTAAACAGCGGCTGTCGATTTCGGTTGAATGGTTGGTCCAATGAGAAACAAGGAAATGGCAGAGACTTTGAACAAGTATTTTAACTCAGTCTTCATGGTAGAAAACACTAAAAGCATCCAAAGAATAGTATAAAATCAAGGGGAAAAGGAGGGAAGGAACTTGAAACGATCATTGTCGCTGGAAAAAATGTATGAGGAAAACTAATGGGACTAAAATCTGACAGATCCCCTAGACCTGATGGCCTGCATCCCAGAGTTTAAAAGAAATGGCTCCAGCCATAGTGGATGCGTTGGTTGTAATCTTCGTCAATTCACGAGATTCTGGAACAGTGCCAGTGGATATTAAAACCACAAATGTAAAACCCCTATTCAAAAAGCAGGTAATGATAGGCCTGCTAGCCGAATGTCTGTCATTGGGAAAATGCTGGAATCCATGATTAAGTAAGTGGTAGCAGAACATTCAGAAAATTAAAGTACAATCATGCAGAGTCAACATGGATTTATGAAAGGGAAACCATGTTTGACAAAATTATTAGAGTTCTTTGAGGATGTAACAAGCAGGGTATATGAAGGGGAACCAGTAGATGTAGTGTATTTGGATTTTAAAGGCGTTCGATAAAGTGCCATGTAAAAGGTTACAACACAAGATAAGAGCTCATGGTGTTCAGGTGTAATATATTAGCACGGATAGAGGATTGGCTAACTAACAAGAAACAGAGAATTGGGTTAAATGGGTCATTTTTCAGGTTGGCAAACTAATTAGTGGGGTGCCACAGGGATTGGTGTTGGGGCCTCAACTACTTACAATCTATATTAATAACTTGGATGAAGGGATCGAGTGTATTGTAATCAAATTTGCTGGGGATACAAAGATAGGTGGGAAAGCAAGTTGTGAGGAGGACACAATGAGTTTGCAAAGGGATAAAGACAGGTTAAGTGTGTGGCCAAAAATTTGGCAATGAAGTATAATGTGGGAAAATGTGAGGTTATCCACTTTGGTATGACGTATAGAAAAGCAGAATATTATTTAATTAGAGAGAGAATGCAGAATACTGTGGTGCAGAGGGATCTGGGTGTCCTCATATATGAATCACAAAATGTTAGCATGAAAACACAGCAAGTAATTAGGAAGGCAAATGGAATGTTGGTGTTTATTTCAAGGGGGATGGAGTATAAATGTGCAGGTTGTTGGTTCGACCACACCTTGAGTGTTGCATGCAGTTTTGGTCTCCTTATTTAAGGAGAGATATATTTGCATTGGAGGTAGTTCATGCAAGTACCACTAGGTTGATTTCTGGGATAAAGGTGTTGTGTTATGTGGAAAGGTTGACCTGGTTGTGGTGCACTCATTGGAGTTTAGAAGAATGAGAGTCAATCTTATTGAAATACATAAGATTCTGAGGGGGCTTGACAAGGTATTTGCTGAAATGATGTTTCCCCTCATGAGGGAATCGAGAACTATGGGGGAACAGTTTCAAAATAAGGAGTCTCTCATTTTAGATGGAGTTGAGGAGGAATTTCTTCTCACAAAGGGCTGCTATTCTTTGGAATTATCTACCCAAGAGGATGGTGGAGGTTGGTCATTGAATATATTCAAGGTTGAGTGAGACTGACTTTTGATCTACAAGGGAATAATTGGTTATAGGGGCAGGCAGGATAGTGGAGTTGAGGCCATGATTTGATCTGCCATGATCTTATTGAATGGTGGAACAGGCTCGAGTGGCAGAATAGCCTAATCCTGCTCCTAGTTATTATGTTCTTATGCTATAATGCCAGATGGAAATAAAAAATATGACAGAGACTGCAATCTGAAGACAACAGAAGGCAGGTCCCTCCCTCTCTCACACACACACATGCAGAGTCCCAGAGACCCATGGGAGTAGTTCAACCCTCAAGACAGAAGACCAGCGAAACAAGTTTGAAAGTGTGCACTGGTCCCCAACAAGAACTGCAAGCCATAACAGCAATCAAAGACTTTACATCAAACCCAAAGCCAGCAACTGAACTCCAGCTATTGCTTCAAATCTTTTCCCCTTTTCCGTTTCTATTTGTGTGTCTGTTTATCACATATGTACGCTAGCGTGGTTGTGCTGCATATCTTTATTCATTTTAACTGAATTAGATTTTTAAGGTTAATAAACTTACACTGTTCTTTTTTAAATCTGAGAAAACATGCTTGGTTGATTTCTTTGCCATTAGAATTAGGGAGTAGTGAAGCTAAAACATGGTGTTTTAAAAAGTTAAACCCTGTTACAGGTAAGGAAGAGGCTGAGAGGGGGAGCCTTTCTCACCTGGTCGTAACAATGACTTTTCTAGCTTCTACCTCAATTGATCTTGAGTTACAGAGATATTTTTCTTTCTCTCTGTAGGCAAAAACTTGAAGGAACCTGAAGGAAGGTGGTGATTCCCCAGCACAAGGAAAAGTGCAGTCCACTCCTTCTAACACAGAGTAGGTACATTATCACACCCAGAGCACAGAGACACAGACAGGCCATGAGTTCCACAGGCACAGAGAGCAGAAGTAGTCAGACTCGCACTGATCCCAAGTTCCAGAGACACATTTTCAATCCAGCAGACAATCAAACAATGCAGGAGAGGCAGAAGTTGTTTCCAATTCACCCCAACTCAGTACTGCTGAAAGGTAGGTCTATCAATCTCAGTTCAAAATCACACCCACCATCAGATTAAAAGGCACCGGACTAATCCCACAAAAGTGCAGCCTAAGCTACAAATTAAATATCAGGTAGAGCAGCTGATGGAAAGGTACAGAATGAATCCTTAGATTCCTTAGAGGCGGCTCAGTGGCGCAGTGGTTAGCACCGCAGCCTCACAGCTCCAGCGACCCGGGTTCAATTCTGAGTACTGCCTGTGTAGAGTTTGCAAGTTCTCCCTTGTCTGCGTGGGTTTCCTCCGGGTGCTCCGGTTTCCTCCCACATGCCAAAGACTTGCAGGTTGATAGGTAAATTGGCCATTATAAAATTGCCCCTTGTGTAGGTAGGTGGTCGGGAAATGTTGGGATGTGGTAGGAATATGGAATTAGTGCAGGATTGGTATAAATGGGTGGTTGATGGTTGGCACACACTCGGTGGGCCGAAGGGCCTGTTTCAGTGCTGTATCTCTAAATAAATAAATAAAATAAATGTAGCCCACACTGCATACCCAGTGACAGATTACAATGTAGGACAAACATCTCATACAGTATCAAAAATAAAGTTATAGTATTATGTCAATTAGTGCACACTGCACTACTCATTTCATACCAGTCCAATAATCTCTGGAAGAGCTGTAACGAAATATAGAGTATCAATTCAATGATTCTAATTGTACTGAGCACACCATTTGTGAGTTTGAAACATTTGCCATCATTCACAAATGTGTTCAGAGTTACAGACTAAATATTAGTCCAAAACAGATAGCAATGAGGAAAAACCTCTTTACTCAGAGCGTTGTTAAACATTTGGAATTCTGTACCCCAGAGGGCTGTGGAAGCTCAGTCATTGAGTATGTTTAAAGCAGAGAGTGACAGATTTCTAAATACAAATGACATAAGGGGATATGAGGATAGTGTGTGAAAAAGGCATTGAAGTGGATGATCAGCCATGATCATCTTGAATGGCAGAGCATGCTCAATCGGCTGAATGTCCTGATCCTATGTTCCTAAAACTCTCACACCACAACTCAATAAAACACACAGTTAAAATGTGATCCATATTTTGAAATACAAATGAGGCAAGCAAATCGTGACACATCATGGCATTAAACAAATAGTTCTCAATACCATCACTGAGATACATTTAAGTGCAGGTACAGAGGAATCCTGCAACAGAATTTCATAGATACACAATGTATCACATTTGCAGACAATGGCAGTAGCTGAGAGATACAAAATTAATCCCACTGTAACTGACTGTCCCAGAAACAGATACATAAAAAATGAATTGTAACACACATTCAGTACCAGAGACTGCCAAATGCAGAATGAGCCCTGGATGTGCACATGCAGAGTGTACCAGAAATTGACTGATACTGAATGAGACCCAGACTCATATGCAGTACCAGAGACTAACAGCTGAAGAATAAATCCAACATTCACTTCCAGTACCAGAAAATAATATATGCATAACAGATATCACTCATGTACAGTAGCAGAGATTGACAAACAACAGAATGCAGCTTGACAGTAGCGAAGGTGCGAGAGCGAGCTTACAGCTGGGCAGTCAATTTCAGTGGAAGTTTAAAAGTTAATTCCCTTTTGTTTTCGGAGGACCAGGGGACTGCTGGGGAAGTAAAAACTATATATTTGGGTGGTTTATAATCTCTTTCTTTTAGTTTTGGTGACTGCAGCTTGACAGTAGCGAAGGTGCGAGAGCGGGCTTACAGCTGGGAAGTCAATTTCAATGGGAGTTTAAAAGTTAATTCCCTTTTGTTTTCGGAGGACCAGGGGACTGCTGGGTAAGTAAAAACTATATATTTGGGTGGTGGCTGTACCCGATACACTACACGTGTCGTGTCTCCCACCCACCCTCCTCCTCTAACAAAAAAAAAGGACTTCTCGGCCTTTTGGCTAAGATCAAGTGTAGTATCTGTTCTTATCAGTGCTTATTTGATTGAGAAGAGACCATGATCATTGCCTTTTGATCCTGGGGAAGCTTTGAGTAAAATGGCTATAACCAATTTTCGAGCTTCGGGCCAGGGAGTGCGGAACACCGTTCGGGTGGTCGTGAAGGACAAGGAAGGAGATGCACTGGTTCATCGCACCTTCTTCATCAAGGAAATTCTCTTCGATTGCTGCGTATTTCAAGCGACGGACGTCTTCTGCCTGCAGGATTTCCCCAGCAGTGGATACTTTGACGTGACGTTCCGGAACGTGGCGGGATGCATCAAGTTCCTGAAGGCGTTCAAGGAGAAAGGGGACCGGGCGCCACTGTCGATCCTCACAGCGGAGCCGCTCTTCACACTTCCGTCACAACGGGACCGGGTGGTGACAATTCACCTCGACAACCCCCATGTTCCGGTGGTGGATGTACTCACCTTTCTCGCCAGGTATGTCGAGGTGGCCAGCACTGATGTCAAGGACCCCTTTGGGATCTGGACCAGCAAGCGGCAGGTCAAGGTGACCTTGAACGTAGATCCCAGTGGAGCCATCATCCACCCTCCCTCCAGCTTCGCTATCGGGGGAAGTCGAGGCTTCTTGGTCTACGCTGGGCAGCCCAGAGTTTGCTGCACCTGTGGCAAATCTGGTCACATGGCAGCCAACTGCAGCACGGTTGTTTGCAAGAACTGCAAGGAGGAAGGCCATCAGACCAAGGACTGTAAGCAGACTAAGTGTTGCAACTTGTGCGGTGCGGCAGGCCATCTCTACAAGACCTGCCCCAAACGTTGCCTCAGCTATGCTCAGGCGGCAAGGTCCAAGGAAAGGCCGGGAGAAGGTTCGACGAAGGCGTCCGCTGTTCGAAAGGAGACCAGAAACCTTCTCCGCAGTGAGGAACTTCAACCTGAGAAGGAAGGGGAGGCAGCTGAAACCAACGACCCAGCACCTACCCAGCGCCCGGAAACCCCTCCTCCACAGACAGAATCAATGGAGGAGGAGGCAGCAGATGGACAAACAGGTCAGTGGCAAGTGGTCCAGAGGAAAACCACAAGGAAAAAACATCCCAAAGCCACCACCCAAACCAGTGGCAAGAGGAGGCTCTCTTCTGAATCAGACTGCAACAACTCCTCTTCACTGGACGGGGAAATTCTGGAACGACAGCCCCTTCAAAAGAGGTGGCAGAACTCCGAGATGGATGATAAAACATCCCAGCCCCCGGGCACTGGAAGCTGTGATGGGCCCGGCGTGCCCCAACCCCAATGCCCCACATGTAACGACGTGGCCAACGCATCTCAGCTCCGAGACACCGGGAGCAAAGACACGTCTGGCGCACCTGAGCTCCGGGAGACCGGGAGCTGTGATGTTTTCGAGGAGGAACAGATGGAAGCAGCTGAGGACAACCCAATCCTCTCTGCCTACAAGACCCCCCCGATGTCACCCGAGCGGCACAAACCCTGCATGAAAATTCAGGAGGGGATTCTGAGCCCAACCAACGTGAAACTGCTTGCGCACACGATGGGCATGCAGGAACATCCCGAAGGACTGGGACTAGCGAGGACGAATGGTATGGGAAGCAACAACTCATTTTTAGTAAAAAATGGGTGTACGAATTGCTTCCATTAATGTGCGTAGCATTAAATCTACTACGCGATGTGTTTCAACCTTGGATTACCTTGCCAAGGTCAAAGCTGACCTACTGTTTCTGCAGGAGTGTGGAATACCACACCTCAGCACCTACAGGCAGTGGTTGCGATGGTGGTCCCACTGGCCATCGATCTGGTCGGGGGGTAATGACTGCCGTTCCTCCGGCCTGGGTATTCTGCTGCGGGGAGGTAACTTCACCATCTCCGAAGTTAAGGAGGTGGTGGGCGGCCGCCTCCTCGTAGCAGACGTGATGTACAACAACGCTCCGCTCCGGTTGATCAACGTGTACGCACCGGTACAACGCAGCGAGCGGCTGACCGTCTTCCAGCAGCTCCCACTGCTGCTGGCGACGTCCAGGCCGGTCATCCTAGGCGGTGACTTCAACTGCATCATCGATGCGGCTGGACGATCCGGCAGTGACGACAGCAAACTGGACGCTACGTCCAGATTCCTAATAGAAACAGTTAAAGATGCCAAACTGCACGACGTCTTCAGCAAACCTGCAGACGGAGCGCAGCGCAGATACACATGGTCAAGATCGGACGGGTCTGCCCGTTCCAGGATTGACTTCCTGTTTGTGTCCCGTGCTGTCACGGTTGGATCCACCGACGTCAAGCCGGTGTTCTTCTCCGACCACTGCCTCTTACTGGCCGACTGTCACTGACAGGACGACCAGCGGGTTGGCAGAGGGACGTGGAAGCTCAATGCGACACTGCTGACCACAGAGAAAGTTGAGGAACTCAAAAGGGATTACAAAGGTTGGAGGACCGTGAAACCCCTCTTTGAGTCTCCAGTTCACTGGTGGGAAGCGATTAAGGAGAACATCAAGAGGTTCTTCATCCACAAAGGTGTTCAGAAGGCGAGAGAGAGACAGAGGGAACTGTCCCGACTCCAGAAAATTATGCAAAATCTACTCCGGTTGCAGTCAATGGGGGTCGAGGTCAAGGAGGACCTCCAAGAGGTGAAGAGCCAGCAGGCCTCGCTCTTTGCCAAGGAGGCCTCCAAGATCATCTTCCGGTCCAGAGTCCGCTCCATCGAGCAGGATGAGACGTGCTCGCGTTACTTCTTCCAAAAGGTACACAGAGAGAGCTCTTTTATCAGCAGCCTGAAGGAAGAAGATGGCTCGGTAACGTCTTCGCAGTCCGACATACTAAGGATCAGCAAATCCTTTTATGCTGGGCTGTATGACGCGAAGCCCACAGACAGCAGAGCCTCCCAGTCCTTCCTGTCATCTATCACAGAGGTCTTGGATGACAGCAGGACGGAGAGACTGGACAAGCCGCTAATTCTGGACGAGCTGACAAAGGCCGTCGAGTCTTTCGAGACGAGTAAAACTCCTGGGAGCGACGGCTTACCGGTCGAGTTGTACTCGGCCCTGTGGGACCGGGTCGGCTCGGACCTGCTGGAAGTATACGAGAGTATGCTCCTGGCCGGCAGCATGTCAGAATCCATGAGAAAAGGCATCATCACCCTCATTTACAAGCAGAAGGGGGAGAGGGCAGAAATCAGAAATTGGCGGCCCATCTCACTGCTTAATGTTGAGTACATGATTCTGTCCAAAGTCATAGCCAGTCGAGTCAAGTCTGCTCTGGAGTTGGTGATTCACCCCGATCAGACCTGTACTGTACCCGGCAGGAAGATCTCTGATAGTCTCGCGCTACTCAGGGATACGATCGCCTACGTACGGGACAGGAGGGTGGACACCTGCCTCATCAGCCTGGACCAGGAGAAGGCTTTTGACAGGATATCGCACACCTACATGATAGACGTGCTTTCCAAAATGGGGTTTGGGGAGGGAATCTGCAATTGGATCCAACTGCTCTCCACAAACATCAGGAGCGCAGTCTCAATCAACGGGTGGGAATTGGAAAGTTTCCCGATCAAATCTGGAGTCAGACAGGGCTGCCCTCTGTCCCCGGTCTTGTTTGTTTGCTGTATTGAACGCTTTGCTGAGTCTATTAGGAAGGATGCGAGCATAAGAGGGGTGACAATCCCAGGCAGCGGAGGCACTCAGGTCAAAACCTCCCTGTACATGGATGACGTCGCCGTTTTCTGCTCGGATCCGCTGTCCGTGCGCAGACTGATGAGCATCTGCGACCAGTTCGAACTGGCCTCGGGAGCCAAAGTTAACCACGGCAAGAGCGAGGCCATGTTCTTTGGCAACTGGGCTGACCGATCCTTTGTCCCCTTCACCGTCAGGTCAGACTACCTGAAGGTGCTGGGGATATGGTTCGGAAGGGCCGGGGCGTGCACCAAAACATGGGAGGAGCGATTATCCAAGGTACGACAAAAGTTGGGCATGTGGGGGCAGTGATCTCTCACCATTGTGGGTAAGAACCTGGTCATCAGGTGCGAGGCGCTCACGTTGTTGCTCTACGTGGAGCAGGTCTGGCCCATACCCCACTCCTGCGCCGTGGCAGTCACCCGAGCCATTTTCCGCTTCGTCTGGGGATCTAAAATGGACCGGGTCCGGAGGGACACGATGTTCAAATCTCTGGACAAGGGCGGGAAAAATGTACCCAACGCGGCCCTCATCCTGATGACCAGCTTCGTGTGCGGCTGCATCAAGCTGTGTGTCGATCCCCAGTACGCAAACTCCAAGTCTCACTACGTGCTGAGGTTCTATCTGTCCCCGGTGTTGCGAAGGATGGGCCTGGTCACATTGCCGCGGAACGCTCCGTGCAGTTGGGCCGTGCCGTACCACCTATCCTTCGTGGAGCAGTTTCTGCGGGAAAACACCTTTGACCACCGGTCCATCAGGCAGTGGTCTGCACGGAATGTCCTCAAGGCCCTACGGGAAAAGGAAACAGTGGATCATGTTGGATGGTTCCCCGAGCAGACCGTCAAAGTCATTTGGCGGAATGCCTCATCATCAGAACTTTCAAACAAGCACCAAGACGTAGCTTGGCTGGTGGTGAGAAGGGCCCTCCCCGTCAGATCCTTCCTGCACACCTGAAGTCTCGTCCCCTCCGCACAGTGCCCCCGCGTTGGCTGTGGTGGGGAAGAGACGGTCGCCAACCTCCTCCTGGAATGTGCCTTTGCAAAGAAGGTGTGGAAAGAGATGCAGTGGTTTTTGTCAAGGTTCATCCCAAGCAGCTCTGTAACACAGGAGTCTGTGCTCTCTGGGTTGTTCCCAGGGACGCACACCGAGACAAACATCAACTGCTGCTGGAGGACTATCAATTCGGTGAAAGACGCCCTTTGGTCTGCCCGAAACTTGCTGGTCTTCCAGCGCAAAGATTTGTCCACCACCGAATGTTGCAGACTGGCACATTCCAAGGTCCAGGACGACGTGCTGAGGGACGCACTAAAGCTTGGGGCAGCCGCAGCAAAGGCTCAATGGGGAAAGAGCACAGTGTAAGGTTCCCCCACCAAGCTTGACTGAGGGGCTGGATCCAAGGGAAACCCCTCGAACTGTGTCGTTAAAATTCTGAATTGCTGTAAATGTAAAACTGTAATTGACATGACAATTGTGAAACGGAAGGGTTGGGAAGAAACTCATGACAGTATTGAAGGAAACTGATCTCCCTTGCAATGTTTGTATTTTTTGGTACTGTTTGGCAATGTAATTTTTGCAGATTTTTATGAATAAAGTATATTTTGGAAATAAAAAAAAGGACTCTGTTGTGTTGATAAGGTAAGCTTTTTATTTAAGAAGTTCTGTCCGTTGGATTGCTAACCTAACAAGTTTTGACAGTTTTTTGGTTTTTCAGTAGATTTGTTGGGAATTTAGAATAGAGGGAATGGAAGTGAAGGCAGTTGTATGTTCCTCCTGCGGAATGTGGGAGGTCAGGGTCGCCAAGAGTGTCCCTGCTGACTGCATCTGCGGGAAGTGCACCCAACTCCAGCTCCTCGAGAACCGCGTTAGGGAATAGGAGCTGGAGCAGGATGAACTTCGGATCATTCAGGAGGCGGAGGGGGTAATTGAGAGGAGTTATGGGGAGGTAGTCACACCTCAGGTAACAGTAGGTAGATGGGTTACCGTCAGGGGAAGGAGAGGGAACCAGCAGGCAGTGCAGGGATCCCCTCTGGCCGTTTTCCTCAACAACAGGTATACCGTTTTGGATACTGTTGCGGGGGACGACTTACCAATGGTAAGCAATGGGGTACGGGTATCTGGCACAGAGTCTGTCCCTGTTGCACAGAAGGGAAGGGGGAAGAGGAGCAGAGCTTTAATCATTGGGGACTCCATAGTTAGGGGAACAGATAGGAGGTTCTGTGGGAATGAGAGAGAAGCACGGTTGGTATGTTGCCTCCCAGGTGCCAGGGTTCGTGATGTCTCGGATCGTGTTTTTGGGATTCTTAAGGGGGAGGGGGAGCAGCCCCAAGTCGTGGTCCACATAGGCACCAACGACATAGGTAGGAAGAGAGATGGGGATTTAAGGCAGACATTCAGGGAGCTAGGGTGGAAGCTTAGAGCGAGAAAAAACAGAGTTTTTATCTTTGGGTTGTTGCCCGTGCCACGTGATAGCGAAGCGAGGAATAGGGAGAGAGAGGAGTTGAACACGTGGCTGCAGGGATGGTGTAGGAGGGAGGGTTTTGGTTTCCTGGATAATTGGGGCTCTTTCTGGGGTAGGTGGGACCTCTACAAACAGGATGGTCTTCACCTGAACCAGAGGGGTACCAATATCCTGGGGGGGAGATTTGCTAGTGCTCTTCGGGGGGGGGGGTTTAAACTAATTCAGCAGGGGAATGGGAACCTAAAATGCAGTGCCAGTGTGCAGGATGTTGAGTAGTGAGGTCAGGGATAAGTTTACAAGGACGCAAGAGGGCACTGGCAAGCAAGAACCTGGTTTAAAGTGTGCCTACTTCAACGCCAGGAGCATCCGGAACAAGGTGGGTGAGCTTGCAGCATGGGTTGGTACCTGGGATCTCGATGTAGTGGCCATTTCAGAGACATGGGCAGAGCAGGGGCAGGAATGGATGTTGCAGGTTCCGGGATTTAGATGTTTCAGTAAGAACAGAGAAGATGGTAAAAGAGGTGCGGGGGGGGGGGGGGGGGGGTGTGGCATTGTTCATCAAGGAGTGTATTACAGCGACAGAAAGGACGTTTGAGGACTCGTCTACTGAGGTAGTATGGGCCGAGGTTAGAAACAGGAGAGGTGAGGTCACCCTGTTGGGAGTCTTTTCTCGACCTCCAAATAGTTCCAGAGATGTAGAGGAAAGGATAGCGAAGATGATTCTCGACAGGGGCGAGAGTAACAGGGTAGTTGTTATGGGGGACTTTAACTTTCCAAATATCGACTGGAAATACTATAGTTCGAGTACTTTAAATGGGTCAGTTTTTGTCCAGTGTGTGCAGGAGGGTTTTCTGACACAGTATGTAGACAGACCAACCAGGGCCGATGCCACATTGGATTTGGTACTGGGTAATGAACCAGGCCAGCTGTTAGATTTAGATGTAGGTGAGCACTTTGGTGATAGTGATCACAATTCGGTTAGGTTTACCTTAGCGATGGGCAGGGACAGGTATATACTGCAGGGCAAAAATTATAGCTGGGGGAAAGGAAATTATGATGCGATTAGGCAAGATTTAGAATGCGTAGGATGGGGAAGGAAACTGCAGGGGATGGGAACAATCGAAATGTGGAGCTTATTCAATGTGCAGCTACTGCGTGTCCTTGATAAGTATGTACCTGTCAGGCAGGGAGGAAGTTGTCGAGCGAGGGAGCCGTGGTTTACTAAAGAAGTTGAAGCGCTTGTCAAGAGGAAGAAGAAGGCTTATGTTCGGATGAGACGTGAAGGCTCAGTTAGGGCGCTTGAGAGTTACAAGCTAGCCAGGAAGGATCTAAAGGGAGAGCTAAGAAGAGCAAGGAGAGGACACGAGAAGTCATTGGCGGATAGGATCAGGGAACACCCTAAGGCTTTCTATAGGTATATCAGGAATAAAAGAATGACTAGAGTTAGATTAGGGCCAATCAAGGATCGTAGTGGGAAGTTGTGTGTGGAATCAGAGGAGGTAGGGGAAGTGTTAAATGAATATTTTGCGTCAGTATTTACAGTCGAGAAACAAAATGTTGTTGAGGAGAATACTGAGATTCAGGCTACTAGGCGAGATGGGGTTGAGGTTCACAAGGAGGAGGTGTTATCAATTTTGGAAAGTGTGAAAATAGATAATTCCCCTGGGCCAGATGGGATTTATCCTAGGATTCTCTGGGAAGCTAGGGAGGATAGTGCAGAGCCTTTGTCCTTGATCTTTGTCGTCATTGTCGACAGGAATAGTGCTGGAAGACTGGAGGATAGCAAATGTTGTCCCCTTTTTCAAGAAGGGGAGTAGAGACAGCTCTGGTTATTATAGACCTGTGAGCCTTACTTCGGTTGTGGGTAAAATGTTGGAAAAGGTTATAAGAGACAGGATTTATAATCATCTTGAAAAGAATAAGTTCATTAGCGATAGTCAGCACGGTTTTGTGAAGGGTAGGTCGTGCCTCACAAACCTTATTGAGTTTTTCGAGAAGGTGACCAAACAGGTGGATGAGGGTAAAGCAGTGGATGTGGTGTATATGGATTTCAGTAAGGCATTTGATAAGGTTCCCCACGGTAGGCTATTGCAGAAAATACGGAAGTATGGGGTTGAAGGTGATTTAGAGCTTTGGATCAGAAATTGGCTAGCTGAAAGAAGACAGAGGGTGGTGGTTGATGGCAAATGTTCATCCTGGAGTTTAGTTACTAGTGGTGTACCGGAAGGATCTGTTTTGGGGCCACTGCTGTTTGTTATTTTTATAAATGACCTGGAAGAGGATGTAGAAGGGTGGGTTAGTAAATTTGCGGATGACACGAAGGTCGGTGGAGTTGTGGATAGTGCCGAAGGATGTTGTAGGGTACAGAGGGACATAGATAGGCTGCAGAGCTGGGCTGAGAGATGGCAAATGGAGTTTAATGCTGAAAAGTGTGAGGTGATTCACTTTGGAAGGATTAACAGGAATGCAGAGTACTGGGCTAATGGGAAGATTCTTGGTAGTGTAGATGAACAGAGAGATCTTGGTGTCCAGGTGCATAAATCCCTGAAGGTTGCTACCCAGGTTAATAGGGCTGTTAAGAAGGCATATGGTGTGTTAGCTTTTATTAGTAGGGGGATCGAGTTTCGGAGCCACGAGGTCATGCTGCAGCTGTACAAAACTCTGGTGAGACCGCACCTGGAGTATTGCGTGCAGTTCTGGTCACTGCATTATAGGAAGGATGTGGAAGCTATGGAAAGGGTGCAGAGGAGATTTACTAGGATGTTGCCTGGTATGGAGGGAAGGTCTTACGAGGAAAGCCTGAGGGACTTGAGGTTGTTTTCGTTGGAGAGATGGAGGAGGAGAGGTGACTTAATCGAGACATATAAGATAATCAGAGGGTTGGATAGGGTGGATAGTGAGAGTCTTTTTCCTCGGATGGTGATGACAAACACGAGGGGACATTGCTTTAAGTTGAGGGGTGATAGATATAGGACAGATGTCAGAGGTAGTTTCTTTACTCAGAGTAGTAGGGGCGTGGAATGCCCTGCCTGCAACAGTAGTAGACTCGCCAACTGTAAGGGCATTTAAGTGGTCATTGGATAGACATATGGATGAAAATGGAATAGTGTAGGTCAGATGGTTTCACAGGTCGGCGCAACATCGAGGGCCGAAGGGCCTGTACTGCGCTGTAATGTTCTAATTCTAATTCTAAGAATGAATCCCTCAATCTCATTCAGTGTCAGATACTGACAGGTACAGAATTAATCCCACCCATACACACTGTACTCGGCACTGAAAGACATAGGAAGCATTGCACATTCACATACAAGAGCAAACATTGACAGATATTGGAGGAGTCACATGCTCACAGTCAGTACCAGATACTGTTGAAAAGAGAATTAATCCCACACTTGCATTCATTGCAAGAGACTGACAGTTACATAAAGGTTTTCCCACACTCACATAGAGTAACAGAGACTGACATGCAGAACTTGATCCACACCCATATATAGTACCAAAACCTGAAAGATATTGAGTCAATACCACAATCAGATACAGTGTCAAAGACTGACAGGCATATTATAGATAAAAGCAAAATACTGCGGATGCTGGAAATCTGAAACAAAAACAAGAAATGCTGGATTCACTCAGCAGGTCTGGCAGCATCTGTGGAAAGAGAAGCAGAGTTAACGTTTCGGGTCAGTGACCCTTCTTCGGAATTGAGTTCACTTCCATAGAATACCAGTTATTTACATGTGCAGAATGCATCTTGTTTCACATTCAGTCTGGATACTGACAGATACACAATGAATCACGACAATCATACTCAATACCAAGTTCAGACAAACACCATATATATCCCCCAATTATTCACAGTATCATAGACTGACAGACACAGAGTGAATCACAAAATCAATTAATTTCATAGACCAGCAGATAGAGATTTAATCTCACTGTCACGGAAAGAACCAGAGAGTGACAGATATACAATGAGACCCAAGCTCACATAAAGTGACACACATAATTAAAACCACGCACATACATAGTACCTTAGACTGACACATTGAGAATGAATCAAACACATTCTGACAATAAGATTGATGCATACACAATGAAACTCACACTCACATTTAGTTCCAGACAGTGACAGATACAGAATGATATCCACATTCAGCCACAGTAGCAGATAGATACAGAAGCTGCCCCACATTCCCAAACAACACTCATGAATGACATACAGAATGAATCAAACAATCACATTTAGTTCCATAGACTGACACTCAAATAATCTCACACTCAGACACAGTACCACAGATATATTTAGAATTAAATTCACTGTCAAAAAATGTACCAGAAAGTGTGGCAAAATTAATCTCATACAGTACAAAGGATGGATGGAATTTGTCCCACACTCAATGTAATGGGTTTTAAGTAAGTGAAGTGGGGTTGTCGGAGGGATGGGGGTGGAGGTGGGGAAGAGAACAAAATGGAAGGTATGTGTTAGGGCAGAGGGCAGGAGAGATTAACTGACAAATCGGTCATGCGGTAAAGGGAGAGTGCTAAGGTTGCAGTGAAAGGCAAAACATTAGTATAGAGAGAGTGTTAATGACAGAATAATGAACAGTTCTGTCCAAAAGCACAAACTTGAAAAATCAAGATTAAGGCAGACACATGGTGACAAAAAATGATAAAATAAAATAAAATAATCTAAAAGAGCCAGTCATGCTCTGAAATTAATGTACTCAATGTTCAGTCCGGAAGGCTGTTGAGTGTCTAATCAGAAAATGAGGTTCTGTTCCTGGAGCTTGCTTCACTGGAACACTGCAGCAGGCCGAGGACAGAAATGTGGGCATGAGAGCAGGGTGGTGAATTGAAATGGCAAGCAACCGGAAGCTTGGGTTTATGCTTGCGGACTGAGCAGAGATGTTCCGCAAAGCAGTCACCCAATCTATGTTTGATCTCCCCATTGTAGAGGTGGCTGCATTGTGAGCAGCGAATACAATGTATTAAATTGAAAGAAGTACAGGTAAATCGCTGCTTCACCTGGAAGGAGTGTTTGGGACCTTGGATGGTGAAGAGAGGGGAGGTAAAAGGACAGGATCTATGCCTCCTGCAATTACATGCAAAGATGTCATGGGAAGGGGACAAGGTGTCAGGGGTAATGCAGGAGTGGACTAGGGTGTCACGGAGGGAACGGTCCTTTGGATTGCTGACAGGGGAGGGAAGATTGGTTTGGTAATGGCATCACGCTGGAGGTGGCAGAAATGGTGGATAATGATCCTTTGGATGTGCAGGCAGGTCGGGTGGAATTTGATTGCAGTTCTGGGAGGGAGGAGAAGGGATGAGGGTGGAAGTTCAGGAAATTTGTCAGCCATGTTTGAGAGCCCTGTCAACCACAGCTGGGGGGAAATCCTCGGTTGAGGAAAAATGAAAACACATCAGAAGTGCTGTTGTCGAAGGTTGCATCATCAGAAATGATGTGTCTGAGATGGAAAAACTGAGAGAATGGAATGGAGTCCTTACAAGAAGAAGGGTGTGAGGAAGTGTAGACAAGGTAACTGTGGGAGTCAGTGGGCTTAGAATGAATATTAGTGGACAGCCTTATCCTCAGAGATGGAGACAGAGAAGTCACAAAGGGAAGGGAAGTGTCGGAGATAGATCATGTGAAGGTGAGGGAAGGGTGGAAATTGGAAACAAAGTTGATGAAGTTTTCCAGTTCGGGGCAGGAGCAGGAAATGACACTGACACAGTCATCATTCTACCGGAAAAAGAGCTGGCGGGTGGGGCCCTGAGTAGGACTGGAGAAAGGAATGTTTGACATACACCACAAAAAGACAGGCATAACTAGGACCTATGCGGGTATCCATAGCAAAGCCTTTTATGTTATTCTCTGAGTAACACACCTCCTGACTCACCAAACCGTGTCCACCATCTGCAAGGCACAAGTTAGGTGTGTAATGGAATACTCTCCACTTGCCTGGATGAATGCAGCTCCAACAACACTCTGGAAGCTCGACTCCATCCAGGACAAAGTAGTTCACTTGATCAACACCCCGTCCACCACCTTAAATATTCAATCCCTCCACCACTGGTGGACAGTGGCAGCAGCGTTTAACATCCTAGACAGCACCTTCCAAACACCCGACCTCTACCACCATTTTTTTACAAGATGCACTGCAGCAACGCACCAAGCGTCCTTCGACAGCACCTTCCAAACCCGCAACCTATACCAACTAGAAGACAAGGGCAGCAAATGCATGGAAACGCCACCAACTGCAAGTTCCCCCCAAGTCACACACTATCCTGACTTGGAACTATATCGCAGTTCCTTCACTGTCACTGGGTCAAAATCCTGCAACTCCCCTCCGAACAGCACTGTGAGTGTACCTACCTCACATGGACTGTAGTGGTTCAAGACAGCTCACCACCACCTTCTCAAGGGCAGTTAGAGATGGGCAATAAATACTGGCCTAGCCAGCGACGCCTACATCCCATGAATGAATTTTAAAAAGGTACACGCTGCTGCCACTGTGCATCAGTGGCGGAGGGAGTGAATGTTTGTGGATAGGGTGCCAATCAAGTGGGCTGTTTTGTCCTGGATGGTATCGAGCTTCTTGAGTGTTGTTGGAGCTGCACCTATCCAGCAAGTGGACAGTATTCCATCACACTCCTGACTTGTGCCTTGTCGATGGTGGACAGGCTTTGTGGAGTCAGGAGGTGAGTTAATTGCCGCAGGATTCCTAGCCTCTGACCTGCTCTTGTAGCCACAGTATTTTTTTGGCTACTCCAGTTCAATTTCTGGTCAATGGTAGCCCCTGGGATGTTGATAGTGGGGGATTCGGCGATGGTAATGCCATTGAATGTCAAGGGGAGATGGTTAGATTCTCTCTTGTTGGAGATGGTCATTGCCTGGCACTTGTGTGGCATGAATGTTACTTGCCACTTATCAGCCCAAGCCTGGATATAGTCCAGGTCTTGCTGCATTTCTACACAGACTGCTTCAGTGTCTGAGCAGTCATGATTGCTGCTGAACATTGTGCAATTATCAGCGAAAATCCCCACTTCTGACCTTCTGATTGAAGCAAGGTCATTGATGAAGCAGCTGAAGATGGTTGGACCTTGGACACGACCCTGAGGAACTCCTGCAGTGATGTCCTGTAGCTCAGATGATTGACCTCCAACAACCACAACCATCTTCCTTTGTGCTAGGTATGACTCCAACCAGCGGAGAGATTTCCCCCTGATTCCCTGGAAGGACAATAGCAGCAGATACATGGGAACACTGCAACCAGCAACCTCCCCTCCAAGCCACACAACATCGTGACTTGGATCTATTTTGCCGAGGGCATATCAAAATCCCGGAACTCCCTCCCTAATAGCACTGTGTGTGTACCTATAATATGTGGACTGCAGTGGTTCAAGTAGGCAGCTCACCAAAACCAGGGCAATTAGGGATGGGCAATAAATGATGGTCTTGCCAGCGATGCTTACATCCCATGAAAAAAATAACAAAAATGAAATGGAGTTAAAATCTCTATGAAAAAAATCTTTATAAAATTCTGCAATCAGTCCATGTGACCAGGAGATCCCCACCCCCTTCATTCCAGTTCCCGCTAATTTTACTTGCATTGATTCCACTTCATTGTCACACACGATTCTCTCATCCACCTTTAAACCCTCTTCAATAAAACCACTCACTTTCAATAATTTGCAAATGGATTCATTTGTACATAACCCCTAATAAATAGGAGATACTGGAACGGCTGGCTGTACTTCATGTTGATAAGTCATTAGGACTGGTTGGGATGCAACCAAGACTGCTGAGAGCTGTAAGGGTGGAAATTGCTAGAATCTTCTGATTTTTATTTTTTGGATTGACAGCTGCCAGCCATTTGTTTGTCCCAGGACACAATAACGAACTAAAATGAATCTGCACCGAGCAAATATTAACGTCCCACATCTGCAGGTTTCTTCCAAAACATCAGGAATTTCAGCCTCAATCCTCGGACCTTTTATGCTCTCTTCCATTGATATTTTGTCCCCTGATTAAAATTGATCCTGGGAAGTCTGTCCTCTGAGCGGCCTGGCACTCCGAGTTCCTCAGCAGACATCCGGTTGCTGTCGGTGGACCAAAAGAGCCCGAAACCCCGAGAAGAAACGTCTCCCAGGGCCCTCCGTGTGTGTCTCCATTGGACCATGCAGCCACTACCTGTATAATGGATAGCAATGGTGAGGAGTATGAGTTATTTCAGTGCCTGCGTTCTGTGGAAATTGAGGATTAAAGATTAAAAATAATTAAAATCACTGAATAGATCTTCTGTGAGCAGGACTTAAACCAAACTGGGATAAGTCCAGTGGATTTCAATGTTGAAATCTTTAACCACTGGACCTTGGCAGCTGAAATCACACCCCTTTTATACAGACCGAGAATCATCCTACACTGATCCACTTTTGCTCATTTTTGTGTCCGGGGACAAAAAAGTTCTTTGTAGCTGTCAATCAAAAAATAGTTGGAAGGAACTTCATTTATTCAAACACCAGCAGCCGCCAGTTGTCAATGAATTCAATCCCATCAGCAATAGAGAGGGAGAAAGAGAGAGAGAGACTGTTAGAGAACTTCCTGCATTCAGTCCTGACCCTGTCACACTCAGCAGTTTCTCACCCAGACCCTACTCTCATCAACACTGAACATTGTTACCGAGACCCTTCAAATACTGTTTATAAAATGAATAAAGGTTCAAAGTTTATGACAGCTGGACTGAATGGAACCAAGTTTAATAAACTTTTCACTCTGACTTGATAACCACATTAGACAGTCCTTCAATTGGTAGCAAAGTTATCAGCTGTCAGAATATTTTTACTGAGTTGAATAATTTCTGTGTGAGGAATGTTCCAGCATCATAAACCAGGGGAACGTGCTGATTGAGCTGTGTCTTCATCACTTCTGGGCAATCAGACAGTTCACCCTTCATTCTGTTCTGATTCACTTTCCCAAAGTGGTTCTACAGATTCTCAAATCTGGGGACAAGGATTTCTTATTTGCTTCCTTTCAGTTTTTATCATTCTCAACTGACAATATAATCCAAAACTCGGACAAATCCTCCACCTTGCATCGTGTCCCAGACTCGGTGGAAAGCAGCACATAGTGACATGAACACACTGACAGATACAATCCGTCACACTCTGATTCAGTGAGATTAATGTCAAGAGTGGTTTTCAGATCAAATGCAATGATGAACAAATTTCTTTCAAAGGAGGTGTGGTTGACTGAGGTACCTTTATAGTATTTGCAGTGAATTTTTGTACAAGAAGGGACAATCTTCTTGGCGGCACAGTGGCGCAGTGGTTAGCACCGCAGCCTCACAGCTCCAGGGACCCGGGTTCGATTCCGGGTACTGCCTGTGCGGAGTTTGCAAGTTCTCCCTGTGTCTGTGTGGGTTTTCTCCGGGTGCTCCGGTTTCCTCCCACAAGCCAAAAGACTTGCAGGTTGGTAGGTAAATTGGCCATTATAAAAATTGTCACTAGTATAGGTAGGTGGTAGGGAAATACAGGGACAGGTGGGGATGTTTGGTAGGAGTGTAGGATTAGTATAAATGGGTGGTTGATGGTCGGCACAGACTCGGTGGGCCGAAGGGCCTGTTTCAGTGCTGTATCTCTAATCTAAAAAAAAAAAATCGTCAATCATCCATTCCGAAATCCTTCGCTCAGCAAAGACAGATAGAGTTCTGTTTTAAATAAAAACAGAAAGTGCTGGAAATATTCCGCAGGTCTGGAAGCATCTGTGCAGAGAGGAGCAGAGTTAACATTTCAGCAGTTCTGATAAAATGTCACAGACCTGAAATGTTAACTCTGCTTCTCTGTCCACAGATGCCACCAGACCCGCTGAATATTTCCAGCACTTTCTGTTTTCGTTTCAGATTTCCAGCATCTGCAGTATTTTACTTTTGTTACTGTCCTGTCTTATTGTGCTGCTCAATAAAGTAGTTGGAAAACCAAGTGAAAGTCAGGCTTTGAGGGGATTTGAACCGAGGATTGACCTTTTCATTAAAGAGGTACTTCGACCAACTACGTCACAGGGTCAAAATGCAGTGTTCAAGTGTTTTTTGAGCTATGCATTAGTGCAAATCTCTCTAGCTGTGCTGAACATTAATTTCTATCTCTGGGTTCTTTCTGAATCTGTGAGTTTGCAGTTCTTTGCGAGTGAGTGGGAGACATGGAGATATGTTCAGACGATTTCCTGGCAAATCATTTGCAACTCCATATTTTTCTGAAATTTGTACGAACACATTAATGACATACGTCACGCCGTGAAATTTCTCCACAAAACACTGAAAGGTAACATTGTTAATTGTGAGGGGGGTTTTTCACTTATTCAGACGCACATCTGGAAGGAGTGATCAGAACGTGATTCACACATGACGTGATGACGTAATGGCGTGAATAAACACCTCCTTGAACTGGCCATATTTGGTATCCATTTTCTCTGCTCGACCCACCTGAATATTATAGAGAAAATGGCAACAAGGGGAAGATAATGTCTGTAAATATAGGCAGAAAACAGCAGCAGGGACTGCAGTAAACAAGATCAGCCAGTTCCTGGTGACTTAGTTGCTCGGATAGTGGAGAATTTAGCTGGGTTGTGGACAGCCTGAGCCTCAGACTGTCTCCTGAGTTGAATAGGATACCGCACGGTCTTCGTGCTCATTGAGGAAATTTGGCTGTACTCATGGGATACAGCTGAAAGATGGCAACGTATGAGAGGGTTTGAGCACCATTCAGTTCCTATATGGAAAGAATGGGCATGTTTTTAGAGTTAAGAATATTTTGGGACTGGAAGGTGAGGAGGTCAAGACTCAGAATAAGGCAATTCCTGAGCAAAAGAAAACAATTTTGCTTGTGGAAATTGGCCTGGAAGTGTATGGCATGCTGACAAAGCTTCCTGCTCTGAACAAAGCAAAATATGTGCCAGTCAAAACAATATCACCAAGTTGGAGGAACATTTCAATCCGAAGCCACGAGAGATAGCAGAATGCTACAAATTTGGAACCAGAAATCAGAAAAGTAGTGAAGCAGTTGGTGAGTATATTGTGGCACTGAAGAATTTCTATTACATTGCAACTTTGGCACATTCTTAGACCATGCATTATGAGACATATTTGTGTGTGGATTTGGTGAACAAAAGAATCCAATCGAAGTTACTAAACACACAAAATCTTACATTTGAGATTGTGTGTAAGATTGCTGTTTCCATGGAGATGGCATCAAAGAATGTTAGGGAATTTTGTCCTATGCAGGTAACTAGTACAGGCTTCTGTCCACTGTTAAAGTGCTTCAGCCAAGTCTAAAGTGGACAGACATAGCCAGAAGAGTGCCAATGATAGCAGTTTAGTGTCGTTATCACCATAAGGGCAACCACACAGCCCAATCATGTCAGTACAGAAATGCAAAATGTTTTAATTGTCAAGCAGAGGCCAAAGAAGGAAAGGGAACTAATTCCAGTGGTAATGGAAAACAGTGATGTTATAAGGGTGGAGTTCACAATCTTGAAGTGAATCCAGAGTGCCTAACCAAAGAGGAGCAAGGGCTGTACAGCATTTATGCCACTAGCAATCACTCAAATGATGGAGACTTTTGTATAATGTTGTTGGTAAATAAACAGTACATTGCTACGACCATGGATTGCTCCATCATGAGTAGAGAAATGTATGGGAGCAAAGTCAGTGATGTCCGTCAAACTGAGAGCACCAGTCAATTGAAAACCTACTCTGGTGAGGTGTGAGAAATGTGTGTGCAAATGGAGTGCAATATCCAACATAAGGGCAGGCCCCTCAAGTTACCCATTGTTTAAAAAATTAGGTCAGTGGAAGTAGGCATCACTGGCAAGGCCAGCATTTATTGCCCATTCCTAATTGCCCTTGACAACTGAATTGCTTGCTAGGTCATTTCAGAGGACAGGTGAGAGTAAACCAAATTGTTGTGGGCCAGCATCACATACAGGCCAGACCATGTAAGCACAGCAGATTGCCTTCTGTGAAGGGTATGAGTGAACCAGATGGTTTTTAATGAAAATCAATTATAGTTGCATGGCACCACTGCTCAGATTTTATATTATTCATTAATGAATTGAATCTGAATTCCACCAGCTGCCATGGTGGGATTTAAACTCATATCCCCAGGGCATTAGTCTGAGTCGTGAGATTATTAGTTCAGTGACATTGCTGCTATGCCAGCCTCTCCCCTACAAGGTAGTGAGATATGTCAACAAACCAATAATAATGGGGAAAGACTGGCTTTGAAAGCTGAAGTTAGACTGGAAGCATGTTTTTTCACGTTGAAACAACCAAGGAGCTTGATCAGGCATTGAATTGTTACAGGAACACTTTCGAGGACAGCTATGAAGGCATAATCAGTGTGAAAGCTCACATCTGAATCAGGCCTGATACCAAACCAGTATATTGCAAAGTTTGGCTGCTTCCTTATGCTTCCAAAACCCAGGTTGAAGAGGAGCAAAAGAATCTGGAGAGATATGGTGTGCTGGTGAAAACTGATCACTGTGATTGGGCAAACCCAATTGTCATTGTGCCCAAGTCAGACAAAACCATCAGTCTATGTGGGGACGACAATGTCACAATGAACCAGGCAGTGGATTATGAGAAGTATCCACTACTGATCTCGAGATTTGTATGCGGATTTAGCAGGATCCAAGCTATTCACAAAGTTGCATTTATTCCATGCTTATGCACAGCTCAATGTGAAGCAAGTGAATCTGCAGTATCTCACAATAAACACACACATGGGGTTATACTCCTACATAAAGCTGCCGTACGGTGTGAAGCCTTCTCCAAACTTCTTCCAAGTTACAATGGGTAAGATTTTACAGGGAGTGCTACATTGCTTGTGCAATCAGGATGATGTGTTGATCATGACTGTAACAAACGAAGAGAATTTTCAAGTGTTGGATGAAGTGTTAAAAAGGCTCAATGATCACAATGTGTCACTTGAAAAAGAACAAGTGTGCCTTTGTACAATCTGAGGTGGTGTACCTTGGCCTGATAATCAATGAAAAGTACTACAGCCAGTGAAAGAGAAGATAGAGGCTATGGTCAAAGCCCCTAAGACAAAAAGCTGTGTCTGAGCTTAGATCTTTTCTACGCATGGTCCAATACTACTTGCAATTTCTGCCTGAGCATGCAATGGTGTTAGCTCCACTACATGAGTTGTTGAAGAAAGATGTGAAATGGAAATGGTCTAAAGCACAACAAGGCCACATAGTTGACCAAAAGGTCACGGAGCAAAGGCAAACAATATGTTAATGGTGTGTTGAAAGACAAAGCATTAGTACAGATTAGGTGTGAATACACTGAATATTGAACAGCAGCATGTGCAAACCTGAAAACAAACCTGAAAAAAACAGTGGGTAAGCAAACTGAACATACAGAATGAATCACACAATCACATTTAGTTTCATAGACTGACACTGAAATAATCTCACACTCAGACACAGTACCACAGACAGATAGATGTAGAATTAAACTCGCTGTCACATAATGTACCAGAAAGTGTGTCAAAATTAATCTCATACAGTACAAAAGATGGATTGAATTTGTCTCACACTCAGTGTAATAGGTTTTAAGCAAGTGAAGCGGGGGTGGGGGGAGGTGGGGAAGAGAACAAAAGGGAAGGTGTGTAATAGGGCAGAGGGCAGGAGAGATTAACTGACAAGGAGGTCATGGGGCAAAGGCAAAGGGAGTGTGCTAATGGTGTAGTGAAAGACAAAATATTAGTGCTGAGAGAGTGTTAATGACAGAATAATCAATAGTTTTGTCCAAAAGCACATACTTGAAAAACCAAATTTAAGGCAGGCACATGGTTAAACAAAAAGATAAAATAAAATAATAAAAAGGGTTGAGAGCCCTGTCAACCACAGTGAGGGGGAAATCGGAAACGAATTTGATGTAATTTTCCAGTTCGGAGCGGGAGCAGGAAATGACACTGATCCAGTCATCATTGTACCGGAAAAAGAGCTGGGGGTGGGGTCCTGAGTAGGACTGGAAAAAAGAATGTTGGACATACCCCACAAAAAGACAGGCATAACCATTTACAGAGATAGGGCACAAAGAATCATCATGGAAAGAGGCTTGAGCTTCAAATCCAAAGCTGAAGTGACAGGATCAGAGGAACAGCTGTTTGTTCTGCAGTGTGGACTTCGGTCTGAGCTGTAAACAAGCAGTTCCACAACAAAGGGAGAGAACTCAAAAATTAGAGTTCTGCCTTTCAGGAATATTGCCGGGAAGCACTTTTTCACACAAAGGGGAGCGGGAACCTGGAATTCTCTCCGAAAATTCAGATAAACCTGAGGGTCAATTGACAATTTCCAACCTGAGATTGAGAGATGTTTATCCAGTGACGGTCTGAGGGTTTATGAAATCACAGCAGGTAGCTGGAGTTAAGATACAGGTGAGCCAGGATCTAATTGAAAGGTGCAGCAGGCTCGAGGGGCTGAATGGCCTACCCCCATTTCTATGTTCCTATGGCTGCAACAGGGCAGAAGCAGCTGCGAACATATGTTGCATTTCACATTTAACAGCAGAAATACCAGCAGTCAGGAGCTGAAAAGGGAAAGATGACCCCTCGATGACCGGAGAATAAGTACAGAATGGCCTCCTTCAGAACTGGTGATTTTATCAGGATAAGATGCCGAACATTAGAAATTAATCCAACGGGAATCGCCATCCTCCGCCTCCAGGAATTGGACAATATAATGCTGGGATGTGGGAGTTTGGTTTGGGCAGGGGGTCGGCTGTGACACCACGAACACTCCCTCTCCACCTCCTCACTCCATCACCCCACCCCCTTCCCCTCTCCATGGGCCCCCGGCATCATCCGATCCACAGATTACTTCCAGCAGACATTGCTGGTGAGTGACCGGAGTCCTGGTTCTCTGACTCCATTTTCCCTGTCCCACCCATGGCCACTGAGGCTCCTCTCCCCCCATCCACCCTGAGAGCAACTAACCCACCTTGTCCATAAATTTAAACTGGAAAAATGTCTCGTAAAGAGTAGGAGCAGAGGGGAGGCTGTAACCCATCAAAGAGGATTGTGTTCCTGAATCCCCAACTCTTTTTGCCATGTTTCCATTCAATGTCCACACTCTCTCCTTGGTCTGTCCCTGGAGACCTGTCATGTCACGATTCTCTCCAGGGAATTTCTAAAGATATTTTCCCCATCCCTCCAGGATTGGCCTGGAGTCCCCAGCACTCCCTCCATTGCAGTACTTTCTGAAATACTACCCGTGCCATGTGATAGTCAAGAGAGACAGTGGGGAACTAGGCAGATCAACAGGATGTCTGGCAGATTCAGTGTGAGACGGTAACACTGCCGGGTAAAGGCCGCTTTCCAACTCCAATCTTAACACAGGAGATTCCCCAAACGGCTGAAATAAGGTGTTTGTAAACTGCTGGAAGAGGATGTGTGTGGAAATGGTGACGTTACTGAGTAGGTTATTTGTTACAGAATGGAATGTGTTCAGGTGGGAATATTACTGAGTGTTAATTGTAGCGGAACCATATTTAAAAGCTCCGGCTTTCTGGAAAGCCTTGACTATGAAGGCCGAGTCTGGAAGGGTTTGTGTGGAGAGCTGGGTTTCGGTTCCACTGTTAATAAAGGGTTTGAAATTGGCGAACCAGAGGAAACTGGAGGTGGAGCTGAAAGATGAGGGGCCGTTCTCTCTCTGTCTGTCACTCTGGGTGTCTCCTCCCCATCTGCTCTCTGTTCAATCTTCACTCTGTCTCCTCCCCTTCCTGCTCTCTCTCTGCCATTCTCAGGCAGGTCCGGGCGGTCTGTGTAAAGTAGAGCCTGCAAGAGTCTGCTTTTTATATAGTGCAGTGATCTGAGTGAAGAATCATCATGTCTGGCAGAGGTAAAGGAGGCAAAGGACTGGGCAAAGGCGGAGCAAAGCGGCACCGCAAAGTGCTTCGTGATAATATCCAGGGCATCACCAAACCAGCAATCCGCCGCCTGGCTCGCCGTAGCGGGGTCAAGCGGATCTCGGGTTTGATCTATGAGGAGACTCGCGGGGTGTTGAAGGTTTTCCTGGAGAATGTGATCAGGGATGCGGTCACCTACACTGAGCACGCCAAGTGCAAGACGGTCACTGCCATGGATGTGGTGTACGCTCTGAAACGGCAGGGCCGCACTCTCTACGGATTCGGCGGTTGAACAATTTGACCCTTTCCAGCAAACACAAAACAAAGGCTCTTCTCAGAGCCACCCACCGCCTCACAGAGAGAGCAGTGACCGAGAAATGGGAGCTGGGATAGGCTGTTTCGAACAGTTCAATCAATCTGAAATATTTCAGATTTCCAGCATTCGCAGTATTTTACTTTTAATTCTTTGTTCAATCAATCTGCTGTGTTCGGGATGAAAAAAAATGGAATCCCCGAATTTGACATTTCATTTGCAGCAAGGATGTGCAGTGGATTTGATTTTCTAAACGGGCTGTGTTAACAGTGCCCGAGGCTCTGCACTTAGTTATTTCCCCAGTCGACACATGCCCTCAGTGAAAAGCCACATCACTCCTCCAGAATCACTCATTGTTTTCATAGAATTTCAAAATGATTTCGCTGCAATGAGGGAATCCGGGAGTTTTGCAGCAGCCGTTGAATCGGTCACTGGAACCAGACCCACTTGTGATGTTATTTCTCCCGAGACGGCGTTTCCTGCACTGAAACTGACAGGGTTTGTGAAACTGATCAGTTTCAGCTCAATCATTCAGGGACCTGGAATTCCCACAGCTATCCAGAGCCCACTTCTGATTGGTCACCCACGTCTCATTCACATGTCTTAACCAATCGCAGAGCCTCGAATTAGAAAATACAGCAAATCACTGGCTTAAATTGGCAGAAAGTTTGAATTCGAAAAAGCCGTCAATTTCAGTGTCGGAAAGAAGCGAATTAATGGTAAATCTGGCGTTAGTTTAAAGCTGTTCTTAAAATCGGGCCAGGACTTTGTGCTGATAAAAGCGGAATAAAAAAAGCTTTTGATGGATTATATATATTACGAAGTTTTCATCTGTAATTTTTTTGTCTACTTATCTGTACATGGCGGTAAGACTCTATTCAGCAATCTGTAACGGGACAAATAACTCACTCAGTGTGGAATTAATAAATTAGACAGGTTTTGGGGTGACAGTGAGAAATCACTGAAACAGATGCTTAAACATTTGAAATAGTTCTCATTCGGTCCTGTTACTGGCATTTTGGAATCAGACAGTAACCAGCCCTTTCACAGAGACTGTGGGTGGCTCTGAAAAGAGCCTTTGGTTTATTTGATGACATTTCGGCCGCTTTACTTTTTCTGGGAGCTCTGAGCGCTGGTTTTCTTGGGCAGCAGCACGGCCTGGATATTAGGCAGCACCCCGCCCTGAGCAATAGTCACTCCCCCCAGCAACCTGTTGAGCTCCTCATCGTTGCGGACGGCCAGCTGCAGGTGTCTGGGGATGATGCGGCTCTTCTTGTTGTCCCGGGCCTCGTTCCCGGCCAGCTCGAGGATTTCAGCAGTCAGATACTCGAGCACAGCAGCCAAATAGACCGGGGCTCCGGCACCCACACGCTCAGCATAGTTGCCCTTTCTCAAGAGCCTGTGAACACGGCCCACCGGGAACTGCAGTCCGGCCCGGGAAGACCGAGACTTGGCCTTGGCCCGAGCTTTGCCGCCGGTCTTTCCTCTTCCAGACATTTCCACAATCTCGCAAATGCTTTCACAAAGAATGGATAACTTCCGCCGCATTCACTTTACTTATCGCCTGAAAACTCTCCCCATTGGCCGGTACTTAATTCACCTCATTTGCCTATATTCTTCACCAATCAGGTCACTGACAACAGAGGTGGGCGGGGTTTACCGCCAAAACATCAGAAGCAGAAAATTTGTCAATTTCAAAAAGACCGCCAATTTCATTGTCAGAAAGGAGCGGATTAAAATAAATGTCATCCTGAGTCAAATATTTAAAATCCTCTGTCTTTATTTTGTTCTATTCAACTTTTTCCGTCACGAATTACAGACGCGGGTTTAAAATGTTATTTAAATTGTGGATCTTTCTCCAATCGCTTTCAAACTGTCCCGGGAGGTACTAAATCCCTGTTTACAGCATTTCCCTGAATTGAAACATTCAGTTTATCTTCAATCAGAGCCCAGTGTCCTTCTCTGAAAAGAGGAAGCAGGATCGAGTCCTCAAAGTGCCCTTAGTCTGCTGTGTAATAATCCCATTCCGGGCTGTTTCAGTGCGGAGAGTTACTGTTAATAAAATTATGAATCAGTTCACATTTCAGGAATAGAGTGAAGGGACTGAGGTCTGACCCTTACCGCTGAAAGCAGCTGTTAATGCGGTCATTCAGGGGCTGTGTAAAACAACAATAACAGCTTTAAGCAAAAAAGGAAAGGCGGATGAGTGGATTATGGGTTTGAGTTTGGTTTATGGGACAGCAGAAAAAACACAGCAGTGGGACATTTATTATGTTACACATTGTCTTAAAATGATTTCATAGAGATGTTCGGATGCAGCTTTTTCAGAGAGATTGTGGGTGGCTCTTAAAAGAGCCGTTGTGTTTGGGATGTTTTTCAGTCCATTGTGCAGTTTCACTTGGAGCTGGTGTACTTGGTCACCGCCTTTGTCCCTTCCAACACGGCGTGCTTGGCCAGCTCCCCGGGCAGCAGCAGGCGCACGGCGGTCTGGATCTCCCGGGAGCTGATGGTGCTGCGCTTGTTGTAATGGGCCAGGCGGGAAGCCTCACCCGCGATGCGCTCGAAAATATCGTTCACAAACGAGTTCATGATACTCATGGCCTTGGTGTCGGGGTGAACCTGCTTCATCACTTTGTAGATGTAGATGGAGTAACTCTCCTTCCTCGACTTTCTCCGCTTCTTGCCGCCCTTTGCTGACGGTTTATTTAAGGTTTTCTTGGCGCCCTTCTTAGCAGCTGCTTTCTTCTTCTCCTCAACCATCTTCAGTTTCAATTTCAGACTCAGAAATAAACCAAACCCCTTCCGAGTGCGGATTAAATAGACAATCCCACAGCTCTATGCTAATGAGGGATGGGGAAAAGTAAAGATTGTGATTGGGTGATTTGGAATGATGTCCCAACGATTTAATATTGTAATTCGACATTTGGTCTCTTTCGCCATCCAATCAGATTAAATATTTGCAACCAATCACAAATTCCCTTACTGCAATCAGGAAGTATATTTCACAAAGACTCTCTCCAGCCCCAGTTAAAATTGAAAGAGCTGCTCCCTGTGTGGAGCTTCCTGGAAATGTCCTGGTTGTTGTTGGGAGGACACTTATTGACTGATTCTGTGTCGTTGTGTCTCTGCTATTGCATGTGAGTGTGCAATTAATTTTCTTTTTAGTCTAGGCTGCTGTGTTTGAGTGTTTTATGTAATTTGGTAACTCAGTCTCTGGTGCTGTATGGATTCATTCTGTCTCTGTCAGGTACTGTGTTTGAGTGTGAGGAGATGAGGTGGAGTGTTGCGGCAAGGAAGATGGAAAAGAACATTGGTGCGATGACAGCCTTACTTGACCCCAGTTTGCACTCGGATTGGGTCAGTGATAGATCCGTTGGCAAGGATTACAGCTTGCATGTCGGAGTGCAGTATGTTTGAGGAGGACATTCCATAATCCCTCTTGGTTGGGAGAGTCGAAGGCCTTTGTCAGGTCAGAGAAGGCCATGGATAAAGGTTGCTGCTGCTCCCTACATTTTCTTGAAGTTGTCTTGCTGTGAAGATTATGTTCACTGTGCCTGTTGATGGACAGAATCCACATTGTGATTCCAGTAGAAGCTCTTCAGCCACGGGGAGGAGGCAGTTGAGAAGGACTCTTGTGATGACCTTCCCTGTGGTGGACAGCAGCGATACCCCTCTATAGTTAACACAGTCGGTCTTGTCAACTTTTTTTAAAGATGATCACAATTACCGCATCGCGGAGATCCTCTGTCATGCTCTCCTCCTTCCAGATGAGGGAAATGAGACATGTATTTGTGTCAAGAGTGCTTCTCTGCCATATTTTAGAATTTTTATGTGAATTCTATCCATTCTGGCAGTCTTATTGTTTTTTGGCTATCCATCTCTAACGTCATGTGTGAATGTGGGATTCATTCTGTACCTGTCACTCACTGGTACTTTGTGAAAGTGTGAGTTACATTCTATATCTGTCAGTCTTCAGTATTGTATGTGAGTGTGGAATACATTCTGTCAGTGGCACTGTGTGTGAGTATTTGATTCATTCTGTCAGTCTCTGGAATGTTATGTGATTTGGGACTTCGTCTGAATCTGTCAGTGGTTCTGTATGTGTGGAATTCAAGCTATATCTGTCAGTATCTCAGTGTGTGTGTGAGTTCATTCTTTATCTGTCAGTCTCTGGTGATTTATGTGAGTTTGGCAGTCACTGAATCTGCCAGGTACTGTAGGAGTATTTGAGAATGATTTTGTATGTGTCAGTCTTTGCTACTACATAGGAGTGTGGGATTAATTCTGTATCTGTCAGCCTTTGGTAGTGTGTGTGATTGTGGGATGAATTAATTCGCAGTCATTGGTGCCCAGTATGAATGTGGAAATCATTCTGTAACTCAGTCTGATATTGTTATGTGAGGGTAGGAATCACGTGTATCTTTCGATCCCGGGTGCTGATTGTGAGCATGGGATTCATTCTGTACCTATCGGTGGTACTGTATCTATCTGTGGGATTAATTCTGTACCTTTCAGTCACTGGTATTGTGTATGAAAGTGGGATTAATTCTAGATCCACCACACATTCGTTGTGTGTGTGTGTGTGTGTGTGTGTGTGTGTGTGTGTGTGTGTGTGTGTGTCAGAACATAAGAAGATACGAAATAGGACAGGAGTCGACCATTTGGCCCATCAAGCCTGCTCCGCCACTCAATAAGATCATGGCTGTTCTGATTGTGGCCTTAACTTCACTTTCCTGCCTGCCCCCATAACCATTGACTCTGTTGTAGATCAAAAATCTGTCTATCGCTGCGTTGAATATATTCAATGACACAGCCTCCACAGTCCTCTGGAGAGCAGATTTCCAAAGATGAACAACCCTCTGAGAGAGGAAATTCCTCCTCATCTCCTTCTTGAAAGAGAGACTGCTTATCTTAAACTCTTGCCCCTAATTCCATAATCCCCCACAAGGAGAAACGTCCTCTCAGCATCTACCTGTCCAGCCCACTGAGAATCTTACAGGTTTCAATAAGATCACCTCTCAATCTTCTAAACTCCAGTGAGTATAGGCCCAATCTGCTCAACTTTTTCTCATAAGACAATCCAACATCCCAGCAATCAGTTGAGTGAACCTTCTTTGAACTGATTCCAATGCAGGTATATTCCTCCTTATGTAAGGAGACCAAAACTGTATGGTGTTGGGATGTCACTAATGCCCTGTAAAGTTATATCAAAACTTCTTTACTTTTATACTCCATTCCCCTTGCTAAAAATGCCAACATTCCATTTGCCTTCCTAATTACTTGCTATACCTTCATGCTAACATTTTTGTAATTCATGTACCTGGACACCCAGATTCCTTGGTACAGCAGCATTCTGCAGTCTCTCTCTATGTAAAGAATATTCTGTTTTTCTATTCTGCCTGCCAAAGTAGACAATCTCACATTTCTCCATGTTATACTCCATCTGCCAAAATGTTTTCCCACTGACTTAACCTATCTGTATCTCTTCGCAGACATATTGTGTCCTCCTCACAACTTGCTTTCCTACCTATCTTTGTACCATCTACAAATTTGGCAACAATATACTTGGTCCCTTCATGCAATTATTAATATAGACCATAAATAGTTGAGGCCCCAGCACTGTACCTGTGGTACTCCATTGGTTACAGTTTGCCAATCTGAAAATGCTCCATTTATCCCCACTCTCTGTTTTCTGTGAGTTAGCCAATCCCATATCCATGTGTGTGTAGTTTTCAGTTTGTATCTGTCAGTGCCTGGTACTCTATGTGAGTTTTGGACTCTTTCTCAATCTCTCAGTGCTACTATTTGTGTGTTAGGTTGCTTTAGATGACTCAGGCTGAGGTACTGTGAGTGAGTGCAAGAATCAACCTATACTTTTCAGCATCTGGCACTGAGCATGTGTATCAGCATCACTTTATCTGTCAGTATCTGGTACTCTGTGTGAGTGGGGGATTCATTATATAACCTTCCGTCCCTGGGACTGTTTGCAAGTCTGGATTCATTCTGCATAAAATTTCAGCACAGCAACAGGCCACAGATGTGGTCGGTTTTAAGTAGACAATATGTTTGAAGTGTTGCCAAGTATTAAATATCTGTCACTGTGAACATAATAGCGAAAGATAATGTATCTTTCAATCTGATACAGGATTGATGTGCAAATGTAACTCAGGCTGTACTAATCAATTTGATCAATGCCATTCAGTCTGACTCTGAGGGAGAATCTTGGACTTGTGTGTAAAATGAGCTCAGTCTGGAATTGTCCAGTATCTTCCATCTGACACGATGAGGTTTCAGGACTGGTATGTAATTTATAGCTCAGACTAAACTCATCAAATTTATAATGTATCTTTTAGTTTCACAATCCGGATGAGTTTTAAACTGGAATCTGAGTTTGTATCTCAGGTTATACGATATTTCAGAATCTCTCAATCTGATTATGCACTTCAGATTTGCACTTGTATCTAATGTATATGTCTGGACACATTATGGGAATTAATACTGATAATAAACTGATAACATGTGTAAATATTGGGCTGGTATTTAACTTGAATCTCAGATTATATTAGTTTAGTTTAGAGATACAGCACTGAAACAGGCCCTTCGGCCCACCGAGTCTGTGCCGACCATCAACCACCCATTTATACACTAATTCCATATTCCTACCACATCCCCACCTGTCCCTATATTTCCCTACCACCTACCTATACTAGGGGCAATTTATAATGGCCAATTTACCTACCAACCTGCAAGTCTTTTGGCTTGTGGGAAGAAACCGGAGCACCTGGAGGAAACCCACGCAGACACAGGGAGAACTTGCAAATTCCACACAGGCAGTACCCAGAATTGAACCCGGGTCGCTGGAGCTGTGAGGCTGCGGTGCTGACCACTGCACCGCCCTTAATTCTATAACTTTGAAAAGGGAACCATGTGTCAGTTCTACGTGTATTTAATTTGTAGCTGAGGTTGCTCTATTGTGGGATTGACAGACTGATAATTTGATAGTGGGTGAGAATTTGGACTGGGATTTATTTATCTACCTGTCAGTGGTACTGAGTTGGGGTGACATGGAAACAACGTCTGTCTCTCCTGTTCTGTTTGATTGATGGATTGAAAATGTGTCTCTGGATCTATTTCTTCTGTCTGAGACTGTGGAACTGATGACCTGTCTGTGTCTCTGCGCTCTGTGAGTGATAATGTACGGACTGTGTGAGAAGGAGCTGGTGACACTCTTCCTTGTAACTTGGGTGGAGGAAACATCACATTTATTCTGGTTCATTCAATTATTTGTCTGTTTGAACAAAAGTATGTTTATAAGTAAAATACAGGTGAGATAGAAGATACAGGATTTTAATGAATTTAATCTCTCGAATAATAATGAGCCCCCACAAAGGAAGCCCAGTCATACAAATATTATCATTGTTTGACTGCACTGCAGTGATAGGTTCTTCCCATTCTGTCCCCTTTCCCCGTCGACACACAGCCTGAGAATGGCCTCTCCCTTCCCCCACTCACCCCATGTTCCGGGACCAGTTGATTCTCCACTCCGCCTCTTACAAACAGCCCCCGCTTGCCCCGGACTCGATGCTGATCTCTGAGTCTATCTGCGGACACGCTCCCAAAGCGATGTGCTGCTGGAAGGAGGCTGCTGTTTGTTTCCTTCCCCCGGGACCGGGATCTCTCCATTCTCGACTGTTTCAAACCATCTTCTTCCGCTCACAGGCAGTGCTGGGGGAGGGGAGCGCAGGCGCAGATTCAGGCAACAATTCAGCAAACAGAAACATAGAAAATTTCCGGCGCAGAATGAGGCCATTCGGCCCAACATGTCCGTGCCAGCGCAAAGAGAGCGATCCAGCCTGTTCCCACAGTTTATTGTTGTTGGACAGTGAAGTGTGGAAACAGAAGTGGACAGTCAGGATGTAGGGAGTTACACAAAGATAATCTATTGTAGGCAGCAGGTGAGAAGTGTGAAGAACACATTTTAAACAGCGGCTGTTTGGTTTCGCCTGAACGGTTAGACCATGGGAGCGGGAACTGGAAATCTGACCTGTGTAAAAGTCCCTGTTCTGTCGGTCAGTCCCATTCATGTCCCAGCGGATTATGTCTGGATGTTATTTAATTGTTGTAAAATGGCCAAAGCCTCTGGTATGCAGTAGCTGGGGGCTGCAGGACTGCAGTGGAATCAGACACTGACTCTGTTTGTATTGCTGGGTTTCCTTTGTGATTGTTCACAATGATTATTCATTGAATAATTATTTTGGTCTCTCTTGTAACTTCCACCACACCTCTTCCTGAATTAGAATAAATACTTTTTCTTTCTACAGGCAAATACTTGAAGGAAGCAGAATAAATATAATGATGCCTCAGCACAAGGGGAAGTGCAGCCGTCTTCTCACACACAGTAAGTACAGTATCATTCAGAGAGAAAAGAGACATCAGTTCCACAATTACTGCCAGCAGTACTAGTCAGACCGGCACTGATCCCAAGTTCCAGAGACTAACAGTCAATCCAACAGTCACACAGAGCATGACAGACTGAAGTTGTTTCCATTTCACCCCAACTCTGTCCCATTGACAGGGAGAAACATCAATCCCAGTCCAAAATCACACCCACTATCAGATTGCAAGGCACTGTGTCACTCTCACAAGACAGCAGCCTGAACTACAAATTCAATGTCAGATGGAAAAGACAAACAGTACCCGATTGTAAAGTACAGAATTAATCTCAATAATGTAACCAGACTGCAGACTGAGCTACATGTTACACACCACTCCACAAATCTCACAAGTGGTCAAACTGGAGGATACAGTATTAATTCCATTACTGCAAACTGAATGCACTGTTATCTACCAGGACGTAAAACATATTGTAAAATGAAAGGACACAGACCTGAAATGTTAATTGTGTTTCTCCCTCCACAAATGCTGCCTGAACTGCTGAGTATTTCCAGCACTTTTGTTTATTTCATATTTCCAGCATCTGCAGAATTTTGCTTTTATTTTAGAGTTAAAGAAACATTGCATTGTGAGGTGGGAGTGACTGCCCTTGACATCAAGGCAGCCTTTGACATGTTTGGCAACAAGGCAGCCCTAGCAAAACCAGTGTAAATAGAAATCGGGGCAAAATGCTCTGCTCTTTGCAGTCATACCTAGCACTAAGGAAGATGGCTGTGGTTTTTCAGGTCAATCATCTCAGCCTCAGGACATTACAGCTGGAATTCCTTAGGCTCGTGTTCTAGGCCCAACCATCTTCAGCAGCTTCATCAACGACCTTCCCTCCATCACAAGGCCAGAAGTGTGGATGTTTTCTGATGATTGCGCAATGTTCAGCACCATTCATGACTCCTCAGATACTGAAGCAGCCCGTGTCCAGATGCAGCAAGACCTGCACAACATCCAGGATTGGGCTGATAAGTGGCAAGTAACATTGGCATCAGATAAGTGCCAGGCAATGACCATCTCAAACAAGAGAGAATCTAATCATCTCCCCTTGATGTTCAATGGCATTACCATCACTGAATCCCCCACCATTAACATTGACCATTGGTTACCATAGACCAGAAACTGAACTGGACCAGCAATATAAGTGCTGTGACTGCAAGAGCAAGGTCAGAGGCTAGGAATTCTGCGGTGAGTAACTGACCTCCTGTTTCCCCACATCCGTCCACCATTCACAAGGCACAAGTCAGGAGTGTGATGGAATACTGCCCACTTGCCTGGATGAGGGCAGCTCCAACAACACTCAAGTAGCCTGTTTGATTGCCCACATCCACCACCTTCAATATTCACTCCATTCACCACTGATGCACAGTGGCAGCAGTGCGTACCAGCTAAAAGATGCACTGCAGCAACACACCAAGGCTTCTTCGACAGTACCTTCCAAACCTGGAACCTCTACCACCAACAAGGACAAGGGCAGCAGATACATGGGAGCACTACCACCTGCAAGTTCCCCTCCAAGCCACACACCATCCTGACTTGGAACTATATCACCATTCCTGCACTGTCGCTGGGTCAAAATCCTGGAACTCCCTTCCAAACAGCACCGTTGGAATTCCTACATCTCAAGGACTGCAGCAGCTCAAGAAGGCAGCTCACCACCATTTTGTCAAGGGCAATTTGGAATGGGCAATAAATGCTGGCATAGCCAGTGATGCCTACATCACATGAACAAATGGAAAAAGTGAGGAAATAGTGAAGGGCTTCTATAGAATACATGCAGATATGTTTCCTCTTGTGGTGTTGTCTGAAACAAGAGCCAAAAATATAAAATCAACATTCATAAAACCAATGAGGAATTCATGAAAAAGGTATTTATGTAGTGAGTGGTTAGAATCTGGAATTTGCAACCACAGGGAGAGGTCGAGGCGATAATATCCATGCATTTAAGGGGAGGTGGAACCACTGTATGGGAAGAAAGGAATTGAGGGATATACATATGGGGCTTTATTTTTCTTTATTTGTGCATATGAAGCAGGGTGGCTGGAAATATGTGTAGAGCATCGAGCAGTTGGGACGATCCCAGTGCAGTGTTTTGTCTGGATGGATCTGCCCAGAACACTTGTGATGCAGGATCTGGGAGCTTCAGTACTTCAGTGGAGACAGATACTGGCACTGGTTTTCATTTGTGGGTGTTTTTAATGATTATTAATTGCGAAATTAAATTCACCTCTTTGATATTTTGCACCTCCCCTGTTCTTGAGTTAAGACATATTTTTCTTCATACAGGCAAATACTTGAAGGAATCGTGATGAATGTGATGGTTGCTGCACTCGAGGCACAAGGAACAGTGCAGCCAGCTCCTCTCACACACAGTAGGTACATTATCACTCAGAGTACAGAGGGATAGACAGTTCATCAGTTCCCTGGTCCCAGACTGCAGAAGTAGTCAGGCCCACATTGATCCCGAGTTCCAGAGACACATTTTCAATCAAACAATCAAACAAAGCAGGAGAGAAATAAGTTGTTTCCATTTCACCCCAATTCAGTCCCATTGACAGTCAGATACCTCAATCCCAGGTCAAAGTCACACTCATTAACAGATTGAAATACAATGTGTCAATCTAAATATAATGCAGACTTAGCTATCAATTAAATATCAGATAGAATTGGCACACAGTATTGATTGAATGGCACAGAATCTAACGTAATGCTGTACCCTGAGATTTAAATTAAATACCATACTCAAAGCTCACATCCATTCATGATAAAGGATGTTTAAACATCCCCATAGTTTACCCTGAGATACAAGTTACATACAAGTTCAACATTCATTGCAGAGAAAGTTTCTAAGGTGCTGAAAGATATTGTAACCTGAGACACAAATTAGATACCAGTTCAGAACTCACCCACACTGTGAAATGGAAAGATACAGAATCAATTCCATTAGTGTAGATCACTTTAAATCTGTTTCCCCCAGTCACTGACCTCTCTGCTAAGGTAAATAGGCCCTTCACTACAACTCTATCCAGGCACCTCAAAATTTTGTATGTTTCAATGAGATTTCCCCTCAGCCTTCTCTGTGCCAAGGAGAACAGCCCCAGCCTATCGAGTCTTTCCTCATAGCTGCATTTTCCCAATCCCGGCAACATCCTCGTGAATCTCCTCTGTACCCTCTCTAGTGCAATTACATCCTTTCTGTAATAAGGTGATCAGAACTGCATACAGTATTCGTTGTGGCCTGACTAATGCTTTATACAGTTCCAGCATAACCTCCCTGCTCTTAAATCTATACCTCGGCTAATAAAGGAAAGGATTCCATATGCCTTCTTACCACCTTAACGACCTGTCCTGCTACCTTCAGGGATCTGTGGACATTTACTCCAAGGTCCCTCACTTCCTCTACATCTCTCAGTCTTCTCCAATCAATTGTGTATTCTTTTGCCTTGTTTAACCTCCCCAAGTGCATCAACTCACACTTCTGAATTGAATTCCATTTGCCATTTTTCTGTCCATCTGACCAGACCATGAAGATCTTCCTGCAGTCTACAGCTATCCTCCTTGCTATTTACCTCACAGCCAATCTTTGTGCCATCTGCAAACTCATACCCCCTACATTTACATCCGTGAAGACTACATCAGCTGCACTACCCTCATCTATCTTCCTTCTTAATTCTTCAAAATTTCGATCAAGTTGGTTAGACAAGATCCTCCCTTAACAAATCCATGCTGACTATCCTTGATTAATCTGTGCCTTTCGAAGTAACATTTTATCCTGTCTCTCAGAATAGATTCCAATAATTTGCCCACTACTGATGTTAGACTGACTGGCCTGTAATTATTTGGTCTCCCTCACTCCCTTTTTAAACAAAGGTACAATGTTAGCAGTCCTCCAATCCTCCATCACCACACCTGTATCCAGTGAGGTCTGGAAAATGATGATCAGCTCTTCTGCTATTTCCTCTCTTGCTTCTTTTTAACAGCCTGAGGTGCATTCCATCCGGCGCTCGTGATTTATCAACTTTCATATACACTAATCCCATTAATATGTCCTCTCTCCCTCTGTATGGATCACATCCATACTTCACACCCCTCTTCCTTATCTACAATATATGCATCTTCCCCCTCTTTTGTGAAGACAGATGCAAAGTATTTATTCAGAACAATGCCAGCATCTTCTGCTCTACACATAGGTTACCTTTTTGGTCTTTTCTGTGCCCTAATCTTTCCTTATTTATCCTTTTACTCTCAATGTATTGATAAAACATCTTTGGGTTCACCATAATTTTGATTGCCAATATTCTTTTATGCTCTCGCTTAACTTTCCTAATTTCAATGTTGATTTCCCCCCTCCACATTCTATACTCCTCTTGGCTTTCTGTAGTATTCAGTTCTCTGTGTTGGGCATAAACATTCCTTTCCTGCCTTATTATACCTGTAAACTCCTTGACATCCATGGGGCTCTAGATTTGGCCTTCCCACCCTTTTTCTTTGTGGGAACATGTTGACTCTGAACCCCTGGAATCTCCCCTTTGAATTCTTCCCACTGCTCTGACACTGATTTACCTTCAACTACCTGTTTTCAGTCCACTTTCGGTAAATCAATCTTCACCTTAGTAAAGTTGGTCTTACCCCAATTGAGAACTCTAACTCCTGTTCTGTCCTTGTCCTTTCCATAATTATATTAAAACTGACTGAATTATGATCACTACCAACAAATTGCTGTCCCACTGCCGCTCCTTCCACCTGCCCCTCTTCATTTCCTAAAACTAAGTCTAAAACTGAACCCTCTCTTGTTGGACTTGCTACATATTGGCTAAAAAAGTACTCCTGAATGCACCTCAAGAATTCTGCTCCCTCAATTCCCTCTACACAAAAAGTATCCCAGTTAATGTTTGGGTGGTACAAATCCCCCACTGTTACTGCCCTATTGTTCTTGCACTTCTCAGATATTTGCCTACATATCTGCTCTTCCATCTCCCTCTGACTGTTTAGGGGTCTATAGTACACTCCCAGCAGTGTGATTGCCTCTTTTTTGTTCCTCAGCTCAATCTATACGGTCTCATTTGATAAACCTTCCAACATATCATCCCTCCTCACAGCTGTAATCGTTTCTTTGACCAAAATTGCCACTCCCTCTCCTTTTTTATCCCCTTCTCTCTCACGTCTGAAAACCCTGTAACCAGGAAAATTGAGCTGCCACGCCTGTCCCTCCTTTAGCCATGTTTGTGTAATAGCTATGATATCATATTGCCATGTGTCTAACTGTGCCCTGAGCTCATCTGCTTCATTTGCTATACTCCTTGCATTGATTTAGATATCCTTGAGCACTGCCAACATTTTTTGTTTTGAAGTTTCTAATCAGTGTTTCCTCTCTCTTCCAGACTCCATTAATTTTCTGCCTTCCATTTTCATTTCTGATCTGACTCTCCCTTCCAGTCCCCATCTCCCTGCCAAACTAGTTTAAACCCTCCCCAACAGCACTAGCAAAACATCCTGCAAGGAACTCCGTCCTGGCTCGGTTCAGGTGCAACCCGTCCAACCTGTCCCAAAACTCTGAAGTCCTCCCTCCTGCACCATCTTTCCAGCCACACGTTCATCTGTCTTATCCATCTATTCATGTACATTCATCTGTCTTATCCATCTATTCCTGTACTCACTTGCACGTGGCACTGGGAGTAATCCAGAGATTATTACTTTTGATGTCCTGCTTGCTAATTTCTTACCTCACTCCCTAAGTTCTGACTGCAGCACAACATCCTTATATCTACCTATGTTGTTGGTTCTGATGTGGACTACCACTGCTGGCTGTTCACCCTCCCGCTTCAGGGTGCTCTGCAACTGCTCAATGACATCCTTGACCCTGGCACCAGGGAGCCAACACTCCATTCCTGGATTCACGTCTGTGGCCATAGAAACACCTGATTGTTCCCTTGACGATTGAATCACCTATCACTATGGCTTTTCCAGTCTTCCCTGTACTCCCCTTTGCTGCTGAGTCACCCATGGTGTCATGGACTTGGCTCCGGCTGCACTCCCCAGGTGAAGCATCATTGTCCTCTGTATTCAGAACTGAATACCTGCTGGAGAGTGAGACGCACTCGGGGTGTCCTGCACTACCTGCCTGATTCTTTTTGACTGCCTCGTGGTCACCCATTCCCTCTCTCCCTGCATACTCTTAAGCTGTGGGGTGACCACATCTATAAACGTGTTATCTATGTGCAAAGAACAAACAACAGTACAGCACAGGAACAGGCCATTCGGCCCTCCAAGCCTGCGCCGATCTTGATGCCTGTCTAAACTAAAACCTTCTGCACTTCAGGGGACCGTATCCCTCTCTTCCCATCCTATTCATGTATTTGTCAAGATGCCTCTTAAACGTCGCTATCTTCCCTGCTTCCACCACCTTCCCCGGCAGCAAGTTCCAGGCACTCACCACCCTCTGTGTAAAGAACTTGCCTCGCACATCCCCTCTAAACTTTGCCCCTCTTGCCTTAAACCTATGTCCCCTCGCAACTGACTCTGCCGCCCTGTGAAAAAGCTTCTGACTATCCACTCTGTCTCTGCCACTCATAACTTTGTCAACCTCTATCATGTCGCCCCTCCACCTCCATTCTCAGTTTTGGGAAAAATAGAGTATATGACTGTATCAGTAAATAGGAAAAGTTAAAATATTTTGTGACCAGTGGAGACGTGTGATGAGAATAAACAGATCCTCCTCTGATTTCAACTACGCAAGTATTTGTGATTTTTCTCTGTAGCTTACTTGGTTAAAGCACCTGTCTGGTAATTAGAAAAGCCTGGGTTCAACTCCCAGCAGAGCCTTATTTCACATTTGTGATATGCTTTCGAAGTTCCCTTGTCAATCATTTATATCTCTGTTTTGTGAACTTGAACTTGGAATTCAAATTACATGATGAATTTCAGTCACAGGAGAAAACAGCCTTTGTGAAGGATGTGAGTTGGGAATGGCTGTTCCTCCTTGTCCAGAAATTCAGTGCTGATACGCCAAAGGCAACTTGTTTGACACAAATTTGTTCACGGTTACATTCAATCTGGAAAACAGCTCGACAATAATCTCACTGAAGGAAAGTGTGACTGCGTTGTATGTTTCAGAGTGTTTGTGTCGTTATGTGTTGCTTTTAACCGAGACTGGGGACATGACGCGAGTGGGAAGGTTGATCCGAGGTTTGGAATATTTGTCAATCAGGAACAAGAAAAATCAAAAGAACCAAATAAGAAAACCTATGTCTCGTGGGCATTGAGAGACGGTGAGAAGATATTAAACTTTGTTCCATTCAATCCGGCTGCGATGAACTTTGAATTTTTCCGCCTTTTGTAAACATTATTTGAAGGGTCTCTGTAACAATGTTCAGTGTTGAGGAGAGTGGGGTCTGGGTGAGCAGCTGCTGAGTTTGACAGGGTCAGGACTGGATGCAGGAAGTTCTCTGACACTCTCTCTCCCTCTCTCTCTCTGATGGCTTTGAGTTGCTTTTCAAGTGTTTGAATAAATGAAGGAAGTTCCCTCCACTCATTTGTTTGGACAGACAGTGTAGTATAAGGATGTAAAGGGTTAATGCTGAAGATAGTGGGATCAACCCCTCCCACTGTCAGAGTGATGATGTAACAGTCACATGAGATGAGGTTTGGGAGAGGAGAGAGCAGCACCAAGGATGCCAGCTCAAGAGATTTGATGAATGTGTATATAGTATTGTGTAAATTAGAAAAGAGTTCTTAGTTCTTTCAGCAGGAAATGTGTCCAGAAAATATTCAGGAGTCGGAATGCAGATATTAACTCCAAGTGACAGTTCTGGGTTCATTTAACAAAAAAAAGGTAGCTAATAATATTGCTCACCGATTGAAATCCCCCAGTGAGGAGACAGTTAAACAGGTGATCTGTTGGGGCATCCTTCGATCCAAGGTTTCGGCAGCATTTAATCTCCCTTTTTGGTGAAATTCTCTGTTATTTGCATCTTTTTTTAATCAGCTTTCATGGGTGAGTGAAAAACTCAAAAAAACTTAACAGTTCCATTCTTCCTTCTTCCCATCAGTTTCTCTTTTCTGTCTCAGATCAATATAATGATGAGAATCCCAATTTAATCTGCTGTTTCTGGTGTTTTATCCATTCCAATCAAAATTCAACATTCCAATCAAATCTATTTGTTATTCCACAGTGTCTCTCCATGTGTTTTATTCTGTTGTATTCTCTCACAGTCTGTTTGATGATCAATGTTACATCTCAGTCTCTGTTCTGGTGAAGATCAGAAGCAGTGTTATCTGTTTGCACCACCCGACAAGTCGGCCTGAGGCTGTGTCTCATCGATAATGTGGAGTTAGGAACATCGAAACATAGGAGCAGGAGTCGGCCATTCAGCCCATCGAGACTGCCCCGCCATTCAATATGATCTTGGCTGAACATCCACTTCAATGCCCTTTTTCCCACACTTTCCTCATATTCCCTTATGTCATTTGTATTTACAAATCTGTCAATCTCTGCTTTAAACATACTCAACGACTGAGCTTCCACAGCCCTCTGGGGTAGAGAATTCCAAAGATTCACAACCCTCTGAGTAACAACATTTCTCCTCATCTCTGTCCTAAGTGGCTTCCCCCTTATTTTGAAATTGTGTCCCCTGATTTTCGACTCCCCAACCAGGAGAAACATCTTAGCTGCATCGACCCTGACTGTCCTTTAAGTATTTTGTGGGTTTCAATGGTATCACCTCTCATTCTTCAAAACTCCAGAGAAGACAGCCCCAGTTTCCCCAATCTCTCTTCATAGGACAATCCCACCATCCCAGGAACAAGTCTGATGAACCTTCGTTGAACTCCCTCCATGGCAATAATATCCTGCCTAAGGTAAGGAGACCAAAACTGTACACAGTACTCCAAGTGCGGTCTAACCAGGGTTCTATACAATTGAAGCAAGAATTCACTACTCCTGTACTCAAATCCTCTCGTGATAAAGGCTAACATACTATTAGCCTTCCCAATTGCTTGCTGCACCTGCATGTTAGCTGTCAGTGACTTATTGACATGGACACCCAGATCACCCTGATATTCTATAACTCAGTTAATAAAGGAAAGGATTCCATATACCTGCTGAACCACCTTATTGACCTGGACTACTACTTCAGGAATCTGTGGACATTCACTCCAACGTCCCTCACTTCCTCGACACCATTCAGTGTTTTCCCATTAATTGTGGATTCCTTTGCCTTTTTTGACGCGTGCTCTCGCTGTTCCCTGCTCTCCGAGTGAACTCTTGCTCCCTCTCTCTCCTGGGCTCTTGATGCTCCACTCTGCTCTCACTGTTTCCCACTCTCTTAATGTATCAATATTTGTTTGCCTTGTGTTTAATTTAAAATATGGATTAACTGTATTTTACAGTTGTAGGTTTTATTTGGTAGTCCTGTACAAGTTGTGGATTGGTATTTAATATTTAGCTCTGTGAAAACGATTGTGAATGAAAATATAACTTTCAATCTTATACAAGGGCTGGTCTGCAAGCTACAAGTCCTTCATTTTGTAGTAATGGAACTGATACTGTATCTTTCAGTCTTAATCTCTGTGGGATTTTTGAACTGGTATGTAATGCATAACTTGGTCTAACGTTCTGATGTACATTATTGGGATTCAAAGGATGATAGGAAATAGGGGCATTAGGCCATTCAGCCCATCAAGCCTGCTCCAACATTCAAACAGATCGTGACTGATCATCTACCTCTACGCCATTTTTCCTGCTATCTCCATATCCCTTGATCTTGTTAGTATTTAGAAATCTATCGATTTCTGTCTTGAATATGTTCAATGATTGATCTTCCACAGCCCACTGGGATAAAGAATTCCACAGATTTCCCACCCTCTGAGTAAAGAAATTCCTGCTCATCTCAGTCTCAAATGGCCTGCCCTTATTCTGAGTCTGTGTCCCCTTGTTCTAGACTCACCAGACAGAGGAAACATCCTATCCATATCTACCCTGTCACACCCTGTAAGAATTTTGTAAGTTTCAATGAGATCACCTTTCATTCTTCGAAACTCCAGAGAATTTTGGCCCAGTTTCTGCAGTCTCTCATCATAAGACAATCCCACCATCCCAGGGGATTAGTCCGGTGAATCTCTGTTGCAATCCCTCTGTGTCAAGTCTATCCTTCCTTCAATGAGGAAACCAAAATAGTACAGAATATTCCAGGTGCAGTCTCAGCCAGACTTTATACAATTGAAGCAATACATCTTTAACCATGTACTCAAATCCCCTTTCAATGAAGCCAACATACCATTTGCCTTCCTAATTGCTTTCTGCACCTGCACACTAGCTTTTAGTGTCTCATGAACAAGGACACCCAGGTACCTTTGGACATCGACACTTCTCAACCTCTCACCATTTAAGAAATACTCTGTCTTTCTGTTTATTCTCCCAAAGTGGAGAAATTCACACTTATTCACATTATATTCCATCTGCCATGTTCTTGCCCATTCACTTACCCTGTCCAAATCCCCTTGAAGCCTCCTTGCATTCATTCTGTACCTTTCAATCATGCAAATGTTGTCTGTTTTGTTTCAATGTTTATATTTAAAATGTAACCATGGTGACAGAGTTTATTTAGATCTGATGATGGGTTTGTTTTTGGACTGTGATTGATGTATCAACCTGTCAGCTGTATTGAATTGGAGTGAAATGGAAACAACTTCTGTCTCTCCTGCTGTTGTTTGACTGTTGGATTGAAAATGTGTCTCTCGACTTTGGGATCAGTGTCTGTCTGACTACTTCTTTTGTTTGTTCCAGTGGAACTGATGAGCTGGCAGTATCTCTGTGCTTTGGGAGTGATCCTGTACCGACTGTGTGTTGGAACGAGCTCGCTGCACTTTTCCTTGTGTCCAAGAATCACCACATCCAGTCAGGTTCCTTCATGTATTTTCCTGCAGGAATGAAAGAACTGGTGAGATAGAAGATACAAAAGCGATCAATGTAATCGTCCCAATAATAATCATTATGAACAATCGCGAAATGAAAACCAGGAACACAAACAGTGTCAGTGTCTGACTCCACTGCAGTACTGCAGTATTCAGCTTCTGTTTACCAGGTGTTTGCAGTGGTTTTACAACACGTTTGTGACATTCAGAAACAACACAAGCCCTGCACTGCTCAATGACTGGGACTGTCCGATAGAGCAGTGACCTTTACACAGTCACATTTCTATTTCAACGGAAAACAAGCAGCCACTATTTAAAACGTGCCTTTCACACTTCTCACCTGGTGTCTGCAATAAACGCTCGTTATTTTGCGGCTATTTTTCCGCCACTGTTCACGATCCAACAAACAGTGAGAGACTGGAACTAAAGCAGGAAAATTCCCTCTCCTTTGGGTGGTGAAATTGTCAGTGATTTTCAATAGTGATTTCTTCCCATTGTGTCTCCCTGAGCCTGTACAGACACTGTCCGAGAATGAACTCTCCCTTCCCCGTGTCCCCGGCTCACTCCATGTTCCGGGAGCAGCTCCTGCTCCACAGTGTCTGTTACAAACACTCCCAGACTCCCCCTCAACTTCCCACCACTCAATGCTAATCTCTGAGCACATCTGCAGACACGCTCCCAAAGCAGTGGCTGCTGGAAGCAGATGCTGTTTGTTCCCTTCCCCCGGGCCCGGGAAGTCTCCATTAGCAGCTGATTTAAAGCATCTTCCCCTGATTGAGTGAATGGCCTCACAGACTGGGTTGGGGAAAGGATGCGCATGCGCTCCACTCCTCATAGTGACGTCCCACAGGGGGCGGAGCAACACCGCGCGTGCGCAGATCTTTGCAGCAATTCAGCATTCAAACATCAATGGGAACTTTCCCCATTTCACCCTCATCAAAGTCCCAAAGAAAGTGAAGAGGGGCTTGGACTGGAGGGAGGGAGGGGCGGGGTAGGGGGAACCTAGAACCCAGAAAGCTGCCCACTTGCCCCATTTAGATGCTCAATTTGCGGTCATTCCCTGCAGGGGGTTTGTTATTATTGAGCCCCTCCTGGTAAAACAATCCGGTAGAAAGAGGGGAGAAAGGAGGGAGCCGGTGTGTTTGCTGGGACCTTGCAGAATTCATTTCAGCAGCAAAAGCCCCGGGTTATATTAACCCGAGTGAAACACGCTGTCAGTGAGAGGAAAACCGAACGGCCCTTTTCATCTTTTCATTGGAAACAAAGTAGAGCCGGAAGTGCGGCGAGCAGAGCAGACACACAAGCTCAATGACAGGAGAGCTCGGCCGTCCCTGAGTTTCAGCTCCCGGCTCTTACATTTCCTCATCCACACTGTCTTTACTGTGGATGATCAGGGATTCCTTGTCGGATCTGAGGACTGTATCCTTTAAACATTCTGAGTCAGGAGATCCACACACTCTCTGTTATCAAGATTTATGGGCAGGAATGTTTCAAAACTTTGTCTATTAAATCATTGTATTATTCACAGAACTAATGAGGCAATCGGTTCATTATTCAGGTCTTGAACTTGGTTTGGGTAGACCGAAAACTGAGAGGTTCAGCACCTCTCCAGCCCTTCGCTATTGGCCGTGTGGCCTAATGTATAAGGTGTCTGACTTCGGTGTATTTAATGAAGTTATCAGAAAATTGTCGGTTCGAGTCCTGCTGCGGTCATTTTGGGCGATCAGTGTTCAGCACCGCAGCCTCACAGCTCCAGCGACCCGTGTTCAGTTCTGGCTAATGTCTGTGCGCAGTTTGAGTTCTCCCTGGAACTGCGTGTGTTTCCTCGCACAGCCAAAGACTTGCAGATTGATTGGTAAATCGACGATTGTGAATTGCCCCCAGTGGAGGTAGGTGGTGGGGGATGTGGTCGGGAATATGGGAATAATGTTGGATTAGCATAAATGGGTGGTTGTTGGTCGGCAGAGACTTGGTGGGCCGAAGGGCCTGTTTCAGTGCTGCATCTATTAATAAATAACTGATTTTTGTGATGAAATAACAGAAAAGGTTGATGAAGGGAAAGCAATGGATGTTGTCTATATGGATTTTCAGAAAGCGTTTGACAAACTACCACATAAAAGGCTGGGTAACAAAACTGAGGCTCCTGGAATAGGAGGGTCAGTATCTGCTTAGATTTTAAAATGTATGAAATATCAAGAAAAGCGAGTTGTGTGGTATTTGGTTGTTTTTCAGAATGGAAGATGCTGAACAGTGATGTCCACAAGCGTCAGTGTCAGGACCACCATATATATAAATGACTTGAATATTGGAATCACAGAATTGTTACTACACAGAAGGAGGCCATTTGGCCCATCGTGTCTGCACTGACTCTCCAAATGAGCAATTCACCTCATGTCACTTCCCCGTCTTCTCCCCATAATCCTGCACATTCTTCCTTTTCAGATAACAGTCTAATTCCCCTATGAATGCTTCAATTAAACCTGCCCCAATCACATTCTCAGGCAGTTCATACTTTAACCACTCGCTGCGTGAAAAAGTTTTACCCCATGTCGCTTTTGCTTCTTTTACCAATTACTTTAAATCTGTGCCCTCTCGTTCTCGATCCTTTCACAAGTGGGAACAGTTTCTCCCAATCCACTCTGTCCACACCCCTCATCATTTTGAATACCACTATGAAATCTCCTCTTAGCCTTCTTTTCTCCAAGGAAAACAGTCCTAACTTCTCCAATCTATCTTCATAACTGAAGTTCCTCATCCCTGGAACCATTCTCATGAATCTTTTCCATAATCTCTCCAATGCCTTCACATCTTTCCTAAAGTGTGGCACCCAGAACTGGACGCAGTACTTCAGCTGAGGCTAGTGTCTTATACAAGTTCAACATGACCTCCTTGTTCTTGTATTCTATGCCTCTATTACTAAAGCCGAGGATACTGTATGCTTTATTAACCGCTCTCTCAACCAATGACTTATACCCCCAGGTCCCTCTGCTCCTGCACCCCCTTTAGAATTGTACCCTTTATTCTATATTGTCACTCCATGTTCTTCTGACCAAAATGAATCAATTCACATTTCTCTGCATTGAACTTCACCTGTTATCTGTCCTCCCATTCCACCAACTTGTCTATGTCCTTTTGAAGTTCTACACTATCATCCTTACAGTTCACAATGCTTCCAATTTTCGTATCATCCATAAACTTTGAAATTCTGCCCTGTACACCAAGGTCTAGGTCATTAATATATATCAGGAAAGGCAAGGGTCCCAACACTGACTCCTGGGGAACTCCACTACAAACCTTCCTCCAGCCCGAAGAACATCCATTGCTCACTACTCTTTGTTTCCTGTCACTCAGCCAATTCCATATCCATGTTACTACTGTCCCTTTTATTCCATGAGTTATAACTTTGCTCACAAGTCTGTTGTGTTGCACTGTATCAAACTCCTTTTGAAAGTCAATAAAAGCAAAATACTGCAGATGCTAGAAATCTGAAATATAAACAAAAAGTGCTGGAAATACTCAGCAGGTCTGGCAGCATCTGTGGAGAGAGAAACAGAGTTAATGTTTCAGGTCAGTGACCATTCAGATGCTGCCAGACCTTTTGAAAGTCCATGTACACCACATCAACAGCATTGCCCTCATCATCCCTCTCTGTTACCTCATCACAAAACTCCAGCAGGACAGTTAAACATGATTTTGCCTTAGGAAATCCATGCTGTCTTTCCTGAATTAACCCACATTTGTCCATGGGACTATTAATTTTGTCCCGAATTATTCTTTCGAGAAGTTTTCCCACCACCGAAATTGAACTGACTGGGGAGTGAGACGAGGTGAGTTGCTTTAGCAGAGAGCCAGCATGGGTTCGTCAGGCCGAATGGCCTCCTTCTGTGCTTCAGCCATTCTATGATTGTATGATTCTAGCAGCAACTGTTGGTGGAGAGGCAGTGATGCAGGAATGGGTTGACAGAAAGGGAAAAGTCTGGGCTGGTGTGTGTTTGCAGCATTTGCAGCTTGTGTTCGGGTTTGTGAATAAAGGTGTTTTGGAAGCTGTGTTCCAAATTGAAGTGTTTATTGGAAGGAAGAAGTTGATGTAAATAAAGAGTAAAACGTGTTAAGATGAAAAGTGGTGTGATTGTGGATAGCAGTAAATATAGTGTTGGTGAATTATTTGTGTTAATAAACATCCATTGCACCCTCTGCTGCAGGCTGCTGTTTATATCCAGCTGTGTATTAGTGCTGTGTGTTAGCGAGATAAATGTTTGTTTCAACGCTGTTTATAAAGCAATAGCATTGCACTCAAACAGTCCCAGACATAGCAACACACGTACAAAAGCAAAATACTGCGGATGCTGGAAATCTGAAACATAAACAGAAAATGCTTGAAATAGTCGGCAGATCTGGCAGCATCTGTGGAGAGAGAAACAAAGTTAATGTGAGCTGAGGAAACAGACCTGAACTGTTAACTGTTTCTCTCTGCACAGATGCTGCCAGACCTACTGAGCATTTCCAGCATTTTCTGTTTTTATTACAGCAACACCTTTGATCAGCAGCAGCGGTGATAGTTCGAGCCAGGGGGCAGCCGGGAAGGTACGTTTCACTATACCTGGCGATTCGGCGGACACGGACACGGGGACTGCTGGGTAAGTGAACTTATATATTCGGGCAGTTGCTAAACCCGAAACACTACATGTGTAGTGTCTCCCACCCATCCTCCTCCTCCAACCAAAAAAAAGGACTCTTGTGTGGAGGGTTTGGTAAGGTAAGGTTTTCCTTTATATTTTTTATTCTCTGTTGTCAATTTAGAGCAGAGGGGATGGAAGCTAGGGCAGTTGCATGCTCCTCTTGCAGGATGTGGGAGGTAAGGGTCACCACTTGTGTCCCTGCTGACTTCACCTGTGAGAAGTGCACCCAACTCCAGCTCCTCACAGACCGCGTTAGGGAGCTGGAGCTGGAGCTGGATGAACTTCGGATCATGCGGGAGGCAGAGGGGATGATAGAGAGCAGTTATCGGGAAGTACTGACACCGAAGTCACAGGATAAAGGTAGCTGGGTGACCGTAAGGGGAGGGAAAGGGAATAGGCGCACAGTGCAGGGATCCCCTGTGGCCGTTTCCCTCAATAATAAGTATACTGTTTTGGATACGGTTGGGGGAGGGGGACCTACCAGTGGAAAGCCACAGCGGCCAGGTCTCTGGCACTGAGCCTGGCTCTGTGGCTCAGAAGGGAAGGGTGGAGAATAGGAGAGTCATAGTAATAGGAGATTCAATGGTTAGAGGAACAGACAGGAGATTCTGTTGTCGCGAATGAGACTCCCAGATGGTATGTTGCCTCCTGGGTGCCAGGGTCAGGGATGTCTCAGATCGAGTCTACAGGATTCTTAAGGAGGAGGGGGAGCAGCCAGAAGTCGTGGTACATATCGGTACCAATGACATAGCTGGGAAAAGGGATGAGGATCTGAAAAGCGAATATAGGGAGTTAGGTTGGAAGCTAAAAGGCAGGACGAGCAGAGTAGTAATCTCAGGATTGATACCGGTGCCACGTGCTAGTGAGGCTAGAAACAGAGAGCGAGTGCAGCTGAACACGTGGCTACAGAGCTGGTGTAGGAGGGAGGGCTTCAGTTATGGGGATCATTGGGATACCTTCTGGGGACGGTGGGACCTGTACAAGAAGGACGGGTTGCATCTGAACTGGAGGGGCACCAATATCCTGGGCGGGAGGTTTGCTAGAGCTCTTCGGGAGGGTTTAAACTAGTTTGGCAGGGGGATGGGAACCGGAGCTATGGATCAGTGGATGGGGTAGCTGTTGAACAGGCAGATACCGAGTGCAGAGAGTCTGTGAGGAAGGTTAGACAGTTGACAGGGCAAAGTTTCAGCCAGTATGATGGGTTGAAGTGTGTCTATTTTAATGCAAGAAGTGTCAGGAATAAGGGTGATGAACTTAGAGCATGGATCAGTACTTCGAGCTACGATGTTGTGGCCATTACGGACACTTGGATATCACAGGGGCAGGAATGGATGTTGGATGTTCCCGGGTTTAGATGTTTCAAAAGGAATAGGGAGGGAGGTAAAAGAAGTGGGGGAGTTGCATTATTAATCAGGGATAGTATCACAGCTGCAGAAAGGGAGGTCATCGAGGAGGTTTTGTCTACTGAGTCATTATGGGTGGAAGTCAGAAACAGGAAAGGAGCAGTCATTTATTGGGAATTTTCTATAGACCCCCCAATAGCAACAGAGACACGGAGGAACAGATTGGGAGGCAGATTTTGGAAAGGTGCAGAAGTAACAGGGTTGTTGTCAACGGTGACTTCAACTTCCCTAATATTGATTGGAACCTCCTTAGTGCAAATAGTTTGGATGGAGCAGTTTTTGTCAGGTGTGTCCAGGAAGGTTTCCTGACTCAATATGTAGATAGGCCGACTAGAGGGGAGGCTATGTTGGATTTGATCCTTGGCAACGAACCAGGCCAGGTGGCAGAACTCTCAGTGGGAGAACATTTCGGAGATAGTGATCACAACTCCCTGACCTTTACTATCGTCATGGAGAGGGACAGGAGCGAACGGGATGGGAAAATATTTAATTGGGGGAGGGGGAATTACAATGCTATTAGGCAGGAACTGGGGTGCATAAATTAGGAACAGATGTTCTCAGGGAAATGCACGACAGAAATGTGGAGGTTGTTTAGGGAGCACCTGCTGCGACTGCTGGATAGGTTTGTCCCGATGAGGCAAGGAAGGGATGGTAGAGTGAAGGAACCTTGGATGACAAGAAATGTGGAACAGCTAGTCAAGAGGAAGAAGGAAGCTTACTTAAGGTTGAGGAAGCAAGGATCAGACAGGGCTCTAGAGGGTTACAAGGTAGCCAGGAAGGAACTGAAGAATGGACTTGGGAGAGCTAGAAGGGGACATGAAAAAGTCTTGGCGGGCAGGATTAAGGAAAATCCCAATGCGTTCTACACTTTTGTGAGGAACAAGAGGATGGCCAGAGAGAGGGTAGGGATGATCAGGGATAGTGGAGGGAACTTGTGCGGATGCTGGAAATCTGAAACATAAACAGAAAATGCTTGAAATAGTCAGCAGGTCTGGCAGCATCTGTGGAGAGAGAACAAAGTTAATGTGAACTAACGAAACAGACATGAACTGTTAACTGTTTCTCTCTGCACAGAAGCTGCCAGACCTACTGAGCATTTCCAGCATTTTCTGTTTTTATTTCAGCAACACAGGTGTTGGGAGGCTCAGCCTGGCTACACAATGTTACAAGGACGCTGAGTAACACCATCGACAACGGGACAGAGAGAAAAACACATAGAAAACCAAGAATAGACTGTGAGGAAGCAAAAGTGAGGGCCAGAGAGAGAGAGAGAACGAGACTGAGATGGAGAAACAAGGCATTTGTATGATTGTATTCTCCCTGTTGTCTAAAGGTATTTCGTGGTGTGTAAATATGTTTTCTGTTGTGTAAAGATGTACCCTGTTGTTGTGTAAAGGTTTTCCCTGTTATTGTTTTATTTTCTGTTACTGACCGTCTCCTCACTGTGACCATTTGTCCTGGTTTTATTGTGGCCAACATCACCATCTGGTGGTGGAAAGGAGGCTCTGCAGGAAGAGGTTGACAAAGTGGGAGAGACTCGGCTGGTCCGTGTTTGCAGCTTCTGTTCGTGTGAGCAAAAGTGATTTGTTACTGATTGATGTGTTCACGAGAAGGAAGAAGCTGATTGCAATCGAGTGCCTTCGGAAGCATCTTGTTATTATGGGTAAATACGTGATGTTTTGAAAGTGAACTGTTTGTGTTATTTCCCCAATGTTTTTATAAAAATAGGATTGCAGTCGGATTTCTCAAGAATCCCGGACTCAGCAACACACGTGCTGACGGACTCACCCTCACTGCGCAATGACACAAGGACACAGAGTAACAGCACCGACAATGAGGCAGGCAGAGAAAGACACACAGAAAACCAGGAAGAGATTATCAGGACTCAGAAATGAACAGGCAGAGAAAGGTACTGAGCAAACCAGCAAGAGACAGCGAGAGACTGATGAACACCACTTGGATGGAGCACTGAGGGTGGCAAGGGCACAGAATGTAGTCTGGCTGGGGGATTTCAATGTCCATCACCATGAGTGGTTCGGTAGCACCACTACTGACCATGCTGGCCAAGTCCCAATGGACACAGCTGCTCGATTGGGTCTGCAGTAGGTGGTGAGGGAACTAACAAGAGGGAAAAACATACTTGACCTCATCCTCACCAATCTGCCTGCCGCAGATGCATCAGTCCATGACAGTATTGGTAGGAGTGACCACTGCACAGTCCTTGTGGAGATGATGTCCCGTCTTCACATTGAGGATACCCTCTATCGTGTTGTGTGCCACTACCACTGTGCTAAATGGGATAGATTTTGAACAGATCTAGCAATGTGTAACTGGGCATCCATGAGGTGCTGTGGACCATTAGCAGCAGCAGAATTGCAGTCAACCACATTCTATAAACTCATGGCCCGGCATATTCCCCCACTCTAACATTACCAACAAGCTGGGGGATCAACCCTAATTCAATGAAGAGTGCAGGAGGGCATGCCAGGAGCAGCACCAGGCATACCTTGAAATGAGGCGTCAGCCTGATGAAGCTACAGCCCAGGACTACTTTCATGCCAAACAGCAGAAGCAGCATGTAATAGACAGGGCTAAGTGATCCCACAACCAACGGATCAGATCTACACCCTGCCACATCCAATGATGAATGGTGGTGGACAATTAAACAACCAACAGGAGGAGGTGGCTCCACAAATATCCCCAACCTCAATGATGGGGGAGCCCAGCACATCAGTGCAAAAGACAAGGATGGAGAATTTGCGACAATCTTCAACCAGAAGTGCCGGGTTGATGATCCATCTCGGCCTCCTTCTCAAGTCCCCAGCATCACAGATGCCAGTCATCAGCTAATTCGATTCACTCAACGTGATATCAAGAAGTGACTGAAGGCACTGGATACAGCAAAGGCTACAGGCCCTGACAATATTCCAGCAATAGTACTGAAGACCTGTGCTCCAGAACTTGCCGCGCCCCTAGCCAAGCTGTTCCAGTACAGTTACAATACTGGCATCTACCCGGCAATGTGGAAAATTGCCCAGGTATGTCCTGTACACAAAAAGCAGGACAATTCCAACCCAGCCAATTACTGCCTCATCAGTCTACTCTCAATCATCAGTATAGTGATGGAAGATGTCATCGACGGGGCACTTGCTTTGCAATAACCTGTTCAGTGACGCTCAGTTGGGTTCCGCCAGGGCCATTCAGCTCCTGACCTCATTACAGCCTTGGTTCGAACAAGGACAAAAGAGCTGAACTCAAGAGGTGAGGTGAGAGTGTCTGCCCTTGACATCAAGGTAGCATTTGACTGAGTATGGCATCAAGGAGCCAGAGCAAAACTGGAGTCAATGGGAATCAAGAGGAAAACTCTCCACTGGTTGGAATCGTACAGAGCACAAAGGAAAATGGTTGTGATTGTTGGAGGTCAATCATCTCAGCACCAGGACATTACTGCTGGAGTTCCTCAGGGTAGTATCCTCGGCCCAACCTTCTTCACTCCTTCATCAGTGACCTTCCTTCAATCATAAGGTCAGAAGTGGGGTTGTTCACTGATGATTGCAAAATTTAGCACCATTCGTGACTCCTCAGATACTGAAGAGGTCCATGTAGAAATGCAGCAAGACCTGGACAATATCCAGGCTTGGGCTGATAAGTGGCAAGTAACATTCGCGCCACACAAGTGCCAGGCAATGACCATCTCGAACAAGAGAGAATCTAACGATCTCCCATTGACATTCAACGGCATTACGATCGCTGAATCCCCCACTATCAACTTCCTAGGGGTTCCCATTGACCAGAAACTGAACTGGAGTAGCCTTATAAATAGTGTGACTACATGAGCTGGTCAGAGGGTAGGAAGCATGCGGTGAGTAACTCACCTCCTGACTCCCCAAGCCTGTCCACCATTTACAAGGCACAAGTCTGGAGTGTGATGGAATACTATCCACTTGCCCGGATGGGTGCAGCTCCAACAACATTCAAGAAGCTCGACACCATCCAGGACAAAGCAACACGCTTGATTGGCACCCCGTCCACAACATTCACTCCCTTCACCACTGACGTACAGTGGCAGCAGTGTGGACCATCTACAAGATGCACTGCAACAATGCACCAAGGCTACTCAGGCAGCACCTTCCAAACCTACATCCTCTACTGCCTAGAAGGAGAAGGACAGCAGATGCATGGGAACACCACCACCTGAAAGTTCTCCTCCAAGCTACACATCATCCTGACTTGGAACTATATCGCCATTCCTTCACTGTCGCTGGGTAAAAACCCTGGAACTCCCTTCCTACTGGACACTGTGGGTGTACCTACCCCACATGGACTGCAGTGGTTCAAGAAGGAAGCTCACCACCACCTTCTCATGGGCAATTAGGGATGGACTATAAATGCTGGCCTGGTTGGTGACGTCCACATCCCATGAAACAAATAATTAAATACAATAACAGCTCATCTCAATTCCTAGTATTTCTAAATCCCACCAGTCCAACATAAGCTGAACAATTATTGCATGTTGTGATTGACGGTCTGGTCTGTAAACTGCACTGTATCACAGATTGCTGACATTTGCTAACTGGAAGTGAGAACTGCAAAATCGGGACAGTAGTTCACATCGTCTGTCAGTGTGAAAGAATCAGGCAATGTGAGGTAATAGAATTTGTCTGTAAATGTTACACTCATATTGCTTTATAATTTTATATTGAAAATAAAAGTAATCATTTCGTGAAAATAGTGACATGTTGTCCAAACTTTGGTAGCCAGTTGTTTTCGTCTTGCACTCAGCAGGGCAATCCGCAAGAATACCAATTTAAGGGAAAACAACAACTTTCATCTGTATGAGAAGAGAGTGCTGATTGGTTGGCAAGTGAACTCTGATTGGTCGAGGCATTGCCATTCAGAATGCACCAGTTTATGGTAACTGACAGATAACTGCCCAGCTTTGTTTGAAATTTAAACCAGGCAGCTTGACTCTGATTGGTCAAGGCATTGCCCTGTGGAATGAGCCAGTGAATGGCTGTCACTTATTTTGTTTAGCTGAAACAGGCACAACATGTGTGCATGTTCTTTCTGTCTGCAAAGAACAGGGCCCTGTGTATTAATATTTGTAGCTTACAGTGCACACCAATGCACCACACTGCGAGCCCTACTGACAGTCTCAAATCGGTTGTCAGTGTAATTCTTAGCACACTGAGAATTTTTTAGCAAATGTTGTCCTATTGTGGAATCACATCTCATGTTGGATACTGTGTTTTGAGTTTTGCAAGTACGGGTTGGTTGGGTAGGGCCCATTGCGAACAGCGGAAGGGACATGTTATTTGATACAATCCGCCAGTTTTGGGATGTACGGTCTAGAAACCTAGTATCACACTGGTATTGAAATTCATATATCACGTTACTTATTTGTGTGATAGGCAGGACGTCTCTTTTGCTTGACAGCAGCATCCTGTTAGTGGCGAACACCACACTTGTTGCTCCTGCATAGTAACAGCTGGAAACAGCGAGCCTCACCTGTTACTCAAATACTGGGGATATATTACCCTTCCAGGGTAATTTGAGGGAGACTGGGCACTTTTCAGGGCTCAAAATGACGGCCTTCAGCCCGTTTATAAGTTTGTGTGATATACAGTGAGAAATGATCTGATCAGTGTCGCCATTGTAATGCAGGATGTCTTTGATTCGCCCTATTTCAGCATCAAGCTTGCATGGTGAGCAAATGGCTCAGCCCTATTTATGAGGTTGTCGATAAGACCAATCTTATAGCGCGTGGAACTGTAATAATCCCAACGCGTGTATTGACCAGTGAAGGTAGGTTTGCAGTAGACCGTGGTAGAAAACCACTTAGCAGATTTCTCAACTAGTACATCAAGGAAAGGGAGCTCATTTGACAGCTCCATTCCAAAGGTGAATTTGAGTGTAGGATGGAGCCCATGAAGACGTGCAAGGAAATTATTTCATGCAGCTGCGGATTCAAATATAGCAAACGTATCATCTACATATTGGAAATATGCAAGAGGTAGGAGGTTAGGTGTCATTCCCTTAAAAACAGGTTTGTCATGGAATCCAACAAAGATGTTTGTGAGAGCTGGGCCTAGAGGGGATCCCATGGCAACACCAGCGATACATGGTGTCAATAAAACTGAACTCAACTGTGCAAGTTGCCGAGTTCATAAGTTCAATGAATACGGATTCACACAATGGTGACGGGTCTAGATCACCATGATATAGCACTGCAGTGCAAATATCTATGGCTTCCTGAAGTGGTACATTGGTGAATAGGCTAGCAATGTCAAATGACACATGGACACGGCATTGCTATCGATATGCAAGTCCTGGATGGTCTTCGCAAATGTGAAGGAATCCTTCACTGTGTATGTGGAGAACTTGCTCAAAAACTGGTTGTAACAATTTGCCCAACCATTTGGCAAATTCATTTCAGGATACTATTTACATTACTTCAAATAAAGGAAACACAACGACACAAAGAATTGAGCACAACGCTGAAAGTTTCACAGCAAATAGTCAAATGGGAAAAGGATGAAATACAGAAAGAAAAAGCCTAAAATACTGAAAACACTCAGCCAGTCCGGAAACAACTGTGGCGAAGAGAAGCTCGGGTTAATGGTCCAGTTCTTGACATAAAAAATAGGAGTAGGCCATTCGGCCCATCGAAATAGCTCTGCCATTCAATAAGATCACAGCTGATCTCCTACATCAACTCCATCTGACCACACTAGCACAGATCCCTTGATTCCCTTAGTATCCAAAAACCTATCGATCTCTCTCTTGGATATACCCAATGATTGAGCATCCACAGCTCTACAGTCAGAGAGAGATACAGCACTGAAACAGGCCCTTCGGCCCACCGAGTCTGTGCCGACCAACAACCACCCATTTATACTAATCCTACATTCATCCCATATTCCCTACCACATTCCCACCATTCTCCTACCACCTATCTACACTAGGGGCAATTTACAATGGCCAATTTACCTATCAACCTGCAAGTCTTTGGCTGTGGGAGGAAACTGGAGCACCCGGCGGAAACCCACGCGGTCACAGAGAGAACTTGCAAACTCCGCACAGGCAATACCCTGAACGGAACCGAGGTCACTGGAGCTGTGAGGCTGCGGTGCTAACCACTGTGCGTAGAGAATTCCAAAGATTCACAATGCTATGAGTGAAAAAAAATTCTCCTCTTCTCAGACCTAAATGATTGAGCCATTTCTACTGAGACTGTGATCCCTAGTTCTAGATCCCCAGCCAGAAGAAACATCCTCCCAGCATTTACCCTGTTAAATCCCTTAAGATTTTTAGGTGCCAGTAAGATTACCTCTCACTCTTCTAAATTCTGAGGAATATTTTTTCTTTCCAAAATATACTTTATTCATAAAAATCTGCAAAAATTACATTGCCAAACAGTTTCAAACAGCACCAAAAAATACAAACATTGCAAGGGAGATCAGTTTCCTTCAATACTGTCATGAGTTTCTTCACAACCCTTCAGTTTCACAATTGTCATGCCAATTACAGTTTTACATTTACAGCAATTGAGAATATTAACGATACAGTTCAAGGGGTTTCCCATGGATCCAGCCCATCAGTCCAGCTTGGTGGGGGGACCTTACACTGTGGTCTTTCCCCATTGAGCCTTTGCTGCGGCTGCCCCAAGCTTTAGTGCGTCCCTCAGCACGTAGTCCTGGACCTTGGAATGTGCCAGTCCGCAACATTCGGTGGTGGACAACTCTTTGCGCTGGAAGACCAGCAAGTTTCGGGCAGACCAAAGGGCGTCTTTCACCGAATTGATAGTCCTCCAGCAGCAGTTGATGTTTGTCTCGGTGTGCGTCCCTGGGAACAGCCTGTAGAGCACAGACTCCTGTGTTACAGAGCTGCTTGGGATGAACCTTGACAAAAACCACTGCATCTCTTTCCACACCTGCTTTGCAAAGGCACATTCCAGGAGGAGGTGGGCGACCGTCTCTTCCCCACCACAGCCAACGCGGGGGCACTGTGCGGAGGGGGCGAGACTTCGGGTGTGCATGAAGGATCCGAAAGGGACGGCCCTTCTCACCACCAGCCAAGCTACGTCTTGGTGCTTGTTTGAAAGTTCTGGTGATGAGGCATTCGCCAAATGACTTTGACGGTCTGCTCGGGGACCCATCCAACAGGATCCTCCGTCTCCTTTTCCCGTAGGGCCTTGAGGACATTCAGTGCAGACCACTGCCTGATGGACCGGTGGTCAAATGTGTTTTCCCGCAGAAACTGCTCCACGAAGGATAGGTGGTACGGCACGGCCAAACTGCATGGAGTGTTCCGCGGCAATGTGACCAGGCCCATTCTTCGCAACACCGGGGACAGATAGAACCTCAGCACGCAGTGACACTTGGAGTTTGTGTACTGGAGGTCTACACACAGCTTGATGCAGCCGCACACGAAGGTGGTCATCAGGATGAGGGCCACGTTGGGTACATTTTTCCTGCCCTTGTCCAGAGATTTGAAGATCGTGTCCCTCCGGACCCGGTCCATTTTAGGTCCCCAGATGAAGCAGAAAGTGGCTCAGGTGACTGCCACAGCGCAGGAGTGGGGTATGGGCTAGACCTGCGCCATGTAGAGCAACAACGTGAGCGCCTCGCACCTGATGACCAGGTTCTCACCCACAATGGAGAGAGATCGTTGCCCCCACATGCCCAACTTTTGTCGTACCTTGGCTACTCGCTCCTCCCAGGTTTTGGTGTACGCCCCGGCCCTTCCGAACCATATCCCCAGCACCTTCAGGTAATCTGACCTCACGGTGAAGGGGACAAAGGATCGGTCAGCCCAGTTCCCAAAGAACATGGCCTCGCTCTTGCCGTGGTTAACTTTGGCTCCCGAGGCCAGTTCGAACTGGTCGCAGACGCTCATCAGTCTGCGCACGGACAGCGGATCCGAACAGAAGACGGCGACGTCATCCATGTACAGGGATGTTTTAAACTGAGTGCCTCTGCTGCCTGGGATTGTTACCCCTCTTATGCTCGCATCCATCCTAATAGACTCAGCAAAGGGTTCAATACAGCAAACAAACAAGACAGGGGAGAGAGGGCAGCCCTGTCTGACTCCAGATTGGATCGGCAAACTTTCCGATTCCCACCCGTTGATTCTGAGGAATATCGGCCTCGTCGACTCAATCTCTTCTCACAGGACAGTCCCCTCATCCCAGGAAGCAATCGAGTGACACTTTGATACACTTCCTTTAAGGCAAGTATATCCTTCCTTAGGTAAGGGGAACCAAAACTGTACACAGTGCTCCAGGTGTGATCTCACCAAGGCTCTGTCTAATTGCAGTCAAACTTCTTTATTCTTATAAAAACTCTTCACAATGTTGAACACAACTATTAACTGCCCCATTAACATCTCTGCTCTAAGAACAAGGACCCCAGCTTCACACACCCCAGACCCCTATTCTTTCCACATTAGCTGAATTCCTGCATCTCTGATGCATTCTAGTAAATCTCCTCTGCACCCTTTCTAAGGCCTTGCCATTCCTGCTAAAGTATGAAACATGGAATTAGAAACAATGCTCTAGCTGAGGCCTATAACCAGTGAGATTTATAAAGGTTCAGCCTCAATTCCTTGTCTGTGTCCCGTACTCCCATTTCTGGTTTCTGACTCAATGTCGGCTCTGAGCTGTTGAAACTGCCTGAATAAATATTTCCACCCAATAAAGCGCTCGGAATGTGAGAAGGGACAAAGTGAGTGACCAAGTACATCAACTCCAAGTAAAACTCCACCATGTAGTGAAAACACTCAAAACACAACGGCTCTTTTAAGAGCCACCCACAATCTCTCTGAAAAAGCTGCACCAACATCTCTCTAGAATTGGTTTATTTCATTGGTTTTAATGCTCAGTAACTCTCTGGAACTTTCTCACTGTCTTTGTGTTTTCTGTTTCAATCTGGTATGGAGATTCTGGGAAGATGAGTTTCACTGCCTGGGAGGATCTTTGTGGTTTTCCTGCAGAAACACAAATCAAAGTCTCTTTTCAGAGTCACCCACCGCCTCATAGGGACAGCAGTGACATGGCAACGGGAGCTGGGGTGTGTTTTATGCCGGAAATATCAGTTAATGATTTATGTTGTGCTCTCGTTATCTTCCAATCTCTGAATTGAGCCTTTCCACCGCACCAGGGTTATGGGGAGAGTTTTCATCGTTTCTTTTCCAAACGTACAGACGATGTTATAAAGTTGCTGATTTATCCAGATGGCGGATTCTCCCCTCACAGTGAAAAGTAACATCACACCTTCACATCTGCCCATTGTTTTATAATTGAATAATTAGTCAAATGGAATTATTTGTGATGTTATTTCCCCCGAGACGGTGTTTCCTGCAGTGAAACTGATCAGTTTCAGCTCAGTCATTCAGAGACCTGGAATTCCTGCAGTTTGAGCCCGCTGTAACCCCAGCCCACTTCTGATTGGTCACCCTCTTCTCATAAAGTCAGTGACAACACATGAGGAGGCCATTCGCCCCATTAAGTCCATGTCGGGCTTCCAATCTGTTCAGCCCCCGGCTCGATCCCCAAACCCTGCATAATCCCTTTGGGTCAAAATGACCGTGGCAAGACTCGAACCTGCAATCTTCTGCTAACATCATGGAATACACCGAAATCAGACGCCTTATCCATTAGGCCACACAGCCATTAACTCACATGCATGATTCAATCAGAGAACCTCGAAGCACAAAATACAAAAAATCATTGGTTGAACCTGTCAACCTGGCACAATATTTGAATTTGTGAAAGCCGCCAATTTCACTATGGAAAAGAAGTGATCGACTGGAAAAGTACATAAAAATCTATTTTCCCGTAGCGGTTTAAATAAACTTTTGAAACACAATTTTGCTTTTACCGACTCAAATTGCTGGTGCTATTTTATGAACAGCTTTATTTTGCCAATTTTTGTCAACTTCTCATCCGTAACTGACAGTAAAAGACTCCGTTCAGCAATCTTTCACACGACAAATAACTCAAACTCGGTGTGGAAGTAATAAATTACAGACTATTGGTAATTCCCCTTCACACAGGCTTCAGGGGGACAGAGAGAAGCCACTGAAATAGTTGCTTCATCCTTTTAAAAGGTTCCCATTCTGTCCTGTTATTGACGTGTTGGAATCAGATTTGTATTTAACAAGTTATTTCTGTGAAAATAAAAGGCTTTTGATTGAGAAGACGGGACCTTCTCACCAGCAGCCGGGTTACATTCCCCTCACATCCTTATTCAGTGAGCAGCTCTTTCCCTCGAGAAATAGACAGCAGCAGTTGGAAGTTCAGTAAAAGGATCGGTTAATTGAGACAAGTTTCTGACTGACAGGTGGTGCTGAATATTAATACAAGAAGGTCCTGGAATGGGAAACAAGTGTCCAGAGTGGGGTCTGAAATCAGGACAGGGAAATGGCCAGCACTGACACAGATCATTTCATTATTACATTGATATCTGATTGTCTATAAGGAGAAGCGAGTTAAACACATGATGGTGAAAGGAATGGAAGATAACACTGGTTGTTCTAGATGAAGAGGGATAGACAGAGGTGTGGGTACAGCAGACTTCAGACAGTAATCAGCCCTTTCAGATACTGTGGGTGGATCTGAAAAGAGCCTTTGGGTATTTGATAAAATCCTGGCAGATTGACTTGGTTTTGGTGCCCGGAGCGCTGGTTTTCTTGGGCAGCAACACGGCCTGGATATTCGGCAGCACCCTGCCCTCAGCGTCCTGGAATCAAAAGCAAGTGTCCAGAGTGGGACCTGAAATCATGATAGGGAAAAAAGCTCTTTGTTTAAAAACCCTCAAATAGCTACCTTGTAATTGGTCAGGTTACTAATGTTTTAGTTAGTGTAATTTATGAATAATTACGAATTAGAAAGTGCTGTTTGGACAGAGTGTAAAGCTGTGAGTTGATGTGTGAGGGACTTCACTGACTAGGGGAAGGAGGTGCTCTTTGGTCTCTCTTTTCTTTTCTGCCTTTTCAGCCTCCATGGGACAGGGGAAGAAGCTGATCGGTGAGTAACTGGTAAATTATTCCACTTATTACACGAGCAATAATGAGTTTGTAAAGCTAAGTAATGGCAGGGCAGCTCGAAAAGTAAAAGTTCGAAATTGGGGGAAGGCAAATTTTACAAAACTGAGAGGTGGTTTGGTGGATGTGGACTGGATACAACTACTTGAAGGAAACCCAAAGATGTCTTATCAGTCCATTAAGAGCAAGAGGATAACTAAGGAAAGGGTATACAGGAGTCTGTGCTCGACGGGCTGTTCCCAGGGACGCACACCGAGACAAACATCAACTGCTGCTGGAGGACTATCAATTCGGTGAAAGACGCCCTTTGGTCTGCCCGAAACTTGCTGGTCTTCCAGCGCAAAGAGTTGTCCACCGCCGAATGTTGCAGACTGGCACATTCCAAGGTCCAGGACTACGTGCTGAGGGACGCACTAAAGCTTGGGGCAGCCGCAGCAAAGGCTCAATGGGGAAAGACCACAGTGTAAGGTTCCCCCACCAAGCTGGACTGAGGGGCTGGATCCATGGGAAACCCCTCGAACTGTATCGTTAATATTCTGAATTGCTGTAAATGTAAAACTGTAATTGACATGACAATTGTGAAACGGAAGGGTTGGGAAGAAACTCATGACAATATTGAAGGAAACTGATCTCCCTTGCAATGTTTGTATTTTTTGGTGCTGTTTGGAAACTGTTTGGCAATGTCATTTTTACAGATTTTTCCAAAAATATACTTGAGGACATTCCGTGCAGAGAACTGCCTGATGGATTGGTGGTCAAAGGTGTTTTTCCACACAAACATTTCCGCGAAGGCACGGTCCAACTGGATGGAGCGTTCCGTGGCAATGTGACCAGATCCATCCTTCGCAACACCGGGGTCAGATAGAACCTCAGCACGTAGTGACACTTGGTGTTTACATACTGGGGCTCTAGGCACAGCTTGATGCAGCCACATACTAAGGTGGCCATCAGGTTGAGGGCGACGTTGAGTACATTTTTTCGCCTTTAACCAGAGGTTTGAACATCGTGTCCCTCCGGACCCTGTCCATTTTGCGTCTTCAGATAAAGCGGGAAATGGCTCGGGTGACCGCCACAGCGCAGGAGTGGGGTATGGGCCAGACCTGCGTCACATAAAGCAACAACGTGAGCACCTTGCACCTGATGACCAGGTTCTTACCCATAATAGAGAGAGATCGCTGCTCCCACATGCTCAGTTTATGTTGTACCCTGGCTACTCGCTCCTCCCAGGTTTTGGTGCACGTCCCGGCCCTTACAAACCATATCCCCAGCACCTTCAGGTAGTCTGACCTGACAGTGAAGGGGACAAAGGATCGGTCAGCCCAGTTCCCAAGGAACATGGCCTCGCTCTTGCCATGGTTAACATTGGCTCCCGAATCCAGTTCGAACTGGTCGCAGATGCTCATCAGTCTGCGAATGGACAGCGGATCCGATCAGAATACAGCAACATCATCTATGTACAGAGAGGCTTTGACCTGAGTGACTCCACTGCCTGGGATTGTCACCCCTCTTATGCTCGCATCCTTCCTAATAGACTCAGCAAAGAGTTCGAGACAGCAAAGACACAAGGGAGGGGAAAGAGGACAGCCCTGTCTGACTCCAGATTTGATTGGAAACTTTCTGATTACCACCCAATTTTTTGGACTGTGCTACTGATGTTTGTGGAGAGCAGTTTGATCCAATTGCAGATTCCCTCCCCAAACCCCATTTTGGAAAGAACGTCCATCATGTGTGTGTGCGATATCCTGTCAAAAGCCTTCTCCTGGTCCAGGCTGATGAGGCAGGTGTCCACCCTCCTGTCCCGTACGTAGGCGATCGTATCCCTGAGTAGCACGACACTATCAGAGATCTTCCTGCTGGGTACAGTACAGGTCTGGTCAGGGTGAATCACCAACTGCAGAGCAGACTTGACTTGACTGACGATGACTTTGGACAGAATCTTGTAGTCTACATTAAGCAGTGAGATGGGCCGCCAATTTCTGATTTCTGCCCTCTCCCCCTTCTGCTTGTAGATGAGGGTGACGATGCCTTTCCTCATGGATTCTGACATGCTGCCGGCCAGGAGCATACTCTCGTACACTTCCAGCAGGTCTGGGCTGACCCAGCACCACAGGGCCGAATACAACTCAACTGGTAAGCCGTCGCTTCCGGGAGTTTTCTTCGTCTCAAAAGACTTGATGGCCTTTGTCAGCTTGTCCAGAGTTAGCGGTTTGTCCAGATTCTCCTGCATGCTGTCATCTCAGACCTCTCTGATCGATGACAGGAAGGACTGGGAGGACGTGCTGTCCATAGACTTCACGTCTTACAGCCCAGCATTCAAGGATTTGCTAATCCTTTGTATGTCGGACTGCGAAGTTGTGACCGAGCCATCCTCTTCCTTCAAGCTGCTGATCACAGAGCTCTCTCTGTGTACCTTTTGGAAGAAGAAACGTGAGCACTTCTCATCCTGCTCAATGGAGCGGACTCTGGACCGGAAGATGATCTTGGAGGCCTCCGTGGCAAAGAGCGAGGCCTGCTGGCTCTTCACCTCTTGGAGCACCTCCTTGACCTCGACCCCCATCGACTGCAGCCAGAGCAGATTTTGCATTCTTTTCTGGAGTTGGGACATTTCCCTTTGTCTCTCTCACACCCTCTGAACACCTTTGGAGATAAAGAACGTCTTGATATTCACCTTGATCACTTCCCACCAGTTCACCGGATACTCAAAGAGGGTCTCACTGTTCTCCAACTTTTTCAATCTCTTTTGAGTTCCTCAATGTTCTCTGAGGTTAGCAGTGTAGCATTCAGCTTCCATGTCTCCCTGCCAACCCGCTGGTCATCCTGTAAGTGACAGTCAGCCAGTAAGAGGCAGTGGTCGGAGAAGAACACCGGCTTGACGTCGGTGGATCTGACCGTGAAAGCAGGGGACACATACAGGAAGTCAATCCTGGAACGGGCAGACCCGTCCGATCTTGACCAGGTGTATCTATGCTGCGCTCCGTCTGCAGGTTTGCTGAAGACATTGTGCAGTTTGGCATTTTTTAAGAATCTGGGCGGAGCGTCCAGTTTTCTGTCGTTACTGCCAGATTGTCCAGCTGCATCAATGATGCAGTTGAAGTCACCTCCAAGAATGACCGGCCTGGATGTCACCAGCAGCAGTGTGTGTTGCTGGAGGATGGCCAGCCGCTCACTGTATTGGACTGGGGCAATTACGTTGCTTAACTGGAGCGGAGCATTGTTGTACATTACATCTGCTACGAGAAGGCGACCGCCCACCAGCATCTTAACTTCAGAGATGGTTAAATTGCCTTCCCGCAGCCGAATACCCAGGCCGGAGGAACAGGAATCATTTCCCCTGGACCAGATCGATGTCCCATGGGATCACCATCGTGACCATTGCCTGTAAGTGCTGCGGTGCAGGATTCCACACTCCTGACAAAACAGTACGCCGGCTTTGACCTTTGCGAAGTCATCCAAGGTTGAAACACATCACGTGGTGGATTTAACACAATGCATGTTAATCGAAGCAACCTTTATATCCACTATAACGTTGGGTGTTGCTCACCACACCAGGTGTCCTTGCAGGTCCCAGTCCTTGAGTATGTTCCTGCATACCCATAGTGTACGCAAGCTGTTTCACATTCGTTGAACCCAGAAACCCCTCATGGTTATTCATGAGGGTTTTGTTCCACTGGGGTGACATCGGTGGGTGGGGGGGCGGGTCTTGTAGGCAGCAAGGCTTGGGTTGTCCTCTGCTGTTGGTGTCTTTCCCCTCGGTCCCTTCTCAAAGACATCACTGTTCCTGACTTCCGGAGCTGGAGTGCGCAGGACACTTCGCTACTCTCGGTCTCCCGGAGCTGGGGTGCACTGAGCATCTCCTTGGGTTTCATGCTTTTGGTTTGGGGTGCGCTGGGCGTGTCACAGCTTCCAGTGCCCCGGAGCTGGGGGGCTTTATCTTCCAGCTCCTTTGAGTTCTGCTGCTTCTTTTGGAGGTGCCATCGTTCCGGCCCTTCCTCGTCCAGTGAGGAGGAGCAGCTGTCGTCTGTCTCAGACGGTAGCCTCCTCTTGCCACTGGTTTGGGTGGTGACCTGTTCTTTTTTTGGAGGTTTTTTCTTTGTGGTCTTCCTTTGTACCACCTGCCACTGACCTGTTTGTCCATCTGCTGCCTCCTCCTCCATTAATTCTGTCTGTAGAGGAGGAGTTTCCAGGCACGGAGTAGGTGTTGGGTCTCTGGTTGCAGCTGCTTCCCCTTTCTTCTCTTTCTCAGATAGACTTTCATCGCTGTGGGGAGGATTGCTTGTTTCCCTCCCAGCACCAGACGTGTTCACCGTTCCTTAACCCGGTCTTTCCTTGGTCCTTGCTGCCTGAGCATAACTGAGGCAGCGTTTGGGGCAGGTTTTGTAGAGGTGGCCTGCCCCACCTCACAGGTTGCAGTACTTACAATGTTTACAGTCCTTGGTGTGATGGCCTTCCTTCTTGCAGTTCTTGCAGACGACTGTGCTGCAGTTAGCTGCCACGTGACCAGATTTGCCGCAGGTACGACAAACTCTGGGCTGCTCCGCGTAGACCATGAAGCCGCGACTTCCCCCGAAAGTGAAGCTGGAGGGAGGATGGATGATGGCTCCGATGGCATTGACCTTCAAGGTCACCTTGACCTGACGCTTGCTGGTCCAAATCCAAATGGGTCCTTGACATCAGTGCTGCCGCCGGCCACCTCGACGTACCTGGTGAGGAAGGTGAGTACATCCACGACAGGAACATGGAGGTTGTAGAGGTGTATTCTCACCACCCAGTCACGTTGCGATGGCAGTGTGAAGAGCAGCTCCACTGTGAGGATCGACAGCGGCGCCTGGTTTCCCTTCTCCTTAAACACCTTCAGGAACTTGATGCATCCCTCACGTTCTTGAACGTCACGTCAAAATATCCACAGCTGGGGAAGTCCTGCAGGCAGAAGATGTTTACAGCTTGGAATCCACAGCAATCAATAAGGATTTTCTTAATGAAGAAGGTACGATCAACCGGTGCATCTCCATCATTATCCTTCACTACCACCCGAACGGTGTTACACACTCCCTGCCCTGAAGTTACAGAATTGGTTTCAGCCATTTTACTCAAAAACCTACCTGAGACAGGATCATGGTCTCTCCCCTGCTCCTCTTCCAGACATTTCCACAATCTCACAAATACTTTCACAAAGAGTAAGGAATTCCTCCCGCACTTCCCTGCTTTACCTTCTGGAGGAATGCAGTCCGGCGACTTCTGATTGGTTACTGTCTGCTGAATCTCATTGGCTGGTTCATGTCACCAATCAGGTAGCTGCTATTTTGCCGATCATCAAAGGGCAATGAGAAAATGGGGCGGAGATTGGCAGCGGCAAATTGTCAGAGCTGAAACCCATTCACAAATTTGAAAAGCCCGCCAAAATATTTGTAAAACAAGAAACAGCTGAAATATAATAAATAATATCGTCTAAAGAGTAAAATGTATTTCACTCTCTCCTTATATTGTGTTTCTCCTCATTGTCCGTCACAGATACCAGACTTACTTTCCTTCCGGGAGTGGAGCAGAGAGGAGTGGACCTGTGGGGAGAACGCCGAGAGCAGAACCAATAAATTGAGCACAAGGATCGCGGCCCAGTCACTCACCTTCCGGGAGAGGACTGGACCTGAGGGGAGAACACCGAGAGCGGAGCCGATAAATTGAGCCCGAGGATCGTGGCCCAGTCACTCACCTTCCGGGAGAGGAGCGGACCTGTGGGGAGAACACCGACAGTGGAGCCGATAAATTGAGCCTGAGGATCGCAGCCAAGTCACTCACCTTCCGGGTGAGAAGCGGAGAGCTGTCCAGGCACGCCGGAGTTTGATAACAAAGTGAGCAGTGATGTCACAGGAAGGCTGCAAGGTGATTGGTTTGTGAGTATCTGCTGTTAGGGAGTTACTCTAAATAGCTGGGTCAGTAACTAAAAGTAAAGGGAAAGGCTTACAGTTTTTCCAATAAAGGAGGTCGTGTTTTTTGGGGGAGAATCAAGGTCCCTGGTGTAAATAATTTAATTTTTGGGTAATTTAAGGGGATAAATTAAGGGTAAGTCATGGCAGGGCAGCTCAGCAATGTGGAGTGATCCTCCTGTGCAATGTGGGAAGTCAGGGACACTTCCAGTGTCCAGGGCGAACACGTGTGCATGAAGTGTCTCCAACTGCAGCTACTCGAAATCCACGTTTCGGATCTGGAGCGGCGGCTGGAGATACTGTGGAGCATCCGCGAGACTGAGATCATCATGGATAGCACGTATAGGGAGGTGGTCACACCGCAGGTAAAGACTGCTCAAGTAGAAAGGGAATGGGTGACCACCAGGTAGAGTAGAAGAACTAGGCAGGTAGTGAAGGAGTCCCCTGGATCCATCTCCCTTTCTAACAGATTTTCTACTTTGAATACAGTTGGAGGAGATAGCTTCTCAGGGGAATGCAGCAACAACCAAGTCTGTGGCACCACAGCTGGATCAGCTGCACAGGAGGGGCGGAAAAGGAGTAGAAGATCTATAGTGATAGGGGATTCTATCGTAAGAGGTACAGATAGGCATTTCTGTGGCTGCAAACGTGACTCCAGGATGGTATGTTGCCTCCCTGGTGCTAGGGTCAAGGATGTCACAGAGTGGCTGCAGGACAAGGGGGAGGGTGAACAGTCAGAGGTCATGGTACACATCGGCACCAATGACATAGGTAGAAAGAGGGATGAGGTCCTGCAACCAGAATTTAGGGAGCTAGATAGCAGATTAAAAAGCAGGACCTCAAAGGTTGTAATCTCTGGATTACTCCCAATGCCACATGCTAATGAGTATAGGAATAAGAGGGTAGAGCAGATGAATGCATGGCTGAGGATATGGTGCAGGAGGGAGGGCCTTAGTTTCCTCGACCACTGGGTCTGTTTCTGGCAAAGGTGGGACCTACCTGTACAAGTTGGACGGGTTGTACCTGAACTGGAACGGGGCCAACATACTTGCTGAGAGGTTTGCTAGTGTTGTTTTGGGTGGTAGGGGGGGTTTGAACTAATTTGGCAGGGGGGTCGGATACAGAGTGGAGGTACAGTAGGGGGTTAAACACAGTCAAATTTAAAAGAGAAACTGAGTCAGTCTGGAAGGCAGAGCAAACATAGACCTGTTTTGGCACAAGTGAAAAATACAAGGCTGGATTGCATCTATTTTAATGCAAGGAGTCTTACTAATAAGGCAGATGAATTGAGGGCGATGATTAGCACATGGGATTATGATCTTATTCCTATCACAGAGACATGGTTGAGGGAGGGGCTGGACTTGCAGCTCAGTATTCCAGGCTACAGAATCTACAGGCAAGACAGGTGAGGGGGTAAAAGAGGAGGTGGCATTGCACTGTTGATCAAGGAGTCAATTACTGCAGTTAGGAAGGATGATATCTTAGAAATTCCTCAAATGAGGTCATTTGGGTAGAACTTAAAAACAAAAAGGGGACAATCACTTGGCTGGGAGTGTACAACAGGCCTCTAAACAGACAGGAAAAGATAGAGGAGAAAATATGCAGGCAAATCTCAGAGAGGTGGAAGAATCTTCTTCTTTGGCCTCCTTGTCTCGAGAGACAATGGGTAAGCACCTGGAGGTGGTCAGTGGTTTGTGAAGCAGCACCTGGAGTGGCTATAAAGGCCAATTCTAGAGTGATAGACTCTTCCACAGGTGCTGCAGATAAAATTGGTTGTCAGGGCTGTTACACAGTTGGCTCTCCCCTTGCGCTTCTGTCTTTTTTCCTGCCAACTGCGAAGTCTCTTCGACTCGCCACACTTTAGCCCCACCTTTATGGCTGCCCGCCAGCTCTGGCGATCACTGGCAACTGACTCCCACGACTTGTGATCAATGTCACAGGACTTCATATCGCGTTTGCAGACGTCTTTTAAGCGGAGACATGGACGGCCGGTGGGTCTGATACCAGTGATGAGCTCGCTGTACAATGTGTCCTTGGGGATCCTGCCATCTTCCATTGGGCTCACATGGCCAAGCCATCTCAAGTGCCACTGGCTCAGTCGGGTGTATATGCTGGGGATGTGTTGGAGATACGGTCCTGCCACTTGATGCCAAGGATTCTCCGGAGGCTGCGAAGATGGAATGAATTGAGACGTCGCTCTTGGCTGACATACGTTGTCCAGGCCTCGCTGCCGTAGAGCAAGGTACTTAGTCACAGGCTTGATACACTTGGACTTTTGTGTTCCGTGTCAGTGCGCCATTTTCCCACACTCTCTTGGCCAGTCTGGACATAGCAGTGGAAGCCTTTCCCATGCACTTGTTGATTTCTGCATCGAGAGACAGGTTACTGGTGATAGTTGAGCCGAGATAGGTGAACTCTTGAACCACTTCCAGAGCGTGGTCGCCGATATTGATGGATGGAGCATTTCTGACGTCCTGTCCCATGATGTTCTTTTTCTTGAGGCTGATGGTTAGGCCATATTCGTTGCAGGCAGCTGCAAACCTGTCGATGAGACTCTGCAGCCACTCTTCAGTGTGAGATATTAATGCAGCATCGTCAGCAAAGAGGAGTTCCCTGATGAGGACTTTCCGTACTTTGGTCTTAGCTCTTAGACGGGCAACCTGCCACCTGATCTTGTGTGGGGGAAAATTCCTTCTTCTGAAGGGTTGAACGTATGTGAGAGCAGCAGGGAGAAGAAGACCCCAAACAATGTAGGTGCGAGAACACAGCCCTGTTTCATGCCACTCAGGATAGGAAAGGGGTCTGATGAGGTGCCGTTATGCTAAATTGTGCCTTTCATATTGTCATGGAATGAGGTGATGATACTTCGTAGCTTTGGTGGACATCCAATCTTTTCTAGTAGTCCGAAGAGATCACGTCTGCTGACGAGGTCAAAGGCTTTGGTGAGATCTATAAAAGCAACGTAGAGGGGCATCTGTTGTTCACGGCATTTCTCCTGTAGCTGGTAAAGGGAGAACAGCATGTCAATGTTGGATCTCTCTGCTCGAAAGCTACACTGTGCCTCAGGGTAGACACGCTCAGCCAGCTTCTGGAGCCTGTTTAAAGCGACTCGAGTGAAGACTTTCCCCACTATCCTGAACAGGGAGATTTCACGGTAATTGTTGCAGTCACCGCGGTCACCCTTGTTCTTATAGAGGGTGATGATATTGCCATCGCGCATGTCCTGTGGTACTGCTCCCTCGTCCCAGCACAGGCAAAGCAGTTCGTAGAGTGCTGGAAGTATAGCAGGCTTGGTAGTCTTGATTATTTCAGGGTAATGCTGTGCTTCCCAGGTGCTTTTCTGCGATCTTCTTGATGGTTGGCCCAAAAGCTCTCTTCATGCCATCATACATTCCTCTGATGTTTCCGGTGTCAGAGGCCAGCTGAATATGACTGCATAGGTGTTGCCAGTAGTCATTTGCACAGTGCCTGGCTGTTCTTTGTGCAGCGCTTCTGGCTGCTTTAAGAGCTACGGATGTTAACTCGCTGGGGGCTTTCTTGTAGTTCAACAGTGCAATGCACTTAGTGGCTATGACAGGTTCCAGCTCTTCAAAGTGTGATTGAAACCAGTCTGCATTCTGCTTCACACGTTTGCCATCGGTGATCATAGCTGAGTCATAGATGGCATCTCTGATGTGGGCCCACTTGGTCTCTGCATCCCCTGTAGGAGTGTTTTGAAGGACTTGATCAAGTGAATTTAGAAACTTATGTAACAGCTGTGGATAAGAAATTCTTCCGCTGGGAGTCATGCAGCTTCTTTGGTTTGAGTCTAACCTTGCTGCATATCACACACTGCACACCACACACATCCTTGTCCACTCAACACAGTATTAGACTGGCAGTAAAGTAAACTTGCATGCAGCTTGCTGTGAAATGGCATGAGACTGACATCTCTTGGTGTGAAATAGAACTGCAAGAGGGAAATTGATTGATAATAAAAAGCTCGGTGGGAATGTAAGCTGTGAGGGGGATACAAAGGGCCGGATTTTATTTGGTTCACTCCCCCCGAGATTCCGGCCCTGCTCCAATTCTGGTCTTTTGAGCATCGCTGATTTTTATCGCTCCACCGCTGGCAGCTGTGCCATCAGCTGTCCAGGCCCGAGGCCTGAGATTTCCCTCCCTGAACTCTCCGCCTCTCGACCTCTCTTCCCTCCTTTAAAACACTCATGGAAGCCTACTTCTGTGACCAAGCTTTTGGCCATCTGCTCTAATACGGTCTTGTGTGGCTTGGGGTCCAATTTTGCTTTCCGACACTCCTGTGAAGTGCCATGGGACGCTGTATTACGTTAAAGGTGCTCTATAAATTTACACACAAGTTGTTGTTGTTTTTGGTCTGGAATGTATTGCCTGAGAGAATGGTGGAAGGAGACTCAATCGTAAGGTTGAAAAGGGAATTTCGATAAATAGTTGAAAGGAAATGAAAGAGCTGCCACAGGCACGATGGGCCGCCCTGGTTGTAGATGTCGTCGTCGTCATCTGATTGTCATGGTGACGCACACACCAGTCCAGGGGTAATATCACCATTTCCCTCTGTTGTTGGCCAGTGTCTCCCATGTGTGAAAATCGATGTTTCGGGCCTTCATGTCCTGCTTGCAGGCTTCCTTGAAGTGGGGCTTTGGGCATCCAACTGGTCTTCTGTCTCCGGCGACCTCCCCATACAGAATACCCTTGGGAATGTGTCATCTTCCATCCTGCGAACGTGCCTGAGCCAGCAAAGTCACCTCTGCTTGACGAGTGCGAGCATACTCGGGAGATTTGCTTTTGAAAGCATTGTTACATTTGTGATTTTGTCCAGTGTTTATTTGCGCTGTGTCTCACTGTCTTTTGCACAACTGCCTTGGCTAATTTCAAGTCATATAATGTTCTGGCTGCTGGTTTCATGTTGTGCGTCAGGTCGGTTCTGCTTTTTGCTTCAATAACAGATGTCATCTCTGCTGAGTAGGTGGGGAAGAGACAGTTGCCCACCTCCTTCTGGAATGTGTCTTTGCAAAGCAGGTGTGGAAAGAGATGCAGTGGTTTTTGTCGAGGTTCATCCCAAGCAGCTCTGTAACACAGGAGTCTGTGCTCTACGGGCTGTTCCCAGGGACGCACACCGAGATAAACATCAACTGCTGCTGGAGGACCATCAATTTGGTGATAGACACTCTTTGGTCTGCCCTAAACTTGCTGGTCTTGCAGCGCAAAAAGTTGTCCACGACCGAGTGTTGCAGACTGGCACATTCCAAGCTCCAGGACTACGTGCTGAGGGACGCACTAAAGCTTGGGGTAGCCGCTGCAAAGGCTCAATGGGGAAAGACCACTGTGTAAGGTCCTCCCGCCATAGTGAACTAAGGAACTGGACCCATGGGAAACCCCTCGGGCTGTATACACCAGATATGGTTTTGCTGTAAAATGTACATGGCAGTTAAAATGGAATGGAAGGGTTGTGAGGCAACACACTCCTGTATTGAAGAAAACTGATTTACTTCACACTTTTTGGAATGTCATAGAGTCATGGAGAGATACAGCACTAAAACAGGCCCTTTGGCCCACCGAGTCTGTGCTGACCACCAACCACCCATTTACACTAATCCTACATTAATCCCATATTCCCTACCACATCCCCACCTTCCCTCAATTCTCCTACCACCGACCTACACTCGGGGCAATTTACAACGGCCAATTTACCTATCAACCTGCAATTCTTTGGCTGTGGGGGGAAACCAGAGCACCTGTCTGAAACCCACGCGGTCACAGGGAGAACTTGCAAACTCCACACAGGCAGTACCCAGAACTGAACCCGGGTCGCCAGAGCTGTGAGGCTGCAGTGTTTTTTTCCAGATTTTTATGAATTAAGTATATTTTGGAAAAACAAAATTCTTAATGAATTAGGTGCAGTCGATGGGTGCACCTCCTTCACTATCTTTTACCGCCACCGTAACGGTGTTACACACCCCCTGGCCTGGAGCTCTGGTGTTGGTTGCTGCCATTTTTACTTGACGTTTTCCTGGGACAAGTACTAAATCCTCAACTGACAGGGAAACCACCACCACGGTAGATCTATAATCCCAAAGGGCGGAATGCCCTAAATACGGTGCTGAAACCACCTCCTACCCCCCAAAAAACACAAAAACAGCACCTGCATTATCAAATGCCACTGATCACGGTCTCTCCCCTGCCAGCTAAGTCCAAGCATTGAGGTGGAGAAGTGCGTACTTGGAGCTGCGAAGAAACGAGCACGAGTGTTTACAGCAAAAAATATTTGGGAGCAGAAACACTGTCCAGCAACAGCTAGTAAATTCTATTTTTGATTCATATAATCAGGGGTGAGAGCAAAAGCAGACCCCCAACTATCACAAATTCTGCAGTTGAGTATCCCACATTTGAAGACATCGCAGGCATCAGCAAACCCTCAGGACAATAGGTTAGCCTCATCCTGGAAGAACTTTTTTCTTTATTTCCAAAATATACTTTATTCATAAAAATCTGTAAAAATTACATTCCCAAACAGTTTAAAACAGCATCAAGTCAAAAAATAAAAACAGTGCAAAGGTGATCAGTTTCCTTCGAAACAATCATGAGTTGCCTCACAACTCTTCCATTTCATTGTCATTTTACATTTACAGCACACAGAATTTTCCCGATACAGTTCGAGGGGTTTCCCATGGATCCAGCCCCTCAGTTCAGCTTGGTGGTGGGACCTTACACTGTGGCCTTTCCCCATTGAGCCTTTGCTGCGGCCGCCCCAAGCTGCTCCCCTCAGCACGTAGTTCTGGACCTTTAAACGTGCCAGTCTGCAACATTTGGTCATGGACAACTCTTTGCACTGGAAGACCAGCAAGTTTCAGGCAGACCAAAGGGTGTCTTTCACTGAATTGATAGTCCTCCAGCAACAGTTGATGTTTGTATCAGTGTGCATCCCTGGGAACAGTCCATAGTGCACAGACTCCTGTGTTACCAAGCTGCTTGGAATGACAAAAACCACTGCATTTTTTTTTATTTCCAAAATATACTTTATTCATAAAAATCTGTAAAAATGACATTGCCAAACAGTTTCAAAACAGCACCAAAAAATACAAACATTGCAAGGGAGATCAGTTTCCTTCAATACTGTCATGAGTTTCTTCACAACCCTTCCATTTCACAATTGTCATGTCAATTACAGTTTTACATTTACAGCAATTGAGAATATTAACGATACAGTTCGAGGGGTTTCCCATGGATCCAGCCCCTCAGTTCAGCTTGGTGGGGGGACCTTACACTGTGGTCTTTCCCCATTGAGCCTTTGCTGCGGCTGCCCCAAGCTTTAGTGCGTCCCTCAGCACGTAGTCCTGGACCTTGGAATGTGCAAGTCTGCAACATTCGGTGGTGGACAACTCTTTGCGCTGGAAGACCAGCAAGTTTCGGGCAGACCAAAGGGCGTCTTTCACCGAATTGATAGTCCTCCAGCAGCAGTTGATATTTGTCTCGGTGTGCGTACCTGGGAACAGCCCGTAGAGCACAGACTCCTGTGTTACAGAGCTGCTTGGGATGAACCTCGACAAAAACCACTGCATCTCTTTCCACACCTGCTTTGCAAAGACGCATTCCAGGAGGAGGTGGGCAACCGTCTCTTCCCCACCACAGCCAACGCAGGGGCACTGTGCGGAGGGGGCGAGACTTCGGGTGTGCATGAAGGATCTGACGGGGAGGGCCCTTCTCACCACCAGCCAAGCTACGTCTTGGTGCTTGTTTGAAAGTTCTGGTGATGATGCATTCCGCCAAATGACTTTGACGGTCTGCTCGGGGAAACATCCGACAGGATCCTCCGTCTCCTTTTCCCGTAGGGCCTTGAGGACATTCCGTGCAGACCACTGCCTGATGGACCGGTGGTCAAAGGTGTTTTCCCACAGAAACTGCTCCACGAAGGATAGGTGGTACGGCACCGCCCAACTGCATGGAGCGTTCCGCGGCAATGTGACCAGGCCCATCCTTCGCAACACCGGGGACAGATAGAACCTCAGCACGTAGTGACACTTGGAGTTTGAGTACTGGGGATCTACACACAGCTTGATGCAGCCGCACACGAAGGTGGTCATCAGGATGAGGGCCACGTTGGGTCCATTTTCCCCGCCATTGTCCAGAGATTTGAACATCGTGTCCCTCCGGACCCGGTCCATTTTCGATCCCCAGACGAAGCGGAAAATGGCTCGGGTGACTGCCACGGCGCAGGAGTGGGGTATGGGCCAGACCTGCGCCACGTAGAGCAACAACGTGAGCGCCTCGCACCTGATGACCAGGTTCTTACCCACAATGGAGAGAGATCGCTGCCCCCACATGCCCAACTTTTGTCGTACCTTGGCTACTCGCTCCTCCCATGTTTTGGTGCACGCCCCGGCCCTTCCGAACCATATCCCCAGCACCTTCAGGTAGTCTGACCTGACGGTGAAGGGGACAAAGGATCGGTCAGCCCAGTTGCCAAAGAACATGGCCTCGTTCTTGCCGTGGTTAACTTTGGCTCCCGAGGCCAGTTCGAACTGGTCGCAGATGCTCATCAGTCTGCGCACGGACAGCGGATCCGAGCAGAAAACGGCGACGTCATCCATGTACAGGGAGTTTTTGACCTGAGTGCCTCCGCTGCCTGGGATTGTCACCTCTCTTATGCTCGCATCCTTCCTAATAGACTCAGCAAAGTGTTCAATACAGCAAACAAACCAGACCGGGGACAGAGGGCAGCCCTGTCTGACTCCAGATTTGATCGGGAAACTTTCAGATTCCCACCCGTTGATTGAGACTGCGCTACTGATGTTTGTGTAGAGCAGTTGGATCCAATTGCAGATTCCCTCCCCAAACCCCATTTTGGAAAGCACGTCCATCATGTAGGTGTGCGATATCCTGTCAAAAGCCTTCTCCTGGTCCAGGCTGATGAGGCAGGTGTCCACCCTCCTGTCCCGTACGTAGGCGATCGTATCCCTGAGTAGCGCGAGACTATCAGAGATCTTCCTGCCGGGTACAGTACAGGTCTGATCGGGGTGAATCACCAACTCCAGAGCAGACTTGACTCGACTGGCTATGACTTTGGACAGAATCTTGTAATCAACATTAAGCAGTGAGATGGGCCGCCAATTTCTGATTTCTGCCCTCTCCCCCTTCTGCTTGTAAATGAGGGTGATGATGCCTTTTCTCATGGATTCTGACATGCTGCCGGCCAGGAGCATAGTCTCGTATACTTCCAGCAGGTCCGGGCCGACCCAGTCCCACAGGGACGAGTACAACTCGACCGGTAAGCCGTCGCACCCGGGAGTTTTACTCGTCTCGAAAGACTCGACGGCCTTTGTCAGCTCGTCCAGAGTTAGCGGCTTGTCCAGTCCCTCCCTCCTGCTGTCATCTAAGACCTCTGTGATAGATGACAGGAAGGACTGGGAGGCTCTGCTGTCTGTGGGCTTCGCGTCATACAGCCCAGCATAAAAGGATTTGCTGATCCTTAGTATGTCGGACTGCGAAGACGTTACCGAGCCATCTTCTTCCTTCAGGCTGCTGATAACAGAGCTCTCTCTGTGTACCTTTTGGAAGAAGTAACGCGAGCACGTCTCATCCTGCTCGATGGAGCGGACTCTGGACCGGAAGATGATCTTGGAGGCCTCCTTGGCAAAGAGCGAGGCCTGCTGGCTCTTCACCTCTTGGAGGTCCTCCTTGACCTCGACCCCCATTGACTGCAACCGGAGTAGATTTTGCATAATTTTCTGGAGTCGGGACAGTTCCCTCTGTCTCTCTCTCGCCTTCTGAACACCTTTGTGGATGAAGAACCTCTTGATGTTCTCCTTAATCGCTTCCCACCAGTGAACTGGAGACTCAAAGAGGGGTTTCACGGTCCTCCAACCTTTGTAATCCCTTTTGAGTTCCTCAACGTTCTCTGGGGTCAGCAGTGTCGCATTGAGCTTCCACGTCCCTCTGCCAACCCGCTGGTCGTCCTGTAAGTGACAGTCGGCCAGTAAGAGGCAGTGGTCAGAGAAGAACACCGGCTTGACGTCGGTGGATCCAACCGTGACAGCACGGGACACAAACAGGAAGTCAATCCTGGAACGGGCAGACCCGTCCGATCTTGACCATGTGTATCTGCGCTGCGCTCCGTCTGCAGGTTTGCTGAAGACGTCGTGCAGTTTGGCATCTTTAACTGTTTCTATTAGGAATCTGGACGTAGCGTCCAGTTTGCTGTCGTCACTGCCGGATCGTCTAGCCGCATCGATGATGCAGTTGAAGTCACCGCCTAGGATGACCGGCCTGGATGTCGCCAGCAGCAGTGGGAGCTGCTGGAAGACGGTCAGCCGCTCGCTGCGTTGTACCGGGGCGTACACGTTGATCAACCGGAGCGGAGCGTTGTTGTACATCACGTCTGCTATGAGGAGGCGGCCGCCCACCACCTCCTTAACTTCGGAGATGGTGAAGTTACCTCCCCGCAGCAGAATACCCAGGCTGGAGGAACGGCAGTCATTACCCCCCGACCAGATCGATGGCCCGTGGGACCACCATCGCGACCACTGCCTGTAGGTGCTGAGGTGTGGTATTCCACACTCCTGCAGAAACAGTAGGTCAGCTTTGACCTTGGCAAGGTAATCCAAGGTTGAAATACATCGCGTAGTAGATTTAATGCTACGCACATTAATGGAAGCAATTCTTGCACCCATTTTTTACTAAAAATTAGTTGTTGCCTCCCATACCATTTGTCCTCGCTAGTCCCAGTCCTTCGGGATGTTCCTGCATACCCATCGTGTGCGCAAGCTGTTTCACGTTGATTGGGCTCAGAAACCCCTCCTGATTTTTCATGCAGGGTTTGTTCCGCTCGGGTGACATCGTGGGGGGGGGGGGGTCTTGTAGGCAGAGAGGATTGGGTTGTCCTCAGCTGCTTCCATCTGTTCCTCCTCGAAAACATCACAGCTCCCGGTCTCCCGGAGCTCAGGTGCGCCAGACGTGTCTTTGCTCCCGGTGTCCCGGAGCTGAGATGCGTTGGCCACGTCGTTACGTGTGGGGCATTGGGGTTGGGCCACGCCGGGCCCATCACAGCTTCCAGTGCCCGGGGGCTGGGATGCTTTATCATCCATCTCGGAGTTCTGCCGCCTCTTTTGAAGGGGCTGTCGTTCCAGCATTTCCCCGTCCAGTGAAGAGGAGTTGTTGCAGTCTGATTCAGAAGAGAGCCTCCTCTTGCCACTGGTTTGGGTGGTGGCTTTGGGATGTTTTGTCTTTGTGGTTTTCCTCTGGACCACTTGCCACTGACCTGTTTGTGTAGATAGGCTGACTGGAGGGGAAGCTATGTTGGATTTGGTGCTTGGCAACGAACAAGGCCAGGTGGCAGATCTCTCGGTGGGAGAGCATTTCGGTGATAGTGATCACAACTCCCTGACCTTTACTATCGTCATGGAGAGGGACAGGAGCGGACGGGATGGGAAAATATTTAATTGGGGGAGGGGGAATTACAATGCTATTAGGCAGGAACTGGGGTGCATAAATTGGGAACAGATGTTCTCAGGGAAATGCACGACAGAAATGTGGAGGTTGTTTAGGGAGCACTTGCTGCGACTGCTGGATAGGTTTGTCCCGATGAGGCAAGGAAGGGATGGTAGGGTGAAGGAACCTTGGATGACAAGAAATGTGGAACAGCTAGTGAAGAGGAAGAAGGAAGCTTACTTAAGGTTGAGGAAGCAAGGATCAGACAGGGCTCTAGAGGGTTACAAGGTAGCCAGGAAGGAACTGAAGAATGGACTTAGGAGAGCTAGAAGGGGACATGAAAAAGTCTTGGCGGGTAGGATTAAGGAAAATCCCAATGCGTTCTACACTTATGTGAGGAACAAGAGGATGGCCAGAGTGAGGGTAGGGCCGATCAAGGATAGTGGAGGGAACTTGTGCCTGGAGTCGGAGCAGGTAGGGGAGGTCCTAAATGAATACTTTGCTTCAGTATTCACTAGTGAGAGGGACCTGGTCGTTTGTGAGGACAGCGTGAAACAGGCTGATATGCTCGAACAGGTTGATGTGAAGAGGGAGGATGTGCTGGAAATTTTGAAAGACATGAGGACAGATAAGTCCCTGGGGCCAGACAGGATATACCCAAGGATATTAAGGGAAGCGAGGGAAGAGATTGCCGCGCCTTTGGCGATGATCTTTGCGTCCTCACTGTCCACTGGAGTAGTACCAGATGATTGGAGGGTGGCAAATGTTATTCCCTTGTTCAAGAAAGGGAATAGGGATAACCCTGGGAATTATAGACCAGTCAGGCTGACGTAGGTAGTGGGCAAATTATTGGCGAGGATTCTGAGAGACAGGATTTATGATTAGTTGGAAAAGCATAGTTTGATTAGAGACAGTCAGCATGGCTTTGTGAGGGGCAGGTCATGCCTCACAAGCCTTATTGAATTCTTTGAAGATGTGACAAAACACATTGATGAAGAAAGAGCTGTGGAAGTGGTGTATATGGATTTCAGCAAGGCGTTTGATAAGGTTCCCCATGGTAGGCTCATTCAGAAAGTAAGGAGGCATGGGATACAGGGAAAGTTGGCTGTCTGGATACAGAATTGGCTGGCCCATAGAAGAAAGAGGGTGGTAGTAGATGGAAAGTATTCAGCCCGGAGCTCGGTGACCTGTGGTGTTCTGCAGGGATCTGTTCTGGGACCTCTGCTCTTTGTGATTTTTATAAATGACTTGGATGAGGAAGTGGAAGTCTGGGTTAGCAAGTTTGCCGATGACACGAAGGTTGCTGGAGTTGTGGATAGTGTGGAAGGCTGTTGTCGGTTGCAACAGGACATTGACAGGATGCAGAGCTGGGCTGAGAAGTGGCAGATGGAGTTCAACCTGGAAAAGTGTGAAGTGATTCATTTTGGAGGGTTGAATTTGAATGCAGAATACAGGCGAAAAGACAGGATTCTTGGTAGTGTGGAGGAACAGAGGGATCTTGGGGCCCATGTCCATAGATCACTCAAAGTTGCCACCCAAGTTGATAGGGTTGTTAAGAAGGCGTATGGTGTGTTGGCTTTCATTAACAGGGGGATTGAGTTTAAGAGCCGCGAGGTTATGCTGGAGCTCTATAAAGCCCTGGTTAGACCACACTTGGAATATTGTGTTCAGTTCTGGTCGTCTCATTATAGGAAGGATGTGGAAGCTTTAGAGAGGGTGCAGAGGAGATTTATCAGGATGCTGCCTGGACTGGAGGGCATGTCTTACGAAGAAAGATTGAGGGAGCTGGGACTTTTCTCATTGTAACGAAGAAGGATGAGAGGTGACTTGATAGAGGGGTACAAGATGATGAGAGGCATAGATAGAGTGGATAGCCAGAGACTTTTTCCCAGGGTGGAAAGAGCTATCACCAGGGGGCATAATTTTAAGGTGATGGAGGAAGGTTTCGGGGAGATGTCAGAGGTAGGTTCTTAACACAAGAGAGTGGTGGGTGCATGGAATGCACTGCCAGCGGTGGTAGTAGAAGCAGATACATTAGGGACATTTAAGCGTCTCTTGGATAGGTACATGGATGATAGTAGAATGAAGGGTATGTAGGTAGTTTGATCTTAAAGTAGGTTAAAGGTTCGGCACATCATCGTGGGCCGAAGGGCCTGTACTGTGCTTTACTTTTCTATGTTCTATGTTCTATAACACAGGTGTTGGGAGGCTCAGCCTGGCTACGCAATGTTACAAGGACGCTGAGTGACACCATCGACAACGGGACAGAGAGAAAAACACACAGAAAACGAATAGACTGTGAGGAAGCAAAAGTGAGGAACGGAGAGAGAGAGACAGACAACGAAACTGAGATGGATAAACAAGGCATTTGTATGATTGTGCTCTCCCTGTTGTGTAACGGTATTTCCTGTTGTTTAAATATATTTTCTGTTGTGTAAAGATGTACCCTGTTGTTGTGTAAAGGTTTTCCCTGTTATTGTTTTATTTTCTGTTGCTGACCGTCTCCTCACTGTGACCATTTGTCCTGGTTTTATTGTGGCCAAAATCACCATCTGGTGGTGGAGAGGAGGCTCTGCAGGAAGGGGGTTGACAAAGTGGGAGAGACTCGGCTGGTCCGTGTTTGCAGTTTGGGTTCGTGTGAGCAAAAGTGATTTGTTACTGATTGATGTGTTCACTCAAAGGAAAAAGCTGATTGCAATCGAGCACATCTTGTTATTATGGGGAAACACTTGATGTTTTGAAAGTGAACTGTTTGTGTTATTGCCAAACATAAATAGCAGAGAATGGTTTCGATCCATCGACCTCTGTGTTATGGGCCCAGCATGCTTCCGCTGCGCCACTCTGCTAACTGTTGGTTTAATTTTTAGCTGCCCGTTAGTGAAATATGTTCATTTCTCCAATGTTTTTATAAAAATAGGATTGTAGTCGGATTTCTCAAGAATCCCGGACTCAGCAACACACGTGCTGACGGACTCACCCTCACTGCACAATGACACAAGGACACTGAGTAACAGCACCGACAATGAGGCAGGCAGAGAAAGACACACAGAAAACCAGGAAGATATTATCAGGACCCAGAAAGGAACAGACAGAGAAAGACACACAGAAAACCAGGAAGAGATTATCAGGACCCAGAAGGGAACAGACAGAGAAAGACACACAGAAAACCAGAAAGAGATTATCAGGACCCAGAAGGGAACAGACAGAGAAAGGTACTGAGCAAACCAGCAAGAGACAACGAAAGACTGATGATTTATGTAATTGTGTTCTCTGTTGTGTAAAGATATTTCCTGCTGTGTAATATGTTCTATGTTGTGTCACTGTATTCGCTGTTGTGTGAAGATGTTCTCTGTGATTGTGTAAAATGGTTCCCTGTTGGGTAAAGATCTTCTCAGTTGTGTAAATATGATCCGTCTTGTGTAAAAGTGTTGCGGGTTGTTTAAATATGTTCCCTGCTCTGTAATGTAGAGCTGAGTCTGCACTAATGGAATTGCTACAGTATCTTCCAGTCTGATACTGTATGAGGGCTGGAATGTGATCCAAAGCACAGTCTATACAAATTAAATTGCTATTGTATCTTTTAGTTTCACAATCCGGGGGAGTTTTAAACTGAATTATCAGTTTGTATCTCAGGTTATACTATCTTTCAGATTCTCTCAATCTGATATCACACTTGAGATTTAGACTTAAGAAAGGATGTACTGGCATTGGAGGAGTTCAAAAGCGATTCACTCAGCTGATTCCTGAGATGAAGGGGTTGACTTATGAAGAACGGCTAAACAGGTTATTCATTCGTGTTTAGAAGAATGAGGGGTGATCTTTTTGAAACGTACAAGATTGTGAGGGTGCTTAACAGGGTGAAGAAGGGTCTCTGACCTGAAACATTAACTCTGCTTCTCTCTTCACAGATGCTGCCAGACCTGCTGAGTATTTCCAGCATTTCTTGTTTTTATTAACAGGGTCGATGTTGAGAAAATGTTTCCACTAGTGGGGGAATCTCAAACTAGGCGACATAGTTACAGAATAAGGGGACACTCATTTAAAACTGAGATGCAAAGGAATTTCTTCTCTCAGAGGGTAGTGAATGTCTGGAATTCTCTACCCCAGACAGTATTGGAGGCTAAATCACTGAAAGTATTTAAAGAGGATGTAAATAGATTTTTGAAATATTGGAGAGTTGAGGGCTATGAAGAGCTGCCATGAAAGAGGAGTTGAGGTCTGGGGCAGATCAGCCATGATCTTACTGAATGGCGGGGCAGGCTTGAGGGGCCGAATGGCCTACTCCTGCTCCTATTTCTTCTGTTCTTATGTTATGTTATATCTAATGTATATGTCAGGATGCACTATGGGAATTAATACTGAAACTTATAAACTCATAATGTGTGTAAATATTGGGCTGATATTTTACTTGAATCTCAGAGTACATTATTGTCGTTAATTCTGTAAGTTTGAAAAGGGAACTCTGTGCCATAATGAAAACAAGAAATGCTGGAAATACTCAGCAGGTCAGGCAGCATCTGTACAGAGAGAAGCAAAGTTAACGTTTCCGGTCAGTGACCTTTCAGATGCTGCCAGACCTTTTGAAAGTCCATGTGCACCACATCAACAGCATTGCCCTCATCATCCCTCTCTGTTACCTCATCAAAAAACGACAGCAGGACAGTTAAACATGATTTTCCCTTAAGATATCCATGCTGGCTTTCTTGAATTAACCCACATTTGTCGATGGGATTATTAATTTTGTCCCGAATTATTCTTTCGAGACGTTTTCCCACCTCCAAAATTGAACTGACTAGGGAGTGAAATGAGGTGAGTTGCTCTAACAGAGAGCCAGCACGGGTTCGACAGGCTGAATGGCCTCCTTCTGTGCTGCAGCCATTCTATGATTGTATGATTCTAGCAACAACTGTTGGTGGAGAGGCAGTGATGCAGGAATGGGTTGACAGAAAGGGGAAAGTCTGGGCTGGTGTGTGTTCGGGTTTGTGAATAAAGGTGTTTTGGAAGCTGTGTTCCAAATTGAAGTGTTTACTGGAAGGAAGAAGTTGATGTAAATAAAGAGTAAAACGTGTTAAGATGAAGCGTGGTGTGATTGTGGGCAGCAGTAAATATAGTGGTGGTGAATTATTTGTGTTAATAAACTTCCACTGCGCCCTCTGCTGCAGGCTGCTGTTTATATCCAGCTGTGTATTAGTACTGTGTGTTAACGAGATAAATGTTTGTTTCAACGCTGTTTATAAAGCAATAGCATTGCACTCAAACATTCCCAGACATAGCAACACACGTACAAAAGCAAAATACTGCAGATGCTGGAAATCTGAAACATAAACAGAAAATGCTTGAAATAATCAGCAGGTCTGGCAGCATCTGTGGAGAGAGAACAAAGTTAATGTGAGCTAAGGAAACAGACCTGAACTGTTAACTGTTTCTCTCTGCACAGATGCTGCCAGACCTAATGAGCATTTCCAGCATTTTCTGTTTTTATTACAGCAACACAGGTGTTGGGAGGCTCAGCCTGGCTACACAATGTTACAAGGACGCTGAGTAACACCATCGACAACGGGACAGAGAGAAAAACACACAGAAAACCAAGAATAGACTGTGAGGAAGCAAAAGTGAGGGACAGAGAGAGAGGCAACGAGACTTAGATGGAGAAACAAGGCATTTGTATGATTGTGTTCTCCCTGTTATCTAAAGGTATTTCCTGTTGTGTAAATATGTTTTCTGTTGTGTAAAGATGTACCCTGTTGTTGTGTAAAGGTTTTCCCTGTTTTTGTTTTATTTTCTGTTACTGACCGTCTCCTCACTGTGACCATTTGTCCTGGTTTTATTGTGGCCAACATCACCATCTGGTGGTGGAGAGGAGGCTCTGCAGGAAGGGGTTGACAAAGTGGGAGAGACTCGGCTGGTCCGTGTTTGCAGCTTGTGTTCGTGTGAGCAAAAGTGATTTGTTACTGATTGATGTGTTCACGAGAAAGAAGAAGCTGATGGCAATCGAGTGCCTTTGGAAGCATCTTGTTATTATGGGTAAATACTTGATGTTTTGAAAGTGAACTGTTTGTATTATTACCAAACATAAATAGCAGAGGATGGTTTCGATCCATCGACCTCTGGGTTAGGGGCCCAGCACACTTCCGCTGCACCACTTTGCTAACTACAGTTTTCAATTTCAGCTGCCCGTTAGTGAAATATGTTCATTCCCCAATGTTTTTATAAAAATAGGATTGGAGTCGGATTTCTCAAGAATCCCGGACTCAGCAACACACGTGCTGACGGACTCACCCTCACTGCACAATGACACAAGGACACTGAGTAACAGCACCGACAATGAGGCAGGCAGAGAAAGACACACAGAAAACCAGGAAGATATTATCAGGACTCAGAAATGAACAGACAGAGAAAGGTACTGAGCAAACCAGCAAGAGACAGCGAGATGAAAGCAAAATACTGCGGATGCTGGAAATCTGAAATAAAAACAAGAAATGCTGGAACCACTCAGCAGGTCTGGCAGCATCTGTGGAAAGAGAAGCAGAGTTAACGTTTCGGGTCAGTGACCCTTCATCAAGGAGGCGAGGACAAATGGTATGGGAAGCAACAACTAATTTTTAGTAAAAAATGGGTGTAAGAATTGCTTCCATTAATGTGCGTAGCATTAAATCTACTACGCGATGTGCTTCAACCTTGGATTACCTTGCCAAGGTCAAAGCTGACCTACTGTTTCTGCAGGAGTGTGGAATACCACACCTCAGCACCTACAGGCAGTGGTCGCGATGGTGGTCCCACGGGCCATCGATCTGGTCGGGGGGTCATGACTGCCGTTCCTCCGGCCTGGGTATTCTGCTTTGGGGAGGTAACTTCACCATCTCCGAAGTTAAGGAGGTGGTGGGCGGCCGCCTCCTCGTAGCAGACGTGATGTACAACAACGCTCCGCTCCGGTTGAACAACGTGTACGCACCGGTACAACGCAGCGAGCGGCTGACCGTCTTCCAGCAGCTCCCACTGCTGCTGGCGACGTCCAGGTCGGTCATCCTAGGCGGTGACTTCAACTGCATCATCTGGAGATCTAAAATGGAGCAGGGCGGGAGGGACACGATGTTCAAACCTCTGTACAAGGGCGGGAAAAATGTACCCAACGTCGCCCTCATCCTGATGACCACCTTCGTGTGCAGCTGCACCAAGCTGTGCGTGGAGCCCCAGCACACCAGCACCAAGTGTCACTATGTGCTGAGGTGTTGCGAAGGATGGGTCTGGTCACATTGCCGCGGATCGCTTCACCCAGTTGGACCATACCGTACCAGCTATCCTTCGTGGGAATGTTTCTCCGGGAAAACACCTTTGACCACCAATCCATCAGGCAGTGGTTTTTTTTTTTTAGATTAGAGATACAGCACTGAAACAGGCCCTTCGGCCCACCGAGTCTGTGCCGAACATCAACCACCCATTTATACCAATCCTACACTAATCCCACATTCCTACCAAACATCCCCACCTGTCCCTATATTTCCCTACCACCTACCTATACTAGTGACAATTTATACTGGCCTATTTACCTGTCAACCTGCAAGTCTTTTGGCTTGTGGGAGGAAACCGGAGCACCCGGAGAAAACCCACGCAGACACAGGGAGAACTTGCAAACTCCACACAGGCAGTACCCGGAATCGAACCCGGGTCCCTGGAGCTGTGAGGCTGCAGTGCTAACCACTGCGCCACTGTGCCGCCACTGTGGTCAGCACGGAATGTCCCCAAGGCCCTATGGGAAAAGTAGACGGGGGATCCTGTCGGATGGTTCCCTGAGCAGACTGCCAAAGTCATTTGGCAGAATGCCTCATCACCAGAACTATCAAACAAGCACCAAGATGTAGCTTGGCTGGTGGTAAGAAGAGCCCTTCCTGTCAGATCCTTCCTGCATGCTCGAAGTCTCGCCCCCTCCGCACGCGTCCCTCGAGGTGGCTGCGGTGGGGAAGAGACAGTTGCCCACCTCCTTCTGGAATGTGTCTTTGCAAAGCAGGTGTGGAAAGAGATGCAGTGGTTTTTGTCGAGGTTCATGCCAAGCAGCTCTGTAACACAGGACTCTGTGCTCTATGGGCTGTTCCCAGGGATGCACACCGAGATAAACATTAACTGCTGCTTAGGACCATCAATTCGGTGATAGACACTCTTTGGTCTGCCCTAAACTTGCTGGTCTTCCAGCGCAAAGAGTTGTCCACGACCGAGTTTTGCAGACTGGCACATTCCAAGGTCCAGGACTACGTGCTGAGGGACGCACTAAAGCTTGGGGTAGCCACTGCAAAGGCACAATGGGGAAAGACCACTGTGTAAGATCCCCCCGCCATAGTGAACTGGGCAGCTGGACCCATTGGAAACCCCTCGTGTTGTATACACCAGATATGGGTTTGCTGTAAAATGTCCATGTCAGGTAAAATGGAGTGGAAGGGTTGTGAGGCAACTCACTCCTGTATTGAAGAAAACTGATTTCCTTTGCACTTTTTGGAATGTCAACTTGGTGCTGTTTTGAACTGTTGTATAATGCATTTTTTACAGATTTATATGAAGAAAGCATATTTTTAGGAATAAAATCCTGGGGATTCATATGCATAGTTCTTTGACGGTGGCAGGACACATTGAGAAAGTAGTTAGCAAAGCATATGGGATCTTGGGCTTCATAAATAGAGGTACTGAGTACAAAAGTAGGGAAGTTATGCTGAACCTGTATAAATCTCTAGTTGGGCCACAACCAGAGAATTGCATCCAGTTCTAGTCAACACACGTTTGGAGGGATGTGAGTGTCCTTGAGAGGGTGGAGAAGATTTATCAGAATGGTTCCAGACATGAGGGATTTTAGCTGTAAGGTTAGGTTGGAGAAGCTGGGGTTGTTCTCCTTGGAGCAAAGGAGATTGAGGGGAGATTTGATAGACATGTACAAGATTATAATAAATATGACAGGTTTAGATAACTTACAGGGCTATGGGGATAGAGCGGGGGAATGGGACTGAATGGATTGATTTACATGGGCTTGATGGGCAAAATGACTTCCTGTACTGTAGTGACTCCATGACTCAATGACTCTCTCTCCTTCTCTCTCTCTCTCTCTATCTCTCTCTCTCTCTGTCTATCGCTTTACCTCTCTCTGCCTCTCTCACTCCATCTGTCTTTAGCTGGTCCTCTAACTTTCTATCGCACTCTCTCTCTCTCTATTTTTTTCACTCTCTCTCTCTCCATTACACACATATTTGTCAATCACATGTCAAAGAAGGAAGCGTAATGAAGGAATGGCTGCGCTCTTGAAAATGTTTCCAGCAGAATAGTTAAATGTTTAAAGTTTCTGTAGGGAATTTGACCTGAGATGGTGAGACACAAGGATGTGAGGTTATTAAAGTCTTCACCAAATGTAATAGGGAATAATTTTCTTCACTGGTGAACCCAAAGGAACAAATATGGCACAAGAATGAGAAAAGTCAGAGGATTGAGAAACATCCAATGGTTCTTCACATCTACAAGTCAGCAGACCCACAGAAATACAGTAGGTTGAGAGTTCAGATCCAGTGATAGACTGGACAAATATCGAGCCAGTGCTTTTTTCTTTATAAACCTGACATCTGTCCACTTGGCTATTGCACCTCGTCTCGATGTATCTGATAATACTGATACTATTTGTATTCCACAGTTGCTTTGAAATCACAGGCAATATAAATGGATTGGGAATGTCAATGGTCAGGAACAATTAATGGATTGGGAAAGTCAATGGACAGGAAAATATCAGTGGATTGGGAAATTCTATAGACTGAGTTATATCAATGGATTGGGACAGTTCAGTACATTGTGAAACATCAATGGATTAGGAAACAGGAATTAAAGGGACAGATGGAGTTCAACCTGGAAAAGTGTGAAGTGATTCATTTTGGAAGGTCGAATTTGAATGCAGAATACAGGCTTAAAGACAGGATGCTTGGTAGTGTGGAGGAACAGAGGGATCTTGGGGTCCATGTCCATAGATCGCTCAAAGTTGCCACCCAAGTTGATAGGGTTGTTAAGAAGGCATATGGTGTGTTGGCTTTCATTAACAGGGGGGTTGAGTTTAAGAGCCGCGAGGTTATGCTGCAGCTCTATAAAGCCCTGGTTAGACCACACTTGGAATATTGTGTTCAGTTCTGGTCGCCTCATTATAGGAAGGATGTGGAAGCTTTAGAGAGGGTGCAGAGGAGATTTGCCAGGATGCTGCCTGGACTGGAGGGTATGTTTTACGAAGAAAGGTTGAGGGTGCTGGGGCTTTTCTCATTGTTACGAAGAAGGATGAGAGGTGACTTGATAGAGTGGTACAAGATGATGAGAGGCATAGATAGAGTGGATAGCCAGATACTTTTTCCCAGGGCAGAAAGGGCTTTCACCAGGGGACATAATTTTAAGGTGATGGAGGAAGGTTTCGGGGAGATGTCAGAGGTAGGTTCTTTACACAGAGAGTGGTGGGTGCGTGGAATGCACTGCCAGTGGTGGTAGTAGAAGCAGATACATTAGGGACATTTAAGCGACTCTTGGATAGGTACATGGATGATAGTAGAATGAAGAGTATGTAGGTAGTTTGATCTTAGAGTAGGTTAAAGGTTCGGCACAACATCGTGGGCCGACGGGCCTGTACTGTGCTGTACTGTTCTATGTTCTATGTTCCAGATGAAAGGATTGCATTAATCAATGGATTAGAATGTGGAGAGGCAGGAGAAAATGATGCCATTTTAAGTAGGGGGCCGGGGGTTAGTAGAAACAGACCAGGGCTCTTTTACTCTCTATCTCACTCCTTTCTTCTATCTGGCTCATTATCACATCCTCTCTCAGAGCGGTGGGAATCACTGGAACCCACACTTGCTGCTCAGATTGTTTGGTTCCGGGAAAATACAACGTCCACATCAGATTGACAGGCAGGATAAATGTGATTCAGAGCCAATCATATTCCTTTTGGTGATGTGTGCTCAGCTTTGTTATATCAGCAAAGGCAGCAGGAAATGCAAATCCTGAAGAGTTTTGATAGAGTGAAGAAGGAGAAAGTGTTGCCAGTGACAGAAGGGTCAGTAACCAGAGGAAACACATTTAAAGTAATTGACAAAAGAATTCGAACTGTGATGAGGAAGTTGTTTTTTCAGCAGTGTGTTGTTCTGGTCTGGAATGCAATCCTGAAAGTCAGTGGAAGCAGATTCAATGTAAACTCTGAATGGAATTGGATATATACCTGACATGGAAAATCTAACAGGGCAATGGGGGAAAGGACAGGAGTGCGGGATGTGGGATTAATAGAATAGCTCTGTTAAATATCAAGCAAATGCACAGTAATAAGGTTCAGTGCTTGGACCTCAGTTATTTTCACTCCATCAATGGCAGAAAAGGCTCGAGGAACCATGTGGCAACTCCTCATGTTCTTCCCAGTGTCCAGGATAAAATGTAACATCACACTGATTTCCAGATAGCCGAAATAAACGCAACTGACATCTTTTGTGGAAACATCACACTTAAAGTGAGAAACTAATCATGAGACACGGACGGGGATTGAACCCGCGATTTTCAGTTTACGAGACTGACGCCTTATCACTTGGCCACCATGCCTTTTCTTAATGGACACCTGAGGCTCCAGAGGAGGATTTGTGATTCTTTTTCAATTTGGTTGAAACAGCATCGAGAAACATGCACAGAAATAAAGAGGGATTGTGGAATGGGGAACAGATCAGCCTCATTTGCATCATCAGCATCATGAAATCTTTATTCAGACGTTCCATTCCCATCCTCAGCCTTTCTCACATCTGTACAATAATATAAGAGTGGACATTGGGTTGTTACTGGGCAGATTATATAAATAGACTATGTGCATCATCACAGGAAGTGATGTAATATAATCTGTACGGCTCCTCATGGAGAGTTGTCGATGAAACCTTCAATGCAAGGTGTGCAGAGTAAACTCAGGTTATTTTAACCGTCAGATTCTTATAAATTCTGTACAAAGCCTTGACAGATATCAGAATATTATATGGGGGCCACAGTACACCAAAGTGAAGATGGAGAAATCTTTGCCTGCACCTTTGAAAAGGTCACTGGACTGAACCAAGCCGAGGAGTGGCCGAGATGGTTCCAGAGGTTTTCAAGGTATCGTACTGCATCGGGTCTCGTGCAGAAGCCAGACATGGAGCAGGTCAGTACGCTATTGTCTGCAATGGAGGGAGTGTGCAGGCAACATCCTCATGAAGAACAGAAGGCTACATGTGAAGAAGTTATTAAGGCACTCAAGACCTATTTTAATTGAGGAAAAAAATGTCATCGTGGAGCCAAAGTTAAAACGCTGCATTTGCTGACAACGCAACCACCAAGTGACGCTGTACTAGCACATGCGCAAATGCAGCCTCTTCCACTGAAACGTCACTGTCTGTGACATTCAGGCAGCTGCCAGGATTAATGATGGAGCTACTCAATTTATCACAGAAAACAACTTCGACCCAAAAATCCCCCCAAAGGTTGCCATCACCGCCTCCGTCCCACCCCAACAGTCCCCCGCTACCTCTTGCGCATTCGCCAGTTATGTTGTATCAAGTCATCTTAATTCACCTAAAGTGAATTACTTTAGGAGCAGTGACTGTCGTTTCATAAGCAAATATGGCACATATCTACACAATGGACATGTTTTGGTTGATACTCGGAGAACGTTGCGCTATTTGAAGTCTCATTAGACGGACAGCCCCTCTGACAGTGCTGCACACCCTCTGTAATTCAGTGATGTTTCATAGAGTCATAGAGTTATACAGCACAGAAACAGGCCCTTCGACCATCATGTTATTGCCGGCCATCAAGTACCTATCTATTCTAATTCCATTTTCCAGCACGTGGCCGTAGCCTTGTATTCTGTGGCGTTTTGAGTGCTCATCTAGATACTTCTTAAATGTTGTGAGGGTTCCTGCCTCTACCACTCCTTCAGGCAATGTGTTCCAGATTCCAACCACCCTCGAGGTGAAACATTTTTTCCTCAAATCCCCTCTAAACAGTGCCATCCCATTCTCCGGACGATCATTCCCCGCTTCCCCCCATACCACTCTCTGACTGCTCACTCCCCGCTTCCCGCACCACCACCCCCATCCTGCTCTCTGGCCGCTCACACTCCAGGCCATGGGCTCTGCCGCTTCCCTCCTCTCGGCCACTCGCTCCAACATTGCCCCATCACCTCTCGAGGCTCGCCTTGCTTTCTCGGGTGGTGCGGTGAAGAATGATCGAATGTTGGAGCGAGAGGCCGAGAGGAGGGAAACAGCATGGCTGAGAGCTGGTGTCTGGAGGGACGTGGGGGGGAAGCGGGGCTTGAGTGGACGGAGAGAGGGCAGTGCGGGGGTGGGGGGGTAGCAAGTGGCCGGAGGGCGGGGGAGCGGGGTAGCGAGGAGCGGGCAGTGAGCGGCCTGGAGTGAGTGGCTGAGAGGGGGGAGAGAGTTTTCCCGCGCATGCGCCACTTCGTCCTGGAAGACGTAGGCTGAGCATGCGCAGCATCTCAGAGTGCAGGAGACTGTTTGTGCATGTGCGAGCTTGGAGCGCTCTGATGACGTCGGCTGGCTGCTGCATTGTTAGGAATCACTTTGAATTTAATAAGCGTACAAAACAGAAAGGGGAGAGTATTCATTCATTTATCAATGACTTGTACAATCTCACGGAGGATTGTGAATACCGCAACTTAAGAGAATAGCTGAATGGAGACAGGATTATGTTCGGGGTATGAGACAACACCCTTTCAGATCATCTACAGTCCAGGGCTGATCTCACATTAACGAAAGAGTTTCAATTGAGCAGACAAACAGAGGTTAGAAAGTTTAACCAATCCGTTGTTCGAGGGGACAGGGGGAGTCTGATCTCGAGAGTTGCAGACTCAATTGAATTTGTTCAGAAAACAAAAGGAAAAATTAGTGGTAAAAGACAAGAAAGACGGGAAGAGCATCTAGTGGTAGCTGCAACCAATTGCAGTAGGTGTGGCTGAGAGAGACACAAGTGGGAAAGCTGCCTTGCCAAAGAAGCTGAGTGTTTTTCCTGCAGAAAGATGGGACACTTTCAGTCAGTGTGTGGCCGTAAAATACCAGCACTGAATATAATTAAAGGGAAATCCCCAGACAGCAAAAACATTAATGAAGTACAGGATATCCAGTGTGGAAATACATTTTTTAGGTGAAATCCAGGAAATAAAGTGAGAGTTGCTGGACGACAGAAATTCTGAAATATTTTAAGATAGAGGTAGATAGATGCTTGATAAACAAGGGGGTGAAAAGTTATCGGGGGCAGGTGGGAATGTGGAGTTGAGGTTGCAATCAGATCAGCCATGATCTGATTGAATGGTGGAGCAGGCTCGAGGGGCCGAGTGGTCTACTCCTGCCCCTAATTGGGATGTTTGTATGTAAGAAAACATGTTCTAGATACAATGAGAACTATCATTTGTTTGGAAATGGATTTGAACCCCCTTTTATCAAAAGGTTATGGAGCTTTAATTTTTCTACAATTAACAGGCAAATCCTTGTGGAGTTGAGATTGACAGAAACAATGGGCTGGATTCTATAGAGCCCTCGACGTCGAGATCTGTGGTGGGGGTGGGGTGGGAGCCGCTTGAAGATGGCCCCGGATGAGACCCGACACGGACCTCAACGCCGGCAGGGCCTGGCTCGATATTGCCGGCGACGGCGAGGCCTTGTGGGGGACATCCACCGCTCGGCAACGGGACCACAAACCTGCATTAATTATTATCCCATCACTTCCTGATATCCAGCTGCGATCTTCAGCCCAGTGGCCAGCACTGCCGTGCCTTCGGAGCCCCATCCGGGCAAATGAGGTGCAACACTGGTGGGGAGGGGCGAGAAGGTAAGTTTCTCAGTGTGGGGGAGGGGGGGCGGAGTCAAATTAATGTCATGGGTGCAGGGGATGGTGGGAAGGGTTACAGTTTACAGTTTGTGCAGTTTTGGGCGGAAGGTCAGATGGTAAAGGTAGGTTTTGGGAGGGAAGGGCAAATAATTAATTTAACTGTTATTGGGGGGATGGGAGAGAGGCAAAAGCAATGTATTTATTTCATTTCATTTAATCTTCCTTTAAATATTTTCCAGTGGGACTAACAGCCCTTTAAAAATGGCTGACACTCCAGTACAGTACTAAGGCAGTGCTGCACGATCAGAAATGCTGTTTCTCAGGTGAAACAGAAAACTGAGGATCCCTCTGCCCTCTCAGGTGGATGTTAAAGGTACCATGGCACTATTTCAGAGAATAGAAGGGGAATTATTTCTGGGATGCTGGTCATTGTTTAACCCTGAATCAACATCACTTCAAAACAGATTATCTCGTTTTTATCACGTTGTTGTTTCTGGGAGCTTGCTGTGTGCACATTGGCCACCATGTTTCCTACATGACTACAGTGACTACACTTGGAAAGTCCTTCATTGGCTATAAAAGGCTTTGCAATGTCCTGTGGTCGTGAAATGCAAGTCTTGCTTTTTCCATTGTTATCAGTGTCATTGTGATCAAAAGATAGGATTCGTGAACACAAAGTTTAAATCAATTTTGATTAAAATAATGTAAAAGCATCTATATTATTGCACTGTACTTAATAATCTCCATCTTCCTATCCTTACAGAGTGCAATGTCGTCGACCCTGAAATTGATTCCAGAATCTCATAGAATCTTAGACTCAAAGAAAGTTTAAGGCACAGAAAGAGGCCACTTGGCCCTCAGACAATTTCAGCCCAGTTCTGATGAAAGGTCACAGACCACAAACGTTAACTCTGTTTCTCTCTCCACAGGTGCTGCCAGACCTGCTGAGTATTTCCAGCATTTCCTGTTTTTATTTCAGATTTCCAGCATCTGCAGTATTTTGCTTCAGTGTTAATTTGAAAGTTAAAACTGAACCACCTGTTTACAATTCACACTGGGGTCTCCCATGAAATGATTCTGTATAATATTGATATAATGAATACAGATTCCGACACAGAGCTTCCTGTGGGGAATTGGGGATATGAAAACCAGCAGACTCTGCAGGAATTTCCATTGGGAGCACAAATTCACAAAATCTACCTTTTATATATCGATTCATTTTAATTGTCCTTCTGGAAAATTATTTTGCAACAATTTAAACATCAACCCACAGCTCCATGACTGGGTCAATTATGAGGTCATCCTCTGACAGGTCATGTGACAGCTGGAGCCACAAGACATCAGTACCAGATTTGTGACTGGATTAAAACCCGGAATCCTGTCCCAATGGCTTTTCAAATAAAGCTGTTGCTGTTTGAAAACACAGCAGTTAAACTTTCTGCCTGACCATGAGGGGAGCTAGGGAGAAATTTACAAAACTAAATCCTTTTACAAAATAGTTCAAAAATCATTAATATAGAAATCATGTGAGGATTTATATGCAGTAGAGAAACAAGCAGATACAGAAAGTACAGAGAAGAGCTGAAAAAGGAAATGAGATCAGCAAGAGAATGTATGAGAAAAGATTAGCAGGTCACATAACTGGGAACACTGAAGTCTTTTACCAACATATGGACAGTCAATGAAAGGGTGGGTCAATTAGAGATCCTGTGGAGGCAGAGGGTGTGGCAGAGGCACTAATTAAGTATCACAAAATAAGCGGATGCTGCAAATGTCACAGTAAAGGAGGAGGAAGTGAAGAAATTGGACAGGATGAAAATAGATAAAGAGGAGACAATTACAAGGTAGGCAGCACTCACAGTAGAAAAGTCACCCAGTTTGAATGGGCTGCATCCTGGGTTGCTGAGGGAAGTAAGGGTGGAAATATCAGAGACTCGAACCACAATCTTTCAATCCTCCTTGAATATGGGAATGATGCCAGAGGACTGGAGGATGCAGGTAAGCTTGGGTAGTTCGATCTTAGTTTAATTTGACCATTTTTATAATGTATCCATTGTAATAACTAACAAGGTCAAGAAAGCCATTTTATAATTAACACATGACCAAAGGAGCCATTTTGTGTTCAATACTAATGTGCCGTGTAGAGGACACTATTTGTGCTTAAACATTAGCACAACACGGGAAGAAACGGTTACCGATTCTAAGCTCTCACTCAATTGGTGCAGAGTATGAGCACCAGGGGTTACTTCTGACAGTTGAAGAGATCATCGCATCTCATTGGAAAGCGACCACCCACTCCAAGCTGGACAGCCCCCAATCAGTTAGGTGCTGTCCTGCCACAACCTGCTTGCTTCAATGGGTGCTTGGAGCTTAGAGAGTCATCTCTCAACAGGCGGATCGATAATCAATGCACCAAGAAAAACAAGCTCAACAAAGAAGACACCAGCCCTTCGCATCACAAGCTGGAATGTGAGGACCATGTGTCCTGGCCTTACTGACACCCTTCTGCAGGTTGATGACACACACAAGACAGCTTTGATGGACAAATAACTCACAAGGCTCAATGTGGACATTGCTGTGCTGCAAGAAACTAGACTCGTCCAAAGTGGATCCCTCAAAGAGAAACACTACACCTTCTTCTGGCAGGGGAAAGCACAAGAGGCAACCCGTGAGCATGGAGTGGTTTTCACAGTAAAAAACACGCCACTTGAGATGAGTGAACCAGCCACAGTAGGCTCAGAGAGACTTCTTACTCTTCACTTGTCAACAAGCGTGGGCCCAGTTAATCTCATCTGCATCTATGTCCCGACACTCACCTCCACCCCAGATGTCAAGGATCAATTCTTTGTGACACTTGACACTGCCATCAGTAGAATTCCCAGCACTGAGGGACTGTACCTTCTAGGAGACTTCAACACAAGCTTGGGTACTGACTACACAGCTTTGCCAATGTGCATAGAGCACCAGGGGATTGGCAAGATGAATGAAAATGGACAGAGGTTGCTGGAGCTATGCTGTCACCATGGATTCTGTGTGATGAACAGCTACTTCCAGGTCAAGCTGTGCCACAAGGTGTCCTGGAGACATCTGAGATCACGCCACTGGCACCAGCTAGACCTTATCATCACCAGACATACCACCCTCAGCAGTGTCCTCATCACTCACAGCTATCACAGCGCTGACTGTGACACTGAGCACTCCCTGGTGTGTAGCAAGGTCAGGCTTCAGCCAAGGAAGCTTCATCCATCCAAGAAGAACGTCGTCCTCAGATCAACACTTGACGAACCACTGATCCAGAACGGACCCAGGAGTTCCTCAACATCCTCGATCAGGCTCTTTCAGACAACAATGCTCAAGGTCTCAGTGCGGTGTCAAAGTGGAATCATCTGTTAACAAGCAGATGGAAAGGTGAGTGGAGCATTACCTTAAACTCTACATAACAGAGAATATTGTCATTGAAGTGGCTCTCAGCGCCATTCCAGACTTTACTGTCATGGAGGAGCTGGACAGTGACCCTACCATAGTGGAGCTCAACAAAACCATTGACCATCTTGCCAGTGGTAAAGCCCCGGGAAAGGATGGTATTCCACCTGGAATCATCAATAGTGGAAAAGCGGCTCTACTGCAGCATCTCCATGATCTTCTGTGTCTCTGTTGGAAGGAAAGATCTGCACCTCAAAACATGCGTGATGCAAACATTGTCACCTTGTCCAACAAAAAGGGGGAATCGCAGTGACTGCAGCAATTAGCGAGGCATCTCCTTGCTAAGTATTGTGGGGAAGGTCTTTGCTCACATTGCTCTGACCAGATTGCAGACCCTGGCATCACACATCTATCCTGAGTCTCAGTGCAGCTTCAGAGCTGGTAGATCGACAGTCGACATGATTTGCTCACTTTGGCAGTTACAGGAGAAGTACTGTGAACAGTACAGACCACTCTTCATTGTCTTTACATATGAACATACGAATTAGGAGCAGGAGTGGGCCACTCGTCCCTTCGAGCCTGCTTCACCATTCAATAAGCTCATGGCTGAACTGATTACTCCACATTTCCATCTACCTCCGATAACCTTTCACCCCCTTGCAGATAAAGAATCCATCCATCTCTCCCTTAAAAATATTCAAAGACTCTTCTTCCACCGCCTTTTGAGGAAGAAAATTCCAAAGACTCACGACCCTCTGAGGGGGAAAATTGCTCCTCATCTCTGTCTTAAATGGGTGACCCCTTATTTTTAAACAGTGACCCCTAGCTCTAGATTCTCCCACAAGGGGAAACATCCTTTCCACATCCACCCTGTCAAAACCCCTCAGGATCTTGTATGTTTCAATCATGTCGCCTCTTTCTCTTCTAAACTCTAGTGGATACGAACCTAGCCTGTCCAATCTTTCCTCGTAAGACAGCCCACCCATTCCATGTATAAGTCTAGTAAACCTTCTCTGTACTACCTCCAATGCATTTACATCCTTCCATAAATAAGGAGACCAGTACTGTACTCAGTGTTGCAGAAGAGGTCTCACCAATGCCCTTTATAGCTGAAGCATAACCTCCCTACTATTGTATTCAATTCCCCTGGCGATAAATGATAACATTCTATTAGCTTTCCTAATTACGTGCTGTACCTGCAGACTAACCTTTTGTGATTCGTGCACTTGGACACCCAGATCCCCTGCATCTCAGATCTCTGCAATCTCTCACCATTTAGATAATATGCTTTTTTATTCTTCCTGCCAAAGTGGACAATTTCCCACTTTCCCACATTATACTCCATTTGCCAGGTCTTTGCCCAGTCACTTAACCTATCGATATCCCTTTGTAGCCCCCTTATGTCCTCTTCACAACCTTCTTTCCTACCTATCTTTGTCATCAGCAAATTTAGCAACCATACTTTTGGTCCCTTCATCAAAGTCATTTCGAGAATTGTAGAAAGTTGAGGCCCCAGCACAGATCCCTGTGGACCACTCGTTACTTCTTGCCAACCAGAAAATGACCCATTTATGCTGACTCTCTGTTTCCTGTTCGCTAGCCAATCTTCTATCCATGCCAATATGTTACCCCTGACACCATGAGCTTTTATTTTCTGCAATAACTTTTGATATGTCACCTTATCCTTCTGGAAATCGAAGTACAATACATCCACCGGTTCCCCTTTATCCACAGCACATGTAACTCCCTCAAAGAACTCCAATAAATTGGTTAAACATGATTTCCCTTTCACAAACCATGTTGACTCTGCCTGATTACCTTAATTTTTTCTAAATGCCCTGCTATAACATCTTCAGTAATCGCTCCTAACATTTTCCCTAAGACAGATGTTAAGCTCACTGGCCTGTCGTTTCCTGCTTTCTGTCTCCCTCCCTTTTTGAATAAATGAATTACATTCGCTACTTTCCAATCTAACAGAACCTTCCCGAAGCGAGGGAATTTTGGAAAATTAAAACCAGCGCATCATCTATCTCACTAGCCACTTCAGGACCTGGCGACTTGTCAGCCCGCAGCTCCAACAATTTGTTCAGTACCACTTCCCTGGTGATTGTAATTTTCTTGAGTTCCTCCCTCCCTTCCATTTCCTGACTTACAGCTAATACTGGGATGTTATTTGTATCCTCAATAGTGAAGACCAATCCAAAGTATCTGTTCAATTCATCTGTCATCTCTTAATTATCCATTATTAATTCCCCAGACACACTTTCCATAGGACCAACACTCACTTTGTTAACTCTTTTCTTTTTAAAATATCTATCGAACCTCTTACTAGTTGTCTTTATATTTCTTGCTAGCTTTCTCTCGTACTCTAATTTTACCTTCCTTATCAATCTTTTAGTCATTCTTTGCTGTTTTTTATATTCTGTCCAATCTTCTGACCTGCCTCCCATCTTTGCACAATTATAGGCTTTTTCTTTAAGTTTGATAGTATCTTTAACTGTTTTCATTAAACATGGATGGTGAGTCCCACCTTTGGAATTTTTATCTCTCGTTGAAATGTATCTATTCTGTGTATTCTGAAATTTTCCTTAAATGTCTGCCACTACATCTCTATTGACTTATCCCTTAACCTAATTTGCCAGTTCACTTTAGCTAGCTCTGCTTTCATGCCCTTATAATTGCCCTTATTTAAGTTTAAAATACTAGTCTGGGACCCACTCTTCTCTCCCTCAAACTGAATGTAAAATTCAATCATATTATGATCGCTACTACCTCAGGGCACCTTAACTATGAGGTCATTAATTAATCCTATCTCATTGCACAATGCCAGGTCTAGTATAGCCTGCTCTCAGGTTGGCTCCAGAACTTATTTTTCCAAGAAATTATCCCAAAAACATTCTGTGTACTCCTCATCGAGGCTACCTCTGCCCATCAGAATTTTCCATTCGATATGGAGATCAAAATCCCCCATAATTATTGCTGTACCTTTCTGACAAGCTGCCATTATTTCTTTTTTTAAACCCCATCCTACAGTGTGGTTAATGTTAGGTGGCCTGTACACCACTCCCACAAGTGACTTCTAGAGTGTATTATTTCTCATCTCAACTCAAACTGCTTCTACATCGTGATCTCCTGAACTCAGGTCATCCCTCTCTATTGCGCTAATACCATCATTAATTAACAGAGTTACCCCACCACCTTTTCCAAGCTTCCTGTCCTTCCTAAATGCTATGTAACCTCCAGTATTCACATTCCAATCTCTGTCGCCCTGCAGCCATGTCTCTGTAATGACTATCAGATCGTACTTATTTATTCTATTTGTGCTCTCAGTTCATCTGTTTTGTTTCGAAAGCTCCATGCATTCAGATACAAAGCATTTAGTTTTGTCCTTTTATTATTTTTGTAACCTCTAGCCTTATCTGTCGATTTACTCTTAGATTTGTATGCTCTGTCCGTTCCTGTCACAGTCTGTTTATCATTTCCCATATTTATACCTTTCTCTCTTGCCTTGCCTCTCCTCCTTGATTCACCATATCTTCCCAAATTTGATCCCTTGCCCCCACTATTCAGTTTAAAACTGTCTCTACTTCCCCAGTTATGTGGCTCGCGAGAAAACCGGCACCAGCACGGTTCAGGTGTAGACCGTCCCAACGGAACAGCCACCACTTTCCCCAGTACTGGTGCCAATGCCCCACGAACCAGAACCCACTACTACCACAGCAGTCTTTAAGCCACGCATTAATTTTTCTAATCTTATTTGTCCTATGCCAATTTGCACATGGCTCAGGTAATAATCCAGAGATGATTAACTTTGAGGTTCTCCTACTTAATATGGTGCCTAGTTCCTCATACTGACTATGCAGAACCTCTATCCTTGTCCTGCCTATGTCGTTGGTACCGACATGGACCACGACAACTGGATCCTCCCCCTCCCATTGTATGTTTCTCTCCAGCCCTGAGCAGACGTCCTGAATCCTGGCACCGGCAGGCAACACAGCCGTCTGGACTCTTGCTCTTTGCTGCAGAGAACAGTGTTAATCCAACTGACTATACTGACCCCTACTACCACTACATTGCTTTTTTCTCACTCTTTGAGCCGCAAACACTTGTTTTTAATTTTCAAAATATACTTTATTCATAAAAATCTGCAAAAATTACATTGCCAAACAGTTTCAAACAGCACGAAAAAATACAAACATTGCAAGGGTGATCAGTTTCCTTCAATACTGTCATGAGTTTCTTCACAACCATTCCATTTCACTATTGTCATGCCAATTACAGTTTTACATTTGCAGCAAAAGAAAATATCAACGATACAGTTCGAGGGGTTTCCCATGGATCTAGCCCCTCAGTCCAGCTTGGTGGGGGGACCTTACCCTGTGGTCTTTCCCCATTGAGCCTTTGCTGCGGCTGCCCCAAGCTTTAGTGCGTCCCTCAGCACGTAGTCCTGGACCTTGGAATGTGCCAGTCTGCAACATTCGGTGGTGGACAACTCTTTGCGCTGGAAGACCAGCAGGTTTCGGGCAGACCAAAGGGCGTCTTTCACCGAATTGATAGTCCTCCAGCAGCAGCTGATGTTTGTCTTGGTGTGCGTCCCTGGGAACAGCCCGGACAGCACAGACTCCTGTGTTATAGAGCTGCTTGGGATGAACCTTGACAAAAACCACTGCATCTCTTTCCACACCTGCTTTGCAAAGGCACATTCCAGGAGGAGGTGGGCGACCGTCTCTTCCCCACCACAGCCAACGCGGGGGCACTGTGCGGAGGGGGCGAGACTTCGGGTGTGCATGAAGGATCTGACGGGGAGGGCCCTTCTCACCACCAGCCAAGCTACATCTTGGTGCTTGTTTGAAAGTTCTGGTGATGAGGCATTCCGCCAAATGACTTTGACGGTCTGCTCGGGGAACCATCGGACAGCATCCACCGTTTCCTTTTCCCGTAGGGACTTGAGGACATTCCGTGCAGACCACTGCCTGATGGACCGGTGGTCAAAGGTGTTTTCCCGCAGAAACTGCTCCACGAAGGATAGGTGGTACGGCACCGCCCAACTGCATGGAGCGTTCCGCGGCAGTGTGACCAGGCCCATCCTTCGCAACACCGGGGACAGATAGAACCTCAGCACGTAGTGACACTTGGAGTTTGCGTATTGGGGATCGCCACACAGCTTGATGCAGCCGCACACGAAGGTGGTCATCAGGATGAGGGCCGCGTTGGGTACATTTTTCCCGCCCTTGTCCAGAGATTTGAACATCGTGTCCCTCCGGACCCGGTCCATTTTAGATCCCCAGACGAAGCGGAAAATGGCTCGGGTGACTGCCACAGCGCAGGAGTGGGATATGGGCCAGACCTGCGCCACGTAGAGCAACAACGTGAGCGCCTCGCACCTGATGACCAGGTTCTTACCCACAATGGAGAGAGATCGCTGCCCCCACATGCCCAACTTTTGTCGTACCTTGGCTACACACTCCTCCCATGTTTTGGTGCACGCCCCGGCCCTTCCGAACCATATCCCCAGCACCTTCAGGTAATCAGACCTGACGGTGAAGGGGACAAAGGATCGGTCAGCCCAGTTGCCAAAGAACAAGGCCTCGCTCTTGCCGTGGTTAACTTTGGCTCCCGAGGCCAGTTCGAACTGGTCGCAGATGCTCATCAGTCTGCGCACGGACAGCGGATCCGAGCAGAAAACGGCGACGTCATCCATTTACAGGGAGGTTTTGACCTGAGTGCTTCCGCTGCCTGGGATTGTCACCCCTCTTATGCTCGCATCCTTCCGAATAGACTCAGCAAAGGGTTCAATACAGCAAACAAACAAGACCGGGGACAGAGGGCAGCACTGTCTGACTCCAAATTTGATCGGGAAACTTTCCGATTCCCACCCGTTGATTTAGACTGCGCTACTGATGTTTGTGTAGAGCAGTTGGATCCAATTGCAGATTCCCTCCCCAAACCCCATTTTGGAAAGCACGTCCATCATGTAGATGTGCGATATCCTGTCAAAAGCCTTCTCCTGGTCCAGGCTGATGAGGCAGGTGTCCACCCTCCTGTCCCGTACGTAGGCGATCGTATCCCTGAGTAGCGCGAGACTATCAGAGATCTTCCTGCAGGGTACAGTGCAGGTCTGATCGGGGTGAATCACCAACTCCAGAGCAGACTTAACTCGACTGGCTATGACTTTGGACAGAATCTTGTAAGCAGAAACTAAACACTTTTTTTTTTATTTCCAAAATATACTTTATTCATAAAAATCTGCAAAAATTACATTGCCAAACAGTTTCCAAACAGCGCCAAAAATACAAACATTGCAAGGGAGATCAGTTTCCTTCAATACTGTCATGAGTTTCTTCACAACCCTTCCGTTTCAAAATTGTCAAGTCAATTACAGTTTTACATTTACAGCAATTCAGAATATTAACGATACAGTTCGAGGGGTTTCCCATGGATCCAGCCCCTCAGTCCAGCTTGGTGGGGGAACCTTACACTGTGGTCTTTCCCCATTGAGCCTTTGCTGCGGCTGCCCCAAGCTTTAGTGCGTCCCTCAGCACGTAGTCCTGGACCTTGGAATGTGCCAGTCTGCAACATTCGGTGGTGGACAACTCTTTGCGCTGGAAGACCAGCAAGTTTCGGGCTGACCAAAGGGCGTCTTTCACCGAATTGATAGTCCTCCAGCAGCAGTTGATGTTTGTCTCGGTGTGCGTCCCTGGGAACTGCCCGTAGAGCACAGACTCCTGTGTTACAGAGCTGCTTGAGATGAACCTTGACAAAAACCACTGCATCTCTTTCCACACCTGTTTTGCAAAGGCACATTCCAGGAGGAGGTGGGCGACCGTCTCTTCCCCACCACAGCCAACGCGGGGGCACTGTGCAGAGGGGGCGAGACTTCGGGTGTGCATGAAGGATCTGACGGGGAGGGCCCTTCTCACCACCAGCCAAGCTACGTCTTGGTGCTTGTTTGAAAGTTCTGGTGATGAGGCATTCCGCCAAATGACTTTGACTGCTCGGGGAACCATCCGACATGATCCACCGTTTCCTTTTCCCGTAGGGCCTTGAGGACATTCCGTGCAGACCACTGCCTGATGGACCGGTGGTTAAAAGTGTTTTCCCGCAGAAACTGCTACACGAAGGATAGGTGGTACGGTAAGCAGAAACTAAACACTGACTGCAGAAGTGTTTGCCCTGGATGACACTGGCATCCAGGAGCTCCCACATGCTGCAGCTGTGACACATCACCTGTCCTGTCATCCTTAACGTGTTTCAATTAACTACTTAATTATTTTATTCAGTTGTTTATTTTATTCTATATTTTATTAAGCTTACTACTAGTTTGTTTACTACTTTAAACATGAAGACTAAAATGGACCTTAATCACTTACCAGATACTCATCAAACATGCAGCTTTTTCCAAACCAATCAACTACCTGCTTGCCTGTGATGTCACAGCTTACCAGATCCTCACCAAACAGCTCCTTCCTCTGCACCGAAGCAAGAACCAAATCCTGTAAACTCACCCCTGCGGCTCTCTGTTTCCCTGCTCTCACTCTCCATTGTGATGTCACTCCTTGATTTTTTTACCCCTGCTCCGCTCCTGCCGTGCTCCTCTCTCTCTCTGTCTCTGAGTCGGTGCTTTTGACACACTTGTCAACTTTCTGTTCCGTCGTGCTCTTCTGTCTCTGGTCCAAAATCTGACTCTGGTGGGATTTGAACCTACAACCTTTGAATGCCTTCTTTATCATTATTTAGAAATCCAACATGCTATCCATTGCGCCACAGAGTCGCACGTATTTTGATCGACATCACCAAGGCCTTTGATCTTGTCAGCAGAGACGGACTCTTCAAACTGCGATGGAAACTCGGCTCCCCTCCTGAACTCTTGGGCATCATCTCTTCTTTCCACGAGAACATGCACAGTTCCATCAGTTACAATGGAGCAACATCAGACACTTTCAAGATCAGCAGTGGGGTAAAGCAGGGCTGCGCGCTGGCGCCAACTCTCTTCGGAACAGAGGAACATAGGAGTAGGCCATTCAGCCCGTCGAGCCTGTTCTGCCATTCAATTCGATCATGGCTGATCATCTACCTCAACGCCCCTTTCCCGTGCTATCCCCATATCCCTTGATGTCATGAGTATCAAGATTTCTAACAATTTCTGTCTTGAACATGCTCAATGATTGAAATGCCACAGCTCTCTGGGGTAGAGAATTTCAATGATTCACCACCATCTGAGTGTAGAAATTCAACCCTGTCTCAGTTTTAATTGCCCTACTCCTTATTCTGAGACTTGGTCCCCTGATTTTAGACTCACCAACCAGGGCAAACATCCTATCTACATCCACACTGTCACGCCCTATAAGAATGTTATCAGTTTCAATGAGATCACCTCTCATTCTTCGAAACTTTAAGGAATACAGGCCCAGTTTCAGTCCCACCATCCCAGGGATTAGTCTGGTGACCCTCTGTTTCACTCCCTCTATGGCAAGTATATCCTTCCTTAGATGAGGAGACCAAACTATACACAATACTCCAGTGCGGATTCACCAAGGCTCTATACAATTGCAGCAAGACATCTTTACTCCTGTACTCATGACCCCTCGTGTGGGTACAACATACCATTTGCCTTCCGAATTGATTGCTGCACCTGCACAAGAGCTTTTAGTGTCTCAGGAACAAGGACACCCAGGTCCCTTTGGACATCAACACTTCCCAACCACTCACCATTTAAGAAATACTCTGTCTTTCTGTTTATTCCACCAAAGTGGAGAACTTCACACTTACTCACATTATATTCCATCTGCCATGTTCTTTCCCATTCACCTAGCCTCTCCAGGTTCCCTGGAAGCCTCTCTGCATCCTTCTCACAGCTCACACTTCACCTAGCTTTGTGTCATCTGCAAACTTGGAAATATTACATTTAATCCCTACATCCAAATCATTTATTTCGGTTGTTAACAGCTGTGGCTCCAACACTGATCCTTGCAGTACCCCAATAGTAACAGCCTGCCATCCTGAGGAGGACCCGTATTCCTGCTCTCTGTTTTCGGTCTGTTAACCAATTCTCAATCCATACCAGTATATTATCTCCAATCCTATGTGCTCTAATTTTGTTAACTCACCTCCTGTGTGGGACATGACCAAAGCATCCACTGGTTCTCCTTTATCTGTTCTGCAGGTAACATCCTCAAAACTGTTTTCCTTTTCATAAATCTATGTTGACTCTGCCCAATCATATCATTATTTTCTAACTGTCAAGTTATCACATCCTTTATAATTGGCGTATTCTTCTCCATGCTGCTATTGTACACTTTCAGTGACTCAGATGGGGGTGTTCACCTGTATATCAGAGCTGACGACAAGCTGTTCATCTTGGCAAGACTCCACTTGGACGTAGAGACTTGGACGTAGAGACTCCACTTTCCATCAACATTGACAACCTCACTTTGGAGGTTGTCAACAGCTTCACATACAATCACCAGCAATCTGTCCCTTGATACTGAAATCAGCACCAGGATTGTCAATGCTGCAGCTGTCATGTCAAAGTTGAGAAGACGGTTGTGAACCGACAGCAAACTGATCGAAAATGCAAAGCTCCACGTGTACCAGGCTTGTGTTCTCAGCACCCTCCTTTATAGTAGAGAATCGTCAACAACTTATACAAGCCAAGAAAAGCAGCTGAACAGCTTCCACCTCCACTGCCTCAGATGGATATTGGGCATCTGCTGGCAGGACAGAGTGCCGAATGAGGAAGTACACCAGCGTGCAGGGATCCACAGCATGTTTGCCCTCTTGAGTCAGAGGGGGCTCTGTTGACTGGGCCAAATGAATGACAGTCACATTGCCAAATACATGCTCTCTGGTGAGCTTGCTATCAGCACAAGACCAACAGGTCAGGGGAAAAATCAAGTCATTTGGAGAGGTTTGAGTTAATTAAGGAGAGTGGGCATGGATTTATAAATGGAAGTTCATGCTTGACGAATCTAACTGCATTTTTTGATAAACTATCCGAGAAAGTTGATGAAGGGAATGCAGTGGATGTTGTTTATATGGATTTTACAAAAACATTTTATAAAGTACCACATAAAAGGGTGGTTAACAAAATTGAGGTTCATGGATTAGGAGGGTCAGTGTCCATTTGGATAGTAAATTGGTTTAAGGACAGAAAACAGCGAGTCATATTAAATGGTTCTTGGTCAGACCAGAGGATAGTCGACAGTGGTGTTCCCCAAGGGTCAGTGCTAGAACCATTGCTTTTTTTTGCTACAGATTAATGACTTGGATCTTGGAATATCGAGTAGAATCTCAAAATATGCCGATGACACCAAACTTGGAGGAGTGGCAAACAGTGAGGATGATATGAACTGCCTGAAACAGGATAGTTATCGGCTAGTAGGATGGGCAGACAGGTGGCAGATGGAATTTAATCGTGACAAGTGTGAGGTGATGCATTTTAGCAGAAGGAATAGGGAGAGGCAATATATACTCAATGCGACAGTTCTGAAGAGTGTGCTGGAATAGAGGGACCTGGTGTACATGTCCATCATTCTTTGAAGTTGGCAAGACATATTGCGAGAGTGGTTAGCAAAGCATGTGGGATCTTGGGCTTTATAAATAGAGACATTGAGTACAAAAGCAGGGTTGTTATGCTGAACTCTGGTTAGGCCCCAATTGGAATGTTGCATCCAGATCTGCTCACCAATCTTGAGAAAGGATGTGCGGATTCTTGAGAGGATGCAAAGGAGATTTACCAGAATAGTTCCAGGGATGGAGGGTTTTAGTTTCAAGGTTAGGTTAGAAAAACAGGGTTTTTTCTGCCTGTATCAAAGGAGATTGAGGGGAGAATGGATAGAGGTGTCGAAGGCTCTGACAGTTTTAGATAAGTTGGCAAGGAAAAATTGTTCCCATTAACTATTGGTACAAGGACTAGGGGATTCAGATTGAAGGTTTTGGACAAGAGACGCAGGGGGAATGTGCGGAAGAACTTTTTTACACAGTGATTGGTAATGATCTGTAACTCGCTGCCCCCGAGGGCGGAGGAAGTGGAGACAATCGTTGGTTCCAAAAGGAATTTCAATGGGTATTTGAAGGAAATAAATTTACAGGGCTAGGGGGATCGAGCAGACGAGTGGGACTGACTGGATCGCTCCATGGAGAGCTGGCCTGTACTCGATGGGGCGAATGGCCTCCTTCCATACCACAAATGACCCAATGACTCGATGAGTCTCTGTCACTCTCAGAATCAAGACAACAGAGTGACAGATTTAACACAACATTATAACATATGTTTGGTTTGACAAATTCAATAATAACTCGTCTCCACTCCTGGTATTTCTAAATCCCACACATTCACTGTCATGTGAACAATTATTTCCTGTTGTGTCTCTCTCACATTTGTAAACTTCACGATATTGGAGTGTGGTGTCATCTACTGGCGGGAAGCAAGAACTGCAATCAAGCAGCAGAAACTCCACAGTCTGTCAGGGTTGAAGAAACATTGCAATATGAGGAAATAGTGAAGGGGTTTAATCGGGTTGATGGAAACATGATTCCACTTGTGGTATCGTATGAAGCAAGGGCCGGAAATATAAAATTGTCGTTAATAAAAGAAATGAGGAATTCATGAAAAATGCATTTGCTTAGAGAATGGTTATAGAGATCTACAGCACTGATATAGGCCCTTTGGCCCACTGAGTCTGCACTGACCATCAACCACCCATTTATACTAATCCTATGTTAACCCAGAATTCCCTACCACATCCCCACATTTCTCCTATCACCTACCCTGGGGCCAATTTACAACAGTCAATTTATCTATCAACCCACAAGTCTTTCGTTGTGGGAGGAAACCAGAGTACCTTGTGGAAGCCCACATAAACAACTTGCAAACTCCACACAGGCAGTATACAGAACTGAATCGGGGTCATTGAAGTTGTGAAGCTACAGTGCTCACCACTGCACCACCCTTAGAATGTGGATAGAGTAAAAAGTGAGATTGGAATGGCAGAAGCAGTCTGAAAAGATGGCTCAAACAAAAGTTGAAAACCCTGAAATGTTAACTCTGTTTCTCTCTCCACAGATGCTGTCAGAGGAGCTGAGTATTTCCAGAACTTTCTGTTTTTATTTCAGCTTTGTAGGATATTGTTTTGATCTGAAAAAATGCATGATCGGCTGTGGGTGCCAGTGAAATTCCACAGGAGCCAATAAAAATCATGCCAACGGTGGCTCCTTGGTCTAGGGGTATGATTCTTGCTTTGGGTATATAAGTGATTAAGATGTGATAGGTCCTGAGTTCAAATCCCAGACGAGCCCTTCTCTGTTGCCATTTTTAGTTGAAGGTCATCGATTGCTTTCAGCCTTCCAGAAAGCGGAATCGATTTCCAAACTGAGCCTGCTTGAGGACCGGGGAACTGGATTCAAAGAGCTTGTCGACAAAATTGAAATGAACAAAATATACAGATTGTCAAGTGGGAATATAAGGTTGCAACAGTAACTAAAGGCCTGCTCGGGTCAGCAAATGAAACCCGACCCAAGCCTGACAGCACCACATCCGACCTGGTCCGAGTCCTTTCATTTTTTTCCCGTGCCCGAACTGACCACCAGAATGTTCAGTTAAACTTGCTTCCGTTTTTCACTTTTTAAGCTTGTGCAGGTCAGGCAACAAAAACTGTAACTGGACTTTAAAGGTTGTTTAAATGTACATTAAGATTAGAGCTACGTACCGGAGGTGATGAGCTGAAGATTGTTACCATAGAAGTTAGTGATTGTTAGGTCACTAGTTAAAGAGAAAGTCATGGAGTTGTGACCAGACAGGTTGCCCCACACTGTATTGATTAAAATATTGCCCGAAGGCGAGCAAATATCATTATCCATTCCCTAGACTCCTGCTTTACAGGTTGAAATACTTTCTGCAAGTTTATCCAGAGAGCAGCTGAGATGCAGAGACCAGGAAGGTCTTGCGTGATTAATTAGTATAAAATATACATTCTTATATTAAAGAGATTGTGCTCTACCTTCGATGGAATCGCTCACTGCAGACTAGTGCGGAGTGTTTCCCGCCTTGACGTCCTGGCTGTCACTGGATCTTGAGTCCAGGCCTCTGGATTACTGGTCCAGTAATCTTTGAAATTTCTCCCTTGATCTAATATTTTAATCTGGTAAGTCAGATTTTACCAAAAAAAATTAAATGATTTAAGACTGCTTCATGTTCAGCAGTGCCAAATGAATAAAGAAATTCAAATATATTCAAAATTATATATCAACTATTAAATACTAATGCCCAGCTTTGAATACAAAAAATGCCTCTAATTGTGTTCTGGTCTGGAATGGAATTCTTCAGTGTTTCTGTTTAGCTTGGATTGACTCATCGATTTTCTTGTTTTTCACTTTGTCGATGCCTTTGAATAATTGTGGATTCTTCTTCAGGGAGTCTTCTTTCACCAGGTAGTTCTGACCTCTGATGATGTTGATCGTAATCAGCTTCAATTTGCTGATAGTTTTGGAAGTGAGCAGATTTCCTTTGCATGAGTTTACAACATGGAACTTAGTCTGACGTGTGGACCCATGGGAGGATTTGAAAGCTGCCCTTGCATTGGAGCATCCAGTTGCATCCATCCAAACAGAGGTACAGTAGAAATGACATATTCAGTTCAGTCTGTCGATCATGGGAATTTGAATCTCAGGGTTGTGAGTTTGAGCGCCATTTAGTTTTTCCATTTTTTAGGCTTCATTAACAGAGAGTACAAGGAGTGTTTGAAATGAAATTCAACAACAGTATGAGAAACGCTCTCTTTCATTCGGGTCTCTTAACTCTCTGCAGCATCTCGCTGTGAAAGATTGAACTTTATCTCATTTCTGTTTCAGCTGGGAGTCAGTGCTGCTCAGTGGGACTTCTGGCTGTCTCCCACCTCACAATCCATCAGTGCTGAGAAAGCAATGGGGAATATTACCCATGGCTGAGTAAGCAGAGGGCACCGATTTAAGGTGAATGGGAAAAGAACCAAAGGCAACATGAGGAAAAACCTTTTTTATGCAGCAAATGGTTAAGATCTGATATGTACTGCCTGAGAGTGTGACGGAGGAAGATTCAACCATAGCTGTCAAAAGGATATATGATAATTATCTGAAGGGAAAGAAAAATCAGGTTTTAATGGAATACATGAGGATGTGGCATGAGCTGAGTTGCTTGTGCAGAGAGGCAGCACAAGCACAATGAGATGAATCCCTCCTTTTGTGCTGCAAGTATTCTGTGATCAATGATTCTATCCAAAGTGAAACCAATATTCACATATGAGAAACTGACAGCTACAGTGTAAACCCCACACGAACAAACCAGCAAATGCCAGGGACAGAGTAAAACCAACAGTCCTAGACAAGAAACTGACAGATACTGTGTGAAACCCAAAAATCACTTTTTAGGATTTCGCAGTTAATGTGTAAAAACCTCTCTTCAATATCCATCCTGCAAGGTACAAAGAAAATTAGGTACAAACCCAGGCTTATACTTCGAAGACTGAGAGATAAAGAGCAAAACACAGACTCACCTACAAGAGGCTGACAAGTACAGAGAATAAAACGGAGGGGGTGCAGATTATAAACACATGCATGTAACGGATACTGATAGGGATAGAATCAAACACTTTCTCACACATGACATGAAAATTGGTGGTGTCGTAAATAGTGAGGAGGAAAGCCTTAGATTACAGGCCAATATAGATCGTCCGAGGCAGAGAATATAAGAGCAGGGAGGTTATGATGGAGCTGTATAAAATGCTAGTTAGGCCATAGCTGGAGTACTGTGTACTGTTCTGGGCACCACACTATAGGAAGGATGTGATTGCACTGGAGAGGGTGCAGAAGAGAGTCACCAGGATGTTGCCTGGGCTGGAGCATTTCAGCTGCGAAGAGAGACTGAAAAGGCTAGCGTTGTTTTCCTTAGAGCAGAGAAGGCTGAGGGGAGATAAGATTGAGGTTTACAAAATTATGAGGGGCATTGATGGGTTAGATAGGAAGAAACATTTTACCTTAGCGGAGGGGTCAATAACCAGGTGGCATAGATTTAAGGTAAGGGGCAGGAGGTTTAGATGGGATTTGAGGAAAAAAATTTTACCCAGAGGGTGGTTGGAATCTGGAACACACTCCCTGAAGAGGTGGTAGAGGCCGGAACCCTCACAACATTTAAGAAGTATTTAGATGAGCACTTGAAATGCTATAGCATACAAGGCTACGGGCCAAATACTGGAAAATGGGATTAGAATAGTTAGGTGCTTGATGGCCAGCACAGACACAGTGGGCTGAAGGGCCTGTTTCTGTGCTGTATAACTCTATGACTCTATATCAGAAACTGATAGATCTGGACAAAAGCTGATGTTCACATACAAGTTGTTGAAAGATATGTGGTGAAACTCACATTTTTTTTTTATTTCCAAAATATACTTTATTCATAACAATCTGTAAAAATTACATTCCCAAACAGTTTAAAACAGCATCAAGTCAAAAAATACAAACAGTGCAAAGGTGATCAGCTACCTTCTGTACAATCATGAGTTGCCTCTCAACCCTTCCATTTCATTGTCATGCCATATACATTTTTACATTTGCAGCGCACAAAATTTCTCCGATACAGTTCGAGGGATTTCCCATGGATCCAGCCCCTCAGTTCAGCTTGGTGGGGGGACCTTACACTGTGGTCTTTCCCCATTGAGCCTTTGCTGCGGCTGCCCCAAGCTTTAGTGCGTCCCTCAGCACGTAGTCCATGACCTTGGAATGTGCCAGTCTGCAACATTCGGTGGTGGACAACTCTTTTCGCTGGAAGACCAGCAAGTTTCGGGCAGACCAAAGGGCGTCTTTCACCGAATTGATAGTCCTCCAGCAACAGTTGATGTTTATCTCGGTGTGCGTCCCTGGGAACAGCCCGTAGAGCACAGACTCCTGTGCTACAGAGCTGCTTGGGATGAACCTCGACAAAAACCACTGCATCTCTTCCACACCTGCTTTGCAAAGACACATTCCAGAAAGAGGTGGGCAACGTCTCTTTTCCACCACAGCCACCTCGAGGGCCGCGTGTGGATGGGGTGAGACTTCGGGTGTGCAGGAAGGATCTGACAGGGAGGGCTCTTCTCACCATCAGCCAGGCTACATCTTGGTGCTTGTTTGAAAGTTCTGGTGATGAGGCATTCTGCCAAATGACTTTGGACTTCTGCTCAGGGGACCATCCGACTGGATCCACCATCTCCTTTTCCCGTAGGGCCTTGAGGATATTCCGTGCAGACCACTGCCTGATGGATTGGTGGTCAAAGGTGTTTTTCCACAGAAACTTTTCCATGAAGGAAAGGCAGTATGGCACAGTCCAACTGGATGCAGCATTCCGCGGCAATATGACCAGGCCATCCTTTGCAACACCGGGGACAGATAGAACCTCAGCACGTAGTGACACTTGAAGTCTGCAAACTGGGAATCAACACACAGCTTGATGCAGCCGCACACAAAGGTAGCCATAAGGATGAGGGCGACGTTGGGCACATTTTTCCCGCCCATATCCAGAGGTTTGAACATCGTGTCCCTCCGGACTCGGACCATTTTGGATCCCCAGATGAAGCGGAAAATGGCTCAGGTGATCGCCACAGCGCAGGAATGCGGTATGGGCCAGACCTGCACCACGTACAGCAATGTGAGCGCCTTGCACCTGATGACCAGCTTCTTACCCATAATGGAGAGAGATCGCTGCTCCCACATGCTCAGCTTATGTTGTACCCTGGCTACTCGCTCCTTCCAGGTTTTGGTGCACGTCCCAGCCCTTCCAAACCATATCCCCAGCACCTTCAGGTAGTCTGACCTAACGGTGAAGGGGACAAAGGATCGGTCAGCCAAGTTCCCAAAGAACATGGCCTCGCTCTTGCCGTGTTTAACATTGGCTCCCGAGGCCAGTTCGAGCTGGTCGCAGATGCTCATCAGTCTGCGCACAGACAGTGGATCCGAGCATAAAATGGCGACGTCATCCATGTACAGGGAGGTTTTAACGTGAGTGCCTCCGCTGCCTGGGATTGTCACCCCTCTGATGCTCGCATTCTTCCTAATAGACTCAGCAAAGGGTTCAATACTGCAAACAAACAAGACAGGGGAGAGAGGACAGCCCTGTCTGACTCCAGATTTGATCGGGAAACTTTCTGATTCCCATCCATTGATTGAGACTGCACTACTGATGTTTGTGTAGAGTAGTTTGATCCAATTGCAGATTCCCTCCCCAGACCCCATTTTGGAATTCACATCCATCATGTAAGTGTGCGATATCCTGTCAAAAGCCTTCTCCTGGTCCAGGCTGATGAGGCAGGTGTCCACCCTCCTGTCCCGTACATAGGTGATCATATCCCTGAGTAGCGCAAAGCTATCAGAGATTGTCCTGCCTGGTACAGTATAGGTCCGATCAGGGTGAATCACCAACTCCAGAGCAGACTTGAATCGACTGGCTATGTCTTTTGACAGAATCTTGTCGTCAGCATTAAGCAGAAATTGGGCCACCAATTTCTGATTTCTGTCCTCTCCCCCTTCCGCTTGTCGATGAGGGTGATGATGCCTTTCCTCATGGATCCTAACATGTTGCCAGCCTGGAGCATCCTCTTGTTTACTGGCAGACATGTTGATTCTTGCCTCAAATCAGTGCACAATAAAAGAGACTGATTCTGTCAGGCTCCTTTTTATACAGGCCATCCGGACCTGGCTGAGAAAGGCAGAGTGGGAGCAGGGAGGGGAGGAGACAAGAGTGAAGATTAAACAGAGAGCTAGATGGAGGAGACACCCAGAGTGACAGACAGAGAGAGAACGGCCCCTCATCTTTCAGCTCCATCTCCAGTTTCCTCTGGGCTGCCAATTTCAAACCCTTTATTTACAGTAGAACCGAAACGCAGCACTCCACACAAACCCTTCCAGACTCGGCCTTCATAGTCAAGGCTTTCCAGAAAGCCGGAGCTTTTAAATATGGTCCCGATGCAATTAACACTCAGTAATATTCCCACCTAAACACAGTCCATTCTATACTAAGAAACCTCCTCAGTAACATCACCATTTCCACACACATCCGCTTCCAGCAGTTTACAAACACCTTACTGCAGCTGTTTGGGGAATCTCCTGTGTTAAGATTGGAGTTGTAAAGCGGCCTTTACCCGGCAGTGCTATTGTCTCACACTGAATCTGCGAGACATCCTGTTCTCTTTATTGTGAGAGAGACAGCACGGATTTAGGAAATGTTCATTTGAAATGATCTCTATTGAGAACGAGCCCGGCCGTGGGACAGGTATTCCAGTGCAAAGAGCTGTCCATGACCGAGTGTTGCAGACTGGCACATTGCAACGTCCAAGACTATGTGCTGTGGGACGGCATTAAAGCTTGGGGAAGCCACCATGGAGACTCAATGGGGAAAGGCTGCAGTCTGAGGCCCTAGTAGGCCATAGTACAGTGAGGGGCTGGAACCCGTGTAAAACCCCTCGGACTGTTTGCACCAGAGAATGTTTGATGTGTAATGTAAATACTGTAAATATAACCTGTGCAGGCAGGGATTGTGAGATACATCATGTACATTATTGAAGGAAACTGATCTGTATTGTACCTTATGTAATATTAAATTTGAACTGCTTTGCAATGTAATTGCACAAATTATATGAATAAAATACATATTGTGCAAAAGAAAGCAGCTTTCCTGTCAACATACACCTTGTCTCAGGGCACAACTTTCCTGTGATCTTGTCATACCCAACTTCACTCTATATCTTCTGACACACACACTTTACAGTCTGTCATTTCCAAAAACAAGCATTCTAAAATCAAAAGACCTTTTGTTTAATTCTCCTTTCTTTTCATTTCTCCTCTATTCTTCTCAATCACTCCCTTCAACAGTCCTATTCAGATCAAGGTGGAATGTGAAGAGTGTCACAACTCACCTCTGACACTATTATTACCCTTCTCTTCTCTTGTCTTATTCAATGGGAAAGTTTTATTCACCAGTCTGTTGCTGTTTTACACTCTTGCCATACCGTCTGGTATTGCATCCATCTGAATTCTGTGCTTTCATGGCCTTATATTTCTTTTCCACTTCTGTATGATTTGTTTGCTTCAGTTCCATTCAACCAGGCTGGACCACAGGGAAGCTTAGAACCTTTGCCTTGGACGGGTCCACGTTGATCCATTGCATTCAGAATCACCTCCTTGAAATAACTCCATAGTACAACTACAGTAACCACACAGCATCTGCTTCAAGCACTCCTCCACATTTTATCTGTTCTGACCGTCAACACCTCCAGCTCTTTTGTTTGAGTGGAACACATCAGGTGTGTATAGGCTCCTTCTATTCGGAAAGCTGTCGCACTGGTTCAGGGAATTCAGCCCTGTTTCTCGACTCGAAAGGATCAGCCATTTTTTTTTCTTTATATATATTTTATATGTCGAGGGGGCCTTTATTCCTCAGGCCCCCATTATATACACACTTATATTTTTAAAATAACTTTATTAAAACCAGATAAATAAACAAAAAACTCAAATTAAAATGCCATTCTCGGCGTTGACAATGCACTCCAGTCCCTGCGGTGCCCACCGGTCGCGGAAGGCCTCAAGTGTACCGGCAGACACCGCATGCTCCTTTTCCAGGGACACCCGGGCGCGAACGTAACCGCGGAAGAGGGGCAGGCAATCGGGGAGGACGGACCCCCCGACGGCCCACAACCTGGACCTGTGAATTGCCACCTTGGCCAGGCCCAGGAGCAGACCGACGAGGAGATCCTCCTCCCGGCCCAAGCCCCTCCGCACCGGGTGCCCAAGGATCAGGAGCGTGGGACTGAAGTGCAGCCAGAATTTGAGGAGCAGCCCCTTCAGATACTCAAAGAGGGGCTGCAACCTCGCACACTCCGTATAAATGTGGAACACGGACTCGTCCAGGCCGCAGAAAGTACAGGTGGCCTGGGAGTCCGTGAACCTACTTAAAAGCCTATTGCACGGGACTGCTCTGTGCAGCACCCTCCACCCCAGGTCCCCGATGTAAAGGGGGAAGACTGCCGCGTAGAGGGACCTCCATCGGGGTTTCCCCTCGCCGCCAGATGGCAACGCGGACCGCCAGGGCGTGTCCGGCCGGCTGATGAGAGCGAGGAAGTGGAGAGTGTGCAGGAGCAGCCCGTACAGGAAACCCCTCCGCGCCGATTGGAATGGCACGGAGGGCATTTCCGAGAGGCGGCTCGGGTTGTGCGGGACCGGCTCCCGAGGAGGGTTTCGGGGCCTGGGTCCGATGAGCAGTTCCGGCCGAGCGGGGGTCAGCTCGGCCGGGATCACTCCGCACTCCCGATCCCCCTCGCCACCCGCAGTGAGGGACGTCCCGGGGGTTTCGGCTACTCCCCCGCCCGCCGGACCGTCCCCGGAGTTGGCCGCCCGGACAGCCGAGGCGCTCTCCTCCGCCGGCGGGGGAGCGCCCTGACTGGAGGCGACCATGTTCCAGACTCGGAAAAGATCCCGGTAAAAGACAGGCAACTCCCTCAGAGAGGCGCGGCTAACGGACTCCACCGGGAGCTGCGTGTAGTCTTGAAGGCAGTGACACTGGCGGAAAAAATACGTCGCCAGCGCACACCATCTGGGAGGACGCTCGACATACAGGTATCTCTGCAGGGTCCGAAAGCGGAGAGTCGCAGCCTGGGTGCGGACGCACACCAGCGACTGACCGCCCTCCTCGATCGGGAGACTCAGGACCGCGGCAGAGACCCAGTGTTTCCTCTTGCCTCAGAAGAAATCGACGAGTTTCTTCTGGATCTTGGTGGCAAATAAAGGATCAGCCATGCTTGATCTGCCTCGTATTTTGCTTTTATTGCAACGTAACAAGACCTCCAATCCTCTGGCACCACACCTGTATCCAGTGAGGGATTGGAAAATGATGGTCAGACCTTCCACTATTTCTTCCCTGGCTTCTTTCAACAGCCTGGGGTACATTTCATCTGGTCCTGATGATTTATCCACATTCAAGGATGCTCATCCCATTAAGACTTCCTCTCTCCTTAAGTTATCACGTCCAATACTTCACACTCCTCCTCCTTAATAACAATATCTGCATCACCCTCTCATTCGGGAAAACAGTAAAGTATTCATTAAGGATATTGGCACCCCGATACAAAGGTTACATTTTTGATCTTTCTGTGCCCTGCTGTTTGCTAAGTTGCCTCTTACTCTCATGTTTTGATGCAACATCTTTGGGTCCATTGTTATTTTGCTTGTCCATGTTCTTTCCTGCTTTCTCTTTGCTCTTCACCGCTGCTCCCAAATGCCTCCAGTTCAGTCAAAACACAACTTGTCAGAAGGGGGATTCGAACCCACGCCTTCAATGAAGACTGCGACCTGAGCGCAGCGCCTTAGACCGCTCAGCCATCCTAACTGCCTGCGATGTGCCATCAATGCGAAGGAAATTATTCATTCTTTGTGAAAGTATTTGTGAGATTGTGGAAATGTCTGGAAGAGGAAAGACCGGCGGGAAAGCTCGGGCCAAGGCCAAGTCTCACCCCTCCCGGGCTGGCCTGCAGTTCCCAGTGGGCCGTGTTCACAGGCTCCTGAGAAAGGGTAACTATGCTGAGCGTGTGGGTGCCGGAGCCCCGGTCTATTTGCCTGCTGTGCTCGAGTATCTGACCGCTGAAATCCTCGAGCTGGCTGGTAACGCGGCCCGGGACAAGAAGAGCCGCATCATCCCCAGACACCTGCAACTGGCCGTACGCAACGACGAGGAGCTCAACAAGCTGCTGGGAGGGGTGACTATCACTCAGGGCGGGGTGCTGCTTAATATCCAGGCCGTGCTGCTGCCCAAGAAAACCAGCGCTCAGAGCTCCCAGAAAATCTAAAGCGGCCAAAATGTCATCTAATAAACCAAAGGCTCTTTTCAGAGCCACCCACAGTCTCTGTGAAAGGACTGGTTACTGTCAGGAGGGAATCAGTGATGGAGTTATTGTAACAGTGGATTGACCTGTTTCACATCTGTGCAGGTGTGTTTTCAGTTCCCTCTCTGGATTGCGCTCTGTTTCTCTGCTCACACATCTCCCCCTCCAGTTAAGAGAAGAACTGAACTACAGGGTGTCAGAATCAACAATTTAATAAATCCCTCTGCCTTCGATTTGATAAATCCCGAGATTATCCCGCTATCTTAACGGGAACTGGTTCGGAGCTGATGAATTAATTTAATAATGGAAGTGTCCGGGTTAATTCTCTGTTTTTCATTTAGACAGTTTGAATTGTGTTTTTTTTTCTCTCTGGTGATCTGAGCACCGCTTCTCAATGAGAATCTGCTCCCAGAACAGAGTAAATGCAGGAAGAAAGAGGCCATTCTCGGGCTGTGTGTTTCTCTCCGAACCTGATCTGTTTAGACCGCACTGTTCCCAGAGGACGGAATCAGTGAGAGTTGTTCACACACAGGAGCTGAGTCCATTGCAGCGCTTTCAGATGTGCCTTCCCCCCGGCCCTCCCTATTCTCCGGACACAGAGCTGTCTGTTTCCCCCGGCGGCGGGATAGAGTCGGGGATTCTCTCCCCGCAGTGTCAGGGTCTGCAGCGCCGCTGAACTGGCGGTTTCAGTCAGAGTGACCGAGCTGCCTTACATATCCTGTGTACTGATCTCCAATGGATTCAAATATTAGTGAACTCATTGGGTAATGTTTGTAAATAACCCTCATGTGAACGGACCCGGCTCCATTAATGACTTCCAAATAAAACTGGGATCCATTTCTTTTCCCCAAATGCCAGCTAACGGATCCCAGGAGCGGGGTTGAGATTGTGCTGAGCAGCAATGAGTCTCCGGTAATGCTGCTTTCTAAATTCCAGATCAGCGCTCAGTCCTACAGGCCTTTCGGCGAAGTGATGTGACAAAACAGAAACCATGTGACCGCCCCTCCAATCTAATGGGTTTGATGATGAACAGAGATGGCAGCTCTTTCCTTTGCTGATTTGGTGGCTCTGAAAAGAGCCCTTGTTACACTTGTTACTGAAGCTGGGTTTAAGGTGCGTTCCCCGCGGATGCGGCGGGCCAGCTGGATGTCTTTGGCCATGATGGACCTGGATCATTCTGGTGAATCTGCTCATTTTCCGGCAGAAGCATCAGTCGCTGTTTGAACTGTTTAAAGTCAGGGGTGTATTAGCAGCCAGAAAGTGAAGGGCAGTTCATTGCTCCCTGCAGCATTATCCGCCTCTTTCAGGAGAAAAGATCAGAAACCGCTCGTTTCTGTCAGTCCCCGAGAAGCCTGTGAGAAGCGGTTAGTCGCTAATTTGTTCCTTTTACAGAGAGGAAGCTGATATTTGTCCCGTTTTAAATTGCTGAATCGGACCTTCCTCCCGCCGCTTACAGTTAACAGATTGACAAATGAAAACGATTCCTAAAATCGCGTCAGGATTTTGTGACGGTAAATACAGTAAAACAGAACATAAAATGAGAGATTTTAAAATTGTTGCCTGAAAATTGAAATTTTCCATCACTTCAATTCCTTCCTGCTCTGGAATTGCCGCGCTTTTTCCAATTGGAAAATCTAAGCCAATGAGAACTTTGATTTACTTATATGTGATTCTCCTATTGGTTAAGAATTGGATTGAGAAGTGGGTGACCAATCAGAGACAGAGTCAAACTGCGGGGATTCCAGGCCCCCAGTAACTGAGCTGAAACTGTTCAGATTGACAAACCCTGGCAGCAGCTTCACATATTGGACTCTTCACACTGAGTCATTCAAGGGCTGGTGTGAGAGAAGCTTCAGATCCTGTCATTACTCTCTGACTCATTATTCATCTCGAACCAAACAATTAGTAAATGTGAAGCAGTGAAGAGACTTTTCACTCTCACTGCAGAATGTGTCATCTGGGGAAATAAGGAACTATTATATTCGGAGATTCCAGGTACATTCCTCCCTGAACAAATCCATTCCTAACATTCCCGATCACAGCCTATCCCAGCTCCTGTTGTCACCCGACTCCAGCTGAATTGGAGAAACTCATGTGTTGGGGTTTGAGTTGTGAGGTGGGGTTTCTCCGCCAGTGTTACTGTCTTACAAACTCTTCCCCTGAATTTGTGAACTGAGACTGCACCGAACACATCTCCAGTCAGAGTGAGGGCCGGATATTACGGTTTTATTACAGAGAGTGGGGAAAGGGCTGGGTGGAGGGGATGTCTGCGAGACACCAGGGATCCTGGATTTACTCCAAATCATTTCCATGTGGAATCTGCAGGCGGGGCCGGGACAGGGATCATTTGATCAGGGGATCAGCTCTTTCCTGAGAGATGTGGGTGGCTCTGAGAAGAGCCTTTGTGTTCAGATGTTTACAAGTTTCCCGCGCTCTTTCACTTCTTTCCAGACCCTGCTTTCTGAGCCTTCGCTGCTTTCGGCTTGACCTTGCTCTTCCATGTCTGCACTTTCTTCAGCGCCTTTCCGCCCGCCGCACTCTTGCCTTTTTTGACCTTCTTCACAGGAGACTTTTTCTGAAGCGCTGCTTTCTTCACCGCCTTATTAGGCGTTGCCGCCGCCTTGCTGCTCATTTTCTTGGCTGTTACTTTCTTTGTTGTCACTTTCTTGTCTGCTGGTTTCTTCACTAAAGATTTCTTGTCTGCTGGTTTGTTCACTGAAGATTTCTTGTCTGCTGGTTTCTTCACCTTCTTTCCCACTTTTCCCTGGGTTTTCCTTCTTGCTGATTTTGAAGGAGCCGGAGGCTCCCTGTCCTTTGCTCTGCACCAGGGAGCCTTTGTTAACATTCATCTTGATACTTTGCTTGATCTGGGTCTTGAGCTTCTCCTGAGCGGTGGCAGACCTGCAAGGAATCAACTACCAGCTAGCGTATAAAGCGAGACCAAGGATCAGGGCCTTCAGTTACCTGGAGGGGAGTCGGAGAGGCAGCAGATCCTGTGAGGAACCACAATCCAGGAAGGATGAGAAGATCATTGTCAGGGTACAGAGGAGATTAAGTTAAAGAAATACCAGTTTATACGCAAGCGCAGAGCCAAGGAACGGTGCTGGGGCAGATCAAATAATAGGAAGCTGTGATCAGTTGGAAGGCAAGAGTGATTAAATGACAGAAGAGATGATGGTGCAAGGGAAAAGTCAGGGAAAGATTAAGTAACATTTTGTAAGCACAGATACCAGGAGTGGGGTTTGAACCCACGCAGACACATGTCTATTGTATCTTAAGTCCAACGCCTTAACCACTCAGCCATCCTGGTACTTTAACCCAGCATTGAAAATTATATTTAATGTGATCCGGGTGCCATCTGGCCTTTGACAATATCAAGTTATGACTCCTCTCCCATGCTAAATTGGACCCTTCATTATTTATGAACCTTAATCGGATCACCCCTCAGTCTAGGTTTCTCTAAGGTGTAGGGTCCCAACTCTTTTAGTCTAACTTGATAACCAATATGTCGTATACTGGGAATTCGTCGAATGTCTCTCCTCTGTAGCCTTTCCAAAGCCTCAATATCACCCATCATGTGAGGAGACCAAGACTGGATACAATATTCCAAGTGAGTCCTGACCAAGGTTTCATAAAAGGACAAATTCGGGACATCTCGGATACTGAAGGAGTCCGTGTCCAGAAGCAGCAAGACCTGGACAACATTCAGGCTTAGCCTGCTAAGTGGCAAGTAACATTCATACCACATAAGTACCAGGCAATGACCATCTCCAACAAGAGAGAATGTAACCATCTCCCTTTGACGTTCAACAGCATTACCATCGCTGAATCCCCCCACCATCAACATCCTGGGGGTTACCATTGACAAAAGCTTAACTGGACCATTCATATACATACTCTGGCTACAAGAGTAAATCAGATAGTGGGAATTCTGTGATGAGTAACTCAGCTCAAGGCACGTGGTGAAATGCTCATTAGTAGAGCTGGAGAAATGGACTGGTCAGGTGGGCAGAAAAGTGGCAAATGGAATTCAACTTGGAGAAGTGTGAGGTGATGCCTTTGGTGAGGTCAAACACAGCAAAGGAAGACACAATTAATGGGTGAATGCTGAGAGGTGTAGAGGAAGTGAGGGACCTTGAAGTGAATGTTCACAAATCCCTGAAAGTAGCAGGACAGGTTGATAAGTTGGTTGAGATGGCTTATGGAATCCTTTCCTTTATTAGCCGATGTATAGAATATAAGAGCAGGGAGGTTATGCTGGAACAGTGTCAATCATTAGTTAGGCCACAACTTGAGTTCTGTGTGCAGTTCTGGTCACCTCATTCCAGAAAGGATGTAATTGCACTAGAGAGGTTACAGAGGAGGTTTACGAGGATGTTGCCAGGACTGGAAAAATACAGCTATGAGGAAAGATTGGATAGACTGGGGTTGTTCTCCTTGGAATAGAAGAGGCTGAGGGGAGATTTGATTGAAATGTACAAAATTGTGAGGGGTCTGGATAGAATGGATGGGAAGGGTCTATTTACCTTAGCAGGGAGGTCAGTGACTAGGGGGCATAGATTTAAAGTGATGTGTTGAACAATTAGAGGGGAGATGAGGAAAGGTTTTTTCACCCAGAGGGCTGTGGGAGTCTGGAATTCACTGCCTGTAAGGGTAGCTGAGGCAGAAACCCTCAACTCATTTAAAAGGAGTTTGGATGTGCACCTCAAGTACCTGAACCTGCAGGGCTACGGTCCAAATGCTGGACAATGGGATTCAGCTGGGTGCCTCGTTTTTTGGCCTGCCTGTGATGTAAACTTTCTTTGTTCTCTGATTCTATGCAGACACAATGGGCCGAATGGCCTCCTTCTCCACTGCAATAATTTTGTGATTTTTGACTCTCCAAAACTTGTCAACCATCTACAAGGCACAAGCCAGGATGAGTGCAGCACCAACAATACTCTAGAAACTCGACACTGTTCAGGACAAAGCAGCCGCCTTGATTGTCACCCCATTCACCACCTTAAACATTCACTCCCTTCATCACTGACGCACAGTGGCAGTAGTGTGTACCATCTACCAGATGCACTGCTGCAACTCACCAAGGCTCCGCAGACAGCACCTTCCAAACCGAAGACCTCCACCACCTTGAAGGACAAGGGCTGCAGATGCATGGAAACACCACCATGTGCAAGCTCCCCTCCAAGTCACACACCATATGATCTGCAACAATATCGCTGTTCATTCACTGATGCTGGGTCAAAATCCTGGATCTTCCTTCCTAACAGCACTGTGGGTGTACCTACACCACATGGAGTGCAGCAATTCGAGAAGGGAGCTCACCACCACCTTGTCAAGGACAATTAGGGAAGGGTAACAAATTCTGGACTTGCCAGTGTCGCTCAAATCCCATGAAAGAATATGCCTCATTTTATACTCAATTGTCCTCTGAATGCAGCCCAACCCTCTATTTGCTCCAAATATCACTTCACAGCATTGCTGCAGTACCTTTAGAGATCTGTGCACGAGAACATCCAGATCTCTGCTCAAAATTATTTTCTTTTTTCCACCTACTTTAATGTTTTTCCCTGAAGGGTGTATGAATGTTGAGCATTCGCCCTGTCCACATGAATAACACTGCACTTACCCAAATTAAACATCATTTACCAGCCATGAACCCAATCTCCCAACACATTAAGATCAGCCTGAAACAGTCGAGTATCGTCTACAGTCTGAACACTCGCACAGATCTTCAAATCATCTGTAAATTTACAGATGGTGCCCCCTACACCTACATCCAGATCATTAATAAAAATAGTAAAGAGCAACAGTCCCAACACCGATCCCTGTGAGATACCATTGGTAACTGGTCTCCAAACAGATCCAGATCCATCTGTAACTACTTTCTGCCTACGTCCTGCCAGTCAGTTCCCAATCCAGATCAATATATTACCACTGATACCAGGGACTTTAATCTTATAGAGAAGCCTCTTGTGTGGAACCTGATCAAAATCTTTTGGATGAGATCAGCTAATTGAACACAGGCCGGGGATGAGGCCCAGGCCTGTCCTGCTTTGTGTGTGGGTCTCAGGACCACACAAGGTGAGATCAGCTCACTGAGCACAGGCCCATCCTGCTCTATATAGTGCTCAGTACCTCACCAAATGAGAATAACTAACACACCACAGGCCATGGAGCCTCGGCCCATCCTCCCCTGATTGCGGTTCAGTGCCAACCAGGTCAGATCAGCTAAGTCAGCACAGGCCGGAGATGGAAGCTGGATCTTTCCTGCTCTGGGGACTCCGTACCATACCAGGTGCGATGAAGTAAAATACCACAGGCCGGGGATGGAGCCTGAGATTTCCCTGTTCTGTGTGGGGCTCTGTACAACAATCTGTGAGAAGAACTATCATCCCTCAGGCTGAGGAAGGAGCCTGGGCCCATTCTGTTCTGTGTGGCTCCTACCACACTGAGTGGGATCAGTTAACTCAACACAGGCCATGAATACAATCAGGCCCTTTCCTGCTCCGTGTGGCTCAGTATCACACCAGGTGGCATCAGCTAACACAGCACAGGCTGGGGCTGGGGCTGGAGCCTGGGCCCGCCCTGCTCTGTGGGCTCAGTAACAACCCGTAAGATGAACTTTTTTCAAAAGACTTCAGTGTATTTATCTCTCTCCAACACTCTGAGGCAGCTTTCTGTGTTTATAAAGAGTGTAATTTATTGACTGGTTTCTTGGATCAAACAGGGTAACAGACAGAGGTCTGTGTGCAGAGGGTTTGGGAGTGAGCTCTGATTCCTAACTCTTTCTGGACTGTGAGGAATAAAGAATGAATGAGAGAGAGAGAATGTGGGAGAAGGGATGATGGAAGAATTTGTCCGTGAACCTGATTAAAAGTGGCTCAAACGCAAGATAATATTAAGATATCAAGAGCGGAACATTAACATAATCTGAGTTCCGCGATCTGGTCGGGCCCCATTCCCCTGAAGTGAGGAATGAACGGGTGGGGAAATTCCGCCTGGAGTTATATTTGTCTCCAATGAAGATGAGTTCACAGTGAGGATGGAATAGCTCAGTTGGGAGAACACTAGATTGAAGAACCAGGATACAATCCCTGGTTTCATCAGTTTTAATTTGGTGTCTCCATCAGTTTAAGTAGAGAGAATCAGAGGGGAGATTTTCCACTCTTGACCCCATGGGCTGAATTTTAAACTAACGGTGCGGCTCTCGGCAGAAACACCGTGAATGGGTGCCGTCACCACACGAGTGAAATGTGGCCGGCCGACCCCGATCACGGAGCAGTTGACCAATTAATGAAGGGGAGGCGTGGGGCCCATGTAAACAAGGACCAGAGGCAGGGAACGAGGCACCGATGGCACCGACATCTGACACAACGGCAGGTGCTGGCGCCATATTGAAAGGACTGCCAGACCTGTATTCACTGCTGCCTGGTTTAAAGGAGTGTCTTCCTGAGAGCTCTCTGCTGTCCCAGAACCCGTTCTGCTGCCTCTGCTGTCCCAGAACCCGTTCTGCTGCCTCTGCTGCCCCAGGTCCCGTTCTGCAGCCTCTGCTGTCCCAGAACCCGTTCTGCTGCCTCTGCTGTCCCAGAACCCGTTCTGCTGCCTCTGCTGCCCCAGGTCCCGTTCTGCAGCCTCTGCTGTCCCAGAACCCGTTCTGCTGCCTCTGCTGCCCCAGGTCCCGTTCTGCTGTCCCAGGACCCGTTCTGCTGCCCCAAGACCCATTCTGCTGCCTCTGATGCCCCAGGACCCGTTCTGCTGCATCTGCTGTCCCAGAACCCGTTCTGCTGCCTCTGCTGCCCCAGGTCCCGTTCTGCTGTCCCAGGACCCGTTCTGCTGCCCCAAGACCCATTCTGCTGCCTCTGATGCCCCAGGACCCGTTCTGCTGCATCTGCTGTCCCAGAACCCGTTCTGCTGCCTCTGCTGCCCCAAGACCCATTCTGCTGCCTCTGCTGCTCCAGGACCCGTTCTGCTGCATCTGCTGCCCCAGGACCCGTTCTGCTGCCCCAAGACCCATTCTGCTGCCTCTGATGCCCCAGGACCCGTTCTGCTGCCCCAGAACCCGTTCTGTTGCCTCTGCTGCCCCAGGACCCGTTCTGCTGCCCCAGGACCCGTTCTGCTGCCTCTGCTGCTCCAGGACCCGTTCTGCTGCATCTGCTGCCCCAGGACCAGTTCTGCTGCCTCCGCTGCCCCAGGACCTGTTCTGCTGCCACCGCTGCCCCAGGACCTGTTCTGCTGCATCTGCTGCCCCAGGACCTGTTCTGCTGCCTCTGCTGCCCAGGACCCATTCTGCTGTCCCAGGACCCGTTCTGCTGTCACTGATGCCCCAGGACCAGTTCTGCTGTCTCTGCTGCCTGATAGGTAAGGAGCTGAATGCGAGCCTGCAGTGACCATGGTCCAATAGTTTAGCGATGCCTTCCTGCAGGTTCGCCTCCAGGTGACAACAGATAGGTGGAAGATCCTCTTCCCCAGGGATGGGAGGTGGAGACCTGTCCACCTGACCAAGCAAAGCTGCTTTGAGATAGTAGGTGAAGTCAGCAGCCGTGGGGTCACCCCCAAGACATGGATCCAGTGCACGAAGTGGGTCAATGACCGGATCCGGGCTGCTCAGGCGCAAAATCAAAACACTTTGGACCCTTTGGACATTGCACATGGCAGAGTGAGAGGGAGTGTTTGGTGGAAAGGGAGTGACCACCCAGTCATGTGTATTGGGGAAGTACAGCAGGACATGCTGCCTGAGGCTTGGCTGCATCTCGGTGGGAGGTGCACATCAGTCATTGTATAAACTCACACAGTCCCTCGAGAGGGGCCACATGCAGGAGGAATATGTGTGTCCACATCATGGACTGCTGGACTATCACCATCAGAGATATTGGGTTTGTCCCCGCTGGGAGACTAACTTTGTTGATCATAGTGGCTTCAGGAGAAGACAGCCCACAATCGGAAAGAGCATGTCAAGACTGGCAGTGGATGCCTTATCTCCATGTCCTCATCCCGATGGAGGAGGAGGCCATGGAACAGGCCGGGCAGCAAAGCAGCTGCTCCATAGCTGGTGGAGAGACAGGGACACCTACCTAAGAGAGTGAATGAACATCTCCTGGGGCACAAGGGTGCATCCGCTGCAAAGGAGCCACACTGCTCATCTGTTCACCACTGCATCAATGGAGCTGCACAGTAGGGGTGGTTGGAATGTCACGATGGGCAGACCCTAACCCTTCAATGTCCCTGTTTTCACATGCAGGCTAGGATGAACGACAAGAGCGCAGAGCTGGAGAGACTGTGGGATAGCCAGACACCTCAGAGGAGGAGGAGGGAGCCTCAGAGGGTGCACCGTCACATCATTCCCCTGCACTCTCCATCAGCACAGAAACCCTCACTCGGTGGGTATCCACTTGCTGTTAGATTTGGGCACACAAGCTGGTGAGCACGTCACAGACAGGCCCGGGCAGATGACGGAGGCACTGACAGCCGAGGCCACTGGCAGTTGGAAGTCTGTGGGAGGCCAGGCCCATGCTGAGTCCCAGGCTGATGACGTGCCTCTGGTGTCACCAGCAACACGGGAAATGCTGAAGCTGCAGCAAGAGGTCAGGCAACATCTGGCAGAGTTGCCAGAGGTTATGTGTACCCAAGTTCGGATGATGGAGGAGTCCATCCAGGCCTTGCATGCTGCACTGTCTCTGATGGGGGTGTGTCTAGCTTCCTTCCTTGAGAGATTGGTGACTCTGATGGAGAGCCAGATCCAGCCGGCCAATCAGTGGCTGCCGGAGATTTTTGCAGACTTGCACTCCATCGCTTTGTCCCTGAGCTCCATCCAGCGGTAACAAGGTGAGAGGGGGGACGAGGCACCTGAACTCTTCACCAGGTCCACATCCCTCTCAGGTCAGCAGCGAGTTACAAGTGTGTCTTATAAGGGGGAGGAGCAGCTGGCTGCTACATCTGGGGTCTCCTCTCAGGGTGCTCCTGGTGTGGACAGTAGCTCCAAAGCCCCTCTGCCAGTGACACAAGTGATGCCAGTGCCTGCCTCCATCATCCTCGATGACAGTGGGGGGTCCCTGTACCTGTGCAGGAGGCCCTCAGTGTGCCGGGGCCCTCCAGGCCTCAGGCAGCAAGAGGACGGCCACCAATGTCAACCCAAGCCATGGGGCAGCAAGGTCAGCAGCCTGTCTCCAGCTCAGCTGACAGAGCAGGGGGAGCACCACGTAGGAGCATGCGGAAAAGATTTCAGAAGAGCACCTAGATTCACTTGGGTTCATGGTGAATGTGCATTCCAGATGGATAGGGTTGCATTTGATGTCACACGGAAGAAAGAAATGATGGTCTCTCACTATGTCTCCTTCGTATTGTTGATGCCCTTTGGGACTTCATTTAAACCCTTCCTCCCAAGGGGCTGGAAGTGAGGGACCAAGCCCTGAGTTCACAAAGCTTCGGCCTTGTCACTGTGCGATGTGTACCTGGACGCTGCAGTGCAGAAGGAAGGAGGCGACAACAGGGCTGCTTAAAGCTAAGACTTTATTGCTGTGGTTCCAGAAGGTGGTAAGGCTCAAAGGAAACTTGAATGTATAAGGGTGTCTCATGTCTCCCTTGTGTGTATCTCATTGCCCCTTTCCTGCTGTGCCTGAGGTTCTTCATCAGGCACTGCTTGGGCAGCATCCTCCTCCACATCCTCATCATCAGAGGAGACATCACACTCCACGATATCCTCACTTGTCAACACCTCACCCCTCTGCAATGCCAGATTGTGCTGTGCACAGCAAACCACCACGATATGTGAGACCCTCGCCGGGGCATACTGAAGGGCTCCACTGGATCGATCTAGGCACCTGAATCTCATCTTCAGGAGACCAATGGCCTCCTTGATGGTCGCTCGGGTTGACCCGCAGCAGGTGTTGTACCTCTCCTCTGCATCCGTGCGTGGGTTCCTCACAGACGTCAGTAGTCATGTCCTCAGTGGGTAGCCCTTGTCTCCAAGGATCCATCTCTGAAAGCGGATGGGGCCGCGGAAAGGTTCTGGCACCTGGGAGTGCCTTGGTATGCAGGCGTTGTGGCTGCTTCCCGGGATTTGTGCACAAACATATGGGATCCATTTGCAGTGGTTGCAGACCAATTGCACACTGAGCAAGTGGAAGCCCTTCCTGTTGAAGGCTGCTGGCTGGTCTGCAGGAGCCTTGATGGTCACATGGGGTGACACCCTACACCTGGGGGAATCCAGTGATGGCTCCGAATCCTATAGTCCTCTCAGCTTGACTGTTTGGATCGATGTGCACATAGTCACCGGCCCTCCTGAACAGGACATTGGTGACCTCCTTGATGCACTGATTCACCACAGACTGTGAGATTCCACACATATCTCCAGTGGATCCCTGCAATGATCTGGTGGTGCAGAAGTTCAGTGGCACAGTGACCTTCAGTGACACTGGTATCAGGTGCTCACCAAGTCCCATGGGGCACAGCTGCATCATGGCAGAGAGATCAGTGACGACCTCCGTGCAGAGGCGCAGTCTGTGGAGACACTGTCACTCGGACATCTGCAGGTAGTTGAACCTCAGCTGACGTGTTCCTCTGCCTCCTTCTCCAGCCTCCTGTTCGAGGCTGGCCTTCCTGTGGGCCCCCAAGCTGCTGTGGTGCCCCTGCTGGTGCCTGCGCCTCCCTCCCTTCCTCTCTACTCCTCCTCCTCCTCAATGTGAGCCTTGAATGAGGCCCATGACAGGTTGCCCCTCCCTGAGTGCAAGGCCTTCACAGTAAACAACACCCAGCCACATTTACCTCACTTGTCACCCTCAATGAGGTGGCACTGCCCCAATGGTACCCTGGTGTGGCTCCCCCTGCTGAGCTGGCACATTGGCCCCCACTCCTGACAGTGTTTCCCGATGCCCTTTCCCCCTCCACCCTTACTGCCAAGTTACGCTGCCTCACCCGATAGCTTCCCAGTGAAGCCAATACTCAGCTCCCACCTCCCAGTCACCTCCTTTAACCAGGCGAGGCTCTGAAGCCCCGTGGTTCCCGTGCACTATTAGTTCAATTGGATCCAGTGAATAAAATTGCTAACAATTGGACTCATAAATACTTTAAATGCCTTCTTGCCGAGTGAATGTGCGAAGTCTGCCCTCCATGTCAGCCGCCGACAGAAAAATCCGGTCCGACGTCTTCCATCCCTATTTTACACACCCCCCTCCCCCTCCCCAGCCTCCATTCCCGTCTCCAACGGTCCCTTAAAATTCTGGCCCATGTCTCTAAGACTAATGGGAGTGAAACTACATCTGCTCCTTAGCCTGAACAGGGAGAGCTGCTCTCTCTGTGTTTAAAGTGAATGAATCTGATCTTTACCTTGTCTTACTGGAACGTTCACTGTCTGGAAATGTCTGTTTGAAAATGTTTTCCTGTTATATTAATGGAGCAGAGGAGCAGATGTGAGGTACTGTTGAACAGAGAGGTTTGGAAGTGGGTGAAGGGGTGGAGTGACGGTGGGAGTGAGAGGCGCAGTGAGTTGGCCATTCTCAATAGAGTGTCAGGAATGAAGGTCAGAGGAACAGACCAGGCTGGAAACACAGAAAGAGCGAGGAGAAGCTGGTGTGAAAAACAGAGATTAAACAACGGGCTTGTTCATTTGGTTTGGGTCTGGTGTTCAGAATACCCGGAATCTGGGTTCACTTCCCTTCCAACTCAGCGAATTGTATCAACATTATGTTCATAAAACCATAGAATGATACCCAAAGAAGGAGACCATTTGGTCCATTGTGTCAATGCTGTCTCTTTGGTTGTGCTATCCAATTAGTCCTGCTGCTCAGCTTTTTCCTGTAATCTGTACATTTTTCCTTCCAGTATTTATCCCAATTGCTTTTCAAAGTTACTACTGAATCTGCTTTCAAGTCCTGATCAGACAGTGCATTCCAGATCACAACACATCACTGTATAAAAAATCATTCCTCATTTCGCCTCTGGTTCTTTTCTCAATCACCTGATAAATACATCCTCTGGTGACTGACCCTTTTGCCACTGGAAACAATTTCTCCTTATTTAACTTATTGAAAACCTTCTTGATGATGTCACATACTGCCAGTAAAACTGAAGCCCATGGAATAAAAGAGACAATGACAGCATGGATATGAAGTTTGCAGACTGATAGGAACATAGAAGCAGGAGTATGCCATTCAGCCCATCGAGACCACCCCACCATTCAATATGATGATGACTGATCATCCACTTCAATGCCTTTTTCCCACATTATCTCCCTATCCCCTATGTCATTTGTATTTAGAAATCTGTCATTCTCTGCTTTAAACATACTCAATGTCTGAGCTTCCACAGCCCTCTGGGGTAGAGAATTCCAAAGATTCACAACCCTCTGAGTAAAGAAATTTCTCCTCATCTCTGTCCTAAGTGGCTTTCCCCTTATGTTGAAATTGTGTCCCCTGGTTCTAGATTCCTCAACCGGAGGAAAAACTTCAATTACCCTGTCTATCCCTTTAAATATTTTGTAAGTTTCAATGAGATCACCTCTCATTCTTTGAAACTCTCGAGAATACAGTCCCAGTTTCCCCAATCTCTCTTCATAGGACAGTCCTGCCAACCCGGGAACAGGTCTGGTGAACCTTCATTGCACTCCCTCGATGGCAATGATATCCTTCCGAAGGTAAGGGGACCAAAACTGCACACAGTATTCCAAACTGCAGACCAACCAAGGTTATATACAATTGAAGCAAGATTTCACTACTCCTGTACTCAAATCGTCTTGTGATAGAGGCTAACATATCATTCGTCTTCTGAATTTCTTGCTGCACCTGCATGTTAGCTTTCAGTCACTTATTGACAAGGACACCCAGGCCCCTTTGTACATCTACACTTTCTAATCTCTTACTATTTAAGAAATAATCTGCACATTTGTTTCTCCTACCAAAGTGGATAACCTCACATTTTTACACATTATATTCCATGTGCCACTTTCTTGTCCACTCACTAAGTCTGCCCAAATCCCCTTGAAGCTGCTTTGCATCTTTCTCACAACACACATTCCCACCTAGTTTTGTGTCATCCGCGAACTTGGAAATACGACATTTGGTTCCCACCTCCGAATCATTGATATATATTGTGAACAGCTGGGTCACAGTGTGGTGGTGAACAGTTGTATTTCTGTCTGGAGGAAGGTTTACAGTGGGTTCCCCATGGTTCCTCATAACTTCAGTTATGTGCAGAGACTGGAAAAGCTGGGGTTGTTCTCCTTGGAGCAGAGCAAGTTCAGAACAACTTTGACAGAGTTAGAATCAAGGAATCAAATGGTTACAGTACAGAAGGAGACCATTCAGTCCATCATGTCCATGACAGCTCTTTGCAAGAGCAAATCAGCTAATTCCACTCCTCTGCCCTTTCATTGTAACCCTGCAAATTTTCTCCATTCAGGTGTTTATCCAATTCCCTTTTGAAAGCCACGATTGAATCTGCCTCCAGCACACTCTCAGGCAGTGTATTCCAGATCCGAACCACTCACTCTGTCCCACACCCCTGGTACCATTGCAGAAAATCTCTTCTGTTCATTTCATCCCTCATAAATAATTGAAATGAAATGTTTATTAGGAAATGCACAATATAAAAAAGAGAGAGAAATAAATGCTGAGAAAAATAGAAGTCAATGTTTGGAAGGTAAAAAGAGCAAAAGATGTAACTTTTATTCTGGTTGAGTGAGAGGAATATATCACACTCTGGGGCTTTTTAAGAGGATTTACTGATAAACCTGGGATTTGAGAGGAAGCTGGTTCATGGTTTACAGAACAATTTCAGTCCCTGGGGTGGAGCCAACAGCTGCACCGTCCAATAACAGACAGGATGGGGACACTGTCTCAGGCCTGGTGAGCTCAGTCGATGAAAGCATGAAACTCTGAATCTCAAGTTTTTGAGTTTGAGCCCAACGGTGGGTATCTTTTATTTCCTTTTTAGGCTGATTTTACAGCCATTCTCCAGCTCTGAATTCCTCGGCAGAGAGTTCAAGGAGTGTTTGAAATGAGATTCAACAGCAGTATGAGAAAGTCTCTCCTTGATTCAGGACTCTTACCTCTCTGCAGCATCTCACTGCTGAAGATTGAACTTTATCTCATTTCATTCTAAGCTCATAGTCAGTGTGGATCACTGGGACTTCTGGCTGTCTCCCACTTCACAATCCATCAGTGCTGAGAAATCAATGGGGAATATTACTCACATGTTGTAATGTTTTATAAATACTTGAATGTATTTCACACTGTGTCTAACAGTGTGAATCTCCCCTGGTATATCAGCTCACCAACACTTCAACAGAACATTCACATAATGTGAGCTCTGAGATCTGTTCAGATCCCATTCCCAAGACCTGGAAAGTGGGATTGGGCTGGATCGCTCTTTTTCAGCTGGCACAGACACGATTGCTAAATGGTCTCATTCTGTGCCATAAATTTTCTCAATTTTCTATATTCTATGAAGTGAGGTGTGATTGGGAGGGGCAATTCCACCAGGGTTATATTTTCTACCAAAACAATGACACAAGGGATACTTCACTTTTTTATTCATTCATTCATGCGATGTGGGCATCGCTGGCTAGGCCAGCATTTATTGCCCATGAGAAGGTGGTGGTGAGCTGCCTTCTTGAACCATTGCAGTCCATGTGGGGTAGGTACACCCACAGTGCTGTGAGAAAGGGAGTTCCAGGATTTTGACCCAGCGACAGTGAAGGAACGGCGATATAGTTCCAAGTCAGGATGGTGTGTGGCTTGGAGGGGAACTTGCATGTGGTGGTATCCCCTGCATTTGCTGCCCTTGCCCTTCTAGGTGCTGAAGGTCACTGGTTTGGAAGGTGCTGTCTAAGGAGTTGTGGTGCATTGCTGCAGTGGATCTTGTAGACGGTACACACTCTGCAACTGTGCGTCGATGGTGGAGGGAGTGAATGTTTGCAGATGGGGTGCCAATCAAGCGGGCTGCTTTGTCCTGGCGGTGTTGAGATTCTTGAGTTGGAATTGCACCCATCCAGGCAAGTGGAGAATATTCCATCACACTCTTGACTTGTGCCTTGTTGATGGTGGACAGGCTTTGGGGAGTCAGGAGTCATGGATGAGTGAGAGGAATATATCACACTTTGGGGCTTTTGTAAGAGGATTTATTAATAAACCTGGGATTTGAGAGGAAGCTGCTTCATGGTTTACAGAACAAATTCAGCCCCTGGGGTGGAGCCAACAGCTGCACTGTAATTACTCACCTCAGGATTCCAAGCCTCTGACCTGCTCTTGTCGTCACGTTATTTGTATGGCTACCCATGGTAACCTCCATGATGTTGATGGTGGGGGATTGAGTGATTGTAATGCTATTGAATGTCAAGGGGAGATGGTTAGATTCTCTCTTGTTGGAGATATTCATTGCCTGGCACTTGTGTGGTGCGAATGTTACTTGCCACTTATCATCCCAAGCCTGTGAGACTGAAATAGCTCAGTTGGGAGTGTGTTAGACTGAAGATCCCTGGTTCAATCTGGGGTTTTGGCAGTTCTCCTTTATTCTGCATCACCCTTTGGTTTTGACTCTTGAGCTGCACAATTTACACTGAAATTATTTACCCAACTCTGAAGGCTGGATTGGAATGGAGAGATATCAAGGATGGGAAATATTTACATTGTCTGCTTTAGCTTATTCTCTATCTCCCTGTGTCCTTTCCCCCAGTTTTTGACTCTCTCGGGGCCGGGTGAACATTTGATTTGCTGCAAATGTCCCAAACTGAAATCTTTTCCACATCTCTGGGTGGTCAGACTCGCTCTGTCTGTTTTTGCTGCTCGTGACCATTAACGAGAACAGGCCACGAGTTCAACGTTTATCAGCAAACGGAAGATAATTGGAAAGAATTCTGTGTTACTCCAGACCAGTGACAAAGATACAATGGATGTTATTCAAAATAAATTCCCTTTGACATTTTATGTAAACTTGTTTGCATCCAAAAGTTGGATTTTAAGTGTAACAAAAATGCGTCAAATTATTGACTGACCGTGTGACAGCGCACATGGGGATCAAATCCACAGCCTTGTTGTTATCAACACTGCGTCCTAACCAACTGAACAAAGCGGCCTATGGACAGAGCCAGGTATGGGTTTGAGCCGCACGCTGGGCGGTTTGTGTTTTATTTCTCACACTGGGTGACAGAGCGATTGGACAAACAATGGACACATCACATCCCTGAAACATTGTTCTGAGAGAAAACAGTGTGAAATAAGAACTGAGCATGGAAATGGAACGGAACCAGAAATCAGGACTTTAATCTATTAAAGTTGATCTTGAAATTCAACCATTCACTAAACATTCCAAAAGATCGAACTCTCTTTTGATATAAAATCCAGGAACTTGAGCTGCTACAAAACACAATTGAGCCTGACGTGATTTGAGCACAAACTTTCTGATCTGGAGTCAGACGCGCTACCGCTGTGCCACAAGCTCACAGGTAAAGCCAAGTGTTCCATTCCTGACAGACTTACTTCTTGTTTAGATTCAGTGATTGAAATTAATTCAATCCTCATCTGACCTCCACTCTGGAAAGGCCTGCCACCCGACCTGAACCTGACGGGACCCGACGAACTGTGTCGGGTTCGGGTCATGTCGGGTCGCTCTTCCGGGTCTGGCTTTCGGGCTCGGGTCAGGTTGGGTCAGGTTCAGGTCAGGCTGGGTCCAGGTTGGACTGAGTCCGTGTCGGACACACACAGGAAGTATTACATTTAACTTTGCTGGGAAGTTGAGTTTAATAAGTGTCAAAAGTTGAAAAGCCAACCAAAGCCGGGAGTCCGGGTCATTAAGGAGGGAAACTCTGAGTCTGCGCAGTGAGCAAGTGAGCATCTCTATGACGTCATTGCGCTCATGCTGCAGCTTCCTGCAGATTCGGAATCGGGAGGTAGATAAAGTGAACATTCCGGTGGTCGGGTCAGGCTCGGGTTAGTTTGGGCATAGGAATAAATGGAGATACTCGGGCCGGGTCGGGCTCGGGTCCAATGTGGTTCTGTCAGGTTCGGGTTGGGTATTTTTTCCTGACCCGAGCAGGCCTTTCCCGCTCTGTCAGTTCAGTGCCTTATTTAAACTATTACTTGGAGTTCTGTTTTACAGGGTCTCGGCTGTTTAAGTGTTTCCCAGACCCACTACTCTGATTAATCAGACATTTTGCTGCTAACTGCTGCTGCTACAATTGAAATGTAAAAAAGAATTTCCAGTGACCTGCAACCAATGGAGAAATACATTTCAGAAAGATAAAGCTCATTCACCAATCCACAAATGTGTTTTTCTGCTTATATTTATAAACAACTCCTTCTCTCCATTATGAGAACTATACAATCACTACAGTTATTTGAAAGTTAGTATAAGATGTTCCAGTTCATCAATTTTAAAACTGCAGCAGGTATTTTCCAGAAAACTTCTCTGTTGGAACCTCAGTCCCATTTCGATTGAAAGTGGACAATTAATGTATTCACTTGTTCATTGTGGACAGGTGTCTGACTTGGAATAAATCTCATTAACTTTCAATGAGGTGGCAGTATTTCTGTGCTCCCATTTTACACAGTCTGTCCTGTTCATGCACCATGTTTTTATTCTCCTCTACCATTCTCCACAGGATACAGATTACAAGCATCATCAATCTAGCTGTTGAAAAGCATTGGAAGAATCTGGTCACACAGGTATTGAAACATTCATTTTCTGCCATTTTACAAGTTGGTTGCTTTAAACACAGTACAATGTGCAATCATCTTGAAAAGAGATTCTCTTCAATATCCAATACAAACTGAATTACAAACCTGACAGACAAACACAGGAGAACAAGTGACGAGTGAACACAAACCTCATGGTGCTCATTTTCAGATTTATTGCAGTCATCCGACAAAACAAGTGAAAGGATATTCCAGTGAAATGATTTGGAAAGTAGGTGTGACTTTTGTTGGTGCCTTTCTTTGCTCTGTTGGTGAAACTTTCTTGCACCTGACTCCTGTTCATGTCTCTGTTTCCTCTATTGAATGAGGAAGGAGGTATTTGATCAGAAATCAACTGGATTGTGTACCTTTGAGAGGGGATTTCTGCACCATCAGGGCTGGAAACAGGAGTGAGTGAAAGACAATGTGTGGAGTTTGATTTTGTACAGAGGGAGAGCAAATCTAACAGGACTGTGAGATATTGGCCTGGATTTTACAGCCCCAATAGCGGTGAACTCAGACTTTCACTGCTATTGAGGGTCTGAACAGCACTGCAACTGCTGGTACATGCACACACTAACACCAGCATCTGGAAGTTGTGGTGGTGAGAAATGTGCTTAGAAGGAGCCTCTGATCATAATCGCACCAGCCCACTCTTTAAAGTGACAGGGACCTGTAGTTCAGCAATTTGGGCTCATTGCCCACAATGTACCCTGATTTTTACCTGGGTTGGATTAAAGCCGGTACCAACAGGCTCAGGGCTGCTCGGGAAGGACTTTTCTGTTGACACAACAGCTCCACTATTCCAGGAAGACACCGGCAGCAGCAGTTGTCAACTTTCAGAGGGAGTTCAGACATTTTAAATGTTGTATTTTATTTCTTAATTGTATGTAACTTTTTAGCATAGCCTGATCAGAGTTCTTAAATTTACATCTGACTTTTTATTAACAAGATTGAAGTGCTTGCAAAAGATCTCTAAATGTATATGACTTTTTATCAAGATTTACTTGGCTTCTTTGAAAAGACTCTTGAGCAAGATTGAAGTGACTTTTAAAAACTACATCTGATCCTTTAAAATCCTGCTTGCATGTAGATGACATTGGAAGATGACTTCAGAATAGCTTAGACTATCTTTCTAACAGGTACTGCAACAGCTTAAGACCTACTTTTCTGCAAAAGCTAGTGAATTACCTTCCGGGAGCGGAGAGGAGCGGAGCAGACCTATGTGGACCGATATGAGGAGAACGCCGAGAGCGGAGCCTATAAATCCAATCCGAGGATCGAGGCCCAGTCTCTTACCTTCCAGGAGTGGAGTGGAGCTCTTCCAGTGTGCTGGAGTTTTGAAAAAAAAAGAAGCCAACTGTGATGTCAGAGGAGAGCTGCAAGGTGATTGGTTGGTGAGTCACTGCTGTTAGTGTATTTAAATATCTTAAAGAAAAGGGCAAAGTTTTTTACTTGAAAAAAAAAACCTCTGCTGATAAGATGAGTACTACTAAAGTGTTTTTTTTTATTCAGTGTAGCTTATGAAGGACTTTAGATTGTCGTGGGTAGAACAAGGCCCCTAGTGTCATTAGTATTTTTTAATTAAGGGAGTAACTAATTAATCTAAGGGTAAGTCATGGCAGGAGAGCTCAGCCCCGTGATATGCTCCTCCTGCGCTATGTGGGGATTCAGGAACCCTCCCAGTCTCCATGACGACCATGTGTGCAGGAAGTGTATCCAGCTGCAGCTACTGGCTACTCGCATTATCGAGCTGGAGCTGCGGGTGGTTTCACTGTGGAGCGTCCACGAAGCTGAGGGCGTCATGGATAGCATGTTTAGTGAGGTGGTCGCACCGCAGGTAATGGATGCACAGGCAGAAAAGGGATGGGTGACCACCAGATGGAATAGTAGGAGCAGGCAGGTAGTGCAGGAGTCCCCTGTGGCCATCCCCCTCTCAAACAGATACACCGCTTTGGTTCCTGTTGGGGGGAAGACCTCCCAGGGGAAAAGAGAAAGAGCGCGGTCCGTGGCACCACGGAGGGCTCTGCTGCACAGCAGGGGAGGAAAAGGGGTGGAAGAGCTATTGTGATAGGGGATTCTATCATAAGGGGTGCAGATAGGCGTTTCTGTGGCCACAAACGAGACTCCAGGATGGTATGTTGCCTCCCTAATACTAGGGTCAAGGATGTTTCGGAGCAGCTGCCGGAAATTCTGAAAGGGGAGGGTGTGCAGCCAGAGATCGTGGTCCATATTGGTACGAACGACATAGGCAGGAAGAGAGATGAGGTTCTGCAAAGTGAATATAGGGAGTTAGGCAGAAGGTTAAAGAGCAGGACCTCTAGGGTTGTAATCTCAGGATTACTCCCTGTGACACGTGCTAGTGCTGGTAGGAATAGGAGGATTAGGCAAATGAATGCATTGCTGAAGACTGGCGAAGGCGGGAGGGCTTCAGGTACTTGGATCATTGGGATCTCTTCTGGTGCAGAGGTGACCTGTACAAGAGGGACGGGTTGCATCTGAACTGGAAGGGGACCAATATCTTTGTAGGGAGATTTTATAGTAATACACTGGAGGGTTTAAACTAGTCTTGCAGCGGGGGTGGGACCCAAAGTAGTAGTCTCTCCGATGAGATAGTTGAGGCAAATGGAGAGGTTAAAGCAAGCAAGTCCAGTAGGCAGGCCAGGCAGGGGCAGGACAGGGAGCGTGGAAGGTCTGGTGGGCTAAACTGCATTTACTTTAATGCAAGTATCCTTACAGGTAAGGCAGATGAACTCAGAGCATGGATCGGTACATGGGATTGTGGTATTGTAGCTATTACGGAAACGTGGTTGAGGGATGGGCAGGACTGGCAGCTCAATGTTCCGCGGTACCGATCCTTCTGGCGTGACAGAGTTGGAGGTAAGCGAGGAGGGGGACTTGCACTATTGATTAGGGAGGACATCACGGCAGTACTTAGAGAGGATATCCCGGGGTGAATGTCCAGTGAGGCCATACTGGTAGAACTTAGAAATAATAAAAGGGTGATCCCTTTGATGGGATTATACTATAGGCCCCCCAATAGTCAGAGGGAAGTGGAGGAGCATATATGTAGGGAAATCACAGATAGGTATAGGAATTATAGGGTTGTAATAGTAGGTGATTTTAACTTCCCTAATATTGACTGGGACTGCCTTAGTGCTAAGGGATCAGATGAGGAAGAATTTGTTAAGTGAGTCCAGGATTGTTTTCTGAAGCAGTACGTGGATGGCCCGAGTAGAGAAGGGGCTGCACTCGATCACCTCTTAGGAAATGAGAATGGGCAGGTGGTTGATATGGCAGTGGGGGAGCACTTTGGGACCAGTGACCATAACTCTATTAGCTTCAAGATAGTTATGAAAAAGAATAGGACTGGTCCTCAGGTTGAAGTCCTAAATTGGGGGAAGGCTAATTTCCATGGCATCAGACAGGAACTCTCAAAAGTTGAATGGGAGAGGCTGTTTACAGGTAAAGGGATGTCTGGCAAGTGGGAGGCTTTTAAAAGTGAGATAGGAAGAGTTCAGGGCCAGCATGTTCCTGTTAGATGGAAGGGCAAGGCTGGCAAGTTTAGGGAACCTTGGTTGACGAGGGATATTGAGGGTCTGGTCAGGACAAAGAAGGAGGCATACGTCAGGTATAGGCAGCTGGGATCAAGCGAGTCCCTCGAGAAGTATAGGGGATATAGGAGTATACTTAAGAAGGAAATTAGGAGGGCGAAAAGGGGCCATGAGATTTCCCTGGCAGATAAGATAAAGGAGAATCCTAAAAGATTCTATAAGTGTATTAAGAGTAAAAGGGTAGCTAGGGAGAGAGTAGGTCCCCTTCAGGATCAGTGTGGCAATCTATGTGTGAAGCTACGCGAAATGGGCGAGGTCTACAATGAATATTTCTCGTCTGTATTTACCGTGGAGAAGGTCATGGAAGCTAGTGAGTTCAAGGGAGGGAACAGCGATATCCTGCAGCATATCAACATTACAAAGGAGGAGGTGTTGGAGGTTTTGAAGCGCATTAAGGTGGATAAATCCCCAGGGCCTGATCAGATGTATTCTAGGATGCTATGGGAAGCAAGGGAGGAGATTGCTGGGGCGCTGGCAGAGATTTTTGTATCATCGTTAGCCACGGGTGAGGTACCCGAAGACTGGAGGATAGCTAATTTGTTAATTAATAAATTAAATAACAAATCATGTCGCCTCTTTCTCTTCTAAACTCTGGCGGTGACAAGCCTAGCTTGTCCAATATTTCCTCGTAAGACAGCCCATCCATTCCATGTATTAGTCTCGTAAACTTTCTCTGTACTACCTCCAATGCATTTACATCCTTCCGCAAATAAGGAGACCAGTACAGTACTCAGTACTGCAGAAGAGGTCTCACCAATGTCCTGTATAGCTGAAGCATAACCTCCCTACTATTGTATTCAATTCCCATGGTGATAAATGATAACATTCTATTAGCTTTCCTAATTACGTGCTGGACCTGCATACTAACCTTTTGCAATTCATGCCCTCGGACACCCAGATCCCTCTGCATCTCAGAGCTCTGCAATCTCTCACCATTCAGATAATATGCTTTTTTATTCTTCCTGCCATAGTGGACAATTTCCGACTTTCCCACATTATACTCCATTTGCCAGGTCTTTGCCCAATCACTTAACCTATCTATATCCCTTTGTAGCCCCCTTCTGTCCTCTTCACAACCTACTTTCCTACCTATCTTTGTGATCAGCAAATTTAGCAACAATACCTTCGGTCCCTTCATCTAAGTCATTTATATAAATTGTAAAAAGTTGAGGCCCCAGCACAGATCCCTGTGGCACACCACTCGTTACTTCTTGCCAACCAGAAAATGACCCATTTATGCTGACTCTCTGTTTCCTGTCAGCTAGCCAATCTTCTATCCATGCCAATATGTTACCCCCGACACCATGAGCTTTTATTTTCTGCAATAACCTTTGATATGGCACCTTATCCTTCTGGAAATCGAAATACAATACATCCACTGGTTCCCCTTTATCCACAGCACATGTAACTCCCTCAAAGAACTCCAATAAATTGGTTAAACATGATTTCCCTTTCAAAAAACCATGTTGACTCTGCCTGATTACCTTAATTTTTTCTAAATGCCCTGCTATAACATCCTCTGTAATAGCTCCAAATATTTTCCCTCAGACAAATGTTAAGCTAACTGGCCTGTCGTTTCCTGCTTTCTGTCTCCCTCCCTTTTTGAATAAATGAGTTACATTCACTCTTTTCCAATCTAACGGAACCTTCTCGAATCTAGGGAATTTTGGAATATTAAAACCAGCGCATCAACTATCTCACTAGCCAATTCAGGACCTGGCGACTTGTCAACCCGCAGCTCCAACAATTTGTTTAGTACCACTTCCCCGGTGATTGTAATTTTCTTGAGTTCCTCCATCCCTTCAATTTCCTGACATACGGCTAATACTGGGATGTTATTTGTATACTCAATAGTGAAGACCGATGCAAAGTATCTGTTCAATTCATCTGCCATCTCTTAATTATCCATTATTAATTCCCCAGACACACTTTCTATTGGACCAACAGTCGCTTTGTTAACTCTTTTCTTTTTAAAATATCTATCGAAACTCTTACTAGTTGTCTTGAAATTTCTTGCGAGCTTTCTCTCATACTCTAATTTTACCTTCCTTATCAATCTTTTAGTCATTCTTTGCTGTTTTTTTTATATTCTGTCCAATCTTCTGACCTGCCTCCCACCTTTGCACAATTATAGGCTTTTTCTTGAAGTTTGATAGTATCTTTAACTGTTTTCGTGAACCATGGATGGTGAGTCCCACCTTTGGAACTTTTCTTTCTCGTTGAAATGTATCTATTCTGTGTATTCTGAAATATCCCCTAAAATGTCTGCCACTGAATCTCTATTGACTTATCCCTTAACCTAATTTGCCAGTTCACTTTAGCTAGCTCTGCTTTCATGACCTTATAATTGCCCTTATTTAAATTTAAAATACTAGTCTGGGACCCACTCTCCTCTCCCTCAAACTGAATGTAAAATTCAATCATATTATAATCGCTACTACCTAGGGGCACCTTAACTATGAGGTCATTAGTTAATCCTATCTCGTTGCACAATGCCAGGTCTAGTATAGCCTGCTCTCTGGTTGGCTCCAGAATGTATTGTTCCAAGAAATTATCCCCAAAACATTATATGTATTCCTCATCTAGGCTACCTCTGCCCATCTGAATTTTCCAATCTATATGCAGATGAAAATCCCCCATAATTATCACAGTACCTTTCTGACAAGCTGCCATTATTTCTTCCTTTATATCCCATCCGACAGTGTGGTTAATGTTTGGTGGCCTGGACACCACTCCCACAAGTGACTTCTTGCCTTTATGATTTCTCATTTGTACTCAAACTGCATCTGCATCCTGATCTCCAGAACTCAGGTCATCCCTCTCTATTCCGCTAATACCATCATTAATTAACAGAGCTACCCCGCCACCTTTTCCTAGCTTCCTGTCCTTCCAAAATGCCATGTCACCTCCAATATTCACATCCCAATCCATGTCGCCCTGCAGCCATGTCTCTGTAATGACTATCAGATAGTACTTATTTATTCTATTTGTGCTCCCAGTTCATCTGTTTTGTTTCAAATGCTCCATGCATTCAGATACAGAGCATTTAGTTTTGTCCTTTTATTATTGTTGTCACCTCTAGCCTTATCTGTCGATTTACTCTTAGATTTGTACATTCTGTCCCTTCCTGTCACAGTCTGTTTATCATTTCCCATATTTATACCTTTCTCTCTTGTCTTGTCTCTCCTCCTTGATTCACCATATCTTCCCAAATTTGATCCCTTGCCCCCACTATTCAGGTTAAAACCGTCTCTACTTCCCTCGTTATGTGGCTCGCTAGAACACCGGCACCAGCACGGTTCAGGTGTAGACCGTCCCAACGGTACAGCCACCTCTTTCCCCAGTACTGGTGCCAATGCCACATGAACCAGAACCCACTACTACCACACCAGTCTTTCAGCCGCACATTACTTTCTCTAATCTTATTTGTCCTATGCCAATTTGCACATGGCTCAGGTAATAATCCAGAGATGATTAACTTTGAGGTTCTGCTTCTTAATTTTGTGCCTAGTTCCTCATACTGACTTTGCAGAACCTCTATCCCTGTCCTGCCTATGTCTTTGGTACCGACATGGACCACGACGACTGGATCCTCCCCCTCCCATTGTATGTTTCGCTCCAGCCCTGAGCAGATCTCCTGAATCCTGGCACCGGCAGGCAACACAGCCGTCTGGACTCTTGCTTTTGCTGCAGAGAACAGAGTCAATCCACCTTACTATACTGTCCCCTACTACAACTACATTCCTTTTTTCTCCCTCTTTGAGCCGCAAACATTTACTGCAGACGTGTTTGCCCTGGATCACACTGGCATCCAGGAACTCCCACATGCTGCAGCTGTGACACATCACCTGTCCTGTCATCCTTAACGTGTTTCAATTAACTACTTAAATATTTTATTCAATTATTCATTTTATTGCATATTTTATTAAACTTACCACTAGTTTGTTTACTATTTTAAACGTTAGGACTAAAATGGATCTTAATCACTTACCAGATGCGCATCAAGCAGGTCGGTTCTTCCAAACCAATCAACTACCTGCTTGCCTGTGATGTCACAGCTTACCAGATCCTCACCAAACAACTCCTTCCACTGCACCGAAGTAAGAACCAAATCCTGTCTCCTCACCCCAGCGGCTCTCTGTTTCCATGCTCTCACTCTCCATTGTGATGTCACTCCTCGATTTTTCCCCTGCTCTGCTCCTCTCTCTCTCGCTCTGTCTCCGAGTCTGTGCTTTTGGCGCATTTCTTCATTTGTTGTTCCGTTGTGCTCCTCTGTTTCTGGTCCAAAATCTGACTCTGGTGGGATTTGAACCCACAACCTTTGAATTTCGTCTTAATCATCATTGAGAAGTCCAACACGCTATCCATTGCGCCACAGAGCCTCACACACCTTCATTAACATCACTAAGGCCTTTGATCTTGTCAGCAGAGACGGCCTTTTCAAACTGCAATGGAACACAGGCTGCCCGCCTGACCTCTTGGGCATCATCTCTTCTTTCCACGAGAACATGCACAGTTCCATCAGTTACAATGGAGCAACATCAGACGCTTTCAAGATCAGCAGTGGGGTAAAGCAGGGCTGCGCGCTGGCGCCAACTCTCTTTGGAACAGAGGAACATAGGAGTAAGCTATTCAGCCCGTCGAGCCTGCTCTGTCATTCAATTCGATCATGGCTGATCACCTACCTCAAAGCCCCTTTCCCATGCTATCCCCATATCCCTTGATGTCATGAGTATCAAGATTTCTATCAATTTCTGTCTTGAACATGCTCAATGATTGAGCTGCCACAGCCCTCTGGGGCACAGTATTCCAATGATTCACCACCGTCTGAGTGAAGAAATTCCACCCATCTCAGTTTTAAATGGCCTACTCCTTATTCTGAGACGATGTCCTTTGGTTTTAGACTCACCAACCAGGGCAAACATCCTGTCTATATCCACACTGTCACGCCCTGTAAGAATTTTGTCAGTTTCAATCAGATCACCTCTCATTCTTCGAAACTTTAAGGCATACAGGCCCAGTTTCCTCATAAGACAATCCCACCATCCCAGGGATTAGTCTGGTGACATAAAAACAAGAAATGCTGGAACCACTCAGCAGGTCTGGCAGCATCTGTGAAAAGAGAAGCAGAGTTAACGTTTCAGGTCAGTGACCCATCTTCGGAACTGACATATGTTAGAAAAGTCACAGGTTATAAGCAAGTGGGGTGGGGGTGGGGCAAGAGATAACAAAGGAGAAGGTGTAGATTGGACAAGGCCACATAGCTGACCAAAAGGTCATGCAGCAAAGGCAAACAATATGTTAATGGTGTGTTGAAAGACAAAGCATTAGTACAGATTAGGTGTTAATGGACTGAATATTGAACAGCAGGAAGTACAAACCTGAAAAAAAAAACAGTAGGTAAGCAAACTGAACAAACTGAGATGAAATGAAATAAATGCAAAAAAAAGATTAGTCTGTTGACCCTCTGTTTCACCCCCTCTATGGCAAGTGTATCCTTCATAAGATGAGGAGACTAAACTGTACACAATACTCCAGTGCGGATTCACCAAGGCTCTAGACAATTGCAGCAAGACATCTTTACTCCTGTACTCATGACCCCTCGTGTGGGTACAACATACCATTTGCCTTCCTAATTGATTGCTGCACCTGCACAAGAGCTTTTAGTGTCGCAGGAACAAGGACACCCAGGTCCCTTTGGACATCGACACTTCCCAACCTCTCACCATTTAAGAAATACTCTGTCTTTCTGTTTATTCTACCAAAGTGAATAACTTCACACTTATTCACATTATATTCCATGTTCTTGCCCATTCACTTAGCCTCTCCAGGTCCCCTGGAAGCCTCTCTGCATCCTCCTCACAACTCACACTTCACCGAGCTTTGTGTCATCTGCAAACTTGGAAATATTACATTTAATCCCCACATCCAAATCATTTATATAGGTTGTTAACAGCTGTGGCTCCAACACTGATCCTTGCAGTACCCCAATAGTAACAGCCTGCCATCCTGAGAAGGACCCGTTATTCCTGCTCTCTGTTTTCGGTCTGTTAACCAATTCTCAATCCATATCAGTATATTATCCCCAAGCCTATGTGCTCTAACTTTGTTTACTCACCTCCTGTGTGGGACCTTACCAAAGGAAAATACAAATACCACACATCCACTGGTTCTCCTTTATCTGTTCTATAGGTAACATCCTCAAAAATCTCAACAGGTTTTTCAAACCTGTTTTCCTTTTCATAAATCTATGTTGACTCTGCCCAATCATGTCATCATTTTCGAACTGTCTAGTTATCACATCCTTTATAATTGGCATATTCTTCTCCATGCTGCTATTGTACACTTTCAATTACTCAGATATAGGTGTTCACCTGCACATCAGAGCTGACGACAAGCTGTTCAACTTGGCAAGACTGTGCGCCAAGACCAAAGTGGGTAAATTCCTAGTCTGTGAGTTGCTATTTGCTGATGATGCTGTGCTGACATCCCATAATGAAGTTCAGTCACAGCAGCTTGTCGATCGGTTCTCCCTGGCCTGCAAAGAGTTTGGACTGACAATCAGCATCAGGAAGATGAAAGTTACGGGCCAGGACGTAGAGACTCCACTTTCCATCAACATCGACAACCTCACTTTGGAGGTTGTCAACAGCTTCACATACCTTCAATCAACAATCACCAGCAATCTGGCCCTTGATGCTGAAATCAGCACCAGGATTGCCAATGCTGCAGCTGTCATGTCAAAGTTGAGAAGACAAGTGTGAACCGACAGCAAACTGACCGAAAATACAAAGCTCCACGTGTACCAGGCTTGTGTTCTCAGCACCCTCCTTTATAGTAGAGAAGCATCAACAACTTATACAAGCCAAAAAAAGCGGCTGAACAGCTTCCACCTCCACTGCCTCAGATGGATACTGGGCATCTCCTGGCAGGACAGAGTACCGAATGCGGAAGTACACAAGCGTGCAGGGATCCGCAGCATGTTTGCCCTCTTGAGTCAGCGGTGACTCTGTTGACTGGGCCAAATGGATGACGGTCACATTGCCAAATACATGCTCTATGGTGAGCTTGCTATCAGCATGAGATCAACAGGTCAGGGAAAAAAATAAAGTCCTTTGGAGAGGTTTGAGTTAATTCAGGAGAGTGGGCATGGATTTATCAATGGGAGTTCATGCTTGACGAATCTAACTGCATTTGTTGATAAACTATCTGAGAATACTGATGAAGGGAATGCAGTGGATGTTGTTTATATGGATATGACGAAAGCATTTTATAAAGTACCACATAAAAGGGTGGTTAACAAAATTGGGGTTCATGGATTAGGAGGGTCAGTGTCCATTTGGATAGTAAATTGTTTTAAAGACTGAAAACAGCGAGTCATATTAAATGGTTCTTGGTCAGACTGGAGGATAGTCGACAGTGGTGTTACCCGAGGGTCAGTGCCAGCACCACTGCTTTTTTTGCTAAAGGTAAGTGACTTGGATCTTGCAATACAGAGTAGAATCTCAAAATATGCCGATGACACCAAACTTGGAGGAGTGGCAAACAGTGAGGATGATATGAACCGCCTGCAACAGGACAGTGATAGGCTAGCAGATTGGGCAGACAGGTGGCAGATGGAATTTAATAGTGACAAGTGTGGAGTGATGTATTTTGGCATAAGGAATAGGGAGAGGCAATACATACTTAATGGCACAGTTCTAAAGAGTGTGCTGGAATAGAGGGACTTGGGGTTCATGTGCAACAATCTTTGAAGGTGGCAAGACATATTGCGAGAGTGGTTAGCAAAGCATATGGGATCTTGGGCTTTATAAATAGAGGCATTGAGTACAAAAGCAGGGAGGTTATGCTGAACCATTATAAAACTCTGGTTAGGCCCCAATTGGAGTGTTGCTTCCAGTTCTGCTCAGCAGACTTTCGAAAGAATGTGAGGGTCCTTGAGAGGATGCAGAGGCGATTTACCAGAATGGATCCAGGGATGGGAGACTTTAGTTACAAGGTTAGGTTGGAAAAGCTAGGATTATTCTGCCTATATCAAAGGAGATTGAGTGGAGAATTGATAGAGGTGTATAACACCTCAAGAGAACAGGCCATCCTAGACTGGGTATTGTGCAATGAGAAAGGATGAGTTAACAATCTTGTTGTGTGGGGTCCCTTGGGGAAGTGCGCCCATAATATGATAAAATTCTTCATTAAGATGGAGAGTGAGAGAGTTGATTCCGAGACTAGGGTCCTGAATCTAAACAAAGGAAACTATGAAGGTATGAGGCGGGAGTTGGCGATGATAGATTGGGGAACGTTACTTAAAGGGTTGACAGTGGATAGGCAATGGCTAGCATTTAAAGAGCGCATGGATGAATTACAACAATTGTTCATTCCTGTCTGTGCAAAAGTAAAACAGGAAGGGTGGCTCAACTGTGGCTTACAAAAGAAATTAAGGAAAGTATTAGATCCAAGGAGGAGAAATATAAAATGGTCAGAACAAGCAGCAAACCTGAAGATTGTGAGCAGTTTGGAATTTAGCAGAGGAGGACAAAAGGATTGATTAAGAAGGGGGAAATAGAGTATGAGAGTAAGCTAGCAGAGAACATAAAAACTGACTGTAAAAGCTTCTATAGATATGTGTAGAGAAAAAGATTACTGAAGACAAATGTGGGTCCCTTACAGTCAGAAACGGGGGAATTTATAATAGGGAACAAAAAAATGGCAGACCAATTAAATACATACTTTGGTTCTGTCTTCACAAATGAGGATACAAATTACCTCCCAGAAATGTTGGGGAACATAGGGTCTAGTGAGAAGGAGGAACTGTATGAAATCAGTATTAGTCGGGAATGTTTGGGAAATTGATGGGATTGAAGGCCGATGAAACCCCAGGGCCTGATAATCTACATCCCAGAGTACTTAAGGAAGTGGCCCTTGAAATAGCGGATGCATTTGTGGTCTTTTTTCAAAATTCTATAGACTCTGGAACAGTTCAAATGGATTGGACGGTAGTTAATGTAACTCCACTATTTAAAAAAAGAGGCAGAAAGAAAACAGCGAATTATATACCGTTTAGCCTGACATCAGTCGTGGGGAAAATGCTGGAGTCCATTGTAAAAGATGTAATAGCAGAGTGCAATAATAACTCGTCTCCACTCCTAGTATTTCTAAATCCCACACATTCACTATAATGTGAACCATTATTTCCTGTTGTGTCTCTCTCAGATTTGTAAACTTCACTGTATTGGAGTGAGGTGACATCTACTGGTGGGAAGCAAGAACTGCAATCAAGCAGCAGAAACTCCACAGTCTGTCAGGGTTAAAGAAACATTGCAATGTGAGGAAACAGCGAAGTGGTTTGATTGGGTAGATGGAGACATGATTCCACTTGTGGTGGTGTCTGAAGCAAAGGCCAGAAATACAAAATTGTCATTAATAAAAGAAATGAGGAATTCATGAAAAATGTAGTAACGTAGTGAATGGTTACAATGTGAATAGAATAGAAAGTGAGATTGGATGGACAGAAGCAGTCTGAAAGGATGGCAGAAACAAAAGGTGAGTGCCCTGAAACGTTAACTGTGTTTCTCTCAGCACAGATGCTGCCAGTGCTGCTGAACATTTCCAGCACTTTCTGTTTTTATTTCAGCATTTGCAGGATGTTGCTTTGATCTGAAAAAAAAATGGATGATTGGCTGGGGGTTGCAGTGAAATTCCACAGCAGCTAAAGAAACCTGACTGGTCAGTGCTCGTTGGTCTAGGGGTATGATTCTCGCTTAGGGAATGTGGTAGATTAACATGTAAGAAATTCACAGTTCTAATCCCAGATGAGCCCTGGCCTGCTGGCATTTTTAGATTAAGGTTATCCATTGGTTTCAGCCTTGCAGAAGGTGGAATTGATTTCCATGCGGAGCTGGCTTGAGGATCAGACAACTGGATTCAAAGAGCTTGTCGACAAAATTGTAATTAACTAAATGGACAGATAGCCAAGTGGGAATATAAAGTTGTTGCAGTAATTGTGACCTGACTCCAAAAACAACTGGACTGGGTTCTGGACTGGAATGGAATGGAATTCTTCAGTGTTTCTGTTGTTTGGCTTGCATTGACTCATCGATTTTCTTGTTTTTCACTTTGTCGATGGCTTTGAATAATTGTGGATCCTTCTTCAGGGTGTCTTCTTTCACCAGGTAGTTCTGACCTCTGATGATGTTGATTGTAATCAGCTTCAATTCGCTGATAGTTTTGGAACTGAGCAGATTTCCTTTGCTTGAGTCTACAACATGGAACTCAGTCTGACATGTGGACCCATGGGAGGATTTGAATGCCACCCCTGCGTTGGAGTTGCATCCATCCAATAAGAGACCGAGTAGAAGTGACAGTTCTGTCAGTCGAATATGAGACTTTTAATGACAGGGTTGTGAGTTTGAGTGCCATTCTGTTTTTCCCTTTTGTAAGGCTTCATGAGCAGAGAGTACAGGGAGTGTCTGAAATGAGCAAGTCTCGCTTTGATTCAGGACTCTTACCTCTCAGCAGCATCTCACTATGAAAGATTGAATTTGATCTCATTTCATTGTCAGCTCGGGGTCTGTGCGGCTCAGTGGCACTTCTGGCTGTCTCCCGCTTCACAATCCATCAGTACTGAGAAAGCAATGGGGAATATTACTCACATGTTGTGTTCTTTAATTTTTTGGAAAACTTGAATGTATGTATTTTCTTCCAAAACAAGGACACCAAACCACTGCTAATGTAGGGCTGAAATAGCTCAGTTGGGAGAGCGTTAGACTGAAGATCTAAATGTCCTTGGTTCAATCCCGGGTTTTAGCAATTTTGCTTCCTTATGCGTCCCTTGCCTTGGTTCTGATTTTCCGGTTGCACAATTTACTGTGAAATTATTTACCAAGCACCAGTGGATTGATTTTGAGAAACAACACAGAGTCATTTACAGCACAGAAGGTGGGCGTTTGGCCTATCACGTCCATGCTGGCTCTCCCCGGAGCAATCGAGTCAGTTCCACTCTCCAGCTCGATCCCTTTCCTCCTGCAAGTTTCTTTCCTTCAAGTATCCATCCAATTTCCTTTTCAAATCATTGATTGTCTCTGCTTCCACCACACTCGTGGGCCAAGTCATTACCACCCACAACATAAAAAATTCCACCTCATCAAGGATGGGAAATACTTACATCTTCTATATTTGTTTATTCTCTATTTCTATGAGAATAGACTGGCAGTCAACATGAAAGGAAACCCAAAAATCTTCGAGCAGCATGTAAATGATAAGTGGGTAGTAAGAGGTTGAGTCGGGCCTATTAGGGACAAAAAGGATAATATAAGCTTAGAGGTGCAGGGCAATGTTAATCTACTTAATGAGTACTTTGCATCAGTGATCACTAAGGAAGTGGAATTTGACAAAATATCAGTTGAAGTGAAGAAAGTAGAGGCAATGGAGAGAGTACAAATTAGGAGAGGGAGGTACTAAAAAGGCTGGCTGTGCTTAGGGAAGATAAATCACCTGGTCCGGATGGCTCACATCCCAGGTTGCGAAAGGAAATGCGGATGCAGATAACGGGGTTAATCTTCCCTGGATACGGGGGAGGTGCCAGAGGATTAAACAGTGGCAAATGCGACACCCTTATTCAAGAAAGGGTGTAAGGACAGTCCGGCTAACTACAGGCTAGTTAGATTAACAGCAGCGGTGGGTAAGGTTTTGGAAAGAATAATCAGGGTAAAAAATCAACAGTCACTTGGAGAGGTTCGAGTTAATTAAGGAGAGTGAGCATGGATTTATAAATGGGAGTTCTTGCTTGACTAATCGAACTGCATTTTCTGATGAACTAACAGAGCAGGTTGATGAAGGGAATGCAGTGGATGTTGTTAAAATGGATTTTAAGGAAGCGTTTGACAAGGTACCACATACAAGGGCGGTTAACAAAATTGAGGTTCGTGGAATGGGAGGGTCAGTGTCCAATTGGATAGAAAATTGGTTTAAGGACAGAAAACAGCGAGTCTTATTAAATGGTTCTTTGTCAGACTGGAGGATAGTCGACAGTGGTGTTCCCCAAGGGTCAGTGCCAGAACCACTGCTTTTTTTGCTCAAGGTAAGTGATTTGGATCTTGGAATACAGAGTAGAATCTCAAAATATGCCGATGACATCAAACCTGGAGGAGCAGCAAACAGTGAAGATGATATGAACTGCCTGCAACAGGACAGTGATAGGCTAGCAGAATGGGCAGACAGGTGGCAGATGGAATTTAATAGTGACAAGTGTGAGGTGATGTATTTTGGCATAAGGAATAGGGAGAGGCAATATATACTTAATGGCACAGTTCTAAAGAGTGTACTGGAATAGAGGGACTTGGGGTTCATGTGCATCAATCTTTGAAGGAGGCAAGTCATATTGCGAGAGTGGTTAGCAAAGCATATGGGATCTTGGGCTTTATAAATAGAGGCATTGAGTACAAAAGCAGGGAAGTTATGCTGAACCATTATAAAACTCTGGTTAGGCCCCATGTGGAGTGTTGCTTCCAGTTCTGCTCAGCAGACTTTAGAAAGAATGTGAGGGTCCTTGAGAGGACGCAGAGGCGATTTACAAGAATGGATCCAGGGATGGGGGATTTTAGTTCCAAGTTTCGGTTGGAAAAGCTAGGATTATTCTGCCTTTCTCAAAGGAGATTAGTGGAGAATTGATAGAGGTGTAAAACACCTCCAGAGAACAGGCCATCCTGGACTGGGTATTGTGTAATGAGAAAGGATTAGTTAACAATCTTGTTGTGTGGGGTCCCTTGGGGACGTGCGTCCATAATATGATAAAATTCTTCATTAAGATGGAGAGTGAGAGAGTTGATTCCGAGACTCGTTTCCTGAATCTAAACAAAGAAAACTATGAAGGTATGAGGCGGGAGTTGGCTATGATAGATTGGGGAACGTTACTTAAAGGGTTGACAGTGGATAGGCAATGGCTAGCATTTAAAGAGCGCATGGATGAATTACAACAATTGTTCATTCCTGTCTGTGCAAAAGTAAAACAGGAAGGGTGGCTCAACTGTGGCTTACAAAAGAAATTAAGGAAAGTATTAGATCCAAGGAGGAGAAATATAAAATGGCCAGAACAAGCAGCAAACCTGAAGATTGTGCGCAGTTTGGAATTTAGCAGAGGAGGACAAAAGGATTGATTAAGAAGGGGGAAATAGAGTATGAGAGTAAGCTAGCAGAGAACATAAAAACTGACTGTAAAAGCTTCTATAGATATGTGTAGAGAAAAAGATTAGTGAAGACAAATGTGGGCCCCTTACAGTCAGAAACGGGGGAATTTATAATGGGGAACAAAGAAATGGCAGACCAATTAAATACATACTTTGGATCTGTCTTCACAAAGGAGGATACAAATTATCTCCCAGAAATTATGGGGAACATAGGGTCTAGTGAGAAGGAGGAACTGTATGAAATCAGTATTCGTAGGGAATGTTTGGGAAATTGATGGGATTGAAGGCCGATAAATGCCCAGAGCCTGATATTCTACATCCCAGAGTACTTAAGGAAGTGGCCCTTGAAATAGCAGATGCATTTCTGGTCTTTTTTCAAAATTCTATCGACTCTGGAACAGTTCCAATGGATTGGACGGTAGTTAATGTAATTCCACTATTTAAAAAAAGAGGCAGAAAGAAAACAGCGAATTATATACCGGTTAGCGAGGCCTGGACAAGGTATGCCAGCCAAGAGCGACGTCTCAATTCATTCCATCTTCGCTGCCTTCGGAGAATACTTGGCATCAGGTGGCAGGACTATATCTCCAACACAGAAGTCCTTGAAGCGGCCAACACCCCCAGCTTATACACACTACTGAGTCAGCGGCGCTTGAGATGGCTTGGCCATGTAAGCCGCATGGAAGATGGCAGGATCCCCAAAGACACATTGTACAGCGAGCTCACCACTGGTATCAGACCCACCGGCCGTCCATGTCTCCGCTATAAAGACGTCTGCAAACGCGACATGAAATCGTGTGACATCGATCACAAGTCGTGGGAGTCAGTTGCCAGCATTCGCTAGAGCTGGCGGGCAGCCATAATGACAGGGCTAAATTGTGGCGAGTCGAAGAGACTTAGTAGTTGGCAGGAAAAAAGACAGAGGCGCAAGGGGAGAGCCAACTGTGCAACAGCCCCGACAAACAAATTTCTCTGCAGCACCTGTGGAAGAGCCTGTCACTCCAGAATTGGCCTTTATAGCCACTCCAGGCGCTGCTTCACAAACCACTGACCACCTCCAGGCGCGTATCCATTGTCTCTCGAGATCAGGGGGCCCAAAAGAAGCCTGACATCAGTCGAGGGGAAAATGCTGGAGTCCATTATAAAAGATGTTATAGCAGAGTGCAATAATAACTCGTCTCCACTCCTAGTATTTCTAAATCCCACACATTCACTATAATGTGAACAATTATTTCCTGTTGTGTCTCTCTCAGATTTGTAACCTTCACTGGATTGGAGTGAGGTGACATCTACTGGCGGGAAGCAAGAACTGCAACCAAGCAGCAGAAACTCCACAGTCTGTCGGGGTTAAAGAAACATTGCAATGTGAGGATACAGCGAAGTGGTTTGATTGGGTAGATGGAGACATGATTCCACTTGTGGTGGTGTCTGAAGCAAAGGCCAGAAATACAAAATTGTCATTAATAAAAGAAATGAGGAATTCATGAAAATGTAGTAACGTAGTGAATGGTTAGAATGTGGACAGAATAGAAAGTGAGATTGGATGGACAGAAGCTGTCTGAAAGGATGGCTGAAACAAAAGGTGAGTGCCCTGAAACATTAACTGTGTTTCTCACAACACAGATGCTGCCAGAGCTGCTGAACATTTCCAGCACTTTCTGTTTTTATTTCAGCATTTGCAGGATGTTGCTTTGATCTGAAAAAAAATGGATGATTGGCTGGGGGGTTCCAGTGAAATTCCACAGCAGCTAATAAAGCCTGACCTGTCAGTGGCTCGTTGGTCTAGGGGCATGATTCTCGCTTAGGGAGTATGGTCAATGAACATGCGAGAGAACCCGGCTTCAAGTCCCGGACGAGCCCTGGTCTACTGGCATTTTTAGATTAAGGTTATCTATTGGTTTCAGCCTTGCAGAAGGCGGAATTGACTTCCATGCGGAGCAGGCTTGAGGACAAGACAACTGGATTCAAAGAGCTTGTCGACAAAATTGTAATTAACTAAATGTACAGATAGCCAAGTGGGAATATAAAGTTGTTGCTGGAATTGTGACCTGACTCCAAAAACAACAGGACTGGGTTCTGGACTGGAATGGAATGGAATTCTTCAGTGTTTCTGTTGTTTGGCTTGCATTGACTCATCGATTTTCTTGTTTTTCACTTTGTCGATGCCTTTGAATAATTGTGGATCCTTCTTCAGGGTGTCTTCTTTCACCAGGTCGTTCTGACCTCTGATGATGTTGATTGTAATCAGCTTCAATTCGCTGATAGTTTTGGAAGTGAGCAGATTTCCTTTGCTTGATTCTACAACATGGAACTCAGTCTGACATGTGGACCCATGGGAGGATTTGAATGCCACCCCTGCGTTGGAGTTGCATCCATCCAATAAGAGAGCGAGTAGAAGTGACAGTTCTGTCAGTCGAACATGAGACTGTTAATGGCAGGGTTGTGAGTTTGAGTGCCATTCTGTTTTTCCCTTTTTTAAGGCTTCATGAGCAGAGAGTACAGGGAGTGTTTGAAATGAGCAAGTCTCGCTTTGATTCAGGACTCTTACCTCTCAGCAGCATCTCACTGTGAAAGATTGAATTTGATCTCATTTCATTCTCAGCTCGGGGTCTATGCGGCTCAGTGGCACTTCTGGCTGTCTCCCGCTTCACAATCCATCAGTACTGAGAAAGCAATGGGGAATATTACTCACATGTTGTGTTCTTTAATTTTTTGGAAAACTTGAATGTATGTATTTTCTTCCAAAACAAGGACACCAAGCCACTGTTAATGTAGGGCTGAAATAGCTGAGTTGGGAGAGCGTGAGAGTGAAGATCTAAAGGGCCCTGAATCAATCCCAGGTTTCATCAATTTCGCTTCCTTATGCGTCCATTGCCTTGGTTCTGATTTTCCAGTTGCACAATTTACTTTGAAATTATTTACCAAGCACCAGTGGATTGAATTTGAGAAACAACACAGAGTCATTTACAGCACAGAAGGTGGTCGTTTGGCCTATCACGTCCATGCTGGCTCTCCCCGGAGCAATCTAATCAGTTCCACTCACCAGCTCGATCCCTTTCCTCCTGCAAGTTTCTTTCCTTCAAGTATCCATCTAATTTCCTTTTCAAATCATTGATTGTCTCTGCTTCCACCACACTCGTGGGCCAAGTCATTACCACCCACAACATAAGAAAGTTCCACCTGATCAAGGATGGGAAATACTTACATCTTCTATATTTGCTTATTCTCTATTTCTATGAGAATAGACTGGCAGTCAACATGAAAGGAAACCCAAAAATCTTCGAGCAGCATGTAAATGATAAGTGGGTAGTAAGAGGTTGAGTCGGGCCTATTAGGGACAAAAAGGATAATATAAGCTTAGAGGTGCAGGGCAATGTTAATCTACTTAATGAGTACTTTGCATCAGTGATCACTAAGGAAGTGGAATTTGACAAAATATCAGTCGAAGTGAAGTGAGTAGAGTCAATGGAGAGGGTACAAATTGAGAGAGGGAGGTACTAAAAAGGCTGGCTGTGCTTAGGGTAGATAAATCACCTGGTCTGGATGGCTGGCATCCCAGGTTGCGAAAGGAAATGCGGATGCAGATAATGGAAGAGTTTGCCATAGTCTTCCAATCTTCCCTGGATACGGGGGAGGTGCCAGGAGTCAACATTGGCAAATGCGACGCCCTTATTCAAGAAAGGGTGTAAGGACAGTCCGGGTAACTACAGGCTAGTTAGATTAACAGCAGCGGTGGGTAAGGTTTTAGAAAGAATAATCAGGGTAAAAAATCAACAGTCACTTGGAGAGGTTTGAGTTAATTAAGTAGAGTGAGCATGGATTTATAAATGGGAGTTCATGCTTGACTAATCTAACTGCATTTTTTGATGAACTAACAGAGCAGCTTGATGAAGGGAATGCAGTGGATGTTGTTTATATGGATTTTAAGGAAGCGTTTGACAAGGTGCCACATAAAAAGGGGGTTTACAAAATTGAGGTTTGTGGTATAGGAGGGTCAGTGTCCAATTGGATAGAAAATTGGTTTAAGGACAGAAATCAGCGAGTCTTATGAAATGATTCTTTGTCAGACTGGAGGATAGTCGACAGTGGTGTTCCCCAAGGGTCAGTGCTAGAACCACTGCTTTTTTTGCTAAAGATAAATGACTTGGATCTTGGAATATTGAGTAGAATCTCAAAATATCCCGATGACAACAAACTTGGAGGAGTTGCAAACAGTGAGGATGATATGAACTGCCTGCAACAGGACAATGATAGGCTAGCAGAATGGGCAGACAGGTGGCAGATGGAATTTAATAGTGACAAGTGTGAGGTGATGTATTTTGGCATAAGGAATAGGGAGAGGCAATATTTACTTAATGGCACAGTTCTAAAGAGTGTGCTGGAATAGAGGGACTTGGGGTTCATGTGCATCAATCTTTGAAGGTGGCAAGACATATGGCGAGAGTGGTTAGCAAAGCATATGGGATCTTGGGCTTTATAAATAGAGGCATTGAGTACAAAGCAGGGAAGTTATGCTGAACCATCATAAAGCTCTGGTTAGGCCCCTGTTGGAGTGTTGCTTCCAGTTTTGCTGACCACACTTAAGAAAGAATGTGAGCGTCCTTGAGAGGATGCAGAGGAAATTCACCAGAATGGTTCCAGGGATGGAGGATTTTAGTTACAAGGTTAGGTTGGAAAAGCTAGGGCTGTTCTGCCTGTGTCAAAGGAGAGTGAGCGGAGAATTGATTGATGTGTTTTCGGCTGTGACAGTTTTAAATAAGTTGGCAAGGAAACATTGTTCCCGTTAACTATTGGTACAAGGACTAGGGGACACAGATTAAAGGTTTAGGACAGGAGGTACAGGGGGAATGTGCGCAATAACTTTTTTACACTGATTGGTGATGATCTGTAACTCGCTGCCCACGAGGGCGGTGGAAATGGAGACAATCGAGGATTACAAAAGGAATTTGAATGGGCACTTGAAGGAAATAATTTTCCAGGGCTATGGGGATCGAGCAGACAAGTAATAACTCGTCTCCACTCCTGGTATTTCTAAATCCCACACATTCACTATCATGGGAACAATTATTTCCTGTTGTGTCTCTCTCAGATTTGTCAACTTCACTGCATTGGAGTGAAGTGACATCTACTGGCAAGAAACAAGAACTGCCGTGATGAGATCAGCCATGATTGTATTGAATGGCAGAGCAGGCTCGAGTGGCTGACTTGCCGACTCCGGCTCCTCGTTCTTATGTTCATCGAATCATACAGCACAGGAGGCCATTCGGCCCCATTGTGCCTCTGCTGACTCTCTGACAAAAAGATGCAATTAGTCCAACCCCCTGCCTATTTCCCCATAATCCTGGAGAATTTCACTTTGAAATATTTGTCCAATTCCTTTATGAAAGTTATAATTGAATCTGTTTCCACCACCCTGTCAGACAATTCATTCCAAATCTGAATCAGTTACTGGGTAAAAAGATCTCTCCTCACCTCCCCTTGACATTTTTGGCCGATTATTTTAAATCTGTGTCCTCTGGTTACTGACCCCCAGGACAGTGGAAACAGTTTCTCCCTCTCGACCCTATGAAAATCCTTCATGATTCTGAACACCTCTATTTAATCTTCCCTGAACTTTCTCTACTCTGAGGAGAACAATCCCAGCTTCACCAGCCTGTCCAGAGAACTGAAACCCCGCATCTCTGGGATCATTCTTGTAAATCTCCTCTGAACTGTCGCAGAAGCTTTGATGTCCTTTCTAAAGCCTGGTGCCCAGAACTGGACACATTACTCGAGCTGAGATCGAGCCAGCGACGCCCACATCCCACGAACGAATAATAAAACACTCCCGAACCAGTCCCCAATTCTTAAGCATTTATCGACGCTCCCTGCCCAGTCCCCAAATCCTCTTCATTTAGAAACGCTCCCTGCCCAGTCTCCAACTCGTATTCAATTATAGACACTCCCTGCCCAGTCCGCAGTTCTTATCCATTTACAGACGCTTCCTGACCAGTACCCAAATCTTATTCATTTAGAGACGCTCCCTGCCCAGTCCCCAATTCTTATCCATTTACAGACGCTCCCTGACCAGTACCCACATTTTATTCATTTAGAGACACTCCCTGCCCAGTCCCTAATTCTTACCCATCTACAGACGCTCCCTGACCAGTACCCAAATCTTATTCATTTCGAGACACTCCCTGACCAGTACCCAAATTTTATTCATTTAGAGACGCTCCCTGCCCAGTCCCCAATTCTTATCCATTTACAGACGATCCCTGACCAGTACCCAAATTTTATTCATTTAGAGACGCTCCCTGCCCAGTCTCCAATTCTTCTCCCTCTCCAGACGCTGTCTGCCCAGTCACCAATTGTTATCCATTTATAGACGCGGTTTCGGGAAGCCTCACCGGGAAAAGCTTCACCACCGCCATCCGCAGGGATACAGATAGGATTGTTCCATGTTATTGTGGCCGTGAGGCCCTGCTCCAGCTGTGTGAGCCACCAAAGTCTTCTCGCACTTTGTGAATATCCCGCTACAACTCCGAACCCGCAGCTCCAGCTGCTGACAGAGCTGTCTCTACTGCGCTTGCGCGCCCCGCTCCTGTCACAGATTGGGCGGATTCTAGGCCGCTGAGCATTCTGGGTACCACACCTGTCATTAATGCGATTCTTTCAGCTGAAAGGTTTTATTACGTACATTTCATGACCTGGAATCGTCGTGAGTGTTTTCTTTTGCACCTGTCAATGCCTGGGAGGATAGAGTCAGCTTCACTTTGTAGCCATGAGTTTCTGGTGTGAGAAAGTGGTGTTTAACTCAGTATATTTCAGTTTTTGGTCTGTGACTGTGGGTATTATTCAGTACCTGTTTGTTTCTGCTATTGCTCTGTGAGTTTCACCACATATCTTTCAACAACTTGTATGTGAGCATCAGCTTTTGTCGAGATCTATCAGTTTCTGAGAAGTGAGAAAGGGTTTGATTCTATCCCTATCAGTTTCTGTTGCATGCATGTGTCTTTAATCTGCACCTCCTCTGAGTGTGTCTTCTTCTCTGTACTTGTAGGTGAGTATGTGTTTTGCTTTGTATCTCTCAGTCTTTGAAGTGTGAGCCTGGGTTTGTACCTAATTTCCTTTGTACCTTGCAGTTGGGATATGAAAGAAAGATTTTTACACGTTACCTGCCAACTGCTGCGACGTGACTGTGGGTTTCACACTGTATCTGTCAATTTCTTGTCTGGTAATGCGAAGTTTACAGTGTACCTGTCAGTTTCTAGTCCAGGACTGATTGGTTTTACTCTGTCCCTAGCATTCGCTGGTATGTTAGTGTGGGGTTTACATTGTACCTGTCAGTTTCTTGTATGTGATTGTTGATTTCACTCTGAAAAGAATCATAGATCATAGAATAGTTACAGAACAAAATTAAGCCATTCAGCTCATTGTGCTTGTGCTGCTTCTCTGCACGAGCAACTCAGCTCATGCCACAGACTCATGTATTCCATGAAAACATGCAATTTTTTTCACTTCAGATAATTATTTTATACCATTTTGAAAACCATGGTTGAATCAGCCTCCATCACACTCTCAAACAGTGCATATCAGATCTTAACCACTCGCTGTGCAAAAGAAGTTTTTCCTCATGTTGCCTTTGGTTCTTTTGCCATTCACCTTAAATTGGTGTCCTCTGGTTACAGAGCCGTGAATAATATTCCCCATTGCTTTCTCAGCACTGATGGATTGTGAAGCGGGAGACAGCCAGAAGTCCCACTGAGCCACACTGACCCCGAGCTGGGAATGAAATGAGATGAAGTTCAATCTTTCACATCGAGGTGCTGCAGAGAGATAAGAGTCCCGAATCAAAGTGAGACTTTCTCATACTTTTGCTGAATTTCATTTCAAACACTCCTTGTACTCTCTGCTAATGAAGCCTTAAAAAAGGGAAAAACAAAATGGCACTCAAACTCACCACCCTGAAATTAAAAGTTTAATGTTTGACTGACTGAACTGTCACTTCTACTCGGTCTCTTATTGGATGGATGCAACTGTATTCTTCAACGCAGGGGTGGCATTCAAATCCTCCCATGGGTCCACATGTCAGACTGAGTTCCATGTTGTAGACTCAAGCAAAGGAAATCTGTTCAGTTCCAAAACTATCAGCGAATTGAAGCTCATTACAATCATCATCATCAGAGGTCAGAACTACCTGGTGAAAGAAGACACTCTGAAGAAGGATCCACAATTATTCAAAGGCATCGACAAAGTGAAAAACAAGAAAATCGATGAGTCAATGCAAGCCAAACAACAGAAACACTGAAGAATTCCATTCCATTCCAGTCCAGAACCCAGTCCTGTTGTTTTTGGAGTCAGGTCACAATTACTGCAACAACTTTATATTCCCACTTGGCTATCTGTACATTTAGTTAATCAAGCTCTTTGAATCCAGCTCTCTGGTCCTCAAGCAGGCTCCATATGGAAATCAATTCCGCCTTCTGCAAGGCTGAAACCAATCAATGACCTTAAACTAAAAATGCCAAAGAAGAAGGGCTTGTCGAGGATTTGAACCCAGGATCTCTCACACATTAATTAATTACTCACCCTAAGCAAGAATCATACCCCAAGATCAACATGCTACTGATATCAGAACTTCCTTTTAGCTCCTGTGGAATTTCACTGGCGGCCAAAGCCGATCATTCATTTTTTTTTCAGAGCAAAGCAACATCCTGCAAATTCTGAAATAAAAACAGAAAGTGTTGGAAATGTTCAGAAACTCTGGCAGCATCTGTGGAGAGCGAAACAGAGTTAACCTTTCAGGGCGTTTACCTTTTGTTTGAGCCATCCTTTCACACTGCTTCTGTCCACCCAATCTCACTTTCTATTCTGTCTAGATTCCACCCACTCACTACCTAAATACATTTATCATGAATTCCTCATATCTTTTAATAATGACAATTTTATATTTCTGGCCTTTGCTTTGGACTCCACCACAAGTGGAATCATGTCTCCATCAACCCAATCAAACCCATTCACTATTTCCTCACATTGCAATGTTTCTTTCACCCTGACAGACGATGGAATTTCTGCTGCTTGATTGCAGTTCTTGCTTCCTGCCAGTAGATGTCACCTCACTCCAGTACAGTGAAGGTGACAAATCTGAGAGCACACAAGAAGTAATTGTTCACGTGACAGTGAACAGGTCCCTCTATTCCTGCACACTCTTTCGAACTGTGCCATTAAGTATATATTGCCTCTCCCTATTCCTTCTGCTAAAATGCATCACCTCACACTAGTCACTATTAAAATCCATCTGCACCTGTCTGCCCATTCTGCTCGCCTATCACTGTCTTGTTGCAGGTGGTTCATTTCATCCTCACTGTTTGCCACTTCTCCAAGTTTGGTGTTATCGGCATATTTTGAGATTCTACTCTATATTCCAAGATCCAAGTCATTTATCTGTAGCAAATAAAAAGCAGTGGTTCCAGCAGTGACCCTTGGGGAACAGCACTGTCGACAACCTTCCAGTCTGAGACTGAACCATTTATTACGACTTGCTGTTTTCTGTCCTGAAGCCAATTTTCTATCCAATTGGACACTGACCCTCCTATTCCATGAACCTCAATGTTGTTAATCACCCTTTTATGTGTCGCTTCTTAAAATCCACATAAACAACATCCACTGCATGCCCTTCATAAACCTTCTCTGTTAGTTCTTCATAACATGCAGTTAGATTAGTCAAGCATGAACTCCCATGTATATATCCATGCTCACTCTCCTTAATTAACTCAAACCTCTCCAAGTGACTGTTGATTTTTTCCCTGATTGTTCTTTCTAAAACCTTACCCACCACTGCTGTTAATCTAACTGGCCTGTAGTTAGCCGGACTGTCCTTCCACCCTTTCTTGAATAAGGGTGTCACATTTGCCACTGTTTAATCCTCTGACACCTCCCCCGTATCCAGGGAAGATTGGAAGATTATAGCAAGCCCTTCTGTTATCTGCATCCACATTTCCTTTCGCAATCTGGGATGAAAGCAATCCGAACCAGGTAATTTATCTTCCTGAAGCATAACCAGCCTTTTCAGTAACTCCCTCTCTCAATTTGTACCCTCTCCATTGCCTCTACACTCTCCACTTCTACTGATATTTTGTCAAATTCCACTTCCTTAGTGATCATTGATACAAGGTAATCATTAACTAGATTAACATTGCCCTGCAGCTCTAAGTATATATTACCCTCTTGGTCCCTAATGGGGCCCTTTTCCTTTTGGGCCTCCTTATCTCGAGAGACAATGGATACGCGCCTGGAGGTGGTCAGTGGTTTGTGAAGCAGCGCCTGGAGTGGCTATAAAGGCCAATTCTGGAGTGACAGGCTCTTCCACAGGTGCTGCAGAGAAATTTGTTTGTTGGGGCTGTTGCACAGTTGGCTCTCCCCTTGCGCCTCTGTCTTTTTTCCTGCCAACTACTAAGTCTCTTCGACTCGCCACAATTTAGCCCTGTCTTTATGGCTGCCCGCCAGCTCTGGCGAATGCTGGCAACTGACTCCCACGACTTGTGATCAATGTCACACGATTTCATGTCGCGTTTGCAGACGTCTTTATAACGGAGACATGGACGGCCGGTGGGTCTGATACCAGTGGCGAGCTCGCTGTACAATGTGTCTTTGGGGATCCTGCCATCTTCCATGCGGCTCACATGGCCAAGCCATCTCAAGCGCCGCTGACTCAGTAGTGTGTATAAGCTGGGGGTGTTGGCCGCTTCAAGGACTTCTGTGTTGGAGATATAGTCCTGCCACCTGATGCCAAGTATTCTCCGAAGGCAGCGAAGATGGAATGAATTGAGACGTCGCTCTTGGCTGGCATACGTTGTCCAGGCCTCGCTGCCGTAGAGCAAGGTACTGAGGACACAGGCCTGATACACTCGGACTTTTGTGTTCCGTGTCAGTGCGCCATTTTCCCACACTCTCTTGGCCAGTCTGGACATAGCAGTGGAAGCCTTACCCATGCGCTTGTTGATTTCTGCATCTAGAGACAGGTTACTGGTGATAGTTGAGCCTAGGTAGGTGAACTCTTGAACCACTTCCAGAGCGTGGTCGCCAATATTGATGGATGGAGCATTTCTGACATCCTGCCCCATGATGTTCGTTTTCTTGAGGCTGATGGTTAGGCCAAATTCATTGCAGGCAGACGCAAACCTGTCGATGAGACTCTGCAGGCATTCTTCAGTGTGAGATGTTAAAGCAGCATCGTCAGCAAAGAGGAGTTCTCTGATGAGGACTTTCCGCACTTTGGACTTCGCTCTTAGACGGGCAAGGTTGAACAACCTGCCCCCTGATCTTGTGTGGAGGAAAATTCCTTCTTCAGAGGATTTGAACGCATGTGAAAGCAGCAGGGAGAAGAAAATCCCAAAAAGTGTGGGTGCGAGAACACAGCCCTGTTTCACACCACTCAGGATAGGAAAGGGCTCTGATGAGGAGCCACCATGTTGAATTGTGCCTTTCATATTGTCATGGAATGAGGTGATGATACTTAGTAGCTTTGGTGGACATCCGATCTTTTCTAGTCGTCTGAAGAGACCACGTCTGCTGACGAGGTCAAAGGCTTTGGTGAGATCAATGAAAGCAATGTAGAGGGGCATCTGTTGTTCACGGCATTTCTCCTGTATCTGACGAAGGGAGAACAGCATGTCAATAGTCGATCTCTCTGCACGAAAGCCACACTGTGCCTCAGGGTAGACGCGCTCGGCCAGCTTCTGGAGCCTGTTCAGAGCGACTCGAGCAAAGACTTTCCCCACTATGCTGAGCAGGGAGATTCCACGGTAGTTGTTGCAGTCACCGCGGTCACCTTTGTTTTTATAGAGGGTGATGATGTTGGCAGCGCGCATGTCCTGGGGTACTGCTCCCTCGTCCCAGCACAGGCATAGCAGTTCATGTAGTGCTGAGAGTATAGCAGGCTTGGCACTCTTGATTATTTCAGGGGTAATGCTGTCCTTCCCAGGGGCTTTTCCGCAGGGGCTTTTCCGCTTACTACCTGCTTATTATTTAAAGACTGCTCAAAGATTTTTGGGTTCCCTTTCATGTTGACTGCCATTCTATTCTCGTAGAGATAGAGAATAAGCTAAATATAGAAGATATAAATATTTCCCATCCTTGGGTGAGGTGGAATTTTTTTATGCTGTGAGTGGTAATGTCCTGACCCACGAGTGTGGTGTAAGTAGAGATAATCAATGATTTGAAAAGGAAATTGGATGGATACTTGAAGCAAAGGAACTTGCAGGAGGAAAGGGATCGAGCAGGTGAGTGGAACTGAGTAGCTGGCTCCGATAATTGCTGCAGTCACTTCGATCCCCCTTAATTTTGTACAAGCTGACAATGTTTGCATCACGCATGTTTTGAGCCCTTGTTGAGCTGGACTATGGTGGGCTCACTGTCCAGTTCCTCCATGACAGGGAAGTCTGGAGTGGCACTGAGAGCTACTTCAATGACAATGTTCTCCGTTATGTAGAGTTCAAGGTAATGCTCCACTCACCTTTCCATCTGCTTGTTAGGTTCAGTGATGATCACCCCTGTCTTTGTCTTCAAAAGGTGCTGATTTAGTTACTACTGGGCCCATTGCTTTCTTAATTCCTTCATACATCCCTCTAGCATCCCCGGATTCAGCAGCAGAGTTTTAACCAGTATTGATTGGTGCAGTGCTGAGCAGTCTGCAGAGACTTGTTTCTGGCAGCTCTGAGAGCATCCAGATGTTGCTTGCTGGGGACTTGTTTGTAGTTCATGTGGGCTCTCCTCTTAGTTACAGTAACTGACTCCATTTCAGTCCAATAAGCCTCAAACCAGTCAGCATTCCTCCCATCTCTTTTCCTATACACAGTGAGTGCAGAGTTATAGATGGTGGTGTGCAGATGATTCCACTTTGACACTGCACTGAGGCCTTGAGCATTGTTGTCTGAAAGAGCCTGATCGAGGATGTTGAGGAACTCCTGGGTCAGTGGTTCGGCAAGTGTTGATCAGAGGACGACCTTTCTTCATGGATGGATGAAGCTTCCTTGGCTGAAGCCTGACCTTGTTACACACCAGGGAGTGGTCAGTGTCACAGTCAGCGCTGTGATAGCTGTGAGTGATGAGGACACTGCTGAGGGTGGTATGTCTGGGGATGATAAGGTCTAGCTGGTGCCAGTGGCGTGATCTCGGATGTCTCCAGGACACCTTGTGGCACAGCTTGACCTGGAAGTAGCTGTTCATCACACAGAATCCATGGTGACAGCATAGCTCCAGCAACCTCTGTACATTTTCGTTCATCTTGCAAATCCCCTGGTGCTCTATGCACATTGGCAAAGCTGTGTAGTCAGTATCCAAGCTTGTGTTGAAGTCTCCTAGAAGGTACAGTCCCTCAGTGCTGGGAATTCTACTGATAGCAGTGTCAAGTGTCACATAGAATTGATCCTTGACATCTGGGGTGGAGGTGAGTGTCGGGACATAGATGCACATGAGATTAACTGGGCCCACGCTTGTTGACAAGTGAAGAGTAAGAAGTCTCTCTGAGCCTACTGTGGGTGGTTCACTCATCTCAAGTAGCGTGTTTTTTACTGTGAAACCCACTCCATGCTCACGACTTGCCTCTTGGGCTTTCCCCTGCCAGAAGAAGGTGTAGTGTTTCTTTTTGAGGGATCCACTTTGAACGAGTCTAGTTTCTTGCAGCTCAGCAATGTCCACATTGAGCCTTGTGAGTTCCTTGTCGATCACAGCTGTCTTGTGTGTGTCATCAACCTGCAAAAGGTTGTCGGTAAGGCCAGAACACATGGTCCTTACATTCCAGCTTGTGATGCGAAGGACTGGTGTCTTCTTTGTTGAGTTTGTTTTTCTTGGTGCATAGATAATCAATGCGCCTGTTGAGAGATGACTCTCTAAGCTCCAAGCACCCATTGAAGCAAGCAGGTCATGCCTTCACAGCACTTAACTGACTGGGGGCTGCCCAGCTTGGAGTGAATGGTAGCTATCCGATGAGACACTAAGAGCTCTCCCACTGTCCGAAGTAACTCCTGGTGCTCATACTCTCCACCAATTCAATGAGAGCTTATAATCAGTAACTGTTTATTCCCGGGTTGTGCTAATGTTTAACCAAGAAGCTGGAGTGTCCTCTCCAGGGCACAGGCCTGGGCAAATAGCTTGGAGACCCTGAGCATCAGGACCCCCTCTCAGCATTGCTAGTATTGTCCAAAGGAAATGAAAAACCAGTACTGTTTGTTACCAGCTCTGCTGTTGGAGTTGCTGGAAAACTGCCTGATAAGTAACAGGTAACTGCCTCCAGGACTCCACTCCGGATTTACTCTCCAGGTTTACTCCCTCAGCCTTCTTATTCATTTATTTAGAGATACAGTACTGAAACAGGCCCTTCCAGCTCACCGAGTCTGTGCCGACCATCAACCACCCATTTATACTAATCCTACATTAATCCCATATTCCTACCACATCCCCTCAATTCCCCTCCCACCTACCTACACTAGGGGCAACTTACAATGGCCAATTTACCTATCAACCTGCAAGTCTTTGGCTGTGGGAGGAAACCGGAGCACCCGGCAGAAACCCACGTGGTCACAGGGAGAACTTGTAAACTCTGCACAGGCAGTACCCAGAATCGAACGCGGGTCACTGGAGGTGTGAGGCTGCGGTGCTAACCACTGCGCCACTGTGTCTTCTCGAGACACCCATCGAGAAGTGAGACTTTTTGCCCAGAGATGGGGCTCTGTTTCTTGGCATCAGGATGGAACCACACACCAGTGGGCCTGTATGACATGCACAAGGATATCACACACTGCCCCATCCCTGGTACAGATCAGAGTCAGACACTGAACAGATTGCAACCCACAAGGACATCACAACCTTCCCGCTCTCTGGGACAGGTCAGTGTGATACACCAAACAAACAGCACCCCACAGGGACCTCATAAATGCCACGTCCCTGTGACAGATCAAGGTCAGACACTGCAAATATTGCAACCACAGGAACATCACAAATTGCCCCATCCCTCGGACAGCTCGGGGTCTGACATTGAACATATTGCAACAACAAGGACATTACTGTATAACTCCCTCCATTCGGAAAAACAAGCATTCACCCTACTTTTTATCCTGCAGCCAATTTTGGATCCACACTGCCACTGCCCCTTTAATCCCTTCTGCTTGAATTTTGTTAACAAGTCATAGAGAGATGCAAAACTGAAACAGGCCATCCGGCCCACTGAGTCTGTGCTGACCAACCACCACCCATTTATAGTAATCCTACACCAATCCCAGATTCCCTACCACATCCCCACCATTCTCTTACCTACACTAGGGGCAATTTGCAACAGCCAATTTACCTATCAACCTGCAGTCTCTGCTTGGGGGAGGAAACCGGAGCACCCAGCAGAAACACACACAGTCACAGGGAGAACTTGTAAACTCTGCACAGGCAGTACCCAGAACTGAACCTGGGTTGCGAGAGCTGTGAGGTTGCAGTGCCAACCACTGTGCCATTGTGCTGCCCCAAGTCTAGTTTATGGTACCTTTTCAAACACAATTTTGATGTCCAGACACGTACCATTAACCTCACCGCCCTCGTCAACTCTCTCTGAAACTTCATCAAAGAAATTAATTTATTAATTATTTCAGACACAATCTTCTGTTAACCAATCTGTACTGGCTGTCATTTATTAGCCCATGTTCTACCAAGTGACAGTTAATTTTCTCCTGGATAATTGTCTCTAAAAGTTTCCCCACCACCGACATTAGACTAATTGGTCTGTAGTTCCTGGGTTTATCTCTCTTTTTAAACAGGGCTGTAATATTCACAACCCTTGCAGACTTATCTTTTAATTCTGGAAAGTCTATTGCAGACAATCACTTTGGGCATGACTTTAACCAATTAAAGCAACAGGATACTTGATTAATCAGTACAGAACTTTTATTGAGAGTAAAATAATACTTAATAATTGAAAGTAAAATTATACTTAACAAACTTGGGGAATATAACTTTACAGCTCTGGGGACTGGTCGAGCTTGGTCTCAGAGTGTCACGGTCCTCTTTGTCCAGTCTAAATCCCTCATCAGGTGGACAACTTGGTCGATGATCTGAGCCTTTACCACTGAGGCCTTCTAGTGTTCCTGCACACTGAAACCTTACAAGCTCCCTACTTTTAACCCCTGGATGGCCATCACACCACCATGTAAAATAATAATTGGTCCTAGCTGTTGCTAGGTACATTTAATTTGTTCTTAATAATGTCTTCCACTGACAGTCACCTGTCCTCAGAATCTCAGACATGAGTACAATGGAGTGGTTTCACACTGTCTCTCAATCTGATCTGAAACAAGTTTCCTGTTCATTAAATCTAGACTCTTGAAGGTCACGCTGCAGCATACCATTTGTTTTATCAGGGGTCCGAGAAAGGTCCATTGTTTAAATAAATTTCGCTGAAACTGTCCTTTCCCACAAAGACACAGAAACTCACAGTAATTAGATTGAACTACCTTGAAATGAAAACCCATTCTCTCTAAAATGTTTATTGATTCATTAATTATAACTCAATCAAGGTTCATTACTTTTACAATCATCTGTTTCAGGATGGGTAGCTACTCATTAATTATACAGGATATAAACGTTAGTACTGAACACAAAATGGTTCCTTTGGTCATGTGTTCATTATAAAATGGCTTTCTTAACGTTGTTAGTTATGACAATGGATACATGATAAAAATGGTCAAGTTAAACTGAGATCGAACTACCCAAGCTTACCTCCATCCTCCAGTCCTCTGGCATCATTCGCATATTCAAGGAGGATTGAAAGATTGTGGTTCGAGTCTCCGCTATTTCCACCTTGACTTCCCTCAGCAACCCAGGATGCAGCCCATCCAGACCGGGTGACCTTTCTACTGTGAGCACTGCTAACCTTGTAATTGTCTCCTCTTTATCTATTTTCATCCCCTCCAAATTCTCCACTTCCTCCTCCTTTACTGTGACATTTGCAGCACCCGTTTGTTTTGTGATGACAGATGAAATGTACTAAATTAGTACCTCAGCCACACCCTCTGCCTCCACAGGATCTCCGAATTGACCCACCCTTTCATTGACTGTCCATATGTTGGCAAAAGACTTCAGTGTTCCCAGTTATGTGACCTGCTAATCTTTTCTCATACATTCTCTTGCTGATCTCATTTCCTTTTTCAGCTCTCCTCTGTACTTTCTGTATTCTGCTTGTTTCTCTACTGCATATGAATCCTCACATGATTTTCCAGTGAATGGTTTTTGAACTATTTTGTAAAAGGATTTAGTTTTGTAAATTTCTCCTTAGCTCCCCTCATGGTCAGGCAGAAAGTTTAACTGCTGTGTTTTCAAACAGCAACAGCTTCATTTGAAAAGCCATTGGGACAGGATTCCGGGTTTTAATCCAGTCACAAATCTGGTTCTGATGTCTTGTGGCTCCAGCTGTCACATGACCTGTCAGAGGATGACCTCATAATTGACCCAGTCATGGAGCTGTGGGTTGATGTTTAAATTGATTCAAAATAATTTTCCAGAAGGACAATCAAAATGAATCGATATATAAAAGGTAGATTTTGTGAATTTGTGCTCCCAGTGGAAATTCCTGCAGAGTCTGCTGGTTTTTATATCCGCAATTCCCCACAGGAAGCTCTGTGCTCGGAGTCTGTATTCATTACATCAATATTATACAGAATCATTTCATGGGAGACCACAGTGTGAATTGTAGACAGGTGGGTCAGTTTTAACTTTCAAAGTAACACAGAAGCAAAATACTGCTGATACTGGAAATCTGAAATAAAAACAGAAAATGCTGGAAATACTCAGCAGGTCTGGCAGCATCTGTGGAGAGAGAAACAAAGTTAACGTTTCAGATCTGTGACCTTTCATCAGAACTGAGCTGAAATTGTCTGAGGGACTGAGATTGTGGAATCAATTTCAGGGTCAAAGACATTGTACTTGGTAAGGATAGGAAGATGGAGATTATTAAGTACAGTGCAAAAATATAGATACTTTTACATTATTTTAATCAAAATTGATTTAAACTTTGTGCTCATGAATCCTATCTTTTGATCACAATGACACTGATAACAATGGAAAAAGCAAGACTTACATTTCACGACCACAGGACATTGCAAAGCCTTTTACAGCCAATGAAGGAAGGACTTTTCAAGTGTAGTCACTCAACAGTACAATAGAGTACCCTACAATAAAGATGTGTAAGATTCTCACCACACAACTGCCAGACAATGACCATCCCAAACAAGAGAGAATCTAACCATCTCCCTTTGACATTCAATGGCATTACCATCGCTGAATCCCCCACTCTCAACAACCTGGGGGTTACCATTGAGCAGAAACTGAACTGCAGTAGCCATATAAATATTATGGCTACAAGAGCAGGTCAGAGACTAGGAATCCTGCGGCAAGAAACTGACCTCCTGACTCCCCAAAGCCTGTACACTAGTCAGGGGTATGATGGAATACTCTCCACTTGTCTGGCTGGGTGCAGCTCGAACAATACTCAAGAAACTCAACAGGACAAAGCAGCCCGCTTGATTGGCACCCCATTTACAACATTCATGCCCTCCATCACTGGCACACAGTGGCAGCAGTGTGTACCATCCACAAGATGCACTGCAGCAATGTGCCAAGGCTCCTGAGACAGCACCTTCCAAACCTGCGACCTTTATCACCTAGAAGGACAAGGGCAGCAGATGCATGGGAACACCACAACCTGCAAGTTCCCCTCCAAGCCACACACCATCCTGAATTGTAACTGTATCACCGTTCCTTCACTGCTGCTGGGTCAAAATCCTGGAACTCTCTTCATAACAGCAGCACATGGACTGCAGTGGTTCAAGAAGGCAGCTCAGCATCACCTTCTCAAGGCAATTAGGGATGGATAATAAATGCTGGCCGAGCCAGCGACACCCACCTCCCATGAATGAATAAAAAAAATGATAATATCCTGTAATCCTCCAAAGTAGAAAATACAGATGGAAATGAAAAATAATAAAACACAGTCAGCATGGATTTCACAAAGAAAGACTTGATTAACCTTATCTTTGAAAAATCAACAGCAAGAGTAATATAGCAGATGTAGAAGAGTTTAAGTTAAAAAAGCCTCATCTATTTATGTGCTTGAACCATCAAATTGTGGGTTAACAAACAAACACACTAACTGACAGAGCTGCATGTTGTGCTTACTAAATTACCCTAAAGTAGGGTGTTATTGAGTTAAAGCTTCAGGTTGCTGCAACCAGAATAGCCATTGTCCACTATCAGTTTTACTGTAATAAATAAAGGGTGGAACATTCATTGTGAATCTATAGAAACAGTCTGGTCCTGCACACTGCAGACACATCCACATCATCACCAACCAGCTCTCCTATAATTGGTGCAGTTATTTGACTTTACCCCATTCGCTCCATGGAATTACTTTTAAAAGATTTTAAATTACAAGCAGTTTTGTTAATGTTCAGCCTTTGAGAAGAAATCATTCCCTGGCCACAGTGGAGAGAGCATTGAATATAAAACAGTTGACTACCAGGTAACACAGTGAAAGCTCATCAGCTAATCTATAATTACTTACTTTTCTTATTTTTGCTCTTGCTATTCGGTTTTTCATCATTTTCAGCTCCTGACTGTGGATATTATTGTGATTAAATGTGAAAAGATGCACTGTGTCTCAGCCCCAGTATATTGACTCTTTCTCTGTACAGTGTTGTATACACTCAGATACTGACACTGTCTCTCCCTCCCTCAACTTTCCAGCCCTGACATTGCAGAAAGAGCCGCTCAAAGTTACACATTCTGACTGTTTGCAGTTGATTAGTGAGAGATTATTAACGTATCCTCCTGCAGCACTGCCTCGGTTAATAACAGCAGATCTAAGTCACATTTCAGATACAGAAACAGACGCATCAATTATTCACTCTTTCCCAGAGTGAGTGAGGCCGGGACAAGCAGCAACATTCCGGCCCCACACTCTGCAATTACCCAGCACCAGCGGAAAGCAGTGAATACAGATTCAATCAGTGGGTTAATGTCCATTACAGGGATGCAAGATTCCACGGCCCAGGACAAACATCCCCATACACCGAGAACAAGCTCAGGAAAACCCGGGGGAGTTAATATCCTAATCACTGAGCATTCCAGTAACATTGAACAAGTTCCTGAACTGAGTGAACCTTTCAAAGTACAGAAGTGATGACGAGGTCAAAAAGGTCTGAACAGTTGAGGTGACTGAGCGGTTTCAGCTTCTCTGTTCAGGTTGCAGCTTTCACTGGAGGCATGTGTTTAAATTCCACTTCTGACAACTTGATTTTCAGTTACTTTGCAGAGCTTCCTTGAAGGTTTGAGGTAGAGTAAATACTGAGGAACTGTTTCTAACTGCTGAAAGGTCAATAACCGAAGGTTATAGATTTAAGGTGACTCACAAAACCAGAAGGAACTTGAGGAAAAATTCCTTTCTGCAACATGTGGTTAGGATTTCAGTTATGTGGATAGATTGGAGGAGCTGGGGTTGTTCTCTTTAGAGAGGAGATTTGATAGAGGTGTTCACAATCATGAGGGGTCGTGACAGACCCGATAGAAACTGTTGGTGGAAGGATTGAGACTCAGGTAAAACCTGTGGCTCAGTTGGTCACACTCACCTCGAAATCACAAGCTTCTGGTTTCAGATTTCACAGCTGACACTCCAGTACAGCACTGAGGGTGTTGAAGGTGCTGCCTTTCAGGTGTGATGTTAAACCAAGGCCTGGTCTGCATGTTTGGGTGAATGTAAAAGATCCCATGCTGCAATTTCAAACAAGAGAAGAGCAATTCTCCCTGGTGTTGTGATCAATATTTGTCCCTCAAACAGATCAGATGGTCACTATCACATTGCTGTTTGTGAATATCAGCTGCTGCATTTCTGACATTACAACAGTGATTACACTTCAAAAGTATTTCATTGTCTACAAAGTGCTTTGATAGGTCCAGTGGTCTTGAAAGGTGCTATATAAATGCAAGTCTTTTCTTTCTTTATCACAACACATTACTGTGTAAAAATGGTTCCTCATGTCATCTCTGGTGCTTCTGCCAATCACCTGATATCTGTGTCCTCTGCTTACTGACCCTTTTACCACTGGAAACAGTTTCTCCTTATTTAAACTATTGAAAACCTCCATGATTTTGAACAAATGTGTCAAATCTCTTCTGAATTTTCTCTGCTGCAAGGAGAACAACCCCAGCTTCTCCAATCTCTCCACATAACTGAAATCCCTCACCCTGCTACCATTGTGGTAAATCTCTATTTTATTCTTTCCTGGGATGTGGGCACTGCTGACACAATGTGATTCCTTTCCACGGAGCGGCCCGCTGATATCATCGGACTGTGCCAAGCTGTGCATAGGCACAGCTACATCTTGCCAGGATTAAGTGGCACATGCGTAGGATGATGTCATTGCACAGCGCCAACATCATCGCATATCCGCGCCTGGTCCATCTTCGCACATGTGCGCGAAAGCATCATCAGGTATCCAGCCCCTCACTCAGCTGGAGGAAGCGGCTGAATAGGAGACTTTGAGGCTGGAGCTCTCCCCACTCGGCAACTCGCTCCAGGCCTCGACGCTTCCTCCCCTCTGCCGCTCGCTCCACACCTCGATGCTCCCCTGGACAATTGTTCCCCACTCGCGTCATCCAGCTCTATGGCCGCTTGCTCTCTGCCCCCCAACCCCCGCTCCAGCCGCTAGCTCTAGGCCGTGCCACTTCCCTCCTTTAGGCCACTCACTACTCACTCCTACGTCACACTTTGCAGCCCACCTTGCTTCTTCGGGCGGCACGTGGAGACTGGACAAACGTGGGAGCAAGTGGCCGAGAGAAGGGAAGCAGCGCAGCCTAGAGCTAGCGGCTGGAGGGGAGGGGGGTTGGGAGTGAGCGAACGACTGGAGAATGGGGTGACATGATCAGGAAACAATCGGCCAGGGAAGTGGGGGGGGGGGAGCAGCGAGGTCTGGAGCGAGCGATTGTGGAGGGTGGAAGCGGCCGGTGCAAGCAGGGGGAGAAAGCGAGTTGTGCCACCTAGTGGTTGCGTTCTCAGCAAACGCAGCCTTTATTGTCCATCCTTAATTGCCCTTGAGAAGGTGGTGGTGAGCTGCCTTTTTGGAGCTGCTGCAGTCCATGTGTTGTACGTAAACCCACAGTGCTGTTCGGAAGGGAGTTCCAAGATTTTGATCCAGTGACAGTGAAGGAATGGTGAAATAGTTCCCAGTCAGGACAGTGTGTAACTTGGAGGGGAGCTTGCAGATGGTGGTGTTCCCATTCATCCAATATCCTTCTAGGTGGTCGAGGTTGGGGGTTTGGATGGTGCTGTCGAAGGAGGCTTGGTGAGTTGCTGCAGTGCATCTTGTAGATGGTGCACACTGCTGCCACTGTTCACTGGTGGTGCAGGAAGTGAATATTTAAAGTCGTGGATGGAGTGCTGATCAAGTGATCTGCTTTGTCCTGGATGGTGTTGAGTTTCTTTGGTGTTGTTGGAGCTCCACTCATCCAGGCAAGTGGGGAGTATTACATCACACTCCTGACTTGTGCCTTGTAGATGGTGGACAGGAGGTGAGTTACTTGCAGCAGAATTCCCAGCCTCTGACCTGCTCTTGTAGCTACGGTATTTATATGACTGATCCAATTCAGTTTCTGCTCATTGGTAACCCCCCGGATGTTGATTGTGAAGGATTCAGCAATGGCAATGTCATTGACTGTCAAGGGGAGATGGTTAGATTCACTCTTGTTGGAAATTGCCATTGCCTGGCATTTTTGTGGCGTGCATGTTACTTGCCACTTATCAGTCCAAGCCCAATCTTGCCCAGGTCTCTCTACATGTGGACACGGACTGCTTCAGTATCTGAGGAGTTACTAATGCAACTGAACATTTTGCAATTATCAGTGAACATTTCCACTTCTGACCTTATGATGGAAGGAAGTTTATTGATGAAGCAACTGAAGACGTTTGGGGCCGAGGACACTACCCTGAGGAACTCCTGAGCGATGTCTGGTACTGAGATGATTGGCCACCAACAACCAGCACCATATTCCTTTGCGCAAGGAATGCCTCCAACCAGTGGAGATTTTTCTCCTTGATTGCCATTGACTTCAATTCTGCAAGGGCTCCTTGATGCCCTTGGCAAGAGCAGTCACTGTCACCTCACCTCACCTCCTGAATTCAGCTCTTCTGTCCATATTTGAACCAAGGCCATAATGAGGTCAGGAACCGAGTGGCCTTGGCGGAAACCAAAATGAGCATCGGTGAGCAGGTTATTGCTGTGTAAGTGCTGCTTGATAGCACTGTCAACGACACTTTCCATCACTTTACTGATGATCAAGAGGAGGCTGACGGGGCAGTAATTGACCGGGTTGGATTTGTCCTGCTTTTTGTGTACAGGACATACCTGGGCAATTTTCCACATTGCCGGGTAGATGCCAGTGGTGTAGCTTGGCAGGCGGCGTGGCTAGTTCTGGAGCACAAGTCTTCAGCACTGCAGCCAGGATGTTTTCAGTATCCAGAGCCTTCAGCCATTTCTTGATATCATGTGGAGTGAAGTGGATTTAGCTGAATGTTGGCACCTGTGATGCTGGGGATCTCAGGAGGAGGCCGAGATGGATCATCTACTTGGCACTTCTGGCTGAAGATGGTTGCAAATGATTCAACCTTGTATTTTGCACTGATATACTGGTCTCCCCTATCATTAAGGATGGGGATATTTGTGGAGCCTCGTCCTCCTGTTAATTGTTTAATTATCCACCACCATTCAGGACTGGATGTGGCAGGACTGCAGAGCTTTGATCTGATCTGTTGGTTGTGAGATCACTCAGCTCTGTCTATTGCATGCTGCTTCCGCTATATGACATGCAAGTAATCCTGTGTTGTAGCTTCACTCATTTTTAGGTCTGCTTGGTGCTGCTCCTGACATGCCCTCCTGCACACTTCATTGAAGCACTATTGCTCCCTTGGCTTGATGGTAATGGCAGAGTCAGGGATATGTCAGGCCATGAGGTAACATATTGTGTTTAAATACAATTCTGCTGCTGCTGATGGCCCACAGTGCCTCATGGATGTCCAGTTTTGAGCTGCCAGTTCTGTTCATTTCTTCCTTCAGATATAATTGACTACTCCGCCCCCGCCCCCTCCCAGTGTGGTTGACAGGACTCTCAACCTCTGCCTTCCCCCTTCCCCTCCCTCCCAGAACTGCGACAGGGTTCCCCTTGTCCTCACTTTCCACCCCATCTGCCTCCACATCCAAATGATCATCCTCCACCATTTCCGCCCCCTCCAGCGTGATGCCACCACCAAACGCATCCTCCCCTCCCTTGTCAACATTCTGAAGGGATTGTTTCCTCCGCGACACCCTGGTCCACTCCTCCATTACCCTCGATACCTCGTCCCCTTTCCAAGGCACCTCCCCTGCAATCGCAGGAGATATAATACCTGCCCTTTTCCCTCCTGTCTTCTCATTATCCAAAGCCCCAAACACTCCTTTTAGGTGAAGCAGCGATTTACTTGTACTTCTTTCAATTATGTATACTGGATTCACTGCTCACAATGTGGTCTCCTCTAAACTGGGGAGACCAAACGCAGATTAGATGGAACACCTCCGCTCAGGCCGAAATCATGACCCTGAGCTTCTGGTTGCTTGCCATTTCAACACTCCCCCCTGCTCTCATGTCAACATTTCTGTCTTTGGCCTGCTCCAGTGTTCCAGTGAAAATCAACCCAAGCTCGAGGAGCAGCACCCGACCTTTTGATTCGGCACCCTACAGCCTTGTGGATTGAACATTGTGTTCAATAACATCAGAGCATGACTGGTGTCAGGCAACCACAAGCATTAACACACTCTTTGCCTTTATCCCAGGACAGCTTTGTTATTTAATCTCTCCTGCCTTCTGCTCTGTCAAACACCTTCCCTTTTGTTCTCTCCCACATGCCCCTCCCCTTCACTTGTTTAAAACCTAATTATTTTCTAACCTGTGTCAGTTCTGATGAAAGGTCACAGACCAGAAACGTTAACTCGGTTTCTCTCACCACAGATGCTGCCAGAGCTATTGAGTATTTCCAGCACTTTTTGTTTTTATTTCAGATTTCCAGCATCTGCAGTATTTTGCTTTTATTGTGTCAGAAAGTCTTTCCTTGATTCAGGACTCTTACCTCTCTCCAGAATCTCTCTGCTAAAGATTGAACTTTATCTCATTTCACTCACAGCTCAGGGTCAGTGTGGCACAGTGGGACTTCTGGCTGTCTCCCACTTCACACTCCATCAGTACTGAGAAAACAATGGGGAATATTACTCACATGTTATGTTCTGTATCTTTTTACAAACACTTTAATGTATATATTGTCTTCCAAAGCAGTGACAGAATGGTGGCTTTTGTGTGTTGTTGAAATAGCTTTGTTGAGTTCGTGCTGTACTAACAGTTAAACAGTTCTTGGTTCAATCCCAGGTTTTGGCACTTTCAACCTCTCCTGTGTCTTTTTCTTTGGCTCCAATTGTCAAGCTGCATGATTTACTCTGAAATTAGCACCAGAGAACCAAGGCACCAGCGAGCATGAGGAGCTGAAATTAGCACAGATCAAATCCACTTAATATTTCTGACTGAAGATGGTTGCAAATGCTTCAGCTTCATCTTTTGCACTGACGTGCTCAGCACCACCATCATTGAGTATGTGAATGTTTTTGGAGCCTCCTCATCTTGTTAGTTATTTAATTATCCACCACCATTCACGACTGGATGTGGCAGGACTGTGGAGCTGTGATCTGATCCTGAGGGAGATATCCGTGCGTGGAATGGCGGGATGTATGGAGAGTGATCCTGAAGAGGGTGTCCGAGCCTTGAGTGGAAGCTTTCCGTGGAGGTACAGCAGTAGGTCATTCAGCCCCAGTGTTTTATAAAGGTATAGCATAACTTATTTGCTTTTACTCTATGCGTCTATTAATAAAGCCAAGTGTCCTGTTTGCTCTTAGCAACCTTTTCAAACCTTGATCAAAAAAGATTGGTGTACATTGTCTCATTCTTCCTCCCTAACTGTATCACTTCACAATTCTCTGTGTAAAATTTTAACTGTTGTGTGAAAGCCCATTTTACCAGTGTGTTTAAGTTCCTCTGAAGTGTGTTACTGTCACTGGCATAGGACGAAATTCACGAGCATTCTTTGATGCTATCTCCGTGGAAAGAGCAATCTTACACACTAGCTCAAATTGGGATTTTGTGTGTTTAGTATCTTTTCTCATCCACCAATATAAGCACAAATCTGTCTCATAATGTACAGTCTAAGAATGTGCCAATGTTGCAATGTGGTGATAAATTCTGCAGTGTCACAATGTACTCACCAACTGTGTCACGACTTTTCTGATTTCTGGATCCATGTTTGCAGCTTTCCGCGATCTCTCGTGGATTCGGGTTGAGCTTCACTTCAACGAAGAAACGGAAAATTATGATTTAAAGATTACACTGTCAATCATTCACATCTCTGTCTTCTCCTGAACTTCGAGTTCAAATTTGTTTGTGAAGTTGAGTCACACGTTAAGCCTTTGCCTTTGTGAAGGAAGTGATTTGGGAATGGCTGTTTGAAACTGTCCCTTCTTGCACAGAAATTCAGTGCAAATACTCGATCACTCACAATTTCCTTGAGAGATATTTGTTCACAATCGCATTCGACACGGAAACTGCCTCAGCATTAATCTCACTGAAGCAGAATGTGACCGTGTTGTATGTTTCAGAATGTTGTTGCCGTTATTTGTCGCTTTTAACCGAGACTGGGACACAGGGCAAAGTTGATCCGAGGTTGGAATATGTTATCATTCAGGAGCAAGAAAAATCAAAAGGAACAAAATAAGAAAACCCAGTCTCCAGATTTGAGAATCTGTAGATCCGCTTTGGGAAAGTGAATCAGAGCAGAATGAAGGGTGAACTGTCCAGAAGAGATGAAGACACAGCTCAGTCAACACGTTCCCCTGGTTTATGATGCTGGAACATTCCTCACACAGAAATGATTCAACCCAATGACTAACATTCTTACAGCTGATAATTTATGCTACTGATTTAAGGACTGTCTCATGTGGTTACCGAGTGACGACGAGAAGATATTAAACTTTGTTCTATTCAATCTAGCTGTGATGAAGTTTGAATTTTTCTACCTTTTATAAACAGTATTTGAAGGGTTTCGGTAACAATGTTCAGTGTTGATGAGAGTGGGGTCTGGGTGAGAAGCTGCTGAGTGTGACAGGGTCAGGACTGGGTGCAGGAAGTTCTCTGACAGTCTCCCTCTATCTCTCTAATGGGTTTGAGTTGATTTACGACTGGTAGCTTTTATTTTACTTTTCTTATTTAGAGATACAGCACTGAAACAGGCCCTTCGGCCCATCGAGTCTGTGCCAACCAGCAACCACCCATTTATACTAATCCTACATTAATCCCATATTCTCTACCACATCCCCACCATTCTCCAACCACGTACCTACACTAGGGACAATTTACAATGGCCAATTTACCTACCAACCTGCAAGTCTTTTGGAGGTGGTAGGAAACCAGAGTACCCGGCGGAAACCCACACAGACACAGGGAGAACTTGCAAACTCCACACAGGCAGTACCCAGAACTGAATCCTGGTCGCTGGAGCTGTGAGGCTGCGGTGCTAACCATTGCGCCACTGTGCTGCTATTGGTGTTTTGATAAATGAAGGAAGTTCCCTCCACCCATTTTTTTTGGACAGACAGTGTGGTATGAGGATGTAAAGGGTTAATGCTGAAGATAGTGGGATCAACCCCTCCCACTGTCAGAGTGATGATGGAACAGTCACATGAGATGAAGTTTGGGAGAAGAGAAAGCAGCACCAAAGATGCTAGCTTAGCAGGCTTGATGAGTGTGTTTAGAGTATTGTGTAAATTAGAAAAGAGTTCTTAGTTCTTTCAGCAGGAACTGTGTCCAGAAAATATCGAGAAACTCACAATTTTATTATTCAGGAGTCGGAACACAGATATTAATTAGAAGTGACAGTTCTGGGACCAATTAACAAAAAAAGTAGAGAATAATATTGCTCACTGATTGAAATCCCCTCGTGAGGAGACAGTTAAACAGGTGATCTGTTGGGGCATCCTTCGATCCAATGTTTCAGCAACATTTAATCTCCCTTTTTGGTGAAATTCTCTGTTATTTGCAACTTTTTTTATCAGCTTTGATGGGCGAGTGAAAAAACTGAAAAAATTGAACAGTTCCCTCCTTTCTTTTCTTCCTTCTTCTCTTCTTTCCATCAGTTTCTCTTTTCTGTCCCAGATCAATATAATGATGAGAATCCCACTTTAATCTGCTCTTTCTGGTGTTTTATCCATTCCAATCAAAATTTCAACATTCCAATCAAATCTATTTGTTATTCCACAGTGTCTCTCCATGTGTTTTATTCTGTTGTATTCTCTCACAGTCTGTTTGATGATCAATGTTACATCTCACTCTCTGTTCTGGTGAAGATCAGAAGCAGTGATATCTGTTTACACCACCCGACAAGTCGGCCTGAGGCTGTGCCTCGCTGATCATGTGGAGTTTAAGCAATTCTTCCAGTCAGTTAGTTCAGCTGTCATTTCATGAGAAATTCGGTCATCATGACTTCGTCAGTGACCTGATGGCTCAGGTGTCTGCGTGATGTTAATCATGATGTGTTGAAATGATTGTATGTTCCAGTCTTTCCGTGGTGGGTTTTCACACTGAGTAGAAACGTGTTTGACATGGTCTGGAAATGTTTCACACCGCTCCATTCCCAACTTCATTTACTGACAGAAGATATATTTCCATCATTGCACAGCTGGCTGCACAGCCAGAAACTGTGCTGAAGGTGACAACTATTCCTATGCAATTGACAAGGTGGCCGAGAGGTTAATGCGATGTATTGTTGATCCGTTGTACTCTGCACATGTGGGTTCGGATCCCATCCTTGTCGCTAGTTTATGAAATGTTTAGTGTATTGTTTATGTTGGGGGAGTTTATGTGTGAAGTCAGCCTCGAAACCTGTTCTTGTCCATGTCCAGACAGTGATTCCAGAATTGGTTATACTTTCTTAAAATTGAGACAGACAATTGGAATTCTTCACCCAAACTGCACTGGAATGAAGATCAAATAGGGATCACGAAACGGAGCAGGATTTTTCCTCCCCTCCTTCCTTCCATCTTTACTTTCTCTCGATTTGCACCAAGTGAAAGACAAATGGGAAAAGCAAATGGCGAGGGAGCAGATGCAGAAAATTATCCTTTGGCAAGAAATTTATTTTCAAATCTTCTTGATAGATTAAGTGAGTGAGCAATGCTTTGGCAGATGGAGTTTAAAATGAGGGGTCATTTAGTACCTACGATAGATCAGAGTGTTTTGTTGTAAGAGGTGAGATGTTAGAAACGGCGGAGGAGCGGAGATGCGAATACTGAATTAATAAAAGCTCGTGGACTGGGAGAAAATAATGTGAAAAGTGAACAGAATATGAAGATTGGAACTCATGTTGCAGTGATATAAAGCTCTGTGCTCCTGAAGTAAATGTCCAAGCCCAGATTGTGGGGAATCTGTGGAGAGTGATTTGGTTTTTATTCATTCTTGGGTGTGAGTATCGCTGATAAGGCTAGCATTTATTACCCATTCCTATTGCCGTTGAGAAGGTGGTGGAGAGCTGCCTTCTTGAACTGATGCAGTCCATATGGTGCAGGAACACCCACAGTGCTATTGGGGAGGGAGTTCCAGGATTGTGACCCAACAATAGTGAAGAAATGGCGATATCGTTCCAAGTCAGGATGGTGAGAGTCTTGGAGGGGAACCTGCAGGTAGTGAGTTCCCATGCATCTGCTGCCCTTGTCCTTCGAGGTGGTAGTGGTCACGAGTTTGGAAGGTGCTGTTGAAGGATACTTGGCGAGTTGCTGCAGTGCATATAGAGATGGTACACACTGCAGCCACTGTGTACTGGTTGTGGAGGGATTGAATGTTTAAGGTGGCGGGTGAGGTGCCGATCAAGTGCGCTGCTTTGTCCTGGATGGTGTTGATCTTCTTGAGTGTTGTTGAGTGGGATGTATTCCATCCCTCCTGACTTGTGCCTTGTAGATGGTGGACAGGATTTGGGGTGTCAGGAGGTGAGATACTTGCTGCAGAATTCGTAATCTCTGACCTGCGCTGATAGCCACAGCATAGATGTGACTGGTCTAGTTACGTTTCTGCTCAAGATATTGATGGTGGGGGATTTAACTATGATAATGCTTCTGAATATCAAAAGGTAGATTTTTTTTCTCTCTCATTGGAGATGTTCACTGCTTGGCACTTGTGTGGCCAGAAGGTTGCTTGTTACTTATCATCTCAAGCCTGAATGTTGTTCAGGTCTTGCTGCTTGCAGGCACAGACTGCTTCAGTATCTGAAGAGTTGTGAGTCATCATCTAACATTCCCACTTCTGACTTATGTTGAAGAGAAAGTCGTCAATGAAACAGCTGGGATGTTTGGGTCTACGACACAACCCTGAGAAACTCCTGAGGCAGTGTCCTGGGCTGAGATGATTGGCCTCCACTAACCACAACATCTTGTTTTGTGCGAGGTATGACTTCAACAAGTGGAGAGTTTTCCCCCTGATTCCCATTGACTTCAATTTTGCTAGGGATCCTTGATGCCACACTCACTCAAGGGCAATCACTCTCACCTCTCCTCTGGAATTCCACTCTTTCGTCTCTGTTTGGACCAAGCTGCAATGAGATCATACAAACATAAGATCAGAAGAACTAGTAGCAGGAGTAGGCCATTTGGCCCCTCGAGCTTGCTCCGCCATTCAATAGGATCATGGCTGACCTGATCATGACCTCAACCCCACTTTCTTGCCTGCCCACATAACCCTTGGCTCTCTTGTAGATAAAAATCTTGAAGACATTCAATGACCCAGCCTCCACTGCTCTCTGCGGTAAAGAATTCCAAAGATTAATGACCCTCTGAGAGAAGAAATTCCTTCTTAAATGAAAAACCCCTAAATCTGAAACTGTGTCTCCCAGTTCTAGATTCCACCATGAGAGGAAACATCCTCTCAGCATCTACCCTGTCAAGCCCCCTCAGAATCTTATATGTCTCAATAAGTTCACCTTTCATTTTTCTCAACTCCAATGAGTATCGGTCCAACCTGCTCAACTTTCCTCACAAGACAACACCTTCATCACAGGAATCAATCCAATGAACCTTCTCTCAACTGCCTCCAATGCAAGTATATCCCTCCTTAAATAAGGAGACCAAAACTGGACACAGTACTCTAGGTGTGGTTTCACCAGCACCATGTACATTTGCAGCAAGACTTCTCTACTTTTATACTCCATTCCCCTTGCAATAAAGGGTAACATTCCATTTGCCTTCCTAATTATTTGCTGTACCTGCATGGTAACTTTTTGTGATTCATGTACGAGGACACTCAGATCCTTCTACACCGCAGCATTCTGTAATCTCTCACAATTTAAATAATATTTTCCTTTTCTATTCTTCCCACCAAAGTGGATAACCTCACATTTTCCCACATTCTACTCTATCTGCCAAATTATTTCCTGGAGCTGAGAGACCCTGGCAGAATCTAAATTGAGCATCGATGATCAGATTATTGCTTAGTGCGTGGTGCTTGATAGCACTGTTGGTGACATCTTCCATCACTTTGCTGATGATTGATAGTAGACTGATGGGGTGGCAATTGGTCAGATTGGATTTGCCCTGCATTTTTTTTATGGAGAGGGCACACTTGGGCAATTTTCCACATTGTCAAGTAGATGCCCGTGTTGTAGCTCTACTGGAACAGCTTGGCTGAGAGCGCAGCTAGTTCTGGAGCACAAGTCTTCAGTACTCGAGCCGGAATGTTGTTCGGGCCCATAGTCTTTGCTGTATCAAGTGCCTTCAGCTGTTTCTTGCCATTATGTGGAGTGAAGCGAATTGGCTGAAAACTGGAAGCTGTGATGCAGGGGACCTCAAAAGGCCGAGATGAATCATCCACTGAGCAATTTCTGACTGAAGATGGTTTCAAATGCTTCAGCTTCACCTTTTGCACTGACGTGCTCGGCTCCACCAACATTGAGGATAGGGATGTTTTTGGAGCCTCCTCATCTGGTTCCTTATTTAATTGTCCACCACCATTCATGACTGGATACCCAGTTTTTCAGGGCAGTGCCCTCGGCCCAACCATCCTCAGCTGTTTCATTGATGGCTTTCTCTTCAACATAAGTGAGAAGTGGGAATGTTCGCTGATGATTCACAACTCCTCAGATACTGAAGCCGTCTGTGCCTGCAAGCAGCAAGACATGAACAACATTCAGGCTTGAGCTGATAAGTGACAAGCAACATTCTTTGATCTGATCCTGAGGGAGATATCCGTGCGTGGAGCGGCGGGATGTATGGAGAGTGACGCTGAAGAGGATGTCTGAGCCTGGAGGGCAGAATCTGTGGAGAGTGGTCCTCAAAGGATGTCCATGTCTGGAGATTTAGGATCTCTGAAGAGGGTCTCCGAGCCCATAGTGCTGGGATCTATGGAGAGTGATCCTGAAGTGGGTGTCCGAGCCTGGAGTGGCAGGATCTGTGGAGAGTGATCCTGATGAGTGTGTGTAAACCTGGAATGGAAGCTTTCTGTGGAGGTACAGGTGGAGGCCATTCATTCCCAGTATTTTATAAAGGTTTAGCATAACTTATATGCTTTTACTCTATGCCTCTATTAATAAAGCCAAGTGTCCTGTTTGCTCTTAGCTACCTTTTCAACATTGGTGTACATTGTCTCTCTGCTCCTGCACCCAGTTTAGAATTGTAACGTTTCATTTATATGGCATTCTTCCTTCCAAATTGTATCACTTCACACTTCTCTGTGTAAAATTTCATCTGTTCTGCGAAAGCCCATTTTACCATTTTTTTTTAAGTTCCCCTGAAGTGTGTTACGATCACTGGCATCGGACAAAATTCCTGAGCATTCTTTGATGCTATCTCCATGGACAGAGCAATCTTTTACGCGAGCTCAAATGTAGGATTTTGTGTGTTTAGTATCTTATTTCACCCACCAACATAAGCACAAATATGTCACGTAAATCTTGTTCACTGCAGTCCCTGCTGCTGTATTCTGCCTATATTTACAGACTTTTATCTCAACCTCGTCACCATGTTCTCTAATATATTCAAGGGGCATCAACAGAGAAAATGTTCACCAAGCATGGCAAGTGCAAGGAAATGTTTATTTATGTCATTATGTCATGAACATAATATACAAATTTTTACATGTGTGAATCATCAAGATGTGTCTTCATAAATAGAACCCCGTCACAGTAAACACTGTCACCTTTCAATGTTTAGCAGACAGGTTTGACGGCCTGATGTGTGTGATTCCCATATTAATGTGTTTGTACAAAGTTCGGGGAAAGATGGAGATATGAATAATTTACAGGGAAATCTTTTAAACACATTACCACATCTCTCACTCACAAAGATCTGCAAACACATGGATTCCAAAAGAACCTGATTACAAAATCACCAAAAATAAACACAGCCAGAGAGACTTGCAATAACCTGTAGCTTAGGGAAAGTACATGATGTTATGGAAGGAATTTTGTTTCTTTTAAAATATTTTTTGAAGAAGTCATAATCAAACTGAATAAGTGTAGGACCAGTTCTTTTTCAAGAGGGCACCAAAAGAACCAATTTGGCAACGATGTTTACTGGTTGTCACATAATTCAAGTTAAATATAGAGCAGAAACCCTGGTAACAGGGAGAAATGTGGTTAGTGAAGTCAGTCATGCCCCTTGATTGGACAAGCTTGGCAGCAGCATCGCAAACCTAAGAAGGCAGAAAACTCACAACCTTTGGTTGTCGCAGTCAGTGTGTTTTACCTGCTGGAGTGAGCAGCTGATAAAGTTAGCCTGAAGAATCGTCAAGGAAGGAGAGAAGACCACAACCCAGTTTGTTTTCCAGAAAATCTTTAAAAGACCCTGAGAAGTCCACTGAGTTTATTCATCTTGTCGCATGTCTTTGAAGAAGGCCTGCTAAAATTAATTCTCAATGCCTTCTGAAAAGAACTGATCTAAAATACCCGAGTGACCTGTCTACGTATACTCGGAAGTTAGACTGTATTCCAGTTTTGGAGCAACATATCTCATCTGATGATTTCTTCAAAAATGAGCAAATAAACAGCCCAAGAGGATTTTTTTGTCTGTAACAGAGTGCTGAATTTAAAAAAAAATCCCTTTTATTTTTTCAGCTATCCGGTGTGTGTGTGTGCGTGTGGCTCGAAGATAAAAAAAAGGACTTTAAAAGTTGGTAAAGGTGAAAAAGGAACTTTTAAAATTTCCACCTGTGTGTTTATGCTTTACTTCATGACTAGTTAAAACTTGTTTGACAATAAATGGATAATTTTGTTCTTCATTAAAGAAACCTGGTCAGTGTATTCTATTCTGGGAAAAATAGAGTACATGATTGACTGTATCAGTATGTGGGAAAAGTTCACATAGATGTTGTGACCTGTGGAGAAGTGGGATGAGAATAAAGAGTGCCCTCCTCTGCCCTTAGTTGTCACAGCACTTGTGATCTGGCTCAGTAGCTTAATTGGTTCGAGTGTTTGTCTAATCATCAGAAAATCTTGGATTCATATGCTTGCTTCAAAAGTTTAGCTATCAATCATTTACATCCATTTTCTTGTGAACTTTAACTTTTCTTATGAATTTCATTCACAAAAGAAAACAGCTCAGTGCTTGCCTTTGTGAAGGATGTGAGTTTGGAATGGCTGTTCCTGCTCGGACACATGTCCAGTGCTAATATTTCAACGGCAACTCAATCCCGTACAATTTCTTTGAGAGCAATGTGTTTGCAGTTGCATTTAACCTGGAAAACAGCTCAACATTAATCTCACTGAAGGAAAGTGTGACCGTGTTGTATGTTTCAGAGTGTTTGTGCCGTTTTGTGTCTCTTTTAACCAAGACTATAACACGACGCAAAGGGGAGGGTTGATCCGAGGTTTAGAATATATTATCATTCAGGAGCAAGAAAAATCAAAAGGAACAAAATAAGAAAACCCAGTCTCCAGATTTGAGAATCTGTAGATCCGCTTTGGAAAGTGAATCAGAGCAGAATGAAGGGTGAACTGTCCGACTGCCCAGAAGAGATGAAGACACAGCTCAGTCGGCACGTTCCCCTGATTTATGATGCTGGAACATTCCTCACACAGAAATTATTCAATCAATATTCATCTGCCAAGTCGGTCTGAGGCTGTGCCTCTCTGATCACGTGGAGTTAAAGCAATTCTTCCAGTCAGTTAGTTCAGTTGTCATTTCATGAGAAATTTGAAGTCATCATGACTTCGTCAGTGGCCTAATGGTTCAGGTGTCTGAGTGATGTTAATCATGATGTGATCAAATGATTGTATGTTCCAGTCTTTCCGTGGTGGGTTTTCACACTGAGTAGAAACGTGTTGGACATGGTCTGGAAATGTTTCACACCACTCCATTCCCAACAGGCCATGACCTGATGTGATGGAAATGTCATTTACTTACAGAAGCTACATTTCCATCATTGCACATCTGGATGCACAGTCAGGATCTGAGCTGAAGGTGACCGTCCTGCCCAAATTTTCATAGAGGCAAAAAAGACATGTGATGGGTTGCTGGCACAAAGCTGGATGATGAAGTGTTTGAGAGGTTAAGGTGATGGATTATTAATTCCTTCTGTTTTACAAGTATAAATTTGAATTCCATCTGCATCAACAGTTTATAAAATGCTCAATGCATTGTTTCTTTGTAATTCACCAGCTTTTGCAGAAAGTAGGACTAAAGCTGTTGCAGTACCTGTTAGAAAGATAGTCTAAGTTATTCTGAAGCCATCTTCCAATGTCATCTACATGTAAGCCAGATTTTAAAGGATAAGATTTAGTTTTTAAAAGTCATTTCAATCTTACTCGATTCTTCACAAAGAAGCCAGGTAAATCTCGATAAAAAGTCATATATATTTAGAGATCTTTTAAAAGCACTTCAATCTTGTTAATAAAAAGTCAGAGGTAAATTTAAGAACTCTGATAAGGCCTTGCTAAAAAGTTACATACAATTAAGAAACAAAATACAACATTTAAAATGTCTGAACTCCCTCTGAAAGTTGATCCCTGTTGCTGCCGGTGTCTTCCTGGAATAGTGGAGCTGTTGTGTCAACAGAAAAGTCCTTCCCGAGCAGGCCCTGAGCCTGTTGGTACCGGCTTTAATCCAACCCAGGTAAAAATCAGGGTACGTTGTGGGCAATGAGCCCAAATTGCTGAACTACAGGTCCCTGTCACTTTAAAGAGTGGGCTGGTGCGATTATGATCAGAGGCTCCTTCTAAGCACATTTCTCACCACCACAACTTCCAGATGCTGGTGTTAGTGTGTGCATGTACCAGCAGTTGCAGTGCTGTTCAGACCCTCAATAGCCGTGAAAGTCTCAGAGTTCACCACTATTGGGCTGCAAAATCCAGGCCAATATCTCACAGCCATGTAAGATTTGCTCTCCCTCTGTACAAAATCAAACTCCACACATTGTCTTTCACTTACTCCTGTTTCCAGCCCTGACGGTGCAGAAATCCCCTCTCAAAGGTACACAATCCAGTTGATTTCTGATCAAATACTTCCTTCCTCATTCAACAGAGGAAACAGAGACATGAACAGGAGTCAGGTGCAAGAAAGTTTCACCAACAGAGCAAAGAAAGGCACCAACAAAAGTCACACCTACTTTCCAAATCATTTCACTGGAATATTCTTTCACTTGTTTTGTAAGATGACTGCAATAAATCTGAAAATGAGCACCATGAGGTTTGTGTTCACTCATCACTTGTTCTCCTGTGTTTGTCTGTCAGGTTTGTAATTCAATTTATATTGGACATTGAATAGAATCTCTTTTCAAGATGATTGCACATTGTACTGTGTTTAAAGCAACCAACTTGTAAAATGGCAGATAATGAATGTTTCAATACCTGTGTGACCAGATTCTTCCAATGCTTTTCAACAGCTAGATTGATGATGCTTGTAATCTGTATCCTGTGGAGAATGGGAGAGGAGAATAAAAACATGGTGCATGAACAGGACAGACTGTGTAAAATGGGAGCACAGAAATACTGCCACCTCATTGAAAGTTAATGAGATTTATTCCAAGTCAGACACCTGTCCACAATGAACAAGTGAATACATTAATTGTCCACTTTCAATCTAAATGGGACTGAGGTTCCAACAGAGAAGTTTTCTGGAAAATACCTGCTGCAGTTTTAAAATTGATGAACTGGAACATCTTATACTAACTTTCAAATAACTGTAGTGATTGTATAGTTCTCATAGTGGAGAGAAGGAGTTGTTTATAAATATAAGCAGAAAGACACATTTGTGGATTGGTGAATGAGCTTTATCTTTCTGAAATGTATTTGTCCATTGGTTGCAGGTCACTGGAAATTCTTTTTTACATTTCAATTGTAGCAGCAGCAGTTAGCAGCAAAATGTCTGATTAATCAGAGTAGTGGATCTGGGAAATACTTAAACAGCCGAGACCCTGTAAAACAGAACTCCAAGTAATATTTTAAATAAGGCACTGAACTGACAGAGCGGTAAAGGCCTGCTCGGGTCAGGAAAAAAAACCCGACCCGAACCCGACAGAACCACATTGGACCCGAGCCCGACCCGGCCCGAGTATCTCCATTTATTCTCACGCCCAAACTACCCGACCACCGGAATGTTCACTTTATCTACCTCCCGATTCCGAATCTACAGGAAGCTGCAGCATGAGCGCAATGACGTCATAGAGATGCTCACTTGCTCACTGAGCAGACTCAGAGTTTCCCTCCTTGATGACCCGGACTCAAAGCTTAGGTTGGCTTTTCAACTTTTGACACTTATTAAACTCAACTTCCCAGCAGAGTTAAATGTAATACTTACTGTGTGTGTCCGACACGGACTCAGCCCGACCTGGACCCAGCCCGACCCGAACCTGGCCCGACCTGACCCGAGCCCGAAAGCCAGACCCGGAATAGCGACCCGACACGACCCGAACCCGACACGGGTCCCGTCGGGTTCAGGTCGGGTGGCAGACCTTTCCAGAGCGGAGGTCAGATGAGGATTGAATTAATTTCAATCACTGAATCTAAACAAGAAGTTAGTCTGCCATGAATGGAACACTTTCCTCTATCTGTGAGCTTGTGGCGCAACGGTAGCGCGTCTGACTCCAGATCAGAAAGTTGCGTGTTCAAATCACGTCAGGCTCAGTTGTGTTTTACAGCAGCTCAAGTTCCTGGATTTTATATCAGATGAGAGTTCGATTAATTGGAATGTTCAGTGAATGGTTGAATTTCAAGATCAACTTTAATAGATTAAAGTCCTGATTTCTGGTTCCGTTCCATTTCCATGCTCAGTTCTTATTTCACACTGTTTCATATCAGAACAATGTTTCAGGGATGTGATGTGTCCATTGTTTGTACAATCGCTCTGTCACCCAGTGTGAGAAATAAAACACAAACCGCCCAGCGTGCGGCTCAAAACCATACCTGGCTCTGTCTATAGGCCGCTTAGTTCAGTTGGTTAGGACGCAGTGTTGATAACAACAAGGCTGTGGATTTGATCCCCATGTGTGCTGTCACATGGTCAGTCATTAATTTGACACATTTTTGTTACACTTAAAATCCAACTTTTAGATGCAAACAAGTTTACATAAAATGTCAAAGGGAATTTATTTTGAATAACATCCATTGCATCTTTGTCACTGGTCTGGAGTAACACAGAATTCTTTCCAATTATCTTCCGTTTGCTGATAAACATTGAACTCGTGGCCTGTTCTCGTTAATGGTCACGAGCAACAAAAACAGACAGAGCAAGTCTGACCGCCCAGAGATGTGGAAAAGGCTTCAGTTTGGGACATAGGCAACAAATCAAATGTTCACCCGGCCCCGAAAGATTCAAAAACTGTGGAAAAGGACACAAGGAGGTAGAGAATAAGCTAAAGCTGACAATGTAAATATTTCCCATCCTTGATATCTCTCTGTTCCAATCCAACCTTCAGAGTTGGGTAAATAATTTCAGTGTAAATTGTGCAGCTCAAGAGTCAAAACCAAAGGGCGATGCAGAATAAAGGAAAACTGCCAAAACCCCAGATTGAACCTGGGATCTTCGGTCTAACACACTCCCAACTGAGCTATTTCAGTCTCACAGGCTTGGGATGATAAGTGGCAAGTAACATTCGCACCACACAAGTGCCAGGCAATGACCATCTCCAACAAGAGAGAATCTAACTACCTCCCCTTGACATTCAATAGCATTACAATCACTGAATCCCCCACCATCAACATCATGGGGGTTACCATGGGTAGCCATACAAATAACGTGACGACAAGAGCAGGTCAGAGGCTTGGAATCCTGAGGTGAGTAATTACAGTGCAGCTGTTGGCTCCACCCCAAGGGCTGAATTTGTTCTGTAAATCATGAACCAGCTTCCTCTCAAATCCCAGGTTTATCAATTAATCCTCTTACAAAAGCCCCAAAGTGTGATATATTCCTCTCACTCATCCATGACTCCTGACTCCCCAAAGCCTGTCCACCATCTGCAATTCACAAGTCAAGAGTGTGGTGGAATACTCTCCACTTGCCTGGATGGGTGCAATTCCAACTCAAGAATCTCAACACCGTCCAAGACAAAGCAGCCCACTTGACTGGGACCCCATCTACAAACATTCACTCCCTCCACCATCGGCACACATTGGCAGCAGTGTGTACCATCTACAAGATGCACTGCAGCAATGCACCAAGACTCCTTAGACAGCACCTTCCAAACCCAGCGACCTATACCACCGAGAAGGGCAAGGGCAGCAAATGCAGGGGATACCACCACCTGCAAGTTCCCCTCCAAGCCACACATCATCCTGACTTGGAACTATATCGCCGTTCCTTCACTGTCGCTGGGTCAAAATCCTGGAACTCCCTTCCTCACAGCACTGTGGGTGTACCTACCCCACATGGACTGCAGCGGTTCAAGAAGGCAGTTCACCACCACCTTCTCATGGGCAACTAGGGATGGGCAATAAATGCTGGCCTAGCCAGCGATGCCCACATCGCATGAATGAATGAATAAAAATGTGAAGTATCCCTTGTGTCATTGTTTTGGTAGAAAATATAACCCTGGTGGAATTGACCCTCCCAATCACACCTCACTTCATAGAACATAGAAAATGGAGAAAATTTATGGCACAGAATGAGACCATTTAGCAATCGTGTGTGTGCCAGCTGAAAAAGAGTGATCCAGCCCAATCCCACTTTCCAGGTCTTGGGAATGGGATCTGAACAGATCTCAGAGCTCACATTATGTGAATGTTCTGTTGAAGTGTTGGTGAGCTGATATACCAGGGGAGATTCACACTGTTAGACACAGTGTGAAATACATTCAAGTATTTATAAAACATTGTAACATGTGTGTAATATTCCCCAATGCTTTCTCAGCACTGATGGATTGTGAAGTGGGAGACAGCCAGAAGACCCATGGGTCCACACTGACCATGAGCTGAGAATGAAATGAGAAAAAGTTCAATCTTCAGCAGTGAGTTGCTGCAGAGAGGTAAGAGCCCTGAATCAATGAGAGACTTTCTCATACTGCTTTTGAATCTCATTTCAAACACTCCTTGAACTCTCTGCCGAGGAATTCAGAGCTGGATAACGCCTGTAAAATCAGTCTAAAAAGGAAATAGAAAACACCCACCGTGGGCTCAAACTCAAAAACTTGAGATTCAGAGTTTCATGCTTTCATCGACTGAGCTCACTGGGCCTGAGACAGTGTCCCCATCCTGTCTGTTATTGGACGGTGCAGCTGTTGGCTCCACCCCAGGGGCTGAATTTGTTCTGTAAACCATGAACCAGCTTCCTCTCAAATCCCAGGTTCATCAGTAAATCGTCTTGCAAAAGCCCCAAATTGTGATATATTCCTCTCACTCATCCAGAATAAAAGTTACATCTTTTGCTCTTTTTACCTTCCAAACATTGACTTCTATTTTACTCAGCATTTATTTCTCTCTCCTTTTTATGTTGTGCATTTCCGAACAAACATTTCATTTCAATTATTTATGAGGGATGAAATGAACAGAAAAGATTTTCTGCAATGGTACCAGGGGTGTGGGACAGAGTGTGTGGTTCGGAGAGGCAGCAGAACGGATCCTGGGGCAGCAGAGGCAGCAGAACGGGTCCTGGGGCAGCAGAACGGATCCTGGGGCAGCAGAGGCAGCAGAACGGGTCCTGGGGCAACAGAACGGATTCTGGGGCAGCAGAGGCAACAGAACGGATCCTGGGGCAGCAGAGGCAGCAGAACGGGTTCTGGGACAGCAGAGGCAGCAGAATGGGTCCTGGGGCAGCAGAATGGGACCTGGGGCAGCAGAGGGCTCTCAGGAAGACACTCCTTTAAACCAGGCAGCAGTGAATGCAGGGCTGGCAGCCCTTTAAATATGGTGCCAGCGCCTGCCGTTGTGTCAGATGTCGGTGCCCTCGGTGCCTCGTTCACTACCTCTGGTCCTTGTTTACATGGGCCCCATGCCTCCCCTTCATTAATTGGTCGGCTGCTCCGTGATCGGGGTCGGCCGGCCACATTTCACTCGTGTGGTGACGGCACCCACTTCCGGTGCCTCTGCCGAGAGCCGCACCGTTAGTTTAAAATTCAGCCCATGGGGTCAAGAGTGGAAAATCTCCCCTCTGATTCTCTCTACTTAAAATGAAGGAGACACCAAATTAAAACTGATGAAACCAGGGATTGTATCCTGGTTCTTCAATCTAGTGTTCTCCCAACTGAGCTATTCCAGCCTCACTGTGAACTCATCTTCATTGGAGACAAATATAACTCCAGGCGGAATTTCCCCACCCGTTCATTCCTCACTTCAGGGGAATGGGACCCGACCAGATCGCGGAACTCAGATTATGTTAATGTTCTGCTCTTGATATCTTAATATTATCTTGCGTTTGAGACACTTTGAATCAGGTTCACGGACAAATTCTTCCATCATCCCTTCTCCCACATTCTCTCTCTCTCATTCATTCTTTATTCCTCACAATCCAGAAAGGGTTAGGAATCAGAGCTCACCCCCAAACCCTCTGCACACAGACCTCTGTCTGTTACCCTGTTTGATCCAAGAGACCAGTCAATAAATTACACTCTTTATAAACACAGAAAGCTGCCTCAGAGTGTTGGACAGAGATAAATACACTGAAGTCTTTTGAAAAAAGTTCATCTTCCGGGTTGTTACTGAGCCCACAGAGCAGGGCGGGCCCAGGCTCCAGCCCCAGCCCCAGCCTGTGCTCTGTTAGCTGATGCCACCTGGTGTGACCATGAGCCACACGGAGCAGGAAAGGGCCTGGTTGTATTCATGGCCTGTGTTGTGTTAACTGATCCCACTCAGTGTGGTAGGATCCACACAGAACAGAATGGGCCCAGGCTCCTTCCTCAGCCTGAGGGATGATAGTTCTTCTCACACGTTGTTGTACAGAGCCCCACACAGAACAGGGAAATCTCAGGCTCCATCCCCGGCCTGTGGTATTTTACTTCATCGCACCTGGTATGGTACGGAGTCCCCAGAGCAGGAAAGATCCAACTTCCATCTCCGGCCTGTGCTGAATTAGCTGATCTGACCTGGTTGGCACTAAACCGCAATCAGGGAAGGATGGGCCGAGGCTCCATGGTCTGTGGTGTGTTAGTTATTCTCATTTGGTGAGGTACTGAGCACCATATAGAGCAGGATGGGCCTGTGCTAAGTGAGCTGATCTCACCTTGTGTGGTCCTGAGACCCACACACAAAGCAGGACAGGCCTAGGCCTCATCCCCGGCCTGTGTTCAATTAGCAGATCTCAGCCAAATGATTTTGATAAGGTTCCACACAAGAGGCTTCTCTATCAGATTAAAGTCCCTGGTATCAGTGGTAATATATTGATCTGGATTGGGAACTGACTGGCAGGACGTAGGCAGAAAGTAGTTACAGATGGATCTGGATCTGTTTGGAGACCAGTCACCAATGGTATCTCACAGGGATCGGTGTTGGGACTGTTGCTCTTTACTATTTTTATTAATGATCTGGATGTAGGTGTAGGGGGCACCATCTGTAAATTTACAGATGATTTGAAGATCTGTGCGAGTGTTCAGACTGTAGACGATACTCGACTGTTTCAGGCTGATCTTAATGTGTTGGGAGATTGGGTTCATGACTGGTAAATGATGTTTAATTTGGGTAAGTGCAGTGTTATTCATGTGGACAGGGCGAATGCTCAACATTCATACACCCTTCAGGGAAAAACATTAAAGTAGGTGGAAAAAAGAAAATAATTTTGAGCAGAGATCTGGATGTTCTGGTGCACAGATCTCTAAAGGTACAGCAACAATGCTGTGAAGTGATAGCTGGAGCAAATAAGGGGTTGGGCTGCATTCAGAGGACAATTGAGTATAAGATGAGGCATATTCTTTCATGGGATGTGAGCGACACTGACAAGTCCAGAATTTGTTACCCATCCCTAATTGTCCTTGACAAGATGGTGGTGAGCTACCTTCTTGAATTGCTGCACTCCATGTGGTGTAGGTACACCCACAGTGCTGTTAGGAAGAGAGATCCAGAATTTTGACCCAGCATCAGTGCATGAACAGCGATATATTTGCAGATCAGATGGTGTGTGACTTGGAGGGGAGCTTGCACATGGTGGTGTTTCCATGCATCTGCAGCCCTTGTCCTTCAAGGTGGTGGAGGTCTTCGGTTTGGAAGGTGCTGTCTGCGGAGCCTTGGTGAGTTGCAGCAGTGCATCTGGTAGATGGTACACACTACTGCCACTGTGTGTCAGTGATGAAGGGAGTGAATGTTTAAGGTGGTGAATGGGGTGACAATCATGGTGGCTGCTTTGTCCTGAACAGTGTCGAGTTTCTAGAGTATGGTTGGTGCTGCACTCATCCTGGTTTGTGCCTTGTCGATGGTTGACAAGTTTTGGAGAGTCAAAAATCACAAAGTTATTGCAGTGCAGAAGGAGGCCATTCGGCCCATTGTGTCTGCATAGAATCATAGAACATAGAAAGTTTACAGCACAGGCAGGCCAAAAAACGAGCCGCCCAGCTGAATCCCATTGTCCAGCATTTGGACCGTAGCCCTGCAGGTTCAGGTACTTGAGGTGCACATCCAGACTCCTTTTAAATGAGTTGAGGGTTTCTGCCTCAGCTACCCTTACAGGCAGTGAGTTCCAGACTCCCACAGCCCTCTGGGTGAAAAAACCTTTCCTCATCTCCCCTCTAATTATTCAACACATCACTTTAAATCTATGCCCCCTGGTCACTGACCTCCCTACTAAGGTAAATAGACCCTTCCCATCCATTGTATCCAGACCCCTCACAATTTTGTACATTTCAATCAAATCTCCCCTCAGCCTCTTCTATTCCAAGGAGAAAAACCCCAGTCTATCCAATCTTTCCTCATCGCTGCATTTTTCCAGTCCTGGCAACATCCTCGTAAATCTCCTCTGTAACCTCTCTAGTGCAATTACATCCTTTCTGGAATGAGGTGACCAGAACTGCACACAGATCTCAAGTTGTGGCCTAACTAATGATTGATACAGTTCCAGCATAACCTCCCTGCTCTTATATTCTATACATCGGCTAATAAAGGAAAGGATTCCATAAGCCTTCTCAACCAACTTATCAACCTGTCCTGCTACTTTCAGGGATTTGTGGACATTCACTTCAAGGTCCCTCACTTCCTCTACACCTCTCAGCATTCACCCATTAATTGTGTCTTCCTTTGCTGTGTTTGACCTCACCAAAGGCATCACCTCACACTTCTCCAAGTTGAGTTCCATTTGCCACTTCTCTGCCCACCTGACCAGTCCATTTCTCCTGCTCTCCTAATGAGCATTTCACCTCGTGCCTTGAGCTGAGTTACTCATCACAGAATTCCCACTATCTGATTTACTCTTGTAGCCAGAGTATGTATTTGAATGGTCCAGTTAAGCTTTCGTCAATGGTTACCCCCAGGATGTTGATAGTGGGGGGATTCAGCGATGGTAATGCTGTTGAACGTCAAAGGGAGATGGTTACATTCTCTCTTGTTGGAGATGGTCATTGCCTGGTACTTATGTGGTGTGAATGTTACTTGCCACTTAGCAGCCAAAGTCTGAATGTTGTCCAGGTCTTGCTGCTTCTGGACACGGACTCCTTCAGTATCTGAGATGTCCCGAATTTGTCCTTTTATGAAACCTTGGTCAGGACTCACTTGGAATATTGTATCCAGTCTTGGTCTCCTCACATGATGGGTGACATTGAGGCTTTGGAAAGGGTACAGAGGAGAGACATTCGACGAATTCCCAGTATAAGACATCTTGGTTATCAAGTTAGACTAAAAGAGTTGGGACCCTACACCTTAGAGAAACCTTGACTGAGGGGTGATCCGATTGAGGTTCATAAATAATGAAGGGTCCAATTCAGCATGGGAGAGGAGTCATAACTTTACATTGCAAAAGGCCAGATGGCACCCGGATCACATTAAATTTCATTTTCAGTGGAGGTTTAATGTTCCAGGATGGCCGAGTGGTTAAGGCGTTGGACTTAGGTTTCAATAGACATGTGTCTGCCTGGGTTCAAACTCCACTCCTGGTATCTGTGCTAACAAAATGTTACTTATTCTTTCCCTGACTTTTGCCTTGCACCATCATCTCTTCTGTCATTTAATCACTCTTGCCTTCCAACTGATCACAGCTTCCTATTATTTGATCTGCCCCAGCACCGTTCCTTGGCTCTTCGCTTGCTTATAAACTGGTAAATCTTTAACTTAATCTCCTCTGTACCCTGACAATGACCTTCTCATCCTTCCTGGATTGTGGTTCCTCACAGGATCCGCTGCCTCTCCGACTCCCCTCCAGGTAACTGAAGGCCCTGATCCTTGGTCTCGCTTTATACGCTAGCTGGTAGTTGATTCCTTGCAGGTCTGCCACCGCTCAGGAGAAGCTCAAGACCCAGATCAAGCAAAGCATCAAGAGGAATGTGAACAAAGGCTCCCTGGTGCAGAGCAAGGGACAGGGCGCCTCCGGCTCCTTCAAAATCAGCAAGAAGGAAAACCCAGGGAAAGGTGGGAAAGAAGGTGAAGAAACCAGCAGCCAAGAAATCTTTAGTGAAGAAACCAGCAGACAAGAAATCTTAAGTGAAGAAACCAGCAGACAAGAAATCTTTAGTGAAGAAACCAGCAGACAAGAAAGTGACAACAAAGAAAGTAACAGCCAAGAAAACGAGCAGCAAGGCGGCGGCAACGCCAAATAAGGCGGTGAAGAAAGCAGTGCTTCAGAAAAAGTCTCCTGCGAAGAAGGTCAAAAAAGGCAAGAGTGCGGCGGGCGGAAAGGCGCTGAAGAAAGTGCAGACATGGAAGAGCAAGGTCAAGCCGAAAGCAGCGAAGTCTCAGAAAGCAGGGTCTGGAAAGAAGTGAAAGCGCGGGAAACTTGTAAACATCTGAACACAAAGGCTCTTCTCAGAGCCACCCACATCTCTCAGGAAAGAGCTGATCCCCTGATCAAATGATCCCTGTCACGGCCCCGCCTGCAGATTCCACATGGAAATGATTTGGAGTAAATCCAGGATCCCTGGTGACTCCCCTCCACCCAGCCCTTTCCCCACTCTCTGTAATAAAACAGAGGGATATCCGGCCCTCACTCTAACTGGGGATGTGTTCGGTGCAGTCTCAGTTCACAAATTCAGAGGGAGAGTCTGTAAGACAGTAACACTGGCGGAGAAACCCCACCTCACAACTCAAACCCCAATTCAGCTGGAGTCGGGTGACAACAGGAGCTGGGATAGGCTGTGATCGGGAATGTTAGGAATGGATTTGTTCAGGGAGGAATTTACCTGGAATCTCCGAATATAATAGTTCCTTATTTCCCCAGATGACACATTCTGCAGTGAGAGTGAAAAGTCTCTTCACTGCTTCACATTTACGAATTGTTTGGTTCGAGATGAATAATGAGTCAGAGAGTAATGACAGGATCTGAAGCTTCTCTCACACCAGCCCTTGAATGACTCGGTGTGAAGTGTCCAATGTGTGAAGCTACTGCCAGGGTTTGTCAATCTGAACAGTTTCAGCTCAGTTACTGGGGGCCTGGAATCCCCACAGTTTGACTCTGTCTCTGATTGGTCACCCGCTTCTCAATCCAATTCTTAACCAATAGGAGAATCACATATAAGTAAATAGAAGTTCTCATTGGCTTAGATTTTCCAATTGGAAAAAGCCCGGCAATTCCAGAGCAGGAAGGAATTGAAGTGATGGAAAATTTCAATTTTCAGGCAACAATTTTAAAACCTCTCATTTTATGTTCTGTTTCACTGTATTTACCGTCACAAAATCCTGACGCGATTTTAGGAATCGTTTTCATTTGTCAATCTGTTAACTGTAAGCGGCGGGAGGAAGGTCCGGTTCAGCAATTTAAAACGGGACAAATATCAGCTTCCTCTCTGTAAAAGGAACAAATTAGCGACTAACCGCTTCTCACAGGCTTCTCGGGGACTGACAGAAACGAGCGGTTTCTGATCCTTTCTCCTGAAAGAGGCGGATAATGCTGCAGGGAGCAATGAACTGCCCTTCACTTTCTGGCTGCTAATACATCCCTGACTTTAAACAGTTCAAACAGCGACTGATGCTTCTGCCGGAAAATGAGCAGATTCACCAGAATTATCCCGGTCCATCATGGCCAAAGACATCCAGCTGGCACGCCGCATCCGCGGGGAACGCACCTAAAACCCAGCTTCAGTAACAAGTGTAACAAGGGCTCTTTTCAGAGCCACCAAATCAGCAAAGGAAAGAGCTGCCATCTCTGTTCATCATCAAACCCATTAGATTGGAGGGGCGGTCACATGGTTTCTGTTTTGTCACATCACTTTCCCGAAAGGCCTGTAGGACTGAGAGCTGATCTGGAATTTAGAAAGCAGCAATACCGGAGACTCATTGCTGCTCAGCACAATCTCAACCCTGCTCCTGGGATCCGTCAGCTGGCATTTGGGGAAAAGAAATGGATCCCAGTTTTATTTGGAAGGCATTAATGGAGCCGGGTCCGTTCACAGGAGGGTTATTTACAAACATTACCCAATGAGTTCACTAATATTTGAATCCATTGGAGATCAGTACACAGGATATGTAAGTTAGCTCGGTCACTCTGACTGAAACCGCCAGTTCCCCGGGGCTGCAGACCCTGACACTGCGGGGAGAGAATCCCCGACCCTATCCCGCCGCCGGGGGAAACAGACAGCTCTGTGTCCGGAGAATAGGGAGGGCCGGGGGGAAGGCACATATTAAAGCGCTGCAATGGACTCAGCTCCTGTGTCTGCACAACTCTCACTGATTCCGTCCTCTGGGAACAGTGCGGTCTAAACAGATCAGGTTAGGAGAGAAACACACAGCCCGAGAATGGCCTCTTCCTTCCTGCATTTACTCTGTTCCGGGAGCAGATTCTCATTGAGAAGCGGCGCTCAGATCACCGGAGAGAAAAAAAAAACACAATTCAAACTGTCCAAATGAAAAACAGAGAATTAACCCGGACACTTCCATTATAAAATTAATTCATCAGCTCCGAACCAGTTCCCGTTAATGTACCGGGATAATCTCGGGAATTATCAAATCGAAGGCAGCGGGATTTATTAAATTGTTGATTCTGACACCCTGTAGTTCACTTCTTCACTTAACGAGAGGGGGAGATGTGTGAGCAGAGAAACAGAGCGAAATCCAGAGAGGGAACTGAAAACACACCTGGACAGATGTGAAACAGGTCAATCCACTGTTCCAATAACTCCATCTCTGATTCCCTCCTGACAGTAACCAGCCCTTTCACAGAGACTGTGGGTGGCTCTGAAAAGAGCCTTTGGTTTATTAGATGACATTTTGGCCGCTTTACTTTTTCTGGGAGCTCTGAGCGCTGGTTTTCTTGGGCAGCAGCACGGCCTGGATATTCGGCAGCACCCCGCCCTGAGCGATGGTCTCCCCTCCCAGCAGCTTGTTGAGCTCCTCGTCGTTGCGGACGGCCAGCTGCAGGTGTCTGGAGATGATGCGGTTCTTCTTGTTGTCCCGGGCCGCGTTGCCGGCCAGCTCGAGGATTTCAGCGATCAGATACTCGAGCACAGCAGCCAGAAAGACCGGGGCTCCGGCACCCACACGCTCAGCATAGTTACCCTTTCTCAGGAGCCTGTGAACACGGCCCACCGGGAACTGCAGTCCAGCCCGGGAGGAGCGAGACTTGGCCTTGGCCCGAGCTTTCCCGCCAGTCTTTCCTCTTCCAGACATTTCCACAATCTCACAAATACTTTCACAAAGAATTAATAATTTCCTTAGCATTGATAGTATATCGCCGGCAGTCAGGATGGTCGAGCGGTCTAAGGCGCTGCGTTTAGGTCGCACTCTCCGTTAGAGGCGTGGGTTCGAATCCCACTTCTGACAAATTGTGTTTAGACTGAACTGGAGGCGTTTGGGAGCAGCGGTGAAGAGCAAAGAGAAAGCAGAAAAGAACATGGGCAAACAAAATAACAATGGACCCAAAGATGTTGCATCAAAACATGAGAGCAAGAGGCAACTAAGGAAACAGCAGGGCACATAAAAGATCAAAAATGTCACCTTTGTATCGGGGTGGAAGATGTTGCCAATATCCTGAATGAATGCTTTACTGTTTTCCCGAATGAGAGGGTGATGCAGATATTGTTATTAAGGAGGAGGAGTGTGAAGTATTGGACGTGATAACTCAAGGAGAGAGGAAGTCGTAATGGGATGAGCAGCGTTGAATGTGGATAAATCATCAGGACCAGTTGAAATGTACCCCAGGCTGTTGAAAGAAGCCAGGGAAGAAATAGTGGAAGGTCTGACCATCATTTTCCAATCCCTCACTGGATACAGGTGTGGTGCCAGAGGATTGGAGGTCTTGTAACGTTGCAATAAAAGCAAAATACCACGCAGATCAAGCATGGCTGATCCGTTCGAGTAGGGAAACAGGGCTGAATTCCCTGAACCAGTGCTACAGCTTTCAGAATAGAAGGAGCCTATACACACCTGATGGGTTCCACTTAAACAAAAGAGCTGCAGGTGTTGACGGTCCGAACAGATAAAATGTGGAGGAGTGTTTGAAGCAGATGCTGTGTGGTTACTGTAGTTGTACTATGGAGTTATTTCAAGGAGGTGATTCTGAATGTAATGGATCAACGTGGACCCATCCAAGGCAAAGGTTCTAAACTTCCCTGTGGTCCAGCCTGGTTGAATGGAACTGAAGCAAACAAATCATCCAGAAGTGGAAAAGAAATATAAGGCCATGAAAGCACAGAATTCAGATGGATGCAATACCAGATGGTATGGCAAGAGTGTAAAACAGCAACAGACTGGTGAATAAAACTTTCCCATTGAATGAGACAAGAGAAAAGAAGGGTAATAATAGTGTCAGGTGAGTTGTGACACGATTCACATTCCACCTTGATCTGAATAGGTCTGTTGAAGGGAGTGATTGAGAAGAATAGAGGGGAACTGAAAAGAAAGGAGAAATAAACAAAAGGTCTTTTGATTTTAGAATGCTTGTTTTTGGAAATGACAGACTGTAAAGTGTGTGTGTCAGAAGATATAGAGCGAAGTTGGGTATGACAAGATCACAGGAAAGTTGTGCCCTGAGACAAGGTGTGTGTTGACAGGAAAGCTGCTTTCTTTTGCACAATATGTATTTTATTCATATGATTTGTGCAATTACATTGCAAAGCAGTTCAAATTTAATATTACATAAGGTACAATACAGATCAGTTTCCTTCAATAATGTACATGATGTATCTCACTATCCCTGCCTGCACAGGTTATATTTACAGTATTTACATTACACATCAAACATTCTCTGGTGCAAACAGCCCGAGGGGTTTTACACGGGTTCCAGCCCCTCACTGTACTATGGCCTACTAGGGCCTTTGACTGCAGCCTTTCCCCATTGAGTCTCCATGGTGGCTTCCCCAAGCTTTAATGCCGTCCCACAGCACATAGTCTTGGACGTCGCAATGTGCCAGTCTGCAACACTCGGTCATGGACAGCTCTTTGCACTGGAATACCTGTCCCACGGCCGGGCTCGTTCTCAATAGAAATCATTTCAAATGAACATTTCCTAAATCCGTGCTTTCTCTCTCGCAAAAAAGAGAACAGGATGTCTGGCAGATTCAGTGTGAGACAATAACACTGCCGGGTAAAGGCCGCTTTCCAACTCCAATCTTAACACAGGAGATTCCCCAAACAGCTGCAGTAAGGTGCTGTAAACTGCTGGAAGCGGATGTGTGTGGAAATGGTGATGTTACTGAGGAGGTTTCTTGTTATAGAATGGACTGTGTTTAGGTGGGAATATTACTGAGTGTTAATTGCATCGGGACCATATTTAAAAGCTCCGGCTTTCTGGAAAGCCTTGACTATGAAGGCCGAGTCTGGAAGGGTTTGTGTGGAGAGCTGGCTTTCGGTTCTACTGTTAATAAAGGGTTTGAAATTGGCAGCCCAGAGGAAACTGGAGGTGGAGCTGAAAGATGAGGGGCCGTTCTCTCTCTGTCTGTCACTCTGGGTGTCTCCTCCATCTAGCTCTCTGTTTAATCTTCACTCTTGTCTCCTCCCCTCCCTGCTCTCACTCTGCCTTTCTCAGCCAGGTCTGGGTGGCCTCTATAAAAAGGAGCCTGACAGAATAAGTCTTTTTTATTGTGCACTGATTTGAGGCAAGAATCAACATGTCTGCCAGTAAACAAGAGTATGCTGCAGGCTGGCAGCATGTTAGAATCCATGAGGAAAGGCATCATCACCCTCATCGACAAGCGGAAGGGGGAGAGGACAGAAATCAGAAATTGGTGGCCCAATTTCTGTTTAATGCTGACTACAAGATTCTGTCAAAAGACATAGCCAGTCGATTCAAGTCTGCTCTGGAGTTGGTGATTCACCCTGATCAGACCCATACTATACCAGGCAGGACAATCTCTGATAGCTTTGCGCTACTCAGGGATATGATCACCTATGTACGGGACAGGAGGGTGGACACCTGCCTCATCAGCCTGGACCAGGAGAAGGCTTTTGACAGGATATCGCACACTTACATGATGGATGTGCATTCCAAAATGGGGTTTGCATAGGGAATCTGCAATTGGATAAAACGACTCTACACAAACATCAGTAGTGTAGTCTCAATCAATGGGTGGGAATCAGAAAGTTTCCCGATCCAATCTGGAGTCAGACAGGGCTGTCCTCTCTCCCCTGTCTTGTTTGTTTGCAGTATTGAACCCTTTGCTGAGTCTATTAGGAAGAATGCAAGCATCAGAGGGGTGACAATCCCAGGCAGAGGAGGCACTCAGGTTAATACCTCCCTGTACATGGATGACGTCGCCGTTTTATGCTCGGATCCACTGTCTGTGCGCAGACTGATAAGCATCTGCGACCAGCTCGAACTGGCCTTGGGAGCCAATGTTAAACACGGCAAGAGCGAGGCCATGTTTAGTTTAGTTTAGAGAAACAGCACTGAAACAGGCCCTTCGGCCCACCGAGTCTGTGCCGACCATCAACGACCCATTTATACTAATCCTACACTAATCCCATATTCCTACCACATCCCCACCTGTCCCTATATTTCCCTACCACCTACCAATAGTAGGGGCAATTTATAATGGCCAATTTACCTATCAACCTGCAAGTCTTTTGGCTTGTGGGAGGAAACCGGAGCACCCGGAGGAAACCCACGCAGACACAGGGAGAACTTGCAAACTCCACACAGGCAGTACCCAGAATTGAACCTGGGTCGCTGGAGCTGTGAGGCTGCGGTGCTAACCACTGCGCCACTCTGCCGCCCTGTTCTTTGGGAACTCGGCTGACCGATCCTTTGTCCCCTTCACCGTTAGGTCAGACTACCTGAAGGTGCTGGGGATATGGTTTGGAAGGGTTGAGAAGTGCACCAAAACCTGGAAGGAGCGAGTAGCCAGGGTACAACATAAGCTGAGCATGTGGGAGCAGCGATCGCTCTCCATTATGGGTAAGAACCTGGTCATCAGGTGCGAGGCGCTCACATTGCTGTACGTGGTGCAGGTCTGGCCCATACCGCATTCCTGCGCTGTGGCGATCACCTGAGCCATTTCCCGCTTCATCTGGGAATCCAAAATGGTCCGAGTCCGGAGGGACACGATGTTCAAACCTCTGGATAAGGGCGGGAAGAATGTACCGAACGTCGCCCTCATCCTTATGGCTACCTTTGTGTGCGGCTGCATCAAGCTGTGTGTAGATCCCCAGTTTGCGAACTTCAAGTGTCACTACGTGCTGTGGTTCTATCTGTCCCCGGTGTTGCAAAGGATGGGCCTGGTCATATTGCCGCGGAATGCTCCATCCAATTGGACTGTGCCGTACTGCCTATCCTTCATGGAAAAGTTTCTGTGGAAAAACACCTTTGACCACCAATCCATCAGGCAGTGGTCTGCACGGAATATCCTCAAGGCCCTACGGGAAAAGGAGATGGTGGATCCAGTCGGATGGTCCCCTGAGCAGAAGTCCAAAGTCATTTGGCAGAATGCCTCATCACCAGAACTTTCAAACATGCCCCAAGATGTAGCCTGGCTGATGATGAGAAGAGCCCTCCCTGTCAGATCCTTCCTGCACACCCGAAGTCTCACCCCATCCACACGCGGCCCTCGAGGTGGCTGTGGTGGAAAAGAGACGTTGCCCACCTCTTTCTGGAATGTGTCTTTGCAAAGCAGGTGTGGAAGAGATGCAGTGGTTTTTGTCGAGGTTCATCCCAAGCAGCTCTGTAGCACAGGAGTCTGTGCTCTATGGGCTGTTCCCAGGGACGCACACCGAGATAAACATCAACTGTTGCTGGAGGACTATCAATTCGTTGAAAGACGCTCTTTGGTCTGCCCGAAACTTGCTGGTCTTCCAGCGCAAAGAGTTGTCCATGACCGAATGTTGCAGACTGACACATTCCAAGGTCCAGGACTACGTGCTGAGGGACGCACTAAAACTTGGGGCAGCTGCAGCAAAGGCTCAATGTGGAAAGACCACTGTGTAAGGGCCCCTCACCAAGCTGAACTGAGGGGCTGGATCCATGGGAAACCACTCGAACTGTAGCCAGAAAATATTTGTTTGCTGTAAAATGTACATGGCATGACAATGAAATGGAAGGGTTGTGAGGCAACTCACTCCTGTGTTGAAGGAAACTGATCTCCTTTGCACTCTTTGTATTGTTTGACTTGGTGCTTTTTGGAACTGTTTTGCAATGTATTTTTTTTTTACAGATTTTTATGAATAAAGCATATTTTGGAAATTAATAAAAGAAAGTCTGGCAGAGGGAAAGGAGGGAAAGGACTGGGCAAAGGCGGAGCAAAGCTGCACCGCAAAGTGCCTCGTGATAATATCCAGGGCATCACCAAACCAGCAATCCGCCACCTGGCTCGCCGTGGCGGGGTCAAGCGGATCTCGGGTTTGATCTATGAGGAGACTCGCGGGGTGTTGAAGGTTTTCCTGGAGAATGTGATCAGGGATGCGGTCACCTACACTGAACATGCCAAGCGCAAGACGGTCACTGCCATGGATGTGGTGTACGCTCTGAAACGGCAGGGCCGCACTCTCTACGGATTCAGCGGCTGAACAACTCGACCCTTTCCAGCAAACACAGCAAAGGCTCTTCCAAGAGCCACCCACCGCCTCACAGAGAGAGCAGTGACCTGGAAACGGGAGCTGGGATAGGCTGTTTAGAACTGTCTGGAATAAATCTGTGCTGTGTTCGAGATACAAAACTGGAATCCCCAAATTTGACATTTCATTTGCAGCAAGGATGTGCAGTGGATTTGATTTTCTAAACGGGCTGTGTAAACAGTGCCCAAGACTCTACAGTTAGTTATTTCCCCCGTCCACACATGCCCTCAGTGAAAAGCCACATCACTCCTCCAGAATCACTCATTGTTTTCATAGAATTTCAAAATGATTTCGATGCAATGAGGGAATCCGGGAGTTTTGCAGCAGCCGTTGAATTGGTCACTGGAACCAGACCCACTTGTGATGTTATTTCCCCCGAGACGGTGTTTCCTGCACTGAAACTGACAGGGTTTGTGAAACTGATCAGTTTCAGCTCAATCATTCAGGGACCTGGAATTCCCGCAGTTTGAGCCCGCGCTATCGAGAGCCCACTAAAATAAAAGCAAAATACTGCGGATGCTGGAAATCTGAAACAAAAACAAGAAATGCCGGATTCACTCAGCAGGTCTGGCAGCATCTGTGGAAAGAGAAGCAGAGTTAACGTTTCGGGTCAGTTCCGAAGAAGGGTCACTGACCCGAAACGTTAACTCTGCTTCTCTATCCAGAGCCCACTTCTGATTGGTCACCCTCTTCCCATTCGCATGTCTTAACCAATTGCCGAGCCTCGAATTAGAAAATACAGCAAATCATTGGCTTCAATTGTCGTCCTGGCAGAAAGGTTGAATTCAAAAAAGCCGCCAATTTCAGTGTTGGGCAGAATCGAATTACTCAACGAATCTCAATAACGAATTGGCAGCACATTTTATACTTTCCCCGATTTTCCTTTCCATCGATTGGGGTGCTAATTCACTCAGGTGCGTTTCCGAATACTAACTGTCATCCTCAGATCCATTTAACATTTCAGTAATCCTATTAAATACAAAAGGAATTTTATGATTGAATTTCCATTGGAAGATAGTGAATTAGCACCCCGATCGATGGAAAGGAAAATCGGGCAGAGGATAAAATGTGCTGCCAATTCGTTATTGTAATTTGTTTGTATATAACTGACGAGGGCTGACTTCACCCGAACGCAGCTACTAGCTCCCACCCCACTGACCGCTCTCCCCCCTCTGCAACTCGCTTTCTCCCCCTCCTCCCTTCTGGCGAAATTCCGCACTCTGGCTGTACCCTCTCCGCACCCCCACCCCCCACCCTGTCCCAGCCCAGCCCACAGCTGCTAGCTCTGGCCATGACACTCGCACCCACATTTCTTCATCAGGCGCCACCTGTAGAAGCAGGAGGGCCTCAAGGGGTGACGGGGCGACGTAGGAGTGAGTGGCTGAGAGGAGGGAAGCGGCGCGGCCTGGAGCGAGTGGCCAGAGAGTGGGGTGGTGCGAAGCGAGGAACAACTGGCCAGGGGAGTGGGGGGGTGGGGGAGCAGCGAGGTCTGGAGCGAGCGGCTGAGGGGGGAATCGTCGAGGCCTGGAGTGAGTTGCCGAGGGGGGAGAGCTGCAGCTTCAAAATCTCCCATTCAGCCACTTCCTCTAGCCAAGTGGTGGGGGGATGGGGTGGCTAGATACCCAATGACGCTCTATCACGCATGCACGAAGATGGATTTGTTGCGGAAATGTGATGACGTTGGCGCTGCAAAATGACATCATCCCGTGCACGCGCCGCTCAATCCTGGTAAGATGTCAAAAATCACTGTGATTTTTTGGTCTTTTCAGTGCACTCCTCTTTCTTTAGTTGCCTCTTACTCCAATGTATTGAAGAAACATCTTTGGGTCCATTTTCATTTTCCTTGTCAATATTCTTCCATGTTCTCCCTTCGCCGCTGCTCCCAAATTCCTCCAGTTCAGTCAAAACACAACTTGGCAGAAGTGGGATTTGAACACACGCCTCCAGAAAACACTACGACCTGAACACAGCCCCTTAGACCACTCGGCCATCCTCACTGCTTCACGCTTATAACAAAAGCTGAGAAATTATCCATTCTTTGTGAAAGTATTTGTGAGATTGTGGAAATGTCTGGAAGAGGAAAGACCGGCAGGAAAGCTCGGTCCAAGGCCAAGTCTCGCTCCTCCCGGGCTGGACTGCAGTTCCTGGTGGGCCATGATCACAGGCTCCTGAGAAAGGGTAACTATGCTGAGCGTGTGGTTGCCGGAGCCCCGGTCGATCTGGCTGCTGTGCTCGAAGATCTGACCGCTGAAATCCTCGAGCTGGCCGGTAACGTGGCCCGGGACAACAAGAAGAGCCGCATCATCCCCAGACACCTGCAGCTGGCCGTCCGCAACAACGAGGAGCTCATCAAGATGCTGGGAGGGGTGACCATCGCTCAGGGCGGGGTGCTGCCTAATATCCAGGCCTTGCTGCTGCCCAAGAAAACCAGCGCTCAGAGCTCCCAGAAAAAGGAAAGCGTCCGAAATGACATCTAATAAACCAAAGGCTCTTTTCAGAGCCACCCACAGTCTCTGTGAAAGGACTGGTTTCTGTCAGGAGGGAATCAGAGATGGAATTATTGTAACAGTGGATTGACCTGTTGCACATCTGTCCAGCTGTGTTTTTTAATTTGCTCTGTTTTTCTGCTCACACATCTCCCCCTCTAGTTAAGTGAAGAACTGAACTACAGGATGTAGAATCAACAATTCCCAGGAGCGGGGGGTGAGATTGTGCTGAGCAGCAATGAGCCTCCAGTAATGCTGCTTTCTAAATTCCAGATCAGCTCTCAGTCCGACAGGCCTTTCGTATTTTAAATATCACAACAGAGCTGAGCGGGGGTGAGCGCAGCCTCAGCTGCACCGAGTCTCAGGGGCTCTCAGGACCCCAATCAGAGCCGCCAGGCCTGGCAGGCGTGCAGCAAGGACCCAGGGGAGAGAGGGTGCACCATTAAAGTGATGGTGCAGCACCTCCCCCATCCTCGCCGCCACTTCCCGGTTTCTTCTCCCGTTTATCTCAACATTAAGAAGACGCTTTTGCTCTGGACTACACTGGTTATAAAGTAAGACCCAACATTGTCTCTGAAAGTGATGAATAGCAGCAACAACAGCAGAATCCAACCCCTGCAGTTACATGTGAACTTGCTGATGTTGCAGCAGATTGAATGACTGAGTGAATCCCTTCCCACACACATGGCAGGGGAACGGCCTCTCCCCAGAGTGAGTGTGTTGGTGTTTCAGCAGATCATTACTGCTTTTCAAGCTCTTCTCACAGTCAGGACATTGAAAAGGTCTCTGATCAGTGTGAACAAGTTGATGTTCAGTGAGGTTGGATGACTGAGTGAACCCCTTCCCACACACGGAGCAGGTGAATGATCTCTCCCCAGTGTGAACTCACTGGTGTTTCAGCAGGTTGACTCTGGCTGGGTTCAGTTCGACACTCATTGGTTCCTCTCTCTCTCCTCCCCTGAAGGTGCTGATTCTGACTGTATGTACGTGCTCTCTCCCCCTCCGACCCTCCCTGTCCAATGTAGTATCTCCCAGTTTTGGTGATGTGCTCTCCATGACCTGTCTCCATTTCTCCTTCTTATACAGACTTGCCCTGACTGTCACTATTTCATAGAATCATACAGCACAGAAGGAGGCCAATCGGTCTTTTGTGCCTGTGCTGAATCTGTGAAAAAAATGATGCAATTAGTCCAACCCCCTGCCTATTTCCCCATAGTCCTGGAGAAATTCACTTTTATATATTTGTCCAATTCCTTTATGAAAGTTACAATTGAATCTGTTTCCAGCACCCTGTCAGACAATTCATTCCAAATCCGAATCAGTTACTGGGTAAAAAGATCTCTCCTCACCTCCCCTTGACATTTTTGGCCAACAATCCCAGCTTCACCACCCTGTCCAGAGAACTGAAACCCCTCATCTCTGGTATCATTCTCGTAAATCTCCTCCGAACTGTCTCAAAAGCTTTGATGTCCTTTCTGAAACCTGGTGCCCAGAACTGGACACATTACTGCAGCTGAGATCGAGCCAGCGACGCCCACATCCCACGAACGGATAAAAAAACGCTCCCTGCCAAATCCCCAATTCTTATCCATTTACAGACGCTCCTTGCCCAGTCCCCAAATCTTATTCATTTAGACACGCTCCCTGCCCAATCCCCAATTCCTATCCATTTACAGACGCTCTCTGACCAGTTGACCTTGCTGGCGGGCAGCTTCGGGACGCCTCACAGGGAAAAGCTTCACCGCCACCCGCAGGGACACAAACGGGATTGTTCCATCCTATTGTGGCCTTGACGCCCTGCTCCAGCTGTGTGCACCCGCTACGGGCGCGGTCTCCCTGCACTTTGTGAATATTCCGCGACAGCTGCAGATGGAGGTCAGCCACTACCGCGCCTGCTCCTTATCAGAGTCAAGGCAAATTCTGGAGCGCAGAGCATTCTGGGTACCACAACTGTCATTAATGCCAATCTCTGACATGATAATCAGGTTTTATTTCCTACATTTCATTTCCTGGTATGTTAGTGCGTGTTTTCTTTTGTCCCTGTCAGTGCCTGGGAGGAGAGAGTCAGCTTCACTTTGTAGCCGTGAATTTCTGGTGTGAGAATGTGGGTTTTTACTCTGTATGTTTCAGTTTTTGGTTTGTGACTGTTTCTGCTATTGCTATGTGAGTTAACTTTGTGGAAAGAGATGCAGTGGTTTTTGTCGATGTTCATCCCAAGCAGCTCTGTAGCACAGGAGTCTGTGCTCTCCGGGCTATTCCCAGGGACGCACACCGAGACAAACATCAACTGCTGTTGGAGGACTATCAATTCGGTGAAAGACGCCCTTTGGTCTGCCCGAAACTTGCTGGTCTTCCAGCGAAAAGAGTTGTCCACCACCGAATGTTGCAGACTGGCACATTCCAAGGTCCAGGACTACGTGCTGAGGGACGCACTAAAGCTTGGGGCAGCCGCAGCAAAGGCTCAATGGAGAAAGACCACAGTGTAAGGTCCCCCCACCAAGCTGAACTGAGGGGCTGGATCCATGGGAAACCCCTCGAACTGTATCGGAGAAATATTGTGTGCTGTAAATGTAAAAATGTATATGGCATGACAATGAAATGGAAGGGTTGTGAGGCAACTCATGATTGTACAGAAGGTAACTGATCACCTTTGCACTGTTTGTATTCTTTGACTTGATGCTGTTTTAAACTGTTTGGGAATGTAATTTTTACAGATTTGTATGAATAAAGTATATTTTGGAAATTAAAAAAAATGTGAGTTTCACCACATATCTGTCAGCAACTTTATGTGAACATCAGCTTTTGTCCAGATCTATCAGTTTCTGATATAGAGTCATAGAGTTATACAGCACAGAAACAGGCCCTTCAGCCCATTGTGTCTGTGCTGGCCATCAAGCACCTAACTATTCTAATCCCATTTTCCAGTATTTGGCCCGTAGCCTTGTATGCTATAGCATTTCAAGTGCTCATCTAAATACTTCTTAAATGTTGTGAGTGTTCCGGCCTCTACCACCTCTTCAGGGAGTGCGTTCCAGATTCCAACCACCCTCTGGGTAAAATGTTTTTCCTCAAATCCCATCTCAACCTCCTGCCCCTTACCTTAAATCTATGCCACCTGTTTATTGACCCCTCCGCTAAGGTAAAATGTTTCTTCCTATCTAACCCATCAATGCCCCTCATAATTTTGTAAACCTCAATCTTATCTCCCCTCAGCCTTCTCTGCTCTAAGGAAAACAACCCTAGCCTTTTCAGTCTCTCTTCATAGCTGAAATGCTCCAGCCCAGGCAACATCCTGGTGACTCTCTTCTGCACCCTCTCCAGTGCAATCACATCCTTCCTATAGTGTGGTGCCCAGAACAGTACACAGTACTCCAGCTGTGGCCTAACTAGCATTTTATACAGCTCCGTCATAACCTCCCTGCTCTTATATTCTCTGCCTCGGACGATCTATATTGGCCTGTAATCTCAGGCTTTCCTCCTCACTATTTACGACACCACCAATTTTCATGTCATGTGTGAGAAAGGGTTTGATTCTATCCTTATCAGAATCCGTTACATGCATGTGTTTTTAATCTGCACCCCCTCTGTTTTATTCTCTGTACTTGTCAGACTCTTGTAGGTGAGTCTGTGTTTTGCTCTTTATCTCTCAGTCTTCGAAGTATGAGCCTGGGTTTGTACCTAATTTTCTTTGTACCTTACAGTATGGATATGGAAGAGAGGTTTTTACACATTAGCTGCCAAATCCTGATAAGCAATTTTTGGGTTTCACACAGTATCTGTCAGTTTCTTGTCTAGGACTGTTGGTTTTACTCTGTCCCTGGCATTTGCTGGTTTGTTAGTGTGGGGTTTACACTGTACCTGTCAGTTTCTCAGATGTGAGTGCTGGTTTCACTTTGTATAGAATCATAGATCACAGAATACTTACAGCACAAAAGGAGGTTTCAGCTCATCGTGCTTGTGCTGCCTCTCTGCACAAGCAACTCAGCTCATGCCGCATCCTCATGTATTCCATGAAAACCTGATTTTTTTTTCCCTTCAGATAATTATCATATATCCTTTTGAAAGCTATGGTTGAATCTTCCTCCGTCACACTCTCAGGCAGTACATATCAGATCTTAACCATTTGCTGCATAAAAAAGGTTTTTCCTCATGTTGCCTTTGGTTCTTTTCCCATTCACCTTAAATCGGTGTCCTCTGCTTACTCAGCCATGAGTAATATTTCCCATTGCTTTCTCAGCACTGATGAATTGTGAAGCGGGAGACCGCCAGAAGTCCCACTGAGCCGCACTGACTCCCAGCTGAAAAAGAAATGAGATAAAGTTCAATCTTTCACAGCGAGATGCTGCAGAGAGTTGAGTCCCGAATGAAAGAGAGCGTTTCTCATACTGTTGTTGAATTTCATTTCAAACACTCCTTGTACTCTCTGTTAATGAGGCCTAAAAAATGGAAAAACTAAATGGCGTTCAAACTCACAACCCTGAGATTAAAAGTCCCATGATCGACAGACTGAACTGAATATGTCACTTCTACCATACCTCTGTTTGGATGGAGGCAACTGTATGCTCCAATGCAAGGGCAGCTTTCAAATCCTCCCATGGGTCCACACGTCAGACTAAGTTCCATGTTGTAAACTCAAGCAAAGGAAATCTGCTCACTTCCAAAACTATCAGCAAATTGAAGCTGATTACGATCAACATCATCAGAGGTCAGAACTACCTGGTGAAAGAAGACACCCTGAAGAAGAATCCACAATTATTCAAAGGCATCGACAAAGTGAAAAACAAGAAAATCGATGAGTCAATCCAAGCTAAACAGAAACACTGAAGAATTCCATTCCAGACCAGAATACAATTAGAGGCATTTTTTGTATTCAAAGCTGGGCATTAGTATTTAATAGTTGATAGAAAATTTTGAATATATTTGAATTTCTTTATTCATTTGGCACTGCTGAACATGAAGTAGTCTTAAATCATTTAATTTTTTTTTTGTAAAATCTGACTTACCAGATTAAAATATTAGATCAAGGGAGAAATTTCATAGATTACTGGACCAGTAATCCAGAGGCATGGACTCAAGATCCAGTGACAGCCAGGACGTCAAGGCGGTAAACACTCCGCACTAGTCTGCAGTGAGCGATTCCATCGAAGGTAGAGCACAATCTCTTTAATATAAGAATGTATATTTTATACCAATTAATCACTCAAGACCTTCCTGGTCTCTGCATCTCAGCTGCTCTCTGGATAAACTTGCAGAAAGTATTTCAACCTGTAAAGCAGGAGTCTAGGGAATGTATAATGATATTTTCTAGCCTTCGGGCAATATTTTAATTAATACAGTGTGGGACAACCTGTCTGGGCACAACTCCATGACTTTCTCTTTCACTAGTGACCTAACAATCACTAACTTCTATGGTAACAATCTTCAGCTCATCACCTCCGGTACGTAGCTCTAATCTTAATGTACATTTAAACAACCTTTCAAGTCCAGTTACAGTTTTTGTTGCTTACCTGCACAAGCTTAAAAAGTGAAAAACGGAAGCAAGTTTAACTGAACATTCTGGTGGTCAGTTCGGGCACGGGAAAAAAATGAAAGGACTCGGACCAGGTCGGATGTGGTGCTGTCAGGCTTGAGTCGGGTTTCATTTGCTGACCCGAGCAGGCCTTTAGTTACTGTTGCAACCTTATATTCCCACTTGACAATCTGTATATTTTGTTCATTTCAATTTTGTCGACAAGCTCTTTGAATCCAGTTCCCCGGTCCTCAAGCAGGCTCAGTTTGGAAATCGATTCCGCTTTCTGGAAGGCTGAAAGCAATCGATGACCTTAAACTAAAAATGGCAACAGAGAAGGGCTCGTCTGGGATTTGAACCCAGGACCTCTCACATATTAGTCACTTATATACCCAAAGCGAGAATCATACCCCTAAAGCAACAAGCCACCATTGGCATGGTTTTTATTCGCTCCTGTGGAATTTCACTGGCACCCACAGCCGATCGTGCATTTTTTTCAGATCAAAGCAATATCCTACAAAGCTGAAATAAAAACAGAAAGTGCTGGAAATACTCAGCACCTCTGACAGCATCTGTGCAGAGAGAAACAGAGTTAACATTTCAGGGTTTTCACCTTTTGTTTGAGCCATCTTTTCAGACTGCTTCTGTCCACCCAATCTCACTTTTTACTCCATCCACATTCTAAGGGTGGTGCAGTGGTGTGCACTGTAGCTTCACAACTTCAATGACCACGATTCAGTTCTGTATACTGCCTGTGTGGAGTTTGCAAGTTGTTTATGTGGGCTTCCACAAGGTACTCTGGTTTCCTCCCACAACGAAAGACTTGTGGGTTGATAGATAAACTGACTGTTGTAAATTGGCCCCAGGGTAGGTGATAGGAGAAATGTGGGGATGTGGTAGGGAATTCTGGGTTAACATAGGATTAGTATAAATGGGTGGTTGATGGTCAGTGCAGACTCAGTGGGCCAAAGGGCCTATATCAGTGCTGTCAATCTCTATAACCATTCTCTAAGCAAATGCATTTTTCATGAATTCCTCATTTCTTTTATTAACGACAATTTTATATTTCCGGCCCTTGCTTCATACGATACCACAAGTGGAATCATGTTTCCATCAACCCGATCAAACCCCTTCACTATTTCCTCATATTGCAATGTGTCTTTAACCCTGACAGACTGTGGAGTTTCTGCTGCTTGATTGCAGTTCTTGCTTCCCGCCAGTAGATGTCACCTCACTCCAATATAGTGAAGTTTACAAATCTGAGAGAGACACAACAGGAAATAATTGTTCACATTATAGTGAATGTGTGGGATTTAGAAATACTAGGAGTGGAGATGAGTTATTATTGAATTTGTCAAACCAAACATATGTTATAATGTTGTGTTAAATCTGTCACTCTGTTGTCTTGATTCTGAGAGTGACATGGACTCATCGAGTCATTGGGTCATTTGTGGTATGGAAGGAGGCCATTTGCCCCATCGAGTACAGGCCAGCTCTCCATGGAGCGATCTAGTCAGTCCCACTCGTCTGCTCGATCCCCCTAGCCCTGTAAATTTATTTCCTTCAAATTCCCATCGAAATTCCTTTTGTAACCAACGATTGTCTCCACTTCCTCCACCCTCGGGGGCAGCGAGTTACAGATCATTACCAATCACTGTGTAAAAAAGTTCTTCTGCACATTCCCCCTGCATCTCTTGTCCAAAACCTTCAATCTGAATCCCCTAGTCCTTGTACCAATATTAATGGGAACAATTTTTCTTTGCCAACTTATCTAAAACTGTCATAGCCTTCGACACCTCTATCCATTCTCCCCTCAATCTCCTTTGATACAGGCAGAAAAAAACCCTGTTTTTCTAACCTAACCTTGAAACTAAAACCCTCCATCCCTGGAACTATTCTGGTAAATATCCTCTGCATCCTCTCAAGAATCCGCACATCCTTTCTAAAGATTGGTGAGCAGATCTGAATGCAACACTCCAATTGGGGCCTAACCAGAGTTCAGCATAACAACCCTGCTTATGTACTCAATGTCTCTATTTATAAAGCCCAAGATCCCACATGCTTTGCTAACCACTCTCGCAATATGTCTTGCCAACTTCAAAGAATGATGGACATGTACTCCAGGTCCCTCTATTCCAGCACACTCTTCAGAACTGTAGCATTGAGTATATATTGCCTCTCCCTATTCCTTCTGCTAAAATGCATCACCTCACACTTGTCACTATTAAATTCCATCTGCCACCTGTCTGCCCATCCTACTAGCCGATAACTATCCTGTTTCAGGCAGTTCATATCATCTTCACTGTTTGCCACTCCTCCACGTTTGGTGTCATCGGCATATTTTGAGATTCTACTCGATATTCCAAGATCCAAGTCATTAATCTGTAGCAAAAAAAAGCAATGGTTCTAGCACTGACCCTTGGGGAACACCACTGTCGACTATCGTCCGGTCTGACCAAGAACCATTTCATATGACTCGCTGTTTTCTGTCCTTAAACCAATTTACTATCCAAATGGACACTGACCCTCCTAATCCATGAACCTCAATTTTGTTAACCACCCTTTTATGTGGTACTTTATAAAATGCTTTTGTAAAATCCATATAAACAACATCCACTGCATTCCCTTCATCAACTTTCTCAGATAGTTTATCAAAAAATGCAGTTAGATTCATCAAGCATGAACTTCCATTTATAAATCCATGCCCACTCTCCTTCATTAACTCAAACCTCTCCAAATGACTTGATTTTTTCCCTGACCTTTTGGTCTTGTGCTTATAGCAAGCTCACCACAGAGCATGTATTTGGCAATGTGACTGTCATTCATTTGGCCCAGTCAACAGAGCCGCCTCTGACTCAAGAGGGCAAACATGCTGTGGATCCCTGCACGCTGGTGTACTTCCTCATTCGGCACTCTGTCCTGCCAGGACATGTCCAATATCCATCTGAGGCAGTGGAGGTGGAAGCTGTTCAGCTGCTTTTCTTGGCTTGTATAAGTTGTTGATGATTCTCTACTATAAAGGAGGGTGCTGAGAACACAAGCCTGGGACACGTGGAGCTTTGTACTTACGGTCAGTTTGCTGTCGGTTCACACCCGTCTTCTCAACTTTGACATGACAGCTGCAGCATTGACAATCCTGGTGCTGATTTCAGCATCAAGGGACAGATTGCTGGTGATTGTTGATCCAAGGGATGTGAAGCTGTTGACAACCTCCAAAGTGATGTTGTCAATGTTGATGGAAAGTGGGGTCTCTACGTCCAAGTCTCTACGTCCAAGTGGAGTCTTGCCAAAAGATGAACAGCTTGTCGTCAGCTCTGATATACAGGTGAACACCCCCATCTGAGTCACTGAAAGTGTACAATAGCAGCATGGAGAAGAATATACCAATTATAAATGATGTGATAACTAGACAGTTAGAAAATAATGATATGATTGGGCAGAGTCAACATAGATTTATGAAAAGGAAAACAGGTTTGAAAAAACCCGTTGAGTTTTTTGAGGATGTTACCTGTAGAACAGATAAAGGAGAACCAGTGGATGCTTTGGTAATGTCCCACACAGGAGGTGAGTAAACAGAATTAGAGCACATAGGATTGGAGATAATATACTGGTTTGGATTGAGAATTGGTTAACAGACCGAAAACAGAGAGCAGGAATAACGGGTCCTCCTCAGGATGGCAGGCTGTTACTATTGGGGTACTGCAAGGATCAGTGTTGGAGCCACAGCTGTTAACAACCTATATAAATGATTTGGATGTAGGGATTAAATGTAATATTTCCAAGTTTGCAGATGACACAAAGCTAGGTGAAGTGTGAGCTGTGAGAAGGATGCAGAGAGGCTTCCAGGGAACCTGGAGAGGCTAAGTGAATGGGAATGAACATGGCAGATGGAATATAATGTGAGTAAGTGTGAAGTTCTCCACTTTGGTGGAATAAACAGAAAGACAGAGTATTTCTTAAATGGTGAGAGGTTGGGAAGTGTTGATGTCCAAAGAGACCTGGGTGTCCTTGTTCATGAGACACTAAAAGCTCTTGTGCAGGTGCAGCAATCAATTAGGAAGGCAAATGGTATGTTGGCCTTCACACGAGGGGTCATGAGTACAGGAGTAAAGATGTCTTGTTGCAATTGTATAGAGCCTTGGTGAAACCGCGCTGGAGTATTGTGTATAGTTTGGTCTCCTCATCTAAGGAAGGATATAATTGCCATAGAGGGAGTGAAACAGAGTGTCACCAGACTAATCCCTGGGATGGTGGGATTGTCTTATGAGGAAACTGGGCTTGTGTTCCTTAAAGTTTCGAAGAATGAGAGGTGATCTCATTGAAACTGATAAAATTCTTATAGGGCGTGACAGTGTGGATGTAGACAGGATGTTTGCCCTGGTTGGTGAGTCTAAAATCAGGGGACCAAGTCTCAGAATAAGGAGTAGGCCATTTAAAACTGAGATCGAGTTGAATTTCTACACTCAGACGGTGGTGAATCATTGGAATTCTCTACCCCAGAGAGCTGTGGCAGTTCAATCATTGAGCATGTTGAAGAGAGAAATTGTTAGAAATCTTGATACTTATGACATCAAGGGATATGGGGAGAGCACGGGAAAGGGGCGTTGAGGTAGATGATCAGTCATGATCGAATTGAATGGCAGAAAAGGCTCGACGGGCTGAATGGCCAACTCCTATGTTCCTCTGTTCCTAAGAGAGTTGGCGCCAGCACGCAGCCTTGCCTTACCCCACTGCTGATCTTGAAAGTGTCTGATGTTGCTCCATTGTAACTGATGGAACTGTGCATGTTCTCGTGGAAAGAAGAGATGATGCCCAAGAGTTCAGGAGGGCAGCCGAGTTTCCATCGCAGTTTGAAGAGTCCGTCTCTGCTGACAAGATCAAAGGCCTTGGTGATGTTTACCAGACCATGTGCGGCTCTGTGGCGCAATGGATAGCGTGTTGGACTTCTAAATAATGATAAAGAAGGCATTCAAAGGTTGTGGGTTCAAATCCCACCAGAGTCAGATTTTGGACCAGAGACAGAAGAGCACGACGGAACAGAGAGTTAACAAGTGTGTCAAAAGCACCGACTCAGAGACAGAGTGAGAGAGAGAGAGGAGCAGAGCTGGGGTAAAAAAATCAAAAAGTGACATGACAATGGAGAGTGAGAGCAGGGAAACAGAGAGCCGCTGGGGTGAGTTGACAGGATTTGGTTCTTGCTTCGGTGCAGTGGAAGGAGCTGTTTGGTGAGGATCTGTTGCGATGTGACATCACAGGCAAGCAGGCAGTTGATTGGTTTGGAAAAAGCTGCATGTTTGATGAGTATCTGGTAAGTGATTAAGGTCCATTTTAGTCCTAATGTTTAAAATAGTAAACAAACTAGTGGTAAGCTTAATAAAATATACAACAAAATAAACAATTGAATAAAATAATTAAGTAGTGAATTGAAACACGTTAAGGATGACAGGACAGGTGATGTGTCACAGCTGCAGCATGTGGGAGCGCCTGGATGCCAGTGTGATCCAGGGCAAACACGTCTGCAGTAAGTGTTTAGTTTCTGCGGCAAAACACCTTTGACCACCGGTCCATCAGGCAGTGGTCTGCACGGAATGTCCTCAAGGGCCTACGGGAAAAGGAGATGGTGGATCCTGTCGGATGGTTCCCCGAGCAGACCGTCAAAGTCATTTGGCGGAATGCCTCATCACCAGAACTTTCAAACAAGCACCAAGACGTAGCTTGGCTGGTCGTGAGACGGGCCCTTCCCGTCAGATCCTTCCTGCACACCCGAAGTCTCGCCCCCTCCGCACAGTGCCCCCGCATTGGCTGTGGTGGGGAAGAGACGGTCGCCCACCTCCTCCTGGAATGTGTCTTTGCAAAGCAGGTGTGGAAAGAGATGCAGTGGTTTTTGTCGAGGTTCATCCCAAGCAGCTCTGTAACACAGGAGTCTGTGCTCTACGGGCTGTTCCCAGGGACGCACACCGAGACAAACATCAACTGCTGCTGGAGGACTATCAATTCGGTGAAAGACGCCCTTTGGTCTGCCCGAAACTTGCTGGTCTTCCAGCGCAAAGTGTTGTCCACCACCGAATGTTGCAGACTGGCACATTCCAAGGTCCAGGACTACGTGCTGAGGGACGCACTAAAGCTTGGAGCAGCCGCAGCAAAGGCTCAATGGGGAAAGACCACAGTGTAAGGTCCCCCCACCAAGCTGAACTGAGGGGCTGGATCCATGGGAAATCCCTCGAACTGCATCGTTGATATTTTCTTTTGCTGTAAATGTAAAACTGTAATTGGCATGACAATAGTGAAATGGAAGGGTTGTGAAGAAACTCATGATAGGAGAGAAGGAAACTGATCTCCCTTGCAATGTTTGTATTCTTTGGTGCTGTTTGAAACTGTTTGGCAATGTAATTTTTGCAGATTTTTATGAATAAAGTATATTTTGAAAATTAAAAAAAAGTGTTTGCGGCTCAAAGAGTGAGAAAAAAGGAATGTCGTGGTAGTAGGGGACAGTATAGTAAGGTGGATTAACACTGTTCTCTGCAGCAAAGAGCAAGAGTCCAGACGGCTGTGTTGCCTGCCGGTGCCAGGATTCAGGACGTCTGCTCAGTGCTGGAGCGAAACATACAATGGGAGGGGGAGGATCTAGTTGTCGTGGTCCATGTCGGTACCAACGACATAGGCAGGACAAGGATAGAGGTTCTGCATAGTCAGTATGAGGAACTAGGCACCAAATTAAGAAGCAGTACCTCAAAGGTAATCATCTCTGGATTATTACCTGAGCCATGTGCAAATTGGCATAGGATAAATAAGATTAGAGAAAGTAATGTGCGGCTGAAAGACTGGTGTGGAAGTAGTGGGTTCTGGTTCGTGGGGCATTGGCACCAGTACTGGGGAAAGAGGTGGCTGTACCGTTGGGATGGTCTACACCTGAACCGTGCTGGTGCCGGTGTTCTCGCGAGCCACATAACGAGGGACGTAGAGACGGTTTTAAACTGAATAGTGGGGGCAAGGGATCAAATTTGGGAAGATATGGTGAATCAAGGAGGAGAGGCAAGGCAAGAGAGAAAGGTATAAATATGGGAAATGATAAACAGACTGTGACAGGAAGGGACAGAATGTACAAATCTAAGAGTAAATCAACAGATAAGGCTAGAGGTTACAAAAATAATAAAAGGACAAAACTAAGTGCTCTGTATCTGAATGCATGGAGCTTTCGAAACAAAACAGATGAACAGAGAGCACAAATAGAATAAATAAGTACGATCTGATAGTCATTACAGAGACATGGCTGCAGGGCGACAGAGATTGGGATGAGAATATTGGAGGTGACATGGCATTTAGGAAGGACAGGAAGCTTGGAAAAGGTGGTGGGGTAACTCTGTTAATTAATGATGGTATTAGCGCAATAGAGAGGGATGACCTAAGTTCAGGAGATCACGATGTAGAAGCAGTTTGAGTTCAGATGAGAAATAATACAGGCAAGAAGTCACTTGTGCGAGTGGTGTACAGGCCACCTAACATTAACCACACTGTAGGATGGGGTATAAAAAAAGAAATAATGGCAGCTTGTCAGAAAGGTACAGCAATAATTATGGGGGATTTTGATCTCCATATAGACTGGAAATTCTGATGGGCAGAGGTAGCCCAGATGAGGAGTACATAGAATGTTTTTGGGATAATTTCTTGGAAAAATAAGTTCTGGAGCCAACCTGAGAGCAGGCTATACTAGACCTGGCATTGTGCAACGAGATAGGATTAATTAATGACCTCATAGTTAAGGTGCCCCGAGGTAGTAGCGATCATAATATGATTGAATTTTACATTCAGTTTGAGGGAGAGAAGAGTGGGTCCCAAACGAGTATTTTAAACTTAAATAAGGGCAATTATAAGGGCATGAAAGCAGAGCTAGCTAAAGTGAACTGGCAAAATTAGGTTAAGGGATAAGTCAATAGAGATGCAGTGGCAGACATGTAAGGAAAATTTCAGAATACACAGAATAGATACATTTCAACGAGAAAGAAAAATTCCAAAGGTGGGACTCACCATCCATGGTTCACGAAAACAGTTAAAGATACTATCAAACTTAAAGAAAAAGCCTATAATTGTGCAAAGATGGGAGGCAGGTCAGAAGATTGGACAGAATGTAAAAAACAGCAAAGAATGACTAAAAGATTGATAAGGAAGGTAAAATTAGAGTATGAGAGAAAGCTAGCGAGAAATATAAAGACAACTAGTAAGAGTTTCGATAGATATTTTAAAAAGAAAAGAGTTAACAAAGTGAGTGTTGGTCCTATGGAAAGTGTGTCTGGGGAATTAATAATGGATAATTAAGAGATGGCAGATGAATTGAACAGATACTTTGGATTGGTCTTCACTATTGAGGATACAAATAACATCCCAGTATTAGCTGTAAGTCAGGAAATGGAAGGGAGGGAGGAACTCAAGAAAATTACAATCACCAGTGAAGTTGTACTAAACAAATTGTTGGAGCTGCGGGCTGACAAGTCGCCAGGTCCTGAATTGGCTAGTGAGATAGTTGATGCGCTGGTTTTAATTTTCCAAAATTCCCTCGCTTCGGGAAGGTTCTGTTAGATTGGAAAGTAGCGAATGTAATTCATTTATTCAAAAAGGGAGGGAGACAGAAAGCAGGAAACGACAGGCCAGTTAGCTTAACATCTGTCTCAGGGAAAATGTTAGGAGCGATTGCTGAAGATGTTATAGCAGGGCATTTAGAAAAAATAAAGGTAATCAGGCAGAGTCAACATGGTTTTGTGAAAGGGAAATCATGTTTAACCAATTTATTGGACTTCTTTGAGGGAGTTACATGTGCTGTGGATAAAGGGGAACCGGTGGATGTATTGTACTTCGATTTCCAGAAGGATAAGGTGACATATCAAAGGTTATTGCAGAAAATAAAAGCTCATGGTGTCAGGGGTAACATATTGGCATGGATAGAGGATTGGCTCGCTGACAGGAAACAGAGAGTCAGCATAAATGGGTCATTTTCTGGTTGGCAAGAAGTAACGAGTGGTCCACAGGGATCTGTGCTGGGGCCTCAACCTTCTACAATTCTCGAAATGACTTTGATGAAGGGACCAAAAGTATGGTTGCTAAATTTGCTGATGACAAAGATAGGTAGGAAAGAAGGTTGTGAAGAGGACATAAGGGGGCTACAAAGGGATATAGATAGGTTATGTGACTGGGCAAAGACCTGGCAAATGGAGTATAATGTGGGAAAGTGGGAAATTGTCCACTTTGGCAGGAAGAATAAAAAAGCATATTATCTAAATGGTGAGAGATTGCAGAGATCTGAGATGCAGGGGATCTGGGTGTCCTAGTGCACGAATCGCAAAAGGTTAGTCTGCAGGTACAGCACGTAATTAGGAAAGCTAATAGAATGTTATCATTTATCGCCAGGGGAATTGAATACAATAGTAGGGAGGTTATGCTTCAGCTATACAGGGCATTGGTGAGACCTCTTCTGCAACACTGAGTACAGTACTGGTCTCCTTATTTATGGAAGGATGTAAATGCATTGGAGGTAGTACAGAGAAGGTTTACTAGACTAATACATGGAATGGGTGGGCTGTCTTACGAGGAAAGATTGGACAGGCTAGGTTCGTATCCACTAGAGTTTAGAAGAGAAAGAGGCGACATGATTGAAACATACAAGATCCTGAGGGGTTTTGACAGGGTGGATGTGGAAAGGATGTTTCCCCTTGTGGGAGAATCTAGAGCTAGGGGTCACTGTTTAAAAATAAGGGGTCACCCATTTAAGACAGAGATGAGGAGCAATTTTCCCCCTCAGAGGGTCGTGAGTCTTTGGAATTTTCTTCCTCAAAAGGCGGTGGAAGCAGAGTCTTTGAATATTTTTAAGGGAGAGATGGATAGATTCTTTATCTGCAAGGGGGTGAAAGGTTATCGGAGGTAGATGGAAATGTGGAGTAATCAGTTCAGCCATGAGCTTATTGAATGGTGAAGCAGGCTCGAAGGGACGAGTGGCCCACTCCTGCTTCTAATTCGTATGTTCATATGTAAAGACAATGTAGAGTGGTCTGTACTGTTCACAGTACTTCTCCTGTAACTGCCGAAGTGAGACAATCATGTCGACTGTCGATCTACCAGCTCTGAAGCTGCACTGAGACTCAGGATAGATGTGTGATGCCAGGGTCTGCAATCTGGTCAGAGCAATGCGAGCAAAGACCTTCCCCACAATACTTAGCAAGGAGATGCCTCGCTAATTGCTGCAGTCACTGCGATTCCCCCTTATTGTTGTACAAGATGACAATGTTTGCATCACGCATGTTTTGAGGTGCAGATCTTTCCTTCCAACAGAGACACAGAAGTTCATGGAGATGCTGCAGTAGAACCGCTTTTCCACTCTTGATGATTCCAGGTGGAATACCATCATTTCCCGGGGCTTTACCACTGGCAAGATGGTCAATGGCTTTGTTGAGCTCCACTATGGTGGGGTCACTGTCCAGCTCCTCCATGACAGGGAAGTCTGGAATGGCACTGAGAGCCACTTCAATGACAATATTCTCCGTCATGTAGAGTTTAAGGTAATGCTCCCCTCACCTTTCCATCTGCTTGTTAACAGATGATTCCACTTTGACACCGCACTGAGACCTTGAGCATTGTTGTCTGAAAGAGCCTGATCGAGTATGTTGATGAACTCCTGGGTCCGTTCTGGATCAGTGGTTCGTCAAGAGTTGATCTGAGGACGACGTTCTTCTTGGATGGATGAAGCCTCCTTGGCTGAAGCCTGACCTTGCTACACACCAGGGAGTGCTCAGTGTCACAGTCAGCGCTGTGATAGCTATGAGTGATGAGGACACTGCTGAGGGTGTTTGCACTGGTGATGATAAGGTCTAGCTGGTGCCAGTGGCGTGATCTCAGATGTCTCCAGGACACCCTGTGGCACGGCTTGACCTGGAAGTAGCTGTTCATCACACAGAATCCATGGTGACAGCATAGCTCCAGCAACCTCTGTCCATTTTCATTCATCTTGCCAATCCCCTGGTGCTCTATGCACATTGGCAAAGCTGTGTAGTCAGTACCCAAGCTTGTGTTGAAGTCTCCTAGAAGGTACAGTCCCTCAGTGCTGGGAATTCTACTGATGGCAGTATCAAGTGTCACATAGAATTGATCCTTGACATCTGGGGTGGAGGTGAGTGTCGGGACATAGATGCACATGAGATTAACTGGGCCCACGCTTGTTGACAAGTGAAGAGTAAGAAGTCTCTCTGAGCCTACTGTGGCTGGTTCACTCATCTCAAGTGGCGTGTTTTTTACTGTGAAAACCACTCCATGCTCACGACTTGCCTCTTGGGCTTTTCCCTGCCAGAAGAAAGTGTTGTGTTTCTCTTTGAGGGATCCACTTTGAACGAGTCTAGTTTCTTGCAGCACAGCAATGTCCACATTGAGCCTTGTGAGTTCTTTGTCCATCAAAGCTGTCTTGTGTGTGTCATCAACCTGCAGAAGGGTGTCGGTAAGGCCAGGACACATGGTCCTTACATTCCAGCTTGCGATGCGAAGGACTGGTGTCTTCTTTGTTGAGCTTGTTTTTCTTGGTGCATTGATTATCGATCCGCCTGTTGAGAGATGACTCTCTAAGCTCCAAGCACCCATTGAAGCAATCAGGTTGTGGCAGGACAGCACTAAACTGATTGGGGGCTGCCCAGCTTGGAGTGGGTGGTAGCTATCCAATGAGATGCGATGATCTCTTCAACGGTCAGAAGTAACCCCTGGTGCTCATACTCTGCAGCAATTGAGTGAGAGCTTATAATCGGTAACCGTTTCTTCCCGTGTTGTGCTAATGTTTAGGCACAAATAGTGTCCTCTACACGGCACGTTCGTACTGAACACAAAATGGCTCCTTTGGTCATGTGTTAATTATAAAATGGCTTTCTTGACCTTGTTCGTTATTACAATGGATACATTATAAAAATGGTCAAATTAAACTAAGACCGAACTACCCAAGCTTACCTGCATCCTCCAGTCCTCTGGCAACATTCCCATATTTAAGGAGGATTGAAAGATTGTGGTTCGAGTCTCTGATATTTCCACCCTTACTTCCCTCAGCAACCCAGGATGCAACCCATTCAAACTGGGTGACTTTTCTACTGTGAGAGCTGCCAACCTTGTAATTGTCTCCTCTTTATCTATTTTCATCCTGTCCAATTTCTTCACTTCCTCCTCCTTTACTGTGACATTTGCAGCTTCCGCTTATTTTGTGATACTTAATTAGTGCCTCAGCCACACCCTCTGTCTCCACAGGATCTCCTAATTGATCCCCCCTTTCACTGACTGTCCATATGTTGGTAAAAGACTTCAGTGTTCCCAGTTATGTGACCTGCTAATCTTTTCTCATACATTCTCTTGCTGATCTCATTTCCTTTTTCAGCTCTCCTCTGTACTTTCTGCATTTGCTTGTTTCTCTTCTGCATATGAATCCTCACATGATTTCGATATGAATGATTTTTGAACTATTTTGTTGAAGGATTGAGTTTTGTAAATTTCTCCCTAGCTCCCCTCATGGTCAGGCAGAAAGTTTAACTGCTGTGTTTTCAAACAGCAACAGCTTTATTTGAAAAGCCATTGGGACAGGATTCCGGGTTTTAATCCAGTCACAAATCTGGTTCTGATGTCTTGTGGCTCCAGCTGTCACATGACCTGTCAGAGGATAACCTCATAATTGAGCCAGTCATGGAGCTGTGGGTTGATGTTTAAATTGTTTCAAAATAATTTTCCAGAAGGACAATCAAAATGAATCGATATATAAAAGGTAGATTTTGTGAATTTGTGCTCCCAGTGGAAATCCCTGCAGAGTCTGCTGGTTTTCATATCCCCAATTCCCCACAGGAAGCTCTGTGTCGGAATCTGTATTCATTATATCAATATTATACAGAATCATTTCATGGGAGACCCCAGTGTGAATTGTAAACAGGTGGTTCAGTTTTAACTTTCAAATTAACACAGAAGCAAAATACTGCAGATGCTGGAAATCTGAAATAAAAACAGAAAATGCTGGAAATACTCAGCAGGTCTGGCAGCATCTGTGGAGAGAGAAACAGAGTTAACGTTTGTGGTCTGTGACCTTTCATCAGAACTGGGCTGAAATTGTCTGAGGGCCAAGTGGCCTCTTTCTGTGCCTTAAACTTTCTATGAGTCTAAGATTCTATGAGATTCTGGAATCAATTTCAGGGTCGATGACATAGCACTCTGTAAGGATAGGAAGATGGAGATTATTAAGTACAGTGCAAGAATATAGATGCTTTTACATTATTTTAATCAAAATTGATTTAAACTTTGTGTTCACGAATCCTATCTTTTGATCACAATGACACTGATGACAATGGAAAAAGCAAGACTTGCATTTCACGACCACAGGACATTGCAAAGCCTTTTACAGCCAATGAAGGACTTTCCAAGTGTAGTCACTGTAGTCATGTAGGAAACATGGTGGCCAATGTGCGCACAGCACGCTCCCAGAAGCAACAACGTGATAAAAACGAGATAATCTGTTTTGAAGTGATGTTGATTCAGGGTTAAACAATGACCAGCATCCCAGAAATAATTCCCCTTCTATTCTCTGAAATAGTGCCATGGTACCATTAACATCCACCTGAGAGGGCAGAGGGATCCTCAGTTTTCTGTCTCACCTGAAAAACAGCATTTCTGATAGTGCAGCACTGCCTTAGTACTGAACTGGAGTGTCAGCCATTTTTAAAGGGCTGTTAGTCCTACTGGAAAATATTTAAAGGAAGATTAAATGAAATGAAATAAATACATTGCTTTTGCCACTCTCCCATCCCCCCAATAACAGTTAAATTAATTATTTGCCCTTCCCTCCCAAAACCTACCTTTACCATCTGACCTTCCGCCCAAAACTGCACAAACTGTAAACTATAACCCTTCCCACCATCCCCTACACCCATGACATTAATTTGACTCCGTCCCCCCACCCCCACACTGAGAAACTTACCTTCTCCCCCCTCCCCACCAGTGTTGCACCTCATTTGCCCGGGTGGGGCTCCGAAGGCACGGCAGTGCCGGCCACTGGGCTGAAGATCGCAGCGGAACATCAGGAAGTGATGGGATAATAATTAATGCAGTTTTGTGGTCCCGTTGCCGAGCGGTGGAGGTCCCCCACAAGGCCTCGCCGTCGCCGGCAATATCGAGCCAGGCCCTGCCGGCGTTGAGGTCCGTGGCGGGTCTCATCCGGGGCCATCTTCAGGCGGCCCCCACCCCACCCCCACCACAGATCTCGACGTCGAGGGCTCTATAGAATCCAGCCCATTGTTTCTGTCAATCTCAGCTCCACAAGGATTTGCCTGTTAATTGTAGAAAAATTAAAGCTCCATAACCTTTTGATAAAAGGGTTCAAATCCATTTCCAAACAAATGATAGTTCTCATTGTATCTAGAACATGTTTTCTTGCATACAAACATACCAATTAGGAGCAGGAGTAGACCACTCGGTCCCTCGAGCCTGCTCCACCATTCAATAAGATCATGACTGATCTGATTTTAACCTCAACTCCACATTCCCACCTGCCCCCAATAACCTTTCACCCCCTTGTTTATCAAGAATCTATCTACCTCTGTCTTAAAATATTTCAGAATTTCTGTCGTCCAGCAACTCTCACTTTATTTTCTGTACTTCATTAATGTTTTTGCTCTCTGGGGATTTCCCTTTAATTATATTCAGTGCTGGTATTTTACTGCCACACACTTACTGAAAGTGTCCTATCTTTCTGCAGGAAAATCACTCAGCTTCTTTGGCGAGGCAGTTTTCCCACTTGTGTCTCTCTCGGCCACACCTACTGCAATTGGTTGCAGCTACCACTAGATGCTCTTCCCGTCTTTCTTGTCTTTTACCACTAATTTTTCCTTTTGTTTTCTTAACAAATTCAATTGAATCTGCTACTCTCGAGATCAGACTCTCCCTGTCCCCTCGAACAACGGATTGGTTAAACTTTCTAACCTCTGTTTGTCTGCTCAATTGATACTCTTTCGTTAATGTGAGATCAGCCCTGGACTGTAGATGATCTGAAAGGGTGTTGTCTAATACCCCGAACACAATCCTGTGTCCATTCAGCTCTTCTCTTAAGGTGCGGTATTCACAATCCTCCGTGAGATTGTACAAGTCATTGATAAATGAATGAATACTCTCCCCTTTCTGTTTTGTACGCTTATTAAATTCAAAGTGCTTCCTGACAATGCAGCAGCCAGCCGACGTCATCAGAGCGCTCCAAGCTCGCACATGCACAAACAGTCTCCTGCGCTCTGAGATACTGCGCATGCTCAGCCTACGTCTTCCAGGACGAAGTGGCGCATGCGCGGGAAATCTCTCCCCCCTCTCAGCCACTCACTCCAGGCCGCTCACAGCCCGCTCCTCGCTACCCCGCTCCCCCGCCCTCCGGCCGCTTGCTACCCACGCACTGCCCTCTCTCCGTCCACTCACGCCCCGCTTCCCCCCCCCCCCGTCCCTCCAGACACTAGCTCGAAGCCATGCTGCTTCCCTCCTCTCGGCCTCTCGCTCCAACATTCGATCATTCTTCACCGCACCACCCGATAAAGCAAGACGAGCCTCGAGGGGAGATGGGGCAATGTTGGAGCGAGTGGCCGAGAGGAGGGAAGCGGCAGAGCCCATGGCCTGGAGTGTGAGCGGCCATAAAGCAGGATGGGGGTGGTGGTGGCTGAAGCGGGGAGAGAGCAGTCAGAGAGTGGGATGGGGGGAAGCGGGGAATGATCGTCCGGAGAATGGGATGGCACTGTTTAGAGGGGATTTCAGGAAAAAATGTTTCACCTCGAGGGTGGTTGGAATCTGGAACACATTGCCTGAAGGAGTGGTGGAGGCAGGAACCCTCACAACATTTAAGAAGTATCTGGATGAGCACTCAAAACGCCACAGAATACAAGGCTACGGCCACGTGCTGGAAAATGGAATTAGAATAGATAGGTACTTGATGGCCGGCACGGACATGATGGCCGAAGGGCCTGTTTCTGTGCTGTATAACTCTGTGACTCTATGAAACCTCATTGAATTACAGAAGGTGTGCAGCACTGTCAGAGGTGCTTTCCTTCTAATGAGACTTCAAATAGCGCAACGTTCTCCGAGTATCAACCAAAACATGTCCATTGTGTAGATATGTGCCATATTTGCTTATGAAACGACAGTCACTGCTCCTAAAGTAATTCACTTTAGGTGAATTAAGATGACTTGGTACTATATAACTGGCGAATGCGCAAGAGGTAGCGGGGGACTGTTGGGGTGGGACGGAGGCGGTGATGGCAACCTTTGAGGGGATTTTTGGGTCGAAGTTGTTTTCTGTGATAAATTGAGTAGCTCCATCTTTAATCCTGGCAGCTGCCTGAATGTCACAGACAGTGAGGTTTCAGTGGAAGAGGCTGCATTTGCGCATGTGCTAGTACAGCGTCACCTGGTGGTTGCGTTGTCAGCAAATGCAGCGTTTTAACTTTGGCTCCACGATGACATTTTTTTCCTCAATTAAAATAGGTCTTGAGTGCCTTAATAACTTCTTCACATGCAGCCTTCTGTTCTTCATGAGGATGTTGCCTGCACACTCCCTCCATTGCAGACAATAGCGTACTGACCTGCTCCATGTCTGGCTTCTGCACGAGACCCGATGCAGTACGATACCTTGCAAACCTCTGGAACCATCTCGGCCACTCCTCGGCTTGGTTCAGTCCAGTGACCTTTTCAAAGGTGCAGGCAAAGATTTCTCCATCTTCGCTTTGGTTTACTGTGGCCCCCATATAATATTCTGATATCTGTCAAGGCTTAGTACAGAATTTATAAGAATCTGACGGTTAAAATAACCTGAGTTGACTCTGCACATCTTGCATTGAAGGTTTCATCGACAACTCTCCATGAGGTGCCGCACAGATTATATTACATCACTTCCTGTGATGATGCACATAGTCTATTTATATAATCTGCCCAGTAACAACCCAATGTCCACTCTTATATTATTGTACAGATGTGAGAAAATCTGAGGATGGGAATGGAACGTCTGAATGCAGATTTCATGATGCTGATGATGTAAGTGAGGCTGATCTGTTTCCCATTCCACAATCCCTCTTTATTTCTGTGCATGTTTCTCGATGCTGTTTCAACCAAATTGAAAAAGAATCACAAATCCTCCTCTGGAGCCTCAGATGTCCATTAAGAAAAGGCATGGTGCCCAAGTGGTAAGGCGTCAGTCTTGTAAACTGAAGATTACGGCTTCAATCCCCGTACGTGCCTTCAGATTAGTTTCTCACTTTAAATGTGATGTTTCCAGAAAAGATGTCTGTTGCATTTGTGTCGGCCATCTGGAAATCAGTGTCATGTTACACTTTATCCTGGACACTGGGAAGATCATAAGGAGTAGCCACATGGTCCCTCGAGCCTTCTCTGCCATTGATAGAGTGAAAATATCTGAGGTCCAAGCACTGAACCTTATTACTGTGCATTTGCTGGATATTTAACAGAGCTGTTCTATTAATCCCATATCCTGCACTCCTGTCCTTTCCCCCATTGCCCTGTTATATTTTCCGTGTCAGGTATATATCCAATTCCATTTAGAGTTAACATTGAATCTGTTTCCACTGACCTTTCAGGATTGCATTCCAGACCAGAACAACACACTGCTGAAAAAACAATCTCCTCATCACAACTCGAATTCTTTTGTCAATTACTTTAAATGTGTTTCCTCTGGTTTCTGACACTTCTGTCACTGGCAACACTTTCTCCTTCTTTACTCTTTCAAAACTCTTCAGGATTTGCATTTCCTGCTGCCTTTGCTGACATAACAAGGCTGAGCACACATCACCAAAAGGAATATAAAAGCAATATACTGCGGATGCTGGAAATCTGAAACAAAAACAAGAAATGCTGGATTCACTCAGCAGGGCTGGCAGCATCTGTGGAAAGAGAAGCAGAGTTAACGTTTCGGGTCAGTGACCCTTCTTACAAGAAATGCTGGATTCACTCAGCAGGGCTGGCAGCATCTGTGGAAAGAGAAGCAGAGTTAACGTTTCGGGTCAGTGACCCTTCTTTGCAGAGTTAACGTTTCGGGTCAGTGACCCAGGAATATGATTGGCTCTGAATCACATTTATCCTTCCTGTCAATCTGATGTGGACCTTGTATTTTCCCGGAACCAAACAATCTGAGCAGCAAGTGTGGGTTCCAGTGATTCCCACCGCGCTGAGAGAGAGAGGATGTGATAATGAGCCAGATAGAAGAAAGGAGTGAGATAGAGAGTAAAATAGCCCTGGTCTGTTTCTACTAACCCCCGGCCCCCTACTTAAAATGGCATCATTTTCTCCTGCCTCTCCACATTCTAATCCATTGATTAATGCAATCCTTTCATCTGGAACATCGAACATAGAACAGTACAGCACAGTACAGGCCCGTCGGCCCACGATGTTGTGCCGAACCTTTAACCTACTCTAAGATCAAACTACCTACATACCCTTCATTCTACTATCATCCATGTACCTATCCAAGAGTCGCTCAAATGTCCCTAATGTATCTGCTTCTACTACCACCGCTGGCAGTGCATTCCACGCACCCACCACTCTCTGTGTAAAGAACCTACCTCTGACATCTCCCCGAAACCTTCCTCCATCACCTTAAAATTATGTCCCCTGGTGATAGCCCTTTCTGCCCTGGGAAAAAGTCTCTGGCTATCCACTCTATCTATGCCTCTCATCATCTTGTACCCCTCTATCAAGTCACCTCTCATCCTTCTTCGTTCCAATGAGAAAAGCCCCAGCACCCTCAACCTTTCTTCGTAAAACATACCCTCCAGTCCAGGCAGCATCCTGGTAAATCTCCTCTGCACCTTCCCTAAAGCTTCCACATCCTTCCTATAATGAGGCGACCAGAACTGAACACAATATTCCAAGTGTGGTCTAACCAGGGCTTTATAGAGCTGCAGCATAACCTCGCGGCTCTTAAACTCAACCCCCCTGTTAATGAAAGCCAACACACCATATGCCTTCTTAACAACCCTATCAACTTGGGTGGCAACTTTGAGCGATCTATGGACATGGACCCCAAGATCCCTCTGTTCCTCCACACTACCAAGCATCCTGTCTTTAAGCCTGTATTCTGCATTCAAATTCGACCTTCCAAAATGAATCACTTCACACTTTTCCAGGTTGGACTCCATCTGTCCATTTAATTCCTGTTTCCTAATCCATTGATGTTTCACAATGTACTGAACTGTCCCAATCCATTGATATAACTCAGCCTATTGAATTTCCCAATCCACTGATATTTTCCAGTCCATTGACTTTCCCAATCCATTAATGGTTCTTGACCATTGACATTCCCAATCCATTTATATTGCCTGTGATTTCAAAGCAACTGTGGAATACAAATAGTATCAGTATTATCAGATACATCGAGACGAGGTGCAATAGCCAAGTGGACAGATGTTGGGTTTATAAAGAAAAAAGCATTGGCTCGATATTTGTCCAGTCTATCACTGGATCTGAACTCTCAACCTACTGTATTTCTGTGGGTCTGCTGACTTGTATATGTGAAGAACCATTGGATGTTTCTCAATCCTCTGACTTTTCTCATTCTTGTGCCAGATTTGTTCCTTTGGGTTCACCAGTGAAGAAAATTATTCCCTATTACATTTGGTGAAGACTTTAATAACCTCACATCCTTGTGTCTCACCATCTCAGGTCAAACTCCCTACAGAAACTTTAAACATTTAACTATTCTGCTGGAAACATTTTCAAGGGCGCAGCCATTCCTTCATTACGCTTCCTTCTTTGACATGTGATTGACAAATATGTGTGTAATGGAGAGAGAGAGAGTGAAAAAAAAAGATAGAGAGAGTGCGATAGAAAGTTAGAGGACCAGCTAAAGACAGATAGAGAGAGAGAGGCAGAGAGAGGTAAAGCGATAGACAGAGAGAGAGAGAGAGAGAGAGAGAGAGAGAAGGAGAGAGAGTCATTGAGTCATGGAGTCACTACAGTACAGTAAGTCATTTTGCCCATCAAGCCCATGTAAATCAATCCATTCAGTCCCATTCCCCCGCTCTATCCCCATAGCCCTGTAAGTTATCTAAACCTGTCATATTTATTATAATCTTGTACATGTCTATCAAATCTCCGCTCAATCTCCTTTGCTGCAAGGAGAACAACCCCAGCTTCTCCAACCTAACCTTACAGCTAAAATCCCTCATGTCTGGAACCATTCTGTTAAATCTCCTCCACCCTCTCAAGGACACTCACATCCCTCCAAACGTGTGTTGACTAGAACTGGATGCAATTCTCTGGTTGTGTCCCAACTCGAGATTTATACAGGTTCAGCATAACTTCCCTACTTTTGTACTCAGTACTTCTATTTATGAAGCCCAAGATCCCATATGCTTTGCTAACTACTTTCTCAATGTGTCCTGCCACCTTCAAAGAACTATGCATATGAATCCCCAGGAATTTATTCCTAAAAATATGCTTTCTTCATATAAATCTGTAAAAAATGCATTATACAACAGTTCAAAACAGCACCAAGTTGACATTCCAAAAAGTGCAAAGGAAATCAGTTTTCTTCAATACAGGAGTGAGTTGCCTCACAACCCTTCCACTCCGTTTTACCTGACATGGACATTTTACAGCAAACCCATATCTGGTGTCTTCAGCACGAGGGGTTTCCAATGGGTCCAGCTGCCCAGTTCACGATGGCAGGGGGACCTTACACAGTGGTCTTTCCCCATTGAGCCTTTGCAGTGGCTACCCCAAGCTTTAGTGCGTCCCTCAGCACGTAGTCCTGGACCTTGGAATGTGCCAGTCTGCAAAACTCGGTCGTGGACAACTCTTTGCGCTGCAAGACCAGCAGGTTTCGGGCAGACCACAGAGTGTCTATCACCAAATTGATGGTCCTCCAGCAGCAGTTAATGTTTATCTCGGTGTGTATCCCTGGGAACAGCCCGTAGAGCACAGACACCTGTGTTACAGAGCTGCTTGGGATGAACCTCGACAAAAACCACTGCATCTCTTTCCACACCTGTTTTCCAAAGACACATTCCAGAAGGAGGAGGGCAACTGTCTCTTCCCCACCGCAGCCACCTCGAGGGCCGCGTGTGGAGGGGGTGAGACTTCGGGCATGCAGGAAGGATCAGACAGGAAGGGCTCATCTCACCACCAGCCAAGCTACATCTTGGTGCTTGTTTGAAAGTTCTGGTGATGAGGCATTCTGCCAAATGACCTTGGCAGTCTGCTCGGGGAACCATCCGACCGGATCCACCGTTTCCTTTACCCGTAGGGCCTTCAGGACATTCCGTGCAGACCACTGCCTGATGGATTGGTGGTCAAAGGTGTTTTCCCGCAGAAACATTCACACGAAGGATAGCTGGTACGGTATGGTCCAACTGGATGATGCGATCCGCGGCAATGTGACCAGACCCATCCTTCGCAACACCTCAGCACAGAGTGACACTTGGTGTTTGTGTACTGGGGCTCCACACACAGCTTGGTGCAGCTGCACACGAAGGTGGTCATCAGGATGAGGGCGACGTTGGGTACATTTTTCCCGCCCTTGTCCAGAGGTTTGAACATCGTGTCCCTCCCGCCCTGGTCCATTTTAGATCTCCAGATGATGCAGTTGAAGTCACCGCCTAGGATGACCGGCCTGGACGTCGCCAGCAGCAGTGGGAGCTGCTGGAAGACGGTCAGCCGCTCGCTGCGTTGTACCGGGGCGTACACGTTGATCAACCGGAGCGGAGCGTTGTTGTACATCACGTCTGCTACGAGGAGGCGGCCGCCCACCACCTCCTTAACTTCGGAGATGGTGAAGTTACCTCCCCGCAGCAGAATACCGAGGCCGGAGGAACGGCAGTCATTACTCCCCGACCAGATCGATGGCCCGTGGGACCACCATCGCGTCCACTGCCTGTAGGTGCTGAGGTGTGGTATTCCACACTCCTGCAGAAACAGTAGGTCAGCTTTGGCCTTGGCAAGGTAATCCAAGGTTGAAACATATCGCGTAGTAGATTTAATGCTACGCACATTAATGGAAGCAATTCTTACACCCATTTTTTACTGAAAATTAGTTGTTGCTTCCCAAACCATTTGTCCTCGCCTCCTTGATGAAGGGTCACTGACCCGAAACGTTAACTTTTCTTCTCTTTCCACAGATGCTGCCAGACCTGCTGAGTGGTTCCAGCATTTCTTGTTTTTATTTCAGATTTCCAGCATCCGCAGTATTTTGCTTTTATCTCGCTGTCTCTTGCTGGTTTGCTCAGTACCTTTCTCTGTCTGTTCCTTTCTGAGTCCTGATAATATCTTCCTGGTTTTCTGTGTGTCTTTCTCTGCCTGCCTCATTGTCGGTGCTGTTACTCAGTGTCCTTGTGTCATTGTGCAGTGAGGGTGAGTCCGTCAGCACGTGTGTTGCTGAGTCCGGGATTCTTGAGAAATCCGACTCCAATCCGATTTCTATAAAAACTTTGGGGAAATGAACATATTTCACTAACAGGCAGCTGAAATTTAAAGCAGCAGTTAGCAGAGTGGTGCAGTGGAAGCGTGCTGGGCCCATAACACTGAGGTCAATGGATCGAAACCATTCTCTGCTGTTTATGTTTGGTAATAATACAAACAGTTCACTTTCAAAACATCAAGTATTTACCCATAATAACAAGATGCTTCCAAAGGCACTCTATTGCAATCAGCTTCTTCTTTCTGGTGAACACATCAATCAGTAACAACTCACTTGTGCTCACACGAACACAAGCTGCAAACACGGAACAGCCGAGTCTCTCCCACTTTGTCAACCCCTTCCTGCAGAGCCTCCTCTCCACCACCAGATGGTGATGCTGTCCACAATAAAACCAGGACAAATGGTCACAGTGAGGAGACGGTCAGTAACAGAAAATAAAACATTAATAGGAAAACCTTTACACAACAACAGGGTACATCTTTACACAACAGGAAATACCTTTAGATAACAGGGAGAATACAATCATACAAATGCCTTGTTTCTCCATCTCAGTCTCGTTGCCTCTCTCTCTGTCCCTCACTTTTGCTTCCTCACAGTCTATTCTTGGTTTTCTGTGTGTTTTTCTTTCTGTCCCGTTGTCGATGGTGTTACTCAGCGTCCTTGTAACATTGTGTAGCCGGGCTGAGCCTCCCAACACCTGTGTTGCTGTAATAAAAACAGAAAATGCTGGAAATGCTCAGTAGGTCTGGCAGCATCTGTGCAGAGAGAAACAGTTAACAGTTCAGGTCTGTTTCCTTAGCTCACATTAACTTTGTTCTCTCTCCACAGATGCTGCCAGACCTGCTGATTATTTCAAGCATTTTCTGTTTATGTTTCAGATTTCCAGCATCTGCAGTATTTTGCTTTTGTACGTGTGTTGCTGTGTCTGGGACTGTTTGAGTGCAATGCTATTGCTTTATAAACAGCGTTGAAACAAACATTTATCTCGTTAACACACAGCACTAATACACAGCTGGATATAAACAGCAGCCTGCAGCAGAGGGCGCAGTGGAAGTTTATTAACACAAATAATTCACCAGCACTATATTTACTGCTGCCCACAATCACACCACACTTCATCTTAACACGTTTTACTCTTTATTTACATCAACTTCTTCCTTCCAGTAAACACTTCAATTTGGAACACAGCTTCCAAATCACCTTTATTCACAAACCCGAACACACACCAGCCCAGACTTTCCCCTTTCTGTCAACCCATTCCTGCATCACTGCCTCTCCACCAACAGTTGTTGCTAGAATCATGCAATCATAGAATGGCTGCAGCACAGAAGGAGGCCATTCAGCCTGTCGAACCCGTGCTGGCTCTCTGTTAGAGCAACTCACCTCATTTGACTCCCTAGTCAGTTCAATTTTGGAGGTGGGAAAACTTCTCGAAAGAATAATTCGGGACAAAATTAATAATCCCATGGACAAATGTGGGTTAATTCAAGAAAGCCAGCATGGATATCTTAAGGGAAAATCATGTTTAACTGTCCTGCTGTAGTTTTTTGATGAGGTAACAGAGAGGGATGATGAGGGCAATGCTGTTGATGTGGTGCACATGGACTTTCAAAAGGTCTGGCAGCATCTGAAAGGTCACTGACCTGAAACGTTAACTTTGCTTCTCTCTGTACAGATGCTGCCTGACCTGCTGAGTATTTCCAGCATTTCTTGTTTTCATTATGGCACAGAGTTCCCTTTTCAAACTTCCAGAATTAACGACAATAATGTACTCTGTGATTCAAGTTAAATATCAGCCCAATATCTACACACATTATGAGTTTATAAGTTTCAGTATTAATTCCCATAGTGCATCCTGACATATACATTAGATATAACATAACATAAGAACAGAAGAAATAGGAGCAGGAGTAGGCCATTCGGCCCCTCAAGCCTGCCCCGCCATTCAGTAAGATCATGGCTGATCTGCCCCAGACCTCAACTCCTCTTTCATGGCAGCTCTTCATAGCCCTCAACTCGCCAATATTTCAAAAATCTATTTACATCCTCTTTAAATACTTTCAGTGATTTAGCCTCCAATACTGTCTGGGGTAGAGAATTCCAGACATTCACTACCCTCTGAGAGAAGAAATTCCTTTGCATCTCAGTTTTAAATGAGTGTCCCCTTATTCTGTAACTATGTCGCCCAGTTTGAGATTCACCCACTAGTGGAAACATTTTCTCAACATCGACCCTGTTAATAAAAACAAGAAATGCTGGAAATACTCAGCAGGTCTGGCAGCATCTGTGAAGAGAGAAGCAGAGTTAATGTTTCAGGTCAGAGACCCTTCTTCACCCTGTTAAGCACCCTCACAATCTTGTACGTTTCAAAAAGATCACCCCTCATTCTTCTAAACACGAATGAATAACCTGTTTAGCCGTTCTTCATAAGTCAACCCCTTCATCTCAGGAATCAGCTGAGTGAATCGCTTTTGAACTCCTCCAATGCCAGTACATCCTTTCTTAAGTCTAAATCTCAAGTGTGATATCAGATTGAGAGAATCTGAAAGATAGTATAACCTGAGATACAAACTGAGAATTCAGTTTAAAACTCCCCCGGATTGTGAAACTAAAAGATACAATAGCAATTTAATTTGTATAGACTGTGCTTTGGATCACATTCCAGCCCTCATACAGTATCTTTTTTATTAGAATATTACAGCGCAGTACAGGCCCTTCGGCCCTCGATGTTGCGCCGATCATCTGACCTACACTATTCCATTTACATCCATATGTCTATCCAATGACCACTTAAATGCCCTTAAAGTTGGCGAGTCTACTACTGTTGCAGGCAGGGCGTTCCACGCCCCTACTACTCTCTGCGTAAAGAAACTACCTCTGACATCTGTCCTATATCTTTCACCCCTCAACTTAAATCTATGTCCCCTCGTGTTTGCCATCCTCATCCGAGGAAAATGACTCTCACTATCCACCCTATCTAACCCTCTGATTATCTTGTATGTCTCTATTAAGTCACCTCTCCTCCTCCTTCTCTCTAACGAAAACAACCCCAAGTCCCTCAGCCTTTCCTCGTAAGACCTTCCTTCCATACCAGGCAACATCCTAGTAAATCTCCTCTGCACCCTTTCCAAAGCTTCCACATCCTTCCTATAATGCGGTGACCAGAACTGCACGCAATACTCCAGGTGCGGCCTCACCAGAGTTTTGTACAGCTGCATCATGACCCCGTGGCTCTGAAACTCGATCCCCCTACTAATAAAGGCTAACACACCATATGCCTTCTTAACAGCCCTATTAACCTGGGTAGCAACTTTCAGGGATTTATGTACCTGGATACCAAGATCTCTCTGCTCATCTACACTACCAAGAATCTTCCCATTAGCCCAGTACTCTGCATTGCTGTTACTCCTTCCAAAGTGAATCACCTCACACTTCTCCGCATTAAACTCCATTTGCCATCTCTCAGCCCAGCTCTGCAGCCGATCTATGTCCCTCTGTACCCTACAACACCCTTCGACACTATCCACAACTCCACCGACCTTCGTGTCATCCGCAAATTTACTAACCCACCCTTCTACACCCTCATCCAGGTCGTTTATAAAAATGACAAACAGCAGTGGCCCCAAAACAGAACCTTGCGGGACACCACTAGTAACTAAACTCCAGGATGAACATTTGCCATCAACCACCACCCTCTGTCTTCTTTCAGCTAGCCAATTTCTGATCCAAAGCTCGAAATCACCTTCAACCCCATACTTCCGTATTTTCTGCAATAGCCTACCGTGGGGAACCTTATCAAACGCCTTACTGAAATCCATATACACCACATCCACGGCTTTACCCTCATCCACCTGTTTGGTCACCTTCTCGAAAAACTCAATAAGGAAGATACTGTAGCAATTCCATTAGTGCAGACTCAGCTCTACATTACAGAGCAGGGAACATACTTAAAAAACCCGGAACACTTTTACACAAGACGGATCATATTTACACAACTGAGAAGATCTTTACCCAACAGGGAACCATTTTACATAATAACAGAGAACATCTTCACACAACAGCGAATACAGTAACACAACAGAGAACATATTACACAGCAGGAAATATCTTTAAAAGAACACAGGGAACATCTTTACACAACAGAGAACACAATTACATAAATCATCAGTCTTTCGCTGTCTCTTGCTGGTTTGCTCAGTACCTTTCTCTGTCTGTTCCCTTCTGGGTCCTGATAATCTCTTCCTGGTTTTCTGTGTCTTTCTCTGTCTGTTCCCTTCTGGGTCCTGATAATCTCTTCCTGGTTTTCTGTGTGTCTTTCTCTGCCTGCCTCATTGTCGGTGCTGTTACTCAGTGTCCTTGTGTCATTGTGCAGTGAGGGTGAGTCCGTCAGCACGTGTGTTGCTGAGTCCGGGATTCTTGAGAAATCCGACCACAATCCTATTTTGATAAAAACATTGGAGAAATGAACATATTTCACTAACAGGCAGCTAAAATTGAAAACAGCAGTTAGCAGAGTGGCGCAGCGCAAGCGTGCTGGGCCCATAACCCAGAGGTCGATGGATTGAAACCATTCTCTGCTATTTATGTTTGGTAATAACACAAACAGTTCACTTTCAAAACATCAAGTGTTTCCCCATAATAACAAGACGCGCTCGATTGCAATCAGCTTTTTCCTTCGGGTGAACAGATCAATCAGTAACAAATCACTTTTGCTCACACGAACACAAACTGCAAACACGGACCAGCCGAGTCTCTCCCACTTTGTCAACCCCTTCCTGCAGAGTCTCCTCTCCACCACCAGATGGTGATGTTGGCCACAATAAAACCAGGACAAATGGTCAGTGAGGAGACGGTCAGGAACAGAAAATAAAACAGTAACAGGGAAAACCTTTACACAACAACAGGGGACATCTTTACACAACAGAAAACATATTTACACAACAGGAAATACCTTTAGACAACAGGGAGAGCACAATCATACAAATGCCTTGTTTCTCCATCTCAGTTTCGTTGTCTGTCTCTCTCTCTCCGTTCCTCACCTTTGCTTCCTCACAGTCTATTCGTTTTCTGTGTGTTTTTCTCTCTGTCCCGTTGTCGATGGTGTCACTCAACGTCCTTGTAACATTGCGTAGCCAGGCTGTGCCTCCCAACACCTGTGTTATAGAACATAGAACATAGAACAGTACAGCACAGTACAGGCCCTTCGGCCCACGATGATGTGCCGAACCTTTAACCTACTCTAAGATCAAAACTACCTACATACCCTTCATTCTACTATCATCCATGTACCTATCCAAGAGACGCTTAAATGTCCCTAATGTATCTGCTTCTACTACCACCGCTGGCAGTGCATTCCATGCACCCACCACTATCTTGTGTGAAGAAACTACCTCTGACATCTCCCCGAAACCTTCCTCCATCACCTTAAAATTATGCCCCCTGGTGATAGCTCTTTCCACCCTGGGAAAAAGCCTCTGGCTATCCACTCTATCTATGACTCTCATCATCTTGTACCCCTCTATCAAGTCACCTCTCATCCTTCTTCGTTCCAATGAGAAAAGTCCCAGCTCCCTCAATCTTTCTTCGTAAGACATGCCCTCCAGTCCAGGCAGCATGCTGATAAATCTCCTCTGCACCCTCTCTAAAGCTTCCACATACTTCCTATAATGAGACGACCAGAACTGAACATAATATTCCAAGTGTGGTCTAACCAGGGCTTTATAGAGCTGCAGCATAACCTCGCGGCTCTTAAACTCAATCCCCCTGTTCATGAAAGCCAACACACCATACGCCTTCTTAACTACCCTATCAACTTGGGTGGCAACTTTGAGCGATCTATGGACATGGGCCCCAAGATCCCTCTGTTCCTCCACACTACCAAGAATCCTGTCTTTTCGCCTGTATTCTGCATTCAAATTCAACCCTCCAAAATGAATCACTTCACACTTTTCCAGGTTGAACTCCATCTGCCACTTCTCAGCCCAGCTCTGCATCCTGTCAATGTCCTGTTGCAACCTACAACAGCCTTTCACACTATCCACAACTCCAGCAACCTTCGTGTCATCGGCAAACTTGCTAACCCAGACTTCCACTTCCTCATCCAAGTCATTTATAAAAATCACAAAGAGCGGAGGTCCCAGAACAGATCCCTGCGGAACACCACTGGTCACCGAGCTCCAGGCTGAATACTTTCCATCTACTACCACCCTCTGTCTTCTATGGGCCAGCCAATTCTGTATCCAGACAGCCAACTTTCCCTGCATCCCATGCCTCCTTACTTTCTGAATGAGCCTACCATGGGGAACCTTATCAAACGCCTTGCTGAAATCCATATACACCACATCCACTGCTCTTCCTTCATCAATGTGTTTTGTCACATCTTCAAAGAATTCAATAAGGCTTGTGAGGCATGACCTGCCCCTCACAAAGCCATGCTGACTGTCTCTAATCAAACTATGCTTTTCCAACTAATCATCAATCCTGTCTCTCAGAATCCTCTCCAATAATTTGCCCACGACCTACGTAAGACTGACTGGTCTATAATTCCCAGGGTTATCCCTATTCCCTTTCTTGAACAAGGGAATAACATTTTCCACCCTCCAATCATCTGGTACTACTCCAGTGGACAGTGAGGACGCAAAGATCATCGCCAAAGGCGCGGCAATCTCTTCCCTCGCTTCCCTTAATATCCTTGGGTATATCCCATCTGGCCCCAGGGAATTATCTGTCCTCATGTCTTTCAAAATTTCCAGCACATCCTCCCTCTTAACATCAACCTGTTCGAGCTTATCAGCCTCTTTCACGCTGTCCTCACAAACGACCAGGTCCCTCTCACTAGTGAATACTGAAGCAAAGTATTCATTTAGGACCTCCCCTACCTGCTCCGACTCCAGGCACAAGTTCCCTCCACTATCCTTGATCGGCCCTACCCTCACTCTGGCCATCCTCTTGTTCCTCACATAAGTGTAGAACGCATTGGGATTTTCCTTAATCCTACCCGCCAAGACTTTTTCATGTCCCCTTCTATCTCTCCTAAGTCCATTCTTCAGTTCCTTCCTGGCTACCTTGTAACCCTCTAGAGCCCTGTCTGATCCTTGCTTCCTCAACCTTAAGTAAGCTTCCTTCTTCCTCTTGACTAGCTGTTCCACATTTCTTGTCATCCAAGGTTCCTTCACCCTACCATCCCTTCCTTGACTCATCGGGACAAACCTATCCGATCCATGGGAGAAGATTTTAGATATCAGCTTGTTTAATTACAGTTTCTGTTTTCTCTGTTACTTGTGGAATGTCGGAGCATCCATTATGTTGATCATTGCTCCGAGTCAATTACTGCAGATATTGTCGAATTACCTCTGAACACATCACACATGGGCAGGTGTCGGGACTTGTGGTCGCGAGCAACAAAAATCTTCTCTCGTGCTGCAAATATGTAATCTTCCTTCTGGCATTTAAATCTATGAATGTTTCCTGCAGGCTTCGATCAGCATACTGTAGTGAAATATCCCATTTTTCTGCATACTTTACACTTCTTCCCTCTCGAAGGACAAGTTTTGTAATAAGGATCCTCACTACTGCAATGATTGGATGTTTGAATGTGATTGTGACTTCTGTCTTGGTCTTCCTTGACCTTTCTCTGGGTTTCCTCTGTGTCCTTGTGTTTTATGTGTTTCTCAGGGGCATCTCGTCGTCACGTTATTTGCCTCTTTCTCAGACTTCTGAGTCTCATCATGTAGTGGTCAAGAGTCTCGCATCATATTGTTTTGCTTGCCTGAAACAGAAATTTCAGAGTGAGGATTTGTCCTTGCTTGAAAATATCTTGTTAGAAAATGCATCGCAACATCATAATCATTATCGGTTCCAGTGTCTCTGAGTGTATTGAAGGTATTGTCAACTTTTGGTCCAGCAGAGTGTAGGAGTAATGCTCTCTTTCTTCGGGGTGTATTGATAGCGAGTGCCATCATTAGGAGTTCAAGTCTTGTCAGCCATTTGCTCCAGTGTGGCCCTGGGTTGCTGTCTATCTCTGTAAAGGCTGTAAAGACTGGCTGTTGTTGTGCACACATGATGATTGTTGTTTATTTAAATCTGGAATTGTTAATGTAAGTCTTCTGTATGTCCCTGGTTGTCTGTGTGATTACTTCTTTTTAATCCTCAATGTCAGAAAAATATAGTGTTGTGCTGTGTTCTTACGTCTACATTAAATGATGACCCCAGGCTTTATATTCAGATTCAATGCAAACAGTATTTATTGTCTTTCTTATCTACATGGTATGATCACAGGTCCCAGGTCTTTTTCTCATTGGTGTGTGTGCGCTCTCTACAAGCCATGTGTAGAATGTGTCTCTCGAAATGGTGTCTCCTTATATATGTATGATGATGTCATCTGTTGCATCAGTGCCTTGGTCTCTTAAAGGTACAGTTTCTTAAAGGTGAAGTCACCATTACACAACATTGCAAGCAATGAGTCAGCCACGCTCGATAGAGTGTCAGGAATGAAGGTCAGAGGAGCAGACCAGGCTGCAAACACATAAAGAACGAGGGGCAGCCAATGTGAAAAACAGGGAATAAACAATATGGCATGGGTGGTGTTTACAATACCTCGAATCTCGGTTTGATTCTCTTCCAGGTCAGAGGGAATTCTAGTAACATGATGTCTATGGAATCACAGAATGACGAACAAAGAGACCATTTGGTCCATCATGCCAGTGTTGTCTCTTTGGTAGAGACAAATTACAATTAGTCCTGCTGCGTGGCTTTTTCCTGTAATCCTGTACATTTTCCCTTCCAGCATCTATCCATATCCCTTTTGAAAGTTACGATTGAATCTGCTTTCATCTCCCAATCAGGCAGTGCATTCCAGATAACAACACATTACTGTACAACAAATGGTTCTTCATGTCACCTCTGGTTCTTTTGCCAATCACCTGATATCTGTGTCCTCTGCTTACTGACCCTTTTGCCACAGGAAACAGTTTCTCCTGATTGAAAGTGTTGAGAACCATCATGATTTTGAACACCTCGGACAAATCTCTTCTGAACTTTCTCTGCTCCAAGAAGAACAACCTCAGCTTCTCCAATCAATCCACATAACTGAAATCCTTCACCCCGGTATCATTGCAGCAAATCTCTTCTGTTCATTTCTTGCCCCAGAAATAATTGAAATGAAATGTTTCTAAAAAATGCATGAACTAAATAAAAAGGAGAGAGAAATAAATGCTGAGCAAAATGGATATCAATGTTTGGAAGGTAAAAAGAGCAAAGAGATCGAAATTTTATTATCGAGGAGTGAGAGGAATAAATAACACTTTGGAGATTTTGTCAGTGGATTTACTGATAAATTTGGGAATTGAGAGGAAGCTGGTTCATGGAGAAAAAACTGCCAACCCGGGGGTGGAGCCGACAACTGCATCCGTCCAATAAGAGACAGAGTAGAAGTGACAGTTCAGTCAGTGGAACAGGACACTTTTAATCTCAGGATTATGGGTTGGATGATCCACTGTGGGTGCCCGTGAAATTCCACAGGAGCTAATACAACACCTTGCTGTCAGTGGCTCCATGTTCAATGGGTGTGATTCTTGTTTAAGGAGTGTGATTAATGAAAGTGTGAGCGACCCCAGGTTCAAATCACCAATGAGCTCTTGGCATTTTTAGTTTAATGTTACTGATTGGTGTCAGCCTTACGGAGCTGGCTTCAGGATCAGAGAACTGGATTCAAAGAGCTTGTCGACAAAATTCTAATTTACACAATGTACACATAGCCAAGTGAGAATATAAAGTTGTCGCAGTAATTGAGACCTGACTCCAAAAACAACAGGACTGGGTTCTGGAATGGACTGGAATGGAATTCTTCAGTGTTTCTGTTGTTTGGCTTGCACTGACTCATCGATTTTCTTGTTTTTCACTTTGTCGATGCCTTTGAATAATTGTGGATCCTTCTTCAGAGTGTCTTCTTTCACCAGGTAGTTCTGACCTCTGATGATGTTGATCGTAATCAGCTTCAATTTGCTGATAGTTTTGGAACTGAGCAGATTTCCTTTGCTTGAGTCTACAACATGGAACTCAGTCTGACATGTGGACCCATGGGAGGATTTTAATGCCACCCCTGCGTTGGAGTTGCATCCATCCAATAAGAGTAGAAGTGACAGTTCTGTCAGTCGAATATGAGATTTTTAATGGCAGAGTTGTGAGTTTGAGTCAAAAACAAGAAATGCTGGAATCACTCAGCAGGTCTGGCAGCATCTGTGGAAAGAGAAGCAGAGTTAACGTTTCGGGTCAGTGACCCTTCTTCGGAACTGACAAATATTAGAAAAGTCACAGATTATAAGCAAGTGAGGTGGGGGTGGGGCAAGAGATAACAAAGGAGAAGGTGCAGATTGGACCAGGCCACATAGCTGACCAAAAGGTCACGGAGCAAAGGCAAACAATATGTTATTGGTGTGTTGAAAGACAAAGCATTAGTACAGATTAGGTGTGAATACACTGAATATTGAACAGCAGCAAGTGCAAACCTGAAAAAAAACCTGAAAAAAACAGTGGGTAAGCAAACTGAACAAACTAAGATGAAATGAAATAAATGCAAAAAAAGATTGTAAACAATGCAAAAAAGAATGTAAAAAAAAATGAAGAAAAAACAACTAAAAATGAAAGTAAAATGGGGGACTGTCATGCTCTGAAATTATTGAACTCAATGTTCAGTCCGGCAGGCTGTAGTGTGCCTAATCGGTAGATGAGATGCTGTTCCTCGAGCTTGCGTTGATGTTCACTGGAACACTGCAGCAATCCCAGGACAGAGATGTGAGCATGAGAGCAGGGGGGAGTGTTGAAATGGCAAGCAACCGGAAGCTCAGGGTCCTGCTTGCGGACTGAGCGGAGATGTTCCGCAAAGCGGTCACCCAGTCTGCGCTTGGTCTCCCCAATGTAGAGGAGACCACACTGTGAGCAGCGAATACAGTATACTGCATTGAAAGAAGTACAAGTAAATCGCTGCTTCACCTGAAAGGAGTGTTTGGGGCCTGGTTTAGTGAGGAGAGAGGAGATAAATGGGCAGGTATTACACCTCCTGCGATTGCAGGGGAAGGTGCCCTGGGACGGGGACGAGGTGGTGGGGGTAATGGAGGAGTGGACCAGGGTGTCGCGGAGGGAACGATCCCTTCGGAATGCTGACAGGGGAAGGGAGGGGAAGATGCGACTGGTAGTGGCATCACGCTGAAGGTGGCGAAAATGGCGGAGGATGATCCTTTGGATATGGAGGCTGGTGGGATGAAAAGTGAGGACAAGGGGAACCCTGTCACGGTTCTGGAAGGGAGGGGAAGGGGTGAGGGGAGAGGTGCATGGAATGGGTCAGACACGGTTGAGGGCCCTGTCAACCACAGTGGGGGGAAATCTTCGGTTGAGGAAAAAGGAGGTCATATCAGAAGCACCGTCATGGAAGGTAGCATCATCAGAGCAGATGCGTCGGAGACGGAGAAACTGGGAGAATGGAATGGAGTCCTTACAGGAGGTAGGGTGTGAAGAAGTGTAGTCGAGGTAGCTGTTGGAGTCGGTGGGCTTATAATGGATATTGGTAGACAATCTATTCCCAGAGATGGAGACAGATAAGTCGAGGAAGGGAAGGGAAGTGTCAGAGATGGACCATGAGAGAAGGGTGGAAATTGGAAGCAAAGTTGATAAAGTTTTCTAGTTCGTGGCGGGAGCAGGAAACGGCACCGATACAGTCATCAATGTACCGGAAAAAGAGTTGGGGGAGGAGGCCTGAGTAGGACTGGAACAAAGAATGCTCGACATATCCCACAAAAAGACAGGCATAACTAGAACCCATGCGGGTACCCATAGCGACACCTTTTACTTGAAGGAAGTGCGTGGAGTTGAAGTGCTCCCGCCCCGCTTTGATTCAGGACTCTTACCTCTCTGCAGCATCTCACTATGAAAGATTTAATTTGATCTCATTTCATTCTCAGCTCGGGGTCTGTGCGGCTCAGTGGCACTTCTGGCTGTCTTCCGCTTCACAATCCATCAGTACTGAGAAAGCAATGGGGAATATTACTCACATGTTGTATTCTTTAATTTTTTGGAAAACTTGAATGCATGTATTTTCTTCCAAAACAAGGACACCAAGCCACTGTTGATGTAGGGCTGAAATAGCTCAGTTGGGAGAGCGGTAGACTGAAAATCTAAAGGTCCCGGGTTTCAGCAATTTTGCTTCCTTATGCGTCCCTTGCCTTGGTTCTGATTTTCTGGTTGCACAATTTACTTTGAAATTATTTACCAAGCACCAGTGGATTGAATTTGAGAAACAACACAGAGTCATTTACAGCACAGAAGGTGGTCGTTTGGCCTATCACGTCCATGCTGGCTCTCCCCGGAACAATCTAGTCAGTTCCAGTCACCAGCTCGATCCCTTTCCTCCTGCAAGTTTCTTTCCTTCAAGTATCCATCTAATTTCCTTTTCAAATCATTGATTGTCTCTGCTTCCACCACACTCGTGGGCCAAGACATTACCACCCACAACATAAAAAATTCCACCTCATCAAGGATGGGAAATACTTACATCTTCTATATTTGCTTATTCTCTATTTCTATGAGAATAGACTGACAGTCAACATGAAAGGAAACCCAAAAATCTTCGAGCAGCATGTAAACGATAAGTGGGTAGTAAGAGGTTGAGTCGGGCCTATTAGGGACAAAAAGGATAATATAAGCTTAGAGGTGCAGGGCAATGTTAATCTACTTAATGAGTACTTTGTATCAGTGATCACTAAGGAAGTGGAATTTGACAAAATATCAGTCGAAGTGAAGAGAGTAGAGTCAATGGAGAGGGTACAAATTGAGAGAGGGAGGTGCTAAAAAGGCTGGCTGTGCTTAGGGAAGATAAATCACCTGGCGCACATCCCAGGTTGCGAAAGGAAATGCGGATGCAGATAACGGAAGGGCTTGCTATAATCTTCCAATCTTCCCTGGATACGGGGGAGGTGCCAGAGGATTAAACAGTGGCAAATGCGACACCCTTATTCAAGAAAGGGTGTAAGGACAGTCCGGGTAACGACAGGCTAGTTAGATTAACAGCAGCGGTGGGTAAGGTTTTAGAAAGAATAATCAGGGTAAAAAATCAACAGTCACTTGGAGAGGTTCGAGTTAATTAAGGAGAGTGAGCATGCATTTATAAATGGGAGTTCATGCTTGACTAATCGAACTGCATTTTTTGATGAACTAACAGAGCAGGTTGATGAAGGGAATGCAGTGGATGTTGTTCATATGGATTTTAAGGAAGCGTTTCACAAGATACCACATAAAAGGAGCGGCAAACAGTGAGGATGATATGAACTGCCTGCAACAGGACAGTGATAGGCTAGCAGAATGGGCAGACAGGTGGCAGATGGAATTTAATAGTGACAAGTGTGAGGTGATGTATTTTGGCATAAGGAATAGGGAGAGGCAATATATACTTAATGGCACAGTTCTAAAGAGTGTACTGGAATAGAGGGACTTGGGGTTCATGTGCATCAATCTTTGAAGGAGGCAAGTCATATTGCGAGAGTGGTTCGCAAAGCATATGGGATCTTGGGCTTTATAAATAGAGGCATTGAGTACAAAAGCATGGAAGTTATGCTGAACCATTATAAAACTCTGGTTAGGCCCCAATTGGAGTGTTGCTTCCAGTTCTGCTCAGCAGACTTTAGAAAGAATGTGAGGGTCCTTGAGACGATGCAGAGGCGATTTACCAGAATGGATCCAGGGATGGGGGCTTTTAGTTACAAGGTTAGGTTGGAAAAGCTAGGATTATTCTGCCTTTCTCAAAGGAGATTGAGTGGAGAATTGATAGAGGTGTATAACACCTCTAGAGAACAGGCCATCCTGGACTGGGTATTGTGTAATGAGAAAGGATTAGTTAACAATCTTGTTGCTCCCTTGGGGAAGTGCGCCCATAATATGATAAAATTCTTCATTAAGATGGAGTTGATTCCGAGACTCGGTTCCTGAATCTAAACAAAATTGAGAGAGGGAGGTACTAAAAAGGCTGGCTGTGCTTAGGGTAGATAAATTACCTGGTCTGGATGGCTGGCATCCCAGGTTGCGAAAGGAAATGCGGATGCAGATAATGGAAGAGTTTGCCATAATCTTCCAATCTTCCCTGGATACGGGGGAGGTGCCAGGAGTAAACAGTGGCAAATGCGACGCCCTTATTCAAGAAAGGGTGTAAGGACACTCCGGCTAACTACAGGCTAGTTAGATTAACAGCAGCGGTGGGTAAGGTTTTAGAAAGAATAATCAGGGTAAAAAATCAACAGTCACTTGGAGAGGTTTGAGTTAATTAAGGAGACTGAGCATGGATTTATAAATGGGAGTTCATGCTTGACTAATCGAACTGCATTTTTTGATGAGCTAACAGAGCAGCTTGCTGAAGGGAATGCAGTGGATGTTGTTTATATGGATTTTAAGCAAGCGTTTGACAAGGTACCACATAAAAGTGGGGTTTACAAAATTGAGGTTCGTGGTCTAGGAGGGTCAGTGTCCAATTGGATAGAAAATTGGTTTAAGGACAGAAAACAGGGAGTCTTATTAAATGATTCTTTGTCAGACTGGAGGATAGTCGACAGTGGTGTTCCCCAAGGGTCAGTGCTAGAACCACTGCTTTTTATGCTAAAGATAAATGACTTGGATCTTGGAATATTGAGTAAAATCTCAAAATATCCCAATGACAACAAACTTTGAGGAGTGGCAAACAGTGAGGATGATATGAACTGCCTGCAACAGAACAATGATAGGCTAGCAGAATGGGCAGACAGGTGGCAGATGGAATTTAATAGTGACAAGTGTGAGGTGATGTATTTTGGCATAAGGAATAGGGAGAGGCAATATTTACTTAATGGCACAGTTCTAAAGTGTGTGTTGGAATAGAGGGACTTGGGGTTCATGTGCATCAATCTTTGAAGGTGGCAAGACATATTGCGAGAGTGGTTAGCAAAGCATATGGGATCTTGGGCTTGAAAAAAAGAGGCATTGAGTACAAAGCAGGGAAGTTATGCTGAACCATTATAAAGCTCTGGTTCGGCCCCAGTTGAAGTGTTGCTTCCAGTTTTGCTTACCACACTTAAGAAAGAATGTGAGCGTCCTTGAGAGGATGCAGAGGAAATTCACCAGAATGGATCCAGGGATGGAGGATTTTAGTTACAAGGTTAGGTTGAAAAAGCTAGGGTTGTTCTACCTGCATCAAAGGAGAGTGAGGGGAGAATTGATAGATGTGTTTTCGGCTATGACAGTTTTAAATAAGTTGGCAAGGAAACATTGTTCCCGTTAACTATTGGTACAAGGACTAGGGGACACAGATTGAAGGTTTTAGACAGGAGGTACAGGGGGAATGTGCGCAAGAACTTTCTTACACTGATTGGTGATGATCTGTCACTTGCTGCCCATGAGGGCGGTGGAAATGGAGACAATCGAGGATTACAAAAGGAATTTGAATGGGCACTTGAAGGAAATAATTTTACAGGGCTATGGGGATCGAGCAGACAAGTGATAACTCGTCTCCACTCCTAGTATTTCTAAATCCCACACATTCACTATAATGTGAACAATTCTTTCCTGTTGTGTCTTTCTCAGATTGGTAAACTTCACTGCATTGGAGTGAAGTGACATCTACTGGCAAGTAACATGAACTGCCGCTTCTTGGCCTTTTGGCTCAGATCAAGTGGAGTATCTGTTCTTATCAGTGCTTATTTGATTGAGAAGAGACCATGATCATTGCCTTTTGATCCTGGGGAAGCTTTGAGTAAAATGGCTATAACCAATTTTCGAACTTCGGGCCAGGGAGTGCGCAACACCGTTCGGGTGGTCGTGAAGGACAAGGAAGGAGATGCACCGGTCGATCGCACCTTCTTCATCAAGAAAATTCTCTTCGATTGCTGCGGATTTCAAGCGACGGACGTCTTCTGCTTCCAGGATTTCCCCAGCAGTGGATACTTCGACGTGACGTTCCGGAACGTGGCGGGATGCATCAAGTTCCTGAAGGCGTTCAAGGAGAAAGGGGACCGGGCGCCACTGTCGATCGTCACAGCAGAGCCGCTCTTCACGCTTCCGTCACAACGGGACCGGGTGGTGACGATTCACCTCTACAACCCCCATGTTCCGGTGGTGGATGTACTCACCTTTCTCGCCAGGTACATCGAGGTGGCCGGCAGCAGCACTGATGTCAAGGACCCCTTTGGGATCTGGACCAGCAAGCGGCAGGTCAAGGTGACCTTGAAGGTAGATGCCAGTGGAGCCATCATCCACCCTCCCTCCAGCTTCGCTATCGGGGGAAGTCGAGGCTTCTTGGTCTACGCTGGGCAGCTCAGAGTTTGCCGCACCTGTGGCAAATCTGGTCACATGGCAGCCAACTGCAGCACGGTTGTTTGCAAGAACTGCAAGGAGGAAGGCCATCAGACCAAGGACTGTAAGCAGACTAAGTGTTGCAACTTGTGCGGTGCGGCAGGCCATCTCTACAAGACCTGCCCCAAACGTTGCCTCAGCTATGCTCAGGCGGCAAGGTCCAAGGAAAGGCCGGGAGAAGGTTCGACGAAGGCGTCCGCTGTTTGAAAGGAGACCAGCAGATTTCTCCGCAGTGAGGAACTACAACCTGAGAAGGAAGGGGAGGCAGCAGAAACCAACGACCCAGCACCTACCCAGCGCCCGGAAACCCCTCCTCCACAGACAGAATCGATGGAGGAGGAGGCAGCAGATGGACAAACAGGTCAGTGGCAAGTGGTCCAAAGGAAAACCACAAAGAAAAAACATCCCAAAGCCACCACCCAAACCAGTGGCAAGAGGAGGCTCTCTTCTGAATCAGACTGCAACAACTCCTCTTCACTGGACGGGGAAATGCTGGAACGACAGCCCCTTCAAAAGAGGCGGCAGAACTCCGAGATGGATGATAAAGCATCCCAGCCCCCGGGCACTGGAAGCTGTGAGGGGCCCGGCGTGCCCCAACCCCAATGCCCCACACGTAACGAAGTGGCCAACGCATCTCAGCTCTGCGAAACCGGGAGCAAAGACACGTCTGGCGCACCTGAGCTCCTGGAGACCGGGAGCTGTGATGTTTTCGAGGAGGAACAGATGGAAGCAGCTGAGGACAACCCAATCCTCTCTGCCTACAAGAACCCCCCTGATGTCACCCGAGCGGCACAAACCCTGCATGAAAAATCAGGAGGGGTTTTTAAGACCAACCAACGTGAAACTGCTTGCGCATACGATGGGTATGCAGGAACATCCCGAAGGGGAAGGACTGGGACTAGCGAGGACAAATGGTATGGGAAGCAACAACTAATTTTTCGTAAAAAATGGGTGCAAGAATTGCTTCCATTAATGTGCGTAGCATTAAATCGACTACGCGATGTGTTTCAACCTTGGATTACCTTGCCAAGGTCAAAGCTGACCTACTGTTTCTGCAGGAGTGTGGAATACCACACCTCAGCACCTACAGGCAGTGGTCGCGATGGTGGTCCCACGGGCCATCGATCTGGTCGGGGGGTAATGACTGCCGTTCCTCCGGCCTGGGTATTCTGCTGCGGGGAGGTAACTTCACCATCTCCGAAGTTAAGGAGGTGGTGGGCGGCCGCCTCCTCGTAGCAGACGTGATGTACAACAACGCTCCGCTCCGGTTGATCAACGTGTACGCCCCGGTACAACGCAGCGAGCGGCTGACCGTCTTCCAGCAGCTCCCACTGCTGCTGGCGACGTCCAGGCCGGTCATCCTAGGCGGTGACTTCAACTGCATCATCGATGCGGCTGGACGATCCGGCAGTGACGACAGCAAACTGGACGCTTCGTCCAGATTCCTAATAGAAACAGTTAAGGATGCCAAACTGCACGACGTCTTCAGCAAACCTACAGACGGAGCGCAGCGCAGATACACATGGTCAAATCGGACGGGTCTGCCCGTTCCAGGATTGACTTCCTGTTTGTGTCCCGTGCTGTCACGGTCGGATCCACCGACGTCAAGCCGGTGTTCTTCTCCGACCACTGCCTCTTACTGGCCGACTGTCACTTGCAGGACGACCAGCGGGTTGGCAGAGGGACGTGGAAGCTCAATGCGACACTGCTGACCCCAGAGAACGTTGAGGAACTCAAAAGGGATTACAAAGGTTGGAGGACCGTGAAACCCCTCTTTGAGTCTCCAGTTCACTGGTGGGAAGCGATTAAGGAGAACATCAAGAGGTTCTTCATCCACAAAGGTGTTCAGAAGGCGAGAGAGAGACAGAGGGAACTGTCCCGACTCCAGAAAATTATGCAAAATCTACTCCGGTTGCAGTCAATGGGGGTCGAGGTCAAGGAGGACCTCCAAGAGGTGAAGAGCCAGCAGGCCTCGCTCTTTGCCAAGGAGGCCTCCAAGATCATCTTCCGGTCCAGAGTCCGCTCCATCGAGCAGGATGAGACGTGCTCGCGTTACTTCTTCCAAAAGGTACACAGAGAGAGCTCTGTTATCAGCAGCCTGAAGGAAGAAGATGGCTCGGTAACGTCTTCGCAGTCCGACATCCTAAGGATCAGCAAATCCTTTTATGCTGGGCTGTATGACGCGAAGCCCACAGACAGCAGAGCCTCCCAGTCCTTCCTGTCATCTATCACAGAGGTCCTAGATGACAGCAGGAGGGAGAGACTGGACAAGCCGCTAACTCTGGACGAGCTGACAAAGGCCGTCGAGTCTTTCGAGACGAGTAAAACCCCCGGGAGCGACGGCTAACCGGTCGAGTTGTACTCGGCCCTGTGGGACTGGGTCGGCCCGGACCTGCTGGAAGTATACGAGAGTATGCTCCTGGCCGGCAGCATGTCAGAATCCATGAGAAAAGGCATCATCACCCTCATTTACAAGCAGAAGGGGGAGAGGGCAGAAATCAGAAATTGGCGGCCCATCTCACTGCTTAATGTTGATTACAAGATTCTGTCCAAAGTCATAGCCGGTCGAGTCAAGTCTGCTCTGGAGTTGGTGATTCACCGCGATCAGACCTGTACTGTACCCGGCAGGAAGATCTCTGATAGTCTCGCGCTACTCAGGGATACGATCGCCGACGTACGGGACAGGAGGGTGGACACCTGCCTCATCAGCCTGGACCAGGAGAAGGCTTTTGACAGGATATCGCACACCTACATGATGGACGTGCTTTCCAAAATGGGGTTTGGGGAGGGAATCTGCAATTGGATCCAACTGCTCTACACAAACATCAGTAGCGCAGTCTCAATCAACGGGTGGGAATCTGAAAGTTTCCCAATCAAATCTGGAGTCAGACAGGGCTGTCCTCTGTCCCCGGTCTTGTTTGTTTGCTGTATTGAACCCTTTGCTGAGTCTATTAGGAAGGATGCGAGCATAAGAGGGGTGACAATCCGAGGCAGCGGAGGAACTCAGGTCAAAACCTCCCTGTACATGGATGACGTCGCCGTCTTCTGCTCGGATCCGCTGTCCGTGCGCAGACTGATGAGCATCTGCGACCAGTTCGAACTGGCCTCGGAGCCAAAGTTAACCACGGCAAGAGCGAGGCCATGTTCTTTGGGAACTGGGCTGACCGATCCTTTGTCCCCTTCACCGTCAGGTCAGATTACCTGAAGGTGCTGGGGATATGGTTCGGAAGTGCCGGGGCGTGCACCAAAACATGGGAGGAGCGAGTAGCCAAGGTACGACAAAAGTTGGGCATGTGGGGGCAGCGATCTCTCTCCATTGTGGGTAAGAACCTGGTCATCAGGTGCGAGGCACTCACGTTGTTGCTCTACGTGGCGCAGGTCTGGCCCATACCCCACTCCTGCGCCGTGGCAGTCACCCGAGCCATTTTCAGCTTCATCTGGGGATCTAAAATTGACCGGGTCCGGAGGGACACGATGTTCAAATCTCTGGACAAGGGCGGGAAAAATGTACCCAACGTGGCCCTCATCCTGATGACCACCTTCGTGTGCGGCTGCATCAAGCTGTGTGTAGATCCCCAGTACGCAAACTCCAAGTGTCACTACGTGCTGAGGTTCTATCTGTCCCCGGTGTTGCGAAGGATGGGCCTGGTCACATTGCCGCGGAACGCTCCATGCAGTTGGGCCGTGCCGTACCACCTATCCTTCGTGGAGCAGTTTCTGCGGGAAAACACCTTCGACCACCGGTCCATCAGGCAGTGGTCTGCACGGAATGTTCTCAAGGCCCTACGGGTAAAGGAAACGGTGGATCCTGTCGGATGGTTCCCCGAGCAGACCGTCGAAGTCATTTGGCGGAATGCCTCATCACCAGAACTTTGAAACAAGCACCAAGACGTAGCTTGGCTGGTGGTGAGAAGGGCCCTCCCCGTCAGATCCTTCATGCACACCCGAAGTCTCGCCCCCTCCGCACAGTGCCCCCGGGTTGGCTGTGGTGGGGAAGAGACGGTCGCACACCTCCTCCTGGAATGTGCCTTTGCAAAGCAGGTGTGGAAAGAGATGCAGTGGGTTTTGTCAAGGTTCATCCCAAGCAGCTCTGTAACACAGGAGTCTGTGCTCTGCGGGCTGTTCCCAGGGACGCACACCGAGGCAAACATCAACTGCTGCTGGAGGACTATCAATTCGGTGAAAGACGCCCTTTGGTCTGCCCGAAACTTGCTGGTCTTCCAGCGCAAAGAGTTGTCCACCACCGAATGTTGCAGACTGGCACATTCCAAGGACCAGGACGACGTGCTGAGGGACGCACTAAAGCTTGGGGCAGCCGCAACAAAGGCTCAATGGGGAAAGACCACAGTGTAAGGTTCCCCCACCAAGCTGGACTGAGGGGCTGGATCCATGGGAAACCCCTCGAACTGTATCGTTAATATTCTCAATTGCTGTAAATGTAAAACTGTAATTGACATGACAATTGTGAAACGGAAGGGTTGGGAAGAAACTCATGACAGTATTGAAGGAAACTGATCTCCCTTGCAATGTTTGTATTTTTTGGTGCTGTTTGGAAACTGTTTGGCAATGTAATTTTTACAGATTTTTATGAATAAAGTATATTTTGGAAATAAAAAAAAAGAACTGCCGTGATGAGATCAGCCATGATTGTATTGAATGGCAGAGCAGGCTCGAGTGGCTGACTTGCCGACTCCGGCTCCTCGTTCTTATGTTCATAGAATCATGCAGCACAGATGGAGGCCATTCGGCCCCATTGTGCCTCTGCTGACTCTCTGACAAAAAGATGCAATTAGTCCAACCCCCTGCCTATTTCCCCATAATCCTGGAGAATGTCACTTTGAAATATTTGTCCAATTCCTTTATGAAAGTTATAATTGAATCTGTTTCCACCACCCTGTCAGACAATTCATTCCAAATCCGAATCAGTTACTGGGTAAAAAGATCTCTCCTCACCTCCCCTTGACATCTTTGGCCAATTATTTTAAATCTGTGTCCTCTGGTTACTGACCCCCAGGACAGTGGAAACAGTTTCTCCCTCTCTACACTATGAACATCCTTCATGATTCTGAACACCTCTATTAAATCTTCCCTTAACCTTCTCGACTCTGAGGAGAACAATCCCAGCTTCACCAGCCTGTCCAGAGAACTGACACCCCTCATCTCTGGTATCATTCTCGTAAATCTCCTCTGAACTGTCTCAGAAGCTTTGATGTCCTTTCTGAAGCCTGGTGCCCAGAACTGGACACATTACTCGAGCTGAGATCGAGCCAGCGACGCCCACATCCCACGAACGAATAAAAAAACGCTCCCGAACCAGTCCCCAATTCTTAAGCATTTATCGACGCTCCCTGCCCAGTCCCCAAATCTTATTCATTTAGAAACGCTCCCTGCCCAGTCTCCAACTCTTATTCAGTTATAGACACTCCCTGCCCAGTCCCCAATTCTTATCCATTTACAGACGCTTCCTGACCAGTACCCAAATCTTATTCATTTAGAGACGCTCCCTGCCCAGTCCCCCAATTCTTATCCATTTGCAGACGCTCCCTGCCCAGTCCCCAATTCTTATCCATTTACAGACGCTCCCTGACCAGTCCCCAAATTTTATTCATTTAGAGACGCTCCCTGCCCAGTCCCCAATTCTTATCCATTTATAGACGCCGTTTCGGGAAGCCTCACCGGGAAAAGCTTCACCACCGCCATCCGCAGGGATACAGATGGGATTGTTCCATCTTATTGTGGCCCTGAGGCCCTGCTCCAGCTGTGTGAGCCCGCAAAGTCTTCTCGCACTTTGTGAATATCCCGCTCCAACTCCGAACCCGCAGCTCTTGCTGCTGACAAAGCTCTCTACCGCGCCTGCGCGCCCCGCTCCTGTCACAGATAGGGCGGATTCTAGGCCGCTGAGTATTCTGGGTATCACACCTGTCATTAATGCTATTCTTTCAGCTGAAAGGTTTTATTACGTACATTTCATGTCCTGGAATCGTCGTGAGTGTTTTCTTTTGCACCTGTCAGTGCCTGGGAGGATAGAGTCAGCTTCACTTTGTAGCCATGAGTTTCTGGTGTGAGAAAGTGGTGTTTAACTCAGTATATTTCAGTTTTTGGTCTGTGACTGTGGGTATTATTCAATACCTGTTTGTTTCTGCTATTGCTCTGTGAGTTTCACCACATATCTTTCAACAACTTGTATGTGAGCATCAGCTTTTGTCGAGATCTATCAGTTTCTGAGAAGTGAGAAAGGGTTTGATTCTATCCCTATCAGTTTCTGTTCCATGCATGTGTCTTTAATCTGCACCTCCTCTGAGTGTGTCTTCGTCTCTGTACTTGTAGGTGAATATGTGTTTTGCTTTGTATCTCTCAGTCTTTGAAGTGTGAGCCTGGGTTTGTACCTAATTTCCTTTGTACCTTGCAGTTGGGATATGAAAGAAAGAATTTTACACGTTACCTGCCAACTGCTGCTACGTGACTGTGGGTTTCACACTGTATCTGTCAATTTCTTGTCTGGTAATGCGAAGTTTACAGTGTACCTGTCAGTTTCTAGTCCAGGACTGATTGGGTTTACTCTGTCCCTAGCATTCGCTGGTATGTTAGTGTGGGGTTTACATTGTACCTGTCAGTTTCTTGTATGTGAGTGTTGATTTCACTCTGAAAACAATCATAGATCATAGAATAGTTACAGAACAAAAGGAAGCCATTCAGCTCATTGTGCTTGTGCTGCTTCTCTGCACGAGCAACTCAGCTCATGCCACAGACTCATGTATTCCATGAAAACATGCAATTTTTTTCACTTCAGATAATTATTTTATACCATTTTGAAAACCATGGTTGAATCAGCCTCCATCACACTCTCAAACAGTGCATATCAGATCTTAACCACTCGCTGTGCAAAAGAAGTTTTTCCTCATGTTGCCTTTGGTTCTTTTGCCATTCAACTTAAATTGGTGTCCTCTGGTTACAGAGCCGTGAATAATATTCCCCATTGCTTTCTCAGCTCTGATGGATTGTGAAGCGGGAGATGGCCAGAAGTCCCACTGAGCCGCACTGACCCCGAGCTGGGAATGAAATGAGATGAAGTTCAATCTTTCACAGCGAGATGCTGCAGAGAGATAAGAGTCCTGAATCAAAGTGAGACTTTCTCATACTTTTGCTGAATTTCATTTCAAACACTCCTTGTACTCTCTGCTAATGAAGCCTTAAAAAAGGGAAAAACAAAATGGCACTCAAACTCACCACCCTGAAATTAAAAGTTTCATGTTTGACTGACTGAACTGTCACTTCTACTCGGTCTCTTATTGGATGGATGCAACTGTATTCTTCAACGCAGGGGTGGCATTCAAATCCTCCCATGGGTCCACATGTCAGACTGAGTTCCATGTTGTAGACTCAAGCAAAGGAAATCTGTTCAGTTCCAAAACTATCAGCGAAATTGAAGCTCATTACAATCATCATCATCAGAGGTCAGAACTACCTGGTGAAAGAAGACAATCTGAAGAAGGATCCACAATTATTCAAAGGCATCGACAAAGTGAAAAACAAGAAAATCGATGAGTCAATGCAAGCCAAACAACAGAAACACTGAAGAATTCCATTCCATTCCAGTCCAGAACCCAGTCCTGTTGTTTTTGGAGTCAGGTCACAATTACTGCAACAACTTTATATTCCCACTTGGCTATCTGTACATTTATTTTAATCAAGCTCTTTGAATCCAGCTCTCTGGTCCTCAAGCAGGCTCCATATGGAAATCAATTCCGCCTTCTGCAAGGCTGAAACCAATCAATGACCTTAAACTAAAAATGCCAAAGAAGAAGGGCTTGTCTAGGATTTGAACCCAGGATCTCTCACACATTAATTAATCACTCACCCTAAGCAAGAATCATACCCCTAGATCAACATGCCACTGATATCAGAACTTCCTTTTAGCTCCTGTGGAATTTCACTGGCAGCCAAAGCCGATCATCCATTTTTTTTCAGAGCAAAGCAACATCCTGCAAATTCTGAAATAAAAACAGAAAGTGTTGGAAATGTTCAGAAACTCTGGCAGCATCTGTGGAGAGAGAAACAGAGTTAACCTTTCAGGGCGTTTACCTTTTGTTTGAGCCATCCTTTCACACTGCTTCTGTCCACCCAATCTCACTTTCTATTTTATCTAGATTCCACCCACTCACTACCTAAATACATTTATCATGAATTCCTCATATCTTTTAATAATGACAATTTTATATTTCTGGCCTTTGCTTTGGACTCCACCACAAGTGGAATCATGTCTCCATCAACCCAATCAAACCCATTCACTATTTCCTCACATTGCAATGTTTCTTTCACCCTGACAGACGATGGAATTTCTGCTGCTTGATTGCAGTTCTTGCTTCCTGCCAGTAGATGTCACCTCACTCCAGTGCAGTGAAGGTGACAAATCTGAGAGCACACAACCAGAAGTCATTGTTCACGTTGTTCATTGTTCAGTGAACAGGTCCCTCGATTACTGCACACTCTTTAGAACTGTGCCATTAAGTATATATTGCCTCTCCCTATTCCTTCTGCTAAAATGCATCACCTCACACTAGTCGCTTTTAAAATCCATCTGCACCTGTCTGCCCATTCTGCTAGCCTATCACTGTCTTGTTGCAGGTGGTTCATTTCATCCTCACTGTTTGCCACTTCTCCAAGTTTGGTGTTATCGGCATATTTTGAGATTCTACTCTATATTCCAAGATCCAAGTCATTTATCTGTAGCAAATAAAAAGCAGTGGTTCCAGCAGTGACCCTTGGGGAACAGCACTGTCGACAACCTTCCAGTCTGAGAATGAACCATTTATTACGACTTGCTGTTTTCTGTCCTTAAGCCAATTTTCTATCCAATTGGACACTGACCCTCCTATTCCATGAACCTCAATGTTGTTAATCACCCTTTTATGTGTCGCTTCTTAAAATCCACAGAAACAACATCCACTGCATGCCCTTCATAAACCTTCTCTGTTAGTTCATCAAAACATGCAGTTAGATTAGTCAAGCATGAACTCCCATTTATAAATCCATGCTCACGCTCCTGAATTAACTCAAACCTCTCCAAGTGACTGTTGATTTTTTCCCTGATTATTCTTTCTAAAACCTTACCCACCACTGCTGTTAATCTAACTGGCCTGTAGTTAGCCGGACTGTCCTTGCACCCTTTCTTGAATAAGGGTGTCACATTTGCCACTGTTTAATCCTCTGACACCTTCCCCGTATCCAGGGAAGATTGGAAGATTATAGAAAGCCTTTCTGTTATCTGCATCCACATTTCCTTTCGCAATCTGGGATGAAAGCCATCCGGACCAGGTAATTTATCTTCCTGAAGCATAACCAGCCTTTTCAGTACCTCCCTCTCTCAATTTGTACCCTCTCCATTGCCTCTACACTCTCCACTTCTACTGATATTTTGTCAAATTCCACTTCCTTAGTGATCATTGATACAAGGTACTCATTAACTAGATTAACATTGCCCTGCAGCTCTAAGTATATATTACCCTCTTTGTCCCTAATGGGGCCCACTTCACCGCTTACTACCTGCTTATTATTTAAAGACTGCTCAATGATTTTTGGGTTGCCTTTCATGTTGACTGCCATTCTATTCTCGTAGAGATAGAGAATAAGCTAAATATGGAAGATATAAATATTTCCCATCCTTGGGTGAGGTGGAATTTTTTTATGCTGTGAGTGGTAATGTCCTGACCCACGAGTGTGGTGGAAGTAGAGACAATCAATGATTTGAAAAGGAAATTGGATGGATACCTGAAGCAAAGGAACTTGCAGGAGGAAAGGGATCGAGCAGGTGAGTGGAACTCAGTAGCTGGCTCCGATAATTGCTGCAGTCACTTCGATCCCCCTTAATTTTGTACAAGGTGACAATGTTTGTATCACGCATGTTTTGAGCCCTTGTTGAGCTGGACTATGGTGGGCTCACTGTCCAGTTCCTCCATGACAGGGAAGTCTGGAATGGCACTGAGAGCTACTTCAATGACAATGTTCTCCGTTATGTAGAGTTCAAGATAATGCTCCAGTCACCTTTCCATCTGCTTGTTAGGTTCACTGATGATCACCCCTGTCTTTGTCTTCAAAAGGTGCTGATTTAGTTACTACTGGGCCCATTGCTTTCTTAATTCCTTCATACATCCCCCTAGCATCCCCGGATTCAGCCGCAGAGTTTTAACCAGTATTGATTGGTGCAGTGCTGAGCAGTCTGCAGAGACTTGTTTCTGGCAGCTCTGAGAGCATCTAGATGTTGTTTGCTGGGGACTTGTTTGTAGTTCATGTGGGCTCTCCACTTAGTTACAGTAACTGACTCCATTTCAGTCCAATAAGCCTCAAACCAGTCAGCATTCCTCCCATCTCTTTTCCTATACACAGTGAGTGCAGAGTTATAGATGGTGGTGTGCAGATGATTCCACTTTGACACTGCACTGAGGCCTTGAGCATTGTTGTCTGAAAGAGCCTGATCGAGGATGTTGAGGAACTCCTGGGTCCTTTCTGGGTCAGTGGTTCGGCAAGTGTTGATCAGGAGACGACCTTTCTTCATGGATGGATGAAGCTTCCTTGGCTGAAGCCTAACCTTGTTACACACCAGGGAGTGGTCAGTGTCACAGTCAGCGCTGTGATAGCTGTGAGTGATGAGGACACTGCTGAGGGTGGTATGTCTGGTGATGATAAGGTCTAGCTGGTGCCAGTGGCGTGATCTCGGATGTCTCCAGGACACCTTGTGGCACAGCTTGACCTGGAAGTAGCTGTTCATCACACAGAATCCATGGTGACAGCATAGCTCCAGCAACCTCTGTACATTTTCGTTCATCTTGCAAATCCCCTGGTGCTCTATGCACATTGGCAAAGCTGTGTAGTCAGTATCCAAGCTTGTGTTGAAGTCTCCTAGAAGGTACAGTCCCTCAGTGCTGGGAATTCTACTGATGGCAGTGTCAAGTGTCACATAGAATTGATCCTTGACATCTGGGGTGGAGGTGAGTGTCGGGACATAGATGCACATGAGATTAACTGGGCCCACGCTTGTTGACAAGTGAAGAGTAAGAAGTCTCTCTGAGCCTACTGTGGGTGGTTCACTCATCTCAAGTAGCGTGTTTTTTACTGTGAAACCCATTTCATGCTCACGAGTTGCCTCTTGGGCTTTCCCCTGCCAGAAGAAGGTGTAGTGTTTCTCTTTGAGGGATCCACTTTGAACGAGTCCAGTTTCTTGCAGCTCAGCAATGTCCACATTGAGCCTTGTGAGTTCCTTGTCGATCACAGCTGTCTTGTATGTGTCATCAACCTGCAGAAGGTTGTCGGTAAGGCCAGGACACATGGTCCTCACATTCCAGCTTGCGATGCGAAGGACTGGTGTCTTCTTTGTTGAGTTTGTTTTTCTTGGTGCATCGATTATCGATCCGCCTGTTGAGAGATGACTCTCCAAGCTCCAAGCACCCATTGAAGCAAGCAGGTCGTGGCTTCACAGCACCTAACTGACTGGGGGCTTCCCAGCTTGGAGTGAATGGTAGCTATCCAATGAGACACTAAGAGCTCTCCCACTGTCCGAAGTAACCCCTGGCGCTCATACTCTACACCAATTCAATGAGAGCTTATAATCAGTAACTGTTTATTCCCGGGTTGTGCTAATGTTTAACCAAGAAGCTGGAGTGTCCTCTCCAGGGCACAGGCCTGGGCAAATAGTATGGAGACCCTGAGCATCAGGATCCCCTCTCAGCATTGTTAGTATTGTCCAAAGGAAAGGAAAAACCAGTACTGTTTGTTACCAGCTCTGCTGTTGGAGTTGCTGGAAAACTGCCTGATAAGTAACAGGTAACTGCCTCCAGGACTCCACTCCGGATTTACTCTCCAGGTTTACTCCCTCAGCCTTCTTATTCGTTTATTTAGAGATACAGTACTGAAACAGGCCCTTCCAGCCCACCGAGTCTGTGCCGACCATCAACCACCCATTTATACTAATCCTGCATTAATCCCGTATTCCTACCACATCCCCTCAATTCCCCTACCACCTGCCTACATTCGGGGCAATTTACAATGGCCAATTTACCTATCAACCTGCAAGTCTTTGGCTGTGGGAGGAAACCGGAGCACCCGGCAGAAACCCAAGTGGTCACAGGGAGAACTTGTAAACTCTGCACAGGCAGTACCCAGAATCGAACGCGGGTCACTGGAGGTGTGAGGCTGCGGTGCGAACCACTGCGTCTTCTCGAGACACCCATCGAGAAGTGAGACTTTTTGCCCAGAGATGGGGCTCTGTTTCTTGGCATCAGGATGGAACCACACACCAGTGGGCCTGTATGACATGCACAAGGATATCACACACTGCCCCATCCCTGGTACAGATCAGAGTCAGACACTGAACAGATTGCAACCCACAAGGACATCACAACCTTCCCGCTCTCTGGGACAGGTCAGTGTGACACTCCAAACAAATAGTACCCCACAGGGACCTCATAAATGCCACGTCCCTGTGACAGATCAAGGTCAGACACTGCAAATATTGCAACCACAGGAACATCACAAATTGCCCCATCCCTCGGACAGCTCGGGGCCTGACATTGAACATATTGCAACAACAAGGACATTACTGTATAACTCCCTTCATTCTGAAAAACAAGCATTCACCCTACTTTTTACCCTGCAGCCAATTTTGGAGCCACACTGCCACTGCCCATTTAATCCCATCTGCTTGAATTTTGTTAACAAGTCATAGAGAGATGCAAAACTGAAACAGGCCATCCGGCCCACTGAGTCTGTGCTGACCAACCACCACCCATTTATAGTAATCCTACACCAGAATCCCATATTCCCTAACACATCCCCACCATTCTCTTACCTACACTAGGGACAATTTACAACAGCCAATTTACCTATTAACCTGCAGTCTTTGCTTGTGGGAGGAAACCGGAGCACCCAGCAGAAACACACACAGTCACAGGGAGAACTTGCAAACTCTGCACAGGCACTACCCAGAACTGAACCTGGGTTGCGAGAGCTGTGAGGTTGCAGTGCCAACCACTGTGCCATTGTGCTGCCCCAAGTCTAGTTTATGGTACCTTTTCAAACACAATTTTGATGTCCAGACACGCACCATTAACCTCACCACCCTCGTCAACTCTCTCTGAAACTTCATCAAAGAAATTAATTCATTAATTATTTCAGACACAATCTTCTGTTAACCAATCTGTACTGGCTGCCGTGTATTAGCCCATGTTCTACCAAGTGACAGTTAATTTTCTCCTGGATAATTGTGTCTAAAAGTTTCCCCACCACCGACATTAGACTAATTGGTCTGTCGTTCCTGGGTTTATCTCTCTTTTTAAACAGGGCTGTAATATTCACAACCCTTGCCGACTTATCTTTTAATTCTGGAAAGTCTATTGCAGACAATCACTTTGGGCATGACTTTAACCAATTAAAGCAACAGGATACTTGATTAATAAGTCCAGAACTTTTATTGAGAGTAAAATAGTACTTAATAATTGAAAGTAAAATTATACTTAACAAACTTGGGGAATATAACTTTACAGCTCTGGGGACTGGTCGAGCTTGGTCTCAGAGCGTCACGGTCCTCTTTGTCCAGTCTAGATCCCTCATCAGGTGGAGAACTTGGTCGATGATCTGAGCCTTTACCTCTGAGGCCTTCTAGTGTTCCTGCACACTGAAACCTTACAAGATCCCTACTTTTAACCCCTGGATGGCCATCACACCACCATGTAAAATAATAATTGGTCCTAGCTGTTACTAGGTACATTTAATTAGTTCTTAATAATGTCTTCCACTAACAGTCACCTGTCCTCAGAATCTCAGATATGAGTACAATGGAGTGGTTTCACACTGTCTCCCAATCTGATCTGAAACAAGTTTCCTGTTCATTAAATCTAGACTCTTGAAGGTCACGATGTACCACACCATGGGTTTTATCAGGGGTCCGAGAAAGGTCCATTGTTTGAATACATTTAGCTGAAACTGTCCTTTCCCACAAAGACACAGAAACTCACAGTAATTAGATTGAACAAACTTTAAATGAAAACCCATTCTCTCTAAAATGTTTATTGATTCATTAATTATAACTCAATCAAGGTTCATTACTTTTACAATCATCTGTTTCAGGATGGGTAGCTACTCATTAATTATGCAGGATATAAACGTTAGTACTGAACACAAAATGGTTCCTTTGGTCATGTGTTCATTATAAAATGGCTTTCTTAACGTTGTTAGTTATGACAATGGATACATGATAAAAATGGTCAAGTTAAACTGAGATCGAACTACCCAAGGTTACCTCCATCCTCCAGTCCTCTGGCATCATTCCCATATTCAAGGAGGATTGAAAGATTGTGGTTCGAGTCTCTGCTATTTCCACCTTGACTTCCCTCAGCAACCCAGGATGCAGCCCATCCAGACCGGGTGACCTTTCTACTGTGAGCACTGCTAACCTTGTAATTGTCTCCTCTTTATCGATTTTCATCCCCTCCAAATTCTCCACTTCCTCCTCCTTTACTGTGACATTTGCAGCACCCGTTTGTTTTGTGATGACAGATGAAATGTACTTAATCAGTACCTCAGCCACACCCTCTGCCTCCACAAGATCTCCTAATTGACCCACCCTTTCATTGACTGTCCATATGTTGGTAAAAGACTTCAGTGTTCCCAGTTATGTGACCTGCTAATCTTTTCTCATACATTCTCTTGCTGATCTCATTTCCTTTTTCAGCTCTCCTCTGTACTTTCTGTATTCTGCTTGTTTCTCTACTGCATATGAATCCTCACATGATTTTCCAGTGAATGGTTTTTGAACTATTTTGTAAAAGGATTTAGTTTTGTAAATTTCTCCCTAGCTCCCCTCATGGTCAGGCAGAAAGTTTAACTGCTGTGTTTTCAAACAGCAACAGCTTTATTTGAAAAGCCATTGGGACAGGATTCCGGGTTTTAATCCAGTCACAAATCTGGTTCTGATGTCTTGTGGCTCCAGCTGTCATATGACCTGTCAGAGGATGACCTCATAATTGACCCAGTCATGGAGCTGTGGGTTGATGTTTAAATTGTTTCAAAATAATTTTCCAGAAGGACAATCAAAATGAATCGATATATAAAAGGTAGATTTTGTGAATTTGTGCTCCCAGTGGAAATTCCTGCAGAGTCTGCTGGTTTTCATATCCCCAATTCCCCACAGGAAGCTCTGTGCTCGGAGTCTGTATTCATTACATCAACATTATACAGAATCATTTCATGGGAGACCCCAGTGTGAATTGTAGACAGGTGGGTCAGTTTTAACTTTCAAAGTAACACAGAAGCAAAATACTGCTGATACTGGAAATCTGAAATAAAAACAGAAAATGCTGGAAATACTCAGCAGGTCTGGCAGCATCTGTGGAGAGAGAAACAAAGTTAACGTTTCAGATCTGTGACCTTTCATCAGAACTGAGCTGAAATTGTCTGAGGGACTGAGATTGTGGAATCAATTTCAGGGTCAAAGACATTGTACTTGGTAAGGATAGGAAGATGGAGATTATTAAGTACAGTGCAAAAATATAGATACTTTTACATTATTTTAATCAAAATTGATTTAAACTTTGTGCTCATGAATCCTATCTTTTGATCACAATGACACTGATAACAATGGAAAAAGCAAGACTTGCATTTCACGACCACAGGACATTGCAAAGCCTTTTACAGCCAATGAAGGAAGGACTTTTCAAGTGTAGTCACTCAACAGTACAATAGAGTACCCGACAATAAATATGTATAAGATTCTCACCACACAACTGCCCGACAATGACCATCCCAAACAAGAGAGAATCTAACCATCTCCCTTTGACATTCAATGGCATTACCATCGCTGAATCCCCCACTCTCAACAACCTGGGGGTTACCATTGAGCAGAAACTGAACTGCAGTAGCCATATAAATATTATGGCTACAAGAGCAGGTCAGAGACTAGGAATCCTGCGGCAAGTAACTCACCTCCTGACTCCCCAAAGCCTGTACACTAGTCAGGGGTATGACGGAATACTCTCCACTTGTCTGGCTGGGTGCAGCTCCAACAATACTCAAGAAACTCAACAGGACAAAGCAGCCCGCTTGATTGGCACCCCATTTACAACATTCATGCCCTCCATCACTGGCACACAGTGGCAGCAGTGTGTACCATCCACAAGATGCACTGCAGCAATGTGCTAAGGCTCCTGAGACAGCCCCTCTCAAACCCGCGACCTTTATCACCGAGAAGGACAAGGGCAGCAGATGCATGGGAACACCACAACCTGCAAGTTCCCCTCCAAGCCACACACCATCCTGAATTGTAACTGTATCACCGTTCCTTCACTGTTGCTGGGTCAAAATCCTGGAACTCTCTTCATAACAGCAGCACATGGACTGCAGTGGTTCAAGAAGGCAGCTCAGCACCACCTTCTCAAGGCAATTAGGGATGGATAATAAATGCTGGCCCAGCCAGCGACACCCACCTCCCATGAATGAATAAAAAAATGATAATATCCTGTAATCCTCCGAAGTAGAAAATACAGATGGAAATGAAAAATAATAAAACACAGTCAGCATGGATGTCATTAAGAAAGACCTGATTAACCTTATCTTTGAAAAATCAAAAGCAAGAGTAATATAGCAGATGTAGAAGAGTTTAAGTTAATAAAGCCTCATCCATTTATGTGCTTGAACCAACAAACAAACACACTAACTGACAGAGCTGGGTGTTGTTCTTTCTAAATTACCCTAAAGTAGGGTGTTAATGAGTTAAAGCTTCAGGTTGCTGCAACCAGAAGAGCCATTGTCCACTATCAGTTTTACTGTTATAAATAAAGGGTAGAACATTCATTGTGAATCTATAGAAACAGTCTGGTCCTGCACACTGCAGACACATCCACGTTATCACCAACCAGCTCTCCTACAATTGGTGCAGTTATTTGACTTTGCCCCATTCGCTCCATGGAATTACTTTTAAAAGATTTTAAATTACAAGCAGTTTTGTTAAAGCTCAGCCTTTGAGAAGAAATCATTCCCTGGCCACAGTGGAGAGAGCATTGAATATAAAACAGTAGACTGCCAGGTAACACAGTGAAAGCTCATCAGCTAATCTATAATTACTTACTTTTCTTATTTTTGCTCTTGCTGTTCGGTTTTTCATCATTTTCAGCTCCTGACTGTGGATATTATTGTGATTAAATGTGAAAAGATGCACTGTGTCTCAGCCCCGGTATTTTGGCTCTTTCTCTGTACAGTGCTGTATACACTCAGATTCTGACACTGTCTCTCCCTCCCTCAACTTTCCAGCCCTGACATTGCAGAAAGCGCTGCTCAAAGTTACACATTCTGACTGTTTGCAGTTGATTAGTGAGAGATTATTAACGTATCCTCCTGCAGCGCTTCCTCGGTTAATAACAGCAGATCTAAGTCACATTTCAGATACAGAAACAGACGCATCAATTATTCACTCTTTCCCAGAGTGAGTGAGGCCGGGACAAGCAGCAACATTCCAGCCCCACACTCTGCAATTACCCAGCACCAGCGGAAAGCAGTGAATACAGATTCAATCAGTGGGTTAATGTCCATTACAGGGATGCAAGATTCCACGGCCCAGGACAAACATCCCCATACACCGAGAACAAGCTCAGGAAAAGCCGGGGGAGTTAATATCCCAATCACTGAGCATTCCAGTAACATTGAACAAGTTCCTGAACTGAGTGAACCTTTCAAAGTACAGAAGTGAGGACGAGGTCAAAAAGGTCTGAACAGTTGAGGTGACTGAGCAGTTTCAGCTTCTCTGTTCAGGTTGCAGCTTTCACTGGAGACATGTGTTTAAATCCCACTTCTGACAACTTGATTTTCAGTTACTTTGCAGAGCTTCCTTGAAGGTTTGAGGTAGAGTAAATACTGAAGAACTGTTTCTAACTGCTGAAAGGTCAATAACCGAAGGTTACAGATTTAAGGTGACTCACAAAACCAGAAGGAACTTGAGGAAAAATTCCTTTCTGCAACATGTGTTAAGGATTTCAGTTATGTGGTTAGATTGGAGAAGCTGGGGTTGTTCTCCTTCGAGAGGAGATTTGATAGAGGTGTTCACAATCATGAGGGGTCGTGACAGACCCGATAGAGAGAAACTGTTGGTGGAAGGATTGAGACTCAGGTAAAAGCTGTGGCTCAGTTGGACACATTCACCTCGAAATCACAAGCTTCTGGGTTCAGATTTCACATCTGACACTCCAGTACAGCACTGAGGGTGTTGAAGGTGCTGCCTTTCAGGTGTGATGTTAAACCAAGACCTGGTCTGCATGTTTGGGTGAATGTAAAAGATCCCATGCTGCAATTTCAAACAAGTGAAGAGCAATTCTCCCTGGTGTTGTGATCAATATTTGCCCCTCTATCAGATCAGTTGGTCATTATCACATTGCAGTTTGTGAATATCAGCTGCTGCATTTCTGACATTACAACAGTGACGACACTTCAAAAGTATTTCATTGTCTACAAAGTGCTTTGATATGTCCAGTGGTCTTGAAAGGTGCTATATAAATGCAAGTCTTTTCTTTCTTTATCACAACACATTACTGTGTAAAAATGGTTCCTCATGTCATCTCTGGTGCTTCTGCCAATCACCTGATATCTGTGTCCTCTGCTTACTGACCCTTTTACCACTGGAAACAGTTTCTCCTTATTTAAACTATTGAAAACCTCCATGATTTTGAACAAATGTGTCAAATCTCTTCTGAATTTTCTCTGCTGCAAGGAGAACAACCCCAGCTTCTCCAATCTCTCCACATAACTGAAATCCCTCACCCTGCTACCATTGTGGTAAATCTCTTTTTTCTTCTTTCCTGGGATGTGGGCACTGCTGACACAATGTGATTCCTGTCAATGCAGCGGCCCGCTGACATCATCGGACTGTGCCAAGCTGTGCATAGGCACAGCTACATCTTGCCAGGATTAAGTGGCACATGCGTAGGATGATGCCATTGCACAGCGCCAACATCATCGCATATCCGCGCCTGGTCCATCTTCGCACATGTGCGCGAAAGCATCATCGGGTATCCAGCCCCTCACTCAGCTGGAGGAAGCGGCTGAATAGGAGACTTTGAGGCTGGAGCTCTCCCCCCTCGGCAACTCGCTCCAGGCCTCGACGCTTCCTCCCCTCAGCCGCTCGCTCCACACCTCGATGCTCCCCTGGACAATTGTTCCCCACTCGCGTCATCCAGCTCCATGGCCGCTTGCTCTCTGACCCCCAACCCCCGCTCCAGCCGCTAGCTCTAGGCCGTGCCACTTCCCTCCTCTCGGCCACTCACTACTCACTCCTACGTCACACTTTGCAGCCCACCTTGCTTCTTCGGGCGGCGCGTGGAGACTGGACAAACGTGGGAGCAAGTGGCCGAGAGAAGGGAAGCAGCACAGCCTAGAGCTAGCGGCTGGAGGGGAGTGGGGTGGGGAGTGAGCGAATGACTGGAGAATGGGGTGACATGATCGGGAGACAATCGGCCAGGGAAGTAGGGGGGGGGGTGAGCAGCGAGTTCTGGAGCGAGCGACTGTGGAGGGTGGAAGCGGCCGGTGCAAAGCAGGGGGAGAAAGCGAGTTGTGCCACCTAGTGGTTGCGTTCTCAGCAAACGCAGCCTTTATTGTCCATCCTTAATTGCCCTTGAGAAGGTGGTGGTGAGCTGCCTTTTTGGAGCTGCTGCAGTCCATGTGTTGTACGTAAACCCACAGTGCTGTTAGGAAGTGAGTTCCAAGATTTTGATCCAGTGACAGTGAAGGAATGGTGATATATTTCCCAGTCAGGACAGTGTGAAACTTGGAGGGGAGCTTGCAGATGGTGGTGTTCCCATTCATCCAATATCCTTCTAGGTGGTCGAGGTTGGGGGTTTGGAAGGTGCTGTCGAAGGAGGCTTGGTGAGTTGCTGCAGTGCATCTTGTAGATGGTACACACTGCTGCCACTGTTCACTGGTGGTGCAGGAAGTGAATATTTAAAGTAGTGGATGGAGTGCTGATCAAGTGATCTGCTTTGTCCTGGATGGTGTTGAGTTTCTTTGGTGTTGTTGGAGCTCCACTCATCCAGGCAAGTGGGGAGTATTGCATCACACTCCTGACTTGTGCCTTGTAGATGGTGGACAGAGGTGAGTTCCTTGCAGCAGAATTCCCAGCCTCTGACCTGCTCTTGTAGCTACGGTATTTATATGACTGATCCAATTCAGTTTCTGCTCATTGGTAACCCCCCGGATGTTGATTGTGAAGGATTAAGCAATGGTAATGTCATTGACTGTCAAGGGGAGATGGTTAGATTCACTCTTGTTGGAAATGGTCATTGCCTGGCATTTTTGTGGCGTGCATGTTACTTGCCACTTATCAGTCCAAGCCCAATCTTGCCCAGGTCTCTCTACATGTGGATACGGACTGCTTCAGTATCTGAGGAGTTACTAATGCAAATGAACATTTTGCAATTATCAGTGAACATTTCCACTTCTGACCTTATGATGGAAGGAAGTTTATTGATGAAGCAACTGAAGACGGTTGGGGCCTAGGACACTACCCTGAGGAACTCCTGAGCGATGTCTGGTACTGAGATGATTGGCCACCAACAACCAGCACCATATTCCTTTGCGCAAGGAATGCCTCCAACCAGTGGAGATTTTTCTCCTTGATTGTCATTGTCTTCAATTCTGCAAGGGCTCCTTGATGCCCTTGGCAAGAGCAGTCACTGTCACCTCACCTCACCTCCTGAATTCAGCTCTTCTGTCCATATTTGAACCAAGGCCATAATGAGGTCAGGAACCGAGTGGCCTTGGCGGAAACCAAAATGAGCATCGGTGAGCAGGTTATTGCTGTGTAAGTGCTGCTTGATAGCACTGTCAACGACACATTCCATCACTTTACTGATGATCAAGAGGAGGCTGATCAGGGAAGTAATTGACCGGCTTGGATTTGTCCTGCTTTTTGTGTACAGGACATACCTGGGCAATTTTCCACATTGCCGGGTAGATGCCAGTGGTGTAGCTTGGCAGGCGGCGTGGCTAGTTCTGGAGCACAAGTCTTCAGCACTGCAGCCAGGATGTTTTCAGTATCCAGAGCCTTCAGCCATTTCTTGATATCATGTGGAGTGAAGTGGATTTAGCTGAAGGTTGGCACCTGTGATGCTGGGGATCTCAGGAGGAGGCTGAGATGGATCATCTACTTGGCACTTCTGGCTGAAGATGGTTGCAAATGATTCAACCTTGTATTTTGCACTGATATACTGGTCTCCCCTATCATTAAGGATGGGGATATTTGTGGAGCCTCGTCCTCCTGTTAATTGTTTAATTATCCACCACCATTCAGGACTGGATGTGGCAGGACTGCAGAGCTTTGATCTGATCTGTTGGTTGTGAGATCACTCAGCTCTGTCTATTGCATGCTGCTTCCGCTATATGACATGCAAGTAATCCTGTGTTGTAGCTTCACTCATTTTTAGGTCTGCTTGGTGCTGCTCCTGACATGCCCTCCTGCACACTTCATTGAAGCACTATTGCTCCCTTGGCTTGATGGTAATGGCAGAGTCAGGGATATGTCAGGCCATGAGGTAACATATCGTGTTTAAATACAATTCTGCTGCTGCTGATGGCCCACAGTGCCTCATGGATGTCCAGTTTTGAGCTGCCAGTTCTGTTCATTTCTTCCCTCAGATATAATTGACTCCTCCGCCCCCGCCCAGTGTGGTTGACAGGACTCTCAACCTCTGCCTTCCCCCTTCCCCCTTCCCCTCCCTCCCAGAACTGCGACAGGGTTTCCCTTGTCCTCACTTTCCACCCCACCTGCCTCCACATCCAAAGGATCATCCTCCACCATTTCCGCCACCTCCAGCGTGATGCCACCACCAAACGCATCCTCCCCTCCCCTGTCAACATTCTGAAGGGATTGTTCCCTCCGCGACACCCTGGTCCACTCCTCCATTACCCCCGATACCCCGTCCCCTTTCCAAGGCACCTTCCCATGCAATCGCAGGAGATATAATACCTGCCCTTTTCCCTCCTCTCTGCTCATTATCCAAAGCCCCAAACACTCCTTTTAGGTGAAGCAGCGATTTACTTGTACTTCTTTCAATTATGTATACTGGATTCACTGCTCACAATGTGGTCTCCTCTAAACTGGGGAGACCAAACGCAGATTAGGTGGAACACCTCTGCTCAGGCCGAAATCATGACCCTGAGCTTCTGGTTGCTTGCCATTTCAACACTCCCCCCTGCTCTCATGTCAACATTTCTGTCTTTGGCCTGCTCCAGTGTTCCAGTGAAAATCAACCCAAGCTCGAGGAGCAGCACCTGACCTTTTGATTCGGCACTCGACAGCCTTGTGGATTGAACATTGTGTTCAATAACATCAGAGCATGACTGGTGTCAGGCAACCACAAGCATTAACACACTCTTTGCCTTTATCCCAGGACAGCTTTGTTATTTAATCTCTCCTGCCCTCTGCTCTATCAAACACCTTCCCTTTTGTTCTCTCCCACATGCCCCTCCCCTTCACTTGTTTAAAACCTAATTCTTTTCTAACCTGTGTCAGTTCTGATGAAAGGTCACAGACCAGAAACGTTAACTCTGTTTCTCTCTCCACAGGTGCTGCCAGAGCTATTGAGTATTTCCAGCACTTTTTGTTTTTATTTCAGATTTCCAGCATCTGCAGTATTTTGCTTTTATTGTGTCAGAAAGTCTCTCCTTGATTCAGGACTCTTACCTCTCTCCAGAATCTCTCTGCTAAAGATTGAACTTTATCTCATTTCACTCACAGCTCAGGGTCAGTGTGGCACAGTGGGACTTCTGGCTGTGTCCCACTTCACAATCCATCAGTACTGAGAAAACAATGGGGAATATTACTCACATGTTGTGTTCTGTAACTTTTTCCAAACATTTTAATGTATATATTGTCTTCCAAAGCAGTGACAGAATGGTGGCTTTAGTGTGTTGTTGAAATAGCTTTGTTGAGTTCGTGCTGTACTAACAGTTAAACAGTTCTTGGTTCAATCCCAGGTTTTGGCACTTTCAACCTCTCCGGTGTCTTTTTCTTTGGCTCCAATTGTCAAGCTGCATGATTTACTCTGAAATTAGCACCAGAGAACCAAGGCACCAGCGAGCATGAGGAGCTGAAATTAGCACAGATCAAATCCACTTAATATTTCTGACTGAAGATGGTTGCAAATGCTTCAGCTTCATCTTTTGCACTGACGTGCTCAGCACGACCATCATTGAGGATGTGAATGTTTTTGGAGCCTCCTCATCTTGTTAGTTATTTAATTATCCACCACCATTCACGACTGGATGTGGCAGGACTGTGGAGCTGTGATCTGATCCTGAGGGAGATATCTGTGCGTGGAATGGCGGGATGTATGGAGAGTGATCCTGAAGAGGGTGTCCGAGCCTGGAGTGGAAGCTTTCCGTGGAGGTACAGGAGTAGGTCATTCATCCCCAGTGTTTTATAAAGGTTTAGCATAACTTATCTGCTTTTACTCGATGCCTCTATTCATAAAGCCAAGTGTCCTGTTTGCTCTTAGCAACCTTTTCAAACCTTGATCAAAAAAGATTGGTGTGCATTGTCTCATTCTTCCTCCCAAACTGTATCACTTCACAATTTTCTGTGTAAAATTTTATCTGCTGTGTGAAAGTCCATTTTACCAGTGTGTTGAAGTTCCTCTGAAGTGTGTTACTGTCACTGGCATAGATTAGATTAGATTAGATTAGAGATACAGCACTGAAACAGGCCCTTCGGCCCACCGAGTCTGTGCCGAACATCATCCACACATTTATACTAATCCTACACTAATCCCATATTCCTACCAAACATCCCCACCTGTCCCTATATTTCCCTACCACCTACCTACACTAGTGACAATTTATAATGGCCAATTTACCTATCAACCTGCAATTCTTTTGGCTTGTGGGAGGAAACCGGAGCACCCGGAGAAAACCCACGCAGACACAGGGAGAACTTGCAAACTCCACACAGGCAGTACCTGGACGAAATTCACGAGCATTCTTTGATGCTATCTCCGTGGAAAGAGCAATCTTACACACTAGCTCAAATTGGGATTTTGTGTGTTTAGTATCTTTTCTCATCCACCAATATAAGCACAAATCTGTCTCATAATGTACAGTCTAAGAATGTGCCAAAGTTGCAATGTGGTGATAAATTCTTCAGTGTCACAATGTACTCACCAACTGTTTCACTAATTTTCTGATTTCTGGATCCATGTTTGTAGCTTTCCGTGATCTCTAGTGGCTGAGGGTTGAGCCTCACTTCAACGAAGAAACGGAAAATTATGATTTAAAGATTACACTGTCAATCATTCACATCTCTGTCTTCTCCTGAACTTCGTGTTCAAATTTGTTTGTGAAGTTGAGTGACACGTTAAGAAAGCACAGTCTTTGTCTTTGTGAAGGAAGTGATTTGGGAATGACTGTTTGAAACTGTCCCTTCTTGCACAGAAATTCAGTGCAAATACTCGATCACTCACAATTTCCTTGAGAGAAATTTGTTCACAATCGCATTCGACACGGAAACTGCCTCAGCATTAATCTCACTGAAGCAGAATGTGAATGTGTTGTATGTTTCAGAATGTTGGTGCCGTTATTTGTCGCTTTTAACCGAGACTGGGACACAGGGCAAGGTTGATCCGAGGTTGGAATATATTATCATTCAGGAGCAAGAAAAATCAAAAGGAACAAAATAAGAAAACCCAGTCTCCCGATTTGAGAATCTGTAGATCCGCTTTGGGAAAGTGAATCAGAGCAGAATGAAGGGTGAACTGTCCAGAAGAGATGAAGACACAGCTCAGTCAACACGTTCCCCTGGTTTATGATGCTGGAACATTCCTCACACAGAAATGATTCAACCCAATGACAAACATTCTTACAGCTGATAATTTATGCTACTGATTTAAGGACTGTCTCATGTGGTTACCGAGTGACGACGAGAAGATATTAAACTTTGTTCTTTTCAATCTGGCTGTGATGAAGTTTGAATTTTTCTACCTTTTATAAACAGAATTTGAAGGGTCTCGGTAACAATTTTCAGTGTTGATGAGAGTGGGGTCTGGGTGAGAAGCTGCTGAGTGTGACAGGGTCAGGACTGGATGCAGGAAGTTCTCTGACAGTCTCCTTCTATCTCTCTAATGGGTTTGAGTTGATTTACGACTGGTAGCTTTTATTTTACTTTTCTTATTTAGAGATACAGCACTGAAACAGGCCCTTCGGCCCACCGAGTCTGTGCCAACCAGCAACCACCCATTTATACTAATCCTACATTAATCCCATATTCTCTACCACATCCCCACCATTCTCCAACCACGTACCTACACTAGGGACAATTTACAATGGCCAATTTACCGACCAACCTGCAAGTCTTTTGGAGGTGGGAGGAAACCAGAGTACCCGGCGAAAACCCACACAGACACAGGGAGAACTTGCAAACTCCACACAGGCAGTACCCAGAACTGAATTCTGGTCGCTGGAGCTGTGAGGCTGCTGTGCTAACCATTGCGCCACTGTGCTGCTGTTGGTGTTTTGATAAATGAAGGAAGTTCCCTCCACCCATTTTTTTTGGACAGACAGTGTGGTATAAGGATGTAAAGGGTTAATGCTGAAGACAGTGGGATCAACCCCTCCCACGGTCAGAGTGATGATGTAACAGTCACATGAGATGAAGTTTGGGAGAAGAGAGAGCAGCACCAAGGATGCTAGCTTAGCAGGCTTGATGAGTGTGTATAGAGTATTGTGTAAATTAGAAAAGAGTTCTTAGTTCTTTCAGCAGGAACTGTGTCCAGAAAATATCGAGCAACTCACAATTTTATTATTCAGGAGTCGGAACACAGATATTAATTCCAAGTGACCGTTCTGGGACCAATTAACAAAAAAAGTAGAGAATAATATTGCTGACTGATTGAAATCCCCCAGTGAGGAGACAGTTAAACAGGTGATCTGTTGGAGCATCCTTCGATCCAAGGTTTCAGCAACATTTAAACTCCCTTTTTGGTGAAATTCTCTGTTATTTGCAACTTTTTTATCAGCTTTGATGGGCGAGTGAAAAAACTGAAAAAATTGAACAGTTCCATCCTTTCTTTTCTTCCTTCTTCTCTTCTTTCCATCAGTTTCTCTTTTCTGTCCCAGATCAATATAATGATGAGAATCCCACTTTCATCTGCTGTTTCTGGTGTTTTATCCATTCAATCAAAATTTCAACATTCCAATCAAATCTATTTGTTATTCCACAGTGTCTCTCCATGTGTTTTATTCTGTTGTATTCTTTCACAGTCTGTTTGATGATCAATGTCACATCTCACTCTCTGTTCTGGTGAAGATCAGAAGCAGTGATATCTGTTTACACCACCCGACAAGTCGGCCTGAGGCTGTGCCTCGCTGATCATGTGGAGTTTAAGCAATTCTTCCAGTCAGTTGGTTCAGTTGTCATTTCATGAGTAATTCGGGCATCTTGACTTCATCAGTGACCTAATGGTTCAGGTGTCTGCGTGATGTTAATCATGATGTGTTGAAATGATTGTATGTTCCAGTCTTTCCGTGGTGGGTTTTCACACTGAGTAGAAATGTGTTGGACATGGTCTGGAAATGTTTCACACTGCTCCATTCCCAACTTCATTTACTTACAGAAGATATATTTCCATCATTCCACAGCTGGCTGCACAGCCAGAAACTGTGCTGAAGATGACAGCTATGCTTCTGCAACTGACAATGTGACCGCGAGGTTAAGGTGAAAGACTGTTAATCTATTGTGCTCTGCACACGTGGGTTCAAATCACATCCTTGTCGCTAGTTTATGAACTGTTCAGTGTATTGTGTATGTGCAAAGTCAGCCTCGAAACCTGTTCTTGTCAATGTCCGGACAGTGATTCCAGAATTGTTTATACTTTATTAAAATTGAGACAGACAATTGGAATTCTTCACCCAAACTGCACTGGAATGAAGATCAAATACGGATCACGAAACAGAGCAGGAATTTTCCTCCCCTCCTTCCTTCCATCTTTACTTTCTCTCGATTTGCACCAAGTGAAAGACAAATGGGAAAAGCAAATGGCGAGGGAGCAGATGCAGAAAATTATCCTTTGGCAAGAAATTTATTTTCAAATCTTCTTGATAGATTAAGTGAGTGAGCAATGCTTTGGCAGATGGAGTTTGAAATGAGGGGTCATCTAGTACCTACGATAGATCAGAGTGTTTTTTGTAAGAAGTGAGATGTTAGAAACGGCGGAGGAGCAGAGACCCGAATACTGAATTAATAAAAGCTAGTGGACTGGTAGAAAATAATGTGAAAAGTGAACAGAATATGAAGATTGGAACTCATGTTGCAGTGATATAAAGCTCTGTGCTCCTGAAGTAAATGTCCAAGCCCAGATTGTAGGGAATCTGTGGAGAGTGATTTGGTTTTTATTCATTCTTGGGTGTGAGTATCGCTGATAAGGCGAGCATTTTTTACCCATTCCTATTGCCGTTAAGAAGGTGGTGGAGAGCTGCCTTCTTGAACTGATGCAGTCCATATGGTGCAGGAACACCCACAGTGCTATTGGGGAGGGAGTTCCAGGATTGTGACCCAACAACAGTGAAGAAATGGCGATATCGTTCCAAGTCAGGATGGTGAGTGTCTTGGAGGGGAACCTGCAGGTAGTGAGTTCCCATGCATCTGCTGCCCTTGTCCTTCGAGGTGGTAGTGGTCACGAGTTTGGAAGGTGCTGTTGAAGGATATTTGGCGAGTTGTTGCAGTGCATATGGAGATGGTACACACTGCAGCCACTGTTTACTTGTTGTGGAGGGATTGAATGTTTAAGGTGGTGGGTTAGGTGCCGATCAAGTGCGCTGCTTTGTCCTGGATGGTGTTGAGCTTCTTGAGTGTTGTTGAGTGGGATGTATTCCATCACACTCCTGACTTGTGCCTTGTAGATGGTGGACAGGATTTGGGGTGTCAGGAGGTGAGATACTTGCTGCAGAATTCGTAATCTCTGACCTGCGCTTATAGCCACAGCATAGATGTGACTGGTCCAGTTACGTTTCTGGTCAAGATGTTGATGGTGGGGGATTTAACGATGATAATGCTTCTGAATATCAAAAGGTAGATTTTTTTTCTCTCTCATTGGAGATGTTCACTGCTTGGCACTTGTGTGGCCAGAAGGTTGCTTGTCACTTATCAGCTCAAGCCTGAATGTTGTTCAGGTCTTGCTGCTTGCAGGCACAGACTGCTTCAGTATCTAAAGAGTTGTGAGTCATCATCTAACATTCCCACTTCTGACTTATGTTGAAGAGAAAGTCGTCAATGAAACAGCTGGGATGTTTGTGTCTAGGACACTACCCTGAGAAACTCCTGAGGCAATGTCCTGGGCTGAGATGATTGGCCTCCACGAACCACAACCATCTTGTTTTGTGCGAGGTACAACTCCAGCAAGTGGAGAGTTTTCCCCCTGATTCCCAGTGACTTCAATTTTGCTAGGGATCCTTGATGCCACACTCACTCAAGGGAAATCACTCTCACCTCTCCTCTGGAATTCCACTCTTTTGTCTCTGTTTGGACCAAGCTGCAATGAGATCATGCAAACATAATATCAGAACAACTCGTAGCAGGAGTAGGCCATTTGGCCCGTCGAGCTTGCTCCGCCATTCAATAGGATCATGGCTGACCTGATCATGACCTCAACCCCACTTTCTTGCCTGCCCACATAACCCTTGGCTCTCTTGTAGATAAAAATCTTGAAGACATTCAATGACCCAGCCTCCACTGCTCTCTGAAGTAGAGAATTCCAAAGATTAATGACCCTCTGAGAGAAGAAATTCCTTCTTAAATGAAAAAGCCCTAAATCTGAAACTGTGTCTCCTAGTTCTAGATTCCACCACGAGAGGAAACATCCTCTCAGCATCTACCCTGTCAAGCCCCCTCAGAATCTTATATGTCTCAATACGTTCACCTTTCATTTTTCTCAACTCCAATGAGTATCAGTCCAACCTGCTCAACCTTCCTCATAAGACAACACCTTCATCACAGGAATCAATCCAATGCACCTTCTCTGAACTGCCTCCTATGCAAGTATATCCCTCCTTAAATAAGGAGACCAAAACTGCACACAGTACTCTCGGTGTGGTTTCACCAGCACCATGTACATTTGTAGCAAGACTTCTCTACTTTTATACTCCATCCCCCTTGCAATAAAGGGTAACATTCCATTGCCTTCCTAATTATTTGCTGTACCTGCATGGTAACTTTTTGTGATTCATGTACAAGGACACCCAGATCCTTCTACATCGCAGCATTCTGTGATCTCTCACAATTTAAATAATATTTTCCTATTCTATTCTTCCTACCAAAGTGGATAAGCTCACATTTTCTCACATTGTACTCTATCTGACAAATTATTTCCTGGAGCTGAGAGACCCTGGCAGAACCTAAACTGAGCATCGATGATCAGATTATTGCTACATGTGTGGTGCTTGATAGCACTGTTGGTGACATCTTCCATCACTTTGCTGATGATTTATTGTAGACTGATGGGGCGGCAATTGGTCAGATTGGATTTGTCCTGCATTTATTTTATGGAGTGGGCACACTTGGGCAATTTTCCACATTGTCAAGTAGATGCCTGTGTTGTAGCTCTACTGGAACAGTGTGGCTGAGAGCGCAGCTAGTTCTGGAGCACAAGTCTTCAGGACTAGAGCTGGAAAACTTGTTAGGGTCCATAGTCTTTGCTGTATCGAGTGTCTTCAGCTGTTTCTTGCCATTATGTGGAGTGAAGCGAATTGGCTGAAAACTGGAAGCTGTGATGCTGGGGACCTCCAGAGGCCGAGATGAATCATCCACTGAGCAATTTCTGACTGAAGATGGTTTCAAATGCTCCAGCTTCACCATTTGCACTGACGTGCTCGGCTCCACCAACATTGAGGATAGGGATGTTTTTGGAGCCTCCTCATCTGGTTCGTTATTTAATTGTCCACCACCATTCATGACTGGTTACTTAGTTTCTCAGGGCAGTGTCCTAGGCCCAACCATCCTCAGCTGTTTCATTGATGGCTTTCTCTTCAACATAAGTGAGAAGTGGGAATGTTCGCTGATGATTCACAACTCATCAGATACTGAAGCAATCTGTACCTGCAAGCAGCAAGACCTGAACAACATTCAGGCTTGAGCTGATATGTGACAAGCAACATTCTTTGATCTGATCCTGAGGGAGATATCCGTGCGTGGAGTGGCGGGATGTATGGAGAGTGATTCTGAAGTGGGTGCCTGAACCTGGAGGGCAGAATCTGTGGAGAGTGGTCCTCAAAGGATGTCCATGTCTGGAGATTTAGGAATTCTGAAGAGGGTCTCCGAGCCCATAGTGCTGGGATGTATGGAGAGTGATCCTGAAGTGGGTGTCCGAGCCTGGAGTGGCAGGATCTGTGGAGAGTGATCCTGATGAGTGTGTGTAAACCTGGAATGGAAGCTTTCTGTGGAGGTACAGGAGGAGGCCATTCATTCCCAGTATTTTATAAAGGTTTAGCATAACTTATATGCTTTTACTCTGTGCCTCTATTAATAAACCAAGTGTCCTGTTTGCTCTTAGCTACCTTTTCAATCCTTCTAACATTGGTGTACATTGTCTCTCTGCTCCTGCACCCAGTTTAGAATTGTAACGGTTCATTTATATGGCATTCTTCCTTCCAAATTGTATCACTTCACACTTCTCTGTGTAAAATTTCATCTGTTATGTGAAAGCCCATTTTACCATTTTTTTTAAGTTCCCCTGAAGTGTGTTCCGATCAGTGGCATAGGACAACATTCCTGAGCATTCTTTGATGCTATCTCCATAGACAGAGCAATCTTATACGCGAGCTCAAATGTAGGATTTTGTGTGTTTAGTATCTTATTTCACCCACCAATATAAGCACAAATATGTCACGTAAATCTTGTTCACTGCAGTCCCTGCTGCTGTTTGCTGGCTATATTTACAGACTTTAATCTCAACCTCGTCACCATGTTCTCTAATATATTCAGGGGGCATCAGCAGAGAAAATGTTCACCAAGCATGGCAAGTGCAAGGAAATGTTTCTTTTATGTCATTATGTCATGAGCATAATATACAAATTTTTACATGTGTGAATCATCAAGATGTGTCCTCATAAATGGAACCCCGTCACAATAAACACTGTCACCTTTCAATGTTTAACAGACAGGTTTGACGGCCTGATGTGTGTGATTCCCATATTAATGTGTTTGTGCAAAGTTCGGGGAAAGATGGAGATAAGAATAATTTATAGGGAAATCTTTTAAACATATTACCACATCTCTCACTCACAAAGATCTGCAAACACATGGATTCCAAAAGAACCTGAGTACAAAATCACCTAAAATAAACACAGCCAGAGAAACTTGCAATAACCTGTAGCTCAGGGAAAGTACAGATGGATATTGGGCATCTCCTGGCAGGACAGAGTGCCGAATGCATAAGTACACCAGCGTGCAGGGATCTGCAGCATGTTTGCCCTCTTGAGTCAGCGGTGACTCTGTTGACTGGGCCATGTGTGCTGAATGGATGACGGTCGCTTTGCCAAAGACATGCTCTTTGGTGAGCTTGCTATCAGCATGAGACCAACAGGTCACCCACGGCTGTGATACAAGGACATCTGCAAAGCGAGATCTCAAGCAGACTGGGATTGGAGTCGATGCATGGGAAGTCCTTCCTGCTGACTGGAATTCCTGGAGAAAGGCATTCAGGAAGACCATGGGAAAAGCAGAGGACAAAAGAAATGACCAGATGGTGGGAAAGAGAGCTCAGAGGAAGGAAAAATTATCAGTCGACCTCGGGCCAATGACATTCATCTATACCAGCTGCGGAATGGATTGACACTCACGAGTCATCCTCTCCAGCCACAACAAACGATGTTTCATACAGAAGTGACGTACACCCCGGGTGTAGCCCATCGCCTTCCGAGACGGACGGTTGCCTATTACAATTACAACTACAGCTACAACTACAAGAGCGAGTCAGAGGCTGGGAACACTGCCATGACGAACTCAGCTCTTGACTCGCCAAAGGCTGCCCACTATCTACAAGGCCTTCCTCTGATTTCAATTGCACATGCATTTGCGATTTGGCTCTGTAGCTTAGTTGGTTAAAGCACCTGTCTTGTAAACAGGAGATCCTGGGTTCAACTCCCAGCAGAGCCTTATTTCACAGTAGCAACATGCTTGAAAAGTTTCATTATCAACATTGACATTTGTGTTTTGTGAACCTTAATTCAAAATACTTGATGAATTTCAATCACATGAAAAAAACAGCCTTTGTGAAGGATATGAGTTTGGAATGGCTGTTCCTCCTTGCACAGAATTTCAGTGCTGAGACATCAAAGTTAACTTCTTTGACATAAATTTGTACACAGTTACATTCAACCTGGAAAACAGCTTGATATTAATCTCACTGAAGGAGAGTGTTTGTGTCATTATGTGTTGCTTTGAACCGAGACTGGGACATGACGCAAGTGGGAGGGTTTATCTGAGGTTTGGAATATTTGTCAGTGAGGAACAAGAAAAATCAAAGGAACCAAATGAGAAAACCTATGTCTCATGTGGTTACCGAGAAACGGTGAGAAGATATTAAACTTTGTTGCATACAGTATTTGTAAACAGTATTTGAAGGGTCTCAGTAAAAATGTTCAGTGTTGATGAGAGTGGGGTCTGGGTGAGCAGCTGCTTAATGTGAGAGGGTCAGGACTGGATGCAGGAAGTTCTCTGACAGTCTCTCTCTGATGGGTTGAGTTGATTTTCAACTGGCAGCTGTTGCTGTTTTGATAATTCAAGTTCCCTCCACTGATTTTTTTGGACAGACACTGCAGTATGAGGATGTAAAGGGTTAATGCTGAAGACAGTGGGATTAACCCCTCCCACAATCAGAGTGATGATGTAACAGTCACATGAGATGAGGTTTGGGAGGAGAGAGCAGCACCAAGGATGCCAGTTTCGGAGGCTTGATGAGTGTGTATATAGTATTGTGTAAATTAGAAAAGAGTTCTTAGTTCTTTCAGCAGGAAATGTGTCCAGAAAATATCACGAAACTCACAATTTTATTATTCAGGAGTTGGAACACAGGGATATTAACTCCAAGTGACAGTAGTGGTTTCATTTAACAAAAGAAAAGGAGAGAATAATATTGCTCATTGATTGAAATCTCCCAGTGAGGAGACAGTTAAACAGGTGATCTGTTGGGGCATCCTTCGATCCAAGGTTTCGGCAGCATTTAATCTCCCTTTTTGGTGAAACTCTCTGTTTTTTGCATCTTTTTTTAATCCAGCTTTGATGGACCAGTGAAAAAACTGAAAAAAGTGAACAGATCCATCCTTTCTTTTCTTCCTTCTTCCCATCAGTTTCTCTTTTCTGTCCCAATTTAATCTGCTGTTTTATCCATTCCAATCATAATTCAACATTCCAATCAAATCTATTTGTTATTCCACAGTGTCTCTCCATGTGTTTTATTCTGTTGTATTCTCTCACAGTCTGTTTGATGATCAATTTTACATCTCACTCTCTGTTCTGGTGAAGATCAGAAGCAGTGTTATCTGTTTGCAACACCCGACAAGTCGGCCTGAGGCTGTGTCTCATCGATAATGTGGAGTTAGGAACATAGGAACATAGGAGCAGGAGTCGGCCATTCAGCCCATCGAGCCTGCCCCACCATTCAATATGATCATGGCTGATCATCCACTTCAATGCCCTTTTCCCCACACTTTCCTCATATTCCCTTATGTCATTTGTATTTAGAAATCTATCAATCTCTGCTTTAAACATACTCAATGACTGAGCTTCCACAGCCCTCTGGGGTACAGAATTCCAAAGATTCACAACCCTCTGAGTAACAACATTTCTCCTCATCTCTGTCCTAAGTCGCTTGCCCCTTATTTTGAAATTGCGTCCCCTGGTTCTCGACTCCCCAACCAGGGGAAACATCTTAGCTGCATCTACCCTGACTGTCCTTTAAATATTTTGTAGGTTTCAATGAGATCACCTCTCATTCTTCAAAACTCTACAGAATAGAGCCCCAGTTTCCCCAATCTCTCTACATAGGACAGTCTCACCATCCCAGGAACAAGTATGATGAACCTTCTTTGCACTCTATCTGTGGCAATAATATCCTTCCGAAGGCAAGGGGACCAAAACTGCACACAGTACTCCAAGTGCAGTCTAACCAAGGTTCTATACAATTGAAGCAAGAATTCACTACTCCTGTACTCAAATCCTCTTACGATAAAGGCTAACATACTATTAGCCTTCCTAATTGCTTGCTGCACCTGCATGTTAGCTGTCAGTGACTTATTGACATGGACACCCAGGTCTCCCTTATACTCTATACCTCAGTTAATAAAGGAAAGGACCTGCTGAACCACCTTATTGACCTGTACTGCTACTTCAGGGATCTGTGGACATTCACTCCGACGTCCCTCACTTCCTCTACACCATTCAGTGTTCTCCCATTAATTGTGTATTCCTTTGCCTTTTTTGACGCCTGCTCTCGCTGTTCCCTGCTCTCCGAGTGAACTCTTGCTCCCTCTCTCTCCTGGGCTCTTTATGCTCCACTCTGCTCTCACTGTTTCCCGCTCTCTTAATGTATCAATATTTGTTTGCCTTGTGTTTAATTTAAAATATGGATTAACTGTATTTCACAGTTGTAGGTTTTATTTGGTAATCCTGTGCAAGTTGTGGATTGGTATTCAATATTCTGCTCTGTGAAAATGATTGTGAATGAAAATATAACTTTCAATCTTATACATGGGCTGGTCTGCAAGCTCCAAGTCCTTCATTTTGTAGTAATGGCTTGATACTGTATCTTTCAGTCTTAATCTCTGTGGGATTTTTGAACTGGTATGTAATGCATAACTTGGTCTAACGTTCTGATGTACATTATTGGGATTCATAGGATCATAGGAAATAGGGGCATTAGGCCATTCAGCCCATCAAGCCTGCTCCAACATTCAAACAGATCGTGACTGATCATCTACCTCTACGCCATTTTTCTCTGCCATCTCCATATCCCTTGATCTTGTTAGTATTTAGAAATCTATCGATTTATGTCTTGAATATGTTCAATGATTGATCTTCCACAGCCCTCTGGGATAAAGAATTCCACAGATTTCTCACCCTCTGAGTAAAGAAATTCCTGCTCATCTCAGTCTGCCCTTATTCTGAGACTGTGTCCCCTTGTTCTGGACTCACTAGACAGAGGAAACATCCTATCCATATCTACCCTGTGACACCCTGTAAGAACTTTGCCTGTTTCAATGAGATCACCTCTCATTCTTCAAAACTCCTGAGAATTTAGGCCCAGTTCCTGCAGTCTCTCATCATAAGACAGTCCCACCATCCGAGGGAATGAGACCGGTGAATCTCTGTTGCACTCCCTCTGTGACAAGTCTATCCTTCCTTAGATAAGGAAACCAAAATTGTACAGAATACTCCAGGTGCGGTCTCATCTAGACTTCATACATCTTTACTCATGTACTCAAATACGCTTTCAATGAAGCCAACATACCATTTGCCTTCCTAATTGCTTGCTGCACCTGCATACTAGCTTTTAGTGTCTCATGAACAAGGACACCCAGGTGCCTTTGGACATCGACACTTCCCAGCCTCTCACCATTTAAGAAATACTCTGTCTTTCTGTTTATTCTACCAAAGTGGAGAACTTCACACTTATTCACATTATATTCCATCTGTCATGTTCTTGCCCATTCATTTAACCTGTCCAAATCCCCTTGAAGCCTCCTTGCATTCATTCTGTACCTTTCAATTCTGTAAATTTTGTCTGTTCTATTTCAGATTTTATATTTAAAATGTCACCATGGTGACAGAGTTTATTTAGATCTGATAGTGAGTTTGTTTTTGGACTGTGATTGATGTATCAACCTGTCAGCTGTACTGAATTGGAGTGAAATAGAAACAACTTCTGTCTCTCCTGCTGTTGTTTGACTGTTGGATTGAAAATGTGTCTCTCTTGACTTTGGGATCAGTGTCTGTCTGACTACTTATTTTGTTTGCTCCAGTGGAACTGATGAACTGGCAGTATCTCTGTGCTTTGGGAGTGATCCTGTACCGACTGTGTGTTGGAACGAGATCACTGCATTTTGCCTTGTGTCCAAGAATCACCACATCCAGTCAAGTTCCTTCATGTATTTTCCTGCAGGAATGAAAGAACTGGTGAGGTAGAAGATACAAAAGCGATCAATGTAATCGTCCCAATAATAATCATTATGAACAATCACAAAATGAAAACCAAGAACACAAACAGTGTCAGTGTCTGACTCCACTGCAGTACTGCAGCATTCAGCTTCTGTTTACCAGGTGTTTGCAGTGGTTTTACAACAAGTTTGTGACATTCAGAAACAACACAAGCCCTGCACTGCTCAATGACTGGGACTGTCCGATAGAGCAGTGACCTTTACACAGTCACATTTCTATTTCAACGGAAAACAAGCAGCCACTATTTAAAATGTGCCTTTCACACTTCTCACCTGGTGTCTGCAATAAATGTTCTTTGTCTAACTGTCCACATCGTTATTTTGCGGCTATTTTCCCCCCACTGTTCACAATCCAACAAACAGTGAGAGACTGGAACTAAAGCAGGAAAATTCCCTCTCCTTTGGGTGGTGAAATTGTCAGTGATTTTCAATAGTGATTTCTTCCCATTGTGTCTCCCTGAGCCTGTACAGACACTGTCCGAGAATGAACTCTCCCTTCCCCGTGTCCCCGGCTCACTCCATGTTCCGGGAGCAGCTCCTGCTCCACAGTGTCTGTTACAAACACTCCCCGACTCCCCCTCAACTTCCCACCACTCAATGCTAATCTCTGAGCACATCTGCGGACACGCTCCCAAAGCAGTGGCTGCAGGAAGCAGATGCTGTTTGTTCCCTTCCCCCGGGCCCGGGAAGTCTCCATTAGCAGCTGATTTAAAGCATCTTCCCCTGATTGAGTGAATGGCCTCACAGACTGAGTTGGGGAAAGGCTGCGCATGCACCCCACTCCTCATTGTGACGTCCCACTGGGGGCGGGGCTACATCGCGCGTGCGCAGATCTTTGCAGCAATTCAGCACTCAAACATCAATGGGAACTTTCCCCATTTCACCCGCATCAAAGTCCCAAAGAAAGTGAAGAGGGGTTTGGACTGGAGGGAGGGAGGGGCGGGGTAGGGGGAACCTAGAACCCAGAAAGCTGCCCACTTGCCCCATTTAGATGCTCAATTTGCGGTCATTCCCTGCAGGGGGTTTGTTATTATTGAGCCCCTCCTGGTAAAACAATCCGATAGAAAGAGGGGAGAAAGGAGGGAGCCGGTGTGTTTGCTGGGACCTTGCAGAATTCATTTCAGCAGCAAAAGTCCCGGGTTATATTAACCCGAGTGAAACACGCTGTCAGTGAGAGGAAAACCGAACAGCTCTTTTCATCTTTTCATTGGAAACAAAGTACAGCCGGAATTGCGGCGAGCAGAGCAGACACAGAAGCTCAATGACAGGAGAGCTCGGCCGTCCCTGAGTTTCAGCTCCCAGCTCTTACATTTCCTCATCCACACTGTCTTTACTGTGGATGCTCAGTGGTTCCTTGTCGGATCTGAGGACTGTATCCATTAAACATTCTGAGTCAGGAGATCCACACACTCTCTGTTACCAAGATTTATGGGCAGGAATGTTTCAAAACTTTGTCTATTAAATGATTGTATTATTCACAGAACTAATGAGGCAATCGGTTCATTATTCAGGCCTTGAACTTGGTTTGGGTAGACCGAAAACTGAGAGGTTCAGCACCTTTCCAGTTCTTCACTAATATAACTGATTTTTTTTGATGAAGTAACAGAAAAGGTTGATGAAGGGAAAGCAATGGATGTTGTCTATATGGATTTTAAGAAAGCGTTTGACAAACTACCACATAAAAGGCTGGGTAACAAAACTGAGGCTCCTGGAATAGGAGGGTCGGTATCTGCTTGGATTTAAAAATGGATGAAATATCAAGAAAAGCGAGTTGTGGTATTTGGTTGTTTTTCAGAATGGAAGATGGTGAACAGTGATGTCCACAAGGGTCAGTGTCAGGACCACCATATATATAAATGACTTGAATATTGGAATCACAGAATCACAGAATTGTTACTACACAGAAGGAGGCCATTTGGCCCATCGTCTCTGCACTGACTCTCCAAATGAGCAATTCACCTCATGTCACTTCCCCGTCTTCTCCCCATAATCCTGCACCTTATTTTCAGATAACAGTCTAATTCCCCTTTGAATTCTTCAATTGAACCTGCCTCCATCACATTCTCAGGCAGTTCATACTTTAACCACTCGCTGTGTGAAAAAGTTTTTCCTCATGTCGCTTTTGCTTCTTTTACCAATGACTTTAAATCTGTGCCCTCTCGTTCTCGATCCTTTCACAAGTGGGAACGGTTTCTCCCTATCCACTCTGTCCACACCCCTCATCATTTTGAATACCACTATGAAATCTCCTCTTAGCCTTCTTTTCTCCAAGGAAAACAGTCCTAACTTCTCCAATCTATCTTCATAACTGAAGTTCCTCATCCCTGGAACCATTCTCATGAACCTCTTCCATAATCTCTCCAATGCCTTCACATCTTTCCTAAAGTGTGGCACCCAGAACTGGACGCAGTACTTCAGCTGAGTCTAGTGTCTTATACAAGTTCAACATGACCTCCTTGTTCTTGTACTCTATGCCTCTATCACTAAAGCCGAGGATACTGTATGCTTTATTAACCACTCTCTCAACCAATAACATATAACCCCAGGTCCCACTGCTCCTGCACCCCCTTTAGAATTGTACCCTTTATTCTATATTGTCACTCCATGTTCTTCCTACCGAAATGAATCAATTCACATTTCTCTGCATTGAACTTCACCTGTCATCTGTCCTCCCATTCCACCAACTTGTCTATGTCCTTTTGAAGTTCTACACTATCATCCTTACAGTTGACAATGCTTCCAATTTTCGTATCATCCATAAACTTTGAAATTCTGCCCTGTACACCAAGGTCTAGGTCATTAATATATATCAGGAAAGGCAAGGGTCCCAACACTGACTCCTGGGGAACTCCACTACAAACCTTCCTCTAGCCCGAAGAACATCCATTGATCACTACTCTTTGTTTCCTGTCACTCAGCCAATTCCATGTCCATGTTACTACTGTCCCTTTTATTCCATGAGTTATAACTTTGCTCACAAGTCTGTTGTGTTGCATTGTATCAAATTCCTTTTGAAAGTCAATAAAAGCAAAATACTGCAGATGCTAGAAATCCGAAATATAAACAGAAAGTGCTGGAAATACTCAGCAGGTCTGGCTGCATCTGTGGAGAGAGAAACAGAGTTAATGGTTCAGCTCAGTGACCTTTCAGATGCTGTCAGACCTTTTGAAAATCCATGTGGACCACATCAACAGCATTGCCCTCATCATCCCTCTCTGTTGCCTCATCAAAAAACTCCAGCAGGACAGTTAAACATAACTTTCCCTTAAGAAATCCATGCTGGCTTTCTTGAATTAACCCACATTTGTCCATGGGGCTATTAATGTTGTCCCGAATTATTCTTTCGAGAAGAGAGTGAGACGAGGTGAGTTGCTTCAGCAGAGAGCCAGCATGGGTTCGTCAGGCCGAATGGCCTCCTTCTGTGCTTTAGCCATTCTATGATTGTATGATTCTAGCAGCAACTGTTGGTGGAGAGGCAGTGATGCAGGAATGGGTTGACAGAAAGGGGAAAGTCTGGGCTGGTGTGTGTTTGCAGCATTTGCAGCTTGTGTTCGGGTTTGTGAATAAAGGTGATTTGGAAGCTGTGTTCCAAATTGAAGTGTTTATTGGAAGCAAGAAGTTGATGTCAATGAAGAATAATATGTGTGAAGATGAAGCGTGGTGTGATTGTGGATAGCAGTAAATATATTGTTGGTGAATTATTTGTGTTCATAAACTTCCACTGCACCCTCTGCTGCAGGCTGCTGTTTATATCCAGCTGTGTATTAGTGCTGTGTGTTAACTAGATAAATGTTTGTTTCAACGCTGTTTATAAAGCAATAGCATTGCACTCAAACAGTCCCAGACATAGCAACACACGTACAAAAGCAAAATACTGCAGATGCTTGAAATCTGAAATATAAACAGAAAATGCTTGAAATAGTCAGCAGGTCTGGCAGCATCCGTGGAGAAAGAAACAAAGTGAATGTGAGCTAAGGAAACAGACCTGAACTGTTGACTGTTTCTCTCTGCACAGATGCTGCCAGACCGACTGAGCATTTCCAGCATTTTCTGTTTTTATTACAGCAACACCTCTGATCAGCAGTAGCGGTGATAGTGCGAGCCAGGGGGCAGCCGGGAAGGTACGTTTCACTATAAAGTACTTACCTGGCGATTCGGCGGACGCGGACACGGGGACTGCTGGGTCAGTGAACCTATATATTCGGGCAGTGGCTAAACCCGAAACACTACATGTGTAGTGTCTCCCACCCATCCTCCTCCTCCAACCAAAAAAAAGGACTCTTGTGTGGAGGGTTTGGTAAGGTAAAGTTTTCCTTTATATTTTTTTATTCTCTGTTGTCAATTTCGAGCAGAGGGGATGGAAGCTAGGGCAGTTGCATGCTCCTCTTGCAGGATGTGGGAGGTAAGGGTCACCACTTGTGTCCCTGCTGACTTCACCTGTGAGAAGTGCACCCAACTCCAGCTCCTCACAGACCACGTTAGGGAACTGGAGCTGGAGCTGGATGAACTTCGGATCATGCGGGAGGCAGAGGGGATGATAGAGAGCAGTTATAGGGAAGTACTGACACCTAAGTCACAGGATAAAGGTAGCTGGGTGACCGTCAGGGGAGGGAAAGGGAATAGGCACACAGTGCAGGGATCCCCTGTGGCCGTTCCCCTCAATAATAAGTATACCGTTTTGGATACGGTTGGGGGGATGGACCGACCAGGGGAAATCCACAGCGGCCAGGTCTCTGGCACTGAGCCTGGCTCTGCGGCTCAGACGGGAAGGGTGGAGAATAGGAGAGCGATAGTGATAGGAGATTCAATGGTTAGAGGAACAGACAGGAGATTATGTGGTCGCGAACGAGACTCCCGGATGGTATGTTGCCTCCTGGGTGCCAGGGTCAGGGATGTCTCAGATCGAGTCTACAGGATTCTTAAGGGGGAGGGGGAGCAGCCAGAAGTCGTGGTACATATCGGTACCAATGACATAGCTCAGAAAAGGGATGAGGACCTGAAAAGCGAATATAGGAGTTCGGATGGAAGCGAAAAGGCAGGACGAGCAGAGTAGTAATCTCAGGATTGATACCGGTGCCACGTGCTAGTGAGGCTAGAAACAGAGAGCGAGTGCAGCTGAACACGTGGCTACAGAGCTGGTGTAGCAGGGAGGGCTTCAGTTATGTGGATCATTGGGATACCTTCTGGGGAAGGTGGGACCTGTACAAGAAGGACGGGTTGCAACTGAACTGGAGGGGCACCAATATCCTGGGCGGGAGGTTTGCTAGAGCTCTTCGGGAGGGTTTAAACTAGTTTGGCAGGGGGATGGGAACCGGAGCTATGGATCAGTGGACGGGGTAGCTGTTGAACAGGCAGATACCGAGTGCAGAGAGTCTGTGAACAAGGTTAGACAGTTGACAGGGCAAAGTTTCAGCCAGTATGATGGGTTGAAGTGTGTCTATTTTAATGCAAGAAGTGTCAGGAATAAGGGTGATGAACTTAGAGCATGGATCAGTACTTCGAGCTACGATGTTGTGGCCATTTCAGACACTTGGAGATCACAGGGGCAGGAATGGATGTTGGATGTTCCGGGGTTTAGATGTTTCAAAAGGAATAGGGAGGGAGGTAAAAGAAGTGGGGGAGTGGCATTGTTAATCAGGGATAGTATCACAGCTGCAGAAAGGTAGGTCATCGAGGAGGGTTTGTCGACTGAGTCATTATGGGTGGAAGTCAGAAACAGGAAAGGAGCAGTCACTTTATTGGGAATTTTCTATAGACCCCCCAATAACAACAGAGACACGGAGGAACAGATTGGGAGGCAGATTTTGGAAAGGTGCAGAAGTAACAGGGTTGTTGTCATGGGTGACTTCAACTTCCCTAATATTGATTGAACCCTCCTTAGTGCAAATAGTTTGGATGGAGCAGTTTTTGTCAGGTGTGTCCAGGAAGGTTTCATGACTCAATATGTCGATTTTTTTTTTTGTTTCCAAAATATACTTTATTCATAAAGATCTGTAAAAATTACATTGCCACACAGTTTCCAAACAGCACCAAAAAATACAAACATTGCAAGGGGGATCAGTTTCCTTCAATACTGTCATGAGTTTCTTCCCAACCCTTCCGTTTCACAATTGTCATGTCAATTACAGTTTTACATATACAGCAATTGAGAATATTAACGATACAGTTCGAGGGGTTTCCCATGGATCCAGCCCCTCAGTCCAGCTTGGTGGGGGAACCTTACACTGTGGTCTTTCCCTATTGAGCCTTTGCTGCGGCTGCCCCAAGTCTTAGTGCGTCCCTCAGCACGTAGTCCTGGACCTTGGAATGTGCCAGTCTGCAACATTCGGTGGTGGACAACTCTTTGCGCTGGAAGACCAGCATGTTTCGGGCAGACCAAAGGGCGTCTTTCACCGAATTGATAGTCCTCCAGCAGCAGTTGATGTTTGTCTCGGTGTGCGTCCCTGGGAACAGCCCGTAGAGCACAGACTCCTGTGTTACAGAGCTGCTTGGGATGAACCTTGACAAAAACCACTGCATCTCTTTCCACACCTGCTTTGCAAAGGCACATGCCAGGAGGAGGTGGGCGACCGTCTCTTCCCCACCACAGCCAACGCGGGGGCACTGTGCGGAGGGGGCGAGAATTCGGGTGTGCAGGAAGGATCTGACGGGGAGGGCCCTTCTCACCACCAGCCAAGCTACGTCTTGGTGCTTGTTTGAAAGTTCTGGTGATGAGGCATTCCGCCAAATGACTTTGACGGTCTGCTCGGGGAACCATCCGACAGGATCCACCGTTTCCTTTTCCCGTAGGGCCTTGAGGACATTCCGTGCAGACCACTGCCTGATGGACCGGTGGTCAAAGGTGTTTCCCCGCAGAAACTCTCCACGAAGGATAGGTGGTACGGCACCGCCCAACTGCATGGAGCGTTCCGCGGCAATGTGACCAGGCCCATCCTTCGCAACACCGGGGACAGATAGAACCTCAGCACGTAGTGACACTTGGAGTTTGCGTACTGGGGATCTGCACACTGCTTGATGCAGCCGCACACGAAGGTGGTCATCAGGATGAGGGCCGCGTTGGGTACATTTTTCCCGCCCTTGTCCAGAGATTTGAACATCGTGTCCCTCCGGACCAGGTCAATTTTCGATCCCCAGACGAAGCGGAACATGGCTCGGGTGACTGCCACGGCGCAGGAGTGGGGTTTGGGCCAGACCTGCGCCACGTAGAGCAACAATGTGAGCGCCTCGCACCTGATGACCAGGTTCTTACCCACAATGGAGAGAGATCGCTGCCCCCACATGCCCAACTTTTGTCGTACCTTGGCTACTCGCTCCTCCCATGTTTTGGTGCACGCCCCGACCCTTCCGAACCATATCCCCAGCACCTTCAGGTAATCTGACCTAACGGTGAAGGGGACAAAGGATCGGTCAGCCCAGTTGCCAAAGAACATGGCCTCGCTCTTGCCGTGGTTAACTTTGGCTCCCGAGGCCAGTTCGAACTGGTCGCAGATGCTCATCAGTCTGCGCACGGACAGCGGATCCGAGCAGAAAACGGCGACGTCATCCATGTACAGGGAGGTTTTGACCTGAGTGCCTCCGCTGCCTGGGATTGTCACCCCTCTTATGCTCGCATCCTTCCTAATAGACTCAGCAAAGGGTTCAATACAGCAAACAAACAAGACCGGGGACAGAGGGCAGCCCTGTCTGACTCCAGATTTGATCGGGAAACTTTCCGATTCCCACCCGTTGATTGAGACTGCGCTACTGATGTTTGTGTAGAGCAGTTGGATCCAATTGCAGATTCCCTCCCCAAACCCCATTTTGGAAAGCACGTCCATCATGTAGGTGTGCGATATCCTGTCAAAAGCCTTCTCCTGGTCCAGGCTGATGAGGCAGGTGTCCACCCTCCTGTCCCGTACGTAGGCGATCGTATCCCTGAGTAGCGCAAAGCTATCAGAGATCTTCCTGTCGGGTACAGTACAGGTCTGATCGGGGTGAATCACCAACTCCAGAGCAGACTTGACTCGACTGGCTATAACTTTGGACAGAATCTTGTAATCAACATTAAGTAGTGAGATGGGCCACCAATTTCTGATTTCTGCCCTCTCCCCCTTCTGCTTGTAAATGAGGGTGATGATGCCTTTTCTCATGGATTCTGACATGCTGCCGGCCAGGAGCATACTCTCGTATACTTCCAGCAGGTCCGGGCCGACCCAGTCCCACAGGGCCGAGTACAACTCGACCGGTAAGCCGTCGCTCCCGGGAGTTTTACTCGTCTCGAAAGACTGGACGGCCTTTGTCAGCTCGTCCAGAGTTAGCGGCTTGTCCAGTCTCTCCCTCCTGCTGTCATCTAAGACCTCTGTGATAGATGACAGGAAGGACTGGGAGGCTCTGCTGTCTGTGGGCTTCGCGTCATACAGCCCAGCATAAAAGCATTTGCTGATCCTTAGTATGTCGGACTGCGAAGACGTTACCGAGCCATCTTCTTCCTTCAGGCTGCTGATAACAGAGCTCTCTCTGTGTACCTTTTGGAAGAAGTAACGCGAGCACGTCTCATCCTGCTCAATGGAACGGACTCTGGATCGGAAGATGATCTTTGAGGCCTCCTTGGCAAAGAGCGAGGCCTGCTGGCTCTTCACCTCTTGGAGGTCCTCCTTGACCTCGACCCCCATTGACTGCAACCGGAGTAGATTTTGCATAATTTTCTGGAGTCGGGACAGTTCCCTCTGTCTCTCTCTCGCCTTCTGAACACCTTTGTGGATGAAGAACCTCTTGATGTTCTCCTTAATCGCTTCCCACCAGTGAACTGGAGACTCAAAGAGGGGTTTCACGGTCCTCCACCCTTTGTAATCCCTTTTGAGTTCCTCAACGTTCTCTGGGGTCAGCAGTGTCGCATTGAACTTCCACGTCCCTCTGCCAACCCGCTGGTCGTCCTGTAAGTGACAGTCGGCCAGTAAGAGGCAGTGGTCGGAGAAGAACACCGGCTTGACGTCGGTGGTTCCGACCGTGACAGCACGGGACACAAACAGGAAGTCAATCCTGGAACGGGCAGACCCGTCCGATCTTGACCATGTGTATCTGCGCTGCGCTCCGTCTGCAGGTTTGCTGAAGACGTCGTGCAGTTTGGCATCCTTAACTGTTTCTATTAGGAATCTGGACGTAGCGTCCAGTTTGCTGTCGTCACTGCCGGATCGTCCAGCCGCATCGATGATGCAGTTGAAGTCACCGCCTAGGATGACCGGCCTGGACGTCGCCAGCAGCAGTGGGAGCTGCTGGAAGACGGTCAGCCGCTCGCTGCTTTGTACCGGGGCGCACACGTTGAGCAACCGGAGCGGAGCGTTGTTGGACATCACGTCTGCTACGAGGAGGCGGCCGCCCACCACCTCCTTAACTTCGGAGATGGTGAAGTTACCTCCCCGCAGCAGAATCCCCAGGCCGGAGGAACGGCAGTCATTACCCCCCGACCAGATCGATGGCCCCTGGGACCACCATCGCGACCACTGCCTGTAGGTGCTGAGGTGTGGTATTCCACACTCCTGCAGAAACAGTAGGTCAGCTTTGACCTTGGCAAGGTAATCCAAGGTTGAAACACATCGCGTAGTAGATTTAATGCTACGCACATTAATGGAAGCAATTCTTACACCCATGTTTTACTAAAAATTAGTTGTTGCTTCCCATACCATTTGTCCTCGCTAGTCCCAGTCCTTCGGGATGTTCCTGCATACCCATCGTGTGCGCAAGCAGTTTCACGTTGGTTGGGCTCAGAAACCCCTCCTGATTTTTCATGCAGGGTTTGTGCCGCTCGGGTGACATCGGGGGGGTCTTGTAGGCAGAGAGGATTGGGTTGTCCTCAGCTGCTTCCATCTGTTCCTCCTGGAAAACATCACAGCTCCCGGTCTCCCGGAGCTCAGGTGCGCCAGACGTGTCTTTGCTCCCGGTGTCCCGGAGCTGAGATGCGTTGGCCACTTCGTTACGTGTGCGGCATTGGGGTTGGGGCACGCCGGGCCCATCACAGCTTCCAGTGCCCGGGGGCTGGGATGCTTTATCATCCATCTCGGAGTTCTGCCGCCTCTTTTGAAGGGGCTGTCGTTCCAGCATTTCCCCGTCCAGTGAAGAGGAGTTGTTGCAGTCTGATTCAGAAGAGAGCCGCCTCTTGCCACTGGTTTGGGTGGTGGCTTTGGGATGTTTTTTCTTTGTGGTTTTCCTCTGGACCACTTGCCACTGACCTGTTTGTGTAGATAGGCTGACTGGAGGGGAAGCTATGTTGGATTTGGTGCTTGGCAACGAACAAGGCCAGGTGGCAGATCTCTCGGTGGAGAGCATTTCGGTGATAGTGATCACAACTCCCTGACCTTTACTATCGTCATGGAGAGGGACAGGAGCGGACGGGATGGGAAAATATTTAATTGGGGGAGGGGGAATTACAATGCTATTAGGCAGGAACTGGGGTGCATAAATTGGGAACAGATGTTCTCAGGGAAATGCACGACAGAAATGTGGAGGTTGTTTAGGGAGCACTTGCTGCGACTGCTGGATAGGTTTGTCCCGATGAGTCAAGGAAGGGATGGTAGGGTGAAGGAACCTTGGATGACAAGAAATGTGGAACAGCTAGTCAAGAGGAAGAAGGAAGCTTACTTAAGGTTGAGGAAGCAAGGATCAGACAGGGCTCTAGAGGGTTACAAGGTAGCCAGGAAGGAACTGAAGAATGGACTTAGGAGAGCTAGAAGGGGACATGAAAAAGTCTTGGCGGGTAGGATTAAGGAAAATCCCAATGCGTTCTACACTTATGTGAGGAACAAGAGGATGGCCAGAGTGAGGGTAGGGCCGATCAAGGATAGTGGAGGGAACTTGTGCCTGGAGTCGGAGGAGGTAGGGGAGGTCCGAAATGAATACTTTGTTTCAGTATTCACTAGTGTGAGGGACCTGGTCGTTTGTGAGGACAGCGTGAAACAGCCTGATATGCTCGTACAGGTTGATGTTAAGAGGGAGGATGTGCTGGAAATTTTGAAAGACATGAGGACAGATAAGTCCCTGGGGCCAGAAGGGATATACCCAAGGATATTAAGGGAAGCAAGGGAAGAGATTGCCGCGCCTTTGGCGATGATCTTTGCGTCCTCACTGTCCACTGGAGTAGTACCAGATGATTGGAGGGTGGCAAATGTTATTCCCTTGTTCAAGAAAGGGAATAGGGATAACCCTGGGAATTATAGACCAGTCAGTCTTATGTCGGTAGTGGGCAAATTGTTGGAGAGGATTCTGAGAGACAGGATTTATGATTAGTTGGAAAAGCATAGTTTGATTAGAGACAGTCAGCATGGCATTGTGAGGGGCAGGTCATGCCTCACAAGCCTTACTGAATTCTTTGAGGATGTGACAAAACACATCGATGAAGGAAGAGCAGTGGATGTGGTGTATATGGATTTCAGTAAGGCGTTTGATAAGGTTCCCCATGGTAGGCTCATTCAGAAAGTAAGGAGGCATGGGATACAGGGAAAGTTGGCTGTCTGGATACAGAATTGGCTGGCCCATAGAAGACAGAGGGTGGTAGTAGATGGAAAGTATTCAGCCTGGAGCTCGGTGACCAGTGGTGTTCCACAGGGATCTGTTCTGGGACCTCCGCTCTTTGTGATTTTTATAAATGACTTGGATGAGGAAGTGGAAGTCTGGGTTCGCAAGTTTGCCGATGACACGAAGGTTGCTGGAGTTGTGGATAGTGTGGAAGGCTGTTGTAGGTTGCAACAGGACATTGACAGGATGCAGAGCTGGGCTGAGAAGTGGCAGATGGAGTTCAACCTGGAAAAGTGTGAAGTGATTCATTTTGGAGGGTTGAATTTGAATGCAGAATACAGGCGAAAAGACAGGATTCTTGGTAGTGTGGAGGAACAGAGGGATCTTGGGGCCCATGTCCATAGATCACTCAAAGTTGCCACCCAAGTTGATAGGGTTGTTAAGAAGGCGTATGGTGTGTTGGCTTTCATTAACAGGGGGATTGAGTTTAAGAGCCGCGAGGTTATGCTGCAGCTCCATAAAGCCCTGGTTAGACCACACTTGGAATATTGTGTTCAGTTCTGGTCGTCTCATTATAGGAAGGATGTGGAAGCTTTAGAGAGGGTGCAGAGGAGATTTATCAGGATGCTGCCTGGACTGGAGGGCATGTCTTACGAAGAAAGATTGAGGGAGCTGGGACTTTTCTCATTGGAACGAAGAAGAATGAGAGGTGACTTGATAGAGGGGTACAAGATGATGAGAGGCATAGATAGAGTGGATAGCCAGAGACTTTTTCCCAGGGTGGAAAGGGCTATCACCAGGGGGCATAATTTTAAGGTGATGGAGGAAGGTTTCGGGGAGATGTCAGAGGTAGTTTCTTCACACAAGAGAGTGGTGGGTGCATGGAATGCACTGCCAGCGGTGGTAGTAGAAGCAGATACATTAGGGACATTTAAGCGTCTCTTGGATAGGTACATGGATGATAGTAGAATGAAGGGTATGTAGGTAGTTTTGATCTTAGAGTAGGTTAAAGGTTCGGCACATCATCGTGGGCCGAAGGGCCTGACCTGTGCTGTACTGTTCTATGTTCTATGTTCTATAACACAGGTGTTGGGAGGCACAGCCTGGCTACGCAATGTTACAAGGACGTTGAGTGACATCATCGACAACGGGACAGAGAGAAAAACACACAGAAAACGAATAGACTGTGAGGAAGCAAAAGTGAGGAACGGAGAGAGAGAGACAGACAACGAAACTGAGATGGAGAAACAAGGCATTTGTATGATTGTGCTCTCCCTGTTGTCTAAAGGTATTTCCTGTTGTGTAAATATGTTTTCTGTTGTGTAAAGATGTCCCCTGTTGTTGTGTAAAGGTTTTCCCTGTTATTGTTTTATTTTCTGTTCCTGACCGTCTCCTCACTGACCATTTGTCCTGGTTATATTGTGGCCAACATCACCATCTGGTGGTGGAGAGGAGACTCTGCAGGAAGGGGTTGACAAAGTGGGAGAGACTCGGCTGGTCCGTGTTTGCAGTTTGTGTTCGTGTGAACAAAAGTGATTTGTTACTGATTGATCTGTTCACTCGAAGGAAAAAGCAGATTGCAATCGAGCGCATCTTGTTATTATGGGGAAACACTTGATGTTTTGAAAGTGAACTGTTTGTGTTATTACCAAACATAAATCGAAGAGAATGGTTTTAATCCATCGACCTCTGGGTTATGGGCCCAGCACGCTTCCGCTGCGCCACTCTGCTAACTGCTGTTTTCAATTTTAGCTGCCTGTTAGTGAAATATGTTCATTTCTCCAATGTTTTTATCAAAATAGGATTGTGGTCGGATTTCTCAAGAATCCCGGACTCAGCAACACATGTGCTGACGGACTCACCCTCACTGCACAATGACACAAGGACACTGAGTAACAGCACCGACAATGAGGCAGGCAGAGAAAGACACACAGAAAACCAGGAAGAGATTATCAGGACCCAGAAGGGAACAGACAGAGAAAGACACAGAAAACCAGGAAGAGATTATCAGGACCCAGAAGGGAACAGACAGAGAAAGGTACTGAGCAAACCAGCAAGAGACAGCGAAAGACTGATGATTTATTTAATTGTGTTCACTGTTGTGTAAAGATGTTCCCTGTGTTCTTTTAAAGATATTTCCTGCTGTGTAATATGTTCTCTGTTGTGTTACTGTATTCGCTGTTGTGTGAAGATGTTCTCTGTTATTATGTAAAATGGTTCCCTGTTGGGTAAAGATCTTCTCAGTTGTGTAAATATGATCCGTCTTGTGTAAAAGTGTTCCGGGTTGTTTAAATATGTTCCCCGCTCTGTAATGTAGAGCTGAGTCTGCACTAATGGAATTGCTACAGTATCTTCCAGTCTGATACTGTATGAGGGCTGGAATGTGATCCAAAGCACAGTCTATACAAATTAAATTGCTATTGTATCTTTTAGTTTCACAATCCGGGGGAGTTTTAAACTGAATTCTCAGTTTGTATCTCAGGTTATACTATCTTTCAGATTCTCTCAATCTGATATCACACTTGTGATTTAGACTTAAGAAAGGATGTGCTGGCATTGGAGGAGTTCAAAAGCGATTCACTCAGCTGATTCCTGAGATGAAAGGGTTGACTTATGAAGAACGGCTAAACAGGTTATTCATTCGTGTTTAGAAGAATGAGGGGTGATCTTTTTGAAACGTACAAGATTCTGAGGGGGCTTAACAGGGTGAAGAAGGGTCTCTGACCTGAAACATTAACTCTGCTTATCTCTTCACAGATGCTGCCAGACCTGCTGAGTATTTCCAGCATTTCTTGTTTTTATTAACAGGGTCGATGTTGAGAAAATGTTTCCACTAGTGGGGGAATCTCAAACTAGGCGACATAGTTACAGAATAAGGGGACACTCATTTAAAACTGAGATGCAAAGGAATTTCTTCTCTCAGAGGGTAGTGAATGTCTGGAATTCTCTACCCCAGACAGTATTGGAGGCTAAATCACTGAAAGTATTTAAAGAGGATGTAAATAGATTTTTGAAATATTGGAGAGTTGAGGGCTATGAAGAGCTGCAATGAAAGAGGAGTTGAGGTCTGGGGCAGATCAGCCATGATCTTACTGAATGGCGGGGCAGGCTTGAGGGGCCGAATGGCCTATTCCTGCTCCTATTTCTTCTGTTCTTATGTTATGTTATATCTAATGTATATGTCAGGATGCACTATGGGAATTAATACTGAAACTTATAAACTCATAATGTGTGTAAATATTGGGCTGATATTTAACTTGAATCTCAGAGTACATTATTGTGGTTAATTCTGTAAGTTTGAAAAGGGAACTCTGTGCCATAATGAAAACAAGAAATGCTGGAAATACTCAGCAGGTCAGGCAGCATCTGTACAGAGAGAAGCAAAGTTAACGTTTCAGGTCAGTGACCTTTCAGATGCTGCCAGACCTTTTGAAAGTCCATGTGCACCACATCAACAGCATTGCCCTCATCATCCCTCTCTGTTACCTCATCAAAAAACTACAGCAGGACAGTTAAACATGATTTTCCCTTAAGATATCCATGCTGGCTTTCTTGAATTAACCCACATTTGTCCATGGGATTATTAATTTTGTCCCGAATTATTCTTTCGAGAAGTTTTCCCACCTCCAAAATTGAACTGACTAGGGAGTCAAATGAGGTGAGTTGCTCTAACAGAGAGCCAGCACGGGTTCGACAGGCTGAATGGCCTCCTTCTGTGCTGTAGCCATTCTATGATTGTATGATTCTAGCAACAACTGTTGGTGGAGAGGCAGTGATGCAGGAATGGGTTGACAGAAAGGGGAAAGTCTGGGCTGGTGTGTGTTCCGGTTTGTGAATAAAGGTGATTTGGAAGCTGTGTTCCAAATTGAAGTGTTTACTGGAAGGAAGAAGTTGAAGTAAATAAAGAGTAAAACGTGTTAAGATGAAGTGTGGTGTGATTGTGGGCAGCAGTAAATATAGTGCTGGTGAATTATTTGTGTTAATAAACTTCCACTGCGCCCTCTGCTGCAGGCTGCTGTTTATATCCAGCTGTGCATTAGTGCTGTGTGTTAACGAGATAAATGTTTGTTTCAACGCTGTTTATAAAGCAATAGCATTGCACTCAAGCAGTCCCAGACACATCAACACACGTACAAAAGCAAAATACTGCAGATGCTGGAAATCTGAAACATAAACAGAAAATGCTTGAAATAATTAGCAGGTCTGGCAGCATCTGTGGAGAGAGAACAAAGTTAATGTGAGCTCAGGAAACAGACCTGAACTGTTAACTGTTTCTCTCTGCACAGATGCTGCCAGACCTACTGAGCATTTCCAGCATTTTCTGTTTTTATTACAGCAACACAGGTGTTGGGAGGCTCAGCCCGGCTACACAATGTTACAAGGACGCTGAGTAACACCATCGACAACGGGACAGAGAGAAAAACACACAGAAAACCAAGAAGAGACTGTGAGGAAGCAAAAGTGAGGGACAGAGAGAGAGGCAACGAGACTGAGATGGAGAAACAAGGCATTTGTATGATTGTGTTCTCCCTGTTATCTAAAGGTATTTCCTGTTGTGTAAAGATGTACCCTGTTGTTGTGTAAAGGTTTTCCTGTTATTGTTTTATTTTCTGTCACTGACCGTCTCCTCACTGTGACCATTTGTCCTGGTTTTATTGTGGCCAACATCACCATCTGGTGGTGGAGAGGATGCTCTGCAGGAAGGGGTTGACAAATTGGGAGAGACTCGGCTGGTCTGTGTTTGCAGCTTGTGTTCGTGTGAGCACAAGTGAGTTGTTACTGATTGATGTGTTCACGAGAAAGAAGAAGCTGATTGCAATAGAGTGCCTTTGGAAGCATCTTGTTATTGTGGGTAAATACTTGATGTTTTGAAAGTGAACTGTTTGTATTATTACCAAACATAAATAGCAGAGAATGGTTTTGATCCATTGACCTCTGGGTTATGGGCCCAGCACGCTTCCACTGCACCACTCTGCTAACTGCTGTTTTAAATTTCAGCTGCCTGTTAGTGAAATATGTTCATTTCCCCAAAGTTTTTATAGAAATAGGATTGGAGTCGGATTTCTCAAGAATCCCGGACTCAGCAACACACGTGCTGACGGACTCACCCTCACTGCACAATGACACAAGGACACTGAGTAACAGCACCGACAATGAGGCAGGCAGAGAAAGACACACAGAAAACCAGGAAGATATTATCAGGACTCAGAAAGGAACAGACAGAGAAAGGTACTGAGCAAACCAGCAAGAGACAGCGAGATCAAAGCAAAATACTGCGGATGCTGGAAATCTGAAATAAAAACAAGAAATGCTGGAACCACTCAGCAGGTCTGGCAGCATCTGCGGAAAGAGAAGCAGAGTTAACGTTTCGGGTCAGTGACCCTTCATCAAGGAGGCGAGGACAAATGGTATGGGAAGCAACAACTAATTTTCAGTAAAAAATTGGTGCAAGAATTGCTTCCATTAATGTGCGTAGCATTAAATCTACTACGCGATGTGTTTCAACCTTGGATTACCTTGCCAAGGTCAAAGCTGACCTACTGTTTCTGCAGGAGTGTGGAATACCACACCTCAGCACCGACAGGCAGTGGTCGCGATGGTGGTCCCACGGGCCATCGATCTGGTCGGGGGGTAATGACTGCCGTTCCTCCGGCCTGGGTATTCTGCTGCGGGGAGGTAACATCACCATCTCCGAAGTTAAGGAGGTGGAGGGCGGCCGCCTTTTCGTAGCAGACGTGATGTACAACAACGCTCCGCTCCGGTTGATCAACGTGTCCGCCCCGGTACAATGCAGCGAGCGGCTGACCGTCTTCCAGCAGCTCCCACTGCTGCTGGCGACGTCCAGGCCGGTCATCCTAGGCGGTGACTTCAACTGCATCATCTGGAGATCTAAAATGGAACAGGGCGGGAGGGACACGATGTTCAAACCTCTGGACAAGGGCGGGAAAAATGTACCCAAAGTCGCCCTCATCCTAATGACCACCTTCGTGTGCAGCTGCACCAAGCTGTGTGTGGAGCCCCAGTACACAAACACCAAGTGTCACTCTGTGCTGAGGTGTTGCGAAGGATGGGTCTGGTCACATTGCCGCGGATCGCTTCATCCAGTTGGACCATACCGTACCAGCTATCCTTCGTGGGAATGTTTCTGCGGGAAAACACCTTTGACCACCAATCCAACAGGCAGTGGTCTGCACGGAATGTCCTGAAGGCCCTACGGGTAAAGGAAACGGTGGATCCGGTCGGATGGTTCCCCGAGCAGACTGCCAAGGTGATTTGGCAGAATGCCTCATCACCAGAACTTTCAAACAAGCACCAAGATGTAGCTTGGCTGGTGGTAAGAAGAGCCCTTCCTGTCAGATCCTTCCTGCATGCCCGAAGTCTCGCCCCCTCCACACGCGGCCCTCGAGGTGGCTGCGGTGGGGAAGAGACAGTTGCCCACCTCCTTCTGGAATGTGTCTTTGCAAAGCAGGTGTGGAAAGAGATGCAGTGGTTTTTGTCGAGGTTCATCCCAAGCAGCTCTGTAACACAGGAGTCTGTGCTCTACGGGCTGTTCCCAGGGATACACACCGAGATAAACATTAACTGCTGCTGGAGGACCATCAATTTGGTGATAGACACTCTTTGGTCTGCCCGAAACCTGCTGGTCTTGCAGCGGAAAGAGTTGTCCACGACCGAGTTTTGCAGACTGGCACATTCCAAGGTCCAGGACTACGTGCTGAGGGACGCACTAAAGCTTGGGGTTGCCACTGCAAAGGCTCAATGGGGAAAGACCACTGTGTAAGGTCCCCCTGCCATAGTGAACTGGGCAGCTGGACCCATTGGAAACCCCTCGTGCTGAAGACACCAGATATGGGTTTGCTGTAAAATGTCCATGTCAGGTAAAACGGAGTGGAAGGGTTGTGAGGCAACTCACTCCTGTATTGAAGAAAACTGATTTCCTTTGCACTTTTTGGAATGTCAACTTGGTGCTGTTTTGAACTGTTGTATAATGCATTTTTTACAGATTTATATGAAGAAAGCATATTTTTAGGAATAAAATCCTGGGGATTCATATGCATAGTTCTTTGAAGGTGGCAGGACACATTGAGAAAGTAGTTAGCAAAGCATATGGGATCTTGGGCTTCATAAATAGAGGTACTGAGTACAAAAGTAGGGAAGTTATGCTGAACCTGTATAAATCTCGAGTTGGGCCACAACCAGAGAATTGCATCCAGTTCTAGTCAACACACGTTTGGAGGGATGTGAGTGTCCTAGAGAGGGTGGAGGAGATTTATCAGAATGGTTCCAGACATGAGCGATTTTAGCTGTAAGGTTAGGTTGGAGAAGCTGGGGTTGTTCTCCTTGGAGCAAAGGAGATTGAGGGGAGATTTGATAGACATGTACAAGATTATAATAAATGTGACAGGTTTAGATAACTTACAGGGCTATGGGGATAGAGCGGGGGAATGGGACTGAATGGATTGATTTACATGGGCTTGATGGGCAAAATGACTTACTGTACTGTAGTGACTCCATGACTCAATGACTCTCTCTCCTTCTCTCTCTCTCTCTCTCTCTCTGTCTATCGATTTACCTCTCTCTGCCTCTCTCTCTCTATCTGTCTTTAGCTGGTCCTCTAACTTTCTATCGCACTCTCTCTCTCTTTTTTTTTTCACTCTCTCTCTCTCCATTACACACATATTTGTCAATCACATGTCAAAGAAGGAAGCGTAATGAAGGAATGGCTGCGCCCTTGAAAATGTTTCCAGCAGAATAGTTAAATGTTTAAAGTTTCTGTAGGGAGTTTGACCTGAGATGGTGAGACACAAGGATGTGAGGTTATTAAAGTCTTCACCAAATGTAATAGGGAATAATTTTCTTCACTGGTGAACCCAAAGGAACAAATCTGGCACAAAAATGAGAAAAGTCAGAGGATTGAGAAACATCCAATGGTTCTTCACATATGCAAGTCAGCAGACCCACAGAAAAACAGTAGGTTGAGAGTTCAGATCCAGTGATAGACTGGACAAATATCGAGCCAATGCTTTTTTCTTTATAAACCCAACATCTGTCCACTTGGCCATTGCACCTCGTCTCGATGTATCTGATAATACGGATACTATTTGTATTCCACAGTTGCTTTGAAATCACAGGCAATAGAAATGGATTGGGAATGTCAATGGTCAGGAACCATTAATGGATTGGGAAAGTCAATGGACTGGAAAATATCAGTGGATTGGGAAATTCTATGGACTGAGCTATATCAATGGATTGGGACAGTTCAGTACATTGTGAAACATCAATGGATTAGGAAACAGGAATTGAAGGGACAGATGGAGTTCAACCTGGAAAAGTGTGAAGTGATTCATTTTGGAAGGTCGAATTTGAATGCAGAATACAGGCTTAAAGACAGGATGCTTGGTAGTGTGGAGGAACAGAGGGATCTTGGGGTCCATGTCCATAGATCGCTCAAAGTTGCCACCCAAGTTGATAGGGTTGTTAAGAAGGCATATGGTGTGTTGGCTTTCATTAACAGGGGGATTGAGTTTAAGAGCCGCGAGGTTATGCTGCAGCTCTATAAAGCCCTGGTTAGACCACACTTGGAATATTGTGTTCAGTTCTGGTCGCCTCATTATAGGAAGGATGTGGAAGCTTTAGAGAAGGTTCAGAGGAGATTTACCAGGATGCTGCCTGGACTGGAGGGTATGTTTTACGAAGAAAGGTTGAGGGTGCTGGGGCTTTTCTCATTGGAACGAAGAAGGATGAGAGATGACTTGACAGAGGGGTACAAGATGATGAGAGGCATAGATAGAGTGGATAGCCAGAGACTTTTTCCCAGGGCAGAAAGGGCTATCACCAGGGGAGATAATTTTAAGGTGATGGAGGAAGGTTTCGGGGAGATGTCAGAGGTAGGTTCTTTACACAGAGAGTGGTGGGTGCGTGGAATGCACTGCCAGCGGTGGTAGTAGAAGCAGATACATTAGGGACATTTAAGCGACTCTTGGATAGGTACATGGATGATAGTGGAATGAAGGGTATGTAGGTAGTTTGATCTTAGAGTAGGTGAAAGGTTCGGCACAACATCGTGGGCCGACGTACCTGTACTCTGCTGGACTGTTCTATGTTCTATGTTCCAGATGAAAGGAGTGCATTAATCAATGGCGCTGCTTCACAAACCACTGACCACCTCCAGGCGCGTATCCATTGTCTCTCGAGATAAGGAGGCCCAAAAGAAAAAGAATCAATGGATTAGAATGTGGAGAGGCAGGAGAAAATGATGCCATTTTAAGTAGGGGGCCGGGGGTTAGTAGAAACGGACCAGGGCTATTTTACTCTCTATCTCACTCCTTTCTTCTATCTGGCTCATTATCACATCCTCTCTCTCTCAGCGCGGTGGGAATCACTGGAACCCACACTTGCTGCTCAGATTGTTTGGTTCCGGGAAAATACAAGGTCCACATCAGATTGACAGGAAGGATAAATGTGATTCAGAGCCAATCATATTCCTGGGTCACTGACCCGAAACGTTAACTCTGCAAAGAAGGGTCACTGACCCGAAACGTTAACTCTGCTTCTCTTTCCACAGATGCTGCCAGCCCTGCTGAGTGAATCCAGCATTTTTTGTAAGAAGGGTCACTGACCCGAAACGTTAACTCTGCTTCTCTTTCCACAGATGCTGCCAGCCCTGCTGAGTGAATCCAGCATTTCTTGTAAGAAGGGTCACTGACCCGAAACGTTAACTCTGCTTCTCTTTCCACAGATGCTGCCAGCCCTGCTGAGTGAATCCAGCATTTCTTGTGTTTGTTTCAGATTTACAGCATCCGCAGTATTTTGCTTTTATATTCCTTTTGGTGATGTGTGCTCAGCCTTGTTATATCAGCAAAGGCAGCAGGAAATGCAAATCCTGAAGAGTTTTGAAAGAGTAAAGAAGGAGAAAGTGTTGCCAGTGACAGAAGGGTCAGTAACCAGAGGAAACACATTTAAAGTAATTGACAAAAGAATTCGAGTTGTGATGAGGAGATTGTTTTTTCAGCAGTGTGTTGTTCTGGTCTGGAATGCAATCCTGAAAGGTCAGTGGAAGCAGATTCAATGTTAACTCTAAATGGAATTGGATATGTACCTGACATGGAAAATATAACAGGGCAATGGGGGAAAGGACCGGAGAGCGGGATGTGGGATAAATAGAACAGCTCTGTTAAATATCCAGCAAATGCACAGTAATAAGGTTCAGTGCTTGGACCTTTGATATTTTCACTCTATCAATGGCAAAGAAGGCTCGAGGGACCATGTGGCTACTCCTCATGTTCTTCCCAGTGTCCAGGATAAAGTGTAACATGACACTGATTTCCAGATGGCCGACACAAATGCAACAGACATCTTTTCTGGAAACATCACATTTAAAGTGAGGAACTAATCAGAAGGCACGTACGGGGATTGAAGCCGTAATCTTCAGTTTACAAGACTGACGCCTTACCACTTGGCCACCATGCCTTTTCGTCATGGACATCTGAGGCTCCAGAGGAGGATTTGTGATTCTTTTTCAATTTGGTTGAAACAGCATCGAGAAACATGCACAGAAATAAAGAGGGATTGTGGAATGGGAAACAGATCAGCCTCATTTACATCATCAGCATCATGAAATCTTCATTCAGACGTTCCATTCCCATCCTCAGCTTTTCTCACATCTGTACAATAATATAAGAGTGGACATTGGGTTGTTACTGGGCAGATTATATAAATAGACTATGTGCATCATCACAGGAAGTGATGTAATATAATCTGTACGGCACCTCATGGAGAGTTGTCGATGAAACCTTCAATGCAAGATGTGTAGAGTAAACTCAGGTTATTTTAACCGTCAGATTCTTATAAATTGTGTACTAAGCCTTGACAGATATCAGAATATTATATGGGGGCCACAGTAAACCAAAGCGAAGATGGAGAAATCTTTGCCTGCACCTTTGAAAAGGTCACTGGACTGAACCAAGCCGAGGAGTGGCCGAGATGGTTCCAGAGGTTTGCAAGGTATCGTACTGCATCGGGTCTCGTGCAGAAGCCAGACATGGAGCAGGTCAGTACGCTATTGTCTGCAATGGAGGGAGTGTGCAGGCATCATCCTCATGAAGAACAGAAGGCTACATGTGAAGAAGTTATTAAGGCACTCAAGACCTATTTTAATTGAGGAAAAAAATGTCATCGTGGAGCCAAAGTTAAAACGCTGCATTTGCTGACAATGCAACCACCAGGTGACGCTGTACTAGCACATGCGCAAATGCAGCCTCTTCCACTGAAACCTCACTGTCTGTGACATTCAGGCAGCTGCCAGGATTAAAGATGGAGCTACTCAATTTATCACAGAAAACAACTTCGACCCAAAAATCCCCTCAAAGTTTGCCATCACCGCCTCCGTCCCACCCCAACAGTCCCCCGCTACCTCTTGCGCATTCGCCAGTTATATAGTACCAAGTCATCTTAATTCACCTAAAGTGAATTACTTTAGGAGCAGTGACTGTCGTTTCATAAGCAAATATGACACATATCTACACAATGGACATGTTTTGGTTGATACTCGGAGAACGTTGCGCTATTTGAAGTCTCATTAGAAGGACAGCACCTCTGACAGTGCTGCACACCTTCTGTAATTCAGTGAGGTTTCATAGAGTCATAGAGTTATACAGCACAGAAACAGGCCCTTCGGCCATCATGTCCGTGCCGGCCATCAAGTACCTATCTATTCTAATTCCATTTTCCAGCACGTGGCCGTAGCCTTGTATTCTGTGGCGTTTTGAGTGCTCATCTAGATACTTCTTAAATGTTGTGAGGGTTCCTGCCTCCACCACTCCTTCAGGCAATGTGTTCCAGATTCCAACCACCCTCGAGGTGAAACATTTTTTCCTCAAATCCCCTCTAAACAGTGCCATCCCATTCTCCGGACGATCATTCCCCGCTTCCCCCCATCCCACTCTCTGACTGCTCACTCCCCGCTTCCCCCACCACCACCCCCATCCTGCTTTATGGCCGCTCACACTCCAGGCCATGGGCTCTGCCGCTTCCCTCCTCTCGGCCACTCGCTCCAACATTGCCCCATCTCCCCTCGAGGCTCGCCTTGCTTTATCGGGTGGTGCGGTGAAGAATGATCGAATGTTGGAGCGAGAGGCCGAGAGGAGGGAAGCAGCATGGCTTAGAGCTAGTGTCTGGAGGGACATGGGGGGGAAGCGGGGTGTGAGTGGACGGAGAGTGGGCAGTGCGGGGGTGGGGGGGGTAGCAAGAGGCCGGAGGGCGGGGGAGCGGGGTAGCGAGGAGCGGGCTGTGAGCGGCCTGGAGTGAGTGGCTGAGAGGAGGTAGAGAGTTTTCCCGCGCATGCGCCACTTCGTCCTGGAAGACGTAGGCAGGGCATGCGCAGCATCTCAGAGCGCAGGAGACTGTTTGTGCATGTGCGAGCTTGGAGCACTCTGATGACGTCGGCTGGCTGCTGCATTGTCAGGAATCACTTTGAATTTAATAAGCGTACAAAACAGAAAGGGGAGAGTATTCACTCATTTATCAATGACTTGTACAAACTCACGGAGGATTGTGAATACCGCAACTTAAGAGAAGAGCTGAATGGAGACAGGATTGTGTTCGGGGTAATAGACAACACCCTTTCAGATCATCTACAGTCCAGGGCTGATCTCACATTAACGAAAGAGTATCAATTGAGCAGACAAACAGAGGTTAGAAAGTTTAACCAATCCGTTGTTCGAGGGGACAGGGAGAGTCTGATCTCGAGAGTAGCAGACTCAATTGAATTTGTTAAGAAAACAAAAGGAAAAATTAGTGGTAAAAGACAAGAAAGACGGGAAGAGCATCTAGTGGTAGCTGCAACCAATTGCAGTAGGTGTGGCCGAGAGAGACACAAGTGGGAAAACTGCCTCGCCAAAGAAGCTGAGTGTTTTTCCTGCAGAAAGATGGGACACTTTCAGTCAGTGTGTGGCAGTAAAATACCAGCACTGAATATAATTAAAGGGAAATCCCCAGAGAGCAAAAACATTAATGAAGTACAGGATATCCAAAGTGTGGAAATACATTTTTTAGGTGAAATCCAGGAAATAAAGTGAGAGTTGCTGGACGACAGAAATTCTGAAATATTTTAAGACAGAGGTAGATAGATTCTTGATAAACAAGGGGGTGAAAGGCTATTGGGGGCAGGTGGGAATGTGGAGTTGAGGTTAAAATCAGGTCAGTCATGATCTTATTGAATGGTGGAGCAGGCTCGAGGGGCCGAGTGGTCTACTCCTGCTCCTAATTGGTATGTTTGTATGTAAGAAAACATGTTCTAGATACAATGAGAACTATCATTTGTTTGGAAATGGATTTGAACCCTTTTATCAAAAGGTTATAGAGCTTTAAGTTTTCTACAATTAACAGGCAAATCCTTGTGGAGTTGAGATTGAGAGAAACAATGGGCTGGATTCTATAGAGCCCTCGACGTCGAGATCTGTGGTGGGGGTGGGGTGGGGGCCGCCTGAAGATGGCCCCGGATGAGACCCGCCACGGACCTCAACGCCGGCAGGGCCTGGCTCGATATTGCCGGCGACGGCGAGGCCTTGTGGGGGACCTCCACCGCTCGGCAACGGGACCACAAACCTGCATTAATTATTATCCCATCACTTCCTGATGTTCCGCTGCGATCTTCAGCCCAGTGGCCGGCACTGCCGTGCCTTCGGAGCCCCACCCGGGCAAATGAGGTGCAACACTGGTGGGGAGGGGGGAGAAGGTAAGTTTCTCAGTGTGGGGGTGGGGGGACGGAGTCAAATTAATGTCATGGGTGTAGGGGATGGTGGGAAGGGTTATAGTTTACAGTTTGTGCAGTTTTGGGCGGAAGGTCAGATGGTAAAGGTAGGTTTTGGGAGGGAAGGGCAAATAATTAATTTAACTGTTATTGGGGGGATGGGAGAGAGGCAAAAGCAATGTATTTATTTCATTTCATTTAATCTTCCTTTAAATATTTTCCAGTAGGACTAACAGCCCTTTAAAAATGGCTGACACTCCAGTTCAGTACTAAGGCAGTGCTGCACTATCAGAAATGCTGTTTTTCAGGTGAGACAGAAAATTGAGGATCCCTCTGCCCTCTCAGGTGGATGTTAAAGGTACCATGGCACTATTTCAGAGAATAGAAGGGGAATTATTTCTGGGATGCTGGTCATTGTTTAACCCTGAATCAACATCACTTCAAAACAGATTATCTCGTTTTTATCACGTTGTTGTTTCTGGGAGCTTGCTGTGCGCACATTGGCGACCATGTTTCCTACATGACTACAGTGACTACACTTGGAAAGTCCTTCATTGGCTGTAAAAGGCTTTGCAATGTCCTGTGGTCGTGAAATGCAAGTCTTGCTTTTTCCATTGTCATCAGTGTCATTGTGATCAAAAGATAGGATTCGTGAACACAAAGTTTAAATCAATCTTGATTAAAATAATGTAAAAGCATCTATATTCTTGCACTGTACTTAATAATCTCCATCTTCCTATCCTTACAGAGTGCAATGTCATCGACCCTGAAATTGATTCCAGAATCTCATAGAATCTTAGACTCATAGAAAGTTTAAGGCACAGAAAGAGGCCACTTGGCCCTCAGACAATTTCAGCCCAGTTCTGATGAAAGGTCACAGACCACAAACGTTAACTCTGTTTCTCTCTCCACAGATGCTGCCAGACCTGCTGAGTATTTCCAGCATTTTCTGTTTTTATTTCAGATTTCCAGCATCTGCAGTATTTTGCTTCTGTTTTAATTTGAAAGTTAAAACTGAACCACCTGTTTACAATTCACACTGGGGTCTCCCATGAAATGATTCTGTATAATATTGATATAATGAAGACAGATTCTGACACAGAGCTTCCTGTGGGGAATTGGGGATATGAAAACCAGCAGACTCTGCAGGGATTTCCACTGGGAGCACAAATTCACAAAATCTACCTTTTATATATCGATTCATTTTAATTGTCCTTCTGGAAAATTATTTTGCAACAATTTAAACATCAACCCACAGCTCCATGACTGGGTCAATTATGAGGTCATCCTCTGACAGGTCATGTGACAGCTGGAGCCACAAGACATCAGAACCAGATTTGTGACTGGATTAAAACCCGGAATCCTGTCCCAATAGATTTTCAAATAAAGCTGTTGCTGTTTGAAAACACAGCAGTTAAACGTTCTGCCTGACCATGAGGGGAGCTAGGGAGAAATTTACAAAACTCAATCCTTCAACAAAATAGTTCAAAAATCATTCATATCGAAATCATGTGAGGATTCATATGCAGTAGAGAAACAAGCAGAATACAGAAAGTACAGAGGAGAGCTGAAAAAGGAAATGAGATCAGCAAGAGAATGTATGAGAAAAGATTAGCAGGTCACATAACTGGGAACACTGAAGTCTTTTACCAACATATGGACAGTCAGTGAAAGGGGGGATCAATTAGGAGATCCTGTGGAGACAGAGGGTGTGGCTGAGGCACTAATTAAGTATCACAAAATAAGCGGATGCTGCAAATGTCACAGTAAAGGAGGAGGAAGTGAAGAAATTGGACAGGATGAAAATAGATAAAGAGGAGACAATTACAAGGTTGGCAGCTCTCACAGTAGAAAAGTCACCCAGTTTGAATGGGTTGCATCCTGGGTTGCTGAGGGAAGTAAGGGTGGAAATATCAGAGACTCGAACCACAATCTTTCAATCCTCCTTAAATATGGGAATGTTGCCAGAGGACTGGAGGATGCAGGTAAGCTTGGGTAGTTCGGTCTTAGTTTAATTTGACCATTTTTGTCATGTATCCATTGTAATAACGAACATGGTCAAGAAAGCCATTTTATAATTAACACATGACCAAAGGAGCCATTTTGTGTTCAGTCCGAACGTGCCGTGCAGAGGACAATATTTGTGCTTAAACATTCGCACAACACGGGAAGAAACGGTTACCGATTATAAGCTCTCACTCAATTGGTGCAGAGTATGAGCGCCAGGGGTTACTTCTGACAGTTGAAGAGATCATCGCATCTCATTGGATAGCTACCACCCACTCCAAGCTGGGCAGCCCCCAATCAGTTAGGTGCTGTCCTGCCACGACCTGCTTGCTTCAATGGGTGCTTGGAGCTTAGAGAGTCATCTCTCAACAGGCGGATCGATAATCAATGCACCAAGAAAAACAAGCTCAACAAAGAAGACACCAGTCCTTCGCATCGCAAGCTGGAATGTGAGGACCATGTGTCCTGGCCTTACTGACACCCTTCTGCAGGTTGATGACACACACAAGACAGCTGTGATGGACAAAGAACTCACAAGGCTCAATGTGGACATTGCTGTGCTGCAAGAAACTAGACTCGTCCAAAGTGGATCCCTCAAAGAGAAACACTACACCTTCTTCTGGCAGGGGAAAGCCCAAGAGGCAACTCGTGAGCATGGAGTGGTTTTCACAGTAAAAAACACGCTACTTGAGATGAGTGAACCACCCACAGTAGGCTCAGAGAGACTTCTTACTCTTCACTTGTCAACAAGCGTGGGCCCAGTTAATCTCATGTGCATCTATGTCCCGACACTCACCTCCACCCCAGATGTCAAGGATCAATTCTATGTGACACTTGATACTGCCATCAGTAGAATTCCCAGCACTGAGGGACTGTACCTTCTAGGAGACTTCAACACAAGCTTGGGTACTGACTACACAGCTTTGCCAATGTGCATAGAGCACCAGGGGATTGGCAAGATGAATGGAAATGGACAGAGTTTGCTGGAGCTATGCTGGCACCATGGATTCTGTGTGATGAACAGCTACTTCCAGGTCAAGCTGTGCCACAAGGTGTCTTTCAGTGCAGCAGCTTTTTCGGGAGCAGCGTGTGAGCGAGTGAGCAGCTGGGAAAGTCCGTTTGAAAGTAAATTTAATTTCCTTTTGTTTTTCGGCGGAGGCCAGGGGGCTGCTGGGTAAGTAAAACACTTTATATTTGGGCGGTTTAAAATAACTTTCCTTTCAGTGCAGCAGCTTTTTCGGGAGCAGCGTGTGAGCGAGTGAGCAGCTGGGAAAGTCCGTTTGAAAGTAAATTTAATTTCCTTTTGTTTTTCGGCGGAGGCCAGGGGGCTGCTGGGTAAGTAAAACACTATATATTTGGGCGGTTTAAAATAACTTTCCTTTCAGTGCAGCAGCTTTTTCGGGAGCAGCGTGTGAGCGAGTGAGCAGCTGGGAAAGTCCGTTTGAAAGTAAATTTAATTTCCTTTTGTTTTTCGGCGGAGGCCAGGGGGCTGCTGGGTAAGTAAAACACTATATATTTGGGCGGTTTAAAATAACTTTCCTTTCAGTGCAGCAGCTTTTTCGGGAGCAGCGTGTGAGCGAGTGAGCAGCTGGGAAAGTCCGTTTGAAAGTAAATTTAATTTCCTTTTGTTTTTCGGCGGAGGCCAGGGGGCTGCTGGGTAAGTAAAACACTATATATTTGGGCGGTTTCTGAACCCGAGACACCACACTTGTAGTATCTCCCACCCGCCCTCCTCCTCTAACCAAAAAAAAGGACTCGGTGGGGTGTTTATAAGGTAAGGCTTTTTCGATTTCTCTGGTTTTATTGTGATTGGTAAAAACTTTTCGTTCCTTTTTCATTTAACTAAGTTTAAACTTAAGATTAAAAATGGCAGGAGATCTCAGACCCGTATCATGCTCCTCTTGCTCAATGTGGGAGCTCAGGGACATGGCTGATGACCCTGACTCCTTCACGTGCAGGAAGTGTGTCCAGCTGCAGCTCTTGTTAGACCGCATGACGGCTCTCGAGCTGCGGATGGACTCACTTTGGAGCATGCGCGATGCTGAGGGGGTCGTGGATAGCACGTTTAGTGAATTGGTCACACCGCAGATTAGGATTGCTGAGGGAGAAAGGGAATGGGTGACCAAAAGGCAGAGAAAGAGCAGGAAGGCAGCGCAGGAGTCCCCTGCGGTCATCTCCCTCCAAAACAAGTATACCGTTTTGGATACTGTTGAGGGAGATGGCTCACCAGGCGAAGGCAGCAGTAGCCAGGTCCATGGCACCGTGGCTGGCTCTGCTGTTCCGAAGGGCGGGAAAAAGAGTGGAAGGGCTATAGTCGTAGGGGATTCGATTGTAAGGGGAGTAGATAGGCGGTTCTGTGGTCGAAAACGAGGCTCCCGAATGGTATGTTGCCTCCCAGGTGCACGGGTCAGGGACGTCTCAGATCGGCTGCAGAACATTCTAAAGGGGGAGGGTGAACAGCCAGTTGTCATTGTGCACATAGGCACTAATGATATAGGTAAAAAACGGGATGAGGTCCTACATGCAGAGTTTAGGGAGTTAGGAGCCAAGTTAAAAAGTAGGACCTCAAAGGTAGTAATCTCAGGATTACTACCAGTGCCACGTGATAGTCAGAGTAAAAATGAAAGAATAGTCAGGATGAATGCGTGGCTTGAGAGATGGTGCAGGAAGGAGGGGTTCAGATTTTTGGGACATTGGGACCGGTTCTGGGGGAGGTGGGACTATTACAAATTGGATGGTCTACACCTGGGCCGGACTGGAACCAATGTCCTTGGAGGTGCTTTTGCTAACGCTGTTGGGGAGGGTTTAAACTAATGTGGCAGGGGGATGGGAACCAATTGAGGTCAGTTGACAGTAAGGAGGTAGTAACAAAAGCCTGTAAGGAACTAGATAATGAAGTCAGTGTGACTAAGGGGAAGAGCAGGCAGGGAGCAGATGATGAATATAAAGGGACTGGTGGTCTGAGGTGCATTTGTTTTAATGCAAGAAGTGTAGTAGGTAAGGCAGATGAACTTAGGGCTTGGATTAGTACCTGGGAGTATGATGTTATTGCTATTACTGAGACTTGGTTGAGGGAAGGGCATGATTGGCAACTAAATATCCCAGGATATCGATGCTTCAGGCGGGATAGAGAGGGAGGTAAAAGGGGTGGAGGAGTTGCATTACTGGTCAAAGAGGATATCACAGCTGTGCTGAAGGAGGGCACTATGGAGGACTCGAGCAGTGAGGCAATATGGACAGAACTCAGAAATAGGAAGGGTGCGGTAACAATGTTGGGGCTGTACTACAGGCCTCCCAACAGCGAGCGTGAGATAGAGGTACAAATATGTAAACATATTATGGAAAGATGTAGGAGCAACAGGGTGGTGGTGATAGGAGATTTTAATTTTCCCAACATTGACTGGGATTCGCTTAGTGTTAGAGGTCCAGATGGAGCAGAATTTGTAAGGAGCATCCAGGAGGGTTTTCTAGAGCAGTATGTAAATAGTCCAACTCGGGAAGGGGCCATACTGGACCTGGTGTTGGGGAATGAGCCCGGCCAGGTTGTTGAAGTTTCAGTAGGGGACTACTTTGGGAATAGTGATCACAATTCCGTAAGCTTTAAAATACTCATGGACAAAGACGAGAGTGGTCCAAAAGGGAGAGTGCTAAATTGGGGGAAGGCCAACTACACCAAAATTCGGCAGGAGCTGGGAAATGTAGATTGGGAGCAGCTGTTTGAAGGTAAATCCACATGTGATATGTGGGAGGCTTTTAAAGAGAGGTTGATTAGCGTGCAGGAGAGACATGTTCCTGTGAAAATGAGGGATAGAAATGGCAAGATTAGGGAACCATGGATGACAGGTGAAATTGTGAGACTAGCTAAGAGGAAAAAGGAAGCATACATAAGGTCTAGGCGGCTGATGAAAGACGAAGCTTTGAAAGAATATCGGGAATGTAGGACCAATCTGAAACGAGGAATTAAGAGGGCTAAAAGGGGTCATGAAATATCTTTAGCAAACAGGGTTAAGGAAAATCCCAAAGCCTTTTATTCATATATAAGGAGAAAGAGGGTAACTAGAGAAAGGATTGGCCCACTAAAGGACAAAGGAGGAATGTTATGCTTGGACTCAGAGAAAATGGGTGAGATTCTAAACGAGTACTTTGCATCGGTATTCACCGAGGAGAGGGACATGACGGATGTTGAGGTTAGGAACAGATGTTTGATTACTCTAGGTCAAGTCGGCATAAGGAGGGAGGAAGTGTTGGGTATTCTAAAGGGCATTAAGGTGGACAAGTCCCCAGGTCCGGATGGGATCTATCCCAGGTTACTGAGGGAAGCGAGAGAGGAAATAGCTGGGGCCTTAACAGATATCTTTGCAGCATCCTTAAACACGGGTGAGGTCCCGGAGGACTGGAGAATTGCTAATGTTGTCCCCTTGTTTAAGAAGGGTAGCAGGGATAATCCAGGTAATTATAGACCGGTGAGCCTGACGTCAGTGGTAGGGAAGCTGCTGGAGAAGATACTGAGGGATAGGATCTATTCCCATTTGGAAGAAAATGGGCTCATCAGTGATAGGCAACATGGTTTTGTGCAGGGAAGGTCATGTCTTACCAACTTAATAGAATTCTTTGAGGAAGTGACAAAGTTGATTGATGAGGGAAGGGCTGTCGATGTCATATACATGGACTTCAGTAAGGCGTTTGATAAGGTTCCCCATGGCAGGCTGATGGAGAAAGTGAAGGCGCTTGGGGTCCAAGGTGTACTAGCTAGATGGATAAAGAACTGGCTGGGCAACAGGAGACAGAGAGTAGCAGTAGAAGGGAGTTTCTCAAAATGGAGACGTGTGACCAGTGGTGTTCCACAGGGATCCGTGCTGGAACCACTGTTGTTTGTGATATACATTAATGATTTGGAGGAAAGTATAGGTGGACTGATTAGCAAATTTGCAGACGACACTAAGATTGGTGGAGTAGCAGATAGTGAAGGGGACTGTCAGAGAATACAGCAGAATATAGATAGATTGGAGAGTTGGGCAGAGAAATGGCAGATGGAGTTCAATCAGGGCAAATGCGAGGTGATGCATTTTGGAAGATCCAATTCAAGAGTGAACTATGCAGTAAATGGAAAAGTCCTGGGGAAAATTGATGTCCAGAGAGATTTGGGTGTTCAGGTCCATTGTTCCCTGAAGGTGGCAACGCAGGTCAATAGAATGGTCAAGAAGGCATACGGCATGCTTTCCTTCATCGGACGGGGCATTGAGTACAAGAGTTGGCAGGTCATGTTACAGTTGTATAGGACTTTGGTTCGGCCACATTTGGAATACTGCGTACAGTTCTGGTCGCCACATTATCAAAAGGATGTGGATGCTTTGGAGAGGGTGCAGAGGAGGTTCACCAGGATGTTGCCTGGTATGGAGGGCGCTAGCTATGAAGAGAGGTTGAGCAGATTAGGATTATTTTCATTAGAAAGACGGAGGTTGAGGGGGGACCTGATTGAGGTGTACAAACTCATGAGAGGTATAGACAGGGTGGATAGCAAGAGGCTTTTTCCCAGAGTGGGGGTTTCAATTACTAGAGGACACGAGTTCAAAGTGAAAGGGGAAAAGTTTAGGGGGGATATGCGTGGAAAGTTCTTTACGCAGAGGGTGGTGGGCACCTGGAACGCATTGCCAGCGGAGGTGGTAGATGCGGGCACGATGGAGTCTTTTAAGATGTATCTAGACAGATACATGAATGGGCAGGAAGAAAAGAGATACAGAACCTTAGAAAATAGGCGACATGTTTAGAGAGAGGATCTGGATCGGCGCAGGCTTGGAGGGCCGAAGGGCCTGTTCCTGTGCTGTAATTATCTTTGTTCTTTGTTCTTTGTGTCCTGGAGACATCTGAGATCACGCCACTGGCACCAGCTAGACCTTATCATCACCAGTGCAAACACCCTCAGCAGTGTCCTCATCACTCATAGCTATCACAGCGCTGACTGTGACACTGAGCACTCCCTGGTGTGTAGCAAGGTCAGGCTTCAGCCAAGGAAGCTTCATCCATCCAAGAAGAACGTCGTCCTCAGATCAACTCTTGACGAACCACTGATCCAGAACGGACGCAGGAGTTCCTCAACATCCTCGATCAGGCTCTTTCAGACAACAATGCTCAAGGTCTCAGTGCGGTGTCAAAGTGGAATCATCTGTTAACAAGCAGATGGAAAGGTGAGTGGAGCATTACCTTAAACTCTACATAACGCAGAATATTGTCATTGAAGTGGCTCTCAGTGCCATTCCAGACTTCCCTGTCATGGAGGAGCTGGACAGTGACCCCACCATAGTGGAGCTCAACAAAGCCATTGACCATCTTGCCAGTGGTAAAGCCCCGGGAAATGATGGTATTCCACCTGGAATCATCAAGAGTGGAAAAGCGGTTCTACTGCAGCATCTTCATGAACTTCTGTGTCTCTGTTGGAAGGAAAGATCTGCACCTCAAAACATGCGTGACGCAAACATTGTCACCTTGTGCAACAATAAGGGGGAATCGCAGTGACTGCAGAAATTACCGAGGCATCTCCTTGCTAAGTATTGTGGGGAAAGTCTTTGCTCGCATTGCTCTGACCAGATTGCAGACCCTGGCATCACACATCTATCCTGAGTCTCAGTACAGCTTCAGAGCTGGTAGATCGACAGTCGACATGATTGTCTCACTTCGGCAGTTACAGGAGAAGTACTGTGAACAGTACAGACCACTCTACATTGTCTTTACATATGAACAGACGAATTAGGAGCAGGAGTGGGCCACTCGTCCCTTCGAGCCTGCTTCACCATTCAATAAGCTCATGGCTGAACTGATTACTCTACATTTCCATCTACCTCCGATAACCTTTCACCCCCTTGCAGATAAAGAATCTATCCATCTCTCCCTTAAAAATATTCAAAGACTCTGCTTCCACCGCCTTTTGATTAAGAAAATTCCAAAGACTCACGACCCTCTGAGGGGGAAAATTGCTCCTCATCTCTGTCTTAAATGGGTGACCCCTTATTTTTAAACAGTGACACCCAGCTCTAGAGTCTCCCACAAGGGGAAACATCCTTTCCACATCCACCCTGTCAAAACCCCTCAGGATCTTGTATGTTTCAATCATGTCGCCTCTTTCTCTTCTAAACTCTAGTGGATACGAACCTAGCCTGTCCAATCTTTCCTCGTAAGACAGCCCACCCATTCCATGTATTAGTCTAGTAAACCTTCTCTGTACTACCTCCAATGCATTTACATCTTTCCATAAATAAGGAGACCAGTACTGTACTCAGTGTTGCAGAAGAGGTCTCACCAATGCCCTGTATAGCTGAAGCATAACCTCCCTACTATTGTATTCAATTCCCCTGGCGATAAATGATAATATTCTATTAGCTTTCCTAATTACGTGCTGTACCTGCAGACTAACCTTTTGCGATTCGTGCACTAGGACACCCAGATCCCCTGCATCTCAGATCTCTGCAATCTCTCACCATTTAGATAATATGCTTTTTTATTCTTCCTGCCAAAGTGGACAATTTCCCACTTTCCCACATTATACTCCATTTGCCAGGTCTTTGCCCAGTCAATTAACCTATCTGTATTGCTTTGTAGCCCCCTTATGTCCTCTTCACAACCTACTTTCCGACCTATCTTTGTCATCAGCAAATTTAGCAACCATACTTTTGGTCCCTTCATCAAAGTCATTTCGAGAATTGTAGAATGTTGAGGCCCCAGCACAGATCCCTGTGGACCACTCGTTACTTCTTGCCAACCAGAAAATGACCCATTTATGCTGACTCTCTGTTTCCTGTCAGCTAGCCAATCCTCTATCCATGCCAATATGTTACCCCTGACACCATGAGCTTTTATTTTCTGCAATAACCTTTGATATGTCACCTTATCCTTCTGGAAATCGAAGAACAATACATCCACCGGTTCCCCTTTATCCACAGCACATGTAACTCCCTCAAAGAACTCCAATAAATTGGTTAAACATGATTTCCCTTTCACAAAACCATGTTGACTCTGCCTGATTACCTTTATGTTTTCTAAATGCCCTGCTATAACATCCTCTGTAATAGCTCCAAACATTTTCCCTAAGACAAATGTTAAGCTAACTGGCCTGTCGTTTCCTGCTTTCTGTCTCCCTCCCTTTTTGAATAAATGAGTTACATTCACTCTTTTCCAATCTAATGGAACCTTCTCGAATCTAGGGAATTTTGGAAAATTAAAACCAGCGCATCAACTATCTCACTAGCCACTTCAGGACCTGGCGAGTTGTCAGCCCGCAGCTCCAACAATTTGTTTAGTACCACTTCACTGGTGATTGTAATTTTCTTGAGTTCCTCCCTCCCTTCCATTTCCTGACTTACAGCTAATACTGGGATGTTATTTGTATCCTCAATAGTGAAGACCAATCCAAAGTATCTGTTCAATTCATCTGCCATCTCTTAATTATCCATTATTAATTCCCCAGACACACTTTCCATAGGACCAACACTCACTTTGTTAACTCTTTTCTTTTTAAAATATCTATCGAAACTCTTACTAGTTGTCTTTATATTTCTCGCTCGCTTTCTCTCGTACTCTAATTTTACCTTCCTTATCAATCTTTTAGTAATTCTTTGCTGTTTTTTGTATTCTGTCCAATCTTCTGACCTGCTTCCCATCTTTGCACAATTATAGGCTTTTTCTTTAAGTTTGATAGTATCTTTAACTGTTTTCGTGAACCATGGATGGTGAGTCCCACCTTTGGAATTTTTCTTTCTCGTTGAAATGTATCTATTCTGTGTATTCTGAAATTTTCCTTAAATATCTGCCACTGCATCTCTATTGACTTATCCCTTAACCTAATTTGCCAGTTCACTTTAGCTAGCCCTGCTTTCATGCCCTTATAATTGCCCTTATTTAAATTTAAAATACTCGTTTGGGACCCACTCTTCTCTCCCTCAAACTGAATGTAAAATTTAATCATATTATGATCGCTGCTACCTAGGGGCACCTTAACTATGAGGTCATTAATTAATCCTATCTCGTTGCACAATGCCAGGTCTGGTATAGCCTGCTCTCAGGTTGGCTCCAGAACTTATTTTTCCAAGAAATTATCCCAAAAATTTTCTATGTACTCCTCATCTAGGCTACCTCTGCCCATCAGAATTTCCAGTCTATATGGAGATCAAAATCCCCCATAATTATTGCTGTACCTTTCTGACAAGCTGCCATTATTTCTTTTTTTATACCCCATCCTACAGTGTGGTTAATGTTCGGTGGCCTGTACACCACTCCCACAAGTGACTTCTTGCCTGTATTATTTCTCATCTCAACTCAAACTGCTTCTTCATCGTGATCTCCTGAACTTAGGTCATCCCTCTCTATTGCGCTAATACCATCATTAATTAACAGAGTTACCCCACCACCTTTTCCAAGCTTCCTGTCCTTCCTAAATGCCATGTCACCTCCAATATTCTCATCCCAATCTCTGTCGCCCTGCAGCCATGTCTCTGTAATGACTATCAGATCGTACTTATTTATTCTATTTGTGCTCTCTGTTCATCTGTTTTGTTTCGAAAGCTCCATGCATTCAGATACAGAGCACTTAGTTTTGTCCTTTTATTATTTTTGTAACCTCTAGCCTTATCTGTTGATTTACTCTTAGATTTGTACATTCTGTCCCTTCCTGTCACAGTCTGTTTATCATTTCCCATATTTATACCTTTCTCTCTTGCCTTGCCTCTCCTCCTTGATTCACCATATCTTCCCAAATTTGATCCCTTGCCCCCACTATTCAGTTTAAAACCGTCTCTACGTCCCTCGTTATGTGGCTCGCGAGAACACCGGCACCAGCACGGTTCAGGTGCAGACCGTCCCAACGGTACAGCCACCTCTTTCCCCAGTACTGGTGCCAATGCCCCACGAACCAGAACCCACTACTACCACACCAGTCTTTCAGCTGCACATTACTTTCTCTAATCTTATTTGTCCTATGCCAATTTGCACATGGCTCAGGTAATAATCCAGAGATGATTACCTTTGAGGTACTGCTTCTTAATTTGGTGCCTAGTTCCTCATACTGACTTTGCAGAACCTCTATCCTTGTCCTGCCTATGTCGTTGGTACCGACATGGACCACGACAACTGGATCCTCCCCCTTCCATTGTATGTTTCGCTCCAGCCCTGAGCAGACGTCCTGAATCCTGGCACCGGCAGGCAACACAGCCGTCTGGACTCTTGCTCTTTGCTGCAGAGAACAGTGTTAATCCACCTTACTATACTGTCCCCTACTACCACTACATTCCTTTTTTCTCACTCTTTGAGCCGCAAACACATTTTTTATTTTCAAAATATACTTTATTCATACAAATCTGCAAAAATTACATTGCCAAACAGTTTCAAACAGCACCAAAAAATACAAACATTGCAAGGGAGATCAGTTTCCTTCTCTCCTATCATGAGTTTCTTCACAACCCTTCCATTTCACTATTGTCATGCCAATTACAGTTTTACATTTACAGCAAAAGAAAATATCAACGATACAGTTCGAGGGATTTCCCATGGATCCAGCCCCTCAGTTCAGCTTGGTGGGGGGACCTTACACTGTGGTCTTTCCCCATTGAGCCTTTGCTGCGGCTGCTCCAAGCTTTAGTGCGTCCCTCAGCACGGAGTCCTGGACCTTGGAATGTGCCAGTCTGCAACATTCGTTGGTGGACAACACTTTGCGCTGGAAGACCAGCAAGTTTCGGGCAGACCAAAGGGCGTCTTTCACCGAATTGATAGTCCTCCAGCAGCAGTTGATGTTTGTCTCGGTGTGCGTCCCTGGGAACAGCCCTGAGAGCACAGACTCCTGTGTTACAGAGCTGCTTGGGATGAACCTCGACAAAAACCACTGCATCTCTTTCCACACCTGCTTTGCAAAGACACATTCCAGGAGGAGTTGGGCGACCGTCTCTTCCCCACCACAGCCAACGCGGGGGCACTGTGCGGAGGGGGCGAGACTTCGGGTGTGCAGGAAGGATCTGACGGGAAGGGCCCGTCTCACCACCAGCCAAGCTACGTCTTGGTGCTTGTTTGAAAGTTCTGGTGATGAGGCATTCCGCCAAATGACTTTGACGGTCTGCTCGGGGAACCATCCGACAGAATCCACCATCTCCTTTTCCCGTAGGCCCTTGAGGACATTCCGTGCAGACCACTGCCTGATGGACCGGTGGTCAAAGGTGTTTTGCCGCAGAAACTAAACACTTACTGCAGACGTGTTTGCCCTGGATCACACTGGCATCCAGGAGCTCCCACATGCTGCAGCTGTGACACATCACCTGTCCTGTCATCCTTAACGTGTTTCAATTCACTACTTAATTATTTTATTCAATTGTTTATTTTGTTGTATATTTTATTAAGCTTACCACTAGTTTGTTTACTATTTTAAACATTAGGACTAAAATGGACATTAATCACTGACCAGATACTCATCAAACATGCAGCTTTTTCCAAACCAATCAACTACCTGCTTGCCTGTGATGTCACAGCTCAACAGATCCTCATCAAACAGCTCCTTCCACTGCACCGAAGCAAGAACCAAATCCTGTAAACTCACCCCAGCGGCTCTCTGTTTCCCTGCTCTCACTCTCAATTGTTATGTCACTTTTTGATTTTTTTACCCCAGCTCTGCTCCTGCTGTGCTCCTCTCTCTCGCACTCTGTCTCTGAGTCGGTGCTTTTGACACACTTGTTAACTCTCTGTTCCGTCGTGCTCTTCTGTCTCTGGTCCAAAATCTGACTCTGGTGGGATTTGAACCCACAACCTTTGAATGCCTTTTTTATCATTATTTAGAAGTCCAACAAGCTATCCATTGCGCCACAGAGCCGCACATATTTTGATAAACATCACCAAGGCCTTTGATCTTGTCAGCAGAGACTGACTCTTCAAACTGCGATGGAAACTCGGCTGCCCTCCTGAAATCTTGGGCATCATCTCTTCTTTCCACGAGAACATGCACAGTTCCATCAGTTACAATGGAGCAACATCAGACACTTTCAAGCTCAGCAGTGGGGTAAAGCAAGGCTGCGTGCTGGCGCCAACTCTCTTAGGAACAGAGGAACATAGGAGTAGGCCATTCAGCCCGTCGAGCCTTTTCTGCCATTCAATTCGATCATGGATGATCATCCACCTCAACGCCCCTTTCCCGTGCTCTCCCCATATCCCTTGATGTCATGAGTATCAAGATTTCTAACAATTTCTGTCTTGAACATGCTCAATGATTGAACAGCCACAGCTCACTGGGGTAGAGAATTCCAATGATTCACCACCGTCTGAGTGTAGAAATTCAACTCGATCTCAGTTTTAAATGGCCTACTCCTTATTCTGAGACTTGGTCCCCTGATTTTAGACTCACCAACCAGGGCAAACATCCTATCTACATCCACACTGTCACGCCCTATAAGAATTTTATCAGTTTCAATGAGATCACCTCTCATTCTTCGAAACTTTAAGGAATGCAGGCCCAGTTTCCTCACAAGACAATCCCACCATCCCAGGGATTAGTCTGGTGACCCTCTGTTTCACTCCCTCTATGGCAAGTATATCCTTCCTTAGATGAGGAGACCAAACTATACACAATACTCCAGCGCGGTTTCACCAAGGCTCTATACAATTGCAACAAGACATCTTTACTCCTGTACTCATGACCCCTCGTGTGAAGGCCAACATACCATTTGCCTTCCTAATTGATTGCTGCACCTGCACAAGAGCTTTTAGTGTCTCATGAACAAGGACACCCAGGTCCCTTTGGACATCAACACTTCCCAACCTCTCACCATTTAAGAAATACTCTGTCTTTCTGTTTATTCCACCAAAGTGGAGAACTTCACACTTACTCACATTATATTCCATCTGCCATGTTCTTTCCCATTCACTTAGCCTCTCCAGGTTCCCTGGAAGCCTCTCTGCATCCTTCTCACAGCTCACACTTCACCTAGCTTTGTGTCATCTGCAAACTTGGAAATATTACATTTAATCCCTGCATCCAAATCATTTATTTCGGTTGTTAACAGCTGTGGCTCCAACACTGATCCTTGCAGTACCCCAATAGTAACAGCCTGCCATCCTGAGGAGGACCCGTTATTCCTGCTCTCTGTTTTCGGTCTGTTAACCAATTCTCAATCCATACCAGTATATTATCTCCAATCCTATGTGCTCTAATTTTGTTTACTCACCTCCTGTGTGGGACATTACCAAAGCATCCACTGGTTCTCCTTTATCTGTTCTCCAGGTAGCATCCTCAAAAAACTCAACGGGTTTTTTCAAACCTGTTTTCCTTTTCATAAATCTATGTTGACTCTGCCCAATCATATCATTATTTTCTAACTGTCTAGTTATCACATCCTTTATAATTGGTGTATTCTTCTCCATGCTGCTATTGTACACTTTCAGTGACTCAGATGGGGGTGTTCACCTGTATATCAGAGCTGACGACAAGCTGTTCATCTTGGCAACACTCCACTTGGACGTAGACACTTGGACGTAGAGACTCCACTTTCCATCAACATTGACAACATCACTTTGGAGGTTGTCAACAGCTTCACATACCTTGGATCAACAATCACCAGCAATCTGTCCCTTGATGCTGAAATCAGCACCAGGATTGCCAATGCTGCAGCTGTCATGTCAAAGTTGAGAAGACGTGTGTGAACCAACAGCAAACTGACCGTAAATACAAAGCTCCACGTGTACCAGGCTTGTGTTCTCAGCACCCTCCTTTATAGTAGAGAATCATCAACAACTTATGCAATCCAAGAAAAGCAGCTGAACAGCTTCCACCTCCATTGCCTCAGATGGATATTGGACATCTCCTGGCAGGACAGAGTGCCGAATGAGGAAGTACACCAGCGTGCAGGGATCCACAGCATGTTTGCCCTCTTGAGTCAGAGGCGGCTCTGTTGACTGGGCCAAATGAATGACAGTCACATTGCCAAATACATGCTCTGTGGTGAGCTTGCTATAAGCACAAGACCAACAGGTCAGGGAAAAAATCAAGTTATTTGGAGAGGTTTGAGTTAATTAAGGAGAGTGCGCATGGATTTATAAATGAAAGTTCATGCTTGATGAATCTAACTGCATTTTTTGATAAACTATCTGAGAAAGTTGATGAAGGGAATGCAGTGGATGTTGTTTATATGGATTTTACAAAAGCATTTTATAAAGTACCACATAAAAGGGTGGTTAACAAAATTGAGGTTCATGGATTAGGAGGGTCAGTGTCCATTTGGATAGGAAATTGTTTTAAGGACAGAAAACAGCGAGTCATATGAAATGGTTCTTGGTCAGACCGGAGGATAGTCGACAGTGGTGTTCCCCAAGGGTCTGTGCTGGAACCATTGCTTTTTTTTGCTACAGATTAATGACTTGGATCTTGGAATATCGAGTAGAATCTCAAAATATGCCGATGACACCAAACTTGGAGGAGTGGCAAACAGTGAGGATGATATGAACTGCCTGAAACAGGATAGTTATCGGCTAGCAGGATGGGCAGACAGGTGGCAGATGGAATTTAATAGAGACAAGTGTGAGGTGATGCATCTTAGCAGAAGGAATATGGAGAGGCAATATATACTCAATGCTACAGTTCTGAAGAGTGTGCTGGAATAGAGGGGCCTGGAGTACATGTCCATCATTCTTTGAAGTTGGCAAGACATATTGCGAGAGTGGTTAGCAAAGCATGTGGGATCTTGGGCTTTATAAATAGAGACATTGAGTACATAAGCAGGGTTGTTATGCTGAACTCTGGTGAGACCCCAATTGGAGTGTTGCATTCAGATCTGCTCACCAATCTTTAGAAAGGATGTGCGGATTCTTGAGAGGATGCAGAGGATATTTACCAGAATAGTTCCAGGGATGGAGGGTTTTAGTTTCAAGGTTAGGTTAGAAAAACAGGATTTTTTCTGCCTGTATCAAAGGAGATTGAGGGGAGAATTGATAGAGGTGTCGAAGGCTATGACAGTTTTAGATAAGTTGGCAAAGAAAAATTGTTCCCATTAATATTGGTACAAGGACTAGGGGATTCAGATTGAAGGTTTTGGGCAAGAGATGCAGGGGGAATGTGCGGAAGAGCTTTTTTACACAGTGATTGGTAATGATCTGTAACTCGCTGCCCCCGAGGGCGGAGGAAGTGGAGACAATCGTTGGTTACAAAAGGAATTTCGATGGGCATTTGAAGGAAATAAATTTACAGGGCTAGGGGGATCGAGCAGACGAGTGGGACTGACTGGATCGCTCCATGGAGAGCTGGCCTGTACTCGATGGGGCAAATGGCCTCCTTCCATACCACAAATGACCCAATGACTCGATGAGTCTATGTCACTCTCAGAATCAAGACAACAGAGTGACAGATTTAACACAACATTATAACATATGTTTGGTTTGACAAATTCAATAATAACTCGTCTCCACTCCTAGTATTTCTAAATCCCACACATTCACTATAATGTCAACAATTATTTCCTGTTGTGTCTCTCTCAGATTTGTAAACTTCACTATTTTGGAGTGAGGTGACATCTACTGGCGGGAAGCAAGAACTGCAATCAAGCAGCAGAAACTCCACAGTCTGTCAGGGTTAAAGAAACATTGCAATATGAGGAAATAGTGAAGGGGTTTGATCGGGTTGATGGAAACATGATTCCACTTGTGGTATCGTATGAAGCAAGGGCCGGAAATATAAAATTGTCGTTAATAAAAGAAATGAGGAATTCATGAAAAATGCATTTGCTTAGAGAATGGTTATCGAGATATACAGCACTGATAAAGGCCCTTTGGCCCACTGAGTCTGCACTGACCATCAACCACCCATTTATACTAATCCTATGTTAACCCAGAATTCCCTACCACATCCCCACATTTCTCCTATCACCTACCCTGGGGCCAATTTACAACAGTCAATTTATCTATCAACCCACAAGTCTTTCGTTGTGGGAGGAAACCAGAGTACCTTGTGGAAGCCCACATAAACAACTTGCAAACTCCACACAGGCAGTATACAGAACTGAATCGGGGTCATTGAAGTTGTGAAGCTACAGTGCTCACCACTGCACCACCCTTAGAATGTGGATCGAGTAAAAAGTGAGATTGGATGGACAGAAGCAGTCTGAAAAGATGGCTCAAACAAAAGGTGAAAACCCTGAAATGTTAACTCTGTTTCTCTCTCCACAGATGCTGTCAGAGGTGCTGAGTATTTCCAGCACTTTCTGTTTTTATTTCAGCTTTGTAGGATATTGTTTTGATCTGAAAAAAATGCATGATCGGCTGTGGGTGCCAGTGAAATTCCACAGGAGCGAATAAAAACCATGCCAACGGTGGCTCGTTGGTCTAGGGGTATGATTCCTGCTTTGGGTATATAAGTGATTAATATGTGAGAGGTCCTGGGTTCAAATCCCAGACGAGCCCTTCTCTGTTGCCATGTTTAGTTTCAGGTCATCGATTGCTTTCAGCCTTCCAAAAAGCGGAATCGATTTCCAAACTGAGCCTGCTTGAGGACCGGGGAACTGGATTCAAAGAGCTTGTCGACAAAATTGAAATGAACAAAATATACTTATTGTCAAGTGGGAATATAAGGTTGCAACAGTAACTAAAGGCCTGCTCGGGTCAGCAAATGAAACCCGACCCAAGCCTGACAGCACCACATCCGACCTGGTCCGAGTCCTTTCATTTTTTTCCCGTGCCCGAACTGACCACCAGAATGTTCAGTTAAACTTGCTTCCGTTTTTCACTTTTTAAGCTTGAGCAGGTAAGGCAACAAAAACTGTAACTGGACTTGAAAGGTTGTTGAAATGTACATTAAGATTAGAGCTACGTACCGGAGGTGATGAGCTGAAGATTGTTACCATAGAAGTTAGTGATTGTTAGGTCACTAGTTAAAGAGAAACTCATGGAGTTGTGCCCAGACAGATTGTCTCACACTGTATTGATTAAAATATTGCCCGAAGGATAGAAAATATCATTATACATTCCCTAGACTCCTGCTTTACAGGTTGAAATACTTTCTGCAAGTTTATCCAGAGAGCAGCTGAGATGCAGAGACCAGGAAGGTCTTGAGTGATTAATTATTATAAAATATACATTCTTATATTAAAGAGATTGTGCTCTACCTTCGATGGAATCGCTCACTGCAGTCTAGTGCGGAGTGTTTCCCGCCTTGACGTCCTGGCTGTCACTGGATCTTGAGTCCAGGCCTCTGGATTACTGGTCCAGTAATCTTTGAAATTTCTCCCTTGATCTAATATTTTAATCTGGTAAGTCAGATTTTACAAAAAAAAATTCAATGATTTAAGACTGCTTCATGTTCAGCAGTGCCAAATGAATAAAGAAATTCAAATATATTCAAAATTATATATCAACTATTAAATACTAATGCCCAGCTTTGAATACAAAAAATGCCTCTAATTGTGTTCTGGTCTGGAATGGAATTCTTCAGTGTTTCTGTTTAGCTTGGATTGACTCATCAATTTTCTTGTTTTTCACTTTGTCGATGCCTTTGAATAATTGTGGATACTTCTTCAGGGTGTCTTCTTTCACCAGGTAGTTCTGACCTCTGATGATGTTGATCGTAATCAGCTTCAATTTGCTGATAGTTTTGGAAGTGAGCAGATTTCCTTTGCTTGAGTTTACAACATGGAATTTAGTCTGACGTATGGACCCATGGGAGGATTTGAAAGCTGCCCTTGCATTGGAGCATACAGTTGCATCCATCCAAACAGAGGTACAGTAGAAGTGACATATTTAGTTCAGTCTGTCGATCATGGGACTTTTAATCTTAAGGTTGTGAGTTTGAGCGCCATTTAGTTTTTCAATTTTTTAGGCTTCATTAGCAGAGAGTACAAGGAGTGTTTGAAATGAAATTCAACAACAGTATGAGAAACGCTCTCTTTCATTCGGGACTCTCGCGAGCGAGGAGTGAACAGCTGGGAAGTCAATTTCATCTGGAGTTTCGGTGGAGCAGGGACTGCTGGGTAAGTAGAAACCTACATATTTGGCTGTGTAAATTCTCTTACCTTTTCGTTGTGCAGCTTTTCCAGGAACACAGGCATTGCGAGCGAGGAGTGAACAGCTGCAAAGTCAATTTCATCGGGAGTTTCGGTGGAGCAGGGACTGCTGGGTAAGTAGAAACCTACATATTTGGGCTGTGTGAATTCTCTTACCTTTTCGTTGTGCAGCTTTTCCAGGAGCACAGGCATTGCGAGCGAAGAGTGAACAGCTGGGAAGTCAATTTCATCGGGAGTTTCGGTGGAGCAGGGACTGCTGGGTAAGTAGAAACCTATATATTTGGGCTGTGTAAATTCTCTTACCTTTTCGTTGTGCAGCTTTTCCAGGAGCACAGGCATTGCGAGCGAGGAGTGAACAGCTGGGAAGTCAATTTCATCGGGAGTTTCGGTGGAGCAGGGACTGCTGGGTAAGTAGAAACCTATATATTTGGGCTGTGTAAATTCTCTTACCTTTTCGTTGTGCAGCTTTTCCAGGAGCACAGGCATTGCGAGCGAGGAGTGAACAGCTGGGAAGTCAATTTCATCGGGAGTTTCGGTGGAGCAGGGACTGCTGGGTAAGTAGAAACCTATATATTTGGGCTGTGTAAATTCTCTTACCTTTTCGTTGTGCAGCTTTTCCAGGAGCACAGGCATTGCGAGCGAGGAGTGAACAGCTGGGAAGTCAATTTCATCGGGAGTTTCGGTGGAGCAGGGACTGCTGGGTAAGTAGAAACCTATATATTTGGGCTGTGTAAATTCTCTTACCTTTTCGTTGTGCAGCATTTCCAGGAGCACAGGCATTGCGAGCGAAGAGTGAACAGCTGGGAAGTCAATTTCATCGGGAGTTTCGGTGGAGCAGGGACTGCTGGGTGAGCAGAAACCTATATATTTGGGCTGTGTAAATTCTCTTACCTTTTCGTTGTGCAGCTTTTCCAGGAGCACAGGCATTGCGAGCGAGGAGTGAACAGCTGGGAAGTCAATTTCATCGGGAGTTTCGGTGGAGCAGGGACTGCTGGGTAAGTAGAAACCTATATATTTGGGCTGTGTAAATTCTCTTACCTTTTCGTTGTGCAGCTTTTCCAGGAGCACAGGCATTGCGAGCGAGGAGTGAACAGCTGCGAAGTCAATTTCATCGGGAGTTTCGGTGGAGCAGGGACTGCTGGGTAAGTAGAAACCTATATATTTGGGCTGTGTAAATTCTCTTACCTTTTCGTTGTGCAGCTTTTCCAGGAGCACAGGCATTGCGAGCGAAGAGTGAACAGCTGGGAAGTCAATTTCATCGGGAGTTTCGGTGGAGCAGGGACTGCTGGGTAAGTAGAAACCTATATATTTGGGCTGTGTAAATTCTCTTACCTTTTCGTTGTGCAGCTTTTCCAGGAGCACAGGCATTGCGAGCGAAGAGTGAACAGCTGGGAAGTCAATTTCATCGGGAGTTTCGGTGGAGCAGGGACTGCTGGGTAAGTAGAAACCTATATATTTGGGCTGTGTAAATTCTCTTACCTTTTCGTTGTGCAGCTTTTCCAGGAGCACAGGCATTGCGAGCGAAGAGTGAACAGCTGGGAAGACAATTTCATCGGGCGTTTCGGTGGAGCAGGGACTGCTGGGTAAGTAGAAACCTACATATTTGAGCTGTTTCTGAACCCGAGACACTACTCTTGTAGTGTCTCCCACCCGCCCTCCTCTTCTTACCAAAAAAAAAGGACTCGATTGTGTGTAGGTAAGGTAAGGCTTTTTCTATTTCTCTTCTTGTTTTATTGTGTGATTGGTTAAAAACTTGGGTATTTAGAATAGTGGGAATGGAGGTTAAGGCAGTTGAATGTTCCTCCTGCAGAATGTGGGAGGTACGGGTCGCCAAGGGTGTCCCTGCTGACTGCATCTGCAGGAAGTGCACCCAGCTCCAGCTCCTCGAGGACCGCGTTAGGGAACTGGAGCTGGAGCTGGAGGAACTTCGGATCATTCGGGAGGCGGAGGGGATTATTGAGAGGAGTTATCGGGAGGCAGTCACACCTCAGGTAAAAGAAGAAGGTAGATGGGTTACTGTCAGGGGAAGGAGAGGGAACCAGCAGGCAGTGCAGGGATCCCCTGTGGCCGTTTCCCTCAACAACAGGTATACCGTTTTGGATACTGTTGGGGGAGACGACTTACCAGGGGTAGGCAATGGGATACAGGTCTCTGGCGCAGAGTCTGTCCCTGTTGCTCAGAAGGGAAGGGGTAAGAGGAGCAGAGCATTAGTCATTGGGGACTCCATAGTTAGGGGAACAGATAGGAGGTTTTGTGGGAACGAGAGAGACTCACGGTTGGTGTGTTGCCTCCCAGGTGCCAGGGTACGTGATGTCTCTGATCGTGTTTTTGGGATCCTCAAGGGGGAGGGGGAGCAGCCCCAAGTCGTGGTACACATAGGCACCAACGACATAGGTAGGAAGACAGATGGGGATTTAAGGCAGAAATTCAGGGAGCTAGGGTGGAAGCTTAGAGCGAGAACAAACAGAGTTGTTATCTCTGGGTTGTTGCCCGTGCCACGTGCTAGCGAAGTGAGGAAGAGGGAGAGAGAGGAGTTGAACACGTGGCTGCAGGGATGGTGTAGGAGGGAGGGTTTTGGTTTCCTGGATAATTGGGGCTCTTTCTGGGGTAGATGGGACCTCTACAAACAGGATGGTCTTCACCTGAACCAGAGGGGTACCAATATCCTGGGGGGGGGGAGATTTGCTAGTGCTCTTCGGGGGAGTATAAACTAATTCAGCAGGGGGATGGGAACCTAAATTGTAGTTCCAGTGTGCAGGATGTTGAGAGTAGTGAGGGCAGAGATAAGGTTATAAGGACACAAGAGGGCACTGGCAAGCAAGAGCTTGGTTTAAAATGTGTCTACTTCAACGCCAGGAGCATCCGGAATAAGGTGGGTGAGTTTGCAGCATGGGTTGGTACCTGGGATCTCGATGTAGTGGCCATTTCAGAGACATGGGGAGAGCAGGGACAGGAATGGATGTTGCGGGTTCCGGGATTTAGATGTTTCACTAAGAACAGAGAAGAGGGTAAAAGGGGAGGGGGGGGGGAGTGTGGCATTGTTAATCAAGGAAAGTATTACAGCGGCAGAAAGGACGTTTGAGGACTCGTCTGCAGAGGTAGTCTGGGCCGAGGTTAGAAACAGGAGAGGTGAGGTCACCCTGTTGGGAGTTTTCTATAGACCTCCAAATAGTTCCAGAGATGTGGAGGAAAGGATAGCAAAGATGATTCTTGACAGGAGCGAGAGTAACAGGGTAGTGGTTTTGGGGGACTTTAACTTTCCAAATATTGACTGGAAATACTATAGTTCGAGTACTTTAGATGGGTCTGTTTTTGTCCAGTGTGTGCAGGAGGGTTTTCTGACACAGTATGTAGACAGGTCAACCAGGGGCGATGCCACATTGGATTTGGTACTGGGTAATGAACCCGGCCAGGTGTTAGATTTAGAAGTTGGTGAGCACTTTAGTGATAGTGATCACAATTCGGTTAGGTTTACCTTAGCGATGGGCAGGGACAGGCATATACAGCAGGGCAAGAATTATACCTGGGGGAAAGGAAATTATGATGCGATTAGGCAAGATTTAGGATGCGTAGGATGGGGAAGGAAACTGCAGGGGATGGGAACAATCGAAATGTGGAGCTTATTCAAGGAGCAGCTACTGTGTGTCCTTGATAAGTATGTACCTGTCAGGCAGGGAGGAAGTTGTCGAGCGAGGGAGCTGTGGTTTACTAAAGAAGTTGAAGAGCTTGTCAAGAGGAAGAAGAAGGCTTATGTTAGGATGAGATGTGAAGGCTCAGTTAGGGCGCTTGAGAGTTACAAGCTAGCCAGGAAGGATCTAAAGGGAGATATAAGAAGAGCAAGGAGAGGACACGAGAAGTCATTGGCGGATAGGATCAAAGAAAACCCTAAGGCTTTCTATAGGTATATCAGGAATAAAAGAATGACTAGAGATAGGTTAGGGCCAAACAAGGATAGTAGTGGGAAGTTGTGTGTGGAATCGGAAGAGATAGGGGAAGTGTTAAATGAATATTTTTCGTCAGTATTTACTGTGGAGAAAGAAAATGTTGTCGAGGAGAATACTGAGATACAGACTACTAGGCTAGATGGGATTGAGGTTCACAAGGAGGAGGTGTTAGCAATTTTGGAGAGTGTGAAAATGGATAAGTCCCCTTGGCCAGATGGGATTTATCCTAGGATTCTCTGGGAAGCCAGGGAGGAGATTGCAGAGCCTTTGTCCTTGATTTTTATGTCGTCATTGTCGACAGGAATAGTGCCGGAAGACTGGAGGATAGCAAATGTTGTCCCCTTGTTCAAGAAGGGGAGTAGAGACAGCCCTGGTAATTATAGACCTGTGAGCCTTACTTCGGTTGTGGGTAAAATGTTGGAAAAGGTTATAAGAGATAGGATTTATAATTATCTTGAAAAGAATAAGTTCATTAGAGATAGTCAGCACGGTTTTGTGAAGGGTAGGTCGTGCCTCACAAAACTTATTGAGTTTTTTGACAAGGTGACCAAACAGGTGGATGAGGGTAAAGCCGTGTATGTGGTATATATGGATTTCAGTAAGGCGTTTGATAAAGTTCCCCACGGTAGGCTAATGCAGAAAATACGGAAGTATGGGATTGAAGGTGAATTAGTGCTTTGGATCAGAAATTGGCTAGCTGAAAGAAGACAGAGGGTGGTGGTTAATGGGAAATGTTCATCCTGGAGTATAGTTTCTAGTGGTATACCACAAGGATCTGTTTTGGGGCCACTGCCGTTTGTCATTTTTATAAATGACCTGGATGAGGGTGTAGAAGGGTGGGTTAGTAAATTTGCGGATGACACGAAGGTCGGTGGAGTTGTGGATAGTGCCGAAGGATGTTGTAGGTTACAGAGGGACATAGATAGGCTGCAGAGCTGGGCTGAGAGATGGCAAATGGAGTTTAATGCGGAAAAGTGTGAGGTGATTCACTTCGGAAGGTGTAACAGGATTGCAGAATACTGGGCTAATGGGAAGATTCTTGGTAGTGTAGATGAGCAGAGAGATCTTGGTGTCCAGGTACATAAATCCCTGAAAGTTGCCACCCAGGTTAATAGAGCTGTTAAGAAGGCATATGGTGTGATAGCTTTTATTAGTAGGGGGATCGAGTTTAGGAGCCACGAGGTCATGCTGCAGCTGTACAAAACTGTGGTGCGGCCGCACCTGGAGTATTACGTGCAGTTCTGGTCACCGCATTATCGGAAGGATGTGGAAGCTCTGGAAAAGCTGCAGAGGAGATTTACTGGGATGTTGCCTGGCATGGAGGAAAGGTCTTACGAGGAAAGGCTGAGGGACTTGAGGTTGTTTTCGTTAGAGAGAAGGAGGAGAAGAGGTGACTTCACAGATACATATAAGATAATCAGAGGGCTGGACAGGGTGGACAGTGAGAGCCTTTTTCCTCGGATGGTGATGGCAAACACGAGGGGACATAGCTTTAAGTTGAGGGGTGATAGATATAGGACAGATGTCAGAGGTAGTTTCTTTACACAGAGAGTAGTAGGGGCGTGGAAAGCCCTGCCTGCAACAGTAGTAGACTCGCCAACTTTAAGGGCATTTAAGTGGTCATTGGATAGACATATGGATGAAAATGGAATAGTGTAGGTCAGATGGTTTCACAGGTCGGCGCAACATCGAGGGCTGAAGGGCCTGTACTGCGTTGTAATGTTCTATGTTCTATAACTCTCTGCAGCATCTCGCTGTGAAAGATTGAACTTTATCTCATTTCTTTTTCAGCTGGGAGTCAGTCCGGCTCAGTGGGACTTCTAGCTGTCTCCCACCTCACAATCCATCAGTGCTGAGAAAGCAATGGGAAATATTACTCATGGCTGAGTAAGCAGAGGACACCGATTTAAGGTGAATGGGAAAAGAACCAAAGGCAACATGAGGAAAAACCTTTTTTATGCAGCAAATGGTTAAGATCTGATATGTACTGCCTGAGAGTGGACGGAGGAAGATTCAACCAAAGCTTTCAAAAGGATATATGATAATTATCTGAAGGGGAAAAAAAAAATCAGGTTTTCATGGAATACATGAGGATGTGGCATGAGCTGAGTTGCTTGTGCAGAGAGGCAGCACAAGCACGATGAGCTGAAACCTCCTTTTGTGCTGTAAGTATTCTGTGATCTATGATTCTATAGAAAGTGAAACCAACACTCACATCTGAGAAACTGACAGGTACAGTGTAAACCCCACACTAACAAACCAGCAAATGCCAGGGACAGAGTAAAACCAACAGTCCTCGACAAGAAACTGACAGATACTGTGTGAAACCCAAAAATCACTTATCAGGATTTGGCAGTTAATGTGTAAAAACCTCTCTTCAATATCCATCCTGCAAGGTACAAAGAAAATTAGGTACAAACCCAGGCTCATACTTCGAAGACTGAGAGATAAAGAGCAAAACACAGACTCACCTACAAGAGGCTGACAAGTACAGAGAATAAAATAGAGGGGGTGCAGATTAAAAACACATGCATGTAACGGATACTGATAGGGATAGAATCAAACCCTTTCTCACACATGACACGAAAATTGGTGGTGTCGTAAATAGTGAGGAGGAAAGCCTTAGATTACAGGCCAATATAGATCGTCCGAGGCAGAGAATATAAGAGCAGGGAGGTTATGACGGAGCTGTATAAAATGCTAGTTAGGCCACAGCTGGAGTACTGTGTACTGTTCTGGGCACCACACTATAGGAAGGATGTGATTGCACTGGAGAGGGTACAGAAGAGAGTCACCAGGATGTTGCCTGGGCTGGAGCATTTCAGCTATGAAGAGAGACTGAAAAGGCTAGCGTTGTTTTCCTTAGAGCAGAGAAGGCTGAGGGGAGATAAGATTGAGGTTTACAAAATTATGAGGGGCATTGATGGGTTAGATAGGAAGAAACATTTTACCTTAGCGGAGGGGTCAATAACCAGGTGGTATAGATTTAAGGTAAGGGACAGGAGGTTGAGATGGGATTTGAGGAAAAAAATTTACCCAGAGGGTGGTTGGAATCTGGAACGCACTCCCTGAAGAGGTGGTAGAGGCCGGAACCCTCACAACATTTAAGAAGTAACTGATTCGGATTTGGAATGAATTGTCTGACAGGGTGGTGGAAACAGATTCAATTATAACTTTCATAAAGAAATTGTACAAATATTTCAAAGTGAATTTCTCCAGGACTATGGGGAAATAGGCAGTGGGTTGGACTAATTGCATCATTTTTTTCACAGATTCAGCACAGGCACAAAAGACCGATTGGCCTCCTTCTGTGCTGTATGATTCTATGAAATAGTGACAGTCAGGGCAAGTCTGTATAAGAAGGAGAAATGGAGACAGGTCAGGGAGAGCACATCACCAAAACTGGGAGATACTACATTGGACAGGGAGGGTCGGAGGGGGAGAGAGCACGTACATACAGTCAGAATCAGCACCTTCAGTGGAGGAGAGAGAGAGGAACCAGTGAGTGTGGAACTGAACCCAGCCAGAGTCAACCTGCTGAAACACCAGTGAGTTCACACTGGGGAGAGATCATTCACCTGCTCCGTGTGTGGGCAGGGGTTCACTCAGTCATCCAACCTCACTGAACATCAACTTGTTCACACTGATCAGAGACCTTTTCAATGTCCTGACTGTGAGAAGAGCTTGAAAAGCAGTAATGATCTGCTGAAACACCAACACATTCACTCTGGGGAGAGGCCGTTCCCCTGCCATGTGTGTGGGAAGGGATTCACTCAGTCATTCAATCTGCTGCAACATCAGCAAGTTCACATGTAACTGCAGGGGTTGGATTCTGCTGTTGTTGCTGCTATTCATCACTTTCAGAGACAAAGTTGGGTCTTACTTTATAACCAGTGTAGTCCAGATCAAAAGCGTCTTCTTAATGTTGAGATAAACGGGAGAAGAAACCGGTAAGTGGCGGCGAGGATGGGGGAGGTGCTGCACCATCACTTTAATGGTGCACCCTCCCTCCCCCGGGGTCCTTGCTGCACGTCCGCCAGGCCCAGTGGCTCTGATTGGGGTCCTGAGAACCTCTGAGACTCGGTGCAGCTGAGGCTGCGCTCACCCCCGCTCAGCTCTGTTGTGATATTTAAAATACGAAAGGCCTGTCGGACTGAGAGCTGATCTGGAATTTAGAAAGCAGCATTACTGGAGGCTCATTGCTGCTCAGCACAATCTCACCCCCCGCTCCTGGGAATTGTTGATTCTGCATCCTGTAGTTCAGTTCTTCACTTAACTAGAGGGGGAGATGTGTGAGCAGAAAAACAGAGCGACATGAAAACACAGCTGGACAGATGTGCAACAGGTCAATCTACTGTTACAATAACTCCATCACTGACTCCCTCCTGACAGTAACCAGCCCTTTCACAGAGACTGTGGGTGGCTCTGAAAAGAGCCTTTGGTTTATTAGATGTCATTTCGGCCGCTTTCCTTTTTCTGGGAGCTCTGAGCGCTGGTTTTCTTGGGCAGCAGCAAGGCCTGGATATCAGGCAGCACCCCGCCCTGAGCGATGGTCACGTCTCCCAGCAGCTTGATGAGCTCCTCGTTGTTGTGGACGGCCAGCTGCAGGTGTCTGGGGATGATGCGGGTCTTCTTCAACGTTCCAGGGGCGGCACAGTGGCGCAGTGGTTAGCACTGCAGCCTCACAGCTCCAGCGACCCGGGTCAATCCTGGAACTGCCTGTGTGGAGTTTGCAAGTTCTCCCTGTGTCTGCATGAGTTTTCTCCGGGTGCTCTGGTTTCCTCCCACAAGCCAAAAGACATGCAGGTTGGTAGGTAAATTGGCCATTATAAATTGTCACTCGTATAGGTAGGTGGTAGGGAATGTAGGGACAGGTGGGGATGTTTGGTAGGAATATGGGATTACTGTAGGATTAGTATTAATGGGTGGTTGATGTTCGGCACAGACTCGGTGGCCCGAAGGGCCTGTTTCAGTGCTGTATCTCGAAAACTAAAAACTTCTTGTTGTCCCGGGCCACGTTACCGGCCAGCTTGAGGATTTCAGCGGTCAGATACTCGAGCACAGCAGCCAGATAGACCGGGGCTCCGGCACCCACACGCTCAGCATAGTTACCCTTTCTCAGGAGCCTGTGATCATGGCCCACCAGGAACTGCAGTCCAGCCCGTGAGGAGCGAGACTTGGCCTTGGACCGAGCTTTCCTCTTCCAGATATTTCCACAATCTCACAAATACTTTCACAAAGAATGGATAATTTCTCAGCTTTTGTCATAAGCATGAAGCAGTTAGGATGGCCGAGTGGTCTAAGGGGCGGTGTTCAGGTCGTAGTGTTTTCTGGAGGCGTGTGTTCAAATCCCACTTCTGCCAAGTTGTGTTTTGACTGAACTGGAGGGATTTGGGAGCAGCGGTGAAGGGAGAACATGGAAGAATATTGACAAGTAAAATGAAAATGGACCCAAAGATGTTTCTTCAATACATTAGAGTCAGAGGCAACTAAAGAAAGAGGAGTGCACTGAAAAGACCAAAAAATCACAGTGATTTTTGACATCTTGCCAGGATTGAGTGGCGCGTGCACGGGATGATGTCATTTTGCAGCGCCAACGTCATCACATTTCCGCAACAAATCCATCTTCGTGCATGCGTGACAAAGCGTCATTGGGTATCTAGCCACCCGATTCCCCCACCACTTGGCTGGAGGAAGTGGCTGAATGGGAGATTTTGAAGCTGTAGCTCTCCCCCCTCGGCAACTCACTCCAGGCCTCGACGATTCCCCCCCTCAGCCGCTCGCTCCAGACCTCGCTGCTCCCCCACCCCCCCCACTCCCCTGGCCAGTTGTTCCTCGCTTCGCACCACCCCACTCTCTGGCCACTCACTCCAGGCCGCGCCGCTTCCCTCCTCTCAGCCACTCACTCCTACGTCGCCCCGTCACCCCTTGAGGCCCTCCTGCTTCTACAGGTGGCGCCTGGTGAAGAAATGTGGGAGCGAGTGTCACGGCCAAAGCTAGCAGCTGTGGGCTAGGCTGGGACAGGGTGGGGGGTGGGGGTGCGGAGAGCGAACAGCCAGAGTGCGGAATTTCGCCAGTAGGGAGGAGGGGGAGAAAGCGAGTTGCAGAGGGGGGAGAGCGGTCAGTGAGGTGGGAGCTAGTAGCTGCGTTCGGGTGAAGTCAATCCTGGTCAGTTATATAAACAAATCACAATAACGAATTGGCAGCACATTTTATCCTCTGCCCGATTTTCCTTTCCATCGATCGGGGTGCTAATTCACTATCTTCCAATGGAAATTCAATCATAAAATTCCTTTTGTATTTAATAGGATTACTGAAATGTTAAATGGATCTGAGGATTACAGTTAGTATTAGGAAACGCACCTGAGTGAATTAGCACCCCAATCGATGGAAAGGAAAATCGGGGAAAGTATAAAATGTGCTGCCAATTCGTTATTGAGATTCGTTGAGTAATTCGATTCTGCCCAACACTGAAATTGGCGGCTTTTTTGAATTCAACCTTTCTGCCAGGACGACAATTTAAGCCAATGATTTGCTGTATTTTCTAATTCGAGGCTCGGCAATTGGTTAAGACATGCGAATGGGAAGAGGGTGACCAATCAGAAGTGGGCTCTGGATAGAGAAGCAGAGTTAACGTTTCGGGTCAGTGACCCTTCTTCGGAACTGACCCGAAACGTTAACTCTGCTTCTCTTTCCACAGATGCTGCCAGACCTGCTGAGTGAATCCGGCATTTCTTGTTTTTGTTTCAGATTTCCAGCATCCGCAGTATTTTGCTTTTATTTTAGTGGGCTCTGGATAGCGCGGGCTCAAACTGCGGGAATTCCAGGTCCCTGAATGATTGAGCTGAAACTGATCAGTTTCATAAACCCTGTCAGTTTCAGTGCAGGAAACACCGTCTCGGGGGAAATAACATCACAAGTGGGTCTGGTTCCCGTGACCGATTCAACGGCTGCTGCAAAACTCCCGGATTCCCTCATTGCATCGAAATCATTTTGAAATTCTATGAAAACAATGAGTGATTCTGGAGGAGTGATGTGGCTTTTCATTGAGGGCATGTGTGGACGGGGGAAATAACTAAGTGTAGAGCCTCGGGCACTGTTTACACAGCCCGTTTAGAAAATCAAATCCACTGCACATCCTTGCTACAAATGAAATGTCAAATTTGGGGATTCTAGTTTTGTATCTCGAACACAGCACAGATTTATTCCAGACAGTTCGAAACAGCCTATCCCAGCTCCCGTTTCCAGGTCACTGCTCTCTCTGTGAGGCGGTGGGTGGCTCTTAGAAGAGCCTTTGTTGTGTTTGCTGGAAAGGGTCGAGTGTTCAGCCGCTGAATCCGTAGAGAGTGCGGCCCTGCCGTTTCAGAGCGTACACCACATCCGTGGCAGTGACCGTCTTGCGCTTGGCGTGTTCAGTGTAGGTGACCGCATCCCTGATCACATTCTCTAGGAAAACCTTCAACACCCCGCGAGTCTCCTCATAGATCAAACCCGAGATTCGCTTGACCCCGCCACGGCGAGCCAGGCGGCGGATTGCTGGTTTGGTGATGCCCTGGATATTATCACGAAGCACTTTGCGGTGCCGCTTTGCTCCGCCTTTGCCCAGTCCTTTCCCTCCTTTACCTCTGCCAGACTTTCTTTTATTAATTTCCAAAATATACTTTATTCATAAAAATCTGTAAAAAAAAATACATTACAAAACAGTTCCAAAAAGCACCAAGTCAAACAGTACAAAGAGTGCAAAGGAGATCAGTTTCCTTCAATGCAGGAGTGAGTTGCCTCACAACCCTTCCATTTCATTGTCATGCCATGTACATTTTACAGCAAACAAATATTTTCTGGCTACAGTTCGAGTGGTTTCCCATGGATCCAGCCCCTCAGTTCAGCTTGGTGAGGGGACATTACACAGTGGTATTTCCACATTGAGCCTTTGCTGCAGCTGCCCCAAGTTTTAGTGCGTCCCTCAGCATGTAGTCCTCGACCTTGGAATGTGTCAGTCTGCAACATTAGGTCGTGGACAACTCTTTGCGCTGGAAGACCAGCAAGTATCGGGCAGACCAAAGAGCGTCTTTCAACGAATTGATAGTCCTCCAGCAACAGTTGATGTTTATCTCGGTGTGCGTCCCTGGGAACAGCCCATAGAGCACAGACTCCTGTGCTACAGAGCTGCTTGGGATGAACCTCGACAAAAACCACTGCATCTCTTCCACACCTGCTTTGCAAAGACACATTCCAGAAAGAGGTGGGCAACGTCTCTTTTCCACCACAGCCACCTCGAGGGCCGCGTGTGGATGGGGTGAGACTTCGGGTGTGCAGGAAGGATCTGACAGGGAGGGCTCTTCTCACCATCAGCCAGGCTACATCTTGGTGCTTGTTTGAAAGTTCTGGTGATGAGGCATTCTGCCAAATGACTTTGGACTTCTGCTCAGGGGACCATCCGACAGGATCCACCATCTCCTTTTCCCGTAGGGCCTTGAGGATATTCCGTGCAGACCACTGCCTGATGGATTGGTGGTCAAAGGTGTTTTTCCACAGAAACTTTTCCATGAAGGATAGGCAGTACGGCACAGTCCAACTGGATGGAGCATTCCGCGGCAATATGACCAGGCCCATCCTTTGCAACACTGGGGACAGATGGAACCACAGCACGTAGTGACACTTGAAGTTTGCAAACTGGGGATCTACACACAGCTTGATGCAGCCGCACACAAAGGTAGCCATAAGGATGAAGGCGACGTTGGGTACATTTTTCCCGCACTTATCCAGAGGTTTGAACATCGTGTCCCTCCGGACTCGGATCATTTTGGATCCCCAGATGAAGCGGAAAATGGCTCAGGTGATCGCCACAGCGCAGGAATGCGGTATGGGCCAGACCTGCACCACGTACAGCAATGTGAGCACCTCGCCCTTGATGACCAGGTTCTTACCCATAATGGAGAGAGATCGCTGCTCCCACATGCTCAGTTATGTTGTACCCTGGCTACTCGCTACTTCCAGGTTTTGGTGCACGTCTCAGCCCTTCCAAACCATATCCCCAGCACCTTCAGGTAATCTGACCTAACGGTGAAGGGGACAAAGGATCGGTCAGCCGGGTTCCCAAAGAACATGGCCTCGCTCTTGCCGTGTTTAACATTGGCTCCCAAGGCCAGTTCGAGCTGGTCGCAGATGCTCATCACTCTGCGCACAGACAGTGGATCCGAGCATAAAACGGCGACGTCATCCATGTACAGGGAGGTTTTAACCTGAGTGCCTCCGCTGCCTGGGATTGTCACCCCTCTGATGCTCGCATTCTTCCTAATAGACTCAGCAAAGGGTTCAATACTGCAAACAAACAAGACAGGGGAGAGAGGACAGCACTGTCTGACTCCAGATTGGATCGGGAAACTTTCTGATTCCCACCCATTGATTGAGACTGCACTACTGATGTTTGTGTAGAGTAGTTTGATCCAATTGCAGATTCCCTCCCCAAACCCCATTTTGGAATGCACATCCATCATGTAAGTGTGCGATATCCTGTCAAAAGCCTTCTCCTGGTCCAGGCTGATGAGGCAGGTGTCCACCCTCCTGTCCCGTACATAGGTGATCATATTCCTGAGTAGCGCAAAGCTATCAGAGATTGTCCTGCCTGGTATAGTATAGGTCTGATCAGGGTGAATCACCAACTCCAGAGCAGACTTGAATCGACTGGCTATGTCTTTTGACAGAATCTTGTAGTCAGCATGAAGCAGAAATTGGGCCACCAATTTCTGATTTCTGTCCTCTCCCCCTTCCGCTTGTCGATGAGGGTGATGATGCCTTTCCTCATGGATTCTAACATGCTGCCAGCCTGGAGCATACACTTGTTTACTGGCAGACATGTTGATTCTTTCCTCAAATCAGTGCACAATAAAAGAGACTGATTCTGTCAGGCTCCTTTTTATACAGGCCACCTGGACCTGGCTGAGAAAGGCAGAGTGAGAGCAGGGAGGGGAGGAGACAAGAGTGAAGATTAAACAGAGAGCTAGATGGAGGAGACACCCAGAGTGACAGACAGAGAGAGAACGGCCCCTCATCTTTCAGCTCCACCTCCAGTTTCCTCCGGACTGCCAATTTCAAACCCTTTATTAACAGTAGAACCGAAACCCAGCTCTCCACACAAACCCTTCCAGACTCGGCCTTCATAGTCAAGGCTTTCCAGAAAGCCGGAGCTTTTAAATATGGTCCCGATGCAATTAACACTCAGTAATATTCCCACCTAAACACAGTCCATTCTATACTAAGAAACCTCCTCAGTAACATCACCATTTCCACACACATCCGCTTCCAGCAGTTTACAGCACCTTACTGCAGCTGTTTCGGGAATCTCCTGTGTTAGGATTGGAGTTGGAAAGCGGCCTTTACCCGGCAGTGTTATTGTCTCACACTGAATCTGCCAGACATCCTGTTCTCTTTATTGCGAGAGAGAAAGCACGGATTTAGGAAATGTTCATTTGAAATGATCTCTATTGAGAACGAGCCCGGCCGTGGGACAGGTATTCCAGTGCAAAGAGCTGTCCATGACCGAGTGTTGCAGACTGGCACATTGCAACGTCCAAGACTATGTGCTGTGGGACGGCATTAAAGCTTGGGGAAGCCACCATGGAGACTCAATGGGGAAAGGCTGCAGTCTGAGGCCCTAGTAGGCCATAGTACAGTGAGGGGCTGGAACCCGTGAAAAACCCCTCGGGCTGTTTGCACCAGAGAATGTTTGATTTGTAATGTAAATACTGTATATATAACCTGTGCAGGCAGGGATAGTGAGATACATCATGTACATTATTGAAGGAAACTGATCTGTATTGTACCTTATGTAATATTAAATTTGAACTGCTTTGCAATGTAATTGCACAAATTATATGAATAAAATACATATTGTGCAAAAGAAAGCAGCTTTCCTGTCAACACACACCTTGTCTCAGGGCACAACTTTCCTGTGATCTTGTCATACCCAACTTCGCTCTATATCTTCTGACACACACACTTTACAGTCTGTCATTTCCAAAAACAAGCATTCTAAAATCAAAAGACCTTTTGTTTATTTCTCCTTTCTTTTCATTTCTCCTCTATTCTTCTCAATCACTCCCTTCAACAGTCCTATTCAGATCAAGGTGGAATGTGAATCGTGTCACAACTCACCTGACACTATTATTACCCTTCTTTTCTCTTGTCTCATTCAATGGGAAAGTTTTATTCACCAGTCTGTTGCTGTTTTACACTCTTGCCATACCATCTGGTATTGCATCCATCTGAATTCTGTGCTTTCATGGCCTTATATTTCTTTTCAACTTCTGGATGATTTGTTTGCTTCAGTTCCATTCAACCAGGCTGGACCACAGGGAAGCTTAGAACCTTTGCCTTGGATGGGTCCACGTTGATCCATTACATTCAGAATCACCTCCTTGAAATAACTCCATAGTACAACTACAGTAACCACACAGAATCTGCTTCAAACACTCCTCCACATTTTATCTGTTCTGACCGTCAACACCTCCAGCTCTTTTGTTTAAGTGGAACCCATCAGGTGTGTATAGGCTCCTTCTATTCTGAAAGCTGTAGCACTGGTTCAGGGAATTCAGCCCTGTTTCTCTACTCGAAAGGATCAGCCATGCTTGATCTGCCTCGTATTTTGCTTTTATTGCAACGTTACAAGACCTCCAATCCTCTGGCACACACCTGTATCCAGTGAGGGATTGGAAAATGATGGTCAGACCTTCCACTATTTCTTCCCTGGCTTCTTTCAACAGCCTGGGGTACATTTCAACTGGTCCTGATGATTTATCCACATTCAACGATGCTCATCCCATTAAGACTTCCTCTCTCCTTAAGTTATCACGTCCAATACTTCACACTCCTCCTCCTTAATAACAATATCTGCATCACCCTCTCATTCGGGAAAACAGTAAAGTATTCATTCAGGATATTGGCAACATCTTCCACCCCGATACAAAGGTTACATTTTTGATCTTTTATGTGCCCTGCTGTTTGCTCAGTTGCCTCTGACACTCATGTTTTAATGCAACATCTTTGGGTCCATTGTTACTTTGTTAGTCCATGTTCTTTCCTGCTTTCTCTTTGCTCTTCACCGCTGCTCCCAAACGCCTCCAGTGCAGTCAAAACGCAACTTGTCAGAAGTGGGATTCGAACCCACGCCTCCAATGGAGACTGCGATCTAAACGCAGCGCCTTCGACCGCTCGGCCATCCTGACCGCCGGCGATATACTATCAATGCTAAGGAAATTATTCATTCTTTGTGAAAGTATTTGTGAGATTGTGGAAATGTCTGGAAGAGGAAAGACCGGCGGGAAAGCTCGGGCCAAGGCCAAGTCTCGCTCCTCCCGGGCTGGACTGCAGTTCCCGGTGGGCCGTGTTCACAGGCTCCTGAGAAAGGGTAACTATGGTGAACGTGTGGGTGCCGGAGCCCCGGTCTTTCTGGCTGCTGTGCTCGAGTATCTGACAGCTGAAATCCTCCAGCTGGCCGGCAACGCGGCCCGGGACAACAAGAAGAACCGCATCATCTCCAGACACCTGCAGCTGGCCGTCCGCAACGACGAGGAGCTCAACAAGCTGCTGGGAGGGGAGACCATCGCTCAGGGCGGGGTGCTGCCTAATATCCAGGCCGTGCTGCTGCCCAAGAAAACCAGCGCTCAGAGCTCCCAGAAAAAGTAAAGCGGCCAAAATGTCATCTAATAAACCAAAGGCTCTTTTCAGAGCCACCCACAGTCTCTGTGAAAGGGCTGGTTACTGTCAGGAGGGAATCAGAGATGGAGTTATTGGAACAGTGGATTGACCTGTTTCACATCTGTCCAGGTGTGTTTTCAGTTCCCTCTCTGGATTTCGCTCTGTTTCTCTGCTCACACATCTCCCCCTCTAGTTAAGTGAAGAAGTGAACTACAGGGTGTCAGAATCAACAATTTAATAAATCCCGCTGCCTTCGATTTGATAAATCCCGAGATTATCCCGGTCCATGAACGGGAACTGGTTCGGAGCTGATGAATTAATTTAATAATGGAAGTGTCCGGGTTAATTCTCTGTTTTTCATTTGGACAGTTTGAATTGTGTTTTTATTTCTCTCCGGTGATCTGAGCGCCGCTTCTCAATGAGAATCTGCTCCCGGAACAGAGTAAATGCAGGAAGGAAGAGGCCATTCTCGGGCTGTGTGTCTCTCTCCTAACCTGATCTGTTTAGACCGCACTGTTCCCAGAGGACGGAATCAGTGAGAGTTGTGCACACACAGGAGCTGAGTCCATTGCAGCGCTTTAATATGTGCCTTCCCCCCGGCCCTCCCTTTTCTCCGGACACAGAGCTGTCTGTTCCCCCCGGCGGCGGGATAGGGTCGGGGATTCTCTCCCCGCAGTGTCAGGGTCTGCAGCCCCGGGGAACTGGCGGTTTCAGTCAGAGTGACCGAGCTAACTTACATATCCTGTGTACTGATCTCCAATGGATTCAAATATTAGTGAACTCATTGGGTAATGTTTGTAAATAACCCTCATGTGAACAGACCCGGCTCCATTAATGCCTTCCAAATAAAACTGGGATCCATTTCTTTTCCCCAAATGCCAGCTAACGGATCCCAGGAGCGGGTTGAGATTGTGCTGAGCAGCAATGAGTCTCCGGTAATGCTGCTTTCTAAATTCCAGACCAGCTCTCAGTCCGACAGGCCTTTCGGGAAAGTGATGTGACAAAACAGAAACCATGTGACCGCCCCTTCAATCTAATGGGTTTGATGATGAACAGAGATGGCAGCTCTTTCCTTTGCTGATTTGGTGGCTCTGAAAGGAGCCCTTGTTACACTTGTTACTGAAGCTGGGTTTAAGGTGCGTTCCCCGCGGATGCGGCGGGCCAGCTGGATGTCTTTGGCCATGATGGACCGGCATCATTCTGGTGAATCTGCTCATTTTCCGACAGAGCATCAGTCGCTGTTTGAACTGTTTAAAGTCAGGGGTGTATTAGCAGCCAGAAAGTGAAGGGCAGTTCATTGCTCCCTGCAGCATTATCCGCCTCTTTCAGGAGAAAGGATCAGAAACCGCTCGTTTCTGTCAGTCCCCGAGAAGCCTGTGAGAAGCGGTTAGTCACTAATTTGTTCCTTTTACAGAGAGGAAGCTGATATTTGTCCCGTTTTAAATTGCTGAACCGGACCTTCCTCCCGCCGCTTACAGTTAACAGATTGACAAATGAAAACGATTCCTAAAATCGCGTCAGGATTTTGTGACGGTAAACACAGTAAAACAGAACATAAAATGAGAGGTTTTAAAATTGTTGCCTGAAAATTGAAATTTTCCATCACTTCAATTCCTTCCTGCTCTGGAATTGCCGGGCTTTTTCCAATTGGAAAATCGAAGCCAATGAGAACTTCTATTTACTTATATGTGATTCTCCTATTGGTTAAGAATTGGATTGAGAAGCGGGTGACCAATCAGAGACAGAGTCAAACTGCGGGGATTCCAGGTCCCCAGTAACTGAGCTGAAACTGTTCAGCTTGACAAACCCTGGCAGTAGCTTCACACATTGGACACTTCACACTGAGTCATTCAAGAGCTGGTGTGAGAGAAGCTTCAGATCCTGGCATTACTCTCTGACTCATTATTCATCTAGAACCAAACAATTAGTAAAGGTGAAGCAGTGAAGAGACTTTTCACTCTCACTGCAGAATGTGTCATCTGGGGAAATAAGGAACTGTTATTTTCGGAGATTCCAGGTTCATTCCTCCCTGAACAAATCCATTCCTCACATTCCCGATCACAGCCTATCCCAGCTCCTGTTGTCACCCGACTCCAGCTGAATTGGAGAAACTAATGTGTTGGGGTTTGAGTTGTGAGGTGGGGTTTCTCCGCCAGTGTTCCTGTCTTACAGACTCTCCCCCTGAATTTGTGAACTGAGACTGTACCGAACACATCTCCAGTTAGTGTGAGGGCCGGATATCCCTCTGTTTTATTACAGAGAGTGGGGAAAGGGCTGGGTGGAGGGGAGTCACCAGGGATCCTGGATTTACTCCAAATCATTTCCATGTGGAATCTGCAGGCGGGGCCGGGACAGGGATCATTTGATCAGGGGATCAGCTCTTTCCTGAGAGATGTGGGTGGCTCTGAGAAGAGCCTTTGTGTTCAGATGTTTCCAAGTATCCCGCGCTCTTTCACTTCTTTCCAGGCCCTGCTTTCTGAGCCTTCGCTGCTTTCGGCTTGACCTTGCTCTTCCATGTCTGCACTTTCTTCAGCGCCTTTCCGCCCGCCGCACTCTTGCCTTTTTTGACCTTCTTCGCAGGAGACTTTTTCTGAAGCTCTGCTTTCTTCACCACCTTATTTGGCGTTGCCGCCGCCTTGCTGCTCGTTTTCTTGGCTGTTACTTTCTTTGTTGTCACTTTCACGTCTGCTGGTTTCTTCACTAAAGATTTCTTGTCTGCTGGTTTCTTCACTGAAGATTTCTTATGTGCTGGTTTCTTCACCTTCTTTCCCACTTTTCCCTAGGTTTTCCTTCTTGCTGATTTTGAAGGAGGCGGAGGCTCCCTGTCCCTTGCTCTGCACCAGGGAGCCTTTGTTCACATTCCTCTTGATACTTTGCTTGATCTGGGTTTTGAGCTTCTCCTGAGCGGTGGCAGACCTGCAAGGAATCAACTACCAGCTAGCGTATAAAGCGAGACCAAGGCTCAGGGCCTTCAGTTCCCTGGAGGGGAGTCGGAGAGGCAGCGGATCCTGTGAGGAACCACAATCCAGGAAGGATGAGAAGGTCATTGTCAGGGGACAGAGGAGATTAAGTTAAAGATTTACCAGTTTATAAGCAAGCGCAGAGCCAAGGAACGGTGCTGGGGCAGATCAGAAAATAGGAAGCTGTGATCAGTTGGAAGGCAAGAGTGATTAAATGACAGAAGAGATGATGGTGCAAGGCAAAAGTTAGGGAAAGAAAAAGTAAAATTTTGTAAGCACAGATACCAGGAGTGGGGTTTGAACCCACGCAGACACATGTCTACTGGATTTTAAGTCCAACGCCTTAACCACTCGGCCATCCTGGTACATTAGCCAACCACTGAAAATGAAATTTAATGTGATCCGGGTGCCATCTGGCCTTTCACAATATAAAGTTATGACTCCTCTCCCATGCTGAATTGGACCCTTCATTATTTATGAACCTCAATCGGATCACCCCTCAGTCTAGGTTTCTCTAAGGTGTAGGGTCCCAACTCTTTTAGTCTAACTTGATAACCAAGATGTCTTATACTGGGAATTCGTCGAATGTCTCTCCTCTGTACCCTTTCCAAAGCCTCAATATCACCCATCATGTGAGGAGACCAAGACTGGATACAATATTCCAAGTGAGTCCTGACCAAGGTTTCATAAAAGGACAAATTCGGGACATCTCAGATACTGAAGGAGTCCATGTCCAGAAGCAGCAAGACCTGGACAACATTCAGACTTGGGCTGCTAAGTGGCAAGTAACATTCACACCACATAAGTACCAGGCAATGACCATCTCCAACAAGAGAGAATGTAACCATCTCCCTTTGACGTTCAACTGCATTACCATCGCTGGATCCCCCCACCATCAACATCCTGGGGGTTACCATTGACAAAAGCTTAACTGGACCATTCATATACATACTCTGGCTACAAGAGTAAATCAGATAGTGGGAATTCTGTGATGAGTAACTCAGCTCAAGGCACATGGTGAAATGCTCATTAGGATAGCTGGAGAAATGGACTGGTCAGGTGGGCAGAAAAGTGGCAAATGGAATTCAACTTGGAGAAGTGTGAGGTGATGCCTTTGGTGAGGTCAAACACAGCAAAGGAAGACACAATTAATGGGTGAATGCTGAGAGGTGTAGAGGAAGTGAGGGACCTTGAAGTGAATGTCCACAAATCCCTGAAAGTAGCAGGATAGGTTGATAAGTTGGTTGAGAAGGCTTATGGAATCCTTTCCTTTATTAGCCAATGTATAGAATATAAGAGCAGGGAGGTTATGCTGGAACTGAATAAATCATTAGTTAGGCCACAACTTGAGTTCTGTGTGCAGTTCTGGTCACCGCATTCCAGAAAGGATGTAATTGCACTAGAGAGGTTACAGAGGAGATTTACGAGGATGTTGCCAGGACTGGAAAAATGCAGCTATGAGGAAAGATTGGATAGACTGGGGTTGTTCTCCTTGGAATAGAAGAGGCTGAGGGGAGATTTGATTGAAATGTACAAAATTGTGAGGGGTCTGGATAGAATGGATGGGAAGGGTCTATTTACCTTGGTAGGGAGGTCAGTGACTAGGGGGCATAGATTTAAAGTGATGTGTTGAACAATTAGAGGGGAGATGAGAAAAGGTTTTTTCACCCAGAGGGCTGTGGGAGTCTGGAAGTCACTGCCTGTAAGGGTAGCTGAGGCAGAAACCCTCAACTCATTTAAAAGGAGTCTGGATGTGCACCTCAAGTACCTGAACCTGCAGGGCTACGGTCCAAATGCTGGACAATGGGATTCAGCTGGGTGGCTCGTTTTTTGGCCTGCCTATGCTGTAAACTTTCTATGTTCTATGATTCTATGCAGACACAATGAGCCCAATGGCCTCCTTCTCCACTGTAATAATTTTGTGATTTTTGACTCTCCAAAACTTGTCAACCATCTACAAGGCACAAACCAGGATGAGTGCAGCACCAACAATACTCTAGAAACTCGACACTGTTCAGGACAAAGCAGCCGCCTTGATTGTCACCCCATTCACCACCTTAAACATTCACTCCCTTCACCACTGACGCACAGTGGCAGTAGTGTGTACCATCTACCAGACGCACTGCTGCAACTCACCAAGGCTCCGCAGACAGCACCTTCCAAACCGAAGACCTCCACCACCTTGAAGGACAAGGGCTGCAGATGCATGGAAACACCACCATGTGCAAGCTCCCCTCCAAGTCACACACCATATGATCTGCAAATATATCGCTGTTCATTCACTGATGCTGGGTCAAAATCCTGGATCTCCCTTCCTAACAGCACTGTGGGTGCACCTACACCACATGGAGTGCAGCAATTCGAGAAGGGAGCTCACTGCCACCTTGTCAAGGACAATTAGGGATGGGTCACAAATTCTGGACTTGCCAGTGTCGCTCACATCCCATGAAAGAATATGCCTCATTTTATACTCAATTGTCCTCTGAATGCAACCCAACCCTCTATTTGCTCCAACTATCACTTCACAGCATTGCTGCTGTACCTTTAGAGATCTGTGCACTAGAACATCCAGATCTCTGCTCAAAATTATTTTCTTTCTCCACCTACTTTAATGTTTTTCCCTGAAGGGTGTATGAATGTTGAACATTCGCCCTGTCCACATGAATAACACTGCACTTACCCAAATTAAACATCATTTACCAGTCATGAACCCAATCTCCCAACACATTAAGATCAGCCTGAAACAGTCGAGTATCGTCTACAGTCTGAACACTCGCACAGATCTTCAAATCATCTGTCAATTTACAGATGGTGCCCCCTACACCTACATCCAGATCATTAATAAAAATAGTAAAGAGCAACAGTCCCAACACCGATCCCTGTGGGACACCACTGGTAACTGGTCTCCAAACAGATCCAGATCCATCTGTAACTACTTTCTGCCTACGTCCTGCCAGTCAGTTCCCAATCCAGATCAATATATTACCACTGATACCAGGGACTTTAATCTTATAGAGAAGCCTCTTGTGTGGAACCTTATCAAAATCTTTTGGATGAGATCAGCTAATTGAGCACAGGCCCATCCTGCTCTGTATAGTGCTCAGTACCTCACCAAATGAGAATAACTAACACACCACAGGCCATGGAGCCTCGGCCCATCCTTCCCTGATTGCGGTTCAGTGCCAACCAGGTCAGATTAGCTAATTCAGCACAGGCCGGAGATGGAAGCTGGATCTTTCCTGCTCTGGGGGCTCCGTACCATACCAGGTGCGATGAAGTAAAATACCACAGGCCGGGGATGGAGCCTGAGATTTCCCTGTTCTTTGTGGGGCTCTGTACAACAATGTGTGAGAAGAACTATCATCCCGCAGGCTGAGGAAGGAGCCTGGGCCCATTCTGTTCTGTGTGGCTCCTGCCACACTGAGTGGGATCAGTTAACTCAACACAGGTCATGAATACAATCAGGCCCTTTCCTGCTCCGTGTGGCTCAGTATCACACCAGGTGGCATCAGCTAACACAGCACAGGCTGGGGCTGGAGCCTGGGCCCGCCCTGCTCTGTGGGCTCAGTAACAACACGTAAGATGAACTTTTTTCAAAAGACTTCTGTGTATTTATCTCTGTCCAACACTCTGAAGCAGCTTTCTGTGTTTATAAAGAGTGTAATTTATTGACTGGTCTCTTGGATCAAACAGGGTAACAGACAGAGGTCTGTGTGCAGAGGGTTTGGAGGTGAGCTCTGATTCCTAACGCTTTCTGGACTGTGAGGAATAAAGAATGAATGAGAGAGAGAGAATGTGGGAGAAGGGATGATGGAAGAATTTGTCCGTGAACCTGATTAAAAGTGGCTCAAACGCAAGATAATATTTAGATATCAAGAGCAGAACATTAACATAATCTGAGTTCCGCGATCTGGTCGGGTCCCATTCCCCTGAAGTGAGGAATGAACGGGTGGGGAAATTCCACCTGGAGTTATATTTGTCTCCAATGAAGATGAGTTCACAGTGAGGATGGAATAGCTCAGTTGGGAGAACACTAGATTGAAGAACCAGGATACAATCCCTGGTTTCAACAGTTTTAATTTGGTGTCTCCATCAGTTTAAGTAGAGAGAATCAGAGGGGAGATTTTCCACTCTTGACCCCATGGGCTGAATTTTAAACTAACGGTGCGGCTCTCGGCAGAGACACCGTGAGTGGGTGCCGTCACCACACGAGTGAAATGTGGCCGGCCGACACCGATCACGGAGCAGCTGACCAATTAATGAAGGGGAGGCGTGGGGCCCATGTAAACAAGGACCAGAGGTAGGGAACGAGGCACCGATGGCACCGACATCTGACACAACGGCAGGTGCTGGCACCATATTGAAAGGACTGCCAGACCTGTATTCACTGCTGCCTGGTTTAAAGGAGTGTCTTCCTGAGAGCCCTCTGCTGTCCCAGAACCCGTTCTGCTGCCGCTGCTGTCCCAGAACCCGTTCTGCTGCCTCTGCTGCCCCAGGTCCCGTTCTGCAGCCTCTGCTGTCCCAGAACCCGTTCTGCTGCCTCTGCTGCCCCAGGTCCCGTTCTGCTGTCCCAGGACCCGTTCTGCTGCCCCAAGACCCATTCTGCTGCCTCTGATGCCCCAGGACCCGTTCTGCTGCATCTGCTGTCCCAGAACCCGTTCTTCTGCCTCTGCTGCCCCAGGTCCCGTTCTGCTGTCCCAGGACCTATTCTGCTGCCTCTGCTGCTCCAGGACCCGTTCTGCTGCATCTGCTGCCCCAGGACACGTTCTGCTGCCCCAAGACCCGTTCTGCCGCCTCTGATGCCCCAGGACCCGTTCTGCTGCCCCAGGACCCGTTCTGCTGCCTCTGCTGCTCCAGGATCCGTTCTGCTGCCTCTGCTGCCCCAGGACCCGTTCTGCTGCCTCTGCTGCCCCAGAACCCGTTCTGTTGCCTCTGCTGCCCCAGGGCCCGTTCTGCTGCCCCAGGACCCGTTCTGCTGCCTCTGCTGCTCCAGGACCCGTTCTGCTGCATCTGCTGCCCCAGGACCTGGTCTGCTGCCTCCGCTACCCCAGGACCTGTTCTGCTGCATCTGCTGCCCCAGGACCTGTTCTGCTGCCTCCGCTGCCCCAGGACCCGTTCTGCTGCCTCTGCTGCTCCAGGACCTGTTCTGCTGCCTCCGCTACCCCAGGACCTGTTCTGCTGCATCTGCTGCCCCAGGACCTGTTCTGCTGCCTCATCTGCCCCAGGACCTGTTCTGCTGCATCTGCTGCCCCAGGACCTGTTCTGCTGCCTCTGCTGCCCAGGACCCATTCTGCTGTCCCAGGACCCGTTCTGCTGTCACTGATGCCCCAGGACCCGTTCTGCTGTCACTGATGCCCCATGACCCGTTCTGCTGTCTCTGCTGCCTGATAGGTAAGGAGCTGAATGCGAGCCTGCAGTGACCATGGTCCAATAGTTTAGCGATGCCTTCCTGCAGGTTCGCCTCCAGGTGACAACAGATAGGTGGAAGATCCTCTTCCCCAGGGATGGGAGGTGGAGACCTGTCCACCTGACCAAGCAAAGCTGCTTTGAGATAGTAGGTGAAGTCAGCAGCCGTGGGGTCACCCCCAAGACATGGATCCAGTGCAAGAAGTGGGTCAATGACCGGATCCGGGCTGCTCAGGCGCAAACTCAAAACACTTTGGACCCTTTGGACATTGTGCATGGCAGAGTGAGAGGGAGTGTTTGGTGGAAAGGGAGTGACCACCCAGTCATGTGTATTGGGGAATGGCAGCAGGACATGCTGCCTGAGGCTTGGCTGCATCTCGGTGGGAGGTGCACGTCAGTCATTGTATAAACTCACACAGTCCCTCGAGAGGGGCCACATGCAGGAGGAATATGTGTGTCCACATCATGGACTGCTGGACTATCACCATCAGAGATATTGGGTTTGTCCCCGCTGGGAGACTAACTTTGTTGATCATAGTGGCTGCAGGAGAAGACAGCCCACAATCGGAAATAGCATGTCAAGACTGGCAGTGGATGCCTTATCTCCATGTCCTCATCCCGATGGAGGAGGAGGCCATGGAACAGGCCGGGCAGCAAAGCAGCTGCTCCATAGCTGATGGAGAGACAGGGACACCTACCTAAGAGAGTGAATGAACATCTCCTGGGGCACAAGGGTGCATCTGCTGCAAAGGAGTCACACTGCTCATCTGTTCACCACTGCATCAATGGAGCTGCACAGTAGGGGTGGTTGGAATGTCACGATGGGCAGACCCTAACCCTTCAATGTCCCTGTTTTCACATGCAGGCTAGGATGAAAGACAAGAGCGAAGAGCTGGAGAGACTGGGGGACAGCCAGACACCTCTGAGGAGGAGGAGGGAGCCTCAGAGGGTGCACCGTCACATCATTCCCCTGCACCCTCCACCAGCACAGAAACCCTCACTCGGTGGGTATCCACTCGCTGTTAGATTTGGGCACACAAGCTGGTGAGCACGTCACAGACAGGCCCGGGCAGATGACGGAGGCAGTGACAGCCGAGGCCACTGGCAGTTGGAAGTCTGTGGGAGGCCAGGCCCATGCTGAGTCCCAGGATGATGACGTGCCTCTGGTGTCACCAGCAACACGGGAAATGCTGAAGCTGCAGCAAGAGGTCAGGCAACATCTGGCAGAGTTGCCGGAGGTTATGTGTACCCAAGTTCGGATGATGGAGGAGTCCATCCAGGCCTTGCATGCTGTACTGTCTCTGATGGGGGTGTGTCTGGCTTCCTTCCTTGAGAGATTGGTGACTCTGATGGAGAGCCAGATCCAGCCGACCAATCAGTGGCTGCCGGAGATGTGTGCAGACCTGCACTCCATCGCTTTGTCCATGAGCTCCATCCAGCGGTGACAAGGCGAGAGGGGGGAACGAGGCACCTGAACTCTTCACCAGGTCCACGTCCCTCTCAGGTCAGCAGCGAGTTACAAGTGTGTCTTATAAGGGGGAGGAGCAGCTGGCTGCTACATCTGGGGTCTCCTCTCAGGGTGCTCCTGGTGTGGACAGTAGCTCCAAAGCCCCTCTGCCAGTGACACAAGTGATGCCAGTGCCTGCCTCCATCACCCTCGATGACAGAGGGGGGTCCCTGTACCTGTGCAGGAGGCCCTCAGTGTGCCGGGGCCCTCCAGGCCTCAGGCAGCAAGAGGACGGCCACCAATGTCATCCCAAGACATGGGGCAGCAAGGTCAGCAGCCTGTCTCCACCTCAGCTGACAGAGCAGGGGGAGCACCACGTAGGAGCACGCGGAAAAGATTTCAGAAGAGCACCGAGATTCACTGAGGGGTTCACGGTGAATGCACATTCCAGATGGATAGGGTTGCGTTTGTTGTCACACGGAAGAAAGAAATGATGTTCTCTCACTATGTCTCCTTCCTATTGTTGATGCCCTTTGGGACTTCATTTAAACCGTTCCTCCCAAGGGGCTGGAAGTGAGGGACCAAGCCCTGAGTTCACAAAGCTTCGGCCTTGTCACTGTGCGATGTGTACCTGGACGCTGCAGTACAGAAGGAAGGAGGCGACAACAGGGCTGTTTAAAGCTAAGACTTTATTGCTGTGGTTCCAGAAGGTGGTAAGGCTCAAAGGAAACTTGAATGTATAAGGGTGTCTCATGTCTCCCTTGTGGGCCCCTTTCCTGCTGTGCCTGAGGTTCTTCATCTGGCACTGCTTGGGCAGCATCCTCCTCCACATCCTCATCATCAGAGGAGACATCACACTCCACGATATCCTCACTAGTCAACACCTCACCCCTCTGTAATGCCAGATTGTGCTGTGCACAGCAAACCACCACGATATGCGAGACCCTCGCCGGGACATACTGAAGGGCTCCACTGGATCGATCTAGCCACCTGAATCTCATCTTCAGGAGACCAATGGCCTCCTTGATGGTCGCTCGGGTTGACCCGCAGCAGGTGTTGTACCTCTCCTCTGCATCCGTGCGTGGGTTCCTCACAGACGTCAGTAGTCATGTCCTCAGTGGGTAGCCCTTGTCTCCAAGGATCCATCTCTGAAAGTGGATGGGGCCGCGGAAAGGTTCTGGCACCTGGGAGTGCCTTGGTATGCAGGCGTTGTGGCTGCTTCCCGGGATTTGTGCACACACCTATGGGATCCATTTGCAGTGGTCGCAGACCAATTGCACACTGAGTAAGTGGAAGCCCTTCCTGTTGAAGGCTGCTGGCTGGTCTGCAGGAGCCTTGATGGTCACATGGGTGCAGTCAATGACACCCTACACCTGGTGGAATCCAGCGATGGCCCCAAATCCTATAGCTCTCTCAGCTTGACTGTTTGGATCAATGTGCACATAGTCACCGGCCCTCCTGAACAGGACATTGGTGACCTCGTTGATGCACTGATTCACTACAGACTGTGAGATTCCACACATATCTCCAGTGGATCCCCACAATGATCTGGTGATGCAGAAGTTCAGTGGCACGGTGACCTTCAGTGACACTGGCATCAGGTACCCACCAAGTCGCATGCGGCACAGCTGCATCATGGCGGAGAGATCAGTGACGACCTCTGTGGAGAGGTGCAGTCTGCGGAGACACTGTCACTCGGACATCTGCAGGTTGTTGAACCTCGGCTGACGTGTTCCTCTGCCTCCTTCTCCAGCCTCCTGTTCGAGGCTGGACTTCCTGTGGGCCCCCAAGCTGCTGTGGTGCCCCTGCTGGTGCCTGCGCCTCCCTCCCTTCCTCTCTACTCCTCCTCCTCCTCCTCAATGGGAGCCTCGAATGAGGCCCATGACAGGTTGCCCCTCCCTGAGTGCAAGGCCTTCATAGTAAACAACACCCAGCCACATTTACCTCATTTGTCATCCTCAATGAAGTGGCACTGCCCCAATGGCACCCTGGTGTTGTTCCCTCTGCAGAGCTGGCACATTGGCCCCCACTCCTGACAGTGTTTCCCGATGCCCGTTCCCCCTCCACCCTTGCTGCCAAGTGACGCTGCCTCACCCGATAGCTTCCCAGTGAAGCCAACACTCAGCTCCCACCTCCCAGTTGCCTCCTTTAACCAGGCGAGGCTCTGAAGCCCCGTGGTTCCCGTGTGCTATTAGTTCAATTGGATCCAGTGAATAAAATTGCTGACAATTGGATTCATAAATACTTTAAATGCCTTCTTGCCGTGTGGATGTGCGAAGTCTGCCGTCCATGTCTGCCGCCGACAGAAAAATCCGGTCCAACGTCTTCCATCCCTATTTTATACTCCCCCCCCCGCTCCCCCTCCCCAGCCTCCATTCCCGTCTCCAACGGTCCCTTAAAATTCTGGCCCATGTCTCTAAGACTAATGGGAGTGAAACCACATCTGCTCCTTAGACTGAACAGGGAGAGCTGCTCTCTCTGTGTTTAAAGTGAATGAATCTGATCTTTACCTTGTCTTACTGGAACGTTCACTGTCTGGAAATGTCTGTTTGAAAATGTTTTCCTGTTATATTAATGGAGCAGAGGAGCAGATGTGAGGTACTGTTGAACAGAGAGGTTTGGAAGTGGGTGAAGGGGTGGAATGACGGTGTAAGTGAGAGGTGCAGTGAGTTGGCCATTCTCAATAGAGTGTCAGGAATGAAGGTCAGAGGAACAGACCAGGCTGGAAACACAGAAAGAGCGAGGAGAAGCTGGTGTGAAAAACAGAGATTAAACAACGGGCTTGTTCATTTGGTTTGGGTCTGGTGTTTAGAATACCCGGAATCTGGGTTCACTTCCCTTCCAACTCAGCGAATTGTATCAACATTATGTTCATAAAACCAGAGAATGATACCCAAAGAAGGAGACCATTTGGTCCATTGTGTCAGTGCTGTCTCCAGTAATCTGTACATTTTTCCTTCCAGTATTTATCCCAATTGCTTTTCAAAGTTACGACTGAAGCTGCTTTCAAGTCCTGATCAGACAGTGCATTCCAGATCACAACACATCACTGGATAAAAAATCATTCCTCATTTCGCCTCTGGTTCTTTTCTCAATCACCTGATAAATACATCCTCTGGTTACTGACCTTTTTGCCACTGGAAACAATTTCTCCTTATTTAACTTATTAAAAACCTTCTTGATGATGTCACATACTAGACTGCCAGTAAAACTGAAGCCCATGGAATAAAAGGGACAATGACAGCATGCATATGAAGTTTGCAGACTGATATCAACATCGGAGCAGGAGTAGGCCATTCAGCCCGTCGAGCCCACCCTGCCATTCAATATGATGATGACTGATTGTCCACTTCAATGCCTTTTTCCCACACTATCTCCATCTCCCCTATGTCATTTGTATTTAGAAATCTGTCAATCTCTGCTTTAAACATACTCAATGACTGAGCTTCCACAGCCCTCTGAGGTAGAGAATTCCAAAGATTCACAACCCACTGAGTAAAGAAATTTCTCCTCATCTCTGTCCGAAGTGGCTTTCCCCTTACGTTGAAATTGTGTCCCCTGGTTTTAGACTCCTCAACCGGGGGAAACATCTTAGCTTCATCTCCCTGTCTATCCCTTTAAATATTTTGTAAGTTTCAATGAGATCACCTCTCATTCTTCAAAACTCTAGAGAATACAGGCCCAGTTTCCCCAATCTCTCTTCATTTGACAGTCCCGCCATCCCGGGAACAAGTCTGGTGAACCTTCGTTGCACTCCCTCTATGGCAATGATATCCTTCCGAAGGTAAGGGGAACAAAACTTCACACAGTATTCCAAAGTGCAGACCAACCAAGGTTATATACAATTGAAGCAAGGCTTCACTACTCCTGTACTCAAATCCTCTTGCATATCCTCTAACATATCATGAGCCTTCCTAATTGCTTGCTGCACCTGCATGTTAGCTTTCAGTCACTTATTGACAAGGACACCCAGGCCCCTTTGTACATTCACACTCTTACCATTTAACAAATAATCTGCACATCTGTTTCTCCTACCAAAGTGGATAACCTCACATTTTTGCACATTATATTTCATGTGCCACTTTCTTGTCCACTCACTAAGTCTGTCCAAATTCCCTTGAAGCCGCTTTGCAACTTCCTCACAACACACATTCCCACCTAGTTTTGTGTCATCTGCAAACTTGGAAATACTACATTTGGTGCCCGCATCCAAATCATGTGAACAGCTGGGTCACAGTGTTGTGGTGAACAGTTCTTTTTCTGTCTGGAGGAAGGTTTACAGTGGGTGCCAAAGCTGGGGTTGTTCTCCTTGGAGCAGAGCAAGTTCAGAACAACTTTGACAGAGTTAGAATCAAGGAATCAAATGGTTACAGTACAGAAGGAGACCATACAGTCCATCATGTCCATGACAGCTCTTTGCAAGAGCAAATCAGCTAATTCCACTCCTCTGCCCTTTCATTGTAGCCCTGCAAATTTTCTCGATTCAGGTGTTTATCCAATTCCCTTTTGAAAGCCACGATTGAATCTGCCTCCAGCACACTCTCAGGCAGTGTATTCCAGATCCGAACCACTCACTCTGTCCCACACCCCGGTACCATTGCAGAAAATCTTTTCTGTTCATTTCATCCCTCATAAATAATTGAAATGAAATGTTTATTAGGAAATGCACAACATAAAAAGGAAAGAGAAATAAATGCTGAGCAAAATAGAAGTCAATGTTTGGAAGGTAAAAAGAGCAAAAGATGTAACTTTTATTCTGGATGAATGAGAGGAATATATCACACTTTGGGGATTTTGTAAGAGGATTTACTAATAAACCTGGGATTTGAGAGGAAGCTGCTTCATGGTTTACAGAACAAATTCAGCCCCTGGGGTGGAGCCAACAGCTGCACCGTCCAATAACAGACAGGCCGGGGACACTGTCTCAGGCCTAGTGAGCTCAGTCGATGAAAGCATGAAACTCTGAATCTCAAGTTTTTGAGTTTGAGCCCACGGTGGGTGTTTTCTATTTCCTTTTTAGGCTGATTTTACAGGCGTTATCCATCTCTGAATTCCTCGGCAGGGAGTTCAAGGAGTGTTTGAAATGAGATTCAACAGCAGTATGAGAAAGTCTCTCCTTGATTCAGGACTCTTACCTCTCTGCAGCATCTCGCTGCTGAAGATTGAACTTTTTCTCATTTCATTCTCAGCTCAGGGTCAGTGTGGATCACTGGGACTTCTGGCTGTCTCCCACTTCACAATCCATCAGTGCTGAGAAATCAATGGGGAATATTACTCACATGTTGTAATGTTTTATAAATACTTGAATGTATTTCACACTGTGTCCAACAGTGTGAATCTCCACTGGTATATCAGCTCACCAACACTTCAACAGAACATTCACATAATGTGAGCTCTGACATCTGTTCAGCTCCCATTCCCAAGACCTGGAAAGTGGGATTGGGCTGGATCGCTCTTTTTCAGCTGGCACAGACACGATTGCTAAATGGTCTCATTCTGTGCCATAAATTTTCTCCATTTTCTATGTTCTATGAAGTGAGGTGTGAGTGGGAGGGGCAATTCCACCAGGGTTATATTTTATACCAAAAGAATGACACAAGGGATACTTCACATTTTTATTCATTCATTCATGCGATGTGGGCATCGCTGGCTAGGCCAGCATTTATTGCCCATCCCTAAGTTCCCATGAGAAGGTGGTGGTGAACTGCCTTCTTGAACCGCTGCAGTCCATGTCGGGTAGGTACACCCACAGTGCTGTGAGAAAGGGAGTTCCAGGATTTTGACCCAGCGACAGTGAAGGAACGGCGATATAGTTCCAAGTCAGGATGGTGTGTGGCTTGGAGGGGAACTTGCAGGTGGTGGTATCCCCTGCATTTGCTGCCCTTGCCCTTCTCGGTGGTAAAGGTCACTGGGTTTGGAAGGTGCTGTCTAAGGAGTCTTGGTGCATTGCTGCAGTGCATCTTGTAGACGGTACACACTGCTGCCACTGTGTGCCGATGATGGAGGGAGTGAATGTTTGTAGATGGGGTGCTAATCAAGTGGGCTGCTTTGTCCTGGACGGTGTTGAGATTCTTGAGTTGGAATTGCACCCATCCAGGCAAGTGGAGAGTATTCCATCACACTCTTGACTTGTGAATTGCAGATGGTGGACAGGCTTTGGGGAGTCAGGAGTCATGGATGAGTGAGAGGAATATATCACACTTTGGGGCTTTTGTAAGAGGAGTTATTGATAAATCTGGGATTTGAGAGGAAGCTGCTTCATGGTTTACAGAACAAATTCAGCCCCTGGGGTGGAGCCAACAGCTGCACTGTAATTACTCACCTTAGGATTCCAAGCCTCTGACCTGCTCTTGTAGTCACATTATTTGTATGGCTACCCATGGTAACCTCCATGATGTTGATGGTGGGGGATTCAGTGATTGTAGTGCTATTGACTGTCAAGGGGAGATAGTTAGATTCTCTCTTGTTGGAGATGGTCATTGCCTGGCACTTGTGTGGTGCGAATGTTACTTGCCAATTATCATCCCAAGCCTGTGAGACTGAAATAGCTCAGTTGGGAGTGTGTTGGCCTGAAGATCCCTGGTTCAATCTGGGGTTTTGGCAGTTCTCCTTTATTCTGCATCGCCCTTTGGTTTTGACTCTTGAGCTGCACAATTTACACTGAAATTATTTACCCAACTCTGAAGGTTGGATTGGAATAGAGAGATATCAATGATGGGAAATATTTACATTGTCAGCTTTAGCTTATTCTCTATCTCCTTGTGTCCTTTTCCCCAGTTTTTGAATCTTTCGGGGCCGGGTGAACATTTGATTTGCTGCATTTGTCCCAAACTGACGCCTTTTCCACATCTCTGGGCGGTCAGACTTGCTCTGTCTGTTTTTGCTGCTCGTGACCATTAACGAGAAAGGCCACGAGTTCAATGTTTATCAGCAAACGGAAGATAATTGGAAAGAATTTTGTGTTACTCCAGACCAGTGACAAAGATGCAATGGATGTTATTCAAAATAAATTCCCTTTGACATTTTATGTAAACTTGTTTGCATCTAAAAGTTGGATTTTAAGTGTTCCAAAAATGTGTCAAATTAATGACTGACCATGTGACAGCGCACATGGGGATCAAATCCACAGCCTTGTTGTTATTAACACTGCGTCCGAACCAACTGAACTAAGCGGCCGATAGACAGAGCCAGGTATGGGTTTGAGCCGCACGCTGTGCGGTTTGTGTTTTATTTCTCACACTGGGTGACAGAGCGATTGTGCAAACAATGGACACATCACATCCCTGAAACATTGTTCTGTGGGCGGCACAGTGGCGCAGTGGTTAGCACCGCAGCCTCACAGCTCCAGGGACCCGGGTTCGATTCCGGGTACTGCCTGTGTGGAGTTTGCAAGTTCTCCCTGTGTCTGCGTGGGTTTTCTCCGGGTGCTCCGGTTTCCTCCCACAAGCCAAAAGACTTGCAGGTTGATAGGTAAATTGGCCATTATAAATTGTCACTAGTATAGGTAGGTGGTAGGGAAATATAGGGACAGGTGGTGGGGATGTTTGGTAGGAATATGGGATTAGTGTAGGATTAGTATAAATGTTCGGCACAGACTCAGTGGGCCGAAGGGCCTGTTTCAGTGCTGTATCTCTAATCTAATCTAATCTAATAAAACAGTGTGAAATAAGAACTGCGCATGGAAATGGAACGGAACCAAAAATCAGGATTTTAATCTATTAAAGTTGATCTTGAAATTCTACCATGCACGAACATTCCAAGAGAACGAACTCTCTTCTGATATAAAATCCAGGAACATGAGCTGCTGGAAAACATAACTGAGCCTGACGTGATTTGAACACACAACTTTCTGATCTGGAGTCAGACACGCTACCGTTGCGCCACAAGCTCACACGTAAAGCAAAGTGTTCCATTCCTGACAGATTTACTTCTTGTTCAGATTCAGTGATTGAAATTAATTCAATCCTCATCTGACCTCCGCTCTGGAAAGGCCTGCCACCCGACCTGAACCCGACGGGACCCGACGACATGTGTCGGGTCCGGGTCGTGTTGGGTCGCTCTTCCGGGTCTGGCTTTCGGGCTCGGGTCAGGTCGGGCCAGGTTCGGGTCGGGCTGGGTCCAGGTCGGGCTGAGTCCGTGTCGGACACACACAGTAAGTATTACATTTAACTCTGCTGGGAAGTTGAGTTTAATAAGTGTCAAAAGTTGAAAAGCCAACCTAAGCTGGGAGTCCGGGTCATCAAGGAGGGAAACTCTGAGTCTGCTCAGTGAGCAAGTGAGCATCTCTATGACGTCATTGCGCTCATGCTGCAGCTTCCTGTAGATTCGGAATCGGGAGGTAGATAAAGTGAACATTCCAGTGGTCGGGTAAGGCTCGGGTTAGTTTGGGCGTGGGAATAAATGGAGATACTCGGGCCGGGTCGGGCTCGGGTCTAATGTGGTTCTGTCAGGTTCCTGACCTGAGCAGGCCTTTCCCGCTCTGTCAGTTCAGTGCCTTATTTAAACTATTACTTGGAGTTCTGTTTTACAGGGTCTCGGCTGTTTAAGTGTTTCCCAGACCCACTACTCTGATTAATCAGACATTTTGCTGTTAACTGCTGCTGCTACAATTGAAATGTAAAAACGAATTTCCAGTGATCTGCAACCAATGGACAAATACATTTCAGAAAGTTAAAGCTCATTCACCAATCCACAAATGTGTTTCTCTGCTTATATTTATAAACAACTCCTTCTCTCCACTATGAGAACTATACAATCACTCCAGTTATTTGAAAGTTAGTATAAGATGTTCCAGTTCATCAATTTTAAAACTGCAGCAGCTATTTTCCAGAAAACCTCTCTGTTGGAACCTCAGTCCCATTTAGATTGAAAGTGGACAATTAATGTATTCACTTGTTCATTGTGGACAGGTGTCTGACTTGGAATAAATCTCATTAACTTTCAATGAGGTGGCAGTATTTCTGTGCTCCCATTTTACACAGTCTGTCCTGTTCATGCACCATGTTTTTATTCTCCTCTCCCATTCTCCACAGGATACAGATTGCAAGCATCGTCAATCTAGCTGTTGAAAAGCATTGGAAGAATCTGGTCACACAGGTATTGAAACATTCATTTTCTGCCATTTTCCAAGTTGGTTGCTTTAAACACAGTGCGATGTGCAATCATCTTGAAAAGAGATTCTCTTCAATATCCAATACAAACTGAATTACAAACCTGACAGACAAACACAGGAGAACAAGTGGCTAGTGAACACAAACCTTATGGTGCTCATTTTCAGATTTATTGCAGTAATCCGACAAAACAAGTGAAAGAATATTCCAGTGAAATGATTTGGAAAGTAGGGGTGACTTTTGTTGGTGCCTTTCTTTGCTCTGTTGGTGAAACTTTCTTGCACCTGACTCCTGTTCATGTCTCTGTTTCCTCTATTGAATGAGGAAGGAGGTATTTGATCAGAAATCAACTGGATTGTGTACCTTTGAGAGGGGATTTCTGCACCATCAGGGCTGGAAACAGGAGTGAGTGAAAGACAATGTGTGGAGTTTGATTTTGTACAGAGGGAGAGCAAATCTAACAGGACTGTGAGATATTGGCCTGGATTTTGCAGCCCCAATAGCGGTGAACTCTGAGACTTTCACTGCTATTGAGGGTCTGAACAGCACTGCAACTGCTGGTACATGCACACACTAACACCAGCATCTGGAAGTTGTGGTGGTGAGAAATGTGCTTAGAAGGAGCCTCTGATCATAATCGCACCAGCCCACTCTTTAAAGTGACAGGGACCTGTAGTTCAGCAATTTGGGCTCATTGCCCACAATGTACCCTGATTTTTACCTGGGTTGGATTAAAGCCGGTACCAACAGGCTCAGGGGTGCTCGGGAAGGACTTTTCTGTTGACACAACAGCTCCACTATTCCAGGAAGACACCGGCAGCAGCAGTTGTCAACTTTCAGAGGGAGTTCAGACATTTTAAATGTTGTATTTTATTTCTTAATTGCATGTAACTTTTTAGCATGGCCTGATCAGAGTTCTTAAATTTACATCTGACTTTTTTATTAACAAGATTGAAGTGCTTTTAAAAGATCTCTAAATGTATATGACTTTTTATCAAGATTTACTTGGCTTCTTTGTGAAGACTCTTGAGCAAGATTGAAGTGACTTTTAAAAACTAAATCTTATCCTTTAAAATCTGGCTTACATGTAGATGACATTGGAAGATGGCTTCAGAATAATTTAGACTATCTTTCTAACAGGTACTGCAACAGCTTTAGTCCTACTTTCTGCAAAAGCTGGTGAATTACCTTCCGGGAGCGGAGAGGAGCGGAGCGGAGCAGACCTATATGGACCGATATGAGGAGAACGCCGAGAGCGGAGCCTATAAATCCAATCCGAGGATCGAGGCCCAGTCTCTTACCTTCCAGGAGTGGAGTGGAGCTCTTCCAGTGTGCTGGAGTTTTGAAAAAAAAGAAGCCAACTGTGATGTCAGAGGAGGGCTGCAAGGTGATTGGTTGGTGAGTCACTGCTGTTAGTGTATTTAAATATCTTAAAGAAAAGGGCAAAGTTTTTTACTTGAAAAAAAAACCTCTGCTGATAAGATGAGTACTACTAAAGTGTTTTTTTTATACAGTGTAGCTTATGAAGGACTTTAGATTGTAGTGGGTAGAACAAGGCCCCTAGTGTCATTGGTATTTTTTAATTAAGGGAGTAACTAATTAATCTAAGGGTAAGTCATGGCAGGAGAGCTCAGCCCCGTGATATGCTCCTCCTGTGCTATGTGGGGATTCAGGAACCCTCCCAGTCTCCATGACGATCATGTGTGCAGGAAGTGTATCCAGCTGCAGCTACTGGCTACTCGCATTATGGAGCTTGAACTGCAGGTGGTTTCACTGTGGAGCATCCACGAAGCTGAGGGCGTCATGGATAGCATGTTTAGTGAGGTGGTCGCACTGCAGGTAATGGATGCACAGGCAGAAAAGGGATGGGTGACCACCAGATGGAATAGTAGGAGCAGGCAGGTAGTGCAGGAGTCCCCTGTGGCCATCCCCCTCTCAAACAGATACACCGCTTTGGTTCCTGTTGGGGGGAAGACCTCCCAGGGGAAAAGAGCAACAGCGCGGTCCGTGGCACCACGGAGGGCTCTGCTGCACAGCAGGGGAGGAAAAGGGGAGGAAGAGCTATTGTGATAGGGGATTCTATCATAAGTGGTGCAGATAGGCGTTTCTGTGGCCACAAACGAGACTCCAGGATGGTATGTTGCCTCCCTAATACTCGGGTCAAGGATGTTTCGGAGCAGCTGCCGGAAATTCTGAAAGGGGAGGGTGTGCAGCCAGAGATCATGGTCCATATTGGTACGAACGACATAGGCAGGAAGAGAGATGAGGTTCTGCAAAGTGAATATAGGGAGTTAGGCAGAAGGTTAAAGAGCAGGACCTCTAGGGTTGTAATCTCAGGATTACTCCCTGTGACACGTGCTAGTGCTGGTAGGAATAGGAGGATTAGGCAAATGAATGCATTGCTGAAGACTGGCGTAGGCGGGAGGGCTTCAGGTACTTGGATCATTGGGATCTCTTCTGGTGCAGAGGTGACCTGTACAAGAGGGACGGGTTGCATCTGAACTGGAAGGGGACCAATATCCTTGTAGGGAGATTTTATAGTAATACTCTGGAGGGTTTAAACTAGTCTTGCAGCGGGGGTGGGACCCAAAGTAGTAGTCTCTCCGATGAGATAGTTGAGGCAAATGGAGAGGTTAAAGCAAGCAAGTCCAGTAGGCAGGCCAGGCAGGGGCAGGACAGGGAGCGTGGAAGGTCTGGTGGGCTAAACCGCATTTACTTTAATGCAAGTATCCTTACAGGTAAGGCAGATGAACTCAGAGCATGGATCGGTACATGGGAATGTGGTATTGTAGCTATTACGGAAACGTGGTTGAGGGATGGGCAGGACTGGCAGCTCAATGTTCCGCGGTACCGATCCTTCCGGCGTGACAGAGGTGGAGGTAAGAGAGGAGGGGGAGTTGCACTATTGATTAGGGAGGACATCACGGCAGTACTTAGAGAGGATATTCCGGGGTGAATGTCCAGTGAGGCCATACTGGTAGAACTTAGAAATAATAAAAGGGTGATCCCTTTGATGGGATTATACTATAGGCCCCCCAATAGTCAGAGGGAAGTGGAGGAGCATATATGTAGGGAAATCACAGATAGGTATAGGAATTATAGGGTTGTAATAGTAGGTGATTTTAACTTCCCTAATATTGACTGGGACTGCCTTAGTGCTAAGGGATCAGATGGGGAAGAATTTGTTAAGTGAGTCCAGGATAGTTTTCTGAAGCAGTACGTGGATGGCCCGACTAGAGAAGGGGCTACACTCGATCTCCTCTTAGGAAATGAGGATGGGCAGGTGGTTGATATGGCAGTGGGGGAGCACTTTGGGACCAGTGACCATAACTCTATTAGCTTCAAGATAGTTATGAAAAAGAATAGGACTGGTCCTCAGGTTGAAGTCCTAAATTGGGGGAAGGCTAATTTCCATGGCATCAGACAGGAACTCTCAAAAGTTGAATGGGAGAGGCTGTTTACAGGTAAAGGGACTTCTGGCAAGTGGGAGGCTTTTAAAAGTGAGATAGGAAGAGTTCAGGGCCAGCATGTTCCTGTTAGATGGAAGGGCAAGGCTGGCAAGTTTAGGGAACCTTGGTTGACGAGGGATATTGAGGGTCTGGTCAGGACAAAGAAGTAGGCATACGTCAGGTATAGGCAGCTGGGATCGAGCGAGTCCCTCGAGAAGTATAGGGGATATAGGAGTATACTTAGAAGGAAATTAGGAGGGCGAAAAGGGGCCATGAGATTTCCCTGGCAGATAAGATAAAGGAGAATCCTAAAAGATTCTATAAGTGTATTAAGAGTAAAAGGGTAGCTAGGGAGAGAGTAGGTCCCCTTAAGGATCAGTGTGGCAATCTATGTGTGAAGCCACGCGAAATGGGCGAGGTCTTAAATGAATATTTCTCGTCTGTATTTACCGTGGAGAAGGTCATGGAAGCTAGTGAGTTCAAGGGAGGGAACAGCGATATCCTGCAGCATATCAACATTACAAAGGAGGAGGTGTTGGAGGTTTTGAAGCGCATTAAGGTGGATAAATCCCCAGGGCCTGATCAGATGTATCCTAGGATGCTATGGGAAGCAAGGGAGGAGATTGCTGGGGCGCTGGCAGAGATTTTTGTTTCATCGTTAGCCACGGGTGAGGTACCGGAAGACTGGAGGATAGCTAATTTGTTAATTAATAAATTAAATAACAAATCATGTCGCCTCTTTCTCTTCTAAACTCTGGCGGAGACAAGCCTAGCTTGTCCAATCTTTCCTCGTAAGACAGCCCGCCCATTCCATGTATTAGTCTCGTAAACATTCTCTGTACTACCTCCAATGCATTTACATCCTTCCGCAAATAAGGAGACCAGTACAGTACTCAGTACTGCAGAAGAGGTCTCACCAATGTCCTGTATAGCTGAAGCATAACCTCCCTACTATTGTATTCAATTCCCATGGTGATAAATGATAACATTCTATTAGCTTTCCTAATTACGTGCTGGACCGACATACTAACCTTTTGCAATTCATGCCCTCGGACACCCAGATCCCTCTGCATCTCAGAGCTCTGCAATCTCTCACCATTTAGATAATATGCTTTTTTATTCTTCCTGCCATAGTGGACAATTTCCGACTTTCCCACATTATACTCCATTTGCCAGGTCTTTGCCCAATCACTTAACCTATCTATATCCCTTTGTAGCCTCCTTATGTCCTCTTCACAACCTACTTTCCTACCTATCTTTGTGATCAGCAAATTTAGCAACAATACCTTCGGTCCCTTCATCTACGTCATTTATATAAATTGTAAAAAGTTGAGGCCCCAGCACAGATCCCTGTGGCACACCACTCGTTACTTCTTGCCAACCAGAAAATGACCCATTTATGCTGACTCTCTGTTTCCTGTCAGCTAGCCAATCTTCTATCCATGCCAATATGTTATCCCCGACACCATGAGCTTTTATTTTCTGCAATAACCTTTGATATGGCACCTTATCCTTCTGGAAATCGAAATACAATACATCCACTGGTTCCCCTTTATCCACAGCACATGTAACTCCCTCAAAGAACTCCAATAAATTGGTTAAACATGATTTCCCTTTCAAAAAACCATGTTGACTCTGCCTGATTACCTTATTTTTTTCTAAATGCCCTGCAATAACATCCTCTGTAATAGCTCCAAACATTTTCCCTCAGACAAATGTTAAGCTAACTTGCCTGTCGTTTCCTGCTTTCTGTCTCCCTCCCTTTTTGAATACATGAGTTACATTCACTCTTTTCCAATCTAACGGAACCTTCTCGAATCTAGGGAATTTTGGAATATCAAAACCAGCGCATCAACTATCTCACTAGCCAATTCAGGACCTGGCGACTTGTCAACCCGCAGCTCCAACAATTTGTTTAGTACCACTTCCCTGGTGATTGTAATTTTCTTGAGTTCCTCCATCCCTTCAATTTCCTCATATACGGCTAATACTGGGATGTTATTTGTATACTCAATAGTGAAGACCGATGCAAAGTATCTGTTCAATTCATCTGCCATCTCTTAATTATCCATTATTAATTCCCCAGACACACTTTCTATTGGACCAACAGTCGCTTTGTTAACTCTTTTCTTTTTAAAATATCTATCGAAACTCTTACTAGTTGTCTTGAAATTTCTTGCGAGCTTTCTCTCATACTCTAATTTTACCTTCCTTATCATTCTTTTAGTCATTCTTTGCTGTTTTTTTTATATTCAGTCCAATCTTCTGACCTGCCTCCCACCTTTGCACAATTATAGGCTTTTTCTTTAAGTTTGATAGTATCTTTAACTGTTTTCGTGAACCATGGATGGTGAGTCCCACCTTTGGAACTTTTCTTTCTCGTTGAAATGTATCTATTCTGTGTATTCTGAAATTTCCCCTTAAATGTCTGCCACTGCATCTCTATTGACTTATCCCTTAACCTAATTTGCCAGTTCACTTTAGCTAGCTCTGCTTTCATGACCTTATTTAAATTTAAAATACTAGTCTGGGACCCACTCTCCTCTCCCTCAAACTGAATGTAAAATTCAATCATATTATAATTGCTACTACCTAGGGGCACCTTAACTATGAGGTCATTAATTAATCCTATCTCGTTGCACAATGCCAGGTCTAGTATAGCCTGCTCTCTAGTTGGCTCCAGAATGTATTGTTCCAAGAAATTATCCCCAAAACATTCTATGTATTCCTCATCTAGGCTACCTCTGCCCATCTGAATTTTCCAATCTATATGTAGATTAAAAACCCCCATAATTATCACAGTACCTTTCTGACAAGCTGCCATTATTTCTTCCTTTATATCCCATCCGACAGTGTGGTTAATGTTAGGTGGCCTGTACACCACTCCCACAAGTGACTTCTTGCCTTTATGATTTCTCATTTGTACTCAAACTGCTTCTGCATCCTGATCTCCAGAACTCAGGGCAATCCTCTCTGTTACGCTAATACCATCATTAATTAACAGAGATACCCCGCCACCTTTTCCTAGCTTCCTGTCCTTCCAAAATGCCATGTCACCTCCAATATTCACATCCCAATCTATGTCGCCCTGCAGCCATGTCTCTGTAATGACTATCAGATAGCACTTATTTATTCTATTTGTGCTCCCAGTTCATCTGTTTTGTTTCAAATGCTCCATGCATTCAGATGCAGAGCATTTAGTTTTGTCCTTTTATTATTTTTGTCACCTCTAGCCTTATCTGTCGATTTACTCTTAGATTTGTACATTCTGTCCCTTCCTGTCACAGTCTGTTTATCATTTCCCATATTTATACCTTTCTCTCTTGCCTTGCCTCTCCTCCTTGATTCACCATATCTTCCCAAATTTGATCCCTTGCCCCCACTATTCAGTTTAAAACCGTCTCTACGTCCCTCGTTATGTGGCTCGCGAGAACACCGGCACCAGCACGGTTCAGGTGTAGACCGTCCCAACGGTACAGCCACCTCTTTCCCCAGTACTGGTGCCAATGCCCCACGAACCAGAACCCACTACTACCACACCAGTCTTTCAGCCGCACATTACTTTCTCTAATCTTATTTGTCCGATGCCAATTTGCACATGGCTCAGGTAATAATCCAGAGATGATTAACTTTGAGGTTCTGCTTCTTAATTTGGTGCCTAGTTCCTCATACTGACTTTGCAGAACCTCTATCCTTGTCCTGCCTATGTCTTTGGTACCGACATGGACCACGACGACTGGATACTCCCCCTCCCATTGTATGTTTCGCTCCAGCCCTGAGCAGATGTCCTGAATCCTGGCACCAGCAGGCAACACAGCCGTCTGGACTCTTGCTTTTGCTGCAGAGAACAGAGTCAATCCACCTTACTATACTGTCCCCTACTACCACTACATTCCTTTTTTCTCCCTCTTTGAGCCGCAAACACTTACTGCAGACGTGTTTGCCCTGGATCACACTGGCATCCAGGAACTCCCACATGCTGCAGCTGTGACACATCACCTGTCCTGTCATCCTTAACGTGTTTCAATTAACTACTTAAATATTTTATTCAATTATTCATTTTATTGCATATTTTATTAAACTTACCACTAGTTTGTTTACTATTTTAAACGTTAGGACTAAAATGGATCTTAATCACTTACCAGATGCGCATCAAGCAGGTCGGTTCTTCCAAACCAATCAACTACCTGCTTGCCTGTGATGTCACAGCTTACCAGATCCTGACCAAACAGCTCCTTCCACTGCACCGAAGAAAGAACCAAATCCTGCATCCTCACCCCAGCGGCTCTCTGTTTCCCTGCTCTCACTCTCCATTGTGACGTCACTCCTCGATTTTTTTTTTCCCCCCTGCTCTGCTCCTCTCTCACTCGCTCTGTCTCCGAGTCTGTGCTTTTAGCGGATTTCTTCATTTGTTGTTCCGTTGTGCTCCTCTGTTTCTGGTCCAAAATCTAACTCTGGTGGGACTTGAACCCACAACCTTTGAACATCGTCTCAATCATTATTTAGAAGCCTAACACGCTATCCATTGCGCCACAAAGCCTCACACATTTTTGAAAACATCACTAAGGCCTTTGATCTTGTCAGCAGAGACGCCTCTTCAAACTGCAATGGAACACTGGCTGCCCTCCTGACCTCTTGGGCATCATCTCTTCTTTCCACGAGAACATGCACAGTTCCATCAGTTACAATGGAGCAACATCAGACGCTTTCAAGATCAGCAGTGGGGTAAAGCAAGGCTGCGCGCTGGCGCCAACTCTCTTAGGAACAGAGGAACAAAGGAGTAAGCTATTCAGCCCGTCGAGCCTGCTCTGTCATTCAATTCGATCATGGCTGATCACCTACCTCAAAGCCCCTTTCCCATGCGATCCCCATATCCCTTGATGTCATGAGTATCAAGATTTCTATCAATTTCTGTCTTGAACATGCTCAATGATTGAGCTGCCACAGCCCTCTGGGGCACAGTATTCCAATGATTCACCACCGTCTGAGTGAAGAAATTCCACCCATCTCAGTTTTAAATGGCCTACTCCTTATTCTGAGACGATGTCCTTTGGTTTTAGACTCACCAACCAGGGCAAACAACCTGTCTACATCCACACTGTCACGCCCTGTAAGCATTTTGTCAGTTTCAATCATATCACCTCTCATTCTTCGAAACTTTAAGGAATACAGGCCCAGTTTCCTCATAAGACAATCCCACCATCCCAGGGATTAGTCTGGTGACATAAAAACAAGAAATGCTGGAACCACTCAGCAGGTCTGGCAGCATCTGTGAAAAGAGAAGCAGAGTTAACGTTTCAGGTCAGTGACCCATCTTCGGAACTGACATATATTAGAAAAGTCACAGGTTATAAGCAAGTGGGGTGGGGGTGGGGCAAGAGATAACAAAGGAGAAGGTGTAGATTGGACAAGGCCACATAGCTGACCAAAAGGTCATGCAGCAAAGGCAAACAATATGTTAATGGTGTGTTGAAAGACAAAGCATTAGTACAGATTAGGTGTTAATGGACTGAATATTGAACAGCAGGAAGTACAAACCTGAAAAAAACAGTTGGTAAGCAAACTGAACAAACTGAGATGAAATGAAATAAATGCAAAAAAAAGATTACTCTGTTGACCCTCTGTTTCACCCCCTCTATGGCAAGTGTATCCTTCATAAGATGAGGAGACTAAACTGTACACAATATTCCAGTGCGGATTCACCAAGGCTCTAGACAATTGCAGCAAGACATCTTTACTCCTGTACTCATGACCCCTCGTGTGGGTACAACATACCATTTGCCTTCCTAATTGATTGCTGCACCTGCACAAGAGCTTTTAGTGTCTCAGGAACAAGGACACCCAGGTCCCTTTGGACATCGACACTTCACAACCTCTCACCATTTAAGAAATACTCTGTCTTTCTGTTTATTCTACCAAAGTGAATAACTTCACACTTATTCACATTATATTCCATGTTCTTGCCCATTCACTTAGCCTCTCCAGGTCCCCTGGAAGCCTCTCTGCATCCTCCTCACAACTCACACTTCACCGAGCTTTGTGTCATCTGCAAACTTGGAAATATTACATTTAATCCCCACATCCAAATCATTTATATAGGTTGTTAACAGCTGTGGCTCCAACACTGATCCTTGCAGTACCCCAATAGCAACAGCCTGCCATCCCGAGCAGGACCCGTTATTCCTGCTCTCTGTTTTCGGTCTGTTAACCAATTCTCAATCCATATCAGTATATTATCCCCAAGCCTATGTGCTCTAATTTTGTTTACTCACCTCCTGTGTGGGACCTTACCAAAGGAAAATACAAATACCACACATCCACTGGTTCTCCTTTATCTGTTCTATAGGTAACATCCTCAAAAATCTCAACAGGTTTTTCAAACCTGTTTTCCTTTTCATAAATCTATGTTGACTCTGCCCAATCATGTCATCATTTTCGAACTGTCTAGTTATCACATCCTTTATAATTGGCATATTCTTCTCCATGCTGCTATTGTACACTTTCAATTACTCAGATATAGGTGTTCACCTGCACATCAGAGCTGACGACAAGCTGTTCAACTTGGCAAGACTGTGCGCCAGGACCAAAGTGGGTAAATTCCTAGTCTGTGAGTTGCTATTTGCTGATGATGCTGTGCTGACATCCCATAATGAAGTTCAGTCACAGCAGCTTGTAGATCGGTACTCCCTGGCCTGCAAAGAGTTTGGACTGACAATCAGCATCAGGAAGATGAAAGTTACAGGCCAGGACCTAGAGACTCCACTTTCCATCAACATCTACAACCTCACTTTGGAGGTTGTCAACAGCTTCACATACCTTCAATCAACAATCACCAGCAATCTGGCCCTTGATGCTGAAATCAGCACCAGGATTGCCAATGCTGCAGCTGTCATGTCAAAGTTGAGAAGACAAGTGTGAAGCGACAGCAAACTGACCGAAAATACAAAGCTCCACGTGTACCAGGCTTGTGTTCTCAGCACCCTCCTTTATAGTAGAGAAGCATCAACAACTTATACAAGCCAAAAAAAGCGGCTGAACAGCTTCCACCTCCACTGCCTCAGATGGATACTGGGCATCTCCTGGCAGGACAGAGTGCCGAATGCGGAAGTACACCAGCGTGCAGGGATCCGCAGCATGTTTGCCCTCTTGAGTCAGCGGTGACTCTGTTGACTGGGCCAAATGGATGACGGTCACATTGCCAAAAACATGCTCTATGGTGAGCTTGCTATCAGCATGAGATCAACAGGTCAGGGAAAAAAATCAAGTCCTTTGGAGAGGTTTGAGTTAATTCAGGAGAGTGGGCATGGATTTATCAATGGGAGTTCATGCTTGACGAATCTAACTGCATTTGTTGATAAACTATCTGAGAATACTGATGAAGGGAATGCAGTGGATGTTGTTTATATGGATATTACGAAAGCATTTTATAAAGTACCACATAAAAGGGTGGTTAACAAAATTGGGGTTCATGGATTAGGAGGGTCATTGTCCATTTGGATAGTAAATTGTTTTAAAGACTGAAAACAGCGAGTCATATTAAATGGTTATTGGTCAGACCGGGGGATAGTCGACAGTGGTGTTCCCCAAGGGTCAGTCCCAGAACCACTGCTTTTTTTGCTGAAGGTAAGTGACTTGGATCTTGGAATACAGAGTAGAATCTCAAAATATGCCGATGACACCAAACTTGGAGGAGTGGCAAACAGTGAGGATGATATGAACTGCCTGCAACAGGACAGTGATAGGCTAGCAGAATGGGCAGACAGGTTGCAGATGGAATTTAATAGTTACAATTGTGAGGTGATGTATTTTGGCATAAGGAATAGGGAGAGGCAATATATACTTGATGGCACAGTTATAAAGAGTGTGCTGGAATAGAGGGACTTGTGGTTCATGTGCACCGATCTTTGAAGGTGGCAAGACATATTGCGAGAGTGGTTAGCAAAGCATATGGGATCTTGGGCTTTATAAATAGAGGCATTGAGTACAAAAGCAGGGTTGTTATGCTGAATCATTATAAAACTCTGGTTAGGCCCCAATTGGAGTGTTGCTTCTAGTTCTGCTCAGCAGACATCAGAAAGAATGTGAGGGTCCTTGAGAGGATGCAGAGGCGATTTACCAGAATGGATCCAGGGATGGGAGATTTTAGTTACAAGGTTAGGTTGGAAAAGCTAGGATTATCCCCTGCGTTGGAGTTGCATCCATCCAATAAGAGACCGAGTAGAAGTGACAGTTCTGTCAGTCGAATATGAGACTTTTAATGGCAGGGTTGTGAGTTTGAGTGCCATTCTGTTTTTCCCTTTTGTAAGGCTTCATGAGCAGAGAGTACAGGGAGTGTTTGAAATGGGCAAGTCTCGCTTTGATTCAGGACTCTTACCTCTCAGCAGCATCTCACTATGAAAGATTGTATTTGATCTCATTTCATTCTCAGCTCGGGGTCTGTGCGGCTCAGTGGCACTTCTGGCTGTCTCCCGCTTCACAATCCATCAGTACTGAGAAAGCAATGGGGAATATTACTCACATGTTGTGTTCTTTAATTTTTTGGAAAACTTCAATGTATGCATTTTCTTTCAAAACAAGGACACCAAGCCGCTGTTAATGTAGGGCTGAAATAGCTCAGTTGGGAGAGTGTTAGACCGGAGATCTAAAGGTCCCGGGTTCCAGCAATTTTGCTTCCTTATGCGTCCCTTGCCTTGGTTCTGATTTTCCAGTTGCACAATTTCCTTTGAGATTATTTCCCAAGCACCATTGGATTGAATTCGAGAAACAACACAGAGTCATTTACAACACAGAAGGTGGTCATTTGGCCTATCACGTCCATGCTGGCTCTCCCCGGAGCAATCTAGTCAGTTCCACTCACCACCTCGATCCCTTTCCTCCTGCAAGTTTCTTTCCTTCAAGTATCCATCCAATTTCCTTTTCAAATCATTGATTGTCTCTGCTTCCACCACACTCGTGGGCCAAGACATTACCACACACAACATAAAAAATTCCACCTCATCAAGGATGGGAAATACTTACATGTTCTACATTTGCTTATTCTCTATTTCTATGAGAATAGACTGGCAGTCAACATGAAAAGAAACCCAAAAATCTTCGTGCAGCATGTAGATGATAAGTGGGTAGCAAGAGGTTGAGTCGGGCCTATTAGGGACAAAAAGGATAATATAAGCTTAGAGGTGCAGGGCAATGTTAATCTACTTAATGAGTACTTTGCATCAGTGATCACTGAGGAAGTGGAATTTGACAAAATATCAGTTGAAGTGAAGAAAGTAGAGGCAATGGAGAGAGTACAAATTAGGAATGGAGGTACTAAAAAGGCTGGCTGTGCTTAGGGAAGATAACTCACCTGGTCCGGATGGCTCACATCCCAGGTTGCGAAAGGAAATGCGGATGCAGATAACGGAAGGGCTTGCGATAATCTTCCAATCTTCCCTGGATACGGGGGAGGTGCCAGAGGATTAAACAGTGGCAAATGAGACACCCTTATTCAAGAAAGGATGTAAGGACAGTCCGGGTAACTACAGGCTAGTTAGATTAACAGCAGCGGTGGGTAAGGTTTTAGAAAGAATAATCAGGGTAAAAAATCAACAGTCACTTGGAGAGGTTCGAGTTAATTAAGGAGAGTGAGCATGGATTTATAAATGGGAGTTCATGCTTGACTAATCTAACTGCATTTTTTGATGAACTAACAGAGCAGCTTGATGAAGGGAATGCAGTGGATGTTGTTTGTATGGAATTTAAGGAAGCGTTTGACAAGGTACCACATAAAAGGGCGGTTAACAAAATTGAGGTTCGTGGTATAGGAGGGTCAGTGTCCAATTGGATAGAAAATTGGTTTAAGGACAGAAAACAGCGAGTCTTATTAAATGGTTCTTTGTCAGACTGGAGGATAGTCGACAGTGGTGTTCCCCAAGGGTCAGTGCTAGAACCACTGCTTTTTTTGCTCAAGGTAAGTGACTTGGATCTTGGAATACAGAGTAGAATCTCAAAATATGCCGATGACACAAAACCTGGAGGAGCGGCAAACAGTGAAGATGATATGAACTGCCTGCAACAGGACAGTGATAGACTAGCAGAATGGGCAGACAGGTGGCAGATGGAATTTAATAGTGACAAGTGTGAGGTGATGTATTTTGGCATAAGGAATAGGGAGAGGCAATATATACTTAATGGCACAGTTCTAAAGAGTGTTCTGGAATAGAGGGACTTGGGGTTCATGAGCATAAATCTTTGAAGGAGGCAAGTCATATTGCGAGAGTGGTTCGCAAAGCATATGGGATCTTGGGCTTCATAAATAGAGGCATTGAGTACAAAAGCAGGGAAGTTATGCTGAACCATTATAAAACTCTGGTTAGGCCCCAATTGGAGTGTGGCTTCCAGTTCTGCTCAGCAGACTTTAGAAAGAATGTGAGGGTCCTTGAGAGGACGCAGAGGCGATTTACCAGAATGGATCCAGGGATGGGGGATTTTAGTTACAAGGTTAGGTTGGAAAAGCTAGGATTATTCTGCCTTTCTCAAAGGAGATTGAGTGGAGAATTGATAGAGGTGTATAACACCTCTAGAGAACAGGCCATCCTGGACTGGGTATTGTGTAATGAGAAAGGATTAGTTAACAATCTTGTTGTGTGGGGTCCCTTGGGGAAGTGCACCCATAATATGATAAAATTCTTCATTAAGATGGAGAGTGAGAGAGTTGATTCCGAGACTCGGGTCCTGAATCTAAACAAAGAAAACGATGAAGGTATGAGGCGGGAGTTGGCTATGATAGATTGGGGAACGTTACTTAAAGGGTTGACAGTGGACAGGCAATGGCTCGCATTTAAAGAGCGCATGGATGAATTACAACAATTGTTCATTCCTGTCTGTGCAAAAGTAAAACAGGAAGGGTGGCTCAACTGTGGCTTACAAAAGAAATTAAGGAAAGTATTAGATCCAAGGAGGAGAAATATAAAATGGCCAGAACAAGCAGCAAACCTGAAGATTGTGAGCAGTTTGGAATTTAGCAGAGGAGGACAAAAGTATTGATTAAGAAGGGGGAAATAGAGTATGAGAGTAAGCTAGCAGAGAACATAAAAACTGACTGTAAAAGCTTCTATAGATATGTGTAGAGAAAAAGATTAGTGAAGACAAATGTGGGCCCCTTACAGTCAGAAACGGGGGAATTTATAATGGGGAACAAAGAAATGGCAGACCAATTAAATACATACTTTGGATCTGTCTTCACAAAGGAGGATACAAATTATCTCCCAGAAATGTTGGGGAACATAGGGCCGAGTGAGAAGGAGGAACTGTGTGAAATCAGTATTAGTAGGGAATGTTTGGGAAATTGATGGGATTGAAGGCCGATAAATCCCCAGGGCCTGATAATCTACATCCCAGAGTACTTAAGGAAGTGGCCCTTGAAATAGCAGATGCATTTCTGGTCTTTTTTCAAAATTCTATCGACTCTGGAAAAGTTCCAATGGATTGGACGGTAGTTAATGTAACTCCACTATTTAAAAAAAGAGGCAGAAAGAAAACAGCGATTTATATACCGGTTAGTGAGGCCTGGACAACGTATGCCAGCCAAGAGCGACGTCTCAATTCATTCCATCTTCGCTGCCTTCGGAGAATACTTGGCATCAGGTGGCAGGACTATATCTCCAACACTGAAGTCCTTGAATCGGCCAACACCCCCAGCTTATACACACTACTAAGTCAGCGGCGCTTGAGATGGCTTGGCCATGTGAGCCGCATGGAAGATGGCAGGATCCCCAAAGACACATTGTACAGCGAGCTCGCCACTGGTATCAGACCCACCAGCCGTCCATGTCTCCGCTATAAAAACGCGACATGAAATCGTGTGACATTGATCACAAGTCGTGGGAGTCAGTTGCCATCATTCGCCAGAGCTGGCGGGCAGCCATAAAGACAGGGCTAAATTGTGGCGAGTCGAAGAGACTTAGTAGTTGGCAGGAAAAAAGACAGAGGCGCAAGGGGAGAGCCAACTGTGCAACAGCCCCGACAAACAAATTTCTCTGCAGCACCTGTGGAAGAGCCTGCCACTCCAGAATTGGCCTTTATAGCCACTCCAGGCGCTGCTTCACAAACCACTGACCACCTCCAGGCGCGTATCCATTGTCTCTCGAGATAAGGGGGCCCAAAAGAAGCCTGACATCAGTCGTGGGGAAAATGCTGGAGTCCATTATAAAAGATGTAATAGCAGAGTGAAATAATAACTCGTCTCCACTCCTAGTATTTCTAAATCCCACACATTCACTAGAATGTGAACAATTATTTCCTGTTGTGTCTCTCTCAGATTTGTAAACTTCACTGAATTGGAGTGAGGTGACATCTACTGGCGGGAAGCAAGAACTGCAATCAAGCAGCAGAAACTCCACAGTCTGTCAGGATTCAAGAAACATTGCAATGTGAGGAGACAGCGAAGTGGTTTGATTGGGGAGATGGAGACATGATTCCACTTGTGGTGGTGTCTGAAGCAAAGGCCAGAAATACAAAATTGTCATTAATAAAAGAAATGAGGAATTCATGAAAAATGTAGTAACGTTGTGAATGGTTAGAATGTGGATAGAATAGGAAGTGAGATTGGATGGACAGAAGCAGTCTGAAAGGATGGCTGAAACAAAAGGTGAGTGCCGTGAAACGTTAACTGTGTTTCTCACAGCACAGATGCTGCCAGAGCTGCTGAACATTTCCAGCACTTTCTGTTTTTATTTCAGCATTTGCAGGATGTTGCTTTGATCTGAAAGAAAATGGATGATTGGCTGGGGGGTTCCAGTGAAATTCCACAGCAGCTAATAAAGCCTGACTTGTCAGTGGCTCGTTGGTCGAGGGGTATGATTCTTGCTTAGGGAGTATGGTTAATTAACATGCGAAAGATCCCAGGTTCAAATCCAGGATGAGCTCTGGTTTGCTGGCATTTTTAGATTAAGGTTATCTATTGGTTTCAGCCTTGCAGAAGGTGGAATTGACTTCCACACGGAGCTGGCTTGAGGACCAGACAACTGGATTCAAAGAGCTTGTCGACAAAATTGCAATTAACTGAATGCACAGATAGCCAAGTGGGAATATAAAGTTGTTGCTGTAATTGTGACCTGACTCCAAAAACAACAAGACTGGGTTCTGGACTGGAATGGAATGGAATTCTTCAGTGTTTCTGTTGTTTGGCTTGCATTGACTCATCGATTTTCTTGTTTTTCACTTTGTCGATGCCTTTGAATAATTGTGGATCCTTCTTCAGAGTGTCTTCTTTCACCAGGTAGTTCTGACCTCTGATGATGTTGATCGTAATCAGCTTCAATTCGCTGATAGTTCTGGAACTGTGCAGATTTCCTTTGCTTGAGTCTACAACATGGAACTCAGTCTGACATGTGGAGCCATGGGAGGATTTAAATGCCATCCCTGTGTTGGAGTTGCATCCATCCAATAAGAGACCGAGTAGAAGTGACAGTTCTGTCAGTCGAATATGAGACTTTTAATGGCAGGGTTGCGAGTTTGAGTGCCATTCTGTTTTTCCCTTTTTTAAGGCTTCATGAGCAGAGAGTACAGGGAGTGTTTGAAATGAGCAAGTCTCGCTTTGATTCAGGACTCTTACCTCTCAGCAGCATCTCACTATGAAAGATTGAATTTGATCTCATTTCATTCTCAGCTCGGGGTCTGTAGGGCTCAGTGGCACTTCTGGCTGTCTCCCGCTTCACAATCCATCAGTACTGAGAAAGCAATGGGGAATATTACTCACATGTTGTGTTCTTTAATTTTTTTGAAAACTTGAATGTATGTATTTTCTTCCAAAACAAGGACACCAAGCCACTGTTAATGTAGGGCTGAAATAGCTCAGCTGGGGGAGCGTTAGACTGAAGATCTAAAGGTCCCTGGTTCAATCCCGGGTTTCAGCAATTTCGCTTCCTTATGCGTCCATTACCTTGGTTCTGATTTTCCGGTTGCACAATTTACTTTGAAATTATTTACCAAGCACCAGTGGATTGAATTTGAGAAACAACACAGAGTCATTTACAGCACAGAAGGTGGTCATTTGGCCTTTCACATCCATGCTGGCTCTCCCCGGAGCAATCTAGTCAGTTCCACTCACCACCTCGATCCCTTTCCTCCTGCAAGTTTCTTTCCTTCAAGTATCCATCTAATTTCCTTTTCAAATCATTGATTGTCTCTGCTTCCACCACACTCGTGGGCCAAGACATTATCAACCACAACATAAAAAATTCCACCTCATCAAGGATGGGAAATACTTACATCTTCTATATTTGCTTATTCTCTATTTCTATGAGAATAGACTGACAGTCAACATGAAAGGAAACCCAAAAATCTTCGAGCAGCATGTAAATGATAAGAGGGTAGTAAGAGGTTGAGTCGGGCCTATTAGGGACAAAAAGAATAATATAAGCTTAGAGGTGCAGGGCACTGTTAATCTACTTAATGAGTACTTTGTATCAGTGATCACTAAGGAAGTGGAATTTGACAAAATATCAGTCGAAGTGAAGAGAGCAGAGTCAATGGAGAGGGTACAAATTGAGAGAGGGAGGTACTAAAAAGGCTGGCTGTGCTTAGGGTAGATAAATCACCTGATCTGGACGGCTGGCATCCCAGGTTGCGAAAGGAAATGCGGATGCAGATAATGGAAGAGTTTGCCATAATCTTCCAATCTTCCCTGGATACGGGGGAGGTGCCAGAGGATTAAGCAGTGGCAAATACGACGCCCTTATTCAAGAAAGGGTGTAAGGACAGTCCGGCTAACTACAGGCTAGTTAGATTAACAGCAGCGGTGGGTAAGGTTTTAGAAAGAATAATCAGGGTAAAAAATCAACAGTCACTTGGATAGGTTCGAGTTAATTGAGTAGAGTGAGCATGGATTTATAAATGGGAGTTCATGCTTGACTAATCTAACTGCTTTTTTTGATGAACTAACAGAGCAGGTTGATGAAGGGATTGCAGTGGATGTTGTTTATATGGATTTTAAGGAAGCGTTTGACAAGGTACCACATAAAAATGGGGTTTACAAAAATGAGGTTCGTGGTATAGGAGGGTCAGTGTCCAATTGGATAGAAAATTGGTTGAAGGACAGAAAACAGCGAGTCTTATGAAATGATTCTTTGTCAGACTGGAGGATAGTCGACAGTGGTGTTCCCCAAGGGTCAGTGCTAGAACCACTGCTTTTTTTGCTAAAGATAAATGACTTGGATCTTGGAATATTGAGTAGAATCTCAAAATATCCCGATGACAACAAACTTGGAGGAGTGGCAAACAGTGAGGATGATATGAACTGCCTGCAACAGGACAATGATAGGCTAGCAGAATGGGCAGACAGGTGGCAGATGGAATTTAATAGTGACAAGTGTGAGGTGATGTATTTTGGCATAAGGAATAGGGAGAGGCAATATTTACTTAATGGCACAGTTCTAAAGAGTGTGCTGGAATAGAGGGACTTGGGGTTCATGTGCATCAATCTTTGAAGGTGGCAAGACATATGGCGAGAGTGGTTAGCAAAGCATATGGGATCTTGGGCTTTATAGATAGAGGCATTGAGTACAAAGCAGGGAAGTTATGCTGAACCATTATAAAGCTCTGGTTAGGCCCCAGTTGGAGTGTTGCTTCCAGTTTTGCTTACCACACTTAAGAAAGAATGTGAGCGTCCTTGAGAGGATGCAGAGGAAATTCACCAGAATGGATCCAGGGATGGAGGATTTTAGTTACAAGGTTAGGTTGGAAAAGCTAGGGCTGTTCTGCCTGTGTCAAAGGAGAGTGAGGGGAGAATTGATGGATGTGGTTTCGGCTGTGACAGTTTTAATTAAGTTGGCAAGGAAACATTGTTCCCGTTAACTATTGGTACAAGGACTTGGGGACACAGATTAAAGGTTTTGGACAGGAGGTACAGGGGGAATGTGCGCAATAACTTTTTTACACTGATTGGTGATGATCTGTAACTCGCTGCCCACGAGGGCGTTGGAAATGGAGACAATCGAGGATTACAAAAGGAATTTTAATGGGCACTTGAAGGAAATAATTTTACAGGGCTATGGGGATCGAGCAGACAAGTAATAACTCGTCTCCACTCCTGGTATTTCTAAATCCCACACATTCACTATCATGGGAACAATTATTTCCTGTTGTGTCTCTCTCAGATTTGTAAACTTCACTGCATTGGAGTGAAGTGACATCTACTGGCAAGAAACAAGAACTGCCGTGATGAGATCAGCCATGATTGTATTGAATGGCAGAGCAGGCTCGAGTGGCTGACTTGCCGACTCCAGCTCCTCGTTCTTATGTTCATCGAATCATACAGCACAGGAGGCCATTCGGCCCCATTGTGCCTCTGCTGACTCTCTAACAAAAAGATGCAATTAGTCCAACCCCCTGCCTATTTCCCCATAATCCTGGAGAATTTCACTTTGAAATATTTGTCCAATTCCTTTATGAAAGTTATAATTGAATCTGTTTCCACCACCCTGTCAGACAATTCATTCCAAATCCGAATCAGTTACTGGGTAAAAAGATCTCTCCTCACCTCCCCTTGACATTTTTTGCCGATTATTTTAAATCTGTGTCCTCTGGTTACTGACCCCCAGGACAGTGGAAACAGTTTCTCCCTCTCGACCCTATGAAAATCCTTCATGATTCTGAGCACCTCTATTAAATCTTCCCTTAACTTTCTCTACTCTGAGGAGAACAATCCCAGCTTCACCAGCCTGTCCAGAGAACTGACACCCCTCATCTCTGGTATCATTCTAGTAAATCTCCTCTGAACTGTCTCAGAAGCTTTGATGTCCTTTCTAAAGCCTGGTGCCCAGAACTGGACACATTACTCGAGCTGAGATCGAGCCAAAGACGCCCACATCCCACGAACGAATAATAAAACACTCCCTAACCAGTCCCCAATTCTTAAGCATTTTTCGACGCTCCCTGCCCAGTCCCCAAATCTTATTCATTTAGAAACGCTCCCTGCCCAGTCTCCAACTCGTATTCAATTTTACAAACTCCCTGCACAGTCCCCAGTTCTTATCCATTTACAGACGCTTCCTGACCAGTCCCCAATTCTTATCCATTTACAGACGCTCCCTGACCAGTACCCAAATTTTATTCATTTAGAGACACTCCCTGCCCAGTCCCTAATTCTTACCCATCTACAGACGCTCCCTGACCAGTACCCAAATCTTATTCATTTAGAGACGCTCCCTGACCAGTACCCAAATTTTATTCATTTAGAGACGCTCCCTGCCCAGTCCCCAATTCTTATCCATTTACAGACGCTCCCTGACCAGTACCCAAATTTTATTCATTTAGAGATGCTCCCTGCCCAGTCCCCAATTCTTATCCATTTCTCGACGCCGTTTCGGGAAGCCTCACCGGGAAAAGCTTCACCACCGCCATCCGCAGAGATACAGATGGGATTGTTCCATGTTATTGTGGCCCTGAGGCCCTGCTCCAGCTGTGTGAGCCAACAAAGTCTTCTCGCACTTTGTGAATATTCCGCTCCAACTCCGAACCCGCAGCTCCAGCTGCTGACAGAGCTGTCTCTACTGCGCCTGCGCGCCCCGCTCCTGTCACAGATCGGGCGGATTCTAGGCCGCTGAGCATTCTGGGTACCACACCTGTCATTAATGCTATTCTTTCAGCTGAAAGGTTTTATTACGTACATTTCATGACCTGGAATCGTCGTGAGTGTTTTCTTTTGCACCTGTCAATGCCTGGGAGGATAGAGTCAGCTTCACTTTGTTGCCATGAGTTTCTGGTGTGAGAAAGTGATGTTTAACTCAGTATATTTCAGTTTTTGGTCTGTGACTGTGGGTATTATTCAGTACCTGTTTGTTTCTGCTATTGCTCTGTGAGTTTCACCACATATCTTTCAACAACTTGTATGTGAGCATCAGCTTTTGTCGAGATCTATCAGTTTCTGAGAAGTGAGAAAGGGTTTGATTCTATCCCTATCAGTTTCTGTTACATGCATGTGTCTTGAATCTGCACCTCCTCTGAGTGTGTCTTCGTCTCTGTACTTGGAGGTGAGTATGTGTTTTGCTTTGTATCTCTCAGTCTTTGAAGTGTGAGCCTGGGTTTGTACCTAATTTCCTTTGTACCTTGCAGTTGGGATATGAAAGAAAGAATTTTACACGTTACCTGCCAACTGCTGCGACGTGACTGTGGGTTTCACACTGTATCTGTCAATTTCTTGTCTGGTAATGCGAAGTTTACAGTGTACCTGTCAGTTTCTAGTCCAGGACTGATTGGTTTTACTCTGTCCCTAGCATTCGCTGGTATGTTAGTGTGGGGTTTACATTGTACCTGTCAGTTTCTTGTATGTGAGTGTTGATTTCACTCTGAAAAGAATCATAGATCATAGAATAGTTACAGAACAAAAGGAAGCCATTCAGCTCATTGTGCTTGTGCTGCTTCTCTGCACGAGCAACTCAGCTCATGCCACAGACTCATGTATTCCATGAAAACATGCAATTTTTTTCACTTCAGATAATTATTTTACACCATTTTGAAAACCATGGTTGAATCAGCCTCCATCACACTCTCAAACAGTGCATATCAGATCTTAACCACTCGCTGTGCAAAAGAAGTTTTTCCTCATGTTGCCTTTGGTTCTTTTGCCATTCACCTTAAATTGGTGTCCTCTGGTTACAGAGTCGTGAATAATATTCCCCATTGCTTTCTCAGCACTGATGGATTGTGAAGCAGGAGACAGCCAGAAGTCCCACTGAGCCGCACTGACCCCGAGCTGGAAATGAAATGAGATTAAGTCCAATCTTTCACAGCGAGATGCTGCAGAGAGATGAGTCCTGAATCAAAGTGAGACTTTCTCATACTTTTGCTGAATTTCATTTCAAACACTCCTTGTACTCTCTGCTAATGAAGCCTTAAAAAAGGGAAAAACAAAATGGCACTCAAACTCACCACCCTGAAATTAAAAGTTTAATGTTTGACTGACTGAACTGTCACTTCTACTCGCTCTCTTATTGGATGGATGCAACTGTATTCTTCAATGCAGGGGTGGCATTCAAATCCTCCCATGGGTCCACATGTCAGACTGAGTTCCATGTTGTGGACTCAAGCAAAGGAAATCTGTTCAGTTCCAAAACTATCAGCGAATTGAAGCTCATTACGATCATCATCATCAGAGGTCAGAACTACCTGGTGAAAGAAGACACTCTGAAGAAGGATCCACAATTATTCAAAGGCATCGACAAAGTGAAAAACAAGAAAATCGATGAGTCAATGCAAGCCAAACAACAGAAACACTGAAGAATTCCATTCCATTCCAGTCCAGAACCCAGTCCTGTTGTTTTTGGAGTCAGGTCACAATTACTGCAACAACTTTATATTCCCACTTGGCTATCTGTACATTTAGTTAATCAAGCTCTTTGACTCCAGCTCTCTGGTCCTCAAGCAGGCTCCATATGGAAATCAATTCCGCCTTCTGCAAGGCTGAAACCAATCAATGACCTTAAACTAAAAATGCCAAAGAAGAAGGGCTTGTCCAGGATTTGAACCCAGGATCTCTCACACATTAATTAATCACTCACCCTAAGCAAGAATCAACATGCCACTGATATCAGAACTTCCTTTTAGCTCCTGTGGAATTTCACTGGCAGCCAAAGCCGATCATCCATTTTTTTTTCAGAGCAAAGCAACATCTTGCAAATTCTGAAATAAAAACAGAAAGTGTTGGAAATGTTCAGAAACTCTGGCAGCATCTGTGGAGAGAGAAACAGAGTTAACCTTTCAGGGCGTTTACCTTTTGTTTGAGCCATCCTTTCACACTGCTTCTGTCCACCCAATCTCACTTTCTATTCTGTCTAGATTCCACCCACTCACTACCTAAATATATTTATCATGAATTCCTCATATCTTTTAATAATGACAATTTTATATTTCTGGCCTTTGCTTTGGAATCCACCACAAGTGGAATCATGTCTCCATCAACCCAATCAAACCCATTCACTATTTCCTCACATTGCAATGTTTCTTTCACCCTGACAGACGATGGAATTTCTGCTGCTTGATTGCAGTTCTTGCTTCCTGCCAGTAGATGTCACCTCACTCCAGTACAGTGAAGGTTACAGATCTGAGAGCACACAAGAAGTAATTGTTCACGTGACAGTGAACAGGTCCCTCTATTCCTGCACACTCTTTCGAACTGTGCCATTAAGTATATATTGCCTCTCCCTATTCCTTCTGCTAAAATGCATCACCTCACACTAGTCACTATTAAAATCCATCTGCACCTGTCTGCCCATTCTGCTAGCCTATCACTGTCTTGTTGCAGGTGGTTCATTTCATCCTCACTGTTTGCCACTTCTCCAAGTTTGGTGTTATCGGCATATTTTGAGATTCTACTCTATATTCCAAGATCCAAGTCATTTATCTGTCGCAAGTAAAAAGCAGTGGTTCCAGCAGTGACCCTTGGGGAACAGCACTGTCGACAACCTTCCAGTCTGAGAATGAACCATTTATTACGACTTGCTGTTTTCTGTCCTTAAGCCAATTTTCTATCCAATTGGACACTGACCCTCCTATTCCATGAACCTCAATGTTGTTAATCACCCTTTTATGTGTCGCTTCTTAAAATCCACATAAACAACATCCACTGCATGCCCTTCATAAACCTTCTCTGTTAGTTCATCAAAAAATGCAGTTAGATTAGTCAAGCATGAACTCCCATTTATAAATCCATGCTCACTCTCCTTAAATAACTCGAACCTCTCCAAGTGACTGTTGATCTTTTCCCTGATTGTTCTTTCTAAAACCTTACCCACCACTGCTGTTAATCTAACTGGCCTGTAGTTAGCCGGACTGTGATTACACCCTTTCTTGAATAAGGGTGTCACATTTGCCACTGTTTAATCCTCTGACACCTTCCCCGTATCCAGGGAAGATTGGAAGATTATAGAAAGCCTTTCTGTTATCTGCATCCACATTTCCTTTCGCAATCTGGGATGAAAGCCATACGGACCAGGTAATTTATCTTCCTGAAGCATAACCAGCCTTTTCAGTACCTCCCTCTCTCAATTTGTACCCTCTCCATTGCCTCTACACTCTCCACTTCTACTGATATTTTGTGAAATTCCACTTCCTTAGTGATCATTGATACAAGGTACTCATTAACTAGATTAACATTGCCCTGCAGCTCTAAGTATATATTACCCTCTTGGTCCCTAATGGGGCCCACTTCACCACTTACTACCTGCTTATTATTTAAAGACTGCTCAAAGATTTTTGGGTTCCCTTTCATGTTGACTGCCATTCTCTTCTCGTAGAGATAGAGAATAAGCTAAATATAGAAGATATAAATATTTCCCATCCTTGGGTGAGGTGGAATTTTTTTATGCGTGAGTGGTAATGACCTGACCCACGAGTGTGGTGGAAGTAGAGACAATCAATGATTTGAAATGGAAATTGGATGGATACTTGAAGCAAAGGAACTTGCAGGAGGAAAGGGATCGAGCAGGTGAGTGGAACTCAGTAGCTGGCTCCGATAATTGCTGCAGTCACTTCGATCCCCCTTAATTTTGTACAAGGTGACAATGTTTGTATCACGCATGTTTTGAGCCCTTGTTGAGCTGGACTATGGTGGGCTCACTGTCCAGTTCCTCCATGACAGGGAAGTCTGGAATGGCACTGAGAGCTACTTCAATGACAATGTTCTCCGTTATGTAGAGTTCAAGGTAATGCTCCACTCACCTTTCCATCTGCTTGTTAGGTTCAGTGATGATCACCCCTGTCTTTGTCTTCAAAAGGTGCTGATTTAGTTACTACTGGGCCCATTGCTTTCTTAATTCCTTCATACATTCCTCGAGCATCCCCGGATTCAGCAGCAGAGTTTTAACCAGTATTGATTGGTGCAGTGCTGAGCAGTCTGCAGAGACTTGTTTCTGGCAGCTCTGAGAGCATCTAGATGTTGTTTGCTGGGGACTTGTTTGTAGTTCATGAGGGCTCTCCTCTTAGTTGCAGTAACTGACTCCATTTCAGTCCAATAAGCCTCAAACCAGTCAGCATTCCTCCCATCGCTTTTCCTATACACAGTGAGTGCAGAGTTATTGATGGTGGCGTGCAGATGATTCCACTTTGACACTGCACTGAGGCCTTGAGCATTGTTGTCTGAAAGAGCCTGATCGAGGATGTTGAGGAACTCCTGGGTCAGTGGTTCGGCAAGTGTTGATCAGAGGACGACCTTTCTTCATGGATGGATGAAGCTTCCTTGGCTGAAGCCTGACCTTGTTACACACCAGGGAGTGGTCAGTGTCACAGTCAGCGCTGTGATAGCTGTGAGTGATGAGGACACTGCTGAGGGTGGTATGTCTGGTGATGATAAGGTCTAGCTGGTGCCAGTGGCGTGATCTCGGATGTCTCCAGGACACCTTGTGGCACAGGTTGACCTGGAAGTAGCTGTTCATCACACAGAATCCATGGTGACAGCATAGCTCCAGCAACCTCTGTCCATTTTCGTTCATCTTGCAAATCCCCTGGTGCTCTATGCACATTGGCAAAGCTGTGTAGTCAGTATCCAAGCTTGTGTTGAAGTCTCCTAGAAGGTACAGTCCCTCAGTGCTGGGAATTCTACTGATGGCAGTGTCAAGTGTCACATAGAATTGATCCTTGACATCTGGGGTGGAGGTGAGTGTCGGGACATAGATGCACATGAGATTAACTGGGCACACGCTTGTTGACAAGTGAAGAGTAAGAAGTCTCTATGAGCCTACTGTGGGTGGTTCACTCATCTCAAGTAGCGTGTTTTTTACTGTTAAACCCACTCCATGCTCACGAGTTGCCTCTTGGGCTTTCCCCTGCCAGAAGAAGGTGTAGTGTTTCTCTTTGAGGGATCCACTTTGAACGAGTCTAGTTTCTTGCAGCTCAGCAATGTCCACATTGAGCCTTGTGAGTTTCTTGTCGATCACAGCTGTCTTGTGTGTGTCATCAACCTGCAGAAGTTTGTCGGTAAGGCCAGGACACATGGTCCTCACATTCCAGCTTGTGATGCGCAGGACTGGTGTCTTCTTTGTTGAGTTTGTTTTTCTTGGTGCATAGATTATCGAACCGCCTGTTGAGAGATGACTCTCCAAGCTCCAAGCACTCATTGAAGCAAGCAGGTCGTGGCAGGACAGCACCTAACTGACTGGGGGCTGCCCAGCTTGGAGTGAATGGTCGCTATCCAATGAGACACTAAGAGCTCTTCCACTGTCCGAAGTAACCCCTGGCGCTCATACTCTACACCAATTCAATGAGAGCTTATAATCAGTAACTGTTTATTCCCGGGTTGTGCTAATGTTTAACCAAGAAGCTGGAGTGTCCTCTCCAGGGCACAGGCCTGGGCAAATAGTATGGAGACCCTGAGCATCAGGACCCCCTCTCAGCATTGCTAGTATTGTCCAAAGGAAAGGAAAAGCCAGTACTGTTTGTTAACAGCTCTGCTGTTGGAGTTGCTGGAAAACTGCCTGATAAGTAACAGGCAACTGCCTCCAGGACTCCACTCCGGATTTACTCTCCAGGTTTACTCCCTCAGCCTTGCCTTCTTATTCATTTATTTCGAGATACAGTACTGAAACAGGCCCTTCCAGCCCACCGAGTCTGTGCCGACCATCAACCACCCATTTATACTAATCCTACATTAATCCCGTATTCCTACCACATCCCCTCAATTCCCCTACCACCTACCTACACTAGGGGCAATTTACAATGGCCAATTTACCTATCAACCTGCAAGTCTTTGGCTGTGGGTGGAAACCGGAGCACCCGGCAGAAACCCAAGTGGTCACAGGGAGAACTTGTAAACTCTGCACAGGCTGTACCCAGAATCGAACGCGGATCACTGGAGGTGTGAGGCTGCGGTGCTAACCACTGCGCCACTGTGTCTTCGCGAGACACCCATCGAGAAGTGAGACTTTTTGCCCAGAGATGGGGCTCTGTTTCTTGGCATCAGGATGGAACCACACACCAGTGGGCCTGTATGACATGCAAAAGGATATCACACACTGCCCCATCCCTGGTACAGATCAGAGTCAGACACTGAACAGATTGCAACCCACAAGGACATCACAACCTTCACGCTCTCTGGGACAGGTCAGTGTGACACATCAAACAAACAGCACCCCACAGGGACCTCAAAAATGCCACGTCCCTGTGACAGATCAAGGTCAGACACTGCAAATATTGCAACCACAGGAACATCACAAATTGCCCCATCCCTCGGACAGCTCGGGGTCTGACATTGAACATATTGCAACAACAAGGACATTACTGTATTACTCCCTCCATTCTGAAAAACAAGCATTCACCATACTTTTTACCCTGCAGCCAATTTTGGATCCACACTGCCACTGCCGCTTTAATCCCTTCTGCTTGAATTTTGTTAACAAGTCATAGAGAGATGCAAAACTGAAACAGGCCATCCGGCCCACTGAGTCTGTGCTGACCAACCACCACCCATTTATAGTAATCCTACACCATAATCCCATATTCCCTACCACATCCCCACCATTCTCTTACCTACACTAGGGACAATTTACAACAGCCAATTTACCTATTAACCTGCAGTCTTTGCTTGTGGGAGGAAACCGGAGCACCCAGCAGAAACACACACAGTCACAGGGAGAACTTGCAAACTCTGCACAGGCAGTACCCAGAACTGAACCTGGGTTGCGAGAGCTGTGAGGTTGCAGTGCCAACCACTGTGCCATTGTGCTGCCCCAAGTCTAGTTTATGGTACCTTTTCAAACACAATTTTGATGTCCAGACACGCACCATTAACCTCACCACCCTGGTCAACTCTCTCTGAAACTTCATCAAAGAAATTAATTAATTAATTATTTCAGACACAATCTTCTGTTAACCAATCTGTACTGGCTGTCATTTATTAGCCCATGTTCTACCAAGTGGCAGTTAATTTCCTCCTGGATAATTGTCTCTAAAAGTTTCCCCACCACCGACATTAGACTAATTGGTCTGTAGTTCCTGGGTTTATCTCTCTTTTTAAACAGGGCTGTAATATTCACAATCCTTGCAGACTTATCTTTTAATTCTGGAAAGTCTGTTGTAGACAATCACTTTGGGAATGACTTTAACCAATTAAAGCAACAGGATACTTGATTAATAAGTCCAGAACTTTTATTGAGAGTAAAATAGTACTTAATAATTGAAAGTAAAATTATACTTAACAAACTTGGGGAATATAACTTTACAGCTCTGGGGACTGGTCGAGCTTGGTCTCAGAGTGTCACAGTCCTCTTTGTCCAGTCGAGATCCCTCATCAGGTGGAGAACTTGGTTGATGATCTGAGCCTTTACCCCTGAGATCTTCTAGTGTTCCTGCACACTGAAACCTTACAAGCTCCCTACTTTTAACCCCTGGATGGCCATCACACCACCATGTAAAATAATAATTGGTCCTAGCTGTTGCTAGGTACATTTAATTAGTTCTTAATAATGTCTTCCACTAACAGTCACCTGTCCTCAGAATCTCAGACATGAGTACAATGGAGTGGTTTCACACTGTCTCCCAATCTGATCTGAAACAAGTTTCCTGTTCATTAAATCAAGACTCTTGAAGGTCACGATGTACCATACCATGGGTTTTATCAGGGGTCCGAGAAAGATCCATTGTTTGAATACATTTAGCTGAAACTGTCCTTTCCCACACAGACACAGAAACTCACAGTAATTAGATTGAACTACCTTGAAATGAAAACCCATTCTCTCCAAAATGTTTATTGATTCATTAATTATAACTCAATCAAGGTTCATTACTTTTACAATCATCTGTTTCAGGATGGGTAGCTACTCATTAATTATACAGGATATAAACGTTAGTACTGAACACAAAATGGTTCCTTTGGTCATGTGTTCATTATAAAATGGCTTTCTTAACGTTGTTAGTTATGACAATGGATACATGATAAAAATGGTCAAGTTAAACTAAGATCGAACTACCCAAGCTTACCTCCATCCTCCAGTCCTCTGGCATCATTCCCATATTCAAGGAGGATTGAAAGATTGTGGTTCGAGTCTCTGCAATTTCCACCCTGACTTCCCTCAGCAACCCAGGATGCAGCCCATCCAGACCGGGTGACCTTTCTACTGTGAGCATTGCTAACCTTGTAATTGTCTCCTCTTTATCTATTTTCATCCCCTCCAAATTCTCCACTTCCTCCTCCTTTACTGTGACATTTGCAGCACCCGTTTGTTTTGTGACAGATGAAATGTACTTAATTAATGCCTCAGCCACACCCTCTGCCTCCACAGGATCTCCTAATTGACCCACCCTTTCATTGACTGTCCATATGTTGGGAAAAGACTTCAGTGTTCCCAGTTATGTGACCTGCTAATCTTTTCTCATACAGCTTGCTGATCTCTTTTCCTTTTTCAGCTCTCCTCTGCACTTTCTGTATTCTGCTTGTTTCTCTACTGCATATGAGTCCTCACATGATTTCTCAGTGAATGGTTTTTGAACTATTTTGTAAAAGGATTTAGTTTTGTAAATTTCTCCCTCGCTCCCCTCATGGTCAGGCAGAAAGTTTAACTGCTGTGTTTTTAAACAGCAACAGCTTTATTTGAAAAGCCATTGGGACAGGATTCCGGGTTTTAATCCAGTCACAAATCTGGTTCTGACGTCTTGTGGCTCCAGCTGTCACATGACCTGTCAGAGGATGACCTCATAATTGACCCAGTCATGGAGCTGTGGGTTGATGTTTAAATTGTTTCAAAATAATTTTCCAGAAGGACAATCAAAATGAATCGATATATAAAAGGTAGATTTTGTGAATTTGTGCTCCCAGTGGAAATTCCTGCAGAGTCTGCTGGTTTTCATATCCCCAATTCCCCACAGGAAGCTCTGTGCTCGGAGTCTGTATTCATTACATCAACATGATACAGAATCATTTCATGGGAGACCCCAGTGTGAATTGTAGACAGGTGGGTCAGTTTTAACTTTCAAAGTAACACAGAAGCAAAATAATGCTGATACTGGAAATCTGAAATAAAAACAGAAAATGCTGGAAATACTCAGCAGGTCTGGCAGCATCTGTGGAGAGAGCAACAAAGTTAACGTTTCAGATCTGTGACCTTTCATCAGAACTGAGCTGAAATTGTCTGAGGGACTGCGATTGTGGAATCAATTTCAGGGTCAAAGACATTGTACTTGGTAAGGATAGGAAGATGGAGATTATTAAGTGCAGAGCTAAAATATCGATGCTTTTACATTATTTTAATCAAAATTGATTTAAACTTTGTGCTCATGGATCCTATCTTTTGATCACAATGACACTGCAAGCAATGGAAAAAGCAAGACTTGCATTTCACGACCACAGGACATTGCAAAGCCTTTTCCAGCCAATGAAGGAAGGACTTTTCAAGTGTACAATAGAGTACCCTACAATAAAGATGTATAAGATTCTCACCACACAACTGCCAGATTATGACCATCCCAAACAAGAGAGAATCTAACCATCTCCCTTTGACATTCAATGGCATTACCATCGCTGAATCCCCCACTCTCAACAACCTGGGGGTTACCACTGAGCTGAAACTGAACTGCAGTAGCCATATAAATATTATGGCTACAAGAGCAGGTCAGAGACTAGGAATCCTGCGGCAAGTAACTCACCTCCTGACTCCCCAAAGCCTGTCCACAAGTTAGGAGTGTGATGGAATACTCTCCACTTGTCTGGCTGGGTGCAGCTCCAACAATACTCAAGAAACTCAACAGGACAAAGCAGCCCGCTTGATTGGCATCCCATTTACAACATTCATGCCCTCCATCACTGGCACACAGTGGCAGCAGTGTGTACCATCCACAAGATGCACTGCAGCAATGCGCCAAGGCTCCTGAGACAGCACCTTCCAAACCCGCGACCTTTATCACCGAGAAGGACAAGGGCAGCAGATGCATGGGAACACCACAACCTGCAAGTTCCCCTCCAAGCCACACACCATCCTGAATTGTAACTGTATCACCGTTCCTTCACTGTTGCTGGGTCAAAATCCTGGAACTCTCTTCATTACAGCAGCACATGGACTGCAGTGGTTCAAGAAGGCAGCTCAGCACCACCTTCTCAAGGCAATTAGGGATGGATAATAAATGCTGGCCCAGCCAGCGACACCCACCTCCCATGAATGAATAAAAAAATGATAATATCCTGTAATCCTCCAAAGTAGAAAATACAGATGGAAATGAAAAATAATAAAACACAGTCAGCATGGATTTCATAAAGAAAGACTTGATTAACCTTATCATTGAAAAATCAACAGCAAGAGTAATATAGCAGATGTAGAAGAGTTTAAGTTAATAAAGCCTCATCCATTTATGTGCTTGAACCATCAAATTGTGGGTTAACAAACAAACACACTAACTGACAGAGCTGCATGTTGTGCTTTCTAAATTACCCTAAAGGAGAGTGTTAATGAGTTAAAGCTTCAGGTTGCTGCAACCAGAATAGCCATTGTCCACGATCAGTTTTACTGTCATAAATAAAGGGTGGAACATTCATTGTGAATCTACAGAAACAGTCTGGTCCTGCACACTGCAGACACATCCACGTCATCACCAACCAGCTCTCCTACATTTGGTGCAGTTATTTGACTTTGCCCCATTCGCTCCATGGAATTACTTTTAAAAGATTTTAAATTACAAGCAGTTTTGTTAATATTCAGCCTTTGAGAAGAAATCATTCCCTGGCCACAGTGGAGAGAGCATTGAATATAAAACTGTAGACTACCAGGTAACACAGTGAAAGCTGATCAGCTAATTTATAATTACTTACTTTTCTTATTTTTGCTCTTGCTATTTGGTTTTTCATCATTTTCAGCTCCTGACTGTGGATATTATTGTGATTAAATGTGAAAAGATGCATTGTTTCTCAGCCCCGGTATATTGGCTCTTTCTCTGTACAGTGCTGTACACACTCAGATATTGACACTGTCTCTCCCTCCCTCAACTTTACAGCCCTGACGGTGCAGAAAGCGCTGCTCAAAGTTACACATTCTGACTGTTTGCAGTTGATTAGTGAGAGATTATTAACGTATCCTTCTGCAGCGCTGCCTCGGTTAATAACAACAGATCGAAGTCACATTTCAGATACAGAAACAGACGCATCAATTATTCACTCTTTCCCAGAGTGAGTGAGGCCGGGACAAGCAGCAACATTCCGGCCCCACACTCTGCAATTACCCAGCACCAGTGGAAAGCAGTGAATACAGATTCAATCAGTGGGTTAATGTCCATTACAGTGATGCAAGATTCCACAGCCCAGGACAAACATCAAACATCCCCATGCACCGAGAACAAGCTCAGGAAAAGCCGGGGGAGTTAATATCCCAGTCACTGAGCATTCCAGTCACATTGAACAAGTTCCTGAACTGAGTGAACCTTTCAAAGTACAGAAGTGATGACGAGGTCAAAAAGGTCTGAACAGTTGAGGTGACTGAGCGGTTTCAGCTTCTCTGTTCAGGTTGCAGCTTTCACTGGAGGCATGTGTTTAAATCCCACTTCCGACAACTTGATTTTCAGTTACTTTGCAGAGCTTCCTTGAAGGTTTGAGGGAGAGTAAATACTGAGGAACTGTTTCTAACTGCTGAAAGGTCAATAACCGAAGGTTATAGATTTAAGGTGACTCACAAAACCAGAAGGAACTTGAGGAAAAATTCCTTTCTGCAACGTGTGGTTAGCATTTCAGTTATGTGGTTAGATTGGAGAAGCTGGGGTTGTTCTCCTTCGAGAGGAGATTTGATAGAGGTGTTCACAATCATGAGGGGTCGTGACAGACCCGATAGAGAGAAACTGTTGGTAGAAGGATTGAGACTCAGGTAAAATCTGTGGCTCAGTTGGTTACACTCACCTCGAAATCACAAGCTTCTGGGTTCAGATTTCACATCTGACACTCCAGTACAGCACTGAGGGTGTTGAAGGTGCTGCCTTTCAGGTGTGATGTTAAACCAAGACCTGGTCTGCATGTTTGGGTGAATGTAAAAGATCCCATGCTGCAATTTCAAACAAGTGAAGAGCAATTCTCCCTGGTGTTGTGATCAATATTTGCCTCTCATTCAGATCAGTTGGTCATTATCACATTGCTGTTTGTGGGTATTAGCTGCTGCATTTCTGACATTACAACAGTGATTACACTTCAAAAGTATTTCATTGTCTACAAAGTGCTTTGATATGTCCAGTGGTCTTGAAAGGTGCTATATAAATGCAAGTCTGTTCTTTCTTTATCACAACACATTGCTGTGTAAAAAATGGTTCTTCTGCCAATCACCTGATATCCGTGTCCTCTGCTTACAGACCCCTTTACCACTGGAAACAGTTTCTCCTTATTTAAACTATTGAAGAACTTCATGATTTTGAACAAATGTGTCAAATCTCTTCTGAATTTTCTCTGCTGCAAGGAGAACAACCCCAGCTTCTCCAATCTCTCCACATCACTGAAATCCCTCACCCTGCTACCATTGTGGCAAATCTCTTTTTTATTCTTTCATGGGATGTGGGCACTGCTGATACAATGTGATTCCTGTCAACGCAGCGGCCCGCTGACATCATCGGACTGTGCCAAGCTGTGCATCGGCACAGCTACATCTTGCCAGGATTAAGTGGCACATGCGTAGGATGATGTCATTGCGCAGCGCCAACATCATCGCATATCCGCGCCTGGTCCATCTTCGCACACGGGCGCGAAAGCATCATCGGGTATCCAGCCCCTCACTCAGCTGGAGGAAGCGGCTGAATAGGAGACTTTGAGGCTGGAGCTCTCCCCCCTCGGCAACTCGCTCCAGGCCTCGACGCTTCCTCCCCTCAGCTGCTCGCTCTACACCTCGATGCTCCCCTTGACAATTGTTCCCCACTCGCGTCATCCAGCTCTATGGCCGCTTGTTCTCTACCCCCCAACCCCCGCTCCAGCCGCTAGCTCTAGGCCGTGCCACTTCCCTCCTCTAGGCCACTCACTACTCACTCCTACGTCACACTTTGCAGCCCACCTTGCTTCTTCGGGCGGCGCGTGGAGACTGGACAAACGTGGGAGCAAGTGGCCGAGAGAAGGGAAGCAGCGCAGCCTAGAGCTAGCGGCTGGAGGGGAGGGGGGTGGGGAGTGAGCGAACGACTGGAGAATGGGGTGACATGATCGTGAGACAATCGGCCAGGGAAGTAGCGGGGGGGGGGGCGCAGTGAGGTCTGGAGCGAGCGACTGTGGAGGGTGGAAGCGGCCGGTGCAAAGCAGGGGGAGAAAGCGAGTTGTGCCACCTAGTGGTTGCGTTCTCAGCAAACGCAGCCTTTATTGTCCATCCTTAATTGCCCTTGAGAAGGTGGTGGTGAGCTGCCTTTTTGGAGCTGCTGCAGTCCATGTGTTGTACGTAAACCCACAGTGCTGTTAGGAAGGGAGTTCCAAGATTTTGATCCAGTGCAGTGAAGGAATGGTGATATAGTTCCCAGTCAGGACAGTGTGTAACTTGGAGGGGAGCTTGCAGATGGTGGTGTTCCCATTCATCCAATATCCTTCTAGGTGGTCGAGGTTGGGGGTTTGGAAGGTGCTGTCGAAGGAGGCTTGGTGAGTTGCTGCAGTGCATCTTGTAGATGGTACACACTGCTGCCACTGTTCACTGGTGGTGCAGGAAGTGAATATTTAAAGTAGTGGATGGAGTGCTGATCAAGCGATCTGCTTTGTCCTGGATGGTGTTGAGTTTCTTTGGTGTTGTTGGAGCTCCACTCATCCAGGCAAGTGGGGAGTATTGCATCACACTCCTGACTTGTGCCTTGTAGATGGTGGACAGGAGATGAGTTCCTTGCAGCAGAATTCCCAGCCTCTGACCTGCTCTTGTAGCTACGGTATTTATATGACTGATCCAATTCAGTTTCTGCTCATTGGTAACCCCCCGGATGTTGATTGTGAAGGATTCAGCAATGGTAATGTCATTGACTGTCAAGGGGAGATGGTTAGATTCACTCTTGTTGGAAATGGTCATTGCCTGGCATTTTTGTGGCGTGCATGTTACTTGCCACTTATCAGTCCAAGCCCAATCTTGCCCAGGTCTCTCTACATTTGGACACGGACTGCTTCAGTATCTGAGGAGTTACTAATGCAACTGATCATTTTGCAATCATCAGTGAACATTTCCACTTCTGACCTTATGATGGAAGGAAGTTTATTGATGAAGCAACTGAAGACGGTTGGGGCCTAGGACACTACCCTAAGGAACTCCTGAGCGATGTCTGGTACTGAGATGATTGGCCACCAACAACCAGCACCATATTCCTTTGCGAGAGGTATGCCTCCAACCAGTGGAGGTTTTTCTCCTTGATTGCCATTGACTTCAATTTTGCAAGGGCTCCTTGATGCCCTTGGCAAGAGCAGTCACTGTCACCTCACCTCACCTCCTGAATTCAGCTCTTCTGTCCATATTTGAACCAAGGCCATAATGAGGTCAGGAACCGAGTGGCCTTGGCGGAAACCAAAATGAGCATCGGTGAGCAGGTTATTGCTGTGTAAGTGCTGCTTGATAGCACTGTCAACGACACCTTCCATCACTTTACTGATGATCAAGAGGAGGCTGACGGGGCAGTAATTGACCGGGTTGGATTTGTCCTGCTTTTTGTGTACAGGACATACCTGGGCAATTTTCCACATTGCCGGGTAGATGCCAGTGGTGTAGCTTGGCAGGCGGCGTGGCTAGTTCTGGAGCACAAGTCTTCAGCACTGCAGCCAGGATGTTTTCAGTATCCAGAGCCTTCAGCCATTTCTTGATATCATGTGGAGTGAAGTGGATTTAGCTGAAGGTTGGCACCTGTGATGCTGGGGATCTCAGGAGGAGGCCGAGATGGATCATCTACTTGGCACTTCTGGCTGAAGATGTTTGCAAATGATTCAACCTTGTATTTTGCACTGATATACTGGTCTCCCCTGTCATTAAGGATGGGGATATTTGTGGAGCCTCGTCGTCCTGTTAATTGTTTAATTATCCACCACCATTCAGGACTGGATGTGGCAGGACTGCAGAGCTTTGATCTGATCTGTTGGTTGTGAGATCACTCAGCTCTGTCTATTGCATGCTGCTTCCGCTATATGACATGCAAGTAATCCTGTGTTGTAGCTTCACTCATTTTTAGGTCTGCTTGGTGCTGCTCCTGACATGCCCTCCTGCACACTTCATTGAAGCACCATTGCTCCCTTGGCTTGATGGTAATGGCAGAGTCAGGGATATGTCAGGCCATGAGGTAACATATTGTGTTTAAATACAATTCTGCTGCTGCTGATGGCCCACAGTGCCTCATGGATGTCCAGTTTTGAGTGCCAGTTCTGTTCATTTCTTCCCTCAGATATAATTGACTACTCCGCCCCCACCCCCTCCCAGTGTGGTTGACAGGACTCTCAACCTCTGCCTTTCCCCTTCCCCCTTCCCCTCCCTCCCAGAACTGCGACAGGGTTCCCCTTGTCCTCACTTACCACCCCACCTGCCTCCACATCCAAAGGATCATCCTCCACCATTTCCACCACCTCCAGCGTGATGCCACCACCAAATGCATCCTCCCCTCCCCTGTCAACATTCTGAAGGGATTGTTCCCTCCGCGACACCCTGGTCCACTCCTCCATTACCCCCGATACCTCGTCCCCTTTCCAAGGCACCTTCCCATGCAATCGCAGGAGATATAATACCTGCCCTTTTCCCTCCTCTCTGCTCATTATCCAAAGCCCCAAACACTCCTTTTAGGTGAAGCAGCGATTTACTTGTACTTCTTTCAATTATGTATACTGGATTCACTGCTCACAATGTGGTCTCCTCTAAACTGGGGAGACCAAATTCAGATTAGGTGGAACACCTCTGCTCAGGCCGAAATCATGACCCTGAGCTTCTGGTTGCTTGCCATTTCAACACTCCCCCCTGCTCTCATGTCAACATTTCTGTCTTTGGCCTGCGCCAGTGTTCCAGTGAAAATCAACCCAAGCTCGAGGAGCAGCACCCGACCTTTTGATTCGGCACTCTACAGCCTTGTGGATTGAACATTGTGTTCAATAACATCAGAGCATGACTGGTGTCAGGCAACCACAAGCATTAACACACTCTTTGCCTTTATCCCAGGACAGCTTTGTTATTTAATCTCTCCTGCCCTCTGCTCTATCAAACACCTTCCCTTTTGTTCTCTCCCACATGCCGCTCCCCTTCACTTGTTTAAAACCTAATTCTTTTCTAACCTGTGTCAGTTCTGATGAAAGGTCACAGACCAGAAACGTTAACTTTGTTTCTCTCTCCACAGGTGCAGCCAGAGCTATTGAGTATTTCCAGCACTTTTTGTTTTTATTTCAGATTTCCAGCATCTGCAGTATTTTGCTTTTATTGTGTCAGAAAGTCTTTCCTTCATTCAGGACTCTTACCTCTCTCCAGAATCTCTCTGCTAAAGATTGAACTTTATCTCATTTCACTCACAGCTCAGGGTCAGTGTGGCACAGTGGGACTTCTGGCTGTCTCCCACTTCACACTCCATCAGTACTGAGAAAACAATGGGGAATATTACTCACATGTTGTGTTCTGTAACTTTTTACAAACACTTTAATGTATATATTGTCTTCCAAAGCAGTGACAGAATGGTGGCTTTAGTGTGTTGTTGAAATAGCTTGGTTGAGTTCGTGCTGTACTAACAGTTAAACAGTTCTTGGTTCAATCCCAGGTTTTGGCACTTTCAACCTCTCCTGTGTCTTTTTCTTTGGCTCCAATTGTCAAGCTGCATGATTTCCTCTGAAATTAGCACCAGAGAACCAAGGCACCAGCGAGCATGAGGAGCTGAAATTAGCACAGATCAAATCCACTTAATATTTCTGACTGAAGATGGTTGCAAATGCTTCAGCTTCATCCTTTGCACTGACGTGCTCAGCACGACCATCATTGAGGATGTGAATGTTTTTGGAGCCTCCTCATCTTGTTAGTTATTTAATTATCTACCACCATTCACGACTGGATGTGGCAGGACTGTGGAGCTGTGATCTGATCCTGAGGGAGATATCCGTGCGTGGAATGGCGGGATGTATGGAGAGTGATCCTGAAGAGGGTGTCTGAGCCTGGAGTGGAAGCTTTCCGTGGAGGTGCAGGAGTGGGTCATTCAGCCCCAGTGTTTTATAAAGGTTTAGCATAACTTATTTGCTTTTAGTCGATGCCTCTATTCATAAAGCTAAGTGTCCTGTTTGCTCTTAGCAACCTTTTCAAACCTTGATCAAAAAAGATTGGTGTACATTGTCTCATTCTTCCTCCCAAACTGTATCACTTCACAATTTTCTGTGTAAAATTTTATCTGTTGTGTGAAAGCCCATTTTACCAGTGTGTTTAAGTTCCTCTGAAGTGTGTTACTGTCACTGGCATAGGACGCAATTCACGAGCATTCTTTGATGCTATCTCTGTGGAAAGAGCAATCTTACACACCAGCTCAAATTGGGATTTTGTGTGTTTAGTATCTTTCCTCATCCACCAATACAAGCACAAATCTGTCTCATAATGTACGGTCTAAGAATGTGCCAATGTTGCAATGTGGTGATAAATTCTTCAGTGTCACAATGTACTCACCAACTGTTTCACTACTTTTCTGATTTCTGGATCCAAGTTTGTAGCCTTCCGCGATCTCCAGTGGCTGAGGGTTGAGCCTCACTTCAACGAAGAAACGGAAAATTATAATTTAAAGATTACACTGTCAATCATTCACATCTCTGTCTTCTCCTGAACTTCGAGTTCAAATTTGTTTGTGAAGTTGATTCACACGTTAAGACAGCGCAGTCTTTGTCTTTGTGAAGGAAGTGATTTGGGAATGGCTGTTTGAAACTGTCCCTTCTTGCACAGAAATTCAGTGCAAATACTCGATCACTCACAATTTCCTTGAGAGAAATTTGTTCACAATCGCATTCGACACGGAAACTGCCTCAGCATTAATCTCACTGAAGCAGAATGTGACCGTGTTGTATGTTTCAGAATGTTGGTGCCGTTATTTGTCGCTTTTAACCGAGACTGGGACACAGGGCAAGGTTGATCCGAGGTTGGAATATGTTATCATTCAGGAGCAAGAAAAATCAAAAGGAACAAAATAAGAAAACCCAGTCTCTGGATTTGAGAATCTGTAGATTCGCTTTGGGAAAGTGAATCAGAGCAGAAAGAAGGGTGAACTGTCCAGAAGAGATGAAGACACAGCTCAGTCAACACGTTCCCCTAGTTTATGATGCTGGAACATTCCTCACACAGAAATGATTCAACCCAATGACAAACATTCTTCCAGCTGATAATTTATGCTACTGATTTAAGGACTGTCTCATGTGGTTACCGAGTGATGACGAGAAGATATTAAACTTTGTTCTATTCAATCGAGCTGTGATGAAGTTTGAATTTTTCTACCTTTTATAAACAGCATTTGAAGGGTCTTGGTAACAATGTTCAGTGTTGATGAGAGTGGGGTCTGGGTGAGAAGCTGCTGAGTGTGACAGGGTCAGGACTGGATGCAGGAAGTTCTCTGACAGTCTCCCTCTATCTTTCTGATGGGTTTGAGTTGATTTACGACTGGTAGCCTTTATTTTACTTTTCTTATTTAGAGATACAGCACTGAAACAGGCCCTTCGGCCCACCGAGTCTGTGCCAACCAGCAACCACCCATTTATACTAATCCTACATTAATCCCATATTCTCTACCACATCCCCACCATTCTCCAACCACGTACCTACACTACGGACAATTTACAATGGCCAATTTACCTACCAACCTGCAAGTCTTTTGGAGGTGGGAGGAAACCAGAGCACCCGGCGGAAACCCACACAGACACAGGGAGAACTTGCAAACTCCACACAGGCAGTACCCAAAACTGAATCCTGGTCGCTGGAGCTGTGAGGCTGCGGTGCTAACCATTGTGCCACTGTGCTGCTGTTGGTGTTTTGATAAATGAAGGAAGTTCCCTCCACCCATTTTCTTTGGACAGACAGTGTGGTACAAGGATGTAAAGGGTTAATGCTGAAGATAGTGGGATCAACCCCTCCCAGTGTCAGAGTGATGATGTAACAGTCACATGAGATGAAGTTTGGGAGAAGAGAGAGCAGCACCAAGGATGCTAGCTTAGCAGGCTTGATGAGTGTGTATCGAGTATTGTGCAAATTAGAAAAGAGTTCTTAGTTCTTTCAGCAGGAACTGTGTCCAGAAAATATCGAGAAACTAACAATTTTATTATTCAGGAGTCGGAACACAGATATTAATTCCAAGTGACCGTTCTGGGACCAATTAACAAAAAAAGTAGAGAATAATATTGCTGACTGATTGAAATCCCCTACTGAGGAGACAGTTAAACAGGTGATCTGTTGGAGCATCCTTCGATATAAGGTATCAGCAACATTTAATCTCCCTTTTTAGTGAAATTCTCTGTTATTTGCAACTTTTTGTATCAGCTTTGATGGGCGAGTGAAAAAACTGAAAAAATTGAACAATTCCATCCTTTCCTTTCTTCCTTCTTCTCTTCTTTCCATCAGTTTCTCTTTTCTGTCCCAGATCAATATAATGATGAGAATCCCACTTTCATCTGCTGTTTCTGGTGTTTTATCCATTCCAATCAAAATTTCAACATTCCAAACAAATCTATTTGTTATTCCACAGTGTCTCTCCATGTGTTTTATTCTGTTGTCTGCTTTCACAGTCTGTTTGATGATCAATGTTACATCTCACTCTCTGTTCTGGTGAAGATCAGAAGCAGTTATATCTGTTTACACCACCCGACAAGTCGGCCTGAGGCTGTGCCTCGCTGATCATGTGGAGTTTAAGCAATTCTTCCAGTCAGTTGGTTCAGTTGTCATTTCATGAGTAATTCGGTCATCATGACTTCGTCAGTGACCGAATGGTTCATGTGTCTGAGTGATGTTAATCATGATGTGTTGAAATGATTGTATGTTCCAGTCTTTCCGTGGTGGGTTTTCACACCGAGTAGAAACGTGTTGGACATGGTCTGGAAATGTTTCACACCGCTCCATTCCCAACTTCATTTCCTTGCAGAAGATATATTTCCATCATTGCACAGCTGGCTGCACAGCCAGAAACTGTGCTGAATGTGACAGCTGCGCTTCTGCAACTGACAAGGTGGCCGAGAGGTTAAGGCGATGGACTGCTAATCCATTGTGCTCTGCACACGTGGGTTCGAATCCCATCCTTGTCGCTAATTTATGAACTGTTTATTGTATTGTTGATGTTTCAAGTAAGCCTCGAAACCTGTTCTTGTCAATGTCCAGACAGTGATTCCAGAATTGGTTATACTTTATTAAAATTGAGACAGACAATTGGAATTCTTCACCCAAACTGCACTGGAATGAAGATCAAATAGGGATCACGAAACAGAGCAGGATTTTTCCTCCCCTCCTTCCTTCCATCTTTACTTTCTCTCGATTTGCACCAAGTGAAAGACAAATGGGAAAAGCAAATGGCGAGGGAGCAGATGCAGAAAATTATCCTTTGGCAAGAAATTTATTTTCAAATCTTCTTGATAGACTAAGTGAGTGAGCGATGCTTTGGCAGATGGAGTTTGAAATGAGGGGTCATCTACTACCTACGATAGATCAGAGTGTTTTTTTATAAGAGGTGAGATGTTAGAAACGGCGGAGGAGCAGAGACCCGAATACTGAATTAATAAAAGCTAGTGGACTGGTAGAAAATAATGTGAAAAGTGAACAGAATATGAAGATTGGAACTCATGTTGCAGTGATATAAAGCTCTGTGCTCCTGAAGTAAATGTCCAAGCCCAGATTGTGGGGGAATCTGTGGAGAGTGATTTGGTTTTTATTCATTCTTGGGTGTGAGTATCGCTGATAAGGCTAGCATTTATTACCCATTCCTATTGCCGTTGAGAAGGTGGTGGAGAGCTGCCTTCTTGAACTGATGCAGTCCATATGGTGCAGGAACACCCACAGTGCTATTGGGGAGGGAGTTCCATGATTGTGACCCAACAACAGTGAAGAAATGGCGATATCGTTCCAAGTCAGGATGGTGAGTGTCTTGGAGGGGAACCTGCAGGTAGTGAGTTCCCATGCATCTGCTGCCCTTGTCCTTCGAGGTGGTAGTGGTCACGAGTTTGGAAGGTGCTGTTGAAGGATATTTGGCGAGTTGCTGCAGTGCATATGGAAATGATACACACTGCAGCCACTGTTTACTGGTTGTGGAGGGATTGAATGTTTAAGGTGGTGGGTTAGGTGCCGATCAAGTGCGCTGCTTTGTCCTGGATGGTGTTGAGCTTCTTGAGTGTTGTTGAATGGGATGTATTCCATCACACTCCTGACTTGTGCCTTGTAGATGGTGGACAGGATTTGGGGTGTCAGGAGGTGAGATACTTGCTGCAGAATTCGTAATCTCTGACCTGCGCTTATAGCCACAGCATAGATGTGACTGGTCTAGTTACGTTTCTGGTCAAGATGTTGATGGTGGGGGATTTAACGATGATAATGCTTCTGAATATCAAAAGGTAGATTTTTTTTCTCTCTCATTGGAGATGTTCACTGCTTGGCACTTGTGTGGCCAGAAGGTTGCTTGTCACTTATCAGCTCAAGCCTGAATGTTGTTCAGGTCTTGCTGCTTGCAGGCACAGACTGAAGAGTTGTGAATCATCATCTAACATTCCCACTTCTGACTTATGTTGAAGAGAAAGTCGTCAATGAAACAGCTGGGATGTTTGTGTCTCGGACACTACCCTGAGAAACTCCTGAGGCAATGTCCTGGGCTGAGATGATTGGCCTCCACTAACCACAACATCTTGCTTTGTGCGAGGTATGACTTCAACAAGTGGAGAGTTTTCCCCCTGATTCCCATTGACTTCAATTTTGCTGGGGATCCTTGATGCCACACTCACTCAAGGGCAATCACACTCACCTCTCCTCTGGAATTCCACTCTTACGTCTCTGTTTGGACCAAGCTGCAATGAGATCATACGAACATAAGATCAGAAGAACTAGTAGCAGGAGTCGGCCATTTGGCCCCTCGAGCTTGCTCCGCCATTCAATAGGATCATGGCTGACCTGATCATGACCTCAACCCCTCTTTCTTGCCTGCCCACATAACCCTTGGCTCTCTTGTAGATAAAAATCTTGATGACATTCAATGACTGCTCTCTGCGGTAAAGAATTCCAAAGATTAATGACCCTCTGAGAGAAGAAATTCCTTCTTAAATGAAAAACCCCTAAATCTGAAACTATGTCCCCTCGTTCTAGATTCCACCACGAGAGGAAACATCCTCTCAGCATCTACCCTGTCAAGCCCCCTCAGAATCTTATATGTCTCAATACGTTCACCTTTCATTTTTCTCAACTCCAATGAGTATCGGTCCAACCTGCTCAACTTTCCTCATAAGACAACACCTTCATCACAGGAATCAATCCAATGAACCTTCTCTCAACTGCCTCCAATGCAAGTATATCCCTCCTTAAATAAGGAGACCAAAACTGTACACAGTACTCTAGGTGTGGTTTCACCAGCACCATGTACATTTGTAGCAAGACTTCTCTACTTTTATACTCCATCCCCCTTGCAATAAAGGGTAACATTCCATTTGCCTTCCTAATTATTTGCTGTACCTGCATGGTAACTTTTTGTGATTCATGCACGAGGACACCCAGATCCTTCTGCACCGCAGCATTCTGTAATCTCTCACAATTTAAATAATAATTTCCTGTTCTATTCTTCCTACCAAAGTGGATAACCTCACATTTTCCCACATTCTCCTCTATCTGCCAAATTATTTCCTGGAGCTGAGAGACCCTGGCAGAACCTAAATTGAGCATCGATGATCAGATTATTGCTAAGTGTCTGGTGCTTGATAGCACTGTTGGTGACATCTTCCATCGCTTTGCTGATGATTGATAGTAGACTGATGGGGCAGCAAGTAGATGCCTGTGTTGTCGCTCTACTGGAACAGCTTGGCTGAGGGCGCAGCGAGTTCTGGAGCACAAGTCTTCAGTACTAGAGCCGGAATGATGTTCGGGCCCATAGTCTTTGCTGTATCGAGTGCCTGCAGCTGTTTCTTGCCATTATGTGGAGTGAAGCAAATTGGCTGAAAACTGGAAGCTGTGATGCTGGGGAACTCAAGAGGCCAAGTTGAATCATCCACTGAGCAATTTCTGACTGAAGACGGTTTCAAATGCTTCAGCTTTATCTTTTGCAATGACGTGCTCGGCTCCACCAACATTGAGGATAGGGATGTTTTTGGAGCCTCCTCATCTGGTTCGTTATTTAATTGTCGACCACCATTCATGACTGGATACCTAGTTTCTCAGGGCAGTGTCCTAGGCCCAAACATCCTCAGCTGTTTCATTGATGGCTTTCTCTTCAACATAAGTGAGAATTGGGAATGTTCGCTGATGATTCACAACTCCTCAGAAACTGAAGCAGTCTGTGCCTGCAAGCAGCAAGACCTGAACAACATTCAGGCTTGAGCTGATAAGTGACAAGCAACATTCTTTGATCTGATCCTGAGGGAGATATCCGTGCGTGGAGCGGCGGGATGTATGGAGAGTGATTCTGAAGAGGGTGTCTGAGCCTGGAGGGCAGAATCTGTGGAGAGTGGTCCTCAAAGGATGCCCGTGTCTGGAGATTTAGGATCTCTGAAGAGGGTCTCCAAGCCCGTAGTGCTGGGATCTTTGGAGAGTGATCCTGAAGTGGGTGTCCGAACCTGAAATGGCGGGATCTGTGGAGAATGATCCTGAAGTGGGTGTCCGAGCCTGGAGTGGCGGGATCTGTGGAGAGTGATCCTGAAGTGGGTGTCCGAGCCTGGAGTGGCAGGATCTGTGGAGAGTGATCCTGACGAGTGTTTGTAAACCTGGAATGGAAGCTTTCTGTGGAGGTACAGGAAGAGGCCATTCATTCCCAGTATTTTATAAAGGTTTAGCATAATTTATATGTTTTTACTCTATGCCTCTATTAATAAAGCCAAGTGTCCTGTTTGCTCTGAGCAACCTTTTCAATCCTTCTAACATTGGTGTACATTGTCTATCTGCTCCTGCACCCAGTTTAGAATTGTAACCTTTCATTTATATGGCATTCTTCCTTCCAAATTGTATCACTTCACACTTCTCTGTGTAAAATTTCATCTGTTATGTGAAAGCCCATTTTACCATTTTTTTTAAGTTCCCCTGAAGTGTGTTACGATCACTGGCATAGGACAAAATTGCTGAGCATTCTTTGATGCTATCTCCATGGACAGAGCAATCTTTTACGCAAGCTCAAATGTAGGATTTTGTGTGTTTAGTATCTTATTTCACCCAACAATATAAGCACAAATATGTCACGTTAATCTTGTTCACTGCAGTCCCTGCTGCTGTTTGCTGCCTATATTTACAGACTTTTATCTCAACCTCGTCACCATGTTCTCTAATATATTCAGGGGGCATCAGCAGAGAAAATGTTCAACAAGCATGGCAAGTGCAAGGAAATGTTTATTTATGTCATTATGTCATGAACATAATATACAAATTTTTACATGTGTGAATCATCAAGATGTGTCTTCATAAATGGAACCCCGTCACAATAAACACTGTCACCTTTCAATGTTTAGCGGACAGGTTTGACGGCCTGATGTGTGTGATTCCCATATTAATGTGTTTGTACAAAGTTCGGGGAAAGATGGAGATATGAATAATTTACAGGGAAATCTTTTAAACATATTACCACATCTCTCACTCACAAAGATCTGCAAACACATGGATTCCAAAAGAACCTGAGTACAAAATCACCTAAAATAAACACTGCCAGAGAGACTTGCAATAACCTGTAGCTCAGGGAAATTACATGATGTTATGGAAGGGATTCTGTTTCTATTGTTAAAATATTTTTTGAAGAATTCATAATCAAACTGAATAAGTGCAGGACCAGTTCTTTTTCAGGAGAGCACCAAAAGAACCAATTTGGCAACTATGTTTACTGGTTGTAACATGCTTCAAGTTAAGTATAGAACAGAAACCCTGGTAACAGGGAGAAATGTGGACAGAGAAGTCAGTCATGCCCCTTGATTGGACAAGCTTGGCAGCAGCAGCGCAAACCTAAGACAGCAGAAAACTCACAACCTTTGGTTGTAGCAGTCAGTGTGTTTTACCTGCTGGAGTGAGCAGCTGATAAAGTTAGCCTGAAGAATCGTCAAGGAAGGAGAGAAGACCACAACCCAGTTTGTTTTCCAGAAAATCTTTAAAAGACCCTGAGAAGTCCACTGAGTTAATTCATCTTGTCGCATGTCTTTGAAGAAGGCCTGCTAAAATTAATTCTCAATGCCTTCTGAAAAGAACTGTTCTAAAATACCCTAGTGACCTGTCTACGTATACTCGGAAGTTAGACTGTATTCCAGTTTTGGAGCAACATATCTCATCTGATGATTTCTTCAAAAATGAGCAAATAAACAGCCCAAGAGGTTGTTTTTGTCTGTAACAGAGTGCTGAATTTTTTAAAAAATCCCTTTTATTTTTTCAGCTATCCGGTGTGTGTGTGTGTGCATGTGGCTCGAAGATAAAAAAAAGGACTTTAAAAGTTGGTAAAGGTGAAAAAGGAACTTTTAAAATTTCCACCTGTGTGTTTTTGCTTTACTTCATGACTAGTTAAAACTTGTTCGACAATAAATGGATAATTTTGTTGTTCATTAAAGAAACCTGGTCAGTGTCTTCTATTCTGGGAAAAATAGAGTACATGATTGACTGTATCAGTATGTGGGAAAAGTTCACATAGATGTTGTGACCTGTGGAGAAGTGAGATGAGAATAAAGAGTGCCCTCCTCTGCCCTTAGTTGTCACAGCACTTGTGATCTGGCTCAGTAGCTTAATTGGTTCGAGTGTTTGTCTTCTAATCAGAAAATCTTGGATTCATATCCTTGCTTCAAAAGTTCAGCTATCAATCATTTACATCCATTTTCTTGTGAACTTTAACTTTTCTTGTGAATTTCATTCACAAAAGAAAACAGCTCAGTGGTTGCCTTTGTGAAGGATGTGAGTTTGAAATGGCTGTTCCTGCTCGTACAGATGTCCAGTGCTAATAATACAACGGCAACTCAATCCCCTACAATTTCTTTGAGAGCAATGTGTTTGCAGTTGCATTTAACCTGGAAAACAGCTCAACATTAACTCACTGAAGGAAAGTGCGACCGTGTTGTATGTTTCAGAGTGTTTGTGCCATTTTGTGTGTCTTTTAACCAAGACTATAACACGACGCAAAGGGGAGGGTTGATCCGAGGTTTAGAATATATTATCATTCAGGAGCAAGAAAAATCAAAAGGAACAAAATAAGAAAACCCCGTCTCCAGATTTGAGAATCTGTAGATCCGCTTTGGGAAAGTGAATCAGAGCAGAATGAAGGGTGAACTGTCCGACTGCCCAGAAGAGATGAAGACACAGCTCAGTCAGCACGTTCCCCTGGTTTATGATGCTGGAACATTCCTCACACATAAATTATTCAATCAATATTCATCTGCCAAGTCGGTCTGAGGCTGTGCCTCTCTGATCACGTGGAGTTAAAGCAATTCTTCCAGTCAGTTAGTTCAGTTGTCATTTCATGAGAAATTCGAAGTCATCATGACTTCGTCAGTGACCTAATGGTTCAGGTGTCTGAGTGATGTTAATCATGATGTGATCAAATGATTGTATGTTCCAGTCTTTCCGTGGTGGATTTTCACACTGAGTTGAAACGTGTTGGACATGGTCTGGAAATGTTTCACACCACTCCATTCCCAACAGGCCATGACCTGATGTGATGGAAATGTCATTTACTAAAAGAAGCTACATTTCCATCATTGCACATCTGGATGCACAGTCAGGATCTGAGCTGAAGGTGACCATCCTGCCCAAATTTCCATAGAGGCAAAAAAGACATGTGATGGGTTGCTGGCATAAAGCTGGGTGATGAAGTGTTTGAGATGTTAAGATGATGGATTATTAATTCCTTCTGTTTTACATGTATGAGTTTGAATCCCATCTGCATCAACAGTTTATCAAATGCTCAATACATTGTTTCTTTGTAATTCACCAGCTTTTGCAGAAAGTAGGACTGAAGCTGTTGCAGTACCTGTTAGAAAGATAGTCTAAGTTATTCTGAAGCCATCTTCCAATGTCATCGACATGTAAGCAGGATTTTAAAGGATAAGATGTAGTTTTTAAAAGTCAGTTCAATCTTACTCGAGTCTTTACAAAGAAGCCAGATAAATCTCGATAAAAAGTCATATATATTTAGAGATCTTTTAAAAGCACTTCAATCTTGTTCATAAAAAGTCAGATGTAAATTTAAGAACTCTGATAAGGCCTTGCTAAAAAGTGACATACAATTAAGAAACAAAATGCAACATTTAAAATGTCTGAACTCCCTCTGAAAGTTGACCCCTGCTGCTGCCGGTGTCTTCCTGGAATAGCGGAGCTGTTGTGTCAACAGAAAAGTCCTTCCCGAGCACCCCTGAGCCTGTTGGTACCGGCTCTAATCCAACCCAGGTAAAAATCAGGGTACGTTGTGGGCAATGAGCCCAAATTGCTGAACTACAGGTCCCTGTCACGTTAAAGAGTGGGCTGGTGCGATTATGATCAGAGGCTCCTTCTAAGCACATTTCTCACCACCACAACTTCCAGATGCTGGTGTTAGTGTGTGCATGTACTGGCAGTTGCAGTGCTGTTCAGACCCTCAATAGCAGTGAAAGTCTCAGAGTTCACCACTATTGGGCTGCAAAATCCAGGCCAATATCTCACAGTCCTGTTAGATTTGCTCTCCCTCTGTACAAAATCAAACTCCACACATTGTCTTTCACTCACTCCTGTTTCCAGCCCTGACGGTGCTGAAATCCCCTCTCAAAGGTACACAATCCAGTTGATTTCTGATCAAATACCTCCTTCCTCATTCAATAGAGGAAACAGAGACATGAACAGGAGTCAGGTGCAAGAAAGTTTCACCAACAGAGCAAAGAAAGGCACCAACAAAAGTCACACCTACTTTCCAAATCATTTCACTGGAATATTCTTTCACTTGTTTTGTAAGTGACTGCAATAAATCTGAAAATGAGCACCATGAGGTTTGTGTTCACTAGTCACTTGTTCTCCTGTGTTTGTCTGTCAGGTTTGTAATTCAATTTGTATTGGATATTGAAGAGAATCTCTTTTCAGATGATTGCACATTGTACTGTGTTTAAAGCAACCAACTTGTAAAATGGCAGATAATGAATGTTTCAATACCTGTGTGACCAGATTCTTCCAATGCTTTTCAACAGCTAGATTGATGATGCTTGTAATCTGTATCCTGTGGAGAATGGGAGAGGAGAATAAAAACATGGTGCATGAACAGGACAGACTGTGTAAAATGGGAGCACAGAAATACTGCCACCTCATTGAAAGTTAATGAGATTTATTCGAAGTCAGACACCTGTCCACAATGAACAAGTGAATACATTAATTGTCCACTTTCAATCTAAATGGGACTGAGGTTCCAACAGAGAAGTTTTCTGGAAAATACCTGCTGCAGTTTTAAAATTGATGAACTGGAACATCTTATACTAACTTTCAAATAACTGGAGTGATTGTATAGTTCTCATAGTGGAGAGAAGGAGTTGTTTATACATATAAGCAGAAAGACACATTTGTGGATTGGTGAATGAGCTTTAACTTTCTGAAATGTATTTGTCCATTGGTTGCAGGTCACTGGAATTTCTTTTTTACATTTCAATTGTAGCAGCAGCAGTTAGCAGCAAAATGTCTGATTAATCAGAGTAGTGGGTCTGGGAAACACTTAAACAGCCGAGACCCTGTAAAACAGAACTCCAAGTAATAGTTTAAATAAGGCACTGAACTGACAGAGCGGTAAAGGCCTGCTCAGGTCAGGAAAAAATACCCGACCCGAACCCGACAGAACCACATTGGACCCAAGCCTGACCCGGCCCGAGTATCTCCATTTATTCCCATGCCCAAACCCACCCGAGCCTTACCCGACCACCGGAATGTTCACTTTACCTACCTCCCGATTTCGAATCTACAGGAAGCTGCAGCATGAGCGCAATGACGTCATAGAGATGCTCACTTGCTCACTGAGCAGACTCAGAGTTTCCCTCCTTCATCACCCGGACTCCCAGCCTTGGTTGGCTTTTCAACTTTTGACACTTATTAAACTCAACTTCCCAGCAGAGTTAAATGTAATACTTACTGTGTGTGTCACACCCGGACTCAGTCCAACCTGGACCCAGCCTGACCTGAACCTGGCCTGACCCTACCCGAGTCCAAAAGCCAGACCCGGAAGAGCGACCCGACATGACCCGAACCCGACACAGGTCGTCGGGTCCTGTCGGATTCAGGTCGGGTAGCAGGCCTTTACAGAGTGGAGGTCAGATGAGGATTGAATTCATTTCAATCACTGAATCTAAACAAGAAGTAAATCTGCCAGGAATGGAAGACTTTGCTTTGTCTGTGAGCTTGTGGCACAACGGTAGTGCATCTGACTCCAGATCAGAAGATTGCGTGTTCAAATCGCATCAGGCTCAGTTATGTTTTCCAGCAGCTCAAGTTCTTGGATTTTATATCAGAAGAGAGTTCGATCTATTGGAATGTTCAGTGAATGGTTGAATTTCAAGATCAACTTTAATAGATTAAAGTCCTGATTTCTGGTTCCGTTCCATTTCCATGCTCAGTTCTTATTTCACACTGTTTTATATCAGAACAATGTTTCAGGGATGTGATGTGTCCATTGTTTGTACAATTGCTCTGTCACCCAGTGTGAGAAATAAAACACAAACCGCCCAGCGTGCGGCTCAAACCCATACCTGGCTCTGTCTATAGGCCGCTTAGTTCAGTTGGTTAGGACGCAGTGTTGATAACAACAAGGCTGTGGATTTGATCCCCATGTGCACTGTCACATGGTCAGTCATTAATTTGACACATTTTTGTAACACTTAAAATCCAACTTTTAGATGCAAACAAGTTTACATAAAATGTCAGAGGGAACTTATTTTGAATAACATCCATTATATCTTTGTCACTGGTCTGGAGTAACACAGAATTCTTTCCAATTATCTTCCGTTTGCTGATAAACGTTGAACTCGTGGCCTGTTCTCGTTAATGGTCATGAGCAACAAAAACAGACAGAGCGAGTCTGACCGCCCAGAGATGTGGAAAAGGCTTCAGTTTGGGACAAATGCAGCAAATCAAATGTTCACCCTGCCCCGAGAGAGTCAAAAACTGGGGGAAAGAACACAGGGAGATAGAGAATAAGCTACAGCAGACAATGTAAATATTCCCCATCCTTGATATCTCTCTATTCCAATCCAACCTTCAGAGTTGGGTAAATAATTTCAGTGTAAATTGTGCAACTCAAGAGTCAAAACCAAATGGCGATGCAGAATAAAGGAGAACTGCCAAAACCCCAGATTGAACCAGGGATCTTCAGTCTAACACTCTCCCAACTGAGCTATTTCAGTCACACAGGCTTGGGATGATAAGTGGCAAGTAACATTCGCACCACACAAGTGCCAGGCAATGAATATCTCCAACAAGAGAGAATCTAACCATCTGCCCTTGACATTCAATAGCATTACAATCACTGAATCCAGCACTATCAACATTATGGGGGTTACCATGGGGAGCCATACAAATAACGTAGCTACAAGAGCAGGTCAGAGGCTTAGAATCCTGAGGTGAGTAATTACAGTGCAGCTGTTGGCTCCACCCCAGGGGCTGAATTTGTTCTGTAAACCATGAAGCAGCTTCCTCTCAAATCCCAGGTTTATCAATAAATCCTCTTACAAAAGCCCCAAAGTGTGATATATTCCTCTCACTCATCCGTGACTCTTGACTCCCCAAAGCCTGTCCACCATCCACAGGGCACAAGTCAAGAGTGTGATGGAATACTCTCCACTTGCCTGGATGGGTGCAATTCCAACTCAAGAATCTCAACACCGCCAGGCCAAAGCATCCCGCATGATTGGCACCCCATCTGCAAACATTCACTCCCTCCACCATCGACGCACAGTTGCAGAGTGTGTACCGTCTACAAGATGCACTGCAGCAATGCACCACGACTCCTTAGACAGCACCTTCCAAACCAGTGACCTTTACCACCTCGAAGGGCAAGGGCAGCAAATGCAGGGGATACCACCACATGCAAGTTCCCCTCCAAGCCACACACCATCCTGACTTGGAACTATATCGCCGTTCCTTCACTGTCGCTGGGTAAAAATCCTGGAACTCCCTTTCTCACAGCACTGTGGGTGTACCTACCCCACATGGACTGTAATGGTTCAAGAAGGCAGCTCACCACCACCTTCTCATGGTCAATAAATGCTGGCCTAGCCAGCGATGCCCACATCGCATGAATGAATGAACAAAAAAGTGAAGTATCCCTTGTGTCATTGTTTTGGTAGAAAATATAACCCTGGTGGAATTGTCCCTCCCAATCACACCTCACTTCATAGAACATAGAAAATGGAGAAAATTTATGGCACAGAATGAGACCATTTAGCAATCGTGTCTGTGCCAGCTGAAAAAGAGCGATCCAGCCCAATCCCACTTTCCAGGTCTTGGGAATGGGATCTGAACAGATCTCAGAGCTCACATTATGTGAATGTTCTGTTGAAGTATTGGTGAGCTGATATACCAGGGGAGATTCACACTGTTAGACACAGTGTGAAATACATTCAAGTATTTATAAAACATTGTAACATGTGAGTAATATTCCCCATTGATTTCTCAGCACTGATGGATTGTGAAGTGGGAGACAGCCAGAAGTCTCACTGATTCACACTGACCATGAGCTGAAAATGAAATGAGATAAAGTTCAATCTTCAGCAGCGAGTTGCTGCAGAGAGGTAAGTGTCCTGAATCAAGGAGAGACTTTCTCATACTGCTGTTGAATCTCATTTCAAACACTCCTTGAACTCTCTGCCGAGGAATTCAGAGCTGGAGAATGCCTGTAAAATCAGCCTAAAAAGGAAATAAAAAACACCCATCGTGGGGTTCAAACTCAAAAACTTGAGATTCAGAGTTTCATGCTTTCATCGAATGAGCTCACCAGGCCTGAGACAGTGTCCCCGTCCTGTCTGTTATTGGACGGTGCAGCTGTTGCCTCCACCCCAGGGACTGAATTTGTTCTGTAAACCATGAACCAGCTTCCTCTCAAATCCCAGGTTTATCAGTAAATCCTCTTAAAAAGCCCCAAAGTGTGATATATTCCTCTCACTCAACCAGAATAAAAGTTGCATCTTTTGCTCTTTTTACCTTCCAAACATTGACTTCTATTTTTCTCAGCATGTATTTCTCTCTCTTTTTTATATTCTGCATTTCCTAATAAACATTTCATTTCAATTATTTATGAGGGATGAAATGAACAGAAGAGATTTTCTGCAATGGTACCAGGGGTGTGGGACAGAGTGAGTGGTTCGGATCTGGATTACACTGCCTGAGAGTGCTGGAGGCAGATTCAATCGTGGTTTTCAAAAGGGAATTGGATAAACACCTGAATAGAGAAAATTTGCAGGGTTACAATGAAAGGGCAGAGGAGTGGAATTAGCTGATTTGCTCTTGCAAAGAGCTGTCATGGACATGATGGACTGAATGGTCTCCTTCTGTACTGTAACCATTTGATTCCTTGATTCTAACTCTGTCAAAGTTGTTCTGAACTTGCTCTGCTCCAAGGAGAACAACCCCAGCTTTTCCAGTCTGAAGTTATGAGGAACCATGGGGAACCCACTGTAAACCTTCCTCCAGACAGAAATACAACTGTTCACCACTACACTGTGACCCAGCTGTTCACACTATACATCAATGATTCGGATGTGGGGACCAAATGTAGTATTTCCAAGTTCACAGATGACACAAAACTAGGTGGGAATGTGTGTTGTGAGGAAGATGCAAAGCGGCTTCAAGGGGATTTGGACAGACTTAGTGAGTGGACAAGAAAGTGGCACATGGAATATAATGTGTAAAAATGTGAGGTTATCCACTTTGGTAGGAGGAACAGATGTGCAGATTATTTCTTAAATGGTAAGAGATTAGAAAGTGTAGATGTACAAAGGGGCCTGGGTGTCCTTGTCAATAAGTGACTGAAAGCTAACATGCAGGTGCAGCAAGCAATTAGGAAGGCTAATGATATGTTAGCCTCTATCACAAGAGGATTTGAGTACAGGAGTAGTGAAATCTTGCTTCAATTGTATATAACCTTGGTTTGTCTGCAGTTTGGAATACTGTGTGCAGTTTTGGTCCCCTTACCTTAGGAAGGATATCATTGCCACAGAGGGAGTGCAATGAAGGTTCACCAGACTTGTTCCCGGGATGGCAGGACTGTCCTATGAAGAGAGATTGGGGAAACTGGGCCTGTATTCTCTAGAGTTTCAAAGAATGAGAGGTGATCTCATTGAAACTTACCATCTATTTAAAGGGATAGACAGGGGAGAAGAAGCTATTTCCTCCGGTTGAGGAATCTAGAACCAGGGGACACAATTTCAACGGAAGGGGAAAGTCACTTCGGACAGCGATGAGGAGAAATTTCTTTACTTAGAGGGTTGTGAATCTTTGGAATTCTCTACCCAAGAGAGCTGTGGAAGCTCAGTCATTGAGTATGTTTAAAGCAGAGATTGACAGATTTCTAAATACAAATGACATAGGGGATATGGAGATAGTGTGGGAAAAAGGCATTGAAGTGGATGATCAATCATCATCATATTGAATGGTGGGGTGGTCTCGATGGGCTGAATGGCCTACTCCTGCTTCTATGTTCCTATCAGTCTGCTAACTTCATATGCATGCTGTCATTGTCCCTTTTATTACATGGGCTTCAGTTTTACTGGCAGTCTAGTATGTGACATCATCAAGAAGGTTTTCAATAAGTTAAATAAGGAGAAATTGTTTCCAGTGTCAAAAGGGTCAGTCACCAGAGGATGTATTTATCAGGTGATTGAGAAAAGAACCAGAGGCGAAATGAGGAATGATTTTTTATACAGTGATGTGTTGTGATCCGAAATGCACTGTCTGATCAGGACTTGAAAGCAGATTCAGTAGTAACTTTGAAAAGCAATAGGGATAAATACTGGAAGGAAAAATGTACGGATTCCAGGAAAAAGCTGAGCAGCAGGACTAATTGGATAGCACAACCAAAGAGACAGCACAGACACAATGGACCAAATGGTCTCCTTCTTTGGGTATCAGTCTATGGTTTTATGAACATAATGTTGAAACAATTCGCTGAGTTGGAAGGGAGGTGAACCCAGATTCCGGGTATTCTAAACACCAGACCCAAACCAACTGAACAAGCCTGTTGTTTAATCTCTGTTTTTCACACCAGCTTCTCCTCGCTCTTTCTGTGTTTCCAGCCTGGTCTGTTCCTCTGACCTTCATTCCTGACACATTATTGAGAATGGCCAATTGGAATGGAATACATTGGAATGGATTTTTCTGTCGGCGGCTGACATGGAGGGCAGACTTCGCACATCCACACGGCAGGAAGGCATTTCAAGTATTTATGAGTCCAATTGTCAGCAATTTTATTCACTGGATCCAATTGAACTAATAGCACACGGGAACCATGGGGCTTCAGAGCCTCGCCTGGTTAAAGGAGGTGACTGGGAGGTGGGAGCTGAGTGTTGGCTTCACTGGGAAGCTGTCGGGTGAGGTAGCGTAACTTGGCAGCAAAGGTGGAGGGGGAAAGGGCATCCGGAATCACTGTCAGGAGTGGGGGCCAATGTGCCAGCTCTGCAGGGGGAGCTACACCAGGGTGCCATTGAGGCAGTGCCACCTCAATGAGGGTAAATGTGAGTGGGTAAAGAGTGAAGTAAATGTGGCTGGGTGTTGTTTACTGTGAAGGCCTTGCACTCAGGGAGGGGCAACCTGTCATGGGCCTCATTCACCCTGGATTCGAGGCTCCCGTTGAGGAGGAGTTGAGAGGGAGGGAGGGAAGGGCAGGCACCAGCAGGGACACCACAGCAGCTTGGGTGCCCACAGGAAGGCCAGCCTCGAACAGGAGGCTGGAGAAGGAGGCAGAGGAACACGTCAGCCAAGGTTCAACTACCTGCAGATGTCTGAGTGATAGTGTCTCCACAGACTGCACCTCTCCACGGAGGTTGTCACTGATCTCTCTGCCATGATGCAGCTGTGCCCCATGGGACTTGGTGGGCACCTGATGCCGGTGTCACTGAAGGTCACTGTGCCACTGAACTTCTGGATGACCAGATCATTGCGTGGATCCACTGGAGATATGTGTGGAATCTCACAGTCTGTGGTGAATCAGTGCATCAAGGAGGTCACCAATGTCCTCTTCAGGAGGGCCGGTGACTATGTGCTCATCGATCCAAACAGTCAAGCTGAGAGGGCTACAGGATTCAGGGCCATCGCTGGATTTCCCCAGGTGTAGGGTGTCATTGACTGCACCCATGTGCCCATCAAGGCTCCTGCAGACCAGCCAGCAGCCTTCAACAGGAAGGGCTTCCATTTGCTCAGTGTGTAACTGGTCTGTGACCATCACAAATGGATCCTACAGGTGTGTGCACAAATCCCGGGAAGCAGCCACAACGCCTGCATACCAAGGCAGTCGCAGGTGCCAGAACTTTTCCATGGCCCCATGCGCTTTCTGAGATGGATCCTTGGAGACAAGGGCAACCCAGTGAGGACATGAGTACTGACGCCTGTGAGGAATCCACACAAGGATGCAGAGGAGAGGTACAACACCTGCTGCGGGTCAACCCGAGTGATCATCAAGGAGGCCATTGGTCTCCTAAAGATGAGATTGAAGCGCCTGGATTGTTCCAGTGGGGTCCTTCAGTACGTCCCGGTGAGGGTCTCGTATATCGTGGTGGTTTGCTGTGAACTGCACAATCTGGCATTACAGAGGGGTGAGGTGTTGACTCGTGAGGAGATCATGGAGTGTGATGTCTCCTCTGATGATGAGGATGTGGAGGAGGATAATGCCCAAGCAGTGCCAGATGAAGGACCTCAGGCACAGCAGGAAAGCCACCATGAGATCCACACAAGGGAGACACGAGACACCCTTATACATTCACGTTTCCTTTGAGCCTTACCACCTTCTGGAACCAAGTCAATAAAGTCTTAGCTTTAATCAGCCCTGTTGTCACCTCCTTCCTTCTGCACTACAGCGCCCAGGTACACATCGCACAGTGGCAAGGACGAAGCTTTGTGAACTCAGGGCTTGGTCCCTCACTTCCAGCCCCTTGGGAGGAAGGGTTTAAATTAAGTCCCAAAGGGTATCAACAATTAGAAGGAGACAGAGTGAGAGAACATCATTTCTTTATTCTGTGTGACACCAAACACAACCCTATCCATCTGGAATGTACATTCACCCGTGAACCCCTCAGTGAATCTAGGTGCTCTTCTTAAATCTTTTCCGGGTGCTCCTACGTGGTGCTCCCCCTGCTCTGGCAGCTGAGGTGGAGACAGGCAGCTGACCTTGCTGCCCCATGGCTTGGGATGACATTGGTGGCCGTCCTCTGGCTGCCTGAGGCCTGGAGGGCCCCGGCACACTAAGGGCCTCCTGCACAGGTACAGGGAACCCCCTCTGTCATCGAGGATGATGGAGGCACTGGCATCACTGGTGTCACTGGCAGAGGGACTTTCGAGCTACTGTCCACACCAGGAGCACCCTGAGAGGAGACCCCAGATGTAGCAGCCAGCTGCTCTTCCCCCTTATAAGACACACTTGTACCTCGCTGCTGACCTGAGAGGGACGTGGACCTGGTGGAGAATTCAGGTGCCTCGTCCCCCCTCTCACCTTGTCACCGCTGGATGGAGCTCATGGACAAAGTGATGGAGTGCAGGTCTGCGAACATCTCTGGCAGCCACTGATTGATCGGCTGGATCTGGCTCTCCATGAGAGTCACCAATCTCTCAATGGAGGAAGCCAGACACACCCCCATCAGTGACAGCGCAGCACCCAAGGCCTGGATGGACTCCTCCACCATCCTTGTTTGGGTACACATAGCCTCTGGCAACTCTGCCAGATGTTACCTGACCTCTCGCTGCAGCTGCGGTATTTCCCGTGTTGCTGGTGACACCAGAGGCATGTCATCAGCCTGGGGCTCAGTGTGGGCCTGGCCTCCCACAGACCACCAACTGTCAGTGGCCTCGGCTGTCATAGCCTCCGTCAGCTGCCCGGGCCTGTCTGTGATGTGCTCATCAGTTTGCGTGAGCGTTTCTGTTCTGGTGGAGGGTGCAGGGGAATGATGTGATGGTGCACCATCTGAGGCTCCCTCCTCCTCCTCAGACGTGTCCGGCTGTCTCCCAGTCTCTCCAGCTCTTTGCTTTTGTCGTTCATCCGGGCCTTCATGAGAAAACAGGGACATTGAATGGTTACGGTCTGCCCATCGTGACATTCCAACCACACCTACTGTGCAGCTCCATTGATGCAGTGGTGAACAGATGAGCAGTGTGGCTCCTTTGCAGCGGATGCTCCCTTGTGCCCCAGGAGATGTTCACTCACTCTCTTGGGTAGATGCCCCTGTCTCTCCATCAGCTATGGAGCAGCTGCTTTGCTGCCCGGCCTGTTCCATGGCCTCCTCCTCCATCGGGATGAGGACACAGAGATAAGGCACTCCACCGCCAGTCTTGACACGCTCTTTCCAATTGTGGGATGTCTTCTCCTGCAGACACAATGATGAACAAAGTTAGTCTCCCAGCGGGGACAAGCCCAACATCTCTGATGGTGATAGTCCAGCAGTCCATGATGTGGATACACATATGCCTCCTGCATGCGGCCCCTCTCGAGGGACTGTGTGAGGTTATATAATGACTGACGTGTGCCTCTCCTGCTGCCCTTCCCCAATACACATGACTGGGTGGTCACTCCCTTTCCACTAAACATTCCCTCTCACTCTGCCACATGCAATGTCCAAAGGGTCCACATGCTTTGATTTGTCGCCTGAGCAACCTGGATCAGGTCATTGACCCACTTCCTGCACTGGATCCATTTCCTGGGGGTGAACCCATGGCTGCTGACCTCACCTACTATCTCCAGCCAGCTTTGCTTGGTCAGGTGGACAGGTCTCCACCTCCCATCCCTGGGGAAGAGGATCTTGCACCTTTCTCTTGTCACCTGGAGGAGAACCTGCAGGGTGGCATCGCTAAACCGTGGCACCATGGTCACTGCAGGCTCGCATTCAGCTCCTTACCCATCAGGCAACAGAGGCAGCAGAATGGGTCCTGGGGCATCAGAGGCAGCAGAACTGGTCCTGGGACAGCAGAGGGCTCTCAGGAAGACACTCCTTTAAACCAGGCAGCAGTGAATGCAGGGCTGGCAGCCCTTTAAATATGGTGCCAGCACCTGCCGTTGTGTCAGATGTCGGTGCCATCGGCACCTCGTTCCCTGCCTCTGGTCCTTGTTTACATGGGCCCCACGCCTCCCCTTCATTAACTTGTCGGCTGCTCCGTGATCGGAGTCGGTCGGCCACATTTCACTCGTGTGGTGACGACACCCGCTTCCGGTGCCTCTGCCGAGAGCCGCACCGTTAGTTTAAAATTCAGCCCATGGGGTCAAGAGTGGAAAATCTCCCCTCTGATTCTCTCTACTTAAAATGAAGGAGACACCAAATTAAAACTGATGAAACCAGGGATTGTATCCTGGTTCTTCAATCTAGTGTTCTCCCAACTGAGCTATTCCATCCTCACTGTGAGCTCATCTTCATTTTGAGACAAATATAACTCCAGGCGGAATTTCCCCACCCGTTCATTCCTCACTTCAGGGGAATGGGACCCGACCAGATAGCGGAACTCAGATTATGTTAATGTTCTGCTCTTGATATCTTCATATTATTTTGCGTTTGAGCCACTTTTAATCAGGTTCACGGACAAATTCTTCTATCATCCCTTCTCCCACATTCTCTCTCTCTCATTCATTCTTTATTCCTCACAATCCAGAAAGGGTTAGGAATCAGAGCTCACCCCCAAACCCTCTGCACACAGACCTCTGTCTGTCACCCTGTTTGCTCCAAGATCCAAGAGACCAGTCAATAAATTACACCCTTTATAAACACAGAAAGCTGCCTCACAGTGTTGGACACAGAGTTAAATACACTGAAGTCTTTTGAAAAAAGTTCATCTTACGGGCTGTGTTACTGAGCCCACAGAGCAGGACAGGCCCAGGCTCCAGCCCCAGCCCCAGCCCCACCTGGGCTGTGTTAGCTGATGTCACCTGGTGTGATACTGAGCCACATGGAGCAGGAAAGGGCCTGGTTGTATTCATGGCCTGTGTTGAGTTAACTGAACCCACCCAATGTTGTAGGAGCCACACAGAACAGAATGGGCCCAGGCTCCTTCCTCAGCCTGAGGGATGATAGTTCATCTCACACGCTGTTGTACAGAGCCCCACACAGAACAGGAAAATCCCAGGCTGCATCCCCGGCCTGTGGTATTTTACTTCATCACACCTGGTATGGTACGGAGCCCCCAGAGCAGGAAAGATCCAGCTTCCATCTCCAGCCTGTGCTGAATTAGCTGATCTGACCTGGTTGGCACTGAACCACAATCAGGGGAGGATGGGCCGAGGCTCCCTGGCCTGTGGTGTGTTAGTTATTCTCATTTGGTGAGGTACTGAGCACTATATAGAGCAGGAAGGGCCTGTGCTCAGTGAGCTGATCTCACCTTGTGCCTTCCTGAGACCCACACACAGAGCAGGACAGGCCTAGGCCTCATCCCCGGCCTGTGCTCAATTAGCGGATCTCAGCCAAAAGATTTTGATAAGGTTCCACACAAGAGGCTTCTCTATAAGATTAAAGTCCCTGGTATCAGTGGTAATATATTGATCTGGATTGGGAACTGACTGGCACGATGTAGGCAGAAAGTAGTTACAGATGGATCTGGATCTGTTTGGAGACCAGTTACCAGTGGTATCCCACAGGGATCGGTGTTGGGTCTGTTGCTCTTTATTATTTTTATTAATGATCTGGATGGAGGTGTAGGGGGCACCATCTGTAAATTTACAGATGATTTGAAGATCTGTGCGAGTGTTCAGACTGTAGACGATGCTCGACTGTTTCAGGCTGATCTTAATGTGTTGGGAGATTGGGTTCATGACTGGTAAATGATGTTTAATTTGGGTAAGTGCAGTGTTATTCATGTGGACAGGGCGAATGCTCAACATTCATACACCCTTCAGGGAAAAACATTAAAGCAGGTGGAGAAAGAAAATAATTTTGAGCAGAGATCTGGATGTTCTAGTGCACAGATCTCGAAAGGTACAGCAGCAATGCTGTGAAGTGATAGCTGGAGCAAATAGGGGGTTGGGCTCCATTCAGAGGATAATTGCATATAAGATGGGGCATATTCTTTCATGGGATGTGAGCGACACTGGCAAGGCCAGAATTTGTTACCCATCCCTAATTGTCCTTGACAAGATGGCGGTGAGCTGCCTTCTTGAATTGCTGCACTCCATGTGGTGTAGGTACACCCACAGTGCTGTTAGGAAGGGAGATCCAGGATTTTGACCCAACATCAGTGAATGAACAGCGATATTGTTGCAGATCAGATGGTGTGTGACTTGAAGGGGAACTTGCAGATGGTTGTGTTTCCATGCATCTGCAGCCCTTGTCCTTCAAGGTGGTGGAGGTCTTCGGTTTGGAAGGTGTTTTTGAAGGAGCCTTGGTGAGTTGCAGCAGTGCATCTGGTAGATGGTACACACTACTGCCACTGTGCGTCAGTGGTGAAGGGAGTGAATGTTTAAGGTGGTGAATGGGGTGACAATCAAGGCAGCTGCTTTGTCCTGAACAGTGTCAAGTTTCTAGAGTATTGTTGGAGCTGCACTCATCCTGGCTTGTGCCTTGCAGATGGTGGACAAGTTTTGGAGAGTCAAAAATCACAAAATTATTACAGTGCAGAAGGAGGCTATTCGGCCCATTGTCTCTGTTTAGAATCATTGAACGTAGAAAGTTTAGAGCACAGGAAGGCCAAAAATCGGGCAACCCAGCGGAATCCCATTGTCCAGCATTTGGACCGTAGCCCTGCAGGTTCAGGCACTTGAGGTGCACATCCAGACTCCTCTTAAATGAGTTGAGGGTTTCTGCCTCAACTACCCTTATAGGCAGTGAGTTTCAGACCCCTCGCACCCTCTGGGTGAAAAAAGTTTCCTCATCTCCCCTCTAATCGTTCAACCAATCACTTTAAATCTATGCCCCTTAGTCATTGACCTCCCTGCTAAGGTAAATAGACCCTTCCCATCCACTCTATCCAGACCCCTCACAATTTTATACATTTCAATCAAATCTCCCCTCAGCCTCCTCTATTCAACCCCAGGCGCTCCAATCTTTCCTCATCGTTGCATTTTTCCAGAGTTGGCAACATCCTCGTAAATCTCCTCTGTAACCTCTCTCGTGCAATTACATCCTTTCTGGAATGAGGTGACCAGAACTGCACACAGAACTCAAGTTGTGGCCTAACTAATGATTGATACAGTTCCAGCATAACCTCCCTGCTCTGATATTCTATACCTCGGCTAATAAAGGAAAGGATTCCATAAGCCTTCTCAACCAACTTATCAACCTGTCCTGCTACTTTCAGGGATTTGTGGACATTCACTTCAAGGTCCCTCACTTCCTCTAGACCTCTCAGTATTCACCCATTAATTGTGTATTCCTTTGCCGTGTTTGACCTCACCAAAGGCATCACCTCACACTTCTCCAAGTTGAATTCCATTTGCCACTTTTCTGCACACCTGACCAGTCCATTTTTCCAGCTCTCCGAATGAGCATTTCACCTCGTACCGAGAGCTGAATTATTCATTGCAGAATTTTCACTGTCTGTTTTACCTTTGGTGCCACAGTATTTATATGAATGGTCCAGTTAAGATTGTGTCTATGGTTACCCCCAGGATGTTGATGGTGGGGGGGATTCAGCGATGGTAATGCTGTTGAACGTCAAAGGGAGATGGTTACATTCTCTCTTGTTGGAGATGGTCATTGCCTGGTACTCATGTGGTGTGAATGTTACTTGCCACTTAGCAGGCCAAGCCTGAATGTTGTCCAGGTCTTGCTGCTTCTGGACACGGACTCCTTCAGTATCTGAGATGTCCCGAATTTGTCCTTTTATGAAACCTTGGTCAGGCCTCACTTGGAATATTGTATCCAGTCTTGGTCTCCTCACATGATGGGTGCGATTGAGGCTTTTGACAGGGTACAGAGGAGAGACATTAAACTAATTCCCCGTGTAAGACATCTTCGTTATCAAGTTAGACTAAAAGAGTTGGAACCCTACACCTTAGAGAAACCTAGACTGAGGGGTGATCCAATTGAGGTTCATAAGTAATGAAGGGTCCAATTTAGCATGGGAGAGGAGTCATAATTGTATATTGTAAAAGGCCAGATGTCACCCGGATCACATTAAATTTCATTTTCAGCAACGGGTTAATGAACCAGGAGGGCTGAGTGGTTAAGGTGTTGGACTTAAAATCCAATGAATATATGTCTGTGTGTGTTCAAACCCCACTCCTGGTATCTGTGCCGGCCAAATGTTACTTGTTGTTTCCCTGACTTTTGCCTTGCACCATCATCTCTTCTTTCAGTTAATCACTCCTGCCTTCCAACCGATCACAGCTTCCTATTATTTGCCCCAGCACCATTCCTTGTCTCTGCACTTGCTTATAAGCTGGGAAACCTTGAACTTAATCTCCTCTGTCCCCTCATAATGACCTTCTCATCTTTCCTGAACTGTGGTTCCTCACAGGATCTGCTGCCTCTCCGACTCCCCTCCAGGGGAAACTGAAGGCCCTGAGCCTGGGTCTTGCTTTCTACGCTTGCTGGTAGTTGAGTCCTTGCATGTCTAGACTCCTCCAGGAAGGGCTTGCCATAATCTTCCAATCTTCCCTGGATAAGGGGATTGGAGAGTGGCAAATGACACCCTTATTCAAGAAAGGGTGTAAGGACAGTCCAAGCAACTCCATGCCAGTTAATTTAACATCAATGCTGGGTAAGGTTTCAGAAATGATAATCAGGGAAAATATCAATGGACATTTAGAGAGGTCTGAGTTAATTAAGGATATCCAGCATGGATTTGTAAAAGGCAGATCATGCTTCACTTATCTAATTGAATTTTTTGATGAAGGAGCAGAGAAGTTTGATGAAGGAAATGCAGTGGATGTTGTTTCTATGGATTTTACGAAAGCATTTGATCAGGTATCACATAAAAGGCTGGTTAACAAAATTGAGGCTCATGGAATAGGAGGGTCAGTGTCCAATTGGTTAAAAAATTGGATTAAGGGCAGAAACAAGCAAATTGTATTAAATGGTTTCTTTTCAGACTAGGGGATGGTCGACAGTGGTGTTCCCCGAGGGTCAGTGCTGGGATCACTGCTTTTCTTGCTATGTATAAAATATGTGGATCTTGGAATACGGAGCAGAATCTTAAAATTTGCTGACAATACCAAACTTGGAGGTGAGGCAAACAGTGAGGATGATATGAACCGCCTGCAATAGGACATAGATAGGCTAGCAGAATGAGCAGAGAGGTGACGGATGGAATTTAATACTGTTAAGTGTGAGGTGATGCATTTTGACAGAAGGAATAGGGAGAGGCAATGTATCCTTAATGGCACAGTTCTAAAGAGTGTTCAGGGACAGAGGGACCTGGGGATGCATGTGCATCGATCTTTGCAGGTAGCAGGGCATATTGAGAGAGTAGTAGTAAAATATATGGCATCTTGGGCTTTCTTCAAACATACAAGCATACGAACATATGAATTAGAAGCAGGAGTAGGCCACTCGGCCCTTCCAGCCTGCTCCGCCATTCAATAATTTCATAGCTGAACTGATGACCCACATTTAAAGCTACCCCTGACCACCCCCTTGCTTATCAAGAATCTATCTACATCTGCCTTAAAAATATTCAAAGACTCTGCTTCCACTGCGTTTTGAGGAAGAGAACTGCAAAGACTCACAACCCTCTAAGAGAAAAAAATTCTCCTCATCTCTGTCTTAAATGGGCGACCCCATATTTTTAAACAGTGACCCCTAATTTTAGATTCTCCCACAAGAGGAAACATCCTTTGTACATCCACCCTGTCAAGACCCTCAGGATCTTATGTGTTTCAATCAAGTTGCCTCTTACTCTTCTAAAATCTGGTGGATACAAGCCAAGCCTGTCCAATTTTTCCTTGTAAGACAGCCCACCATTCCAGGTATTTGTCCAGTAAACCTTCTCTGAACTGCCTCCAATGCATTCACATCCTTCCTTAAATAAGGAGACCAGTTCTGTAGACAGTACTCCAGATGTGGTCTTACCAATGCCCTGTATAGCTGAAGCATAACCTCCCTACTTTTGTATTCAATTCCCCTCGCGATAAACACGAGCATTCTATTAGCTTTCCTAATTACGTGCTGTACCTGCATACTAACCTTGTGCGATTCATACACGAGGACACCCAGATCCCTCTGCTTCTCAGGGCTCTGCAATCTCTCACCATTTAGATAATATGCTTCTTTTTTATTCTTCCCGCCAAAGTGGACAATTTCACACTTTCCCACATTTTACTCCATTTGCCAGGTTGTTGCCCACTCACTTAACCGATCTCCATCTCTTTGTAGCCCCCTTATAAGAACATAAGAAATAGGAGCAGGAGTAGGCCATTCAGTCCCCAAAGCCTGCCCCACCATTTAATAAGATCAGGGATGATTTGCCCCAGACCTCAACTCCTCTTTCGTGCCAGCTCCTCATAGCCCTCAACTCCCCAATATTTCAAAAATCTATCTACCTCCTCTTTAAATGCTTTCAGTGATTTAGCCTCCACAACTCTCTGGGTAGAGAATTCCAGACATTCACTAACCTCTGAGAGAAGAAATTCCTTTGCATATCAGTTTTAAATGACTGTCCCCTTATTCTGTAACTATGTCACCTAGTTTGAGATTCCCCCACTAGTGGAAACATCTACCCTGTCAAGCCCCCTCAGAATCTTATACATTTCAAGAAGATCACCCTTATTCTTCTAAACTTTAATGTATAAAGGCCTAACTTGTTAGCCATTCTTGATAAGTCAACCCCTTTCTCCCAGGAATCAGCCGAGTGAATCTCTTTTGACTGTATCCAATGCCAATATATCCTTTCTTAAATACGGGGACCAAAACTGTACACAGCACTCCAGGTGTGGCCTCACCAACACCCTGTACAGCTTTAACAAGACTTCCCTATTTTTAAACTCCAGCCCACTAGCAATAAAGGCCAAAATTCCATTTGCCCTCTTAATTACTTGCTGCACCTGCATGCTAACCTTTTGTGTTTCAATCACAAGAACACCCAGATCCCTCTTTTTTGGAGTCTCTGTCTATTTATATAATAGTCTGCATTTTGATTCTTCCTACCAAAGTGTATGACCTCACACTTTCCTACATTAAACTCCATCTGCCAAGTTTTTGCCCACTCACTCAACCGATCTATATCCCCTTGGAGATTCCTTATGTCTTCATGACAACATGCCCTACCTATTTTTGTATCATCAGCAAATTTGGATATATTACACTCTGCCCCCTCCTCCATGTCATTAATATAGATAGTAAATAATTGAACCCCAAGCACTGATCCTTGTGGCACTCCACCAGTCACATCCTGCCAATGAGAAAATGGCCCATTTATGCCTACTCTTTGTTTCAAGGAATTGGTAACTCGTGTGTGCATCATCACTTCAGGAATTGATGTCATACAGTATGTGACACAGAGTGGGAGATGGGATGATCCCCGGTAAGATGTGCCTGTAATACTCTCCTGTAAATTGTATATAGTATTGTCAGTCTTCAATAAAAAAGTCAAATTATTTGTTGGCGTTGATCAGTGTGTGATTGGTAAGTCTGTGTGAAGAACAGGGGTTGGCAACATGTCTGTACATGGACACCAGTGTCCACGTTAAAACAGTTCGGTCCGTGACTGATAATTTCAGGGATGAGAAATTTCCCATTGGCTTCTTCTTCCAGACCAGTCTGACTTTCAATCAAATCGCAGCCGTCAGTTTCACAGCTGACAGGTCCTGAGAGCAGAGACAACGTTTCAGAACCTCGGACAAGTTCGGAGCTTTCCGGCAGTTCTGATTTCATTTCAAAGCCCTCCAGAAAAACCCGAGCTTGTCCGAGTTTCGGAAGTGCTGTCTCTGCTCAAAGCACCTGTCAGCTGTGAAACTGACGGCTGCGATTTTTAAAAAAAGACTAACCATAAAGCTGAGAGTTCTCGCTCTCTGCAACTGTCAGAGAGAGGGAGAGAGAGAGAGGAGAGTAAGAGGGAGAGAGGAGACCGGGGGTGGGTGTCGGCAGAGAGAGAAAGGACAACCTGAAAGGTTTACCCCGTATCCTTAGATTATGACCCCTGGTTCTGGACTCACACCCAAATCCGATGAACGAATAAAAAAAGTCACAACTGTGATTGGCTCTTGTAGCGGACTCTGGTTAACAGACAATATTCGGAGCGCCGGCCCCAGACTGTTTAACACTGACTGAGCTGAGAAAATACAACTCACCCCCGAGAATCCGCAGCACAGACCAAGCGGAGGGGAAAACCTGTCCTGGGAACTCTACATTCAGGGAACAGTTTGTCCTGTGAATATGCAGATGTGAATATTGTGGAAGAGAGATTGTATTAAAGGGGAGGGCGGGTTAGTCTGAAGCCACTGTGTTTGTGGGTCCGCTCTCATCGCCGGATTTCAGAGTCATTCTTGTGTAAAATCAAATGATTTTCCAGTCAAAGAACCGCCCTGCTCCCTGCTCAGCCCCAAAGTGGGAATTCGGGATCATTTTTTTTAATTTCAAGATTTCAGTTGAAAAGTAGAGAACATGTCAGCGAGGGGTGAGAGAGGGCGGTCAGTGCAGCAATAAAACCAGGTTAAATGGAAAATGGAGTCCTCAATCCTAGTGAAAGCTTTTCAACAGCAAACATACTGGAGGGAGAGACAGGAAAGATCTAGTCTGGAAGTCTGGAGTCTCTGAATTTCAATGGAATTGGAGAGTTTGTGAGGAGAGAGAAACACAGAGAGACAGCAGGAGCCGAGAGCTGACAGCACCTTGTCTCCGCCCCGTCCTCTCTCTGCCTTGAAGTTGCTCTGTGCCACCATCACCGGCTTCATTTCTGACCCAGTTCACACTGACAGTGAGAATTTGTGCAGAGTCCCGGACATGTCCGATAGTCGAGCAGCCCAAACGGCTCCTCCAGCCGCCGCCGCCGCCCAAGTCAAGACCCCCAAGCCAGCGGGTCTCCCGTTGGGCGAACAGATCCTCAAGATTGTGCCGGCTTTCAGCGATCGCAAGGGGATGTCCCTGGCCGCCATAAAGAAGGCTCTGGGTAGCAGCGGTGTCGATGTGGAGAAGCTCAGGACCCAGATCAAGCAAAGTATCAAGAGGAATGTGAACAAAGGCTACCTGGTGCAGAGCAAGGGACAGACCAAGAAATCTTTAGCGAAGCCACCAGCAGCCAAGAAATCTTTAGTGAAGAAACCAGCAGATAAGAAATCTTTAGTGAAGAAACCAGCAGACAAGAAATCTTTCATGAAGAAACTAGCAGACAAGAAATCTTTCATGAAGAAACCAGCAGCCAAGAAATCTTTAGTGAAGAAACCAGCAGACAAGAAATCTTTAGTGAAGAAACCAGCAGCTAAGAAATCTTTAGTGAAGACACCAGTAGACAAGAAATCTTTAGTGAAGAAATCAGCAGCCAAAAAATCTTTAGTGAAGAAACCAGCAGACAATAACTCCTTCGTTAGAAACCAGCAGACAAGAAATCATTGCTGAAGAAACCAGCAGCCAAGAAAGTGACAACAAAGAAAGTAACAGCCAAGAAAACGAGCAGCATGGCGGCGGCAACGCCAAATAAGGCGGTGAAGAAAGCAGTGCTTCAGAAAAAGTCTCCTGCGAAGAAGGTCAAAAAAGGCAAGAGTGAGGCGGGCGGAAACGCGCTGAAGAAAGTGCAGACATGGAAGAGCAAGGTCAAGCCGAAAGCAGCGAAGGCTCAGAAAGCAGGGTCTAGAAAGAAGTGAAAGAGCGCGGGAAACTTGTAAACATCTGAACACAAAGGCTCTTCTCAGAGCCACCCACAGCTCTCAGGAAAGAGCTGATCCCCTGATCAAATGATCCCTGTCCCGGCCCCGCCTGCAGATTCCACATGGAAATGATTTGGAGCAAATCCAGGATCCCTGGTGACTCCCCTCCACCCAGCCCTTTCCCCACTCTCTGTAATAAAACAGAAGGATGTCCGGCCCTCACTCTAACTGGGGATGTGTTCGGTGTAGTCTCAGTTCACAAATTCAGGGGGAGAGTCCTGTAAGGTAGCTCGGTCACTCTGACTGAAACCGCCAGTTCTCCGGGGCTGCAGCCACTGACACTGCGGGGAGAGAATCCCCGACTCTACCCCGCCGCCGGGGGAACAAACAACGTTGTGTCCGGAGAATAGGGAGGGCCGGGGAGAAGGCACATATTATAGCACTGCAGTGGACTCAGCTCCTGTGTGTGCACAACTCTCACTGATTCCGTCCTCTGGGAACAGTGCGGTCTAAACAGATCAGCTGAGGAGAGAAACACACAGCCCGAGAATGGCTTCTTTCTTCCTGCATTTACTCTGTTCTGGGAGCAGATTCTCATTCAGAAGCGGCGCTCAGATCACCGGAGAGAAAAAAAAAACACAATTCAAACTGTCCAAATGAAAAACAGAGAATTAACCCGGACACTTCCATTATTGAATTAATTCATCAGCTCCGAACCAGTTCCCGTTAATGTACCGGGATAATCTCGGGATTTATCAAATCGAAGGCAGCGTGATTTATTAAATTGTTGATTCTGACACCCTGTAGTTCACTTCTTCACTTAACTAGAGGGGGAGATGTGTGAGCAGAGAAACAGAGCGAAATCCAGAGAGGGAACTGAAAACACACCTGGACAGATGTGAAACAGGTCAATCCACTGTTACAATAACTCCATCACTGACTCCCTCCTGACAGTAACCAGCCCTTTCACAGAGACTGTGGGTGGCTCTGAAAAGAGCCTTTGGTTTATTAGATGACATTTTGGCCGCTTTACTTTTTCTGGGAGCTCTGAGCGCTGGTTTTCTTGGGCAGCAGCACGGCCTGGATATTCGGCAGCACCCCGCCCTGAGCGATAGTCACCCCTCCCAGCAGATTGTTGAGCTCCTCGTCGTTGCGGACGGCCAGCTGCAGGTGTCTGGGGATGATGCGGGTCTTCTTGTAGTCCCGGGCCGCGTTACCGGCCAGCTCGAGGATTTCAGCGGTCAGATACTCGAGCACAGCAGCCAGATAGACCGGGGCTCCAGCACCCACACGCTCAGCATAGTCACCCTTTCTCAGGAGCCTGTGAACACGGCCCACCGGGAACTGCAGTCCAGTCCGGGAGGAGCGAGACTTGGCCTTGGCCCGAGCTTTCCCGCTGGTCTTTCCTCTTCCAGACATTTCCACAATCTCACAAATACTTTCACAAAGAATGAATAATTTCCTTAGCATTAACGATAACCATTAGGTGGTCAGGATGGCCGAGCGGTCTAAGGCGCTGCGTTTAGGTCGCAGTCTCCATTGGAGGCGTGGGTTCAAATCCCACTTCTGACACCTTGTGCTTTGACTGCTCTGGAGGCGTTTGGGAGCGGAGGTGAAGAGAGAACAGGAAAGAACATGGACAAGCAAAATAACAATGGACCCAAAGATGTTGCATCAAAACATTAGAGTAAGAGGCAACTGAGCAAACAGCAAGGCACAGAAAACATCAAAAATGTAACCTTTGTATCGGGGTGGAAGATGCTGCCAATATCCTTAATGAATACATTACTGTCTTCTCAAATGAGGGGGTGATGCAGATATTGTTATGAAGGAGGAGGAGTGTGAAGTATTGGACGTGATAAGTTAAGGAGAGAGGAAGTCTTAATGGGATGAGCATCCTTGAATGTGGATAAATCACCAGGACCAGATGAAATGTACCCCAGGCTGTTGAATGAAGCCAGGGAAGAAATAGTGGAAGGTCTGACCATCGTTTTCCAGAGGATTGGAGGTCTTGTAACGTTGCAATAAAAGCAAAATACCACGCAGATCAAGCATGGCTGAGCCTTTAGAGTAGAGAAACAGGGCTGAATTCCCTGAACCAGTTCTACAGCTTTCAGAATAGAAGGAGCCTATACAAACCTGATGGGTTCCACTTAAACCAAAGAGCTGGAGGTGTTGACAGTCAGAACAGATAAAATGTGGAGGAGTGTTTGAAGCAGATTCTGTGTGGTTACTGTAGTTGTACTATGGAGTTATTTCAAGGAAGTGATTCTGAATGTAAGGGATCAACGTGGACCCACCCAAGGCAAAGGTCACTGAAAGTGGCAACGCAGGTTGATAAGGTAGTCAAGAAGGCATACGGCATGCTTGCCTTCATCAGTCGGGGTATAGAGTATAAAAATTGGCAAGTCATGTTGCAGCTGTACAGAACCTTAGTTAGGCCACACTTCGAATATTGCGTGCAATTCTGGTCGCCACACTACCAGAAGGACATGGAGGCTTTGGAGAGGGTACAGAGGAGGTTTACCAGGATGTTGCCTGGTCTGGAGGGCATTAGCTATGAGGAGAGGTTGGAAAAACTCAGATTGTTTTCACTGGAACGACGGAGGTGGAGGGGCGACATGATAGAGGTTGACAAAGTTATGAGCGGCATGGACAGAGTGGATAGTCAGAAGCTTTTTCCCGGGTGGAAGAGTCAGTTACTAGGGGATATGGGTTTAAGGTGCGAGGGGCAAAGTTTAGAGGGGATGTGCGAGGCAAGTTTTTTACACAGAGGGTGGTGAGTGCCTGGAACTTGCTGCCAGGGGAGGTGGTGGAAGCAGATACGATAGCGACGTTTAAGAGACATCTTGACAAATACATGAATAGGAAGGGAATAGAGGGATATAGGACACGGAAGTGCAGAAGGTGTTAGTTCAGGCAGGCATCAAGATCGGCGCAGGCTTGGAGGGCCGAATGGCCTGTTCCTGTGCTGGACTGTTCTTTGTTCTTTGTTCGAAGCTTCCCTGTGGTCCAGCCTGGTTGAATGGAACTGAAGCAAACAAATCATCCAGAAGTGGAAAAGAAATATAAGGCCATGAAAGCACAGAATTCAGATGGATGCAATACCAGATGGTATGGCAAGAGTGTAAAACAGCAACAGACTGGTGAATAAAACTTTCCCATTGAATACGACAAGAGAAGAGAAGGGTAATAATAGTGTCAGAGGTGAGTTGTGACACTATTCACATTCCACCTTGATCTGAATAGGACTGTTGAAGGGAGTGATTGAGAAGAATAGAGGAGAAATGAAAAGAAAGGAGAAATAAACAAAAGGTCTTTTGATTTTAGAATGCTTGTTTTTGGAAATGACAGACTGTAAAGTGTGTGTGTCAGAAGATATAGAGCGAAGTTGGGTGTGACAAGATCACAGGAAAGTTGTGCCCTGAGACAAGGTGTGTGTTGACAGGAAAGCTGCTTTCTTTTGCACAATATGTATTTTATTCATATAATTTGTGCAATTACATTGCAAAGCAGTTCAAATTTAATATTACATAAGGTACAATACAGATCAGTTTCCTTCAATAATGTACATGAGGTATCTCACTATCCCTGCCTGCACAGGTTATATTTACAGTATTTACATTACACATCAAACATTCTCTGGTGCAAACAGCCCGAGCGGTTTTACACAGGTTCCAGCCTCTCGCTGCACGAGGGCCTTAGTCTGTCGCCTTTCTATTGAGACTCCATGGTGGCTTCCCCAAGCTTTAATGCCGTCCCACAGCACATAGTCTTGAATGTTGGAATGTGCCAGTCTGCAACACTCGGTCATAGACAGCTCTTTGCACTGGAATACCTGTCCCACGGCCGGGCTCGTTCTCAATAGAGATCGTTTCAAATGAACATTTCCTAAATCCGTGCTTTCTCTCTCGCAATAAAGAGAACAGGATGTCTGGCAGATTCAGTGTGAGACGATAACACTGCCGGGTAAAGGCCGCTTTCCAACTCCAATCTTAACACAGGAGATTCCCCAAACAGCTGCAATAGGGTGTTTGTAAACTGTTGGAAGCGGATGTGTGTGGAAATGGTGATGTTACTGAGGAGGTTCCTTGTTATAGAATGGATTGTGTTTTGGTGGGAATATTACTGAGTGTTAATTGTAGCAGGATCATATTTAAAAGCTCCGGCTTTCTGGAAAGCCTTGACTGTGAAGGTCGAGTCTGGAACGGTTTGCGTGGAGAGCTGGGTTTCGGTTCTACTGTTAATAAAGGGTTTGAAATTGTGAGCCCGGGGGAAACTGGAGGTGGAGATGAAAGATAAGGTGCTGTTCTCTCTCTGTCTGTCACTCTGGGTGTCTCCTTCATTCTCGCTCTCTGTTTAATCTTCACTCTTGTCTACTCCCCTCCCTGCTCTCACTCTGCCTTTCTCAGCCAGGTCCGGGCGGTGGTCACCCCTCCCAGCAGCTTGTTGAGCTCCTCCTCGTTGCGGACGGCCAGCTGCAGATGTCTGGGGATGATGCGGGTCTTCTTGTTGTCCCGGGCTGCGTTACCGGCCAGCTCGAGGATTTCAGCGGTCAGATACTCGAGCACAGCAGCCAGATCGACCGGGGCTCCAGCACCCACACGCTCAGCATAGTTGCCCTTTCTCAGGAGCCTGTGAACACGGCCCACCGGCAACTGCAGTCCAGCCCGGGAGGAGCGAGACTTGGCTTTGGCCCGAGCTTTCCCGCCGGTCTTTCCTCCAGACATTTCCACAATCTCACAAATACTTTCACAAAAGGATAATTTCCGCAGCATTTACTTTACTTTAAGACTGAGAACTCTCCTCAATGGTCGGTACTTAATTCTATTTGCCTATATTCTTCACCAATCAGGTCACTGACCAACACAAGAGTGCGGGATTTACCCGCCACGACATCAGAAGCACAGAATTTGTCAATTTCAAAAAGCCCGCCAATTTCATTGTCGGAAAGGAGCGGATTGAAATAAATGTCATCCTTAGTCAAAGATTTAAAGTCCCATCTCTTGATTTTGTTTTATTCAACTTGTTAAATGTTATTTAAATTGTGACTCATTCGACAATCGCTTTCAAACTGTCCCGGGTGGGGTCTGCATTGGCCTGAAGTGAAATACTCAGTTTAGTTTTCAATCAGAGCCCAGTGTCCTTCTCTGAAAAGAGGGAGCCGGATCAAGTCCTCAAACGGCCCTTAACTTGCTCTGTAATAATCCCATCCCAGGCTGTTACACTGCGGAGAGTTGCTGTTAATAAAATGATTAATCAGTGAAGGGATTAAGGTCTAATCCTTACCGCTGAAATCAGCTGTTAATGCGGTCATACAGGGGCTGTGAAAAACCAGAATAAGAGCAGCTTTAAGCAAAAAAAGTGAAGGCGGGTGATCAGATTATGGGTTCGTGTTTGGTTAATAACAGGAGATACAAACACAGCAGTGGGATCGTTATTATATTATACATCGTCTTGAAGTGATTTCATAAAGATGTCGGATGCAGCTTTTTCAGAGATTGTTGGTGGCTCTTAAAAGAGCCGTTGTGTTTGGGATGTTTTTCAGTCCATTGTGCAGTTTTACTTGGAGCTGGTGTACTTGGTCACCGCCTTTGTCCCTTCCGACACGGCGTGCTTGGCCAGCTCCCCGGGCAGCAGCAGGCGCACGGCGGTCTGGATCACTCAGAGCTGATGGTTGTTGTAATGGGCCAGGCGGGAAGCCTCACCCGCGATGCGCTCGAAAACATCGTTCACAAACGAGTTCATGATGCTCATGGCCTTGGAGGAGATGCCGGTGTCGGGATGAACCTGCTTCATCACTTTGTAGATGTAGATGGAGTAACTCTCCTTCCTCCGCTTCTTGCCGCCCTTTGTTGACAGTTTATTTAAGGTTTTCTTGGCGCCTTTCTTAGGAGCTGCTTTCTTCTCATTTTATTTCCAAAATATACTTTATTCATAAAAATCTGTTAAAAATACATTGCCAAACAGTTTCAAACAGCACCAAAAAATACAAACATTGCAAGGGAGATCAGTTTCCTTCAATACAATCATGAGTTGCTTCACAACCCTTCCATTTCACATTTGTCATGCCAATTACATTTTTACATTTACAGCAAATGAAAATTTTCCCGATACAGTTCGAGGGGTTTCCCATGGTTTCAGCCCCTCAGTCCAGCTTGGGGGGGGGGACCTTACACTGTGGTCTTTCCCCATTGAGCCTTTGCTGCGGCTGCCCCAAGCTTTAGTGCGTCCCTCAGCACGTAGTCCTGGACCTTGGAATGTGCCAGTCTGCAACATTCGGTGGTGGACAACTCTTTGCGCTGGAAGACCAGCAAGTTTCGGGCAGACCAAAGGGCGTCTTTCACCGAATTGATAGTCCTCCAGCAGCAGTTGATGTTTGGCTCGGTGTGCGTCCCTGGGAACAGCCCGAAGAGCACAGACTCCTGTGTTACAGAGCTGCTTGGGATGAACCTTGACAAAAACCACTGCATCTCTTTCCACACCTGCTTTGCAAAGGCACATTCCAGGAGGAGGTGGGCGACCGTCTCTTCCCCACCACAGCCAACGCGGGGGCACTGTGCGGAGGGGGCGAGACTTCGGGTGTGCATGAAGGATCTGACGGGGAGGGCCCTTCTCACCACCAGCCAAGCTACGTCTTGGTGCTTGTTTGAAAGTTCTGGTGATGAGGCATTCTGCCAAATGACTTTGACGGTCTGCTCGGGGAACCATCCGACAGGATCCACCGTTTCCTTTTCCCGTAGGGCCTTGAGGACATTCCGTGCAGACCACTGCCTGATGGACCGGTGGTCAAAGGTGTTTTTCCGCAGAAACTGCTCCACGAAGGATAGGTGGTACGGCGCCGCCCAACTGCACGGAGCGTTCCGCGGCAATGTGACCAGGCCCATCCTTCGCAACACCGGGGACAGATAGAACCTCAGCACGTAGTGACACTTGGAGTTTGCGTACTGGGGATCTACACATAGCTTGATGCAGCCGCACACGAAGGTGGTCATCAGGATGAGGGCCACGTTGGGTACATTTTTCCCGCCCATGTCCAGAGATTTGAACATCGTGTCCCTCCGGACCCGGTCCATTTTAGATCCCCAGACGAAGCGGAAAATGGCTCGGGTGACTGCCACGGCACAGGAGTGGGGTATGGGCCAGACCTGCGCCACGTAGAGGAACAACGTGAGCGCCTCGCACCTGATGACCAGGTTCTTACCCACAATGGAGAGAGATCGCTGCCCCCACATGCCCAACTTTTGTCGTACCTTGGCTACTCGCTCCTCCCATGTTTTGGTGCACGCCCCGGCCCTTCCGAACCATATCCCCAGCACCTTCAGGTAATCTGACCTGACGGTGAAGGGGACAAAGGATCGGTCAGCCCAGTTCCCAAAGAACATGGCCTCGCTCTTGCCGTGGTTAACTTTGGCTCCCGAGGCCAGTTCGAACTGGTCGCAGATGCTCATCAGTCTGCGCACGGACAGCGGATCCGAGCAGAAGATGGCGACGTCATCCATGTACAGGGAGGTTTTGACCTGAGTGCCTCCGCTGCCTGGGATTGTCACCCCTCTTATGCTCGCATCCTTCCTAATAGACTCAGCAAAGGGTTCAATACAGCAAATAAACAAGACAGGGGAGAGAGGACAACCCTGTCTGACTCCAGATTTGATCGGGAAACTTTCAGATTCCCACCCGTTGATTGACACTGCGCTACTGATGTTTGTGTAGAGCAGTTGGATCCAATTGCAGATTCCCTCCCCAAACCCCATTTTGGAAAGCACGTCCATCATGTCGGTGTGCGATATCCTGTCAAAAGCCTTCTCCTGGTCCAGGCTGATGAGGCAGGTAGCCACCCTCCTGTCCCGTACGTAGGCGATCGTATCCCTGAGTAGCGCGAGACTATCAGAGATCTTCCTGCCGGGTACAGTACAGGTCTGATCGGGGTGAATCACCAACTGCAGAGCAGACTTGACTCGACTGGCTATGACTTTGGACAGAATCTTGTAATCAACATTAAGCAGTGAGATGGGCCGCCAATTTCTGATTTCTGCCCTCTCCTCCTTCTGCTTGTAAATGAGGGTGATGATGCCTTTTCTCATGGTCTCTGACATGCTGCCGGCGAGGAGCATACTCTCGTATACTTCCAGCAGGTCCGGGCCGACCCAGTCCCACAGGGCCGAGTACAACCCGACCGGTAAGCCGTCGCTCCCGGGGGTTTTACTCGTCTCGAAAGACTCGACGGCCTTTGTCAGCTCGTCCAGAGTTAGCGGCTTGTCCAGTCTCTCCCTCCTGCTGTCATCTAGGACCTCTGTGATAGATGACAGGAAGGACTGGGAGGCTCTGCTGTCTGTGGGCTTCGCGTCATACAGCCCAGCATAAAAGGATTTGCTGATCCTTAGTATGTCGGACTGCGAAGACGTTACCGAGCCATCTTCTCCCTTCAGGCTGCTGATAACAGAGCTCTCTCTGTGTACCTTTTGGAAGAAGTAACGCGAGCACGTCTCATCCTGCTCGATGGAGCGGACTCTGGACCGGAATATGATCTTGGAGGCCTCCTTGGCAAAGAGCGAGGCCTGCTGGCTCTTCACCTCTTGGAGGTCCTCCTTGACCTCGACCCCCATTGACTGCAACCGGAGTAGATTTTGCATACTTTTCTGGAGTCGGGACAGTTCCCTCTGTCTCTCTCTCGCCTTCTGAACACCTTTGTGGATGAAGAACCTCTTGATGTTCTCCTTAATCGCTTCCCACCACTGAACTGGAGACTCAAAGAGGGGTTTCACGGTCCTCCAACCATTGTAATCCCTTTTGAGTTCCTCAACGTTCTGTGGGGTCAGCAGTGTCGCATTGAGCTTCCACGTCCCTCTGCCAACCCGCTGGTCGTCCTGTAAGTGACAGTCGGCCAGTAAGAGGCAGTGGTCGGAGAAGAACACCGGCTTGACGTCGGTGGATCCGACCGTGACAGCACGGGACACAAACATGAAGTCAATCCTGGAACGGGCAGACCCATCCGATCTTGACCATGTGTATCTGCGCTGCGCTCCGTCTGCAGGTTTGCTGAAGACGTCGTGCAGTTTGGCATCCTTAACTGTTTCTACTAGGAATCTGGACGTAGCGTCCAGTTTGCTGTCGTCACTGCCGGATCGTCCAGCCGCATCGATGATGCAGTTGAAGTCACCGCCTAGGATGACCGGCCTGGACGTCGCCAGCAGCAGTGGGTGCTGCTGGAAGACGGTCAGCCGCTCGCTGCGTTGTACCGGGGCGTACACGTTGATCAACCGGAGCGGAGCGTTGTTGTACATCACGTCTGCTACGAGGAGGCGGCCGCCCACCACCTCCTTAACTTCGGAGATGGTGAAGTTACCTCCCCACAGCAGAATACCCAGGCCGGAGGAGCGGCAGTCATTACCCCCCGACCAGATCGATGGCCCGTGGGACCACCATCGCGACCACTGCCTGTAGGTGCTGAGGTGTGGTATTCCACACTCCTGCAGAAACAGTAGGTCAGCTTTGACCTTGGCAAGGTAATCCAAGGTTGAAACACATCGCGTAGTAGATTTAATGCTACGCACATTAATGGAAGCAATTCTTACACCCATTTTTTACTAAAAATTAGTTGTTGCTTCCCATACCATTTGTCCTCGCTGGTCCCAGTCCTTCGGGATGTTCCTGCATACCCATCGTGTGCGCAAGCAGTTTCACGTTGGTTGGGCTCAGAAACCCCTCCTGATTTTTCATGCAGGGTTTGTGCCGCTCGGGTGACATCGGGGGGGGGGGGGGTCTTGTAGGCAGAGAGCATTGGGTTGTCCTCAGCTGCTTCCATCTGTTCCTCCTCGAAAACATCACAGCGCCAGACGTGTCTTTGCTCCCGCTGACCCGGAGCTGAGATGCGTTGGCCACGTCGTTACGTGTGGGGCATTGGGGTTGGGGCACGCCGGGCCCATCACAGCTTCCAGTGCCCGGGGGCTGGGATGCCTTATCATCCATCTCGGAATTCTGCCGCCTCTTTTGAAGGGGCTGTCGTTCCAGCATTTCCCCGTCCAGTGAAGAGGAGTTGTTGCAGTCTGATTCAGAAGAGAGCCTCCTCTTGCCACTGGTTTGGGTGGTGGCTTTGGGATGTTTTTTCTTTGTGGTTTTCCTCTGGACCACTTGCCACTGACCTGTTTGTCCATCTGCTGCCTCCTCCTCCATTGATTCTGTCTGTGGAGGAGGGGTTTCCGGACGCTGGGTAGGTGCTGGGTCGTTGGTTTCAGCTGCCTCCTCTTCCTTCTCAGGTTGAATTTCCTCACTGCGAAGAAGGTTGCTGGTCTCCTTTCGAACAGCGGACGCCTTCGTCGAACCTTCTCCCGGCCTTTCCTTGGACCTTGCCGCCTGAGCATAGCTGAGGCAACGTTTGGGGCAGGTCTTGTAGAGATGGCCTGCTGCACCGCACAAGTTGCAACACTTAGTCTGCTTACAGTCCTTGGTCTGATGGCCTTCCTCCTTGCAGTTCTTGCAAACAACCGTGCTGCAGTTGGCTGCCATGTGACCAGATTTGCCACAGGTGCGGCAAACTCTGGGCTGCCCAGCGTAGACCAAGAAGCCTCGACTTCCCCCGATAGCGAAGCTGGAGGGAGGGTGGATGATGGCTCCACTGGGAGCCTGGTGGGGGGACCTTACCATTTTCAGTTTCAGATACAGAAATAAACCAAACCCCTTCCGAGTGCGGATTAAATAGACAATCCCACAGCTCTATGCTAATGAGGGATGGGAGAAAGTAAAGATTGTGATTGGGTGATTGGCAGTGATGTCACAATAGTTTTATATCTGCAACCAATCACAAACTCTCTCACTGCATTCAGGAATTACATTTCCCAAAGACTCTCTCCAGCCCCAGTTTCTATTGAAAAATCCACCGGGAAATGACGCCTGGCTGCGAGGGTCTCTTATTCTCAGCAGCTTCTCACATTCCGGCCTTTAAGTTGAGCACTTTGTTGGGCGGAAATATTTATTCAGGCAGTTTCAACAGCTCAGAGCCGACACTGGGTTAGAAACCAGAAATAGGAATACGGGTCACAAACAAGGATTTTATGTTGAACCTTTCTAAATTTCACTGGTTATCGGCCTCAGCTGGAGCATTGTGTCTAATTCTAGGTTCCACATTTTAGCAGGGATATCAAGGCCTGAGAGAGAGTGCAGAGGAGATTGACTAGAATGGCACTAGAGATGCGTGAAAGGATAGCAAAGCTACCTCGACTACACTTCTTCACACCCTACCTCCTGTAAGGACTCCATTCCATTCTCCCAGTTTCTCCGTCTCCGACGCATCTGCTCTGATGACGGTGCTTCTGATATGACCTCCTTTTTCCTCAACCGAGGATTTCCCCCCACTGTGGATGACAGGGCCCTCAACCGTGTCCGACCCATTCACCGCACCTCTCCCCTCACCCCTTCCCCTCCCTCCCAGAACCGTGACAGGGTTCCCCTTGTCCTCACTTTTCATCCCACCAGCCTCCATATCCAAAGGATCACCCTCCGCCATTTTCGCCACCTCCAGCGTGATGCCACTACCAGTCGCATCTTCCCCTCCCTTCCCCTGTCAGCATTCCGAAGGGATCGTTCCCTCCACGACACCCTGGTCCACTCCTCCATTACCTCCACCACCTCGTCCCCGTCCCAGGGCACCTTCCCCTGCAATCGCAGGAGGTGTAATACCTGCTCATTTACCTCCCCTCTCATCACTATCCCAGGCCCCAAACACTCCTTTCAGGTGAAGCAGCGATTTACTTGTACTTCTTTCAATGTAGTATACTGTATTCGCTGTTCACAGTGTGGTCTCCTCTACATTGGGGAGACCAAGCGCAGACTGGGTGACCGCTTTGCGGAACATCTCTGCTCAGTCCGCAAGCAGGACTCTGAGCTTCCGGTTGCTTGCCATTTCAACACTCCCCCCTGCCCTCATGCTCACATCTCTGTCCTGGGATTGCTGCAGTGTTCCAGTGAACATCAACGCAAGCTCGAGGAACAGCATCTCATCTACCGATTAGGCACACTACAGCCTGCCGGACTGAACATTGAGTTCAATAATTTCAGAGCATGACAGCCCCCCATTTTACTTTCATTTTTAGTTATTTTTTCTTCCTTTTTTATACATTCTTTTTTACATTTTTTACTATCTTTTTTTGCATTTATTTCATTTCATCTTAGTTTGTTCAGTTTGCTTACCCACTGTTTTTTTCAGGTTTTTTTTTCAGGTTTGCACTTGCTGCTGTTCAATATTCAGTATATTCACACCTAATCTGTACTAATGCTTTGTCTTTCAACACACCATTAACATATTGTTTGCCTTTGCTCCGTGACCTTTTGGTCAGCTATGTGGCCTGGTCCAATCTGCACCTTCTCCTTTGTTATCTCTTACCCCACCCCCACCTCACTTGCTTATAATCTGTGACTTTTCTAATATTTGTCAGTTCCGAAGAAGGGTCACTGACCCGAAACGTTAACTCTGCTTCTCTTTCCACAGATGCTGCCAGACCTGCTGAGTGATTCCAGCTTTTCTTGTTTTTGTAGCAAATCTAGGGTCGTTCTTCTTGGTGCAGAGATGTTAATGTAATATTTAATAGTTGTGTTCTACATTCTAATGGGTTGAAGAGGAACTGTTCCCACTGGCAGAAGGGTCTGTAACCAATGGACGCAGAATTGTTAAAAGAATCAGGGGAAGATGAGGTGATATTTTAACACGCGTTCTGATGATCAGAAATGTACTGCTTGAAAAGGGAGGTGAAAACAGATTCAATAATAACTTTCCTGAGGGAATTGGATCATTATTTGATGGGGAAATTACAGGGCAATGTGAAAATGACAGGGAGGTGGGACTGATTGGATAGATCGTTCAAAGAGCAGCACAATTGTTCAAATGAACTCTTCCTGTGTTGCAAAATTGTGATTATTGCTGTTCAGAAACATCCTGACACATCATGTCGCCTTTCAGTTCACCAGTTTTAAACACCTGGAACTGAGCTGAGTATTTTATTGGCTGTGATTATAGCATCAGAGACCAAAGACAGCGGCCCAGTCCCAAAATCCACAGAAAGACTCAATGTATTGCTCCATGTGAGCGATGCTGTTAGAGCAATGAGCGTAGCTGCCTTCCAAACAGCTGGAATAAAAACAGAAAATGCTGGAAATACTCAGCAGGTCAGGCAGCATCTGTGGAGAGAGAACAGAGTTAATGTTTCAGGTCAATGACCTTCCAAGCAGCTGTGCCCGGGTTTGATTCCCAGCCATTACAGTTTGGCGTTCCTTAAATTCCTCAGATGAGAAACTGAAAGATAGGAACTGAATTGGGTGCTGTCTCGAAGGAATTTTGTTTCCCAAAGCAAGAAGTGTATAATTTGAATAAACATATTTCCAACGCTGATTTCCTTCAAATTAAAGTTCAATTGAACTCTGATTTTACTCCTTTTTATTGATAATTATTATTTGACCTGAATCATACAGTGGACTCAGAATAGAATTATTCAGATTCATTTTCCCACAGCTATTCCCGTTCCTTATAAGAAACAATTCCTGGATTCTGGAAGCTGTGAATTGGAGGTTAACAAACATATCCACACTATTCGAGAAAGGAAGGAGAGAGAAAGCAAAGAACTAGAGGCCAGTTTGCCTGACATCAGCAATGGGGAATATGCTACAATCTATTATTACAGACATGGTAAAGGGTGATGTGGAATATCAGAATATGGTTGGGCAGAGTCAACATGGATTTATTAAAAGGAAATTGTCAATGATAAATTATTAGAATATGTTGATGTTGTAACTGCCAGGGTAGATAAGGGGAACCAGTGGATGTAGTCTGTTTGGATTTTCAAAAAGCATTCAATAAGTTATCAAACAAGTGGTTATTACACCAATGTAGGTCCCATGCAATTTGGGGATAATCTATTAGTATAGATTGAGTAGCAGTTAGCAGACAAAAAACAGAGAGTAGGAATAACCGAGTCATTTTCGGCAGGAAAGCTGTAAGTAGTTGGATACTGCAAGGATTGGTGCTCGGGACTCAGTTATTTCCATTCTGTATCAATGACTTAGATGAGGTGACTGAATGTCATGTTATCCATGTTTGCCGATGATATAAAGTGAGGTGGCAAAGTAAACTGTGAGGAGGATGCAAAGGGGGAGAAAAGGGATTTAGACAGACTAAGTATGTGGGCAAGAATGTGAGAGATGGAATATAATGGGGAGAAGTGTACAGTTACACACTTTGGCAGGGCGGCGCATTGGTGAGTACCACAGCCTCACAGCTCCAAGGACCCGGGTTCGATTCCGGGTACTGCCTGTGTGGAGTTTGCAAGTTCTCCCTGTGTCTGTGTGGGTTTTCTCCGGGTGCTCCGGTTTCCTCCCACAAGCCAAAAGACTTGCAGGTTGATTGGTAAATTGGCCATTATAAATTGTCACTAGATTAGGTAGGTGGGAGGGAAATATAGGGACAGGTGGGGATGTTTGGTAGGAATATGGGATTAGTGCAGGATTAGTATAAATGGGTGGTTGATGTTCGGCACAGACTCCGTGGGCCGAAGGGCCTGTTTCAGTGCTGTATCTCTAATCTAAAACAGCAATACAGAACATTTTTGAAATTAGTGAGAGAATGGGAAATGTTTACATTCAGAGGGACCCGATGTGTCCTTGTCCAGGAATCACAGAAAGTTAACGTGCAGGTACTCAACCAATTAGGAAAGCAAATGATATGTTTGTCTTTATTGCAAAGAGATTAGAGTATGAGTATTTATTGCAATTATACAGCGTGAGATCACACTTGGAGTGCTGTGCAGTTTTGGTCCCCTTATCTAAGGAAGGATATACTTTCCTTAGAGGGAGTACAGAGACGTGCCACTAGGCTGCTTCCCAGGATGAGGGGATTGTCCTATGAGAAGAGATTGAATAGACTAGGCCTCTATTCCCCAGAACTCAGTAGAGTGAGAGGTAATCTCACTGGCAGATAAAATGCTCAGTGGCTTGACATGGTAAATGCTGGGAGGATGTTTCCTCCAGCTGGGCAATCTAGAATGAAGGGTTACAGTCTCAGTATAAAGGGCTTGGTCATATTTGACAGAGAAGAGGAGATTTTCTTTTCAGTCAAAGGGTTATGAATCTTTGGAATTCTCTATCCCAGAGAGCTCTGGATGCTCAATCATTGTGTATATTCAAGAGAAATCGATAGGTTTTTGGATATTAAGGGAATCAAGGGGGCTGTGCCAGTGTGGTAAGATGGAATTGAGGTAGGAGAACAGCTGTTATATTATTGAATGGTGGAACTATTTCGATGGGCAGAGTGGCCACTCCTGCTCTTATTTCTTATGTAAACTTTCATTCCCTCCCAGGGATTGTTTTATTCTTCAAAAAGAGAAATACTGCAGCCGCTCGAAATCTGAATAACAGAAGATTCTGGAAACACTCAGCAGTTCCAGCAGTATCTGTGGAGAGAGGAAGGGAGGAGCAATGTTTCAGGTCTATAGAAGGGTCACAGAACTGGACCATTAACCCGAGCTTCTCTTCTCCACAGTTGTTTCCGGACTGGCTGAGTGTTTTCAGTATTTTAGCATTTTTTCTTTCTATATGTTATCTCTTTCCCTTTTGACTGTTTGCTGTGAAACTTTCAGCATTGTGCTCAGTTCTTTGTGTAGTTATGTTTTCTTTATTTGAAGTAATGCAAATAGTATCCTGAAAAATCAGACAGAAATACTGCTCAATGTAGTGTAATATATAACAGGGCACATTTACAAATATCAGATCAATATAGTAAACATTTTTATTAAGAATTGATTACTTTTATTTTCAGTATAAAAATGTGAAGCAATATGAGTTTATTACAAAGTTTATTACCTGACATTACCTGTTTATTAACCCTGACAGGCTGTGCCAATTTCTGCTTCTATTTTGCAGTTCTCACTTTCAGCTAGCAAATGTCAGCAATCTGTGATACAGTGCAGTTTACAGATCAGACAGTCAGTCACAACATGCAATAATTGTTCAGATTATGTAGGACAGGTGGGATTTAGAAATACTGGGAATGGAGATGAGTTGTTATTACACTGAGTTTGCCCAAAGATTAGAGACACCATTGTGGCAAATCAGTCTGTTGTCCTGGACATGAGAATGAGAATCATTCTTTATTTGTGGCTATCTGTCAGTCTCTATTGCTGAGTGGGAGTGTGGGATTCATGCTGCATTGGTCAGTCTCTGGTACAAAGTGTCATATTCACTCTGAATGTATAAGGCTCTGGAACTGTTTGTGTGTGTGGAATTCATTCTGTATCTGTCAATCTCTGGTACTATATATGAATGTGGCATATATGTTATAGCTCTCAGTGTCACTGTATGTGTGTGTGGGTTTCATTTGATATCTGTCAGCCTCTGTTTCTGTACACGACTGTCAGATTCATACTGTGCCAAAATGTCCCTGTTGCTGTATGTGACTGTGTGATTCATTCTGTATCTGTCATTCCATGGTACTATGTGTCAGTATAGACTCATTCTGTATCCCAGTCACATGCACTATATTTGAGAGTGCGATTAATTCTGTACCTTTAAGTCACTGGTATTATATGTAAGTGTTGGATTTCTGATGGATCTCTCAGTTATTTTTTCTGTTGTGAATTTGGGATGGACATAACATCTGTCAGTCTCTGGTACTGCCTGTGAGTGTGTGTTTTGTTCAGTATCTGTCAGTCTCAGGTACTGTCCGCGTGTGTACTTTTTGTTCAATATTTTCAGTTTCTGGTACTGCCTGTGAGTGCAGGTTATGTTCAATGTCTGTCAGTCTCTGGCACTGCCTGTGAGTGTAGGTTATGTTCAGTATCTGTCAGTCTCTGGTACTGCCTGTGAGTGTGGGTTTTGTTCAGTATCTGTCAGTCTCTGGTACTTCCTGTGAGTGTGGGTTTTGTTCAGTATCTGTCAGTCTCTGGTACTGCCTGTGAGTGTAGGTTATGTTCAATGTCTGTCAGTCTCTGGCACTGCCTATGAGTGTAGGTTATGTTCAGTATCTGTCAGTCTCTGGTACTGCCTGTGAGTGTGGGTTTTGTTCAGTATCTGTCAGTCTCTGGTACTTCCTGTGAGTGGAGGTTATGTTCAGTATCTGTCAGTCTCTGGTACTGCCTGTGAGTGTGGGTTTTGTTCAGTATCTGTCAGTCTCTGGTACTTCCTGTGAGTGTGGGTTTTGTTCAGTATCTGTCAGTCTCTGGTACTGCCTGTGAGTGTAGGTTATGTTCAATGTCTGTCAGTCTCTGGCACTGCCTGTGAGTGTAGGTTATGTTCAGTATCTGTCAGTCTCTGGTACTGCCTGTGAGTGTGGGTTTTGTTCAGTATCTGTCAGTCTCTGGTACTTCCTGTGAGTGTGGGTTTTGTTCAGTATCTGTCAGTCTCTGGTACTGCCTGTGAGTGTGGGTTTTGTTCAGTATCTGTCAGTCTCTGGTACTGCCTGTGAGTGGAGGTTATGTTCAGTATCTGTCAGTCTCTGGTACTGCCTGTGAGTGTGGGTTTTGTTCAGTATCTGTCAGTCTCTGGTACTTCCTGTGAGTGTGAGTTTTGTTCAGCATCTGTCAGTCTCTGGTACTGCCTATGAGTTTGGGTTTTGTTCAGTATCTGTCAGTCTCTGGTACTGCCTGTGAGTGGAGGTTATGTTCAGTGTCTGTCAGTCTCTGGTACTGCCTGTGAGTGTGGGTTTTGTTCAGTATCTGTCAATCTCTGGTACTTCCTGTGAGTGTGAGTTTTGTTCAGCATCTGTCAGTCTCTGGTACTGCCTGTGAGTGTGGGTTTTGTTCAGTATCTGTCAGTCTCTGGTACTGCCTGTGTGTGGGATGCATTCAGTAGCCATTAATCTCTGGATTAGTTTGTCATTCTGGATTCACTCTACACAATATTACATAGTATTTACAGCACAGAGACAGGCTTTTCTGCCCAAGTGCTGGTAGTTCCAATGAGGTTACTCCAACCCTACTTCATCTAATCCTATCAGCAAATCTCTCAAATTGTTTCTGCCTCATTTAATCATTTAGCTTGATGTTAAATGTAACAATGTTCAGCAGCTCAAGTGCTCTCAAAGCAGGGTAAAGAAGATTCCCCTGAGTTATTTATTTAATTTATTACTGACTATTTCATATCGACAGCTTTGGACTCCACCACAAGTGGGAAACATCTCTACCTCTACCCTAACGAAACCCTTCATATTATTCAATGCTTCTATTAGGTGACCACTTAGAGAAAAGAGCCCAGGCTTGTTCAATAGTATGAACTCCTGTGGAACATATAGCTCATTTTGCATTTATGGAATAAATACTGTATCTCAGTCTGAAACTGTATGTGATTTTAGATTGGCATATAATGTGTAGCTCAGGCTGCAATAAATAACTGAGACAATATCTTTCACTCTAACACTATAGTTTTGTGGAGTGCTATGTTATTTGTCATTCAGTCTGTTCTGATAGAATATATAATGTTACCTTTAAGTCTGAGGCAATGGGGGGTCAGGTACAGGGTCCGGGGGTGCCCAATGGGGGCGGTTGGAGCTTTGAGGGTGGCCCTCCATGGGGAACAGGGTGCCGAATCAGGAGGACCCCCCCGCAGCCCGCAAGAAAGATGCCTGGTTTTATCAGGCAGGGTTCTTGGTGCCTTTGCCACACTGCCTCCCCGCCCCCAACCCAACCGAGGATAAAATACCTGCAGCAGAGAGAGGAGGCCCATAAGTGGCTGTTAATTGGCCAATTAAGGGCCTTGATTGGCCTGGGGCAGACAGGCTGTTTCTCCCCACCCCCGTTCCCTGTAATATTGCAGTGGGTGTGGGAGGGGGTCAGAAAATTTCCATCAGATTGGAAGTTGGCAAATGTTACACTGCCTTTCAGGAAAGGAGGGAGAGAGAAAACTGTGAACTACAGGCCAGTTAGCCTAATATCAGTCCTTGGGAAAATGCAGGAAGTCTGAACAATGCATTGAGAAAAGCAGTCAAACAAGTCAACATGATTTTCCTGAAGGGAAATCTTGTTTGACAAATTTATGAGAGTTTTTTGAGGATGTAACTAGCAGGGTAAAGGGAAACTAGTCGTATTCCTGGATTTCCAAAAGGCATTCAATAAGGTGCTACATAAAAGGTTAATAGAGAAGATAAGGGAATCATGGAATTGTGGGTAATATATTAGCATGGATAGAGGATTGGTTAATGGACAGGAAGCAAAGAGTGGGTATAAACAGATTGGCAGGCAGTGAATAATGGAGTGTTGCAAGGATAAGTGCTGGGGTCTCAGCTATTTACAATCTAAATTAATGACTTAGATGAAGAGACAGAGAGTAATGTATCTAAGTTTGCTGATGATACAAAGGTAGGTGGAAAGGGAAGCTGTGGGAGGACATAGAGAGGCTGCAAAGAGATATAGACAAGTTCAGTGAGTGGGCAAGAAGATGGTAGATGGAGTATAATGTAGGGAAGTGTGAAGTTCTTCACTTTGGTCATAAGAATAGAAAAGTAGAATATTTGATAAAAGGTTGTAACTGTTGGTGTTCAAAGAGACTTGAGTGTTCTTGCACAAGGAATACAGAAAGTTAGCATGCAGGTACAACAAGCAATTAGGAAGACAAATGGCGTGTTGGCCTTTATTGCGAGGGGATTAGAATACAGGAATAAAGAAGTTTGCTACAATTGTACAGGATTTCGGTGAGACCACATCTGGAATACAGTGTGAAGTTTTGGTCTGCACACTTAAGAAAGGATATATGTGCATTGGAGGCGGTGCAGCAAATGTTCACTAAATTAGTCCCTGGGATGAGGGGATTGTCCTATGATGGGAGGCTGAGTAAATTGGGCCTATACTCTGGAGTTTAGAAGAATGAGAGGTGATCTCATTGAAACATACAAAATTCCAAAGGGGCTGGATAGGGGAGACACTGAGAGATTGTTTCTGCTGGTCAGACAATCTAAAACATGGGGACACAGTCCCACGATAAGGGGCTGATCATTTAGGACTGAGATGAGGAGAAATTACTTCACTCAAAGGGTTGTGAATCTTTGGAATTTTCTACTCCAGCGGATTGTGGATGCTCCATCATTGAATACATGTAAAGCTCCGATAGACAGATTTTTGATCTCTCAGAGAATCAGGGGATAAGGCGAGCAGGCGGGAAAGTGGAATTGAAGCCTAAGATCATCCACGATGGTACTGAATGGCGGAGCAGGCTCCACGGGCCACATGATCTACTCCTGCTCCTATTTTGTGTGTTTTTGTGTTCTGACTGCTTCTGCTGTCGGTGATTGTGGAACTGATGTCTCTGCTCTCTGTGAGTGATACTGTACTTACTGTGTGTGAGGAGCTGGCTGCACTTCCCCTTGTGTCGAGGAATCACTACATTTATTCAGCTTCCTCAAGTATTGTCTGTAGAAAGAAAAAGTATTAATTATAATTCAGGAAGAGATGTGGTGGAAGTTACAAGAGAGACCAAAACAATTTTTCAATGAATAATCATTGTGAACAATCACAAAGGAAACCCAGCAATACAAACAGAATCAGTGTCTGATTCCACTGCAGTCCTGCAGCCCCCAGCTACTGCATACCAGGGGCTTTGGCCATTTTACAACAATTAAATAACATCCAGAAACAATCCACTGGGCCATGAATGGGACTGACCGACGGAACAGGGACTTTTACACAGGTCAGATTTCCTGTTCCCGCTCCCATGGTCTAACCGTTCAAATGAAACCAAACAGCCGCTGTTTAAAATGTGTCCTTCACACTTCTCACCTGGTGCCTATAATAGTGTACCTCTTTGTGTAACTCCCCACATCCTGACTGTCCGCTTCTGTTTCCACACTTCACTGTCCAATAACAACAAACTGTGGGAACAGGCTATATCCCTCTCATTCCGCTGGCGCGGACATGATGGGCCGAATGGACTCATTCTGTGCCGGAAGTTTTCCAAGTTTCTGGCTGAAGTGCTGCAGAAATCTGGGCCTGCGTTCCCCTCCCCCAGCACTGCCTGTGAGCGGAAGAAGATGGTTTAAAACAGCCGTGAATGGAGAGATCCCTGTCCCGGGGGAAGGGAGCAAACAGCAGCCTCCTTCCAGCAGGACATCGCTTTGGGAGCATGTCCGCAGATAGACTCAGAGATCAGCATCGAGTCCGGGGCAAGTTCAGGGGCAGGCGGGGGCTGTTTGTAGGAGGCGGAGTGGATCTGAAACTGGTCTCGGAACATGGAGTGAGTGGAGAGGCCATTCTCCGGTTATGTGTGGACAAGGGGATGGAGACAGAATGGGAAGAAACTTATTGTCGTGGAGTGAAACAGTGACAATATTTGTGTTGCGGTGGTTCTTTTGCGGGTATCCATAATGATGATTATTTGAGAGATTAAATTCATTAAAACTCTATATCTTTGATCTCACCTGTATTTTAGTTACAAACATACTTTTGTTCAAACAGGCAAATGATTGAATGAACCAGAATAAATGGGCTATTTCCTCCACCCAAGTTACAAGGAAGAGTGCCACCAGATCCTTCTCACACACAATACGTACATTATCACTCACAGAGCGCAGAGACACAGACAGGTCATCAGTTCCACAGTCTCAGACAGCAGAAATAGTTCCAGAGACACATTTTCAATCCATCAATCAAATAGAGCAGGAAAGACAGACGTTGTTTCTATGTCACCCCAACTCATTACCACTGACAGGTAGATACATAAATCCCAGTCCAACATCTCACCCACAATCAAATTATCAGTGTGTCAATCCCACAATAGTGCAACCTCAGCTACAAATTAAACACACAGAGAACTGACACGTGGTTCCTGTTTCAAAGTTGCAGAATTAACCTCAATAATGAACTCTGAGATTTAAGTTAAATACCAGCCCAATATTTACACAGGTTATGAGTTTATTATCAGTATTAATTCCCATCATGTTTGCAGACATAAACATTAGACTCAAGTCCATAATCAGATTGAGAGATTCTGAAATATCGTATAACCTGAGATCCAAACTCAGATTCCAGTTTAAAACTCATCCGGATTGTGAAACTAAAAGATACATTATAAATTTGATCAGTATAGTCTGAGCTCTAAATTACATAGCAGTCCTGAAACCTCATAGTGTCAGATGGAAGATACTGTACAATTCCAGACTGAGCTCATTTTACATGCAAGTCCAAGATACTCACTCAGACTGAATGGCACTGATCAAATTGATTAGTACAGCCTGAGTTACAATTGCACACCAATCCTGTATCAGATTGTAGGATACATTATCTTTCACTATTGTGTTCACAGTGACAGATATTTAATACTAAGCAAAACCTCAAATATATTGTCTGCTTAAAACCTACCACATCAGTGGCCTGTTGCTGTGCTGACATTTTATGGAGAATAAATCCAGACTTGCCATCAGTCCCAGGGACGGAAGATTATATAATGAATCCCACACTCACACAGAGTACCAGATACTGACAGATAGATAGTGATGCTGAAACACATGCTCAGTGCCAGATGCTGAAAGATATAGGTTGATTACTGCACTCACTCACAGTACTTCAGCCTGAGTCATCTAAAGCAACCTAACACACAAAACATAGCAGTGAGAGAGTAAGAAAGAGTCCAAAACTCACATAGAGTACCAGACACTGAAAGATACAAACTGAAAACTACACACACATGGATATAAGATTGGCTAACTCACAGGAAACAGAGAGTGGGGACAAATGGGGCATTTTCAGATTGGAAAACTGTAACTAATGGAATGTCACAGGGATCAGTGCTGGTGCCTCAACTATTTATGGTCTATATTAATAATTGCATGAAGGCACTGAGTGTACTGTTGCCAAATTTATGGGTGGTACAAAGATAGGTAGGAAAGAAAGTCGTGAGGAGAACATAAAGTGTCTGCAAAGAGATATAGATAGGTTAAGTCAGTGGGCAAAAGTTTGGCAGATGGAGTATAATATAGGAAAATGTGAGATTGTCTACTTTGGCAGGAAGAATAGAAAAACTGAATATTACTTACATCGAGACAGACTGCAGAATGCTGCTGTACTGAGGGATCTGGGTGCCAGGTACATGAATTACAGAAAAGTTAGCATGAAGGTATAGCAAGTAATTAGGAATGCAAATGGAATGTTGGAATTTTTAGCAAGGGGAATGGAGTATAAAAGTAGGGAAGTTTTGCTGTAACTGTACAGGGCATTAGTGGCATCCCAACTAAAGTACTTCATACAGCTTTGGTCTCCTTACTTAAGGAGGGATATACTTGTATTGGAATCAGTTCAAAGAATGTTCACTAGGCTGATTCCTGGAATGAAGGGTTGACTTGTGAGAATAAGTTGAGCAGATTGGGCCTCTACTCACTGGAGTTTAGAAGTTTGAGAGGTGATCTTATTGAAACCTATAAGATTCTCAGTGGGCTGGACAGGTAGATGCTGGGAAGATGTTTCTCCTTGTGGGGGAATGTAGAATTATGGGCCACAGTTTCAAGATAAGTGGTCTCCCATTCAAGAAAGAGATGAGGAGGAATTTCTTCTGTCAGAGGGTTGCTCATCTTTGGAATTCTGTTCTCCAGAGGACTGTGAAGGCTGGGTCATTGAATATATTCAAGGCTGTGATAGACAGATTTTTTGATGTACAAGGGAGTCATTGGTCAATGGGCACAGGCAGGAAAGTGGAATTAAGGCCTCAATCAGAACAGGCATGATCTTATTGAATGGCAGAGCAGGATTTATGGGCCACATGGCCTTCTGGAAGCGATCCTGAGTGTCATTGTCGATATCTGCCCTTGGTGACCGGAGGTTCCCAAGGTATGAGCAGTGATCCACATTGTCCAGTGATTCGCCGTGGATCTTAATAGTCGGGGGCAGTGTCGTGGAGCAGGCTGGCAGAGGACCTTAGCTTTCCGGATGTTTTGCTTCAAGCCAATTCTTTCATACGCCTCCATGAATGCATCGATGAGGGTTTGAAGCTTGGCCTCTGAGTGTGCGCATATGCAAGCTTTGTCAGCATACTGCAGCTCGATGACAGATGTTGGAGTGGCCTTGCTTCAGGACTGCAGGCAATGTAGTTTCAATAGTTTCCCACTCGTCCTGTGGAGTAGATCTGCTTACACGAACTAAAGAACAGCTGATGGGCTGAAAGACTGCAGGAAATACAGCAACTTGCTGACAGCCACGACATGTGTGGATTCTTCAGCACCGTCAAGACCATTTATGGCCCAAATTACCAAGGACCTACCCTACTGAGAGTAAAGAATGGAGTGACACTGATCAAGGTCAGAGAGGCAGTCAGCACTCGTTGGAAGTAGCACTTTGAAGATCTTCTCAATCGCAACTCAGTCCTTGATGCAAGTGCCACATTCCACAGCATGTTACCAACCATGACGTCAGCACAATCCCAGCCCAACAGAAATTGAAAAGGCAATCTAACAGGTAAAAAAAAAAATGAAGGCCACCGGCATAGATGGAATTCCCTCTGAAAATCTAAAATACGACAGAGAAGAACACTTAACACAAATACATGGTCTCATTTCCCTCAGCTGGAAGGACAAGAGCATGCCAGGGATCTCTGAGATGCTGTCATTGTGATCATCACCAAAAATGGTGACAAGACCGACGGTGGTAATGACAGAGGGGTATCCCAGCTGTTCACTACAGGGAAGGTCATCACAATAGTCCTTCTCAACTGTCTCTTCCCCGTGGCTGAAGATCTCCTACTGGAATCACAATGTGGATTCTGTCCATCAAGAGACACAGTGGACATGATCTTCACAGCAAGACAACTCCAAGAAAATGTAGGGAGCAGCAGCAACCTTTCTACCTGGTCTTCTCTGACCTGACAAAGGCCTTCGACTCTACCAACCAGGAGGGATTATGGAACGTCTTCCTCAAATTTGGCTGCCGGAAAAATTCGTCACCAACCTCCAACGACTGCATGATGACATGCAAGCTGTAATCCTTCCCAACGGACCTACCACTGACCCAATCCCAATGCAAACTGGGGTCAACTAAGTCTGTGTCATCGCACCAACGCTCTTTTCCATCTTCCTCGCCGCAACACTCTGCCTCAACTCCTCACACTCAAACACAGCAACAGAGACTGACAGATACAGAATGGATGTCATACTCAAACACAGCACCAGAGTCTGACAGATACAGTGGTGCAGTGGTTAGCACTGCAGCCTCACAGCTCCAGGGACCCGGGTTCGATTCTGGGTACTGCCTGTGCGGAGTTTGCAAGTTCTCCCTGTGACCACGTGGGTTTTCGCCGGGTGCTCCGGTTTCCTCCCACCGCCAAAGACTTGCAGGTTGATAAGTAAATTGGTCATTGTAAATTGCCCCTAGTATAGATTGGGATTACTGCAGGGCTAGTATAAATGGGTGATTGTTGGTCGGCACAGACTCGGTGGCCCGAAGGGCCTGTTTCAGTGCTATATACTCGAAATAAATAAATACGGAATAAATCCACACAGCACCAGAGAGTGAGAACTGCTGAATGACAGAACACACTCAAACACAGGAGCAGAGAATAAAAGAAATGGAATTAATTGCACACTCACATGCAATAGCAACGGCACAGAATCATTAATAAGCGTCCTCTCAACAACATGCAGAACATTTCCAGAGAGCTTGACACAGGGAGCGGCTCTTTCAATGCAGACTGCAGCTGGAGAGAGTCTTTGTGAAACAGACTTCCTGATTGCAGTACGAATGTTTGTGATTGGCTGCAAAGTTTGAATGTGATTGGATGGTGAAGGACACCAATTATAGTATGACAATATAAAATCATTGTGACATCACTCCCAATCACCCAATCACAATCTTAGCTTTCCCCCATCCCTCATTATCATAGAGCTGTGGGATTGTCTATTTAATCCGCACTCGGAAGGGGTTTGGTTTATTTCTGTGTCTGAAATTGAATCTGAAGATGGTTGAGGAGAAGAAGAAAGCAGCTGCTCAGAAGGGCGCCAAGAAAACTGTGAGTAAACCATCAGCAAAGGGCGGTAAGAGGCGGAGAAAGTCGAGGAAGGAGAGTTACTCCATCTACATCTACAAAGTGATGAAGCAGGTTCACCCCGACACCGGCATCTCCTCCAAGGCCGTGAGCATCATGAACTCGTTTGTGAACGATATTTTCGGGCGCATCGCGGGTGAGGCTTCCCGCCTGGCCCATTACAACAAGCGCAGAACCATCATCTCCCGGGAGATCCAGACCGCCGTGCGCCTGCTGCTGCCCGGGGAGCTGGCCAAAGACGCCGTGTCGGAAGGGACAAAGGCGGTGACCAAGTACACCAGCTCCAAGTAAAACTGCACAATGGACTGAAAAACATCCCAAACACAACGGCTCTTTTAAGAGCCACCCACAATCTCTCTGAAAAAGCTACATCATCATCTCTGGTTTTAATTTGTTTTGTTTTTTGATACGGAGAGTCTGGAACTTTCTAATTGCCTTTCTGATCTCTTTTAACCCCATGGATTCTGGGTGATTCAGTTTCACTGTCTGTGAGATCTTTGTGTCTCTACTTAATAATGCGGCGTAAATTAATTACTGATCACTGAGCCCATGTGCGCTTTGATCTCGGACTATTCTCCGTCCTTTTTGAAACAGTCTGTAAGCGGCGGCAGAAAGTCTCTCACAGCATTCGGGAAGCGGACACATTTCAGGTCAATCTTTGTGAAGATACCGCATCACTGATTCTAGATTGAACCTATTTGTGGGAGACAAAAGCGGAGAGAAGATTTTTACTGTCAGGAGTTGAAATGAGAAACTGAGGTTTCCTACAACAGCGGGGTTTCTAGTAAATGTACTTATTATTGAGGCCGAGCTTGAACAAGGGAAACAAGTGACTGAGAACTGATCTGTCAGCTTATTGACGAAATAGTACAATAGCGAAAATGAACGCGCACATGGGGTCAGTGATCAGTAATTAATTTACAGGGCATTAAGTAGAGACACAAAGATCCCAACAGTGAAAGTGAATCACCCAGAATCCATGGGGTTAAAACAGAGATCACAAAGGCAATTGGAAAGTTCCAGACTCTTCATGAAAAAAACAAATTGATACCATAGAGATGATGTATCTGTCACTCACTGGAACTTTGTGAAAGTGTGCAATACATTCTGTATCTGTCGGCCTCTGGTAGTGTGTGTGATTGTGGGATGAATTAATTAGCAGTCAGTGGTGCTCGATGTGAATGTGGAAATCATTCTGTAACTCAGTCTGATATTGTTCTGTGAGGGTGGGAATCACATGTATCTTTCAATCCCTGGTGCTGTGTGTGAGCATGGGATTCATTCTGTACCTGTCAGTCATACTGTATGTATCTGTGGGATTTATTCTGTACCTTTCAGTCTCTGGTATTTTGTACGAAAGTGGGATTAATTCTAGATCCACTGCCACACACTGGTTGAGTGTGTGTGTGTGTGTGTGTGTAAGAAGATAAAAAGATACAAAATAGGAGCAGGAGATGGCCATTTGGCCCATCGAGCCTGCTCTGCCATTCAATAAGATCGGGGTTGTTCTGATTGTGGCCTTAACTCCACTTTCCTGCCTGCGCCCATGACCATTGACTCCCTTGTAGATCAAAAATCTATCTATCACAGCCTTGAATATATTCAATGACCCAGCCTCCACAGTCCTCTGGAGAACAGAATTCCAAAGATGAACAACCCTCTGAGCGAAGAAATTCCTAATCATCCCCTTCTTGAATGGGAGGCCACTTATCTTGACACTGTGGCCCCTAATTCTACATTCCCCCACAAGGAGAAACATCCTCTCAGCATCTACCTGTCCAGCCCACTGAGAATCTTATAGGTTTCAATAAGATCTCTTCTCAATCTTCTAAACTCCAGTGAGTATGGGCCCAACCTGCTCAACTGCTTCTCCTAAGACAATCCAACTTCCCAAGTATCAGCCGAGTGAACCTTCTCTGAACTGATTCCAATGCAAGTATAGCCCTCCTTAAGTAAGGAGACCACAACTGTGTGGAGTACTTTAGTTGGGATGTCACTAATGCCCTGTACAGTTACAGCAAATCTTCCCTACTTTTAAATTCCATTCCCCTCTCTAAAAATGCCAACATTCCAGTTGCCTTCCTAATTACTTGCTATACCTTCATGCTAACTTTTCTGTAATTCATGTACCTGGACACACAGATTCCTTGGTACAGCAGCATTCTGCAGTCTCTCTCTATGTAAGTAATATTCTGTTTTTCTATTCTTCCTGCCAAAGTAGACAATCTTACATTTTCCCATATTATACTCCATCTGCCAAACTTTTTCCCACTGATTTAACCTAGCTATATCTCTTTGCAGACACTTTGTGTCCTTCTCACAACTTGCTTTCCTCCCTATCGTTGTACCATCCATAAATTTGGATTTACACTCGGTCCCTTCATGCAAGTTATTAATAAAGACCACAAAGATTGAGGCACCAGCATTGATCTCTGTGGCACTCCATTAGTTACAGTTTGCCAATTTGAAAATTCCCCAATTATCCCCACTCTGTTTCTTGTGAGTTAGCCAATACTGTATCCATGTGCATGCAGTTTTCAGATTGTGTCAATCAGTGTCTGTTACTCTGAGTTTTGGACTCTTTCTCAATCTCTCAGTGCGACTATTTGTGTGTTAGGTTGCTTTAGATGACTCAGGCTGAGGTACTGTCAGTGAGTGCAGTAATCAACCTATACCTTTCAGCATCTGGCACCTAGCATGGGTTTCAAAATCACTCTCTAACTGTCAGTGTCTGGTACTCTGTGAGAGTGTGAGATTCATTACATAACCTTCCGTCACTGGGACTAGTGCAAGTCTGGATTTATTCTACATAAAAATTCAGCACCGCAACAGGCCACTGATGTGGTAGGTTTTAAGCAGATAGGTAGATACATAAATCCTGTTTGAGGTTTTGCCTGGTATTAAATAGTATCTGTCACTGTGAACACAATAGTGAAATATAATGTCTCCTACAATCTGATACAGGATCGATGTGCAAGTGTAAGTCAGGCTGTACTCATCAATTTGATCAGTGCCATTCAGTCCAACTCTGAGTAAGAATCTTGGACTTGCATGTAAAATGAGCTCAGTCTGGAATTGTACAGTATCTTCCATCTGACACTATATGAGGTTTTAGGACTGGTACGTAATTTATAGCTCAAACTATACTAATCAAATTTATATTGTATCTTTTAGTTTCACAATCCGGATGAGTTTTAAAGTGGAATCTGAGTTTGTACCTCTGCAATCTGATGATGCACTTGAGATTTGTATCTAATGTATATGTCTGGACACATAATGGGAATTAATACTGATAATAAAGTCAAAACCCGTGTAAATATTAGGCTGGTATTTAACTTGAATCTCGGAGCACTTCATTGAGATTATTTCTGTAACTTTGAAACAGCAACCATGTGTCAGTTCTATGTGTATTTAATTTGTAGCTGAGGTTGCTCTATTGTGAGATTGACACACTGATAATTTGATAGTGGGTGAGAATTTGGACTGGGATTTGTGGATATACCTGTCAGTGGTACTGAGTTGGGGTGACATGAAAACAACGTGCGTCTCTCCTGCTCCATTTGATTGATGGATTGAAAATGTGTCTCTGGATCTGTTTCTGCTGTCTGAGACTGTGGAACTGATGACCTGTCTGTGTCTCTGCGCTCTGTGAGTGATAATGTACGGACTGTGTGTGAGAAGGAGCTGGTGACACTCTTCCATGTAACTTGGTGGAGGAAACATCATATTTATCTTGGTTCATTCAATTATTTGCCTGTTTGAACAAAAGAATGTTTATAATTCAAATACTGGTGAGGTAGAAGATACAGGATTTTAATGAGTTTAATCTCTCATAATAATTATAAAGGCCCACAAAGGAAGCCCAGCCATACAAATATTATCATTGTTTGACTGCACTGCAGTAACAGGTTCTTCCCATTCTGTCTCCATCCCCTTGTCCACACACAACCCGAGAATGGCCTCTCCCTTCCCCCACTCACTCCATGTTCCGGGACCAGTTCCCGCTCCACTCCGCCTCTCACAAACAGCCCCCGCCTGCCCCTGAACTTGCCCCGGACTCGATGCTGATCTCTGAGTCCATCTGCGGACACGCTCCCAAAGCGATGTGCTGCTGGAAGGAGGCTGCTGTTTGCTCCCTTCCACTGGGACTGGGATCTCTCCATTCGCGGCTGTTTTAAACCATCTCCTTGCGCTCACAGGCAGTGCTGGGGGAGGGGAGCGCAGGCGCAGATTTCTGCAACAATTCCGCAAACAGAAACATGGAAAATTTCCGACACAGAATGAGGCCATTCGGACCATCATGTCCGTGCCAGCGCAAAGAGAGCGATTCAGCCTCATCCCACAGTTTCTTGTTATTGGACAGTGAAGTGTGGAAACAGAAGCGGACAGTCAGGATGTGGGGATTTACACAAAGAGAATCTATTATAGGCACCAGGTGAGAAATGTGAAGGACACATTTTAAACAGTGGCTGTTTGGTTTCGCTTGAACGGTTAGACCATGGGAGCGGGAACTGGAAATCTGACCTGTGTAAAAGTCCCTGTTCCGTCGGTCAGTCCCATTCATGGCCCAGTGGATTGTTTCTGGATGTCATTTAATTGTTGTAAAATGGCCAAAGCCCCTGGTATGCAGTAGCTGGGGGCTGCAGGACTGCAGTGGAATCAGACACTGACTCTGTTTGCATTGCTGGGTTTCCTTTGTGATTGTTCATAATGATTATTAATTGAAAAATTGTTTTGGTCACTTTTGTATCTTCTACCACATCTCTTCCTGAATGATAATAAATACATTTCCTTTCTACATGCAAATACTTGATGGAAGCAGAATAAATGTCGTGATTCCTCGACACAAGAGGAAGTGCAGCCAGCTCCTCACACACAGTAAGTACAGTATCACTCACAGAGAGCAGAGACATCAATTCCACAATCACCGCCAGCAGAAGTAGTCAGACTGGCACTGATCCCATGTTCCAGAGACCAACAGTCAATGCAACAGTCAGACAGAGCAGGAAAGATTGAACTTGTTTCCATTTCACCACAACTCAGTCCCACTGACAGGTAGATGCATCAATCCCAGTCCAAAATCACACCCACTATCAGATTGCAAGGCACTGTGTCACTCTCACAAGACAGCAGCCTGAACTACAAATTCAATGTCAGATGGAACAGACAAACAGTACCTGATTGTAAAGTACAGAATTAATCTCAATAATGTACCCAGACTGCAGACTGAGCTCCATGTTACACACCACTCCACAAATCTCACCAATAGTCAGAGTGGAAGACACAGTATTAATTCCATTTCTGCAAACTGAATGAACCTGACCATTACATACCAGGACATAAAACATATTGTAAGATGAAAGGACACAGACCTGAAATGTTAATTCTGTTTCTCTCTCCACATACGCTGCCTGAACTGTTGAGTATTTTGAGCATTTTTGTTTTTTTTAAATTTCATATTTCCAGAATCTGCAGAATTTTGCTTTTATTTTAGAGTTAAAGAAACATTGCATTGTGAGGTGAGAGTGACTGCCCTTGACATCAAGGCAACCTTTGACCATTAATGGCACCAAGGAGCCCTAGCAAAACTAGTGTAAATGGGAATCATGGCAAAACTCTCTGCTGGTTGGAGTCATACCTCGCACTCAGGAAGATGGCTGTGGTTGTTCAGGTCAATCATCTCAGTCTCAGGACATTACAGCTGGAATTCCTTAGGCTCGTGTTCTGGGCCCAACCATCTTCAGCTGCTTCATCAATGACCTTCCCTCCATCACAAGGCCGAAAGTGGGGATGTTCACTGATGATTGCGCAATGTTCAGCACCATTCATGACTCTTCAGCTACTGAAGCAGCCCGTGCCCAGATGCAGCAAGACCTGGACAACATCCAGGCTTGGGCTGATAAGTGGCAAGTAACATTCGCGTCAGATAAGTGCCAGGCAATGACCATCTCAAACAAGAGAGAATCTAATCATCTCCTCTTGATGTTCAATGGCATTACCATCACTGAATCCCCCACCATCAACATTGGGGTGGGGGGGTGGGGTTACCATTGACCATAAACTGAATTGGACCAGCCACATAAATGCCGTGGCTACAAGAGCAGGTCAGAGGCTAGGAACTCTGTGGTGAGTAACTTACCTCCTGTCTCCCCAAACCTATCCACCATTCACAAGACACAAGTCAGGAGTATGATGGAATACTCTCCACTTGCCTGGATGAGTGCAGCTCCAGCAACACTCAAGTAGCTTGCTTGATTGCCCCCAAGCACCACCTTCAACAATCACCCCATTCACCACTGATGCACAGTGGCAGCAGTGCGTACCATCTACAAGGTGCACAGCAGCAACACACAATAGCTCCTTTGACAGTACCTTCCAAACCTGGAACTTCTACTACTGAGGAGGACAAGGGCAGCAGTTGCAAGGGAACACTACCACTTGCAAATTCCCCTCCAAGCCACACAACATCCTGACTTGGAACTATATCGCCATTCCTTCATTGTCGCTGGGTAAAAATCCTGGAACTCCCTTCCAAACAGCACTGTTGGTGTTCCTACATCTCAGGAACTGCAGCGGCTCAAGAAGGCAGCTCACCACCACTTTGTCAAGGGCAATTTGGATTGGGCAATAAATGCTAGCATAGCCACTAATGCCTACATTCCACAAACAAATGAAAAAAGTGAGGAAATAGTGAAGGGCTTTTTTAGAATACATGGAGACATGCTTCCACTTGTGGTGGCGTCTGAAACAAGAGCCAAAATATAAAATCGTCATTCATAAAACCAATGAGGAATTCATGAAAAATGTATTTACGCAGTGAATGTTTCGAATCTGGAATTTGTTATCACAGGGAGATGTTGGGGTGAATAGTATCAATGCACTGAAGGGGAGGTGGAACAAATGAACAATTGTATGTGGAGAAAGGAATCGAGGGATATACATATCGAGCTTCATTTAAAAAAAATTTTTGCATATGAAGCAGGATGGCTGGAAATATATGTCGAGCAGAGAGCAGTTGGGACGATCGCAGTGCAGTGTTTTGTCTGGATGGATCTGCCCAGAACACTTGCGATGCAGGAGCTGGGAGCTTCAGTACTTCAGTGGAGGCAGATAATGACACCGGTTTTCATTTGTGGATGTTCTTAATGATTATTGATTGAGAAATTAAATTGACCTCTTTGATATTATGCACCGCATCTGTTCTTGAGTTATCAGATATATTTTTTTCTTCATACAGGCAAATACTTGAAGATATTGTGATGAATGTGATGGTTGCTGCACTCGAGGCACAAGGAACAGTGCAGCCAGCTCCACTCACACACAGTAGGTACATTATCACTCAGAGTGCAGATAGTGCATCAGTTCCCTGGTCTCAGACTGCAGAAATAGTCAGGCTCACATTGATCCCAAGTTCCAGAGACACATTTTCAATCCAACAACCAAACAAAGCAGGAGAGAAAGAAGTTTTTTCGATTTCACCCCGATTGAGTCCCACTGACAGTCAGATACTTCAATCCCACGTCAAAATCACACCCACTAGCAGATTGAAATGCAATGTGTCAATCTAACAAAGAACAAAGAACAGTACAGCACGGGAACAGGCCATTCGGCCCTCCAAGCCTGCGCCGATCTTGATGCCTGCCTAAACTAAAACTTTCTGCACGTCCGGGGTCCGTATCCCTCTATTCCCATCCTATTCATGTATTTGTCAAGATGCCTCTTAAACGTCGCTATCGTACCTGCTTCCACCACTTCCCCCGGCTGCAAGTTCCAGGCACTCACCACCCTCTGTGTAAAGAACTTGCCTCGCACATCCCTCTAAACTTTGCCCCTCGCACTTTAAACCTATGTCCCCTAGTAACTGACTCTTCCACCCAGGGAGAAAGATTCTGACTATCCACTCTGTCCATGCCGCTCATAACTTTGTCAATCTCTATCATGTCGGCCCTCCACCTCCGTCGTTCCAGTGAAAACAATCCGAGTTTATCCAACCTCTCCTCATAGCTAATGCCCTCCAGACCAGGCAACATCCTGGTAAACCTCTTCTGTACCCTCTCCAAAGCCTCCACGTCCTTCTGGTTGTGTCGCGACCAGAATTGCATGCAATATTCTAAGTGTGGCCGAACTAAAATTCTGTACAGCTGCAGCATGACTTGCCTATTTTTATACTCTATGCCCCGACCGATGAAGGAAAGCATGCCATATGCGTTCTTGACTACCTTATCCACCTGCGTTGCCACTTTTAGTGACCTGTGGACCTGTACGCCCAAGTCTCTCTGCCTGTCTAATATAATGCAGACTGAGCTAGCAATTAAATATCAGATAGAATTGGCACACGCTACTGATTGAATGGCACAGAATCTAACCTAGTGATGTACCCTGAGATTTAAATTAAATATCATACCCAAAGCTCACACCCATTCATTATAAAGGATGTTTAAACATCCCCATGGTGTACCCTGAGGTACAAGTTACATACAAGTCCAACATTCATTGCAGTGAATGTTTCAAAGGTGCTGAAAGATATTGTAAGCTGAGACACAAATTAAATACCAGTTCAGACCTCGCCCACACTGTGAAATTGAAAGAGACAGAATCAATTCCATCAGTGTAGATAGATATAAACATTACATACCATTCTAAAAAGTGATGCAATATCAAACTAAAATACAGTATCAATTCCACCAGACCCCCACCACCCTCTGGCTAAAAAGTCTTTTCCTCATCTCCCCTGTGATCTTTCTGCCAATCACTTTGAATCTATTCCCCTAGTCACTGATCTCTTTGCTAAGGTAAACAGGCCCTTCACTTCAATTCTATCCAGACTCCACAAATTTTGTACATGCCAGTCAGATCTCCCCTCAGCCTTCTCTGTGCCAAGGAGAATAGCCCCAGCCTATCCAATCTTTCCTCAAAGCTGCATTTTTCCAGTCCCGGCAACATCCTCGTAAATCTCCTCTGTACCCTCTCTAGTGCAATTACATCCTTTCTGTAATGAGGTGATCAGAACTGCACACAGTACTCAAGTTGTGGCCTGACTAATGATTTATACAGTTCCAGCATAACCTCCCTGCTCTTATATTCTATACCTCAGCTAATAAAGGAATGGATTCCATATTGTCTTCTTACCACCTTATCGACCTGTCCTGCTACCTTCAGGGATCTGTGGACATTTACTCCAAGGTACCTCACTTTCTCTACACCTCTCAACATTTTCCTCTTAATCGTGTATTCCTTTGCCTTGTTTGACCTCCCCAAATGCATCACCTCACACTTCTCTGGATTGAGTTCCATTTGTCATTTTTCTGTGCATCTGACCAGACCATGAAGATTTTCCTGCAGCCAACAGCTATCCTCCTTGCTATTTACCACACAGCCAATCAAAATTTCAATCAAGTTGGTCAGACAAGATCTTCCCTTAACAAATCCATGCTGACTCTCCTTGATTAATCTGTGCATTTCTAAGTGACATTTTATCCTGTCACTCAGAATAGATTCCAATAATTTGCCCACTACTGAGGTTAGACTGACTGTCCTGTAATTATTCGGTCTATCCCTCACTCCCTTTTTAAACAGAGGTACAATGTTTGCAGTCTTCCAATCCTCCAGCATCACACCTGTATCCAGTGAGGTCTGGAAAACGATGGTCAAACCTTCCGCTGTTTCCTCTCTTGCTTCTTTTATCAGCGTGGGGTACATTTCATCCATCCCTAGTGATTTATCAACTTACAAATATGCTATTTGTATGTCCTGTCACTAATATGTCCTCTCTCCCTCTATTGATCACATCCAATACTTCATACCCTTCTTCCTTAACTCCAATATCTGCATCATCACCCTCTTTTGTGAAGACAGATGCAAAGTATTTATTAAGAACAGTGCCAACATCTTCTGCCCCTACACATAGGTTACCTTCATGATCTTTTATGGGCCCTACTCTTTCCATAGTTATCCTTTTTCTGTTAATGTATTGATAAAACATCTTTGTGCGAACCTTGATTTTGATTGCCAATATTCTTTCATGCCCTCTCTTTGCTTTCCTAATTTCAATGTTGATATCCCCCCTCCACATTCTATACACCTCTCGGCTTTCAGCAGTATTGAGTTCTCTGAGTCGGGCATAAGCTTTCCGTTACTGTCTTATAATACTACCTTATAAAATCCATGGGGCTCTAGATTTGGCCATCCCACCCTTTTTTTTTGTGGGAACATATTGACTCTGAACCCCTGGAATCTCCCCTTTGAGTGCTTCCCACTGTTCTGACATTGATTTACCTTCAAGTAGTTGTTTCCAGTCCACTTTTGCTAATTCACTCCTCAGCTTAGTAAAATTGTCATTGCCCCATCTGAGAACTTTAACTCCTGTTCTATCCTTGTCCTTTCCATAATTATGTTAAAACTGACTGAATTATGATCACTACCACCAAAATGCTCTCCCACTGCCACTCCTTCCACCTGCCTATCTTCATTTCCTAAAACTACATCTAAAACTGCACCCTCTCTTGTTGGACTTGCTGCATATTGGCTAAATAAGTTCTCCTGAATGCACCTCAAGACTTCTGCTCCCTCAATTTCTTTCACACTAAAAGTATCCCAGTTCATGTTGGGGTGGTTAAAATCCCCTACTATTACTGCCCTATTGTTCTTGCACTTCTCAGAGATTTGCCTACATATCTGCTCTTCTATCTCCTGTTTGGGGGTCTATAGCACACTCTCAGCAGTGTGATTGCCCCTTTTTTGTTCCTCAGCTCAATCTATACGGCCTCATTTGATAAACCTTCCAGCATATCATCCGTCTTCACAGCTGTAATAGTTACTTTGAGCAAAACTGCCACCCCCCCCCTCCTTTCTTATCCCCCTCCCTATCACATCTGAAAACCCTGTAACCAGGAATGTTGAGCTGCTATTCCTGTCCCTCCTTAAGCCATGTTTCTGTAATAGCTGTGATATCATACTGCCACATGTCTATTTGTGCCCTCAGCTCATCTGCTTTATTTTCTATACTCCTTGCATTGAAGTAGATATGCTTGAGCACTGCCAAACTCTTTTTAAATTTTCTAACCTTTGTTTCCTCTTTCTTCCAGACTCATCCATTAATTTTGTGACTTCCATTTTCATTTCTGATTTTGTCCCATCTGACTCTACCTTCCGTTTCCCATCCCCCTGCGAAATGAGCTTAAACCCACGCCAACAGCACCAGCAAAATGTCCCGCAAGGAACTCTGTCCAGGCTCTGTTCAACTGCAATCTGTGGGACCTGTCCCAAGAATCTAAAGCCCTCCCTCCTGCACCATCTTTCCAGACACACGTTCATCTGTCTTATCCTTTTATTCCTGTACTCACTTGCGCGTGGCACTGGGAATAATCCGGAGATTACTACTTTTGATGCCCTGCTTGCTAATTTCTTACCTAGCTTCATAAATTCTGACTGCAGGACAACATCCTTATTTCTACCTATGTTGTTGGTTCCGATGTGGACCACAAAGGATGGCTGTTCACCCTCACCCTTCAGGATGCTCTGTAACTGCTCAATGACATCCTTGACCCTGGCACCAGGGAGGCAACACACCATTCCTGGATTAACGTCTGTGGCCACAGAAACAGCTGATTGTTCCCTTCACTATTGAATCATCTATCACTATGGCTTTTCCAATCTTCCCTGTATCCACCTTTGCAGCTGAGTCACCCATGGTGCCATGGACTTGGATCTGGCTGCACTCCCCTGGTGAAGCATCACTGTCCTCCGTATTCAGAAGTGAATACCTGTTGGAGAGTGAGATGCACTCGGGATGTCCTGCACTTCCTGCCTGATTCTTTTTGACTGCCTTGTGGTCACCCATTCCCTCTCTCCCTGCGTACTCTTAAGCTGTGGGGTGACCACATCTAAGAACATGCTTTCCATGTAACTCTCCTCATGAATGCACAGCAGTGTCTCCAGCTGCTGCTCAAGTTCCAAACCCAGAGGTCAAGCAGCCGCAATTGACAACACTTACTTGCACAAATGTTTTTTTTTATTTCCAAAATATACTTTATTCATAAAGATCTGTAAAAAATACATTACAAAACAGTTTCAAACAGCACCAAGTCAAAAAATACAAACAGTGCAAAGGAGGTCAGTTTCATTCAATACAGGAGTGAAGTTGCCTCACAACCCTTCCATTTCATTTTTCATGCCATATACATTTTATGGCAAACGAAAATTTTCCCGCTGCAGTTTGAGGGGTTTTCCATGGATCCAGCCCCTCAGTTCAGCTTGGTGGGGGGAGCTTACATGGTGGTCTTTCCCCATTGAGCCTTTGCTGTGGCTACCCCAAGCTTTAGTGCGTCCCTCAACACGTAGTCCTGGACCTTGGAGTGTGCCAGTCTGCAACATTGGACAACGCTTTGTGCTGGAAGACCAGCAAGTTTTGGGCAGACCAAAGAGTGTCTTTCACCGAATTGATAGTCCTCCAGCAGCAGTTGTGGTTATCTCGGTGTGTGTCCCTGGGAACAGCCCGCAGAGCACAGACTCCTGTGTTACAGAGCTGCTTGGGATGAACCTCGAGAAAAACCAATGCATCTCTTTCCACACCTGCTTTGCAAAGACACATTCCAGAAGAAGCTGGGCAACCATGTCATCCCCACCACAGCCACTTCGAGGGCATTGTGCGGAGGGGGTGAGACTTCGGGCGTGCAGGAAGGATCTGACGGGGAGGGCTCTTCTCACCACCAGCCAAGCTACACCTTGGTGCTTGTTTGAAAGTTCTGGTGATGAGGCATTCCGCCAAATGATTTGGCGGTCTGCTCTGGTAACCATCCGACAGGATCCACCATCTCCTTTTCCCGTAGGGCCTTGAGGACATTCCGTGCAGACCACTGCCTGATGGATTGGTGGTCAAAGGTGTTTTCCGCAGAAACTGTTCCACGAAGGATTGGTGGTACGGCACAGTCCAACTAGATGGAGCGTTCCACGGCAATGCGACCAGGCCCTTCCTTCACCACACTGGGGACAGAGAGAATCTCAGCACGTAGTTACACTTGGTGTTGGCGTATTGGGGATCTGCACACAGCTTGATGCAGCTGCACACGAAGGTAGTCATCAGGATGAGGGTGATATTGGGTACATTATGCCCGCCCTTATCCAGAGGTTTGAACATCGTGTCCCTTTGGACCCGCTCCATTTTGGATCCAGAGATGCAGCTGAAAATGACTCGGGTGATCGCCACAGCGCAGGAATGGGGTATGGGCCACACCTGTGCCACTTACAACAACAACGTGAGCGCCTCGCACCTGATGACCAGGTTCTTACACATAATGGAGAGAGTTGCTGCTCCCACATGCTCAGCTTGTGTTGGACCCTGGCTACTCGCTCCTTCCAGGTTTTGGTGCATGCCACGGCCCTTCAGAACCATATCCCCAGCACCTTCAGGTAGTCTGACCTGACGGTGAAGGGGACAAAGGATCGGTCAGCCCAGTTCCCAAAGAACATGGCCTCTCTCTTGCCGTGGTTAACGTTGGCTCCCAAGGCCAGTGCGAACTGGTCGCAGATGCTCATCAGTCTGCGCACAGACAGCGGGTTCGAGCAGAAGGCCGCGACGTCATCCATGTCCAGGGAGGTTTTAACCTGAGTGCCTCCACTGTCTGGGATTGTCACCCCTCTTATGCTCGCATCCTTCCTGATAGACTCAGCAAAGGGTTCAATACAGCAAATAAACAAGACAGGGGAGAGAGGACAACCCTGTCTGACTCCGGATTGGATCGGGAAACTTTCCGATTCCCACCCATTGATTGAGACTGTGCTACTGATGTTTGTGTAGAGCAGTTTGATCCAATTGCAGATTCCCTCCCCAATCCCCATTTTGGAAAGTACGTCCATCATGCAGGTGTGCGATATCCTGTCAAAAGCCTTCTCCTGGTCCAGGCTGATGAGGCAGGTGTCCACCCTCCTGTCCCGTATGTGGGTGATCGTGTCCCTGAGTGGGTAAAGTACAGGTCTGATCAGGGTGGATCACCAACTCCAGAGCAGACTTGACTCGACTGGCTATGACTTTTGACAGTATCTTGTAGTCGACATTAAGCAGTGAGATGGGCCGCCAATTTCTGATTTCTGCCCTCTCCCCCTTCCCCTTGTTGATGAGGGTGATGATGCCTTTCCTCATGGATTCTGACATGCTGCTGGCTAGGAGCATACTGTCGTATACTTCCAGCAGGTCCGGGCCGACCCAGTCCCACAGGACCAAATACAACTCAACCGGTAAGCCGTCGCTTCCAGGAGTTTTATTTATCTCGAAGGATTTGATGGCCTTAGTCAGCTCATCCAGAATTAGCGGTTTGTCCAGTCTCTCCTTCCTGCTGTCATCTAGGACCTCTGTGATAGATGACAGGAAGGACTGGGAGGCTCTGCTGTCTGTGGGCTTCGCGTCATACAGCCCAACATAAAAGGATTTGCTGGTCCTTAGTATGTCGGACTGCGAAGACGTTACCGAGCCATCTTCTTCCTTCAGGCTGCTGATAACAGAGCTCTCTCTGTGTACCTTTTGGAAGAAGTAACACGAGCACATCTCATCCTGCTCAATGGAGCGGACTCTGGACTGGAAGATGATCTTGTAGGCCTCCGTGGGAAAGAGCGAGGCCTGCTGGCTCTTCACCTCATGAAGGTCCTCCTTGACCTTGACCCCCATCGACTGAAGCCAGAGCAGATTTTGCATACTTTTCTGGAGTCGTGACATTTCCACCTGTCTCTCTCTCTCACCCTCTGAACCCCTTTGAAGATAAAGAACCTCTTGATGTTCTCCTTGATCGCTTCCCACCACTGAACTGGAGACTCAAAGGTGGGGTTTCACGGTCCTCCAACCTTTGTAATCTTTTTTGAGTTCCTCAACATTCTCTGGGGTTAGCAGTGTAGCATTGAGCTTCCATGTCCCCCTGCCAACCCGCTGGTCATCCTGTAAGTGAAAGTCAGCCAGTAAAAGGCAATGCTTGGAGAAGAACACCGGCTTGACGTCGGTGAATCTGACCGTGAAAACACGGGACACAAATAGGAAGTCAATCCTGGAATGGGCAGACCCGTCCTTTCTTGACCATGTGTATCTATGCTGCGCTCTGTCTGCAGGTTTGCTGAAGACGTCGTGCAGTTTGCCATCTTTTTCTGTTTCTATTAAGAATGTGGACATAGCATCCAGTTTGCTGTCGTCTCTGCCGGATCATCCAGGTGCATCGATGATGCCGTTGAAGTCACTGCCTAGGATGACCGGCCTGGACGTCACCAGCAGCAGTGGGAGATGCTGGAAGACGGTCAGCTGCTCGCTGCATTGATCCGGGGCGTAGACGTCAATCAACGAGAGCGGAGTATTGTTGTACATTACATCTGCTACGAGGTGATGACCGCCAAATGGTTCTCCAGGACACGGGAAGCATCCAGGAGCTTCCACATAGCACAGGAGGTGCACTCTCGAGGTTGAAGCCCCCCTGCCATTCCTTTACGTTCACTGTTTTTCGGCTGCCGCATACGATGATGGGCCAAGTGGTCTCTTTCTCTGCCTTAAACCTTCTATGATTCTATGATGCTCACTAACATTATCCCCTTTTCATATACAGCACCACAGAGAGAGAGAGAATCAGTCCGGCCATTCGTAACAGTGTGTCCATATCACACTGCATTACACATTCTTATGTATCATCAGAGACAGTATTACTAACACAATAAAGTGCATACATATCATCCTAAATAATGGTATCCCAAACATATGTACAGCATTAGAGAGGGAGTGTCAATAGTGCATTTTCTATTCGTGTGTCCATATCACACCCAATAACTGGGTCCCACGTTTTTATAGAGCACTAGAGACAGAGCTGAAAGTGAATAAGTGAGAGAGAGAGAGAGATCCCCATCAGCAGTTACAGGCTGACCTGGAAGCCTCATTTTATCTTGAAAGATCCGTGGGAGACAGACGGTGCAGTCTCATCTCTAACTGATATTGTCTCAGAAACAGACACATTATTATTCCTAGACTCTGGGTAACAGTTAGAGAGTGAGGTGAACAATGTTCCAAATTTAACGCTCTTGGCCCTGTTGATCTCTGTAATCTCTCAGCTCACACCGTTCGATATGACTGTCAGTGAGGGACAGTTTCAATGTGATGACTTTAATCTGGGACTGTTACTGTCAGATATTAACTCCTGCGCGATCGCAGCAAACACAGCGACTCCCTCGGAGGATTGCTTTGAGAAGACGGGTGAATGAAGAGCAAACACACTGCAGGGAATGATGTCAAACTGAGCTTCAGAAAGGGGGAATCCCCCAGCTTGAAACGTTCTCTGACCTTTCCCCACAGCCCCAGTTCCTTTGCTCAAACTCGGAGAAAACTGAACTGGGGGAAGTTCCAGTTTATTTTTGTCAGTTCCGATGAAGGGTCACTGACCCGAAATGTTAACTCTGCTTCACTTTTCACAGATACTGCCAGACCTGCTGAGTGGTTCCAGCATTTCTTGTTTTTATTTCAGATTTCCAGCATCCGCAGTATTTTGCTTTTCTTTCAATTTATTTATTTTTGTCAATGAGTGGGGAAAGAAGCGCATGCGCGATGCGCCTCCTCCAGCCGTGTCCTTCTGCGTCATTTAATTAGTGAGCAGAAGAAGTTTGTTTGAAACAGACGGGAATGGAGACTGAGAGCCCCGGGATAAGTGAGTAAACAGCAGTCTCCTTCCACCAGCACATTGCTTTGAGAGCCTGTCCGCAGAGGGGCTCAGAGATCAGCATTGAGTACGGAGCAAGTTCAGGGGGAGTTGGGGGCTGTTTGTAAGAGGCGGAGTGGAGCAGGAACATGGAGTGAGCGCGGAAGGAGAAGCCTTTCTCAGGCTGTTTGTGGACAAGGTAACGGAGACAGAGCAGGAAGAAGCTGCTGTTGAAAATCATTGTTGTTTTCTCTCCTCAAACCTGTAATGCATGTTCATGGTTTAGCTCCAGTTTCACACTGTGTTGTTATTGAGCAGTGAATACAGGGAACAGAGCCAGACAGTAGGGATGGGGACAGTTATGCAAACAACACCTAATGCTGGCGCCAGGTGAGTAGTGTCAAGGAAACATTTTAAACAGCAGCTGTCGGTTTCCGTTGAACGATTGATCCAAGAGAAGCAAGGAAATGGCAGATACTCTGAACAAGAATTTTTCATCTGTCTTCACAGAAGTAGACACAAATAACATCCCAAGAATAGTAGAAAATCAAGGGGAGTAAGGAGGGGGGACCTTAAAACATCACCATCGCGAGAAAAGCATGTTTTTGGAAAACTAATGGGACTAAAGGTTGACAAGTCCACTGGATCTGATGGCCTACATTCTAAGGTTTAAAAGAAGTGTCTGCATAGATAGTGGATGCATTGGTTGTAATCTTCTTAAATTCCCTAGATCCTGCAACAGTTCCAGTGGATATTAAACTGCAAATGTAATGTCCCTGTTCAAGAAAGCAGTAAAGAGAAAGCAGGCAACGATAGGCCTGTTAGCCTCATGTCTGCCATTGAGAAGATGCTGGAACCAATGATTAAGTCAGTCATCGCAGAAAACATAGAAAAATTGGAGCAGGAGTAGGCCATTCGGCCCTGCTCTGCCATTCAAAAATGATCAAGTCTGATCATATAATTCAGTACCCTCTTCCTGCTTTCTCCCCATATCCCTTGATCCCTTTTGTATTAAGAAATATATCTATCTCCTTCTTGAATATATTTAATGACTTGGCCTCCACTGCCTTCTGCAGTACAAAATCATGAGAGGTATAGACAGGGTGGATAGCAAGAAGCTTTTTCCCAGAGTGGGGAATTCAATTATTAGGGGTCATGAGTTCAAAGTGAGAGGGGAAAAGTTTAGGGGGGATATGCGTGGAAAGTTCTTTACGCAGAGGGTGGTGGGTGCCTGGAACACGTTGCCAGTGGAGGTGGTAGACGTGGACACGATAGCGTCTTTTAAGATGTATCTAGACAGATACATGAATGGGCAGGAAGCAAAGAAATACAGACCCTTAGAAAATAGGCGACATGTTTAGATAGAGGATCTGGATCGGGGCAGGCTTGGAGGGCCGAAGGGCCTGTTCCTGTGCTGTAATTTTCTTTGCAGAGAATTCCACAGGTTCATCACCCTCTGAGTGAAGAAATTTCTCCTCATCTCGGTTCTAAATGGCATACCCGTATCCTGAGACCGTGACCCCTGATTCTGGACTCCCCAGCCATCAGGAACATCCTCCCTGCATCTAGCCTGCCTAGTCCTGTTAGAATTTTATAGGTTTCTCTGAGATTCCCTCTCATTATTCTAAACTCTAGTGAATATAGGCCTAGTCAACCCAATCTCTCCTCAATGTCAATCCTGCCATACCAGGAATCAGCCTGGTAAATCTTCTTTGCACTCCCTCCATGGCAAGAACATCCTTCCTCAGATAAGGAGACCAAAACTGCACACAATACTCCAGATGTGCTCTCACCAAAGCCCTGTATAACTGTAGTAAGACTTCCTTGCTCCTGTACTCAAATCCGCTTGCAATGAAGGCCAACATACCATTTGCCTTCCTAACTGCTTGCTGCACCTGAATATTTGCTTTCAGCGACTGGTGTGCAAGGACACCCAGGTCTCTTTGTACCTCCCCCTTTCCCAATCTGTCACCATTCAGATAATAATCTGCCTTTCTGTTTTTACAACCGAAGTGAATAACCTCACATTTATCCACGTTATACTGCATCTGCCATGCATTTGCCCACTCACCCAACTTGTCCAAATCACATTGGAGCCTCTTTGCATACTCCTCACAACTCAGTTTCCTCCCCAGCTTTGTGTCGTCTGCAAACCTGGAAATGTGCCCTCGCCCAAGTCATTAATATATATTGTGAATAGCTGGGCCCAGGCATTGATCCCTGTAGTACGCCACTTGTCTCTGCCTGCCACCTGGCAAAAGGCCCGTTTATTCCTCCTCTCTGTTTCCTGTTTGTCAACCAATTATCAATCAATGCCAGTATATTACCCCCAATTCCATCTGATTTAATTTTGCACACGAGCCTCTTATGTGGGACCTTATCAAAAGCCTTCTTAAAATCCAGCAACAACACATCCCCTGGTTCTCCTTTATCTATTCTACTAGTTCCATCCTCAAAAACGCCAGTAGATTTGTTAAGCCAGATTTCCCTTTCGTTAACCCATGCTGTCTTTGTCCAAACCCGTTTATGCTTTCCAGGTGTTCTGCTACCACATCCTTTCTAATAGACTCTCGCACTTTCCCCACTACTGATGTAAGGCTAACTGGTCCGTAATTCCCTGTTTTTTCTCTCTCTCCTTTTTTAAATAGTGAGGTTACATTTGCCACCCTCCAATCTGTGGAACATTTAGAAAATTATAATACAATCATGCAGAGTCAACATGGATTTATGAAAAGGAAATCAAGTTTGCCAACATTATTAGCGTTCTTTGAGGATGTAAGAAGCACGGTAACTGAAGGGGAAACAGTAGATGTAATGTATTTGTATTTTGAAAAGGCATTCGCTAAAGTGCCATGCAAAATGTTCTTACACAAGCAAAGCGCTTGTGGTGTTAACGGGTACTATATTATTTATTTTATTTATTTAGAGATACAGTACTGAAACAGGCCCTTCAGCCACCGAGTCTGTGCTGACCATCAACCACCCATTTATACTAATCCTACATTAATCCCATTACCCTCTCACATCCCCAACTTCCCTCAATTCCTCTACCACCTACCTATACTAGGGGCAATTTATAATGGCCAATTTACCTATCAACCTGCAAGTCTTTGGCTGTGGGAGGAAACCGGAGCACCCGGCGAAAACCCACGCGGTCACAGGGAGAACTTGCAAACTCTGCACAGGTAGTACCCAGAATCGAACCCAGGTCGCTGGTACATGCTAACTAACAAGAACCAGAGAATTAGGATGAATGTGTCATTTTCAGGTTTGCAAACTGGAACTCGTGGAGTGCCACAGGGATCAGTGCTGGGGCCTCAACTACTTTCAGCCTAGATTAATGATTTGGATGAAGGGATCGAGTGTATTGTAACTACATTTGCTGTTGATACAAAGAAAGGTGTGAAAGCAAGTTGTGCGGAGGACACAATGAGTCTGCAAAGAGATAAAGACAGGTTAAGTGTGTGGGAAAAATTTGGCATATTAAGTATAATGTGGGAAAATGTGAGGTTATCCACTTTGGTATGATGTAGAGAAAAGAAGAATATTAAATAGGGAGAGACTGCAGAATGCTGTGGCATAGAGGGATCTGAGTGTCCTCTTATATGAATCACAAAAAGTTAGCATGGAAGTACAGCAAGTAATTAGGAAGGCTATTGGAATTTTGGCCTTTATTGCAATGGGGTTGGAGTAGAAAAGTAGGGAAGTCTTGCTACCACTGTACAGCGTGTTGGTGAGACCACACCTTGAGTGTGTATACAGTTTTGGTCTCCTTATTTAAGGAGGAAAACACTTGCATTGGAGGTAGTTCAGGCAAACATCACTAGGTTGATTCCAGGGATGAAGATGTTGTCTCATGAGGAACGTTTGACCTGGTTGTGCTACACTCATTGGAGTTTAGAAGAATGAGAGGTGATCTTATGAAACATATAAGATACTGAAGGGGCTTGACAGGGTATTTACTGAGATGATGTTTCCCCTCATGAGGGAATCAAGAACTAGGGGGAACAGTTTCAACAGAAGGGGGCTCCCATTTTCGATGGAATTGAAATGGAGTTTCTTCTCTCAATGGGTTGTTGTTCTTTAGAATTCTCTACCCAAGAGGATGGTGGAGGCTGGTCATTGAATATATTCAAGGCTGAGTTGGACTGACTTTTGATTTACAAGGGAGTGAAGTGTTATTGGGACACGCAGGACAGTGGAGTTGAGACTTTGATCAGATCTGCCATGATCTTATTGAATGGTGGAACAGACTGAGTGGCGGAATGTCCTAATCCTGCTCCTAGTTATTATGTTCTTGCATTATAATGCCAGGTGGAATTAAAAACTTGACTTGTGCAAATATCCCTGCTCCAGCAGGTATTCTCATTTATGGAGCAGTGCAGATGTTGGGTTGTTCCTGGATGTCACTAAATTGTTCTAAAACTACCAAAGAAAACCTGATCAGCAGAAGCTGAGTGCGGCAGTGGAATCAGACACTGACACTCTTTGTATTACTGATCATCCTGTGTGGTTGGTCATAATGATTATTAATTGAAATATTACATTCATGTCTTTTCTAGTTTCTACCTCAATTGATCTTGAGTTACAAGAGATATTTTTCTTTCTTTCTGTCAGGAAATACTTGAAGGAACCAGAAGGATTGTGATGATTCCCCAGCACAAGGATATGTACAGTCCACTCCTTCTAACACAGAGTAGGTACATTATCACTCCCAGAGCTCAGAGACACAGACAGGCCATGAGTTCCACAGTCACAGAGAGCAGAAGCAGTCAGACTCACACTGATCCCAAGTTCCAGAGACACATTTTCAATCCAGCAGACAATCAAACAAAGCAGGAGAGGCAGAAGTTGTTTCCAATTCACCCCAACTCAGTACTGCTGAAAGGTAGATCCATCAATCTCAGTTCAAAATCACACCCACTATCAGATTGAAAGGCACCGGATCAATCCCACAAGAGTGCACCCTAAGCTACAAATTAAATATGAGGTAGAGCAGCTGATGGAAACGTACAGAATGAATCCTAATAATGTAGCCCAGACTGCAGACTGAGTGACAGATTACAATGTAGTACAAACATCTGATACAGTATCAAAAGGAAAGTTACAGTATTATGTCAATTAGTGCACACTGCACTACACATTACATACCAATCCAATAATCTCTGCAAGAGCTGTACTGAATGATATCGTATCAATTGAATGATTCTGATTATACTGAGCATGCCATGTGTGAGTTTGAAATATATGTTGTCATTCACAAATGTGTTCATACAGTTGCAGACTAAATACTAGTCCAAAAAGCTCAGACCACAACTGAGTAAAACACACAGTTAAAATGTGCAGTGGTTTATATTTTAAAATACCAGTGAGACAAGAAAATAGTGATACATTATGGTGTCCAACAAATAGTTCTCAATAGCATCCCGTAGATACATATTAAGTACAGGTACAGAAGAATTCCACACTCATACAGCACCAGCGTCACATAGATACAGAATGTATCACGTTTGCAGACAATACCAGTAGCTGGGAGATACAAAATTCATCCCACTGTAATGGACTGTCCTAGAGACAGACACATAAAAAATAAATTGTAACACACATTCAGTACCAGGGACTGCCAAATGCAAAATGAGCCCTGGATATGCACACGCAGACTGTACCAGAAACTGACTGATACAGAATGAGACCCACACTCATACGTAGTACCAGAGGCTAACAGGAAAAGAATAAATGCAATATTCACTTCCAGTACCAGAAAATAATATATGCATAACAGATATCACTCACATATACGAGCAGAGATTGACAGACAACAGAATGAATCCCACAATCTCATTCAGTACCAGATACTGACAGGTACAGAATGAATCCCATACACACTGTACTAGGCACTGAAAGACATAGGAAGAATTGCACAGTCACATACAATAGAAAACACTGACAGATACTGTAGGAGTCACATGCTCACAATCATTACCAGATACTGTTGAAAAGAGAGTTAATCCCACACTTGCATTCATTGCGAGAGACTGAGATACATAAAAGATATCCACACTCACATAGAGTAACAGAGACTGACATGCAGAACATGAACCACACATATGCATAGTAGCAAAGTCTGAAAGGTATTGAGTCAATCCCACAATCAGATACAGTGTCAAAGACTGATAGGCATATTTGAGTTCACTTCCATAGAATAACAGAGATTTTCATGTGCAGAATGAACCTTATTTCACATTCAGTCTGGATACTGATAGATACACAATGAATCCTACAATCATGTTCAATACCAAGTTCAGACAGACACCATATATACCCCCCACTTATTCACAGTATCATAGACTGACAGACACAGAGTGAATCACGAAATCAATTAATTTCAGAGACCAGCAGATAGAGAATTAATCTCACTCTCACAGAAAGAACCAGAGATTGACATATATACATTGATACCCAAGCTCACATAAAATGACAGACACATAATTAAAACCATGGCATATATAGTACTTTAGACTGACACATAGAGAATGAATCACACAGTCACATTCTGACTGTAATGAGTGGTGCATACAGAATGAATCTCACACTCACATTTAGTTCCAGACACTGACAGATACAGAATGATATCCACATTCAGCCACAGTAGCAGATAGATACAGAAGCTGCCACGCATACAATACTCATGATTGACATACAGAATGAATCACACAATCACATTTAGTTTCATAGACTGATACTCAAATAATCTCACACTCAGACACAGTACCACAGACAGATAGATGTAGAATTAAACTCGCTGTCACATAATGTACCAGAAAGTGTCAAAATTAATCTCATAAAGTACAAAAGATGGATGGAATTTGTCTCACACTCAATGTAATCACCTACACTGAGCACGCCAAGCGCAAGACGGTCACTGCCATGGATGTGGTGTACGCTCTGAAACGGCACGGCCGCACTCTCTGCGGATTCGGCGGCTGAACAATTCGACCCTTTTCAGCAAACACACAACAAAGGCTCTTCGAAGAGCCACCCACCGCCTCACAGAGCGAGCAGTGACCGAGAAACGGGAGCTGGGATAGGCTGTTTAGAACAGTTCAATCAATCTGAAATATTTCAGATTTCCAGCATTCGCAGCATTTTACTTTTAATTCTTTGTTCAATCAATCTGCTGTGTTCGGGATGAAAAAAAAATGGAATCCCCGAATTTGACATTTCAGTTGCAGCAAGGATGTGCAGTGGATTTGATTTTCTAAACGGGCTGTGTAAACAGTGCCCGAGGCTCGACAGTTAGTTATTTCCAAAGTCGACACATGCCCTCAGTGAAAAGCCTCATCACTCCTCCAGAATCACTCATTGTTTTCATAGAATTTCAAAATGATTTCGCTGCAATGAGGGAATCCGGGAGTTTTGCAGCAGCCATTGAATCGGTCACTGGAACCAGACCCACTTGTGATGTTATTTCCCCCGAGACGGTGTTTCCTGCACTGAAACTGACAGGGTTTGTGAAACTGATCAGTTTCAGCTCAGTCATTCAGGGACCTGGATTTCCCACAGTTTGAGCCCGCGCTCTCCCGAGCTCACTTCTGATTGGTCACCCTCTTCTCATTCACATGTCTTAACCAATCGCAGAGCTTCGAATTAGGAAATACAACAAATCACTGGCTTAAATTGGCAGACAGTTTGAATTCGAAAAAGCCGCCAATTTCAGTGTTGGAAAGAAGCGAATTGATGGAAAATCTGGCGTTAGTTTAAAGCTGTTCGTAAAATCGCGCCACGACTTTGTGCTGATAAAAGCGGAATTAAAAATGTTTGTGATGGGTTAGATATATTACGTAGTTTTAATCTGTGATTTTTTGTCTACTTATCTGTAACAGGCGGTAAAAGACTCTATTCAGCAATCTGTAACGGGACAAATAACTCAAAATTGGTGTTGAAGTAATAAATTAGACAGGTTTGAGGGGACAGTGAGAAATCACTGAAACAGATGCTTAAACATTTGAAATAGTTCTCATTCGGTCCTGTTACTGACATTTTGGAATCAGACAGGAACCAGCCCTTTCACAGAGACTGTGGGTGACTCTGAAAAGAGCCTCTGGTTTATTCGATGACATTTCGGCCGCTTTACTTTTTCTGGGAGCTCTGAGCGCTGGTTTTCTTGGGCAGCAGCACGGCCTGGATATTAGGCAGCACCCCACCCTGACGATAGTCACCCCTCCCAGCAGCTTGTTGAGCTCCTCGTCGTTGCGCACGGCCAGCTGCAGGTGTCTGGGAATGATGCGGGTCTTCTTGTTGTCCCGGGCCGCGTTGCCAGCCAGCTCGAGGATTTCAGCGGTCAGATACTCGAGCACAGCAGCCAGATAGACCGGGGCTCCGGCACCCACACGCTCAGCATAGTTGCCCTTTCTTAGGTGCCTGTGAACACGGCCCACCGGGAACTGCAGTCCAGCCCGGGAGGAGCGAGACTTGGCCTTGGCCCGAGCTTTGCCGCCGGTCTTTCCTCTTCCAGACATTTCCACAATCTCACAAATACTTTCACAAAGAATGAATAATTTCCGCAGCATTTACTTTACTTATAGACTGAAAACTCTCCCCATTGGTCGCTACTAAATTCACTTCATTTGCCTATATTCTTCACCAATCAGGTCACTGACAAACAGAAGTGGGCGGGATTTACCGCCACAACATCAGAAGCAGAAAATTTGTCAATTTCAAAAAGCCCGCCAATTTCATTGTCGGAAAGGAGTGGATTAAAATAAATGTCATCCTTAGTCAAATACTTAAAATCCCTTCTCTTTATTTTGTTCTATTCAACTCCTTCCGTCACCAATTACAGACGCGGGTTTAAAATGTTGTTTAAATTGTGGATCTTTCTTCAATTGCTTTCAAACTGTCCCGGGCGGTACTAAATCCCTGTTCACAGCATTTCCCTGAAGGGAAACATTCAGTTTATCTTCAATCAGAGCCCAGTGTCCTTCTCTGAAAAGAGGGAGCCGGATGGAGTCCTCAAACAGCCCTTAGTCTGCTGTGTAATAATCCCATTCCGGGCTGTAACACTGCGGAGAGTTGCTGTTCATAAAATGATGAATCGGTTCACATTTCAGGAATAGGGTGAAGGGACTGAGGTCTGACCCTTACCGCTGAAAGCAGCTGTTAATGCGGTCATTCAGGGGCTGTGCAAAACCACAATAACAGCTTTAAGCAAAAAAGTAAAGGCGGATGAGCGGATTATGGGTTTGAGTTCGGTTTATGGGACAGCAGACAAAAACACAGCAGTGGGACATTTATTATGTTACACATTGTCTTAAAATGATTTCATAGAGATGTTCGGATGCAGCTTTTTCAGAGAGATTGTGGGTGGATCTGAAAAGAGCCGTTGTGTTTGGGATGTTTTTTCAGTCCATTGTGCAGTTTTACTTGGAGCTGGTGTACTTGGTCACCGCCTTTGTCCCTTCCGACACGGCGTGCTTGGCCAGCTCCCCGGGCAGCAGCAGGCGCACGGCGGTCTGGATCTCCCGGGAGCCGATGGTGCTGCGCTTGTTGTAATGGGCCAGGCGGGAAGCCTCACCCGCGATGCGCTCGAAAATATCGTTCACAAACGAGTTCATGATGCTCATGGCCTTGGAGGAGATGCCGGTGTCGGGGTGAACCTGCTTCATCACTTTGTAGATGTAGATGTAGTAACTCTCCTTCCTCGACTTTCTCCGCCTTTTGCCGCCCTTTGCTGACGGTTTACTCACAGTTTTCTTGGCGCCCTTCTGAGCAGCTGCTTTCTTCTTCTCCTCAACCATCTTCAGTTTCAATTTCAGACTCAGAAATAAACCAAACCCCTTCCGAGTGCGGATTAAATAGACAATCCCACAGCTCTATGCTAATGAGGGATGGGGGAAAGTAAAGATTGTGATTGCGTGATTGGGAGTGATGTCACAATGGTTTTTTATTGTAATTCTACAATTGGTCTCTTTCGCCATCCAATCAGATTAAATATTTGCAACCAATCACAAACACCCATACTGCAATCAGGAAGTATATTTCACAAAGACTCTCTCCAGCCCCAGTTTCTGTTGAAAGAGCCGCTCCCTGTGTGGAGCTTCCTGGAAATGTCCTGGCTGTTGTTGGGAGGACACTTATTGACTGATTCTGTGTCGTTGTGTCTCTGCTATTGCATGTGAGTGTGCAATTAATTTCATTTTTAGTCCAGACTGCTGTGTTTGAGTGTTTTATGTAATTTGGTAACTCAGTCTCTGGTGCTGTATGGATTCATTCTGTCTCTGTCAGGTATTGTGTTTGAGTGTGAGGAGATGAGGTGGAGTGTTGCAGCAAGGAAGATGGAAAAGAGCATTGGTGCCGATGACACAGCCTTACTTGACCCCAGTTTGCACTCGGATTGGGTCAGTGATAGATCCGTTGGCAAGGATTACAGCTTGCATGTCGCAGTGCAGTATGTTTGAGGAGGACATTCCATAATCCCTCTCGGTTGGTGGAGTCGAAGGCCTTTGTCAGGTCAGAGAAGGCTATGTATAAATGTTGCTGCTTCTCCTTACATTTTCTTGAAGTTGTCTTGCTGTGAAGATTATGTTCACTGTGCCTGTTGATGGACAGAATCCACATTGTGATTCCAGTAGGAGTTCTTCAGCCACGGGGAGGAGGCAGTTGAGAAGGACTCTTGTGATGACCTTCCCTGTGGTGGACAGCAGGGATACCCCTCTATAGTTAACACAGTCGGTCGTGTCAACGTTTTTTAAAGATGATCACAATTACCGCATCACGGCGATCCCCTGACATGCTCTCCTCCTTCTAGATGAGGGAAATGAGACATGTATTTGTGTCGAGTGTTTCTCTGCCATATTTTAGAATTTTGATGTGAATTCTATCTATTCTGGCAGTCTTATTGTTTTTTAGCTGTCCATCTCTAGTATCATGTGTGAATGTGGGATTCATTCTGTACCTGTCACTCACTGGTACTTTGTGAAAGTGTGAGATACATTCTGTATCTGTCAGTCTTCGGTATTGTATGTGAGTGTGGAATACATTCTGTCAGTGGCACTGTGTATGAGTATTTGATTCATTCTGTCAGTCTCTGGAATGTTATGTGATTTTGGACTTAGTCTTAATCTGTCAGTGGTTCTGTATGTGTGGAATTCAAGGTATATCTGTCAGTATCTCAGTGTGTGTGTGAGTTCATTCTTTATCTGTCAGTCTATGGTGCTTTATGTGAGTTTGGCAGTCACTGAATCTGCCAGGTACTGTAGGAGTATTTGAGAATGATTTTGTATGTGTCAGTCTTTGCTACTACATAGGAGTGTGGGATTAATTCTGTATCTGTCAGCCTTTGGTAGTGTGTGTGATTGTGGGATGAATTAATTCGCAGTCATTGGTGCCCAGTATGAATGTGGAAATCATTCTGTAACTCAGCCTGATATTGTTATGTGAGGGTAGAAATCACGTGTATCTTTCGATCCTGGGTGCTGACTGTGAGCATGGGATTCATTCTGTACCTGTCGGTGGTACTGTATCTATCTGTGGGATTAATTCTGTACCTTTCAGTCACTGGTATTGTGTATGAAAGTGGGATTAATTCTAGATCCACCACACATTGGTTGTGTGTGTGTGTGTGTGTGTGTGTGTAAGAACATAAGAAGATACGAAATAGGACAGGAGTAGACCATTTGGCCCATCAAGCCTGTTCTGCCACTCAATGAGATCATGGCAGTTCTGATTGTGGCCTTAACTTCACTTTCCTGCCTGCCCCCATAACCATTGACTGTGTTGTAGATCAAAAATCTGTCTATTGCTGCGTTGAATATATTCAATGACACAGCCTCCACAGTCCTCTGGAGAGCAGAATTCCAAAGATTAACAACCCTCTCAGAGAAGAAATTCCTCCTCATCTCCTTCTTGAAAGAGCGACTGCTCATCTTTATCTCTGGCCCCTAATTCTACAATCCCCCACAAGGAGAAACATCCTCTCAGCATCTACCTGTCCAGCCCACTGAGAATCTTACAGGTTTCAATAAGATCACCTCTCAATCTTCTAAACTCCAGTGAGTATAGGCCCAGCCTGCTCAACTTTTTCTCATAAGACAATCAAACATCCCAGCAATCAGCCGAGTGAACCTTCTTTGAAGTGATTCCAATGCAAGTATATTCCTCCTTATTTAAGGAGACCAAAACTGTATGGGGATGGGATGTCACTATTGCCCTGTAAAGTTATGGCAAAACTTCCTTACTTTTATACTCCATTCCCCTTGCTAAAAATGCCAATTACTTGCGATACCTTCATGCTAACATTTTTGTAATTCATGTACCTGGACACCCAGATTCCTTGGTACAGCAGCATTCTGCAGTCTCTCTCTATATAAATAATATTCTGTTTTTCTATTCTACCTGCCAAAGTAGATAATCTCACATTTCCCCATATTATGCTCCATCTGCCAAATGTTTTCCCACTGACTTAACCTATCTATATCTCTTTGCAGACACATTTTGTCCTCCTCACAACTTTCTTTCCTACCTATATTTGTACCATCTACAAATTTGGCAACAATATACTTGGTCCCTTCACTCAAGTTATTAATATAGACCATAAATAGTTGAGGCCCCAGCACTGTACCTGTGGCACTCCATTAGTTACAGTTTGCCAATCTGAATATGCTCCATTTATCCCCACTCTCTGTTTTCTGTGAGTTAGCCAATCCCATATCCATGTGTGGATAGTTTTCAGTTTGTATCTGTCAGTGCCTGGTACTCTATGTAGGTTTTGGACTCTTTCTCAATCTCTCAGTGCTACTATTTGTGTGTTAGGTTGCTTCAGATGACTCGGGCTGAGGTACTGTGAGTGAGTGCAATAATCAACCTATACTTTTCAGCATCTGGCACTGAGCCTGTGTTTCAGCATCACTTTATCTGTCAATATCTGGTCAATATCTATATATCATTATATAACCTTCCATCCCTGGGATTGTTTGCAAGTCTGGATTCATTCCACATAAAATGTCAGCACAGCAACAGGCCACTGATGTGGTTGGTTTTAAGCAGACAATATGTTTGAAGTTTTGCCAAGTATTAAATATCTGTCACTGTGAACATAATAGTGAAAGATAATGTGTCTTTCAATCTGATACAGGATTGATGTGCAAATGTAACTCAGGCTGTACTAATCAATTTGATCAGTGCCATTCAGTATGAGGGAGAATCTTGGACTTGTGTGTAAAATGAGCTCAGTCTGGAATTGCACAGTATCTTCCATCTGACACGATGAGGTTTTAGGACTGGTATGTAATTTATAGCTCAGACTATACTGATCAAATTTATAATGTATCTTTTAGTTTCACAATCCGGATGAGTTTTAAACTGGAATCTGAGTTTGTATCTCAGGTTATACTATATTTCAGAATCTCTCAATCTGATTATGCACTTGAGATTTTGACTTGTATCTAATGTATATGTCTGGACACATTATGGGAATTAATACTGATAATAAACTCATAATGACCTGTGTAAATATTGGATCTCAGAAGATGTTTTTTTTTAGAATTAGAATTAGAATTAGAACATTACAGCGCAGTACAGGCCCTTCGGCCCTCGATGTTGCGCCGACCTGTGAAACCATCTGACCTACACTATTCCATTTTCATCCATATGTCTATCCAATGACCACTTAAATGCCCTTAAAGTTGGTGAATCTACTACTGCTGCAGGCAGGGCGTTCCATGCCCTTACTACTCTCTGAGTAAAGAAACTACCTCTCACATCTGTCCTATATCTATCACCCCTCAACTTGAAGCTATGTCCCCTCGTGTTTGCCATCACCATCCGAGGAAAAAGACGCTCACTTTCCACCCTATCTAACCCTCTGATTATCTTATATGTCTCTATTAAGTCACCTCTCCTCCTCCTTCTCTCTAACGAAAACAACCTCAAGTCCCTCAGCCTTTCCTCGTAAGACCTTCCCTCCATACCAGGCAACATCCTAGTAAATCTCCTCTGCACCCTTTCCATAGCTTCCACATCCTTCCGATAATGCGGTGACCAGAACTGCACGCAATACTCCAGGTGCGGTCTCACCAGAGTTTTGTACAGCTGCAGCATGACCTCGTGGCTCCGAAACTCGATCCCCCTACTAATAAAAGCTAACACACCATATGCCTTCTTAACAGCCCTATTAACCTGGGTAGCAACCTTCAGGGATTTATGCACCTGGACACCAAGATCTCTCTGTTCATCTACACTGCCAAGAATCTTCCCATTAGCCCAGTACTCTGCATTCCTGTTACTCCTTCCAAAGTGAATCACCTCGCACTTTTCCGCATTAAACTCCATTTGCCATCTCTCAGCCCAGCTCTGCAGCCTATCTATGTCCCTCTGTACCCTACAACATCCTTTGGCACTATCCACAACTCCACCGACCTTAGTGTCATCTGCAAATTTACTAAACCACCCTTCTACACCCTCTTCCAGGTCATTTATAAAAATGACAAACAGCAGTGGCCCCAAAACAGATCCTTGCAGTACACCACTAGTAACTAAACTCCAGGATGAACATTTGCCATCAACCACCACCCTCTGTCTTCTTTCAGCTAGCCAATTTCTGATCCAAAGCTCTAAATCACCTTCAACCCCATACTTCCGTATTTTCTGCAATAGCCTACCGTGGGGAACCTTATCAAACGCCTTACTGAAATCCATATACACAACATCCACTGCTTTACCCTCATCCACCTGTTTGGTCAGCTTCTCAAAAAACTCAATAAGGTTTGTGTCACAAAACCGTGCTGACTATCTCTAATGATCTTATTCTTTTCAAGATGATTATAAATCCTGTCTCTTATAACCTTTTCCAACATTTTACCCACAACCGAAGTAAGGCTCACAGGTCTATAATTACCAGGGCTGTCTCTACTCCCCTTCTTGAACAAGGGGACAACATTTGCTATCCTCCAGTCTTCCGGCACTATTCCTGTCGACAATGACGACATAAAGATCAAGGACAAAGGCTCTGCAATCTCCTCCCTAGCTTCCCAGAGAATCCTAGGGTAAATCCCATCTGGCCCAGGGGACTTATCTATTTTCACACTTTCCAAAATTGCTAACACCTCCTCCTTGTGAACCTCAATCCCATCTAGCCTAGTAGCCTGAATCTCAGTATTCTCCTCAACATTTTCTTTCTCTACTGTAAAGACTGACACAAAATATTCATTTAGCACTTCCCTATCTCCTCTGATTCCACACACAACTTCCCACTACTATCCTTGATTGGCCCTAATCTAACTCTCATCATTCTTTTATTCCTAATATACCTATAGAAAGCCTTAGGGTTTTCCCTGATCCGATGCGCCAATGACTTCTCGTGTCCACTCCTTGCTGATCTTAGCTCTCCCTTTAGATCCTTCCTGGCTAGCTTGTAGCTCTCAAGCGCCCTAACTGAGCCTTCACGTCTCATCCTAACATAAGCCTTCTTCTTCCTCTTGACAAGCGCTTCAACTTCTTTAGTAAACCACGGCTCCCTCACTCGACAACTTCCTCCCTGCCTCACAGGTACATACTTATCAAGGACACGCAGTAGCTGCTCCTTGAATGTTATTGAGGTTAATTCTGTAACTTTGAAACAGGAACAATATGTCAGTTCTATGTGTGTTTAATTTGTAGCTGAGGTTGCACTATTGTGGGATTGACACACTGATAATTTGATAGTGGGTGAGAATTTGGACTGGGATTTGTGTGTCTACCTGTCAGTGGTACTGAGTTGGGGTGACATGGAAACAACGTCTGTCTCTCCTGCTCTATTTGATTGATGGATTGAAAATGTGTCTCTGGAACTATTTCTGCCGTCTGAGACTGTGGAACTGATGACCTGTCTGTGTCTCTGCGCTCTGTGAGTGATAATGTACGGACTGTGTGTGAGAAGGAGCTGGTGACTCTCTTCCTTGTAACTTGGTGGAGGAAACATCACATTTATTCTGGTTCATTCAATTATTTGTCTGTTTGAACAAAAGTATGTTTGTAACTAAAATACAGGTGAGATCAAAGATACAGAGTTTTAATGAATTTAATCTCTCAAATAATAATGAGCCCCCACAAAGGAAGCCCAGTCATACAAATATTATCATTGTTTGACTGCATTGCAGTAACAGGTTCATCCCATTCTGTCTCCATCCCCCATCGACACACAACCCGAGAATGTCCTCTCCCTTCCCCCACTCACTCCATGTTCCGGGACCAGTTCCAGCTCCAATCCGCCTCTTACAAACAGCCCCCGCCTCCTCCTGAACTTGCCCCGGACTCGATGCTGATCTCTGAGTCAATCTGTGGACACGCTCCCAAAGCGATGTGCTGCTGGAAGGAGGCTGCTGTTTGCTCCCTTTCCCAGGGACCGGGATCTCTCCATTCACGGCTGTTTTAAACCATCTTCTTCCGCTCACAGGCAGTGCTGGGGGAGGGGAGCGCTGGCGCCGATTTCTGCAACAATTCCGCAAACAGAAACATGGAAAATTTCCGGCGCAGAATGAGGCCACTCGGCCCATCGTGTCCGCGCCAGTTCAAAGAGAGCGATCCAGCCTCATCCCACAGTTTATTGTTATTGGACAGTGAAGTGTGGAAACAGAAGCGGACAGTCAGGATGTGGGGAGTTACACAAAGAGAATCTATTATAGGCACCAGGTGAGAAGTGTGAAGGACACATTTTAAACAGCGGCTGTTTGGTTTCGCTTGAACGGTTAGACCATGGGAGCGAGAACTGGAAATCTGACCTGTGTAAAAGTCCCTGCTCCGTCGGTCAGTCCCATTCATGGCCCAGTGGATTGTTTCTGGATGTCATTTAATTGTTGTAAAACGGCCAAAGCCCCTGGTATGCAGCAGCTGGGGGCTGAAGGACTGCAGTGGAATCAGACACTGACTGTTTAGTTTAGTTTAGAGATACAGCACGTTAACGGGCCCTTCGGCCCACCGAGTCTGTGCCGACCATCAACCACACATTTATACTAATCCTACACTAATGCCGTATTCCTATCACATCCCCACCTGTCCCTATATATTTCCCTACCACCTACCTATGCTAGGGGCAATTTATGATGGCCAATTAACCTAATAAACTGCAAGTCTTTGACATGTGGGAGGAAACCGGAGCACCCGGATGAAACCCACGCAGACACAGGGATAACATGCAAACTCCGCATAGCCAGTACCCAGAATCGAACCCGGGGCCGTGGAGCTGTGAGGCTGCAATGCTAACCACTGCGCCACTGTGCCGCCTTTGTTTGTATTGCTGGGTTTCCTTTGTGATTGTTCACAATGATTATTCATTGAATAATTATTTTGGTCTCTCTTGTAACTTCCACCACACCTCTTCCTGAATTATAATAAATACTTTTTCTTTCTACAGGCAAATACTTGAAGGAAGCAGAATAAATGTCATGATGCCTCAGCACAAGGGGAAGTGCAGCCGGCTTCTCACACACAGTAAGTACAGTATCATTCAGAGAAAAAAGAGACATCAGTTCCACAATCACTGCCAGCAGTACTAGTCAGACTGGCACTGATCCCAAGTTCCAGAGACTAACAGTCAATCCAACAGTCACACAGAGCATGACAGACTGAAGTTGTTTCCATTTCACCCCAACTCTGTCCCACTGACAGGTAGATACATCAATCCCAGTCCAAAATCACATCCACTGTCAGATTGCAAGGCACTGTGTCACTCTCACAAGACAGCAGCCTGAACTACAAATTCAATGTCAGATAGAACAGACAAACAGTACCCGATTGTAAAGTACAGAATTAATCTCAATAATGTAACCAGACTGCAGTCTGAGCTACATGTTACACACCACTCCACAAATCTCACAAATAGTCAGGCTGGAAGACACAGTATTAATTCCATTACTGCAAACTGAATGCACTGTTATCTACCAGGACATGAAACATATTGTAGAATGAAAGGACACAGACCTGAAATGTTAATTGTGTTTCTCCCTCCACAAATGCTGCCTAAACTGCTGAGTATTTCCAGCATTTTTGTTTATTTCAGATTTCCAGCATCGACAGACTTTTGCTTTTATTTTAGAGTTAAAGAAACATTGCATTTTTTTATTTATTTAGAGATACAGCACTGAAACAGGCTCTTCGGCCCACCGTGTCTGTGCCGACCAACAACCACCCATTTATACTAACCCGACAGTAATCCCTTATTCCCTATCATTTACCTGCACTTGGGTCAATTTACAATGGCCAATTTACTTATCACCTGCAAGTCTTTGGCTGTGGGAGGAAACCGGAGCACCCGGTGAAAACCCACACAGACACAGGGTGAACTTGCAAACTCCACACAGGCAGTACCCAGAATCGAATCGGGGTCTCTGGAGCTGTGAGGCTGCGGTGCTAACCACTGCGCCACTGTGTCTTCTCGAGACACCCCTTGAGAAGTGAGACTTTTTGCCCAGAGATGGGGCTCTGTGAGGTGAGAGTGACTGCCCTTGACATCAAGGCAGCCTTTCACGTGTATGGCAACAAGGCAGCCCTAGCAAAACCAGTGTAAATAGAAATCAGGGCAAAATGCTCTGCTGTTTGCAGTCATACCTAGCACTAAGGAAGATGGCTGTGGTTGTTCAGGTTAATCATCTCAGTCTCCGGCCATTACAGCTGGAATTCCTCAGAGAGGTGTTCTAGGCCCAACCATCTTCAGCAGCTTCGTCAATGACCTTCCCTCCATCACAAGGCCAGAAGTGTGGATGTTTTCTGATGATTGCACAATGTTCAGCACCATTCATGACTCCTCAGATACTGAAGCAGCCCGTGTCCAGATGCAGCAAGACCTGGACAACGTCCAGGCTTGGGTTGATAAGTGGCAAGTAACATTGGCATCAGATAAGTGCCAGGCAATGACCATCTCAAACAAGAGAGAATCTAATCATCTCCCCTTGATGTTCAATGGCATTACCATCACTGAATCCCCCACCATTAACATTGACCATTGGTTACCATTGACCAGAAACTGAACTGGACCAGCCATATAAATGCTGTGACTGCAAGAGCAGGTCAGAGGCTACGAATTCTGCGGCGAGTAACTGACCTCCTGTTTCCCCACATCCGTCCACCATTCACAAGACACAAGTCAGGATTGTGATGGAATACTGTCCACTTGCCTGGATGAAGGCAGCTCCAACAACACTCAAGTAGCCTGTTTGATTGCCCACATCCACCACCTTCAATATTCACTCCATTCACCACTGATGCACAGTGGCAGCAGTGCGTACCAGCTAAAAGATGCACTGCAGCATCACACCAAGGCTTCTTCGACAGTACCTTCCAAACCCAGAACCTCCACCACCAACAAGGACAAGGGCAGCAGATGCATGGGAACACTACCACCTGCAAGTTCCCCTCCAAGCCACACACCATCCTGACTTGGAACTACATCACCATTCCTTCACTGCCGCTGGGTAAAAATCCGGGAACTCCCTTCCAAACAGCACTGCTGGAATTCCTGCAGCTCAAGGACTGCAGCGGCTTAAGAAGGCAGCTCACCACCACTTTGTCAAGGGAAATTTGGAATGGGCAATAAATGCTGGCATAGCCAGTGATGCCTACATCACACTAACAAATGAAAAAAGTGAGGAAATAGTGAAGGGCTTTTATAGAATACACAGAGACACGTTTCCACTTGTGGTGTCTGAAACGAGCCAAAAATATAAAATCGACATTCATAAAACCAATGAGGAATTCATGAAAACTGTATTTACGTAGTGAGTGGTTAGAATCTTGAATTTGCAACCACAGGGAGAGGTCGAGGCAAATAGTATTGATGCATTTAAGGGGAGGTGGAACAACTGTATGGGAAGAAAGGAATTGAGGGATATACAGAATGGGCTTTATTTTTGTTTATTTGTGCAGATGAAGCAGGGTGGCTGGAAATATGTGTAGAGCATAGAGAAGTTGGGACGACCCCAGTGCAGTGTTTTGTCTAGATGGATCTGCCCAGAATACTTGTGATGCAGGAGCTGGGAGCTTCTGTACTTCAGTGGAGACAGATACTGACACTGGTTTTCATTTGTGGGTGTTTTTAATGATTATTAATTGCGAAATTAAATTCACCTCTTTGATATTTTGCACCTCCCCTGTTCTTGAGTTAAGACATATTTTTTCTTCATGCAGGCAAATACTTGAAGGAATCGTGATGAATGTGATGGTTGCTGCACTCGAGGCACAAGGAACAGTGCAGCCAGCTCCTCTCACACACAGTAGGTACATTATCACTCAGAGTACACAGGGATAGACAGTTCATCAGTTCCCTAGTCTCAGACTGCAGAAGTAGTCAGGCCCACATTGATCCCGAGTTCCAGAGACACATTTTCAATCCAACAATCAAACAAAGCAGGAGAAAAATAAGTTGTTTCCATTTCACCCCAATTCAGTCCCATTGACAGTCAGATACATCAATCCCAGGTCAAAGTCACCCTCATTAACAGATTGAAATACAATGTGTCAATCTAAATATAATGCAGACTTCGCTATCAATTAAATATCAGATAGAATTGGCACACGTTATTGATTGAATGGCACAGAATCTCTTGTAATGCTGTACCCTGAGATTTAAATTAAATACCATACTCAAAGCTCACATCCATTCATGATAAAGGATGTTTAAACATCCCCATAGTGTCCCCTGAGATACAAGTTACATACAAGTCCAACATTCATTCCAGTGAAAGTTTCTAAGGTGCTGAAAGATATTGTAACCTGAGACACAAATTAGATACCAGTTCAGAACTCACCCACACTGTGAAATGGAAAGATACAGAATCAATTCCATTAGTGTAGATTGATCTAAATATTATATTCCATTCTAAAAACTCATACAATATCAAACTGAAATACAGTATCAATTCCATGAGTGTAGATTGATCTAAACATTGCCAGTCCAAAAATAAAACAGTATTAGATTAAGTAATGCTGATAGAAAGTGCAAACTGTGATGTAAATTAGATGCCTGAACTCACCCAGACTGCGGAATTTAAAAATACAGTCGACTGAGATACACATTATTTACCAGCCAAAAACATCTCAAACATTATCAGAGTGAAATAGATTATCAATTCCATTTGTGTAGACTGAAATCCACAGAACAAAGCAGTAAAAAAATCTCATACAGCGGTATGGTGGTTTTGTGGTGACATTACAGGACGAGTAATCCTGAAGCCTCCACTAATGGTCCAGAGAAACAAGTTCAATTTCCATTACAACAGCTGGGTAATTATAGTATCATAGAATCAAAGAAAGTTTAAGGCACAGAAAGAGGCCACTTGGCCCATCGTGTCTGTGCCAGATGAAAAAATTTCCACCCATTCTAATTCCACCTTCTAGCATTTGGTCTGTAGCCCTGCAGATTACAGCACTTGAATGTATATCCAAACTTCTTTTGAATGAATTGAGACAGTGAGTTCCAGACCCCCACCACCCTCTGGCTGAAAAAAACGTTTCCTCATCTCCCCCGTAATCTTTCTACCAATCACTTTGAAGCTATTTCCCCTAGTCACTGACCTCTCTGCTCAGGTAAATAGGCCCTTCACTTCAACTCTATCCAGGCACCTCAACATTTTGTATGTTTCAATGAGATTTCTCCTCAGCCTTCTCTGTGCCAAGGAGAACAGCCTCAGCCTATCCAGTCTTTCATCATAGCTGCATTTTTCCAATCCCGGCAACATTCTCGTGAATCTCCTCTGTACCCTCTCTAGTGCAATTACATCCTTTCTGTAATAAGGTGATCAGAACTACATACAGTATTCATTGTGGCCTGACTAATGATTTATACAGTTCCAGCATAACCTCCCTGCTCTTAAATCTATACCTCGGCTAATAAAGGAAAGGATTCCATATGCCTTCTTACCACCTTAACGACCTGTCCTGCTACCTTCAGGGATCTGTGGGCATTTACTCCAAGGTCCCTCACTTCCTCTACACCTCTCAGTACTCTCCCATTAATTGTGTATTCCTTTGCCTTGTTTGACCTCCCCAAATGCAGCAACTCACACTTCTGAATTGAATTCTATTTGTCATTTTTCTGCCCATCTGACCAGACCATGAAGATCTTCCTGCAGCCTACAGCTATCCTCCTTGCTATTTACCACACAGCCAATCTTTGTGCCATCTGCAAACTCATACCCCCTACATTTACATCCATGTAGACTACATCAACTGCACTACCCTCATCTATCTTCCTTCTTAATTCTTCAAAATTTCGATCAAGTTGGGCAGACAAGATCTTCCCTTAACAAATCCATGCTGACTATCCTTGATTAATCTGTGCCTTTCGAAGTAACATTTTATTCTGTCTCTCAGAATAGATTCCAATAATTTGCCCAATACTGATGTTAGACTGACTGGCCTGTAATTATTTGGTCTCCCTCACTCCCTTTTTAAACAAAGGTACAACGTTAGCAGTCCTGCAATCCTCCATCACCACACCTGTATCCAGTGAGGTCTGGAAAATGATGATCAGCTCTTATGCTATTTCCTCTCTTGCTTCTTTTTAACAGCCTGAGGTGCATTCCATCCGGCGCTCGTGATTTATCAACTTTCATATACAATAATCCCATTAATATGTCCTCTCTCCCTCTGTATGAATCACATCCATACTTCACACCCCTCTTCCTTATCTACAATATATGCATCTTCCCCCTCTTTTGTGAAGACAGATGCAAAGCATTTATTCAGAACAATGTCAGCATCTTCTGCTCTGCACATAGGTTACCTTTTTTATCTTTTCTGAGCCCTACTCTTTCCTTATTTATCCTTTTACTCTCAATGTATTGAGAAAACATCTTTGGGTTCACCATGATTTTGATTGCCAATATTCTTTAATGCTCTCGCTTAACTTTCCTAATTTCAATGTTGATTTCCCCCCTCCACATTCTATACTCCTCTCGGCTTTCTGTAGTATTCAGTTCTCTGTGTTGGGCATAAACTTTCCTTTACTGCCTTATTATACCCGTATACTCCTTGACATCCATGGGGCTCTAGATTTGGCCTTCCCACCCTTTTTCTTTGTGGGAACATGTTGACTCCGAACCCCTTGAATCTCCCCTTTGAATTCTTCCCACTGCTCTGACACTGATTTACCGTCAAGTACCTGTTTCCAGTCCACTTTCGGTAAATCACTCTTCAGCTTAGTAAAGTTGGTCTTGCCCCAACTGAGAACTCTAACTCCTGTTCTGTCCTTGTCCTTTCCATAATTATATTAAAACTGATTGAATTATGATCACTACCACCAAAATGCTGTCCCACTGCCACTCCTTCCACCTGCCCCTCTTCATTTCCTAAAACTAAACCTAAAACTTCACCCTCTCTGTTGGACTTGCTACATATTGGCTAAAAAAGTACTCCTGAATGCACCTCAATAATTCTGCTCCCTCAATTCCCTCTACACAAAAAGTATCCCAGTTAATGTTTGGGTGGTACAAATCCCCCACTGTTACTGCCCTATTGTTCTTGCACTTCTCAGAGATTTGCCTACATATCTGCTCTTCCATCTCCCTCTGACTGTTTAGGGGTCTCTTGTACACTCCCAGCAGTGTGATTGCCTCTTTTTTGTTCCTCAGCTCAATCTATACGGTCTCATTTGATAAACCTTCCAACATATCATCCCTCCTCACAGCTGTAATAGTTTCTTTGACCAAAATTGCCACTCCCCTTCCTTTTTTATCCCCTTCCCTCTCACGTCTGAAAACCCTGTAACCAGGAAAATTGAGCTGCCATGCCTGTCCCTCCTTTAGCCATGTTTGTGTAATAGCTATGATATCATACTGCCATGTGTCTAACTGTGCCCTGAGCTCATCTGCTTCATTTGCTATACTCCTTGCATTGATTTAGATATCCTTGAGCACTGCCAACATTTTTTGTTTTGAATTTTCTAATCAGTGTTTCCTCTCTCTTCCAGACTCCATTAATTTTCTGCCTAGCATTTTTATTTCTGATTTTGTCCCATCTGACTCTACCTTCCAGTCCCCATCTCCCTGCCAAACTAGCTTAAACCCTTCCCAACAGCACTAGCAAAACATCCTGCAAGGAACTCCGTCCTGGCTCGGTTCAGGTGCAACCCGTCCAACCTGTCCCAAAAATCTAAAGTCCTCCCTCCTGCACCATTTTTCCAGCCACACGTTCATCTGTCTTATCCATCTATTCCTGTACATTCATCTGTCTTATCCATCTATTCCTGTACTCACTTGCACGTGGCACTGGGAGTAATCCAGAGATTATTACTTTTGATGTCCTGCTTGCTAATTTCTTACCTCACTCCGTAAGTTCTGACTGCAGCACAACATCCTTATATCTACCTATGTTGTTGGTTCTGATGTGGACTACCACTGCTGGCTGTTCACCCTCCCCCTTCAGGATGCTCTGTAACTGCTCAATGACATCCTTTACCCTGGCACCAGGGAGCCAACACTCCATTCCTGGATTCACGTCTGTGGCCATAGAAACACCTGATTGTTCCCTTGACGATTGAATCACCTATCACTATGGCTTTTCCAGTCTTCCCTGTACTCCCCTTTGCAGCTGAGTCACCCATGGTGTCATGGACTTGGCTCCGGCTGCACTCCCCAGGTGAAGCATCATTGTCCTCTGTATTCAGAACTGAATACCTGCTGGAGAGAGAGACGCACTCGGGGTGTCCTGCACTACCTGCCTGATTCTTTTTGACTGCCTGCTGGTCACCCATTCCCTCTCTCCCTGCATACACTTAAGCTGTGGGGTGACCACATCTATAAACAAAGAACAGTACAGCACAGGAACAGGCCATTCGGCCCTCCAAGCCCGCGCCGATCTTGATGCCTGTCTAAACTAAAACCTTCTGCACTTCAGGGGACCGTATCCCTCTCTTCCCATCCTATTCATGTATTTGTCAAGATGCCTCTTAAACATCGCTATCTTCCCTGCTTCCACCACCTTCCCCGGCAGCAAGTTCCAGGCACTCACCACCCTCTGTGTAAAGAACTTGCCTCGCACATCCCCTCTAAACTTTGCCACTCTCGCCTTAAACCTATGTCCCCTCGTAACTGACTCTGCCACCCTGTGAAAAAGCTTCTGACTATCCACTCTGTCTCTGCCACTCATAACTTTGTCAACCTCGATCATGTCGCCCCTCCACCTCCATTCTCAGTTTTGGGAAAAATAGAGTATATGAATGTATCAGTAAGTAGGAAAAGTTAAAATATGTTGTGACCAGTGGAGAAGTGTGATGATAATAAACAGATCCTCCTCTGATTTCAACTACGCAAGCATCTGTGATCTGGCTCTGCAGCTTAGTTGGTTAAAGCACCTGTCTAGTAAACAGAAGAGCCTGGGTTCAACTCCCAGCAGAGCCGTATTTCATATTTGTGATATGCTTTAGAAGTTTCCTTATCAATCATTTATATCTCTGTTTTGTGAACTTGAACTTGGAATTCAAATTACATGATGAATTTCAGTCACAGGAGAAAACAGCCTTTGTGAAGGATGTGAGTTGGGAATGGCTGTTCTTCCTTGTCCAGAAATTCAGTGCTGATACGCCAAAGGCAACTTCTTTGATACAAATTTGTTCACGGTTACATTCAATCTGGAAAACAGCTCGACATTAATCTCACTGAAGGAAAGTGTGACTGCGTTGTATGTTTCAGAGTGTTTGTGTCGTTATGTGTTGCTTTTAACCGAGACTGGGGACATGACACAAGTGGGAGGGTTGATCCGAGGTTTGGAATATTTGTCAATCAGGAACAAGAAAAATCAAAGGAACCAAATAAGAAAACCTATGTCTCGTGGGTATTGAGAGACGGTGAGAAGATATTAAACTTTGTTCCATTCAATCCGGCTGCGATGAACTTTGAATGTTTCCGCCTTTTATAAACATTATTTGAAGGGTCTCTGTAACAATGTTCAGTGTTGATGAGAGTGGGGTCTGGGTGAGCAGCTGCTGAGTGTGACAGGGTCAGGACTGGATGCAGGAAGTGCTCTGACACTCTCTCTCACTCTCTCTCTCTCTCTCTCTGATGGCTTTGAGTTGATTTTCAAGTGTTTGAATAAATGAAGGAAGTTCCCTCCACCCATTTGTTTGGACAGACAGTGTAGTATAAGGATGTAAAGGGTTAATGCTGAAGACAGTGGGATCAACCCCTCCCACTGTCAGAGTGGTGATGTAACAGTCACATGAGATGAGGTTTGGGAGAAGAGAGAGCAGCACCAAGGATGCTAGCTTAAGAGGTTTGATGAATGTGTATATAGTATTGTGTAAATTAGAAAAGAGTTCTTCGTTCTTTCAGCAGGAAATGTGTCCAGAAAATATTCAGGAGTCGGAATGCAGATATTAACTCCAAGTGACAGTTCTGGGTTCATTTAACAAAAAAAAGGTAGAGAATAATATTGCTCACTGATTGAAATCCCCCAGTGAGGAGACAGTTAAACAGGTGATCTGTTGGGGCATCCTTCGATCCAAGGTTTCGGCAGCATTTAATCTCCCTTTTTGGTGAAATTCTCTGTTATTTGCATCTTTTTTTAATCAGCTTTCATGGGTGAGTGAAAAACTCAAAAAAACTGAACAGTTCCATTCTTCCTTCTTCCCATCAGTTTCTCTTTTCTGTCTCAGATCAATATAATGATGAGAATCCCAATTTAATCTGCTGTTTCTGGTGTTTTATCCATTCCAATCAAAATTCAACATTCCAATCAAATCAATTTGTTATTCCACAGTGTCTCTCCATGTGTTTTATTCTGTTGTATTCTCTCACAGTTTGTTTGATGATCAATGTTACATCTCACTCTCTGTTCTGGTGAAGATCAGAAGCAGTGTTATCTGTTTGCAACACCCGACAAGTCGGCCTGAGGCTGTGTCTCGCCGATCATGTGGAATTAGGAACATCGAAACATAGGAGCAGGAGTCGGCCATTCAGCCCATCGAGCCTACCCCACCATTCAATATGATCATGGCTGATCATCCACTTCAATGCCCTTTTCCCCACACTTTCCTCATATTCCCTTATGTCATTTGTATTTAGAAATCTATCAATCTCTGCTTTAAACATACTCAATGACTGAGCTTCCACAGCCATCTGGGTACAGAATTCCAAAGATTCACAACCCTCCGAGTAAAGAAATTTCTCCTCATCTCTGTCCTAAGGAGCTTCCCCCTTATTTTGAAATTGCGTCCCCTGGTTCTCGACTCCCCAACCAGGGGAAACATCTTAGCTGCATCTACCCTCACTGTCCTTTCAATATTTTGTGGGTTTCAATGGGATCACCTCTCATTCTTCAAAACTCTAGAGAATACAGCCCCAGTTTCCCCAATCTCTCTTCATAGGACAATCCCACCATCCCAGGAACAAGTTTGATGAACCTTCATTGAACTCCCTCCATGGCAATAATATCCTGCGTAAGGGAAGGAGACCAAAACTGCACGCAATACTCCAAGTGCGGTCTAACCAAGGTTCTATACAATTGAAGCAAGAATTCACTACTCCTGTACTCAAATCCTCTTGTGATAAAGGCTAACATACTATTAGCCTTCCTAATTGCTTGCTGCACCTGCATGTTAGCTGTCAGTGACTTATTGACATGGACACCCAGGTCACCCTGATATTCTATACCTCAGTTAATAAAGGAAAGGATTCCATATACCTGCTGAACCACCTTATTGACCTGTACTGCTACTTCAGGGATCTGTGGACATTCACTCCAACGTCCCTCACTTCCTCTGCACCATTCAGTGTTCTCCCATTAATTGTGGATTCCTTTGCCTTTTTTGACGCCTGCTCTCACTGTTCCCTGCTCTCCGAGTGAACTCATGCTCCCTCTCCTGGGCTCTTTATGCTCCACTCTGCTCTCACTGTGTCCAGCTCTCTTAATGTATCAATATTTATTTGCCTTGTGTTTAATTCAAAATATGGATTAACTGTATTTTACAGTTGTAGGTTTTATTTGGTAGTCCTGTACAAGTTGTGGATTGGTATTCAATATTTAGCTCTGTGAAAACGATTGTGAATGAAAATATAACTTTCAATCGTATACATGGGCTGGTCTGCAACCTCCAAGTCCTTCATTTTGTAGTAATGGAATTGATACTGTATCTTTCAGTCTTAATCTCTGTGGGATTTTTGAACTGGTATGTAATGCATAACTTGGTCTAACGTTCTGATGTACATTATTGGGATTCAAAGGATGATAGGAAATTGGGGCATTAGATCATTCAGCCCATCAAGCCTGCTCCAATATTCAAACAGATCGTGACTGATCATCTATCTCTACGCCATTTTTCCCTGCTATCTCCATTTCCCTTGATCCCGTTAGTATTTAGAAATCTATCGATTTCTGTCTTGAATATGTTCAATGATTGATCTTCCACAGCCCTCTGGGATAAAGAATTCCACAGATTTCTCACCCTCTGAGTAAAGAAATTCCTGCTCATCTCAGTCTCAAATGGCCTGCCCTTATTCTGAGACTGTGTCCCCTTGTTCTACACTCACTAGACAGAGGAAACATCCTTTCCATATCTACCCTGTCACACCCCATAAGAATTTTGTAAGTTTCAATGAGATCACCTTTCATTCTTCGAAACTCCAGAGAATTTCGGCCCAGTTTCTGCAGTCTCTCATCATAAGACAATCCCACCATCCCAGGGGATTAGTCTGGTGAATCTCTGTTGCACTCCCTCTGTGACAAGTCTATCCTTCCTTCAATAAGGAAACCAAAATAGTACAGAATACTCCAGGTGCAGTCTCAGCTAGACTTTATACAATTGAAGCAATACATGTTTAACCATGTACTCAAATCCCCTTTCAATGAAGCCAACATACCATTTGCCTTCCTAATTGCTTGCTGCACCTGCACACCAGCTTTTAGTGTCTCATGAACAAGGACACCCAGGTCCCTTTGGACATCGACACTTCTCAACCTCTCACCATTTAAGAAATACTCTGTCTTTCTGTTTATTCTACCAAAGTGGAGAACTTTACACTTATTTACATTATCTTCCATCTGCCATGTTCTTGCCCATTCACTTACCCTGTCCAAATCCCCTTGAAGCCTCCTTGCATTCATTCGGTACCTTTCAATGAGGTAAATTGTGTCTGTTCTGTTTCAAGTTTTATATTTAAAATGTAACCATGGTGACAGAGTTTATTTAGATCTGATAGTGAGTTTGTTTTTATACTGTGATTGATGTATCAACCTGTCAGCTGTACTGAATTGGAGTGAAATGGAAACAACTTCTGTCTGTCCTGCTGTTGTTTGACTGTTGGATTGAAAATGTGTCTCTCGATTTTGGGATCAGTGTCTGTCTGACTACTTTTATTTGTTCCAGTGGAACTGATGAGCTGGCAGTATCTCTGTGCTTTGGGAGTGATCCTGTACCGACTGTGTGTTGGAACGAGCTCGCTGCACTTTTCTTTGTGTCCAAGAATCACCACATCCAGTCAGGTTCCTTCATGTATTTTCCTGCAGGAATGAAAGAATTGGTGAGGTAGAAGATACAAAAACGATCAATGTAATCGTCCCAATAATAATCATTATGAACAATCGCGAAATGAAAACCAGGAACACAAACAGTGTCAGTGTCTGACTCCACTGCAGTACTGCAGTATTCAGCTTCTGTTTACCAGGTGTTTGCAGTGGTTTTAAAACAAGTTTGTGACATTCAGAAACAACACAAGCCCTGCACTGCTCAATGACTGGGACTGTCCGATAGAGCAGTGACCTTGACACAGTCACATTTCTATTTCAACGAAAAAACAAGCAGCCACTATTTAAAATGTGCCTTTCACACTTCTCACCTGTTATCTGCAATATATGTTCTTTGTCTAACTGTCCACATCGTTATTTTGCAGCTATTTTCCCCCCACTGTTCACAATCCAACAAACAGTGAGAGACTGGAACTAAAGCAGGAAACTTCCCTCTCCTTTGGGTGGTGAAATTGTCATTGATTTTCAATAGTGATTTCTTCCCATTGTGTCTGCCTGAGCCTGTACAGACACTGTCCGAGAATGAACACTCCCTTCCCCGTTTCCCCGGCTCACTCCATGTTCCGGGAGCAGCTCCTGCTCCACAGTGTCTGTTACAAACACTCCCCGACTCCCCCTCAACTTCCCACCACTCAATGCTAATCTCTGAGCACATCTGCGGACACGCTCCCAAAGCAGTGGCTGCTGGAAGCAGATGCTGTTTGTTCCCTTCCCCCGGGTCCGGGAAGTCTCCATTAGCAGCTGATTTAAAGCATCTTCCCCTGATTGAGTGAATGGCCTCACAGACTGGGTTGGGGAAGGATGCGCATGCGCTCCACTCCTCATTGTGACGTCCCACTGGGGGGCGGGGTTATGTCGCGCGTGCGCAGATCTTTGCAGCAATTCAGCATTCAAACATCAATGGGAACTTTCCCCATTTCACCCTCATCAAAGTCCCAAAGAAAGTGAAGAGGGGCTTGGACTGGAGGGAGGAAGGGGCGGGGTAGGGGGAACCTAGAACCCAGAAAGCTGCCCACTTGCCCCATTTGGATGCTCAAAGCTGCGGTCATTCCCTGCCGGGGGTTTGTTATTATTGAGCCCCTCCTGGTAAAACAATCCGATAGAAAGAGGGGAGAAAGGAGGGAGCCGGTGTGTTTGCTGGGACCTTGCAGAATTCATTTCAGCAGCAAAAGTCCCGGGTTATATTAACCCGAGTGAAACACGCTGTCAGTGAGAGGAAAACCGAACGGCCCTTTTCATCTTTTCATTGGAAACAAAGTAGAGCCGGAAGTGCGGCGAGCAGAGCAGACACACAAGCTCAATGACAGGAGAGCTCGGCCGTCCCTGAGTTTCAGCTCCCAGCTCTTACATTTCCTCATCCACACTGTCTTTACTGTGGATGTTCAGGGGTTCCTTGTCGGATCTGAGGACTGTATCCATGAAACATTCTGAGTCAGGAGATCCACACACTCTCTGTTATCAAGATTTATGGGCAGGAATGTTTCAAAACTTTGTCGATTAAATCATTGTATTATTCACAGAACGAATGAGGCAATCGGTTCATTATTCAGGCCTTGAACTTGGTTTGGGTAGACCGAAAACTGAGAGGTTCAGCACCTTTCTAATTCTTCACTATTGGCCGTGTGGCCTAATGGGTAAGGCGTCTGACTTCGCTGTATTTAACAAGGTTATCAGAAGATTATAGGTTCGTGTCCTGCCACGGTCATTTTGGGCGATCAGTGTTTAGCACCGCAGCCTCACAGCTCCAGCGACCCGTGTTCAGTACCTGTGCGCAGTTTGAGTTCTCCCTGTGACTGCGTGGGTTTCTTCGCACAGCCAAAGACTTGCAGATTGATAGGTAAATTGGCCATTGTAAATTGCCCCCAGTGCAGGGAGGTGGGAGAAGAATGGTGGGGCTGTGATAGGGATTATGGGATTAATGTCAGATTAGTATAAATGGGTGGTTGTTGGTCGGCACAGACTTGATGGGCCGAAGGGCCTGTTTCAGTACTGCATCTATTAATAAATAACTGATTTTTTTGATGAAGTAACAGAATGGTTGATGAAGGGAAAGCAATGGATGTTGTCTATATGGATTTTAAGAAAGCGTTTGACAAACTACCACATAAAAGGCTGGGTAACAAAACTCAGGCTCCTGGAATAGGAGGGTCAGTATCTGCTTCGATTAAAAAATGTATGAAATATCAAGAAAAGCGAGTTGTGGTATTTAGTTGTTTTTCAGAATGGAAGATGGTCGACAGTGATGTCCACAAGGGTCAGTGTCAGGACCACCATATATATAAATGACTTGAATATTGGAATCACAGAATCACAGAATTGTTACTACAAATTCACAATGCTTCCAATTTTCGTATCATCCATAAACTTTGAAATTCTGCCCTGTACACCAAGGTCAAGGTCATTAATATATATCAGGAAAGGCAAGGGTCCCAACACTGACTCCTGGGGAACTCCACAACAAACCTTCCTCTCGACCGAAGAACATCCATTGATCACTACTCTTTGTTTCCTGTCACTCAGCCAATTCCATGTCCATGTTACTACTGTCCCTTTTATTCCATGAGTTATAACTTTGTTCACAAGTCTGTTGTGTTGCATTGTATCAAACTCCTTTTGAAAGTCAATAAAAGCAAAATACTGCAGATGCTAGAAATCTGAAATGTAAACAAAAAGTGTTGGAAATACTCAGCAGGTCTGGCAGCATCTGTGGAGAGAGAAACAGAGTTAATGTTTCAGATCAGTGACCATTCAGATGCTGCCAGACCTTTTGAAAGTCTATGTAGACCACATCAACAGCATTGCCCTCATCATCCCTCTCTGTTACCTCATCAAGAAACTCCAGCAGGACAGTTAAACATGATTTTCCCTGAAGAAATCCATGCTGTCTTTCCTGAATTAACCCACATTTGTCCATGGGACTATTAATTTTGTCCCGAATTATTCTTTCGAGAAGTTTTCCCACCACCGAAATTGAACTGACTGGGGAGTGAGACGAGGTGAGTTGCTTTAGCAGAGAGCTAACATGGGTTCGTCAGGCCGAATGGCCTCCTTCTGTGCTTTAGCCATTCTATGATTGTATGATTCTAGCAGCAACTGTTGGTGGAGAGGCAGTGATGCAGGAATGGGTTGACAGAAAGGGGAAAGTCTGGGCTTGTGTGTGTTTGCAGCATTTGCAGCTTGTGTTCTGGTTTGTGAATAAAGGTGATTTGGAAGCTGTGTTCCAAATTGAAGTGTTTATTGGAAGCAAGAAGTTGATGTCAATGAAGAATAAAACGTGTTAAGATGAAGGGTGGTGTGATTGAGGATCGCAGTAAATATAGTGTTGGTGAATTATTTGTGTTAACAAACTTCCACTGCACCCTCTGCTGCAGGCTGCTGTTTATATCCAGCTGTGTATTAGTGCTGTGTGTTAACTAGATAAATGTTTGTTTCAACGCTGTTTATAAAGCAATAGCATTGCACTCAAACAGTCCCAGACATAGCAACACACGTACAAAAGCAAAATACTGCAGATGCTGGAAATCTGAAACATAAACAGAAAATGCTTGAAATAGTCAGCAGGTCTGGCAGCATCTGTGGAGAAAGAAACAAAGTTAATGTGAGCGAAGGAAACAGACCTGAACTGTTAACTGTTTCTCTCTGCACAGATGCTGCCAGACCTACTGAGCATTTCCAGCATTTTCTGTTTTTATTGCAGCAACACCTTTGATCAGCAGTAGCGGTGATAGTGCGAGCCTGGGGGCAGCCGGGAAGGTACGTTTCACTATAAAGTACTTACCTGGCGATTCGGCGGACACGGACACGGGGACTGCTGGGTAAGTGAACTTATAAATTCGGGCAGTGGCTAAACCCGAAACACTACACGTGTCGTGTCTCCCACCCATCCTCCTCCTCCAACCAAAAAAAAGGACTCTTGTGTGGAGGGTTTGGTAAGGTAAGGTTTTCCTTTATATTTTTTTATTCTCTGTTGTCAATTTGGAGCAGAGGGGATGGAAGCTAGGGCAGTTGCATACTCCTCTTGCAGGATGTGGGAGGTAAGGGTCACCACTTGTGTCCCTGCTGACTTCACCTGTGAGAAGTGCACCCAACTCCAGCTCCTCACAGACCACGTTAGGGAACTGGAGCTGGAGCTGGATGAACTTCGGATCATGCGGGAGGCAGAGGGGATGATAGAGAGCAGTTATAGGGAAGTCCTGACACCTAAGTCACAGGATAAAGGCAGCTGGGTGACCGTCAGGGGAGGGAAAGTGAATAGGCACACAGTGCAGGGATCCCCTGTGGCCGTTCCCCTCAATAATAAGTATACCGTTTTGTATACGGTTGTGGGGGGGGGACCTACCAGGGGAAAGCCACAGCGGCCAGGTCTCTGGCACTGAGCCTGGCTCTGCGGCTCAGAAGGGAAGGGTGGAGAATAGGAGAGCGATAGTGATAGGAGATTCAATGGTTAGAGGAACCGACAGGAGATTCTGTGGTCACGAACGAGACTCCCGGATGGTATGTTGCCTCCTGGGTGCCAGGGTCAGGGATGTCTCAGATCGACTCTTTCGGATTCTTAAGTGGGAGGGGGAGCAGCCAGAGGTCGTGGTACATATGACATAGCTAGGAAAAGGGATGAGGACCTGAAAAGCGAATATAGGAGTTAGGTTGGAAGCTAAAAGGCAAGACGAGCAGAGTAGTAATCTCAGGATTGATACCGGTGCCACGTGCTAGTGAGGCGAGAAACAGAGAGCGAGTGCAGCTGAACACGTGGCTACAGAGCTGGTGTAGCAGGGCGGGCTTCAGTTATGTGGATCATTGGGATACCTTCTGGGGAAGGTGGGACCTGGACAAGAAGGACGGGTTGCATCTGAACTGGAGGGACACCAATATCCTGGGCGGGAGGTTTGCTAGAGCTCTTCGGGAGGGTTTAAACTAGTTTGGCAGAGGTATGGGAACCGGAGCTACGGATCAGTGGATGGGGTAGCTGCTGAACAGGCAGATACAGAGTGCAGAGAGTCTGTGAGGAAGGTTAGACAGTTGACAGGGCAAAGTTTCAGCCAATTTGATGGGTTGAAGTGTGTCTATTTTAATGCAAGAAGTGTCAGGAATAAGGGTGATGAACTTAGAGCATGGATCAGTACTTCGAGCTACGATGTTGTGGCCATTACGGACACTTGGAGATCACAGGGGCAGGAATGGATGTTGGATGTTCCCGGGTTTGGATGTTTCAAAAGGAATAGGGAGGGAGGTAAAAGAAGTGGGGGAGTTGCATTGTTAATCCGGGATAGTATCACAGCTGCAGAAAGGGAGGTCATCGAGGAGGGTTTGTCTACTGAGTCATTATGGGTGGAAGTCAGAAACAGGAAAGGAGCAGTCACTTTATTGGGAGTTTTCTATAGACCCCCCAATAGCAACAGAGACACGGAGGAACAGATTGGGAGGCAGATTTTGGAAAGGTGCAGAAGTAACAGGGTTGTTGTCATGGGTGACTTCAACTTCCCTAATATTGATTGGAACCTCCTTCGTGCAAATAGTTTGGATGGAGCAGTTTTTGTCAGGTGTGTCCAGGAAGGTTTCCTGACTCAATATGTAGATAAGCCGACTAGAGGGGAGGCTATGTTGGATTTGGTGCTTGGCAACGAACCAGGCCAGGTGGCAGATCTCTCGGTGGGAGAATATTTCGGTGATAGTGATCACAACTCCCGGACCTGGAGAGGGACAGGAGCGGACGGGATGGGAAAATATTTAATTGGGGGAGGGGGAATTACAATGCTATTAGGCAGGAACTGGGGTGCATAAATTGGGAACAGATGTTCTCAGGGAAATGCACGACAGAAATGTGGAGGTTGTTTAGGGAGCACTTGCTGCGACTGCTGGATAGGTTTGTCCCGATGAGGCAAGGAAGGGATGGTAGGGTGAAGGAACCTTGGATGACAAGAAATGTGGAACAGCTAGTCAAGAGGAAGAAGGAAGCTTACTTAAGGTTGAGGAAGCAAGGATCAGACAGGGCTCCAGAGGGTTACAAGGTAGCCAGGAAGGAACTGAAGAATGGACTTAGGAGAGCTAGAAGGGGACATGAAAAAATCTTGGCGGGTAGGATTAAGGAAAATCCCAATGCGTTCTACACTTATGTGAGGAACAAGAGGATGGCCAGACTGAGGGTAGGGCCGATCAGGGATAGTGGAGGGAACTTGTGCCTGGAGTCGGAGGAGGTAGGGGAGGTCCTAAATGAATACTTTGCTTCAGTATTCACTAGTGAGAGGGACCTGGACGTTTGTGAGGACAGCGTGGAACAGGCTGATATGCTCGAACAGGTTGATGTTAAGAGGGAGGATGTGCTGGAAATGTTGAAAGACATGAGGACAGATAAGTCCCTGGGGCCAGCCGGGATATACCCAAGGATATTATGGGAAGCGAGGGAAGAGATTGCCGCGCCTTTGCCGATGATCTTTGCGTCCTCACTGTCCACTGGAGTAGTACCACATGATTGGAGGGTGGAAAATGTTATTCCCTTGTTCAAGAAAGGGAATAGGGATAACCCTGGGAATTATAGATCAGTCAGTCTTATGTCGGTAGTGGGCAAATTATTGGAGAGGATTCTGAGAGACAGGATTTATGATTAGTTGGAAAAGCATAGTTTGATTAGAGACAGTCAGCATGGCTTTGTGAGGGGCAGGTCTTGCCTCACAAGCCTTATTGAATTCTTTGAAGATGTGACAAAACACATCGATGAAGGAAGAGCAGTGGATGTGGTGTATATGGATTTTAGCAAGGAGTTTGATAAGGTTCCCCATGGTAGGCTCATTCAGAAAGTAAGGAGGCATGGGATGCAGGGAAAGTTGGCTGTCTGGATACACAGTGGCGCAGTGGTTAGCACTGCAGCTTCACAGCTCCAGGGACCCGGGTTCGATTCTGGGTACTGCCTGTGTGGAGTTTGCAAGTTCTCCCTGTGTCTGCGTGGGTTTCCTCCGGGTGCTCCGGTTTCCTCCCACATGCCAAAGACTTGCAGGTTTTGAGGTTTATTGGCCATTATAAATTGCCCCTAGTATAGGTAGGTGGTAGGGGAATATATAGGAACAGGTGGGGATGTGGTAGGAATATGGGATTAGTGTAGGATTAGTATAAATGGGTGGTTGATGGTCGGCACAGACTCGGTGGGCCGAAGGGCCTGTTTCAGTGCTGCATCTCTAAACTAAACTAAACTAAACAGAATTGGCTGGCCCATAGAAGACAGAGGGTGGTAGTAGATGGAAAGTATTCAGCCTGGAGCTCGGTGACCAGTGGTGTTCCGCAGGGATCTGTTCTGGGACCTCTGCGCTTTGTGATTTTTATAAATGACTTGGATGAGGAAGTGGAAGTCTGGGTTAGCAAGTTTGCCGATGACACGAAGGTTGCTGGAGTTGTGGATAGTGCGGAAGGCTGTTGTAGGTTGCAACGGGACATTGACAGGGTGCAGAGCTGGGCTGAGCAGTGGCAGATGGAGTTCAACCTGGAAAAGTGTGAAGTGATTCATTTTGGAAGTTCGAATTTGAATGCAGAATACAGGCTAAAAGACAGGATTCTTGGTAGTGTGGAGGAACAGAGGGATCTTGGGGCCCATGTCCATAGATCGCTCAAAGTTGCCACCCAAGTTTGATAGGGTTGTTAAGAAGGCGTATGGTGTGTTGGCTTTCATTAACAGGGGGATTGAGTTTAAGAGCCGCGAGGTTATGCTGCAGCTCTATCAAGCCCTGGTTAGACCACACTTGGAATATTGTGTTCAGTTCTGGTCGTCTCATTATAGGAAGGATGTGAAAGCTTTAGAGAGGGTGCAGAGGAGATTTATCAGGATGCTGTCTGGTCTGGAGGGCATGTCTTAAGAAGAAAGGTTGAGGGTGCTAGGGCTTTTCCCATTGGAACGAAGAAGGATGAGAGGTGACTTGATAGAGGGGTACAAGATGATGATAGGCATAGATAGAGTGGATAGCCAGAGACTTTTTCCCAGGGTGGAAAGGGCTATCACCAGGGGGCATAATTTTAAGGTGATGGAGGAAGGTTTCGGGGAGATGTCAGAGGTAGGTTCTTTACACAGAGAGTGGTGGGTGCGTGGAATGCACTGCCAGCGGTGGTAGTAGAAGCAGATACATTAGGGACATTTAAGCGTCTCTTGGATAGGTACATGGATGATAGTAGAATGAAAGGTATGTAGGTAGTTTTGATCTTAGAGTAGGTTAAAGGTTCGGCACAACATCGTGGGCCGAAGGGCATGTACTGTGCTGTACTGTTCTATGTTCTATGTTCTCTAACACAGGTGTTGGGATGCTCAGCCTGGCTACGCAATGTGACAAGGACGCTGAGTGACGCCATCGACAACGGGACAGAGAGAAAAACACACAGAAAACTAATAGACTGTGAGGAAATAAAAGTGAGGAACGGAGAGAGAGAGACAGACAACGAAACTGAGATGGAGAAACAAGGCATTTGTATGATTGTGTTCTCACTGTTGTGTAACGGTATTTCCTGTTGTGTAAATATGTTTTCTGTTGTGTAAAGATGTCCCCTGTTGTTGTGCAAAGGTTTTCCCTGTTATTGTTTTATTTTCTGTTGCTGACCGTCTCCTCACTGTGACCATTTGTCCTGGTTTTATTGTGGCCAACATCACCATCTGGTGGTGGAGAGGAGGCTCTGCAGGAAGGGGGTTGACAAAGTGGGAGAGACTCGGCTGGTCCGTGTTTGCAGCTTGTGTTCGTGTGAGCAAAAGTGAGTTGTTACTGATTGATGTGTTCACGAGAAGGAAAAAGCTGATCGCAATCGAGCGCATCTTGTTATTATGGGGAAACACTTGATGTTTTGAAAGTGAACTGTTTGTCTTCCGACCAAACATAAATAGCAGAGAATGGTTTCGATCCATCGACCCAGCACGCTTCCGCTGCGCCACTCTGCTAACTGCTGGTTTAAATTTTAGCTGCCTGTTCGTGAAATATGTTCATTTCCCCAATGTTTTTATAAAAATAGGATTGGAGTCGGGTTTCTCAAGAATCCCGGACTCAGCAACACACGTGCTGACGGACTCACCCTCACTGCCCAATGACACAAGGACACAGAGTAACAGCTCCGACAATGAGGCAGGCAGAGAAAGACACACAGAAAACCGGGTAGAGATCATTCGGACCCAGAAGGGAACAGACAGAGAAAGACACACAGAAAACCAGGAAGAGATTATCAGGACGCAGAAAGGAACAGACAGAATAAGACACACAGAAAACCAGGAAGATATTATCAGGACTCAGAAAGGAACAGACAGAGAAAGGTACTGAGCAAACCAGCAAGAGACAGCGAAAGACTGATGACTTATGTAATTGTGTTCTCTGTTGTGTAAAGATGTTCCCTGTGTTCTTTTAAAGATATTTCCTGCTGTGTAATATGTTCTCTGTTGTGTAACTATATTCGCTGTTGTGTAAAGATGTTCTCTGTTATTGTGTAAAATGGTTCCCTGTTGGGTAAAGATCTTCTCAGTTGTGTAAATATGATCCGTCTTGTGTAAAAGTGTTCCGGGTTGTTTAAATATGTTCCCTGCTCTGTCATGTCGAGCTGAGTCTGCACTAATGGAATTGCTACAGTATCTTCCAGTCTGATACTGTATGAGGGCTGGAAAATGATCCAAAGCACAGTCTATACAAATTGAATTGCTATTGTATCTTTTAGTTTCACAAGGATGTACTGGCATTGGAGGAGTTCAAAAGCGATTCACTCAGATGATTCCTGAGATGAAGGGGTTGACTTATGAAGAACGACTAAACAGGTTATTCATTCGTGTTTAGAAGAATGAGGGGTGATCTTTTTGAAACGTACAAGATTCTGAGGGTGCTTAACAGGGTGAAGAAGGGTCTCTGACCTGAAACATTAACTCTGCTTCTCTCTTCACAGATGCTGCCAGACCTGCTGAGTATTTCCAGCATTTCTTGTTTTTATTAACAGGGTCGATGTTGAGAAGATGTTTCCACTAGTGGGGGAATCTCAAACTAGGCGACATAGTCACAGAATAAGGGGACACTCATTTAAACTGAGATGCAAAGGAAGTTCTTCTCTCAGAGGGTAGTGAATGTCTGGAATTCTCTACCCCAGTCAGTATTGGAGGCTAAATCACTGAAAGTATTTAAAGAGGATGTGAATAGATTTTTGAAATATTGGAGAGTTGAGGTCGATGAAGAGCTGGCATGAAAGAGGAGTTGAGGTCTGGGGCAGATCAGCCATGATCTTACTGAATGGCAGGGCAGGCTTGAGGGGCCGAATGGCCTACTCCTGCTCCTATTTCTTCTGTTCTTATGTTATGTTATATCTAATGTATATGTCAGGATGCACTATGGGAATTAATACTGAAACTTATAAACTCATAATGTGTGTAAATATTGGGCTGATATTTAACTTGAATCTCAGAGTACACTATTGTGGTTAATTCTGTAAGTTTGAAAAGGGAACTCTGTGCCATAATGAAAACAAGAAATGCTGGAAATACTCAGCAGTTCGGGCAGCATCTGTACAGAGAGAAGCAAAGTTAACGTTTCAGGTCAGTGACCTTTCAGATGCTGCCAGACCTATTGAAAGTCCATGTAGACCACATCAACAGCATTGCCCTCATCAACCCGCTCTGTTACCTCATCAAAAAACTCCAGCAGGACAGTTAAACATGATTTTCCCTTAAGAAATCCATGCTGGCTTTCTTGAATTAACCCACATTTGTCCATGGGACTATTAATTTTGTCCCGAATTATTCTTTCGAGAAGTTTTCCCACCTCCAAAATTGAACTGACTGGGGAGTGAAATGAGGTGAGTTGCTCTAACAGAGACAAAAACAAGAAATGCTGGATTCACTCAGCAGGTCTGGCAGCATCTGTGGAAAGAGAAGCAGAGTTAACGTTTCGGGTCAGTGACCCTTCCACAGATGCTGCCAGACCTGCTGAGTGAATCCAGCATTTCTTGTTTTTGTTTCAGGTTTCCAGCATCCGCAGTATTTTGCTTTTATTTTGGTGCTCTAACAGAGAGCCAGCACGGGTTCGACAGGCTGAATGGCCTCCTTCTGTGCTGTCGCCATTCTATGGTTGTATGATTCTAGCAACAACTGTTGGTGGAGAGGCAGTGATGCAGGAATGGGTTGACAGGAAGGGGAAAGTCTGGGCTGGTGTGTGTTCGGGTTTGTGAATAAAGGTGATTTGGAAGCTGTGTTCCAAATTGAAGTGTTTACTGGAAGGAAGATGTTGATGCAAATAAAGAGTAAAACGTGTTAAGACGAAGCGTGGTGTGATTGGGGATAGCAGTAAATATAGTGTTGGTGAATTATTTGTGTTAATAAACTTACACTGCGCCCTCTGCTGCAGGCTGCTGTTTATATCCAGCTGTGTATTAGTGCTGTGTGTTAGCGAGATAAATGTTTGTTTCAACGCTGTTTATAAAGCAATCGCATTGCACTCAAACAGTCCCAGACATAGCAACACACGTACAAAAGCAAAATACTGCGGATGCTGGAAATCTGAAACATAAACAGAAAATGCTTGAAATAGTCAGCAGGTCTGGCGGCATCTGTGGAGAGAGAACAAAGTTAATGTGAGCTAAGGAAACAGATCTGAACTGTTAACTGTTTCTTTCTGCACAGATGCTGCCAGACCTACTGAGCATTTCCAGCATTTTCTGTTTTTATTACAGCAATACAGGTGTTGGGAGGCTCAGCCTGGCTACACAATGTTACAAGGACGCTGAGTAACACCATCGACAACGGGACAGAGAGAAAAACACACAGAAAACCAATAGACTGTGAGGAAGCAAAAGTGAGGGACAGAGAGAGAGACAACGAGACTGAGACGGAGAAACAAGGCATTTGTATGATTGTGTTCTCCCTGTTGTCTAAAGGTATTTCCTGGTGTGTAAATATGTTTTCTGTTGTGTAAAGATGTCCCCTGTTGTTGTGTAAAGGTTTTCCCTGTTATTGTTCTATTTTCTGTGACTGACCGTCTCCTCACTGTGACCATTTGTCCTGGTTTTATTGTGGCCAACATCACCATCTGGTGGTGGAGAGGAGACTCTGCAGGAAGGGGTTGACAAAGTGGGAGAGACTCGGCTGGTCCGTGGATGCAGCTTGTGTTCGTGTGAGCAAATGTGATTTGTTACTGATTGATGTGTTCACTGGAAGGAAGAAGCTGATTGCAATAGAGTGCCTTTGGAAGCATCTTGTTATTATGGGGAAATACTTGATGTTTTGAAAGTGAACAGTTTGCATGATTACGAAGCGTAAATAGCAGAAAATGGTTTCGATTCATTGATCTCTGGGTTATGGGCCCAGCACGCTTCCACTGCGCCACTCTGCTAACTGCTGTTTTAAATTTTGGCTGCCCGTTAGTGAAATATGTTCATTTCCCCAATGTTTTTATAAAAATAGGATTGTAGTCGGATTTCTCAAGAATCCCGGACTCAGCAACACACATGCTGACGGACTCACCCTCACTGCGCAATGACACAAGGACACGGAGTAACAGCACCGACAATGAGGCAGGCAGAGAAAGACACGCAGAAAAGCAGGAAGATATTATCAGGACTCAGAAAGGAACAGACAGAGAAAGGTACTGAGCAAACCAGCAAGAGACAGCGAAAGACTGATGAACACCACTTGGAGGGAGCACTGAGGGTGGCAAGGGTCCAGAATGTAGTCTGGCTGGGGGATTTCAATGTCTATCACCATGAGTGGCTCGGTAGCACCACTACTGACCATGCTGGCCGAGTCCTAACGGACATAGCTGCTCGATTGGGTCTGCGGTAGGTGGTGAGGGAACGAACAAGAGGGAAGAACCTACTTGAACTCATCCTCACCAATCTGCCTGCCGCAGATGCATCAGTCCATGACAGTATTGGTAGGAGTGACCACTGCACAGTCCTTGTGGAGATGAAGTCCCGTCTTCACATTGAGGATACCCTCTATCGTGTTGTGTGCCACTACCACTGTGCTAAATGGGATAGATTTTGAACAGAACCAGCAATGTATAACTGGGCATCCATGAGGTGCTGTGGACCATTAGCAGCAGCAGAATTGTAGTCAACCACATTCTATAACCTCATGACCCGGCATATTCCCCCACTCTAACATTACCAACAAGCTGGGGTATCAACCCTAATTCAATGAAGAGTGCAGGAGGGCATGCCAGGAGCAGCACCAGGCATACCTTGAAATGAGGCATCAGCCTGATGAAGCTACAGCCCAGGACTACTTTCATGCCAAACAGCAGAAGCAGCATGTAATAGACAGGGCTAAGTGATCCCACAACCAATGGATCAGATCGACACCCTGCCACATCCAATGATGAATGGTGGTGGACAATTAAACAACCAACAGGAGGAGGTGGCTCCACAAATATCCCCAACCTCAATGATGGGGGAGCCCAGCACATCAGTGCAAAAGATAAGGATGAAGAATTTGAAACAATCTGCAGCCAGAAGTGCTGGGTTGATGATCCATCTCGGCCTCCTTCTGAAGTCCCCAGCATCACAGATGCCAGTCTTCAGCCAATTCGATTCACTCAATGTGATATCAAGAAACGACTGAAGGCACTGGATACAGCAAAGGCTACGTGCCCTGACAATATTCCAGCAATAGTACTGAAGACCTGTGCTCCAGAACGTGCTGCGCCCCTAGCCAAGCTGTTCCAGTACAGGTACAATACTGGCATCTACCCGGCAATGTGGAAAATTGCCCAGGTATGTCCTGTACACAAATAGCAGGACAATTCCAACCCAGCCAATTGCTGCCAAATCAGTCTACTCTCAATCATCAGTATCGTGATGGAAGATGTCATCGACGGGGCACTTGCTTTGCAATAACCTGTTCAGTGATGCTCAGTTGGGTTCCGCCAGGGCCATTCAGCTCCTGACCTCAGCCTTGGTTCAAACAAGGACAAAAGAGCTGAACTCAAGAGGTGAGGTGAGAGTGTCTGCTCTTGACATCAAGGTAGCATTTGACTGAGTATGGCATCAAGGAGCCAGAGCAAAACTGGAGTCAATGGGAATCAAGAGGAAAACTCTGCAATGGTTGGAATCGTACCGAGCACAAAGGTAAATGGTTGTGATTGTTGGAGGTCAATCATCTCAGCTCCAGGACATTACTGCTGGAGTTCCTCAGGGTAGTATCTTCGGCCCAACCTTCTTCACTACTTCATCAGTGACCTTCCTTCAATCATAAGGTCAGAAGTGGGGATGTTCACTGATGATTGCAAAATTTAGCACCATTCGCGACTCCTCAGATAGTGAAGCAGTCCATGTAGAAATGCAGCAAGACCTGGACAATATCCAGGCTTGGGCTGATAAGTGGCAAGTAACATTCGCGCCACACAAGTGCCAGGCAATGACCATCTCGAAGAAGAGAGAATCTAACGATCTCCCATTGACATTCAACGGCATTACGATCGCTGAATCCCCCACTATCAACTTCCTGGGGGTTCCCATTGACCAGAAACTGAACTGGAGTAGCCTTATAAATAGTGTGACTACATGAGCTGGTCAGAGGGTAGGAATCATGTGGAGAGTAACTCACCTCCTGACTCCCCAAGCCTGTCCACCATTTACAAGGCTCAAGTCTGGAGTGTGATGGAATACTATCCACTTGCCCGGATGGGTGCAGCTCCAACAACATTCAAGAAGCTCGACACCATCCAGGACAAAGCAACACGCTTGATTGGCACCCCGTCCACAACATTCACTCCCTTCACCACTGACGTACAGTGGCAGCAGTGTGTACCATCTACAAGATGCACTGCAACAATGCACCAAGGCTAATCAGGCAGCACCTACCAAACCTGCATCCTCTACTGCCTAGAAGGACAAGGGCAGCAGATGCATGGGAATACCACCACCTGAAAGTTCTCCTCCAAGCTACACATCATCCTGACTTGGAACTATATCGCCATTCCTTCCTTCACTGTCGCTGGGTAAAAATCCTGGAACTCCCTTCCTAATAGCACTGTGGGTGGACCTACCCCACATGGACTGCAGTGGTTCAAGAAGGAAGCTCATCACCACCTTCTCATGGGCAATTAGGGATGGACAATAAATGCTGGCCTGGCTGGCGACGTCCACATCCCATGAAACAAATAATTAAATACAATAACAGCTCATTTCAATTCCTAGTATTTCTAAATCCCACCAGTCCAACATAAGCTGAACAATTATTGCATGTTGTGATTGACGGTCTGGTCTGTAAACTGCACTGTATCACAGATTGCTGACATTTGCTAACTGGAAGTGAGAACTGCAAAATCGGGACAGTAGTTCACATAGTCTGTCAGTGTGAAAGAATCAGGCAATGTGAGGTAATAGAATTTGTCTGTAAATGTTACACTCATATTGCTTTATATTTTTATATTGAAAATAAAAGTAATCATTTCGTGAAAATAGTGACATGTTGTCCAAACTTTGGTAGCCAGTTGTTTTCGTCTTGCACTCAGCAGGGCAATCCGCAAGAATACCAATTTAAGGGAAAACAACAACTTTCTTCTGCATGAGAAGAGAGTGCTGATTGGTTGGCAAGTGAACTCTGATTGGTCGAGGCATTGCCATTCAGAATGCATCAGTTTATGGTAACTGACAGATAACTGCCCAGCTTTGTCTGAAATTTAAACCAGGCAGCTTGACTCTGATTGGTCACGGCATTGCCCTGTGGAATGAGCCAGTGAATGGCTGTCACTTATTTTGTTTAGCTGAAACTGGCACAACATGTGTGCATGTTCTTTCTGTCTGCAAAGAACAGGGCCCTGTGTATTAATATATGTAGCTTACAGTACACACCAGTGCACCACACTGCGAGCCCTACTGACAGTCTTAAATCGGTTGTCAGTGTAATTCTTAGCACACTGAGAATTATTTAGCAAATGTTGTCCTATTGTGGAATCACATCTCATGTTGGATACTGTGTTTTGAGTTTTCCAAGCACGGGTTGGTTGGGTTGGGCCCATTGCGAACAGCGGAAGGGACATGTTATTTGATACAATCCGCCAGTTTTGGGATGTACGGTCTAGAAACCTAGCATCACACTGGTATTGAAATTCATATATCACGTTACTTATTTGTGTGATAGGCAGGATGTCTCTTTTGCTTGACAGCAGCATCCTGTTAGTGGCGAACACCACACTTGTTGCTCCTGCATAGTAACAGCAGGAAACAGCTCGCTTCACCTGTTACTCAAATACTGGGGATATATTACCCTTCCAGGGTAATTTGAGGGAGACTGGGCACTTTTCAGGGCTCAAAATGACGTCCTTCAGCCCGTTTATAAGTTTGTGTGATATACAGTGAGAAATGATCTGATCAGTGTAGCCATTGTAATGCAGGATGTCTTTGATTCGCCCTATTTCAGCATCAAGCTTGCATGGTGAGCAAGTGGCTCAGCCCTATTTATGAGGTTGTCGATAAGACCAATTTTATAGCGCGTGGAACTGTAATAATCCCAACGCGTGTATTGACCAGTGAAGGTATGTTTGCGGTAGACCGTGGTAGAAAACCCCTTAGCAGATTTCTCAACTAGTACATCAAGGAAAGGGAGCTCATTTGACTGCTCCATTCCAAAGGTGAATTTGAGTGTAGGATGGAGCCCATGAAGACGTGCAAGGAAATTATTTCATGCAGCTGCGGATTCAAATTTAGCAAACGTATCATCTACATATTGGAAATATGCAAGCGGTCGGAGGTTAGGTGTCATTCCCTTAAAAACAGTTTTGTCATGGAATCCAACAAAGATGTTTGTGAGAGCTGTGCCTAGAGGGGATCCCATGGCAACACCAGCAATGCATGGTGTCAATAAAACTGAACTCAACTGTGCAAGTTGCCGAGTTCATAAGTTCAATGAATACTGATTCACACAATGGTGACGGGTATAGATCACCATGATATAGCACTGCAGTGCAGATATCTATGGCTTCCTGAAGTGGTACATTGGTGAATAGGCTAGCAATGTCAAATGACACATGGACACGGCATTGCTATCGATATGCAAGTCCTGTATGGTCTTCGCAAATGTGAAGGAATCCTTCACTGTGCATGTGGAGAACTTGCTCAAAAACTGGTTGTAACAATTTGCCCAACCATTTGGCAAATTCATTTCAGGATACTATTTACATTACTTCAAATAAAGGAAACACAACGACACAAAGAATTGAGCACAACGCTGAAAGTTTCACAGCAAATAGTCAAATGGGAAAAGGATGAAATACAGAAAGAAAAAGCCTAAAATACTGAAAACACTCAGCCAGTCCGGAAACAACTGTGGAGAAGAGAAGCTCGGGTTAATGGTCCAGTTCTGTGACCCTTCTATAGACCTGAAACATTGCTCCTCCCTTCCTCTCTACACAGATACTGCTGGAACTGCTGAGTGTTTCCAGAATCTTCTGTTATTATTCAGATTTCCAGTGTGTGCAGTATTTCTCTTTTTGAAAATAAAATATTCCGTGAGAGGAATGGAACGTTACATAAAAAATAGGAGTGGGCCATTCGGCCCATCGAAATAGCTCTGCCATTCAATAAGATCACAGCTGATTTCCTACATCAACTCCATCTTACCACACCAGCACAGATCCCTTGATTCCCTTAGTATCCAAAAACCTATCGATCTCTCTCTTGGATATCCCCAACGAGCATCCACATCTCCAGAGTCACAGAGAGATACAGCACTGAAAAAGGCCCTTCGGCCAACCGAGTCTGTGCCGACCAACAACCACCCATTTATACTAATCCTACACTAATCCCATATTCCTACCACATCCCCACCGACCCTATATTTCCCTCCCACCTACCTAAACCAGGGACAATTTATAATGGCTAATTTACCTACCAACAAGTCTTTTGGCTTGTGGGAAGAAACCGGAGCACCGAGAGAAAACCCACACAGACACAGGGAGAACTTGCAAACTCCACCTCGGCAGTACCCAGAATTGAACCCGGGTTGCTGGAGCTGTGAGGCTGCGGTGCTAACCACTGCTCCACTGTGCCGCCCATAATGTGTGATCTCACCAAGGCTCTGTCTAATTGCAGTCAAACTTCTTTATTCTGAGAAAACCTCTTCACAATGTTGAACACAACTATTAACTGCCATTCTGCTCTAAGAAGAAGGACCCCAGATTCACACACCCCAGACCCCTATTCTTTCCACATTAGCTGAATTCCTGCATTTCTGATACCATTCCAGTAAATCTCCTCTGCACCCTCTCTGAGGCCTTGACATTCCTGCTAAAGTGTGGAGCATGGAATTAGACACAACACTCTAACTGAGGCCTATAACCAGTGAGATTTCTAAAGGTCCAGCATAAATTCCTTGTCTGTGTCCCGTACTCCCATTTCTGATTTCTGACTCAATGTCGGCTCTGAGCTGTTGAAACTGCCTGAATAAATATTTCCACCCAACAAAGCGCTCGGAATGTGAGAAGGGACAAAGTGAGTGACCAAGTACATCAACTCCAAGTAAAACTCCACCATGTAGTGAAAACACTCGAAACACAACGGCTCTTTTAAGAGCCACCGACAATCGCTCTGAAAAAACTGCACCAACATCTCTCTAGAATTGGTTTATTTCATTGGTTTTAATGCTCAGTAACTCTCTGGAACTTTCTCACTGTCTTTGTGTTTTCTGTTTCAATCTGGTATGGAGATTCTGGGAAGATGAGTTTCACTGCCTGGGAGGATCTTTGTGGTTTTCCTGCAGAAACACAAAACAAAGTCTCTTTTCAGAGTCACCCACCGCCTCATAGGGACAGCAGTGACATGGGAACGGGAGCTGGGGTGTGTTTTATGCCGGAAATATCAGTTAATGATTTATGTTGTGCTCTCGTTATATTCCAATCTCTGAATTGAGCCTTTCCACCACACCAGGGTTATGGGGAGAGTTTTCATCGTTTCTTTTCTAAACGGACAGACGATGTTATAAAGTTGCTGATTTACCCAGATGGCGGATTCTCCCCTCACAGTGATAAGTAACATCACACCTTCACATTGCTTTATAATTGAATAATTAGTCAAATGGAATTATTTGTGATGTTATTTCCCCCGAGACGGTGTTTCCTGCAGTGAAACTGAGCAGTTTCAGCTCAGTCATTCAGGGACCTGGAATTCCTGCAGTTTGAACCCGCTGTCACCCCAGCCCACTTCTGATTGGTCACCCTCTTCTCATAAAGTCAGTGACAGCACATGAGGAGGCCATTCGCCCCATTGAGTCCATGTCGGGTTTCCAATCTGTTCAGTCCCCGACTCAATCCCCAAATCCCTGCATAATCCCTTTGGGTCAAAATGACCGTGGCAGGACTCGAACTTGCAATCTTCTGATAACATCATAGAATATACCGAAGACGCCTTATCCATTAGGCCACACAGCCATTAACTTACATGACTGATTCAATCAGAGAATCTCGAAGCACAAAATACAAAAAATCATTGGTTGAACCTGTCAACCTGGCAGAATATTTGAATTTGTGAAAGCCGCCAATTTCACTGTGGAAAAGAAGTGATCGACTGGAAAAGTACATAAAAATCTATTTTCCCGTAGCGGTTTAAATAAACTTTTAAAACACAATTTTGCTTTTACCGACTCAAATTGCTGGTGCTATTTTATGAACAGCTTTATTTTGCCAATTTTTGTCAACTTCTCATCCGTAACTGACAGTTAGAGACTCCGTTCAGCAATCTTTCACGCGACAAATAACTCAAACTCGGTGTGGAAGTAATAAATTACAGACTATTGGTAATTCCCCTTCACACAGGCTTCAGGGGGACAGTGAGAAGCCACTGAAATAGTTGCTTCATCCTTTTAAAAGGTTCCCATTCTGTCCTGTTACTGACATGTTGGAATCAGATTTGCATTTAACAAGATATTTCTGTGAAAACAAAATCCTCAACAGACCAGCTGGGAATCTGGGAATCACTGTAGTAAAATAAAAGGCTTTTGATTGAGAAGACGGGACCGTCTCACCAGCAGCCGGGTTACATTCCCCTCACATCCTTATACAGTGAGCAGCTCTTTCCCTCGAGAAATAGACAGCAGCAGTTGGAAGTTCAGTAAAAGGATCGGTTCATTGAGACAAGTTTCTGACTGACAGGTGGTGCTGAATATTAATACAAGAAGGTCCTGGAATGGGAAACAAGTGTCCAGAGTAGGGTCTGAAATCAGGACAGGGAAATGGCCAGCACTGACACAGATCATTTCATTATTACATTGATATCTGACTGTCGAAAAGGAGAAGCGAGTTAAACACATGATGGTGAAAGGAATGGAAGATGATGCTGGTTGTTCTAGATGAAGAGGGATAGACAGAGGTGTGGGTCCAGCAGACTTCAGACAGTAATCAGCCCTTTCAGATACTGTGGGTGGATCTGAAAAGAGCCTTTGGGATAGGGAGAAAAGCTCTTTGTTTAAAAACCCTCAAATAGCTACCTTGTAATTGGTCAGGTTACTAATGTTTTAGTTTGTGTAATTTATGAATAATTACTAATTAGAAAGTGTTGTTTGGACAGAGTGTAAAGCTGTGAGTTGATGTGTGAGGGACTTCACTGACTGGGGGAAGGAGGTGCTCTTTGGTCTCTTCTGCCTTTTCAGCCTCCATGGTACAGGGGAAGAAGCTGATCGGTGAGTAACTGGTAAATTATTCTACTTATTACACTTATTACACGAGCAATAATGAGTTTGTAATGCTAAGTAATGGCAGGGCAGCTCGAAAAGTAAAAGTTCTAAATTGGGGGAAGGCAAATTTTACAAAACTGAGAGGTGATTTGGTGGATGTGGACTGGATACAACTACTTGAAGGAAACCCGAAGATGTTTTATCAGTCCATTAAGAGCAAGAGGATAACTAAGGAAAGGGTATGGCCTATCAGAGATGTACAAGGGAACTTCTGTGTGGATCCAGAAGATGTGGGCGGAGTTCTTAATGAGTTTTTTGTCTCTGCCTTCACAAAGGAGAGGGATGATGCAGACATTGTAGTAAAAGAAGAGGAGTGTGAAATATTAGATACGATAAGCATAATGAGAGTGGAAGTACTAGAGAGTCTGACATCCTTCAAAATGAATAAATCACCAGGGCCGGATGGTTTGCATCTGAGGTTGTTAAAGGAAGCCAGGGAGTAAATAGTGGATGCGCCGAGGATCATCTTCAAATCCTCACTGGATATGGGGAAGGTGCCGGAGGATTGGAGCTCTGCGAACGTTGTACTATTATTTTAAAAGGATGTGGTAAGTCTGAGCTCAGTAGTGGGTAAATTATTCGAATCAATTCTGAGGGACAGGATAAACTACCACTTAGAAAGGCACGGATTAATCAGGGATAGTCAGCATGGATTTGTTAAGGGAAGGTCATGTCTCACTAACTTTATTGAGTTTTGTTGAGGAAGTAACAAGGAACATTGATGAGGATAGTGCGGTGGATGTGGTTTACATGGATTTTAGTAAGGCATTTGATAAGGTCCCACATGGCAGTCTGGTCAATTAAATGAAAGCCCATGGGATACAGGGGAATGTGGCAGGTTGGATCCAAAATTGACTCAGTGACAGCAAACAAAGGATAGTAGTCAACGGATGTTTTTGCAAATGGAAAGCGGTTTTTAGTGGCGTTCCACAGGGCTCAGTGTTGGGTCCCTTGTTGTTTGTGGTGTATATTCCCACACGGGCGGCACAGTGGCGCAGCGGCGCAGCGGTTAGCACCGCAGCCTCACAGCTCCAGCGACCCGGGTTCAATTCTGGGTACTGCCTGTGTGGAGTATGCAAGTTCTCCCTGTGTCTGCGTGTGTTTCCTCCGGGTGCTCCAGTTTCCTCCCACATGCCAAAGACTTGCTGGTTGATAGGTTAATTGGCCATTATAAATTGTCCCTAGTATCGGTAGGTGGGAGGGAAATATAGGGACAGGTGGGGATGTGGTAGGAATATGGAATTAGTGTAGGATTAGGATAACATGGATGGGTGATGGTCGGCACAGACTCGGTGGGCAGAAGGGCCTCTTTCAGTGCAGTATCTCTTCAAAAAAAAATTAATCATTTGGAATTAAATGTGGGAGCTATGATTGGGAAATTTGCTGATGACACAAAAATTGGCCGTGTAATTGATAGTGAGGAGGATGGCTGCAGACTTCAGAATGATATGAATGGATTAATTGAGTGGGCAGAAAAGTGGCAAATGGAATTCAATCTGGAGAAGTGTGAGGTAATGCATTTGGGGAGGGCAAACAAAGCAAGGGAATACACAATAAACGGGAAGATACTGAGATGGGTAGAAGAAGTGAGAGACTTTGGAGCGCATGTCCACAGGTCCCTGAAAGTGACAGGATAGGTAGATAGAGTGGTGAAGAAGGCATATGGAATGCTTTCCTTTCTTGGTCGACAAAAGCAGGGATGTAATGCGAGAACTGTTTGAAACGGTGGTTTGGCCACAGCTGGAGTATTGCGTACAGTTCTGGTCATCACATTACAGAAAGGACATAATTGCTGTGTAGAGAGTACAGAGGAGATTTACAAGAATGATACTGTGGGTGGCTCTGAAAAGAACCTTTGGGTATTTGATAAAATCCTGGCAGATTGCCTTGGTTTTGGTGCCAGGAGCGCTGGTTTTCTTGGGCAGCAGCATGGCCTAGATATTAGGCAGCACCCAGCCCTGAGTGATGGTCACCCCTCCCAGCAGCTTGGTGAGCTCCTCGTCATTCTGGACAGCCAGCTGTAGGTGTCTGAGGATGTTGCGGGTCTTCCTGTTGTCCTGGGCCGCGTTACTGGCCAACTCGAGGATTTCAGCGGTCAGATACTCGAGCACAGCAGCCAGATAGACCGGGGCTCCGACACCCACATGCTCAGCATAGTTGCCCTTTCTCAGGAGCCTGTGAACACGGCCCACCGGGAACTGCAGTCCAGCACAGGAGGAGCGAGACTTGGCCTTGGAACGAGCTATCCCGCCGGTCTTTCCTCTTCCAGACTTTTCTTTTCCAAAAATATACTTGAGGACATTCCGTGCAGACCACTGCCTGATGGATTGGTGGTCAAAGGTGTTTTTCCACACAAACATTTCCACGAACGCACAGTCCAACTGGATGGAGCGTTCCGTGGCAAAGTGACCAGATCCATCCTTCGCAACACCGGGGTCAGATAGAACCTCAGCACATAGTGACAGTTGGTGTTTGCATACTGGGGCTCTCCGCACAGCTTGATGCAGCCACATACTAAGGCGGCCATCAGGTTGAGGGCGATGTTGAGTACATTTTTTCGCCTTTATCCAGAGGTTTGAACATCGTGTCCCTCTGGACCCGGTCCATTTTGCGTCTTCAGATAAAGCGGGAATTGGCTCGGGTGATCGCCACAGCGCAGGAGTGGGGTATGGGCCAGACCTGTGCCACTTACAGCAACAACGTGAGCACCTTGCACCTGATGACCAGGTTCTTACCCATAATAGAGAGAGATCGCTGCTCCCACTTGCTCAGTTTATGTTGTTACCTGGCTACTCGCTCCTCCCAGGTTTTGGTGCGCGTCCCGGCCCTTATAAACCATATCCCCAGCACCTTCAGGTAGTCTGACCTGACGGTGAAGGGGACAAAGGATCGGTCAGCCCAGTTTCCAAGGAACATGGCCTCGCTCTTGCCATGGTTAACAGTGGCTCCCGAATCCAGTTCGAACTGGTCGCAGATGCTCATCAGTCTGTGAATGGACAGCGGATCCGATCAGACTACAGCAACATCATCCATGTACAGGGAGGCTTTGACCTGAGTGACTCCGCTGCCTGGGATTGTCACTCCTCTTATGCCCGCATCCTTCCAAATAGACTCAGCAAAGGGTTCGATACAGCAAACACACAAGGCAGGGGAAAGAGGACAGCCCTGTCTGACTCCAGATTTGACTGGAAACTTTCTGATTCCCACCCAATTTTTTGGACTGTACTACTGATGTTTGTGTAGAGCAGTTTGATCCAATTGCAGATTCCCTCCTCAAACCCCATTTTGGAGAGCATATCCATCATGTATGTGTGCGATATCCTGTCAAAAGCCTTCTCCTGGTCCAGGCTGATGAGGCAGGTGTCCACCCTCCTGACCCGTACATAGGCGATCGTATCCCTAAGTAGCACGACACTATCAGAGATCTTCCTGCTGGGTACAGTACAGGTCTGGTCAGGGTGAATCACCAACTCCAGAGCAGACTTGACTCGACTGGCGATGACTTTGGACAGAACCTTGTAGTCTACATTAAGCAGTGAGATGGGCCGCCAATTTCCGATTTCTGCCCTCTCCTCCTTCTGCTTGTAGATGAGGGTGATGATGCCTTTCCTCATGGATTCTGACATGCTGCCGGCCAGGAGCATACTCTCGTACACTTCCAGCAGGTCTGGGCTGACCCAGTACCACAGGGCCGAATACAACTCAACTGGTAAGCCGTCGCTTCCGGGAGTTTTCTTCGTCTCAAAAGACTTGATGGCCTTTGTCATCTTGTCCAGAGTTAGCGGTTTGTCCAGATTCTCCTGCATGCTGTCATCTCAGACCTCTGTGATAGATGACAGGAAGGACTGGGAGGACGTGCAGTCCATAGACTTCACGTCTTACAGCCCAGCATTCAAGGATTTGCTAATCCTTAGTATGTCGGAGTGTGAAGTTGTGACTGAGCCATCCTCTTCCTTCAGGCTGCTGATCACGGAGCTCTCTCTGTGTACCTTTTGGAAGAAGAAACGCGAGCACGTCTCATCCTGCTCAATGGAGCGGACTCTGGACCGGAAGATGATCTTGGAGGCCTCCGTGGCAAAGAGCGAGGCCTGCTGGCTCTACACCTCTTGGAGATCCTCCTTGACCTCGACGCCCATCGACTGCAGCCGGAGCAGATTCTGCATACTTTTCGGGAGTTGGGACATTTCCCGTTGTCTCTCTCTCACCCTCTGAACACCTTTGGAGATAAAGAACGTCTTGATATTCACCTTGATCACTTCCCACCAGTGCACCGGATACTCAAGGAGGGTCTCACTGTTCTCCAACTTTTTCAATCTCTTTTGAGTTGCTCAATGTTCTCTGAGGTTAGTAGTGTAGCATTGAGCTTCCATGTCCCCCTGCCAACCCGCTGGTCATCCTGTAAGTGACAGTCAGCCAGTAAGAGGCAGTGGCTGGAGAAGAACACCGGCTTGACGTCGGTGGATCTGACCGTGAAAGCAGGGGACACATACAGGAAGTCAATCCTGGAACGGGCAGACCCGTCCGATCTTGACCAGGTGTATCTACGCTGCTCTCTGTCTGCAGTTTTGCTGAAGACATTGTGCAGTTTGGCATTTTTTAAGAATCTGGGCGTCGCGTCCAGTTTTCTGTCGTCACTGCCAGATTGTCCAGCTGCATCAATGATGCAGTTGAAGTCACCTCCAAGAATGATCGGCCTGGATGTCACCAGCAGCAGTGTGAGTTGCTGGAGGATGGTCAGCCGCTCACTGTATTGGACCGGGGCATATACGTTGCTTAAATGGAGCGGAGCATTGTTGTACATTACATCTGCTACGAGAAGGCGACCGCCCACCAGCATCTTAACTTCAGAGATGGTTAAATTGCCTCCCCGCAGCAGAATCCCCAGGCCGGAGGAACAGGAATCATTTCCCCTGGACCAGATCGATGTCCCATGGGATCACCATCGTGACCATTGCCTGTAAGTGCTGCGGGGCAGGATTCCACACTCCTGACGAAACAGTACGCCGGCTTTGACCTTTGCGAAGTCATCCAAGGTTGAAACACATCACGTGGTGGATTTAACACAATGCATGTTAATCGAAGCAATCTTTGTATCCACTATAAAGTTGGGTGTTGCTTACCACACCAGGTGTCCTTGCTAGTCCCAGTCCTTGAGTATGTTCCTGCATACCCATAGTGTACGCAAGCTGTTTCACATTCGTTGAGCCCAGAAACGCCTCATGGTTATTCATGAGGGTTTTGTTCCACTGGGGTGACATCGGCGGGTGGGGGGCGGGTCTTGTAGGCAGCAAGGCTTGGGTTGTCCACTGCTGTTGGTGTCTTTCCCCTCGGTCCCTCCTCAAAGACATCACTGTTCCTGACTTCCGGAGCTGGAGCTGGAGTGCGCAGGACACTTCGCTGCTCTCGGTCTCCCGGAGCTGGGGTGCACTGAGCATCTCCTTGGGTTCTATGCTTTTGGTTTGGGGTGCGCTGGGCGTGTCACAGCTTCCAGTGCCCCAGAGCTGGGGGGCTTTATCTTCCAGCTCCTTTGAGTTCTGCTGCTTCTTTTGGAGGTGCCATCGTTCCGGCCCTTCCTCGTCCAGTGAGGAGGAGCTGCTGTAGTCTGTCTCAGACGGTAGCCTCCTCTTGCCACTGGTTTGGGTGGTGACCTGTTCTTTTTTTGGAGGTTTTTTCTTTGTGGTCTTCCTTTGTACCACCTGCCACTGACCTGTTTGTCCATCTGCTGCCTCCTCCTCCATTAATTCTGTCTGTGGAGGAGGAGTTTCCAGGCACGGAGTAGGTGTTGGGTCTCTGGTTGCAGCTGCCTCCCCTTTCTTCTCTTTCTCAGATAGACTTTCATCGCTGTGGGGAGGATTGCTTGTTTCCCTCCCAGCACCAGACATGTTCACCGTTCCTTAACCCGGTCTTTCCTTGGTCCTTGCTGCCTGAGCATAACTGAGGCAGCGTTTGGGGCAGGTTTTGTAGAGGTGGCCTTCCCCACCTCACAGGTTGCAGTACTTACAATGTTTACAGTCCTTGGTGTGATGGCCTTCCTTCTTGCAGTTCTTGCAGACGACTGTGCTGCAGTTAGCTGCCACGTGACCAGATTTGCCGCAGGTACGACAAACTCTGGGCTGCTCCGCGTAGACCATGAAGCCTCGACTTCCCCCGAAAGTGAAGCTGGAGGGATGATGGATGATGGCTCCGTTGGCATTGACCTTCAAGGTCACCTTGACCTGCCGCTAGCTGGTCCAACTCCAAATGGGTCCTTGACATCAGTGCTGCCGCCGGCCACCTCGACGTACCTGGTGAGGAAGGTGAGTACATCCATGACATGAACATGGGGGTTGTAGAGGTGGCTTCTCACCACCCGGTCACGTTACGATGGCAGTGTGAAGAGCGGCTCCATTGTGAGGATCGACAGCGGTGCCTGGTTTCCCTTCTCCTTGAACACCTTCAGGAACTTGATGCATCCGCCACGTACTTGAACGTCACGTCAAAATATCCACAGCTGGGGAAGTCCTGCAGGCAGAAGATGCTTACAGCTTGGAATCCACAGCAATCAATAAGGATTTTCTTAATGAAGAAGGTACGATCAACCGGTGCATCTCCATCATTATCCTTCACTACCACCCGAACGATGTTACACACTCCCTGGCCTGAAGTTACAGAATTGGTTACAGCCATTTTACTCAAAAACTTACCTGAGACAGGATCATGGTCTCTCCCCTGCTCCTCTTCCAGACATTTCCACAATCTCACAAATACTTTCACAAAGAGTGAGGAATTCCTCCCGCACTTCCCTGCTTTACCTTCTGGAGGAATGCAGTCCGGATACTTCTGATTGGTTACTGTCTGCTGAGTCTCATTGGCTGGTTCATGTCACCAATCAGGTAGCTGCTATTTTGCCGATCATCAAAGGGCAATGAGAAAATGGGGCGGAGATTGGCAGCGGCAAATTGTCAGATCTGAAACCCATTCACAAATTTGAAAAGCCCGCAAAAATATTTGTAAAACAAGGAACAGCTGAAATATAATAAATGATATCGTCTAAAGAGTAAAATGTATTTCACCATCTCCTTATATTGTGTTTCTCCTCATTGTCCGTCACAGATACCAGACTTACTTTCCTTCCGGGAGCGGAGCAGAGAGGAGTGGACCTGTGGGGAGAACGCCGAGAGCAGAACCAATAAATTGAGCACAAGGATCGCGGCCCAGTCACTCACCTTCCGGGAGAGGTCTGGACCTGTGGGGAGAACACCGACAGTGGAGCCGATACATTGAGCCTGAGGATCGTGGCCCAGTCACTCACCATCCGGGAGAGGAGCGGACCTGTGGGGAGAACACCGAGAGTGGAGCCGATAAATTGAGCCTGAGGATTGCGGCCCAGTCACTCACCTTCCGGGTGAGAAGCGTAGAGCAGTCCAGGCACGCCGGAGTTTGAAAACAAAGTGAGCAGTGATGTCACAGGAAGGCTGCAAGGTGATTGGTTGGTGAGTATCTGCTGTTTGGGAGTTACTCTAAATAGCTGGGTAAGTAACTAAAAGTAAAGGGAAAGGTCTACAGTTTTTTCAATAAAGGAGGTCGTGTTTTTTGGGGGAGAATCAAGGTCCCTAGTGTAAATAATTTAATTTTTGGGTAATTTAAGGGGATAAATTAAGGGTAAGTCATGGCAGGGCAGCTCAGCAATGTGGAGTGATCCTCCTGTGCAATGTGGGAAGTCAGGGACACTTCCAGTGTCCAGGGCGAACCCGTGTGCAGGAAGTGTCTCCAGCTGCAGCTACTGGAAATCCACGTTTCGGATCTGGAGCGGTGGCTGGAGATACTGTGGAGCATCCGCGAGGCTGAGATCATTGTGGATAGCACATATAGGGAGGTGGTCACACCGCAGGTAAAGACTGCTCAGGCAGAAAGTGAATGGGTGACCACCATGTAGAATGGAAGAACTAGACAGGTAGTGAAGGAGTCCCCTGGATCCATCTCGCTTTCTAACAGATTTTCTACTTTGAATACTGTTGGGGGAAATAGCTTCTCAGGGGAATGCAGCAAGAACCAAGTCTGTGGCACCACAGGTGGATCAGCTGCACAAGAGGGGAGGAAAAGGAGAAGAAGAGCTATAGTGATAGGGGATTCTATCGTAAGAGGTACAGATGGGAATTTCTGTGGCTGAAAACGTGACTCCAGGATGGCATGTTGCCTCCCTGGTGCTAGGGTCAAGGATGTCACAGAGTGGCTGCAGGACAAGGGGGAGGGTGAACAGTCAGAGGTCATGGTTCACATTGGCACCAATGACATAGGTAGAAAGAGGGATGAGGTCCTGCAACCAGAATTTAGGGAGCTAGATAGCAGATTAAAAAGCAGGACCTCAAAGGTTGTAATCTCTGGATTAGTCCCAATGCCAATTGCTAATGAGTATCGGAGTAAGAGGGTAGAGCAGATGAATGCTTGGCTGAGGATATGGTGCAGGAGGGAGGGCCTTAGTTTCCTCGACACTGGGTCTGTTTCTGGCAAAGGTGGGACCTACCTGTCCAAGTTGGACGGGTTGCACCTGAACTGGAACAGGACCAACATACTTGCTGAGAGGGTTGCCAGTGCTGTTTTGGGGGGTAGCGGGGGTTTAAATTAATTTGGCAAGGGGGTCGGATACAAAGTGGAGGTACAGGAGGGGGTTAAACACATTCAAATTTAAAAGAGAAACTGAGTCAGTCTGGAAGGCAGAGCAAATATAGACCTGTTACGGCACAAGTGAAAAATGCAAGGCTGGATTGCATCTATTTTAATGCAAGGAGTCTTACTAATAAGGCAGATGAATTGAGGGCGATGATTAGCACATGGGATTATGATCTTATTCCTATCACAGAGACATGGTTGAGGGAGGGGCTGGACTGGCAGCTCAGTATTCCAGGGTACAGAATCTACAGGCAAGACAGGTGAAGGGGTAAAAGAGGAGGTGGCATTGCTCTGTTGATCAAGGAGTCATTTACTGCAGTAAGGAAGGATGATATCTTAGAAATTCCTCAAATGAGGCCATATGGGTAGAACTTAAAAACAAAAAGGGGACAATCACTTGGCTGGGAGTGTCCTACAGGCCTCTAAACAGACAGGAAGAGATAGAGGAGAAAATATGTAGCCAAATCTCAGAGAGGTGGAAGAATCTTCTTCTTTGGCCTCCTTGTCTCGAGAGACAATGGGTAAGCACCTGGAGGCGGTCAGTGGTTTGTGAAGCAGCGCCTGGAGTGGCTATAAAGGCCAATTCTAGAGTGATAGACTCTTCCACAGGTGCTGCAGATAAAATTGGTTGTCAGGGCTGTTACACAGTTGGCTCTCCCCTTGCGCTTCTGTCTTTTTTCCTGCCAACTGCGAAGTCTCTTCGACTCGCCACACTTTAGCCCCACCTTTATGGCTGCCCGCCAGCTCTGGCGATCACTGGCAACTGACTCCCACGACTTGTGATCAATGTCACAGGACTTCATATCGCGTTTGCAGACGTCTTTTAAGCGGAGACATGGACGGCCGGTGGGTCTGATACCAGTGATGAGCTCGCTGTACAATGTGTCCTTGGGGATCCTGCCATCTTCCATGTGCACACATGGCCAAGCCATCTCAAGTGCCACTGGCTCACTGGGGTGTATATGCTGGGGATGTGTTGGCGATACGGTCCCACCACTTGATGCCAAGGATTCTCCGGAGGCTGCGAAGATGGAATGAATTGAGACGTCGCTCTTGGCTGACATACGTTGTCCAGGCCTCGCTGCCGTAGAGCAAGGTACTTAGTCACAGGCTTGATACACTTGGACTTTTGTGTTCCGTGTCAGTGCGCCATTTTCCCACACTCTCTTGGCCAGTCTGGACATAGAAGTGGAAGCCTTTCCCATGCACTTGTTGATTTCTGCATCGAGAGACAGGTTACTGGTGATAGTTGAGCCTAGGTAGGTGAACTCTTGAACCGCCTCCAGAGCGTGGTCACCGATATAGTTGGATGGAGCATTTCTGACGTCCTGTCCCATGATGTTCTTTTTCTTGAGGCTGATGGTTAGGCCACATTCGTTGCAGGCAGCCGCAAACCTGTCGATGAGACTCTGCAGCCACTCTTCAGTGTGAGATATTAATGCAGCATCGTCAGCAAAGAGGAGTTCCCTGATGAGGACTTTCCGTACTTTGGTCTTCGCTTTTAGACGGGCAACCTGCCACCTGATCTTGTGTGGAGGAAAATTCCTTCTTCTGAAGGGTTGAACGTATGTGAGAGCAGCAGGGAGAAGAAGACCCCAAATAATGTAGGTGCGAGAACACAGCCCTGTTTCATGCCACTCAGGATAGGAAAGGGGTCTGATGAGGTGCCGTTATGCTAAATTGTGCCTTTCATATTGTCATGGAATGAGGTGATGATACTCAGCAGCTTTGGTGGACATCCAATCTTTTCTGGTAGTCCGAAGAGATCACGTCTGCTGACGAGGTCAAAGGCTTTGGTGAGATCTATGAAAGCAACGTAGAGGGGCATCTGTTGTTCACGGCATTTCTCCTGTAGCTGGTAAAGGGAGAACAGCATGTCAATGTTGGATCTCTCTGCTCGAAAGCTACACTGTGCCTCAGGGTAGACACGCTCAGCCAGCTTCTGGAGCCTGTTTAAAGTGACTCGAGTGAAGACTTTCCCCACTATCCTGAACAGGGAGATTCCACAGTAATTGTTGCAGTCACCGCGGTCACCCTTGTTCTTATAGAGGGTGATGATATTGCCATTGCGCATGTCCTGTGGTACTGCTCCCTCGTCCCAGCACAGGCAAAGCAGTCCGTAGAGTGCTGGAAGTATAGCAGGCTTGGTACTCTTGATTATTTCAGGGTAATGCTGTGCTTCCCAGGTGCTTTTCTGCTGGCTAGAGAATGAATGGCATCACTGAGTTCCGATTTTGTTGGCTGTACGTCCAGCTCATCCATGACTGGCAGAGACTGGGCTGCATTGAGGGCGGTCTCAGTGACAACATTTTCCCTGGAGTACAGTTCTAGGTAGTGCTCCACCCAGCAGTCCATTTACTTCCGTTGGTCAGTGATTATGTCCCCTGATTTAGATTTGAGGGGCGCGATCTTCTTGATGTTTGGCCCAAAAGCTCTCTTAATGCCATCATACATTCCTCTGATGTTTCCAGTGTCAGAGGCCAGCTGAATATGACTGCATAGGTGTTGCCAGTAGTCATTTTCACAGTGCCTGGCTGTTCTTTGTGCAGCGCTTCTGGCTGCTTTAAGAGCTACGGATGTTAACTCGCTGGGGGCTTTCTTGTAGTTCAACAGTGCAATGTGCTTAGCGGCTATGAGAGGTTCCAGCTCTTCAAAGTGTGATTTAAACCAGTCTGCATTCTGCTTCACACGTTTGCCATAGGTGATCATAGCTGAGTCATAGATGGCATCTCTGATGTGGGCCCACTTGGTCTCTGCATCCCCTGTCGGAGTATTTTGAAGGACTTTATCAAGTGAATTTAGAAACTTACGTAACAGCTGTGGATAAGAAATTCTGCTCGTGTTGATGCGCAGGCGGCCCTTCCGCTTGGAGTGATGCAGCTTCTTTGGTTTGAGTCTAACCTTGCTGCATACCACACGCTGCACACCACACACATCCTTGTCCACTCAACACAGTATTAGACTGGTAGTAAAGTAAGCTTGTTTGCAGCTTGCTGTGAAATGGCATGAGACTGCCATCTCTTGGTGTGAAATAGAACTGCAAGAGGGAAATTGATTGATAACAAAAAGCAAGGTGGGAATGTAAGCTGTGAGGGGGATACAAAGGACCGGATTTTATTTGGTTCACTCCCCCCGACATTCCGGCCCTGCTCCAATTCTGGTCTTTTGAGCATCGCTGATTTTTATCGCTCCACCGCTGGCAGCTGTGACATCAGCTGTCCAGGCCCGAAGCCTGAGATTTCCCTCCCTGAACTCTCTGCCTCTCGACCTCTCTTCCCTCCTTTAAAACAGTCATGGAAGCTACTTCTGTGACCAAGCTTTTGGCCATCTGCTCTAATACGTTCTTGTGTGGCTTGGGGTCCAAATTTGCTTTCCGACACTCCTGTGAAGTGCCATGGGACGCTGTATTACGTTAAAGGTGCTCTATAAATTTACACACAAGTTGTTGTTGTTTTTGGTCTGGAATGTATTGCCTGAGAGAATGGTGGAAGGAGACTCAATCGTAAGGTTGAAAAGGGAATTTTGATAAATAGTTGAAAGGAAATGAAAGAGCTGCCACAGGCACGATGGGCCGCCCTGGTTGTAGATGTCGTCGTCGTCATCCTTCCTTCTATGTGAGATGATGGACTTGCAGCAAATCCATTGGTGATGGGATAGTTTCCCACGGTGCACTTTGTTTGATAGCTGAAGAGGTCAATCTGTGAGAGGCAGGTTCTTCCACAAGTGACACATATGAGGTGGGATTATCAGGTGTCGCTGTTTTCCATGTCGGCACCTGCTGTCGAACTGCTGTAGTCATTGATCGTCATGGTGATGCACACACCAGTCCAGGGGTAATATCACCATTTCCCTCTGTTGTTGGCCAGTGTCTCCCATGTGTGAAAATCGATGTTTCGGGCCTTCATGTCCTGCTTGCAGGCATCCTTGAAGTGGGGCTTTGGGCATCCAACTGGTCTTCTGTCTCCGGCGACCTCCCCATACAGAATACCCTTGGGAATGTGTCATCTTCCATCCTGCAAACGTGCCTGAGCCAGCAAAGTCACCTCTGCTAGACGAGTGTGAGCATACTCGGGAGATTTGCTTTTGAAAGCATTGTTACATTTGTGATTTTGTCCAGTGTTTATTTGTGCAGTGTCTCACTGTCTTTTGCACAACTGCCTTGGCTAATTTCAAGTCATATAATGTTCTGGCTGCTGGTTTCATGTTGTGCGTCAGGTCGGTTCTGCTTTTTGCTTCAATCACAGATGTCATCTCTGCTGAGTAGGTGGGGAAGAGACAGTTGCCCACCTCCTTCTGGAATGTGTCTTTGCAAAGCAGGTGTGGAAAGAGATGCAGTGGTTTTTGTCGAGGTTCATCCCAAGCAGCTCTGTAACACAGGAGTCTGTGCTCTCCGGGCTGTTCCCAGGGACGCACACCGAGATAAACATCAACTGCTGCTGGAGGACCATCAATTTGGTGATAGACACTCTTTGGTCTGCCCGAAACTTGCTGGTCTTCCAGCGCAAAACGTTGTCCACGACCGAGTGTTGCAGACTGGCACATTCCAAGGTCCAGGATTACGTGCTGAGGGACACACTAAAGCTTGGGGTAGCCACTGCAAAGGCTCAATGTGGAAAGACCATTGTGTAAGGTCCTCCTGCCATAGTGAACTAAGGAACTGGACCCATGGGAAACCCATCGGGCTGTATACACCAAATATGGTTTTGTTGTAAAATGTACATGGCAGGTAAAGTGGAATGGAAGGGTTGTGAGGCAACTCACTCCTGTGTTGAAGAAAACTGATTTCTTTCACACTTTTTGGAATGTCATAGAGTCATGGAGAGATACAGCACTAAAACAGGCCCTTCAGCCCACCGAGTCTGTGCTGACCACCAACCACCCATTTACAGTAATCCTACATTAATCCCATATTCCCTACAACATCCCCACCTTCCCTCAATTCTCCTACCACCTACCTACACTCGGGCAATTTACAATGGCCAATTTACCTATCAACCGGCAAGTCTTTGCCTGTGGGAGGAAACCAGAGCACCTGTCGGAAACCCACGCGGTCACAGGGAGAAGTTGCAAACTCCACACAGGCAGTACCCAGAACCGAACCCGGGTCGCTGGAGCTGTGAGGCTGCAGTGTTTTTTTCCAGATTTTTATGAATAAAGTATATTTTGGAAAAACAAAATTCTTAATGAAGTAGGCGCAGTCGATGGGTGCACCTCCTTCACTATCTTTCACCGCCACCCTAACGGTGTTACACACCCCCTGGCCTGGAGCTCTGGTGTTGGTTGCAGCCATTTTTACTTGACGCTTTCCTGGGACAAGTACTAAATCCGCAACTGACAGGGAAACCACCACCATGGTAGATCTCCAATCCCAAAGGGCGGAATGCCCTAAATACGGTGCTGAAATCACCTCCCACCCCCCCAAAAAAACACAAAAACAGCACCTGCATTATCAAACGCCACTGATCACGGTCTATCCCCTGCCAGCTCAGTCCAAGCATTGAGGTGGAGAAGTGCGTACTTGGAGCTGCGAAGAAACGAGCACGATTGTTTATAGCAAAAAATATTTGGGAGCTGAAACACTGTCCAGCAACAGCTAGTAAATTCTATTTTTGATTCATATAATCAGGGGTGAGCGCAAAAGCAGACCCCCAACTATCACAAATTCTGCAGTTGAGTATCCCACATTTGAAGACATCGCAGGCATCAGCAAACCCACAGTACAATAGGTTAGCCTCATCCTGGGAGAACGTTTTTCTTTATTTCCAAAATATACTTTATTCATAAAAATCTGTAAAAATTACATTGCCAAACAGTTTCCAAACAGCACCAAAAAATACAAACATTGCAAGGGAGATCAGTTTCCTTCCACACAATCATGAGTTGCCTCACAACTCTTCCATTTCACGATTGTTATGCCAATTATAGTTTCACATTTACAGCAAAAGTAAATATCAACAAAACAGTTCGAGGGGTTTCCCATGGATCCAGCCCCTCAGTTCAGCTTGATGGGGGAACCTTACTTTTTTTTTAATTTCCAAAATATACTTTATTCATAAAAATCTGTAAAAATTACATTGCCAAACAGTTTCCAAACAGCACCAAAAAAAACAAACATTGCAAGGGAGATCAGTTTCCTTCAATACTGTCATGAGTTTCTTCACAACCCTTCCGTTTCACAATTGTCATGTCAATTACACTTTTACATTTACAGCAATTGAGAATATTAACGATACAGTTCGAGGGGTTTCCCATTGATCCAGCCCCTCAGTCCAGCTTGGTGGGGGAACCTTACACTGTGGTCTTTCCCCATTGAGCCTTTGCTGCGGCTGCCCCAAGCTTTAGTGCGTCCCTCAGCACGTAGTCCTGGACCTTGGAATGTGCCAGTCCGCAACATTCGGTGGTGGACAACTCTTTGCGCTGGAAGACCAGCAAGTTTCGGGCAGACCAAAGGGCGTCTTTCACCGAATTGATAGTCCTCCAGCAGCAGTTGATGTTTTTCTCGGTGTGCGTCCCTGGGAACAGCCCGTAGAGCACAGAATCCTGTGTTACAGAGCTGCTTGGGATGAACCTTGACAAAAACCACTGCATCTCTTTCCACACCTGCTTTGCAAAGGCACATTCCAGGAGGAGGTGGGCGGCCGTCTCTTCCCCACCACAGCCAACACGGGGGCACTGTGCGGAGGGGGCGAGACTTCGGGTGTGCGTGAAGGATCTGACGGGGAGGGCCCTTCTCACCACCAGCCAAGCTACGTCTTGGTGCTTGTTTGAAAGTTCTGGTGATGAGGCATTCCGCCAAATGACTTTGACAGTCTGCTCGGGGAACCATCCGACAGGATCCACCGTTTCCTTTTCCCGTAGGGCCTTGAGGACATTCCGTGCAGACCACTGCCTGATGGACCGGTGGTCAAAGGTATTTTCCCGCAGAAACTGCTCCACGAAGGATGGATGGTACGGCACGTCCCAACTGCACGGAGCGTTCCGCGGCAATGTGACCAGGCCCATCTTTCGCAACACCGGGGACAGATAGAACCTCAGCACGCAGTGACACTTGGAGTTTGCGTACTGGGGATCTAAACATAGCTTGAGGCAGCCGCACACGAAGGTGGTCATCAGGATGATGGCCACGTTGGGTACATTTTTCCCGCCCTTGTCCAGAGATTTGAACATCATGTCCCTCCGGACCCGGTCCATTTTAGATCCCCAGACGAAGCGGAAAATGGCTCGGGTGACTGCCACGGCGCAGGAGTGGGGTATGGGCCAGACCTGCGCCACGTAGAGCAACAACGTGAGCGCCTCGCACCTGATGACCAGGTTCTTACCCACAATGGAGAGAGATCGCTGCCCCCACATGCCCAACTTTTGTTGTACCTTGGCTACTCGCTCCTCCCATGTTTTGGTTCACGCCCCGGCCCTTCCGAACCATATCCCCAGCACCTTCAGGTAATCTGACCTGACGGTGAAGGGGACAAAGGATCGGTCAGCCCAGTTCCCAAAGAACATGGCCTCGCTCTTGCCATGGTTAATTTTGTCTCCCGGGGCCAGTTCGAACTGGTCGCAGATGCTCATCAGTCTGCGCACGGACAGCGGATCCGAGCAGAAAACGGCGACGTCATCCATGTACAGGGAGGTTTTGACCTGAGTGCCTCCGCTGCCTGGGATTGTCACCCCTCTTATGCTCGCATCCTTCCTAATAGACTCAGCAAAGGGTTCAATACAGCAAACAAACAAGACCGGGGACAGAGGACAGCCCTGTCTGACTCCAGATTTGATCGGGAAACTTTCAGATTCCCACCCGTTGAATGAGACTGCGCTACTGATGTTTGTGTAGAGCAGTTGGATCCAATTGCAGATTCCCTCCCCAAACCCCATTTTGGAAAGCACGTCCATCATGTAGGTGTGCGATATCCTGTCAAAAGCCTTCTCCTGGTCCAGGCTGATGAGGCAGGTGTCCACCCTCCTGTCCCGTACGTAGGCGATCGTATCGCTGAGTAGCGCGAGACGATCAGAGATCTTCCTGCCGGGTAGAGTACAGGTCTGATCGGGGTGAATCACCAACTCCAGAGCAGACTTGACTCGACTGGCTATGACTTTGGACAGAATCTTGTAATCAACATTAAGCAGTGAGATGGGCCGCCAATTTCTGATTTCTGCCCTCTCCCCCTTCTGCTTGTAAATGAGCGTGATGATGCCTTTTCTCTTGGATTCTGACATGCTGCCGGCCAGGAGCATACTCTCGTATACCTCCAGCAGGTCCGGGCCAACCCAGTCCCACAGCGCCGAGTACAACTCGACCGGTAAGCCGTCGCTCCCGGGAGTTTTACTCGTCTCGAAAGGCTCGACGGCCTTTGTCAGCTCGTCCAGAGTTAGCGGCTTGTCCAGTCTCTCCCTCCTGCTGTCATCTGGGACCTCTGTGATAGATGACAGGAAGGACTGGGAGGCTCTGCTGTCTGTGGGCTTCGCGTCATGCAGCCCAGCACAAAAGGATTTGCTGATCCTTAGTATGATGGACTGCGAAGACGTTACAGAGCCATCTTCTTCCTTCAGGCTGCTGATAACAGAGCTCTCTGTGTGTACCTTTTGGAAGAAGTAACGCGAGCACGTCTCATCCTGCTCGATGGAGCGGACTCTGTACCAGAAGATGATCTTGGAGGCCTCCTTGGCAAAGAGCGAGGCCTGCTGGCTCTTCACCTCTTGGAGGTCCTCCTTGACCTCGACCCCCATTGACTGCAACCGGAGTAGATTTCGCATAATTTTCTGGAGTCGGGACATTTCCCTCTGTCTCTCTCTCGCCTTCTGAACACCTTTGTGGATGAAGAACCTCTTGATGTTCTCCTTAATCGCTTCCCACCAGTGAACTGGAGACTCAAAGAGGGGTTTCACGGTCCTCCAACCTTTGTAATCCCTTTTGAGTTCCTCAACGTTCTCTGGGGTCAGCGGTGTAGCATTGAGTTTCCACGTCCCTCTGCCAACCCGCTGGACGTCCTGTAAGTGACAGTCAGCCAGTAAGAGGCAGTGGTCGGAGAAGAACACCGGCTTGACGTCGGTGGATCCGACCGTGACAGCACGAGACACAAACAGGAAGTCAATCCTGGAACGGGCAGACCCGTCCGATCTTGACCATGTGTATCTGCGCTGCGCTATGTCTGCAGGTTTGCTGAAGACGTCGTGCAGTTTGGCATCCTTAACTGTTTCTACTAGGAATCTGGACGTAGCGTCCAGTTTGCTGTCGTCACTGCCGGATCGTCCAGCCGCATCGATGATGCAGTTGAAGTCACCGCCCAGGATGACCGGCCTGGACGTCGCCAGCAGCAGTGGGAGCTGCTGGAAGACGGTCAGCCGCTCGCTGCGTTGTACCGGGGCGTACACGTTGATCAACTGGAGCGGAGCGTTGTTGTACATCACGTCTGCTACGAGGAGCCGACCGCCCACCACCTCCTTAACTTCGGAGATGGTGAAGTTACCTCCCCGCAGCAGAATACCCAGGCCGGAGGAACGGCAGTCATTACCCCCCGACCAGATCGATGGCCCATGGGACCACCATCGCGACCACTGCCTGTAGGTGCTGAGGTGTGGTATTCCACACTCCTGCAGAAACAGTAGGTCAGCTTTGACCTTGGCAAGGTAATCCAAGGTTGAAATACATCGCGTAGTAGATCTAATGCTACGCACATTAATGGAAGCAATTCTTACACCCATTTTTTACTAAAAATTAGTTGTTGCTTCCCATACCATTTGTCCTCGCTAGTCCCAGTCCTTCGGGATGTTCCTGCATACCCATCGTGTGCGCAAGCATTTTCACGTTGATTGGGCTCAGAAACACCTCCTGATTTTTCATGCAGGGTTTGTTCCGCTCGGGTGACATCGGGGGGGGGGGGGGTCTTGTAGGCAGAGAGCATTGGGTTGTCCTCAGCTGCTTCCATCTGTTCCTCCTCGAAAACATCACAGCTCCCGGTCTCCCGGAGCTCAGGTGCGCCAGACGTGTCTTTGCTCCCGGTGTCCCGGAGCTGAGATGCGTTGGCCACGTCGTTACGTGTGGGGCATTAGGGTTGGGCCACGCCGGGCCCATCACAGCTTCCAGTGCCTGGGGCCTGGGATGCTTTACCATCCATCTCGGAGTTCTGCCGCCTCTTTTGAAGGGGCTGTCGTTCCAGCATTTCCCCGTCCAGTGAAGAGGAGTTGTTGCAGTCTGATTCAGAAGAGAGCCTCCTCTTGCCACTGGTTTGGGTGGTGGCTTTGGGATGTTTTTTTCTTTGTGGTTTTCCTCTGGACCACTTGCCACTGACCTGTTTGTGTAGATAGGCTGACTGGAGGGGAAGCTATGTTGGATTTGGTGCTTGACAACGAACAAGGCCAGGTGGCAGATCTCTCGGTGGGAGAGCATTTCGGTGATAGTGATCACAACTCCCTGACCTTTACTATCGTCATGGAGAGGGACAGGAGCAGACGGGATGGGAAAATATTTAATTGGGGGAGGGGGAATTACAATGCTATTAGGCAGGAACTGGGGTGCATAAATTGGGAACAGATGTTCTCAGGGAAATGCACGACAGAAATGTGGAGGTTGTTTAGGGAGCACTTGCTGCGACTGCTGGATAGGTTTGTCCCGATGAGGCAAGGAAGGGATGGTAGGGTGAAGGAACCTTGGATGACAAGAAATGTGGAACAGCTAGTCAAGAGGAAGAAGGAAGCTTACTTAAGGTTGAGGAAGCAAGGATCAGACAGGGCTCTAGAGGGTTACAAGGTAGCCAGGAAGGAACTGAAGAATGGATTTAGGAGAGCTAGAAGGGGACATGAAAAAGACTTGGCGGGTAGGATTAAGGAAAATCCCAATGCGTTCTGCACTTATGTGAGGAACAAGAGGATGGCCAGAGTGAGGGTAGGGCCGATCAAGGATAGTGGAGGGAACTTGTACCTGGAGTTTGAGGAGGTAGGGGAGGTCCTAAATGAATACTTTGCTTCAGTATTCACTAGTGAGAGGGACCTGGTCGTTTGTGAGGACAGCGTGAAACAGGCTGATATGCTCGAACAGGTTGATGTTAAGAGGGAGGATGTGCTGGAAATTTTGAAAGACATGAGGACAGATAAGTCCCTGGGGCCAGACGGGATATACCCAAGGATATTAAGGGAAGCGAGGGAAGAGATTGCCGCGCCTTTGGCGATGATCTTTGCGTCCTCACTGTCCACTGGAGTAGTACCAGATGATTGGAGGGTGGCAAATGTTATTCCCTTGTTCAAGAAAGGGAATAGGGATAACCCTGGGAACTATAGACCAGTCAGTCTTACGTCGGTATTGGGCAAATTATTGGAGAGGATTCTGAGAGACAGGATTTATGATTAGTTGGAAAAACATAGTTTGATTAGAGACAGTCAGCATGGCTTTGTGAGGGGCAGGTCATGCCTCACAAGCCTTATTACATTCTTTGAAGATGTGACAAAACACATCGATGAAGGAAGAGCAGTGGATGTGGTGTATATGGATTTCAGCAAGGAGTTTGATAAGGTTCCCCATGGTAGGCTCATTCAGAAAGTAAGGAGGCATGGGATACAGGGAAAGTTGACTGTCTGGATACAGAATTGGCTGGCCCATAGAAGACAGAGGGTGGTAGTAGACGGAAAGTATTCAGCCTGGAGCTCGGTGACCAGTGGTGTTCCGCAGGGATCTGTTCTGGGACCTCTGCTCTTTGTGATTTTTATAAATGACTTGGATGAGGAAGTGGAAGTCTGGGTTAGCAAGTTTGCCGATGATACGAAGGTTGCTGGAGTTGTGGATAGTGTGGAAGGCTGTTGTAGGTTGCAACAGGACATTGACAGGATGCAGAGCTGGGCTGAGAAGTGGCAGATGGAGTTCAACCTGGAAAAGTGTGAAGTGATTCATTTTGGAGGGTTGAATTTGAATGCAGAATACAGGCGAAAAGACAGGATTCTTGGTGGTGTGGAGGAACAGAGGGATCTTGGGGCCCATGTCCATAGATCGCTCAAAGTTGCCACCCAAGTTGATAGGGTTGTTAAGAAGGCGTATGGTGTGTTGGCTTTCATTAACAGGGGGATTGAGTTTAAGAGCCGCGAGGTTATGCTGCAGCTCTATAAAGCCCTGGTTAGACCACACTTGGAATATTGTGTTGAGTTCTGGTCGTCTCATTATAGGAAGGATGTGGAAGCTTTAGAGAGGGTGCAGAGGAGATTTATCAGGATGCTGCCTGGACTGGAGGGCATGTCTTACGAAGAAAGATTGAGGGAGCTGGGACTTTTCTCATTGGAACGAAGAAGGATGAGAGGTGACTTGATAGAGGGGTACAAGATGATGAGAGGCATAGATAGAGTGGATAGCCAGAGACTTTTTCCCAGGGTGGAAAGGGCTATCACCAGGGGGCATAATTTTAAGGTGATGGAGGAAGGTTTCGGGGAGATGTCAGAGGTAGGTTCTTCACACAAGAGAGTGGTGGGTGCATGGAATGCACTGCCAGCGGTGGTAGTAGAAGCAGATACATTAGGGACATTTAAGCGTCTCTTGGATAGGTAAATGGATGATAGTAGAATGAAGGGTATGTAGGTAGTTTTGATCTTAGAGTAGGTTAAAGGTTCGGCACATCATCGTGGGCCGAAGGGCCTGTACTGTGCTGTACTGTTCTATGTTCTATAACACAGGTGTTGGGAGGCTCAGCCTGGCTACGCAATGTTACAAGGACGCTGAGTGACACCATCGACAACGGGACAGAGAGAAAAACACACAGAAAACGAATAGACTGTGAGGAAGCAAAAGTGAGGAAAGGAGAGAGAGAGACAGACAACGAAACTGAGATGGAGAAACAAGGCATTTGTATGATTGTGCTCTCCCTGTTGTCGAAAGGTATTTCCTGTTGTGTAAATATGTTTTCTGTTGTGTAAAGATGTACCCTGTTGTGTAAAGGTTTTCCCTGTTATTGTTTTATTTTCTGTTGCTGACCATCTCCTCACTGTGACCATTTGTCCTGGTTTTATTGTGGCCAAAATCACCATCTGGTGGTGGAGAGGAGGCTCTGCAGGAAGGGGCATACAAAGTGGGAGAGACTCGGCTGGTCCGTGTTTGCAGTTTGTGTTCGTGTGAGCAAAAGTGATTTGTTGCTGATTGATGTGTTCACTCAAAGGAAAAAGCTGATTGCAATCGTGCACATCTTGTTATTCTGGGGAAACACTTGATATTTTGAATGTGAACGGTTTGTGTTACTACCAAACATAAATAGCAGAGAATGGTTTCGATCCATCGACCTCTGTGTTATGGGCCCAGCACGCTTCCGCTGCGTCACTCTGCTAACTGTTGGGTTAAATTTTAGCTGCCTGTTATGAAATATGTTCATTTCTCCAATGTTTTTATAAAAATAGGATTGTAGTCGGATTTCTCAAGAATCCCGGACTCAGCAACACACGTGCTGACGGACTCACCCTCACTGCCCAATGACACAAGGACACTGAGTAACAGCACCGACAATGAGGCAGGCAGAGAAAGACACACAGAAAACCAGGAAGATATTATCAGGACCCAGAAAGGAACAGACAGAGAAAGACACACAGAAAACCAGGAAGAGATTATCAGGACCCAGAAGGGAACAGACAGAGAAAGACACACAGAAAACCAGAAAGAGATTATCAGGACCCAGAAGGGAACAGACAGAGAAAGGTACTGAGCAAACCAGCAAGAGACAACGAAAGACTGATGATTTATGAAATTGTGTTCTCTGTTGTGGAAAGATATTTCCTGCTGTGTAATATGTTCTCTGTTGTGTTACTGTATTCGCTGTTGTGTGAAGATGTTCTCTGTTATTGTGTCAAATGGTTCCCTGTTGGGTAAAGATCTTCTCAGTTGTGTAAATATGATCCGTCTTGTGTAAAAGTGTTCCCGGTTGTTTAAATATGTTCCCTGCTCTGTAATGTAGAGCTGAGTCTGCACTAATGGAATTGCTACAGTATCTTCCAGTCTGATACTGTATGAGGGCTGGAATGTGATCCAAAGCACAGTCTATACAAATTGAATTGCTATTGTATCTTTTAGTTTCACAATCCGGGGGAGTTTTAAACTGAAATCTCAGTTTGTATCTCAGGTTATGCTATCTTTCAGATTCTCTCAATCTGATATCACACTTGAGATTTAGACTTAAGAAAGGATGTACTGGCATTGGAGGAGTTCAATAGCGATTCACTCAGCTGATTCCTGAGATGAAGGGGTTGACTTATGAAGAACGGCGAAACAGGTTATTCATTCGTGTTTAGAAGAATGAGGGGTGATCTTTTTGAAACGTACAAGATTCTGAGGGGGCTTAACAGAGTGAAGAAGGGTCTCTGACCTGAAACATTAACTCTGCTTCTCTCTTCACAGATGCTGCCAGACCTGCTGAGTATTTCCAACATTTCTTGTTTTTATCAACAGGGTAGATGTTGAGAAAATGTTTCCACTAGTGGGGGAATCTCAAACTAGGCGACATAGTTACAGAATAAGGGGACACTCATTTAAAACTGAGATGCAAAGGAATTTCTTCTCTCAGAGGGTAGTGAATGTCTGGAATTCTCTACCCCAGACAGTATTGGAGGCTAAATCACTGAAAGTATTTAAAGAGGATGTCAATAGATTTTTGAAATATTGGAGAGTTGAGGTCCATGAAGAGCTGGCATGAAAGAGGAGTTGAGGTCTGGGGCAGATCAGCCATGATCTTACTGAATGGCAGGGCAGGCTTGAGGGGCCGAATGGCCTACTCCTGCTCCTATTTCTTCTGTTCTTATGTTATGTTATATCTAATGTATATGTCAGGATGCGCTATGGGAATTAATACTGAAACTTATAAACTCATAATGTGTGTAAATATTGGGCTGATATTTAACTTGAATCTCAGAGTACATTATTGTAGTTAATTCTGTAAGTTTGAAAAGGGAACTCTGTGCCATAATGAAAACAAGAAATGCTGGAAATACTCAGCAGGTCAGGCAGCATCTGTACAGAGAGAAGCAAAGTTAACGTTTCAGGTCAGTGACCTTTCAGATGCTGCCAGACCTTTTGAAAGTCCATGTACACCACATCAACAGCATTGCCCTCATCATCCCTCTCTGTTACCTCATCAAAAAACTACAGCAGGACAGTTAAACATGATTTTCCCTTAAGATATCCATGCTGGCTTTCTTGAATTAACCCACATTTGTCCATGGGATTATTAATTTTGTCCCGAATTATTCTTTCGAGAAATTTTCCCACCTCCAAAATTGAACTGACTAGGGAGTGAAATGAGGTGAGTTGCTCTAACAGAGAGCCAGCACGGGTTCGACAGGCTGAATGGCCTCCTTCTGTGCTGTAGCCATTCTTTGATTGTATGATTATAGCAACAACTGTTGGTGGAGAGGCAGTGATGCAGGAATGGGTTGACAGAAAGGGGAAAGTCTGGGCTGGTGTGTGTTCGGGTTTGTGAATAAAGGTGATTTGGAAGCTGTGTTCCAAATTGAAGTGTTTACTGGAAGGAAGAAGTTGATGTAAATAAAGAGTAAAACCTGTTAAGATGAAGCGTGGTGTGATTGTGGGCAGCAGTAAATGTAGTGCTGGTGAATTATTTGTGTTAATAAACTTCCACTGCACACTCTGCTGCAGGCTGCTGTTTATATCCAGCTGTGTATTAGTGCTGTGTGTTAACGAGATAAATGTTTGTTTCAACGCTGTTTACAAAGCAAAAGCATTGCACTCAAACAGTCCCAGACATAGCAACACACGTACAAAAGCAAAATACTGCAGATGCTGGAAATCTGAAACATAAACAGAAAATGCTTGAAATAATCAGCAGGTCTGGCAGCATCTGTGGAGAGAGAACAAAGTTAATGTGAGCTAAGGAAACAGACCTGAACTGTTAACTGTTTCTCTCTGCACAGATGCTGCCAGACCTACTGAGCATTTCCAGCATTTTGTGTTTTTATTACAGCAACACAGGTGTTGGGAGGCTCGGCCTGGCTACACAATGTTACAAGGACGCTGAGTAACACCATCGACAACGGGACAGAGAGAAAAACACACAGAAAACCAAGAATAGACTGTGAGGAAGCAAAAGTGAGGGACAGAGAGAGAGGCAACGAGACTGAGATGAAGAAACAAGGCATTTGTATGATTGTGTTCTCCCTGTTATCTAAAGGTATTTCCTGTTGTGTAAATATGTTTTCTGTTGTGTAAAGATGTACCCTGTTGTTGTGTAAAGGTTTTCCCTGTTATTGTTTTATTTTCTGTTACTGACCGTCTCCTCACTGTGACCATTTGTCCTGCTTTTATTGTGGCCAACATCACCATCTGGTGGTGGAGAGGAGGCTCTGCAGGAAGGGGTTGACAAAGTGGGAGAGACTCGGCTGGTCCGTGTTTGCAGCTTGTGTTCGTGGGAGCAAAAGTGATTTGTTACTGATTGATGTGTTCACGAGAAGGAAGAAGCTGATTGCAATAGAGTGCCTTTGGAATGATCTTGTTATTTTAGGTAAATACTTGATGTTTTGAAAGTGAATTGTTTGTATTATTACCAAACATAAATAGCAGAGAATGGTTTCGATCCATTGATCTCCGGGTTATGGGCCCAACACACTTCTGCTGCACCACTCTGCTAACTACTGTTTTCAATTTCAGCTGCCCGTTAGTGAAATATATTCATTCCCCAATGTTTTTATAAAAATAGGATTGGAGTCGGATTTCTCAAGAATCCCGGACTCAGCAACACACGTGCTGACGGACTCACCCTCACTGCACAATGACACAAGGACACTGAGTAACAGCACCGACAATGAGACAGGCAGAGGAAGACACACAGAAAACCAGGAAGATATTATCAGGACTCAGAAATGAACAGACAGAGAAAGGTACTGAGCAAACCAGCAAGAGACAGCGAGATAAAAGCAAAATACTGCGGATGCTGGAAATCTGAAATAAAAACAAGAAATGCTGGAACCACTCAGCAGGTCTGGCAGCATCTGTGGAAAGAGAAGCAGAGTTAACGTTTCGGGTCAGTGACCCTTCATCAACGAGGCGAGGACTAATGGCATGGGAAGCAACAACTAATTTTTAGTAAAAAATGGGTGTAAGAATTGCTTCCATTAATGTGCGTAGCATTAAATCTACTACGCGATGTGTTTCAACCTTGGATTACCTTGCCAAGGTCAAAGCTGACCTACTGTTTCTGCAGGAGTGTGGAATACCACACCTCAGCAGCTGCAGGCAGTGGTCGCGATGGTGGTCCCACGGGCCATCGATCTGGTCGGGGGGTAATGACTGCCGTTCCTCCGGCCTGGGTATTCTGCTGCGGGTAGGTAACTTCACCATCTCCGAAGTTAAGGAGGTGGTGGGCGGCCGCCTCCTCGTAGCAGACGTGATGTACAACAACGCTCCGCTCAGGTTGATCAACGTGTACGCCCCGGTACAACGCAGCGAGCGGCTGACCGTCTTCCAGCAGCTCCCACTGCTGCTGGCGACGTCCAGGCCGATCATCCTAGGCGGTGACTTCAACTGCATCATCTGGAGATCTAAAATGGACCAGGGCGGGAGGGACTCGATGTTCAAACCTCTGGACAAGGGCGGGAAAAATGTACCCAACGTCGCCATCATTCTGATGACCACCTTCGTGTGCAGCTGCACCAAGCTATGTGTGGAGCCCCAGTACACAAACACCAAGTGTCACTATGTGCTGAGGTGTTGCGAAGGATGGGTCTGGTCACATTGCCGCGGATCGCTTGATCCAGTTGGACCACACCGTACCAGCTATCCTTCGTGGGAATGTTTCTGCGGGAAAACACCTTTGACCAGCAATCCATCAGGCAGTGGTCTGCACGGAATGTCCTCAAGGCCCTACGGGAAAAGGAGATGGTGGATCCGGTCGGATGGTTTTCCGAGCAGACTGCCAAAGTCATTTGGCAGAATGCCTCATCACCAGAACTTTCAAACAAGCACCAAGATGTAGCTTGGCTGGTGGTAAGAAGAGCCCTTCCTGTCAGATCCTTCCTGCATGCCCGAAGTCTCGCCCCCCTCCACACGCGTCCCTCGAGGTGGCTGTGGTGGGGAAGAGACAGATCCCACCTCCTTCTGGAATGTGTCTTTGCAAAGCAGGTGTGGAAAGAGATGCAGTGGTTTTTGTCGAGGTTCATCCCAAGCAGCTCTGTAACACAGGAGTCTGTGCTCGACGGGCTGCTCCCAGGGATGCACACCGAGATAAACATTAACTGCTGCTGGAGGACCATCAATTCGGCGATAGACACTCTTTGGTCTGCCCTAAACTTGCTGGTCTTCCAGCGCAAAGAGTTGTTCACGACCGAGTTTTGCAGACAGGCACATTCCAAGGTCCAGGACTACGTGCTGAGGGACGCACTAAAGCTTGGGGTAGCCACTGCAAAGGCTCAATGGGGAAAGACCACTGTGTAAGGTCCCCCCGCCATAGTGAACTGGGCAGCTGGATCCATTGGAAACCCCTCGTGTTGTATGCACCAGATATGGGTTTGCTGTAAAATGCCCATGTCAGGTAAAATGGAGTGGAAGGGTTGTGAGGCAACTCACTCCTGTATTGAAGAAAACTGATTTCCTTTGCACTTTTTGGAATGTCAACTTGGTGCTGTTTTGAACTGTTGTATAATGCATTTTTTACAGATTTATATGAAGAAAGCATATTTTTAGGAATAAAATCCTGGGGATTCATATGCATAGTTCTTTGACGGTGGCAGGACACATTGAGAAAGTAGTTAGCAAAGCATATGGGATCTTGGGCTTCATAAATAGAGGTACTGAGTACAAAAGTAGGGAAGTTATGCTGAACCTGTATAAATCTCTAGTTGGGCCACAACCAGAAAATTGCATCCAGTTCTAGTCAACACACGTTTGGAGGGATGTGAGTGTCCTTGAGAGGGTGGAGAAGGTTTATCAGAATGGTTCCAGACATGAGGGATTTTAGCTGTAAGGTTAGGTTGGAGAGGCTGGGGTTGTTCTCCTTGGAGCAAAGGAGATTGAGGGGAGATTTGATAGACATGTACAAGATTATAATAAATATGACATGTTTAGATAACTTACAGGGCGATGGGGATAGAGCGGGCGAATGGGACTGAATGGACTGATTTACATGGGCTTGATGGGCAAAATGACTTCCTGTACTGTAGTGACTCCAGGACTCAATGACTCTCTCTCCTTCTCTCTCTCTCTCTCTCTGTCTATCGCTTTACCTCTCTCTGCCTCTCTCTCTCTATCTGTCTTTAGCTGGTCCTCTAACTTTCTATTGCACTCTCTCTCTCTTTTTTTTTCACTCTCTCTCTCTCCATTACACACATATTTGTCAATCACATGTCAAAGAAGGAAGCGTAATGAAGGAATGGCTTGAAAATGTTTCCAGCAGAATAGTTAAATGTTTAAAGTTTCTGTAGGGAGTTTGACCTGAGATGGTGAGACACAAGGATGTGAGGTTATTAAAGTCTTCACCAAATGTAATAGGGAATAATTTTCTTCACTGGTGAACCCAAAGGAACAAATATGGCACAAGAATGAGAAATGTCAGAGGATTGAGAAACATCCAATGGTTCTTCACATCTACAAGTCAGCAGACACACAGAAATACAGTAGGTTGAGAGTTCAGATCCAGTGATCGACTGGACAAATTTCGAGCTAGTGCTTTTTTCTTTATAAACCTGACATCTGTCCACTTGGCTATTGCACCTCGTCTCGATGTATCTGATAATACTAATACTATTTGTATTCCACAGTTGCTTTGAAATCACAGGCAATATAAATGGATTGGGAATGTCAATGGTCAGGAACCATTAATGGATTGGGAAAGTCAATGGACTGGAAAATATCAGTGGATTGGGAAATTCTATAGACTGAGTTACATCAATGGATTGGGACAGTTCAGAACATTGTGAAACATCAATGGATTAGGAAACAGGAATTAAAGGGACAGATGGAGTTCAACCTGGAAAAGTGTGAAGTGATTCATTTTGGAAGGTCGAATTTGAATGCAGAATACAGGCTTAAAGACAGGATGCTTGGTAGTGTGGAGGAACAGAGGGATCTTGGGGTCCATGTCCATAGATTGCCCAAAGTTGCCACCCAAGTTGATAGGGTTGTTAAGAAGGCATATGGTGTGTTGGCTTTCATTAACAGGGGAATTGAGTTTAAGAGCCGCGAGGTTATGCTGCAGCTCTATAAAGCCCTGGTTAGACCACACTTGGAATATTGTGTTCAGTTCTGGTCGCCTCATTATAGGAAGGATGTGGAAGCTTTAGAGAGGGTGCAGAGGAGATTTACCAGGATGCTGCCTGGACTGGAGGGTATGTTTTACGAAGAAAGGTTAAGGGTGCTAGGGCTTTTCTCATTGGAACGAAGAAGGATGAGAGGTGACTTGATAGAGGGATACAAGATGATGAGAGGCATAACTAGAGTGGATAGCCAGAGACTTTTTCCCAGGGCGGAAAGGGCTATCACCAGGGGGCATAATTTTAAGGTGATGGAGGAAGGTTTCGGGGAGATGTCAGAGGTAGGTTCTTTACACAGAGAGTGGTGGGTGCGTGGAATGCACTGCCAGCGGTGGTAGTAGAAGCAGATACATTAGGGCTATTTAAGCGACTCTTGGATAGGTACATGGATGATAGTAGAATGAAGGGTATGTAGGTAGTTTGATCTTAGAGTAGGTTAAAGGTTCGGCACAACATCGTGGGCCGAAGGGCCTGTACTGTGCTGCACTGTTCTATGTTCTATGTTCCAGATGAAAGGATTGCATTAATCAATGGATTAGAATGTGGAGAGGCAGGAGAAAATGATGCCATTCTAAGTAGGGGGCCGGGGGTTTGTAGAAACAGACCAGGGCTATTTTACTCTCTATCTCACTCCTTTCTTCTATCTGGCTCATTATCACATCCTCTCTCTCTCAGAGCGGTGGGAATCACTGGAACCCACACTTGTTGCTCAGGTTGTTTGGTTCCGGGAAAATACAAGGTCCACATCAGATTGACAGGAAGGATACATATGATTCAGAGCCAATCATTTTCCATTTAGTGATGTGTGCTCAGCCTTGTTATATCAGCAAAGGCAGCAGGAAATGCAAATCCTGAAGAGTTTTGATAGAGTGAAGAAGGAGAAAGTGTTGCCAGTGACAGAAGGGTCAGTAACCAGAGGAAACACATTTAAAGTAATTGACAAAAGAATTCGAGTTGTGATGAGGAGATTGTTTTTTCAGCAGTGTGTTGTTCTGGTCTGGAATGCAATCCTGAAAGGTCAGTGGAAGCAGATTCAATGTTAACTCTAGATGGAATTGGATATGTACCTGACATGGAAAATCTAACAGGGCAATGGGGGAAAGGACAGGAGTGTGGGATGTGGGATTAATAGAATAGCTCTGTTCAATATCCGGCATATACACAGTAATAAGGTTCAGTGCTTGGACCTCAGATATTTTCACTCTATCAATGGCAGAGAAGGCTGGAGGAACCATGTGGCTACTCCTCACGTTCTTCCCCGTGTCCAGGATAAAGTGTAACATGACACTGATTTCCAGATGGCCAAAACAAATGCAACGCACATCTTTTGTGGAAACATCACATTTAAAGTGAGAAACTAATCAAAAGGCACAAACGGGGATTGAACCCGTGACCGTCAGACTACGAGACTGACACCTTTCCACTTGGCCACCATGCCTTTTGTTAATGAACACCTGAGGCTCCAGAGGAGGATTTGTGATTCTTTTTCAATTTGGTTGAAACAGCATCGAGAAACATGCACAGAAATAAAGAGGGATTGTGGAATGGGTAACAGATCAGCCTCATTTACATCATCAGCATCATGAAATCTTCATTGAGACGTTCCATTCCCATCCTCAGCTTTTCTCACATCTGTACAATAATATAAGAGTGGACATTGGGTTGTTACTGGGCAGATTATATAAATAGACTATGTGCATCATCACAGGAAGTGATGTAATATAATCTGTCCGGCACCTCACGGAGAGTTGTAGATGAAACCTTCAATGCAAGATGTGTAGAGTAAACTCAGGTTATTTTAACCGTCAGATTCTTATAAATTCTGTACTACGCCTTGACAGATATCAGAATATTATATGGGGGCCACAGTAAACCAAAGCGAAGATGGAGAAATATTTGCCTGTACCTTTGAAAAGGTCACTGCACTGAACCAAGCCGACGAGTGGCCGAGTTGGTTCCAGAGGTTTGCAAGGTATCGTACTGCATCGGGTCGCGTGCAGAAGCCAGACATGGAGCAGGTCAGTGCACTATTGTCTGCAATGAAGGGAGTGTGTAGGCAACATCCTCATGAAGAACAGAAGGCAACATGTGAAGAAGTTATTAAGGCACTCAAGACCTATTTTAATTGAGGAAAAAAATGTCATCGTGGAGCCAAAGTTAAAACGCTGCATTTGCTGACAACGCAACCACCAGGTGACGCTGTACTAGCACATGCGCAAATGCAGCCTCTTCCACTGAAATGTCACTGTCTGTGACATTCAGGCAGCTGCCAGGATTAAAGATGGAGCTACTCAATTTATCACAGAAAACAACTTCGTCCCAAAAATCCCCTCAAAGGTTGCCATCGCCGCCTCCGTCCCACCCCCAACAGTCCCCCGCTCCTTCTTGTGCATTCGCCAGTTATATAGTACCGAGTCATCTTAATTCACCTAAAGTGAATTATTTTCGGAGCAGTGACTGTCGTTTCATAAGCAAATATGGCACATATCTACACAATGGACATGTTTTGGTTGATACTCGGAGAACGTTGCGCTGTTTGAAGTCTCATCAGAAGGACAGCACCACTGACAGTGCTTCACACCCTCTGTAATTCAGTGAGGTTTCATAGAGTCATAGAGTTATACAGCACAGAAACAGGCCCTTCGGTCATCATGTCCGTGCCGGCCATCAAGTACCTATCTATTCTAATTCCATTTTCCAGCACGTGGCCGTAGCCTTGTATTCTGTGGCGTTTTGAGTGCTCATCTGGATACTTCTTAAATGTTGTGAGGGTTCCTGCCTCTACCACTCCTTCAGGCAGTGTGTTCCAGATTCCAACCACCCTCGAAATGAAACATTTTTTCCTCAAATCCCCGCTAAACAGTGCCATCCCATTCTCCGGACGATCATTCCCCGCTTACCCCCATCCCACTCTCTGACTGCTCACTCCCCGCTTCACCCACCACCACCCCCATCTTGCTCTCTGACCGCTCACTCTCCAGGCCATGGGCTCTGCCGCTTCCCTCCTCTCGGCCACTCGCTGCAACATTGCCCCATCACCTCTCGAGGCTCGCCTTGCTTTATCGGGTGGTGCGGTGAAGAATGATCGAATGTTGGAGCGAGAGGCCGAGAGGAGGGAAGCAGCATGGCTTAGAGCTGGTGTCCGGAGGGACGTGGGGGGGGAAGCGGGGCGTGAGTGGACGGAGAGAGGGCAGTGCGGGGTTGGGGGGGTAGCAAGCGGCCGGAGGGCGGGGGAGCGGGGTAGCGAGGAGCGGGCAGTGAGCGGCCTGGAGTGAGTGGCTGAAAGGGGGGAGAGAGTTTTCCCGCGCATGCGCCACTTCGTCCTGGAAGACGTAGGCTGAGCATGCGCAGCATCTCAGAGCGCAGGAGACTGTTTGTGCATGTGCGAGCTTGGAGCACTCTGATGACGTCGGCTGGCTGCTGCATTGTCAGGAATCACTTTGAATCTAATAAGCGTACAAAACAGAAAGGGGAGAGTATTCATTCATTTATCAATGACTTGTCCAAACTCACGGATGTTTGTGAATACGGCAACATAAGAGAAGAGCTGAATGGAGACAGGATTGTGTTCGGGGTATTAGACAACACCCTTTCAGATCATCTACAGTCCAGGGCTGATCTCACATTAACGAAAGAGTTTCAATTGAGCAGACAAACAGAGGTTAGAAAGTTTAACCAATCCGTTGTTCGAGGGGACAGGGAGAGTCTGATCTCGAAAGTTGCAGACTCAATTGAATTTGTTAAGAAAACAAAAGGAAAAATTAGTGGTAAAAGACAAGAAAGACGGGAAGAGCATCTCTTGGTAGCTGCAACCAATTGCAGTAGGTGTGGCCGAGAGAGACACAAGTGGGAAAACTGCCTCGCCAAAGAAGCTGAGTGTTTTTCCTGCAGAAAGATGGGACACTTTCAGTCAGTGTGTGGCAGTAAAATACCAGCACTGAATATAATTAAAGGGAAATCCCCAGACAGCAAAAACATTAATGAAGTACAGGATATCCAAAGTGTGGAAATACATTTTTTAGGTGAAATCCAGGAAATAAAATGAGAGTTGCTGGACGACAGAAATTCTGAAATATTTTAAGATAGAGGTAGATAGATTCTTGATAAACAAGGGGGTGAAATGTTATCGGGGGCAGGTGGGAATGTGGAGTTGAGGTTGCAATCAGATCAGCCATGATCTTATTGAATGGTGGAGCAGGCTCGAGGGGCCGAGTGGTCTACTCCTGCTCCTAATTGGTATGTTTGTATGTAAGAAAACATGTTCTAGATACAATGAGAACTATCATTTGTTTGGAAATGGATTTGAACCCTTTTATCAAAAGGTTATAGAGCTTTAATTTTTCTACAATTAACAGGCAAATCCTTGTGGAGTTGAGATTGACAGAAACAATGGGCTGGATTCTATAGAGTCCTCGACGTCGAGATCTGTGGTGGGGGTGGGGTGGGGGCCGCCTGAAGATGGCCCCGGATGAGACCCGCCACGGACCTCAACGCCGGCAGGGCCTGGCTCGATATTGCCGGCGACGGCGAGGCCTAGTGGGGGACCTCCACCGCTCGGCAACGGGACCACAAACCTGCATTAATTATTATCCCATCACTTCCTGATGTTCCGCTGCGATCTTCAGCCCAGTGGCCGGCACTGCCGTGCCTTCGGAGCCCCACCCGGGCAAATGAGGTGCAACACTGGTGGGGAGGGGGGAGAAGGTAAGTTTCTCAGTGTGGGGGTGGGGGGACGGAGTCAAATTAATGTCATGGGTGTAGGGGATGGTGGGAAGGGTTATAGTTTACAGTTTGTGCAGTTTTGGGCGGAAGGTCAGATGGTAAAGGTAGGTTTTGGGAGGAAAGGGCAAATAATTAATTTAACTGTTATTGGGGGGATGGGAGAGAGGCAAAAGCAATGTATTTATTTCATTTAATTTAATCTTCCTTTAAATATTTTCCAAAAGGACTAACAGCCCTTTAAAAATGGCTGACACTCCAGGACAGTACTAAGGCAGTGCTGCACTATCAGAAATGCTGTTTTTCAGGTGAGACAGAAAACTGAGGATCCCTCTGCCCTCTCACGTGGATGTTAAAGGTACCATGGCACTATTTCAGAGAATAGAAGGGGAATTATTTCTGGGATGCTGGTCATTGTTTTACCCTGAATCAACATCACTTAAAAACAGATTATCTCGTTTTTATCACGTTGTTGTTTCTGGGAGCTTGCTGTGCGCACATTGGCCACCATGTTTCCTACATGACTACAGTGACTACACTTGGAAAGTCCTTCATTGGCTGTAAAAGGCTTTGCAATGTCCTGTGGTCGTGAAATGCAAGTCTTGCTTTTTCCATTGTTATCAGTGTCATTGTGATCAAAAGATAGGATTCGTGAACACAAAGTTTGAATCAATTTTGATTAAAATAATGTAAAAGCATCTATATTCTTGCACTGTACTTAATAATCTCCATCTTCCTATCCTTACAGAGTGCAATGTCATCGACCCTGAAATTGATTCCACAATCTAATAGAATCTTAGACTCATAGAAAGTTTAAGGCACAGAAAGAGGCCACTTGGCCCTCAGACAATTTCAGCCCAGTTCTGATGAAAGGTCACAGACCACAAACGTTAACTCTGTTTCTCTCTCCACAGATGCTGCCAGACCTGCTGAGTATTTCCAGCATTTTCTGTTTTTATTTCAGATTTCCAGCATCTGCAGTATTTTGCTTCTGTGTTAATTTGAAAGTTAAAACTGAACCACCTGTTTACAATTCACACTGGGGTCTCCCATGAAATGATTCTGTATAATATTGATATAATGAATACAGATTCCGACACAGAGCTTCCTGTGGGGAATTGGGGATATGAAAACCAGCAGACTCTGCAGGGATTTCCACTGGGAGCACAAATTCACAAAATCTACCTTTTATATATCGATTCATTTTGATTGTCCTTCTGGAAAATTATTTTGCAACAATTTAAACATCAACCCACAGCTCCATGACTGGGCCAATGATGAGGTCATCCTCTGACAGGTCATGTGACAGCTGGAGCCACAAGACATCAGAACCAGATTTGTGACTGGATTAAAACCCGGAATCCTGTCCCAATGGCTTTTCAAATAAAGCTGTTGCTGTTTGAAAACACAGCAGTTAAACTTTCTGCCTGACCATGAGGGGAGCTGGGGAGAAATTTACAAAACTCAATCCTTCAACAAAATAGTTCAAAAATCATTCATATCGAAATCATGTGAGGATTCATATGCAGTAGAGAAACAAGCAAAATACAGAACGTACAGAGGAGAGCTGAAAAAGGAAATGAGATCAGCAAGAGAATGTATGAGAAAAGATTAGCAGGTCACATAACTGGGAACACTGAAGTCTTTGACCAACATATGGACAGTCAATGAAAGGGTGGGTCAATTAGGAGATCCTATGGAGGCAGAGGGTGTGGCTGAGGCAATAATTAAGTATCACAAAATAAGCGGATGCTGCAAATGTCACAGTAAAGGAGGAGGAAGTGAGAAATTGGACAGGATGAAAATAGATAAAGAGGAGACAATTCCAAGGTTGGCAGCACTCACAGTAGAAAAGTCACCCAGTTTGAATGGGCTGCATCCTGGGTTGCTGAGGGAAGTAAGGGTGGAAATATCAGAGACTCGAACCACAATCTTTCAATCCTCCTTAAATATGCGAATGTGGCCAGAGGACTGGAGGTTGCAGGTAAGCTTGGGTAGCTCGATCTTAGTTTAATTTGACCATTTTTATAATGTATCCATTGTAATAACTAACAAGGTCAAGAAAGCCATTTTATAATTAACACATGACCAAAGGAGCCATTTTGTGTTCAGTACTAATGTGCCGTGTAGAGGACACTATTTGTGCTTAAACCTTAGCACAACACGGGAAGAAACGGTTCCCGATTATCAGCTCTAACTCAATTGGTGCAGAGTATGAGCACCAGGGGTTACTTCTGACAGTTGAAGAGATCATCGCATCTCATTGGATAGCTACCACCCACTCCAAGCTGGGCAGCCCCCAATCAGTTAGGTGCTGTCCTGCCACAACCTGCTTGCTTCAATGGGTGCTTGGAGCTTAGAGAGTCATCTCTCAACAGGCGGATTGATAATCTATGCACCAAGAAAAACAAGCTCAACAAAGAAGACACCAGTCCTTCGCATCGCAAGCTGGAATGTGAGGACCATGTATCCTGGCCTTACTGACAACCTTCTGCAGGTTGATGACACACACAAGACAGCTGTGATCGACGAGGAACTCACAAGGCTCAATGTGGACATTGCTGTGCTGCAAGAAACTAGACTCGTTCAAAGTGGATCCCTCAAAGAGAAACACTACACCTTCTTCTGGCAGGGGAAAGCCCAAGAGGCAACTCGTGAGCATGGAGTGGGTTTCACAGTAAAAAACACGCCACTTGAGATGAGTGAACAACCCACAGTAGGCTCAGAGAGACTTCTTACTCTTCACTTGTCAACAAGCGTGGGCCCAGTTAATCTCATGTGCATCTATGTCCCGACACTCACCTCCACCCCAGATGTCAAGGATCAATTCTATGTGACACTTGATACTGCCATCAGTAGAATTCCCAGCACTGAGGGACTGTACCTTCTAGGAGACTTCAACGCAAGCTTGGGTACTGACTACAGCTTGGCCAACGAGCATAGAACACCAGGGGATTGGCAAGATGAATGAAAATGGACAGAGGTTGCTGGAGCTATGCTGTCACCATGGATTCTGTGTGATGAACAGCTACTTCCAGGTCAAGCTGTGCCACAGGGTGTCCTGGAGACATCTGAGATCACACCACTGGCACCAGCTAGACCTTATCATCACCAGACATACCACCCTCAGCAGTGTCCTCATCACTCACAGCTATCACAGCGCTGACTGTGACACTGACCACTCCCTGGTGTGTAACAAGGTCAGGCTTCAGCCAAGGAAGCCTCATCCATCCAAGAAGAACGTCGTCCTCAGATCAACACTTGACGAACCACTGATCCAGAAAGGACCCAGGAGTTCCTCAACATCCTCGATCAGGCTCTTTCAGACAACAATGCTCAAGGTCTCATTGCGGTGTCAAAGTGGAATCATCTGTTAACAAGCAGATGGAAAGGTGAGTGGAGCATTACCTTAAACTCTACATAACGGAGAATATTGTCATTGAAGTGGCTCTCAGTGCCATTCCAGACTTCCCTGTCATGGAGGAGCTGGACAGTGACCCCACCATAGTGGAGCTCAACAAAGCCATTGACCATCTTGCCAGTGGTAAAGCCCCGGGAAATGATGGTATTCCACCTGGAATCATCAAAAGTGGAAAAGCGGCTCCACTGCAGCATCTCCATGAACTTCTGTGTCTCTGTTGGAAGGAAAGATCTGCACCTCAAAACATGCGTGATGCAAACATTGTCACCTTGGACAACAATAAGGGGGAATCGCAGTGACTGCAGCAATTAGCGAGGCATCTCCTTGCTAGGTATTGTGGGGAAGGTCTTTGCTCGCATTGCTCTGACCAGATTGCAGACCCTGGCATCACACATCTATCCTGAGTCTCAGTGCAGCTTCAGAGCTGGTAGATCGACAGTCGACATGATTGTCTCACTTCGGCAGTTACAGGAGAAGTACTGTGAACAGTACAGACCACTCTACATTGTCTTTACATATGAACATACGAATTAGGAGCAGGAGTGGGCCACTCGTCCCTTCGAGCCTGCTTCGCCATTCAATAAGCTCATGGCTGAACTGATTACTCCACATTTCCATCTACCTCCGATAACCTTTCACCCCCTTGCAGATAAAGAATCCATCCATCTCTCCCTTAAAAATATTCAAAGACTCTGCTTCCACCGCCTTTTGAGGAAGAAAATTCCAAAGACTCACAACCCTCTGTGGGGGAAAATTGCTCCTCATCTCTGTCTTAAATGGGTGACCCCTTATTTTTAAACAGTGACCCCTAGCTCTAGATTCTCCCACAAGGGGAAACATCCTTTCCGCATCCACCCTGTCAAAACCCCTCAGGATCTTGTATGTTTCAATCATGTCGCCTCTTTCTCTTCTAAACTCTAGTGGATACGAACCTAGCCTGTCCAATCTTTCCTCGTAAGACAGCCCACCCATTCCATGTATTAGTCTAGTAAACCTTCTCTGTACTACCTCCAATGTATTTACATCCTTCCATAAATAAGGAGACCAGTACTGTACTCAGTATTGCAGAAGAGGTCTCACCAATGCCCTATATAGCTGAAGCATAACCTCCCTACTATTGTATTCAATTCCCCTGGCGATAAATGATAACATTCTATTAGCTTTCCTAATTACGTGCTGCATCTGCAGACTAACCTTTTGCGATTCGTGCACTAGGACACCCAAATCCCTCTGCATCTCAGATCTCTGCAATCTCTCACCATTTAGATAATATGCTTTTTTATTCTTCCTGCCAAAGTGGACAATTTCCCACTTTCCCACATTATACTCCATTTGCCAGGTCTTTGCCCAGTCACTTAACCTATCTATATCCCTTTGTAGCCCCCTTATGTCCTCTTCACAACCTACTTTCCGACCTATCCTTGTCATCAGCAAATTTAGCAACCATACTTTTGGTCGCTTCATCAAAGTCATTTCGAGAATTGTAGAAGGTTGAGGCCCCAGCACAGATCCCTGTGGACCACTCGTTACTTCTTGCCAACCAGAAAATGACCCATTTATGCTGACTCTCTGTTTCCTGTTCGCTAGCCAATCTTCTATCCATGCCAATATGTTACCCCTGACACCATGAGCTTTTATTTTCTGCAATAACCTTTGATATGTCACCTGATCCTTCTGGAAATCGAAGTACAATACATCCACCGGTTCCCCTTTATCCACAGCACATGTAACTCCCTCAAAGAACTCCAATAAATTGGTTAAACATGATTTCCTTTTCACAAAACCATGTTGACTCTGCCTGGTTACCTTAATGTTTTCTAAATGCCCTGCTATAACATCTTCAGTAATTGCTCCTAACATTTTCCCTAAGAAGATGTTAAGCTAACCGGCCTGTCGTTTCCTGCTTTCTGTCTCCCTCCCTTTTTGAATAAATGAATTACATTCGCTACTTTCCAATCTAACAGAATCTTCCCGAAGCGAGGGAATTTTGGAAAATTAAAACCAGCGCATCAACTATCTCACTAGCCACTTCAGGACCTGGCGACTTGTCAGCCCGCAGCTCCAACAATTTGTTTAGTGCCACTTCCCTGGTGATTGTAATTTTCTTGAGTTCCTCCCTCCCTTCCATTTCCTGACTTGCAGCTAATACTGGGATGTTATTTGTATCCTCAATAGTGAAGACCAATCCAAAGTATCTGTTCAATTCATCTGCCATCTCTTAATTATCCATTATTAATTCCCCAGACACACTTTCCATAGGACCAACACTCACTTTGTTAACTCTTTTCTTTTTAAAATATCTATCCAAACTCTTACTAGTTGTCTTTATATTTCTTGCTAGCTTTCTCTCGTACTCTAATTTTACCTTCCTTATCAATCTTTTAGTCATTCTTTGCTGTTTTTTATATTCTGTCCAATCTTCTGACCTGCCTCCCACCTTTGCACAATTATAGGCTTTTTCTTTAAGTTTGATAGTATCTTTAACTGTTTTCATTAAACATGGATGGTGAGTCCCACCTTTGGAATTTTTCTTTCTCGTTGAAATGTATCTATTCTGTGTATTCTGAAATTTTCCTTAAATGTCTGCCACTGCATCTCGATTGACCTATCCCTTAACCTAATTTGCCAGTTCACTTTAGCTAGCTCTGCTTTCATGCCCTTATAATTGCCCTTATTTAAGTTTAAAATACTAGTCTGGAACCCACTCTTCTCTCCCTCAAACTGAATGTAAAATTCAACCATATTATGATCGCTACTACCTAGGGGCACCTTAACTATGAGGACATTAATTAATCCTATCTCATTGCACAATGTCAGGTCTAGTATAGCCTGCTCTCAGGTTGGCTCCAGAACTTATTTTTCCAAGAAATTATCCCAAAAACATTCTGTGGACTCCTCATCTAGGCTACCTCTGCCCATCAGAATTTTCCAGTCTATATGGATATCAAAATCCACCATAATTATTGCTGTACCTTTGTAACTTTCAAGATGGCTCCTGGGCTGGAAGCTCCCTCGGAAGCTCCCTTGCTGTTCAACTCTATCCATGGCCATCTGCTCCCATCCCTAACGTTTTCTCCCCCAATCTGCCCTCTTAAACTGTTTAAATTCCCATGGCTCTTTAAATCAGTTCATTTTAAACCTATCTAAAAGTTAACAGTTAGTTTAGTGTATGTTACCTGGGCCCACTGCCCTCCCCCAGCCACACCTGCTCTTTGTTTTCTCAATGAAATTGATCCGGATGAAACTGACGAGAACAGCTGCCGATACTATAATCTCCGATCCTGCTGTCTTCACAGTCCAGAGTGTCTGCAGCCACGGCATGCGGTAAGTCCATTGAGGTGAAGAAGGAGCTGCGGGACCCGAGAGAAGTCCTGTGAAAAGGTGCCCCGAACACCCAAAACATCCACCAACGGCCCCCCCGGCCGCAACTTCAAAGCGCCCGCGGGAGATGGCTCGGAGAGCATCTGCAGCGCACTGTCGGCAATGCTGCATGCCTTTATTTAAACCACTGCAAAAAAAAAAACCCTTAGCAAATGTAATCACCTCTAAGTCTGCCAAATGATGCTTCACCTCCCGAAGGACGTGGATGAGCTTTCCGGACGTCGATGGTGGGCACTGAGGAAATGGCTTATTACCTGCACCAGATTCCACCCCCCCTCCCCCCCTTTACCCCCCTTCCACCCCCCCCATCCCCGTCCCCTTCCCTGCTCCACCCTCTCAGCTCACCCCCTCACAACCCCGTCCCAGCCCGCGCCCCCCCTCGCACCATCTTCACCCCGCACCCCCTTCCCCTGCACCCCCCCCACCCCCTCCCTCTACCCCTCCCCCTTGCATCCCCTCCTCCCACCGGCACCATCCTACACCTGTGTATGGGCCCCAACAACCCCACTGCCTTGTGGGCGTCTCGGGAGAGACCAAGGCTAAGGGAGTAAACCCTAACAGAAAATCCGGAGCGGAACCCCGTAGGCGGTCATGTGTCACCTTTGGCATGTTTCCGGCAGTTCCTGCAGCCATACTGGTGCCAAACGTCGTGTCCTGCACTCCTTTGGACCCCACCAGAAAGGCCGAGAGGGGGGTTTTGACGACTGGGCAACTCTCAACCTCCATAAATTTGCCCAGGCATGCGCCATGGAGAGGTCACTCCATAGTTGCCTCACAGCGACTGAAACAACACGGAAGGCAGCAGTTACGGGTTATAAGTCCAGATAAATTGGCGTAGAAACTGGGCGCCACGGGTTGCCTTTGTCGGTGGGAGAGGTCATTGCACCTCACTGGACAGCTACCGCCCGCCTCAAACCGGGCAGCCCCCGGTCAATGAGGTTCTGTCCCGCCACAGTCTGCCTGCTTCAATGGGTGCTTGGAGCTCAGGGTCATTGCCCGAAAGGTGGACTGATACACCGCACCAAACAACATGAAAAAAGGAAAGAAGGTACCAGCCCTTCGCTTTGCAAGCTGGAACGTCAGAACTATGTGTCCTGGCCTGTCGGAAGACCTTACACAAATCAACGATTCTCGGAAGACCGCCATCATTAACAACGAGCTCAGTAGACTCAATGTGGACATTGCAGCACTTCAGGAGACTCGCCTCCCCGCGAGTGGCTCTCTAGCAGAGCAAGACTACACCTTCTTCTGGCAGGGCAGGGATCCTGAAGAACCAAGACAGCATGGAGTGGGCTTCGCCATCAGAAACTCCTTGCTCAGCATGATAGAGCCTCCCTCAAATGGCTCGGAACGCATACTGTCCATCCGACTGCTCACCACCTCTGGTCCAGTACACCTACTCAGCATCTATGCTCCAACACTCTGTTCCGCACCTGAAGCTAAAGACCAGTTCTATGAACAACTCCATAACATCATTAGCAGCATCCCCAACACCGAACACCTATTCCTGCTGGGGGACTTTAATGCCAGGGTTGGGGCCGACCATGACTCATGGCCCTCCTGCCTTGGGCGCTATGGCGTTGGAAGGATGAATGAGAACGGGCAGAGACTGCTTGAGTTGTGTACCTATCATAACCTCTGCATCACCAACTCGTTCTTTCACACTAAACCCTGTCACCAGGTTTCATGGAGGCACCCAAGATCACGTCGTTGGCACCAGCGAGACCTCATTGTCACAAGGCGAGCCGCCTTAAACAGTGTTCAAATCACACGCAGCTTCCACAGTGCGGACTGCGACACCGACCACTCCCTGGTGTGCAGCAAGGTTAGACTCAGACCAAAGAAGTTGCATCATTCCAAGCAGAAGGGCCACCCGCGCATCAACACGAGCAGAATTTCTCACCCACAGCTGTTACAAAAATTTCTAAATTCACTTGTAACAGCCCTTCAAAACACTCCCACAGGGGATGCTGAGACCAAGTGGGCCCACATCAGAGACGCCATCTATGAGTCAGCTTTGACCACCTACGGCAAAAGTGCGAAGAGAAATGCCGACTGGTTTCAATCTCATAATGAAGAGCTGGAACCTGTCATAGCCGCTAAGCGCATTGCACTTTTGAACTACAAGAAAGCCCCCAGCGATTTAACATCCGCAGCACTTAAAGCAGCCAGAAGTACTGCACAAAGAACAGCTAGGCGTTGCGCAAACGATTACTGGCAACACCTATGCAGTCATATTCAGCAAACCTCAGACACCGGAAACATCAGAGGAATGTATGATGGCATGAAGAGAGCTCTTGGGACAACCATCAAGAAGATCACCCCCCTCAAATCTAAATCGGGGGACATAATCACTGACCAACGCAAACAGATGGACCGCTGGGTTGAGCACTACCTAGAACTGTACTCCAGGGAGAATGCTGTCACTGAGACTGCCCTCAATGCAGCCCAGCCTCTACCAGTCATGGATGAGCTGGACATACAGCCAACCAAATCGGAACTCAGTGATGCCATTGATTCCCTAGCCAGCGGAAAAGCCCCTGGGAAGGACAGCATTACCCCTGAAATAATCAAGAGTGCCAAGCCTGCTATACTCTCAGCACTACATGAACTGCTATGCCTGTGCTGGGACGAGGGAGCAGTACCCCAGGACATGCGCGATGCCAACATCATCACCCTCTATAAAAACAAAGGTGACCGCGGTGACTGCAACAACTACCGTGGAATCTCCCTGCTCAGCATAGTGGGGAAAGTCTTTGCTCGAGTCGCTCTGAACAGGCTCCAGAAGCTGGCCGAGCGCATCTACCCTGAGGCACAGTGTGGCTTTCGTGCAGAGAGATCGACTATTGACATGCTGTTCTCCCTTCGTCAGATACAGGAGAAATGCCGTGAACAGCAGATGCCCCTCTACATTGCTTTCATTGATCTCACCAAAGCCTTTGACCTCGTCAGCAGACGTGGTCTCTTCAGACTACTAGAAAAGATCGGATGTCCACCAAAGCTACTAAGTATCATCACCTCATTCCATGACAATATGAAAGGCACAATTCAACATGGTGGCTCCTCATCAGAGCCCTTTCCTATCCTGAGTGGTGTGAAACAGGGCTGTGTTCTCGCACCCACACTTTTTGGGATTTTCTTCTCCCTGCTGCTTTCACATGCGTTCAAATCCTCTGAAGAAGGAATTTTCCTCCACACAAGATCAGGGGGCAGGTTGTTCAACCTTGCCCGTCTAAGAGCGAAGTCCAAAGTACGGAAAGTCCTCATCAGAGAACTCCTCTTTGCTGACGATGCTGCTTTAACATCTCACACTGAAGAATGCCTGCAGAGTCTCATCGACAGGTTTGCGTCTGCCTGCAATGAATTTGGCCTAACCATCAGCCTCAAGAAAACGAACATCATGGGGCAGGATGTCAGAAATGCTCCATCCATCAATATTGGCGACCACGCTCTGGAAGTGGTTCAAGAGTTCACCTACCTAGGCTCAACTATCACCAGTAACCTGTCTCTAGATGCAGAAATCAACAAGCGCATGGGTAAGGCTTCCACTGCTATGTTCAGACTGGCCAAGAGAGTGTGGGAAAATGGCGCACTGACACGGAACACAAAAGCCCGAGTGTATCAGGCCTGTGTCCTCAGTACCTTGCTCTACGGCAGCGAGGCCTGGACAACGTATGCCAGCCAAGAGCGACGTCTCAATTCATTCCATCTTCGCTGCCTTCGGAGAATACTTGGCATCAGGTGGCAGGACTATATCTCCAACACAGAAGTCCTTGAAGCGGCCAACATCCCCAGCTTATACACACTACTGAGTCAGCGGTGCTTGAGATGGCTTGGCCATCTGAGCCGCATGGAAGATGGCAGGATCCCCAAAGACACATTGTACAGCGAGCTCGCCACTGGTATCAGACCCACCGGCCGTCCATGTCTCCGTTATAAAGACGTCTGCAAACGCGACATGAAATCGTGTGACATTGATCACAAGTCGTGGGAGTCAGTTTCCAGCATTCGCCAGAGCTGGCGGGCAGCCATAAAGACAGGGCTAAATTGTGGCGAGTCGAAGAGACTTAGTAGTTGGCAGGAAAAAAGACAGAGGCGCAAGGGGAGAGCCAACTGTGCAACAGCCCCAACAAACAAATTTCTCTGCAGCACCTGTGGAAGAGCCTGTCACTCCAGAATTGGCCTTTATAGCCACTCCAGGCGCTGCTTCACAAACCACTGACCATCTCCAGGCGCGTATCCATTGTCTCTCGAGATAAGGAGGCCCAAAAGAAAAAGAACCTTTCTGACAAGCTGCCATTGTTTCTTTTTTTATACCCCATCCTGCAGTGTGGTTAATGTTAGGTGGCCTGTACACCACTCCCACAAGTGACTTCTTGCCTGTATTATTTCTCATCTCAACTCAAACTGCTTCTACATCGTGATCTCCTGAACTTAGGTCATCCCTCTCTATTGCGTTAATACCATCATTAATTAACAGAGTTACCCCACCACCTTTTCCAAGCTTCCTGTCCTTCCTAAATGCCATGGAACCTCCAATATTCACATCCCAATCGATGACGCCCTGCAGCCAGATCTCTGTAATGACTATCAGATCGCACTTATTTATTCTATTTGTGCTCTCAGTTCATCTGTTTTGTTTCGAATGCTCCATGCATTCAGATACAGAGCATTTAGTTTAGTTGTGTCCTTTTATTATTTTTGTAACCTCTAGCCTTATCTGTTGATTTACTCTTAGATTTGTCTGCTCTGTCCCTTCCTGTCACAGTCTGTTTATCATTTCCCATAGTTATACCTTTCTCTCTTGCCTTGTCTCTCCTCCTTGATTCACCATATCTTCCCAAATTTGATCCCTTGCCCCCACTATTCAGTTTAAAACTGTCTCTACTCCCCTCGTTATGTGGCTCGCTAGAACACCGGCACCAGCACGGTTCAGGTGTAGACCGTCCCAACGGTACAGCCACCACTTTCCCCAGTACTGGTGCCAATGCCCCACGAACCAGAACCCACTACTACCACACCAGTCTTTGAGCCACGCATTAATTTCTCTAATCTTATTTGTCCAATGCAATTTGCACATGGCTCAGGTAATAATCCAGAGATGATTAACTTTGAGGTTCTGCTACTTAATTTGCTGCCTAGTTCCTCATACTGACTTTGCAGAACCTCTAACCTTGTCCTGCCTATGTCATTGGTACCGACATGGACCACGACGACTGGATCCTCCCCCTCCCATTGTATGTTTCTCTCCAGCCCTGAGCAGACGTCCTGAATCCTGGCACCGGTAGGCAACACAGCCGTCTGGACTCTTGCTCTTTGCTGCAGAGAACAGTGTCAATCCACCTTACTATACTGTCCCCTACTACCACTACATTCCTTTTTTCTCACTCTTTGAGCCGCAAACTTTTTTTTTTATTTCCAAAATATACTTTATTCATAAAAACCTGTAACAATTACATTGCCAAACAGTTTAAAACAGCATCAAAAAATACAAACATTTCAAGGGAGATCAGTTTCCTTCAATACTGTCATGAGTTTCTTCCCAACCCTTCCGTTTCACAATTGTCATGTCAATTACAGTTTTACATTTACAGCAATTGAGAATATTAACGATACAGTTCGAGGGGTTTCCCATGGATCCAGCCCCTCATTCCAGCTTGGTGGGGGAACCTTACACTGTGGTCTTTCCCCATTGAGCCTTTGCTGCGGCTGCCCCAAGCTTTAGTGTGTCCCTCAGCACGTAGTCCTGGACCTTGGAATGTGCCAGTCTGCAACATTCGGTGGTGGACAACTCTTTGCGCTGGAAGACCAGCAAGTTTCGGGCAGACCAAAGGGCGTCTTTCACCGAATTGATAGTCCTCCAGCAGCAGTTGATGTTTGTCTCGGTGTGCGTCCCTGGGAACAGCCCGTAGAGCACAGACTCCTGTGTTACAGAGCTGCTCGGGATGAACCTTGACAAAAACCACTGCATCTCTTTCCACACCTGCTTTGCAAAGGCACATTCCAGGAGGAGGTGGGCGACCGTCTCTTACCCACCACAGCCAATGCAGGGGCACTGTGCGGAGGGGGCTAGACTTCGGGTGTGCGTGAAGGATCTGACGGGGAGGGCCCTTCTCACCACCAGCCAAGCTACGTCTTGGTGCTTGTTTGAAAGTTCTGGTGATGAGGCATTCCACCAAATGACTTTGACGGTCTGCTCGGGGAACCATCCGACATGATCCACCGTTTCCTTTTCCCGTAGGGCCTTGAGGACATTCCGTGCAGACCACTGCCTGATGGATCGGTGGTCAAAGGTGTTTTCCCGCAGAAACTGCTCCACGAAGGATAGGTGGTACGGCACCGCCCAACTGCACGGAGCGTTCCGCGGCAATGTGACCGGGCCCATCCTTCGCAACACCAGGGACAGATAGAACCTCAGCACGTAGTGACACTTGGAGTTTGCGTACTGGGGATCTACACACAGCTTGATGCAGCCGCACACGAAGGTGGTCATCAGGATGAGGGCCACGTTGGGTACATTTTTCCCGCCCTTGTCCAGAGATTTGAACATCGTGTCCCTCCGGACCCCGTCCATTTTAGATCCCCAGATGAAGCGGAAAATGGCTCGGGTGACTGCCACGGCGCAGGAGTGGGGTTTGGGCCAGACCTGCGCCACGTAGAGCAACAACGTGAGCGCCTCGCACCCGATGACCAGGTTCTTACCCACAATGGAGAGAGATCGCTGCCCCCACATGCCCAACTTTTGTCGTACCTTGGCTACTCGCTCCTCCCATGTTTTGGTGCACGCCCCGGCCCTTCCGAACCATATCCCCAGCACCTTCAGGTAGTCTGACCTGACGGTGAAGGGGACAAAGGATCGGTCAGCCCAGTTGCCAAAGAACATGGCCTCGCTCTTGCCTTGGTTAACTTTGGCTCCCGAGGCCAGTTCGAACTGGTCGCAGATACTCATCAGTCTGCGCACGGACAGCGGATCCGAGCAGAAAACGGCGACGTCATCCATGTACAGGGAGGTTTTGACCTGAGTGCCTCTGCTGCCTGGGATTGTCACCCCTCTTATGCTCGCATCCTTCCTAATATACTCAGCAAAGGGTTCAATACAGCAAACAAACAAGAGCGGGGACAGAGGGCAGCCCTGTCTGACTCCAGATTTGATCGGGAAACTTTCAGATTCCCACCCGTTGATTGAGACTGCGCTACTGATGTTTGTGTCGAGCAGTTGGATCCAATTGCCAATTCCCTCCCCAAACCCCATTTTGGAAAGCACGTCCATCATGCAGGTGTGCGATATCCTGTCAAAAGCCTTCTCCTGGTCCAGGCTGATGAAGCAGGTGTCCACCCTCCTGTCCCGTACGTAGGCGATCGTATCCTTGAGTAGCGCGAGACTATCAGAGATCTTCCTGCCTGGTACAGTACAGGTCTGATCGGGGTGAATCACCAACTCCAGAGCAGACTTGACTCGACTGGCTATGACTTTGGACAGAATCTTTTAATCAACATTAAGCAGTGAGATGGGCCGCCAATTTCTGATTTCTGCCCTCTCCCCCTTCTGCTTGTAAATGAGGGTGATGAGGCCTTTTCTCATGGATTCTGACATGCTGCCGGCCAGGAGCATACTCTCGTATACTTCCAGCAGGTCCGGGCCGACTCAGTCCCACAGGGCCGAGTACAACTCGACCGGTAAGCCGTCGCTCCCGGGAGTTTTACTCGTCTCGAAAGACTCGACGGCCTTTGTCAGCTCGTCCAGAGTTAGCAGCTTGTCCAGTCTCTCCCTCCTGCTGTCATCTAAGACCTCTGTGATAGATGACAGGAAGGACTGGGAGGCTCTGCTGTCTGTGGGGTTCGCGTCATACAGCCCAGCATAAAAGGATTTGCTGATCCTTAGTATGCCGGACTGCGAAGACGTTACCGAGCCATCTTCTTCCTTTAGGCTGCTGATAACAGAGCTCTCTGTGTGTACCTTTTGGAAGAAGTAACGCGAGCACGTCTCATCCTGCTCGATGGAGCGGACTCTGGACCGGAAGATGATCTTGGAGGCCTCCTTGGCAAAGAACGAGGCCTGCTGGCTCTTCACCTCTTGGAGGTCCTCCTTGACCTCGACCCCCATTGACTGCAACCGGAGTAGATTTTGCATAATTTTCTGGAGTCGGGACACTTCCCTCTGTCTCTCTCTCGCCTTCTGAACACCTTTGTGGATGAAGAACCTCTTGATGTTCTCCTTAATCGCTTCCCACCAGTGATCTGGAGACTCAAAGAGGGGTTTCACGGTCCTCCAACCATTGTAATCCCTTTTGAGTTCCTCAACGTTCCCTGGGGTCAGCAGTGTCGCATTGAGCTTCCACGTCCCTCTGCCAACCCGCTGGTCGTCCTGCAAGTGACAGTCGGCCAGTAAGAGGCAGTGGTCGGAGAAGAACACCGGCTTGACGTCGGTGGATCCGACCGTGACAGCACGGGACACAAACAGGAAGTCAATCCTGGAACGGGCAGACCCGTCCGATCTTGACCGTGTGTATCTGCGCTGCGCTCCGTCTGCAAGTTTGCTGAAGACGTCGTGCAGTTTGGCATCTTTAACTGTTTCTATTAGGAATCTGGACGTAGCGTCCAGTTTGCTGTCGTCACTGCCGGATCGTCCAGCCGCATCGCTGATGCAGTTGAAGTCACCGCCTAGGATGACCGGCCTGGACGTCGCCAGCAGCAGTGGGAGCTGCTTGAAGACGGTCAGCCGCTCGCTGCGTTGTACCGGGGCGTACACGTTGATCAACCGGAGCGGAGCGTTGTTGTACATCACGTCTGCTACGAGGAGGCGGCCGCCCACCACCTCCTTAACTTCGGAGATGGTGAAGTTACCTCCCCGCAGCAGAATACCCAGGCCGGAGGAACGGCAGTCATTACCCCACGACCAGATCGATGGCCCCTGGGACCACCATCGCGACCACTGCCTGTAGGTGCTGAGGTGTGGTATTCCACACTCCTGCAGAAACAGTAGGTCAGCTTTGACCTTGGCAAGGTAATCCAAGGTTGAAACACATCGCGTAGTAGATTTAATGCTACGCACATTAATGGAAGCAATTCGTACACCCATTTTTTACTAAAAATTAGTTGTTGCTTCCCATACCATTTGTCCTCGCTAGTCCAAGTCCTTCCCCTTCGGGATGTTCCTGCATACCCATCGTATGCGCAAGCATTTTCACGTTGGTTGGGCTCAGAAACCCCTCCTGATTTTTCATGCAGGGTTTGTGCCGCTCGGGTGACATCGGGTGGGGGGGGGGTCTTGTAGGCCGAGATAATTGGGTTGTCCTCAGCTGCTTCCATCTGTTCCTCCTCGAAAACATCACAGCTCCCGGTCTCCAGGAGCTCAGGTGCGCCAGACGTGTCTTTGCTCCCGGTGTCCCGGAGCTGAGATGCGTTGGCCACGTCGTTACGTGTGGGGCATTGGGGTTGGGGCACGCCGGGCCCATCACAGCTTCCAGTGCCCGGGGGCTGGGATGCTCTATCATCCATCTCGGAGTTCTGCCGCCTCTTTTGAAGGGGCTGTCGCTCCAGCATTTCCCCGTCCAGTAAAGAGGAGTTGTTGCAGTCTGATTCAGAAGAGAGCCTCCTCTTGCCACTGGTTTGGGTGGTGGCTTTGGGATGTTTTTTCTTTGTGGTTTTCCTCTGGACCACTTGCCACTGACCTGTTTGTCCATCTGCTGCCTCCTCCTCCATTGACTCTGTCTGTGGAGGAGGGGTTTCCGGGCGCTGGATAGGTGCTGGGCTGTTGGTTTCAGCTGCCTCCCCTTCCTTCTCAGGTTGAAGTTCCTCGCTGCGGAGAAGGTTGCTGGTCTCCTTTCGAACAGCGGACGCCTTCGTCGAACCTTCTCCCGGCCTTTCCTTGGACCTTGCCGCCTGAGCATAGCTGAGGCAACGTTTGGGGCAGGTCTTGTAGAGATGGCCTGCCGCACCGCACAAGTTGCAACACTTAGTCTGCTTACAGTCCTTGGTCTGATGGCCTTCCTCCTTGCAGTTCTTGCAAACAACCGTGCTGCAGTTGGCTGCCATGTGACCAGATTTGCCACAGGTGCGGCAAACTCTGGGCTGCCCAGCGTAGACCAAGAAGCCTCGACTTCCCCCGATAGCGAAGCTGGAGGGAGGGTGGATGATGGCTCCACTGGGATCTACCTTCAAGGTCACCTTGACCTGCCGCTTGCTGGTCCAGATCCCAAAGGGGTCCTTGACATCAGTGCTGCTGCCGGCCACCTCGACGTACCTGGCGAGAAAGGTGAGTACATCCACCACCGGAACATGGGGGTTGTAGAGGTGAATCGTCACCACCCGGTCCCGTTGTTACGGAAGCGTGAAGAGCGGCTCCGCTGTGAGGATCGACAGTGGCGCCCGGTCCCCTTTCACCTTGAACGCCTTCAGAAACTTGATGCATCCCGCCACGTTCCGGAACGTCACGTCGAAGTATCCACTGCTGGGGAAATCCTGCAGGCAGAAGACGTCCGTCGCTTGAAATCCGCAGCAATCGAAGAGAAATTTCTTGATGAAGAAGGTGCGATCGACCAGTGCATCTCCTTCCTTGTCCTTCACGACCACCCGAACAGTGTTGCGCACTCCCTGGCCCGAAACTCGAAAATTGGTTATAGCCATTTTACTCAAAGTTCCCCCAGGATCAAAAGGCAATGATCATGGTCTCTTCTCAATCAAATAAGCACTGATAAGAACAGATACTACACTTGCTGCAGATGTGTTTGCTCTGGATCACACTGGCATCCAGGAGCTCCTACATGCTGCAGCTGTGACACATCACCTGTCCTGTCATCCTTAACGTGTTTCAATTAACTACTTAATTATTTTATTCAATTGTTTATTTTATTGTATATTTTATTAAGCTTACTACTAGTTTGTTTCCTATTTTAAACATGAGGACGAAAATGGACCTTAATCACTTACCAGATACTCATCAAACATGCAGCTTTTTCCAAACCAATCAACTACCTGCTTGCCTGTGATGTCACAGCTTACCAGATCCTTACCAAACAGCTCCTTCCACTGCACCGAACAAAGAACCAAATCCTGGAAACTCACCCCAGCGGCTCTCTGTTTCCCTGCTCTCACTCTCCATTGTGATGTCACTCCTTGATTTTTTTACCCCTGCTCCGCTCCTGCCGTGCTCCTCTCTCTCTCGCTCTGTCTCTGAGTCGGTGCTTTTGACATACTTGTTAACTCTCTGTTCCGTTGTGCTCTTCTGTCTCTGGTCCAAAATCTGACTCTTGTGGGATTTGAATCCACAACCTTGGAATGCCTTCTCTATCATTATTTCGAAGTCCAACACGCTATCCATTGCGCCACAGAGCCACACATATTTTGAATGACATCACCAAGGCCTTTGATCCTGTCAGCAGAGACTGACTCTTCAAACTGCGATGGAAACTCGGCTGCCCTCCTGAACTCTTGGGCATCATCTCTTCTTTCCACGAGAACATGCACAGTTCCATCAGTTGCAATGGAGCAACATCAGACACTTTCAAGATCAGCAGTGGGGTAAAGCAGGGCTGCGCGCTGACGCCAACTCTCTTAGGAACAGAGGAAGATAGGAGTAGGCCATTCAGCCCATCGAGCCTGATGATCATGGCTGATCATCTACCTCTATCTGCCCCTTTCCCGTGCTATCCCCATATCCCTTGATGTCATGAGTATCAAGATTTCTAACAATTTCTGTCTTGAACATGCTCAATGATTGAACTGCCACAGCTCTCTGGGGTAGAGAATTCCAATGATTCACCACCGTCTGAGTGGAGAAATTCAACCCTATCTCAGTTTTAAATGGCCTACTCCTTATTCTGAGACTTGGTCCCCTGATTTTAGACTCACCAACCAGGGCAAACATCCTATCTACATCCACACTGTCACACCCTGTAAGAATTTTAACAGTTTCAATGAGATCACCTCTCATTCTTCGAAACTTTAAGGAATACAGGCCCAGTTTCAGTCCCACCATCCCAGGGATTAGTCTGGTGACCCTCTGTTTCACTCCCTCTATGGCAAGTATATCCTTCCTTAGATGAGGAGACCAAACTATACACAATACTCCAGCGCGGTTTCACCAAGGCTCTATACAATTGCAACAAGACATCTTTACTCCCGTACTCAAGACCCCTCGTGTGAAGGCCAACATACCATTTGCCTTCCTAATTGATTGCTGCACCTGCACAAGAGCTTTTAGTGTCTCATGAACAAGGACACACAGGTCCCTTTGGACATCAACACTTCCCAACCTCTCACCATTTAAGAAATACTCTGTCTTTCTGTTTATTCCACCAAAGTGGAAGTGGAGGGGTTTCCGGTATCGAGGCTTCTTGGTCTACGCTGGGCAGCCCAGAGTTTGCCGCACCTGTGGCAAATCTGGTCACATGGCAGCCAACTGCACTTATTCACACTTATTCACATTATATTCCATCTGCCATGTTCTTTCCCATTCACTTAGCCTCTCCAGGTTCCCTGGAAGCCTCTCTGCATCCTTCTCACAGCTCACACTTCACCTAGCTTTGTGTCATCTGCAAACTTGGAAATATTACATTTAATCCCCACATCCAAATCATTTATTTCGGTTGTTAACAGCTGTGGCTCCAACACTGATCCTTGCAGTACCCCAATAGTAACAGCCTGCCATCCTGAGGACGACCCGTTATTCCTGCTCCCTGTTTTCGGTCTGTTAACCAATTCTCAATCCACACCAGTATATTATCCCCAATCCTATGTACTCTAATTTTGTTTACTCACCTCCTGTGTGGGACATTACCAAAGCATCCACTGGTTCTCCTTTATCTGTTCCACAGGTAACATCCTCAAAAAACTCAACGGGTTTTTTCAAGCCTGTTTTCCTTTACATAAATCTATGTTGACTCTGCCCAATCATATCATTATTTTCTAACTGTCTAGTTATCACATCCTTTATAATTGGTGTATTCTTCTCCATGCTGCTATTGTACACTTTCAGTGACTCAGATGGGGGTGTTCACCTGTATATCAGAGCTGACGGCAAGCTGTTCATCTTGGCAAGACTCCACTTGGACGTAGAGACTTGGACGTAGAGACTCCACTTTCCATCAACATTGACAACCTCACTTTGGAGGTTGTCAACAGTTCACATACCTTGGATCAACAATCACCAGCAATCTGTCCCTTGATGCTGAAATCAGCACCAGGATTGCCAATGCTGCAGCTGTCATGTCAAAGTTGAGAAGACGGGTGTGAACCGACAGCAAACTGACCGAAAATACAAAACTCCATGTGTACCAGGCTTGTGTTCTCAGCACCCTCCTTTATAGTAGAGAAGCATCAACAACTTATACAAGCCAAGAAAAGCAGCTGAACATCTTCCACCTCCACTGCCTCAGATGGATATTGGGCATCTCCTGGCAGGACAGAGTGCCGAATGAGGAAGTACACCAGTGTGCAGGGATCCGCAGCATGTTTGCCCTCTTGAGTCAGAGGCGGCTCTGTTGACTGGGCCAAATGAATGACAGTCACATTGCCAAATACATGCTCTGTGGTGAGCTTGCTATAAGCACAAGACCAACAGGTCAGGGAAAAAATCAAGTCATTTGGAGAGGTTTGAGTTAATTAAGGAGAGTGGGCATGGATTTATAAATGGAAGTTCATGCTTGATGAATCTAACTGCATTTTTTGATAAACTATCTGAGAAAGTTGATGAAGGGAATGCAGTGGATGTTGTTTATATGGATTTTACAAAAGCATTTTATACAGTACCACATAAAAGGGTGGTTAACAAAATTGAGGTTCATGGATTAGGAGGGTCAGTGTCCATTTGGATAGGAAATTGGTTTAAGGACAGAAAACAGCGAGTCATCTGAAATGGTTCTTGGTCAGACCGGAGGATAGTCGACAGTGGTGTTCCCCAAGGGTCAGTGCTCGAACCATTGCATTTTTTTGCTACAGATTAATGACTTGGATCTTGGAATATCGAGTAGAATCTCAAAATATGCCGATGACACCAAACTTGGAGGAGTGGCAAACAGTGAGGATGATATGAACTGCCTGAAACAGGATAGTTATCGGCTAGTAGGATGGGCAGACAGGTGGCAGATGGAATTTAATAGTGACAAGTGTGAGGTGATGCATTTTAGCAGAAGAAATAGGGAGAGGCAATATATACTCAATGCTGCAGTTCTGAAGAGTGTGCTGGAATAGAGGGACCTGGAGTACATGTCCATCATTCTTTGAAGTTGGCAAGACATATTGCGAGAGTGGTTAGCAAAGCATGTGGGATCTTGGGCTTTATAAATAGAGACATTGAGTACAAAAGCAGGGTTGTTATGCTGAACTCTGGTTAGGCCCCAATTGGAGTGTTGCATCCAGATCTGCTCACCAATCTTTCGAAAGGATGTGCGGATTCTTGAGAGGATGCAGAGGAGATTTACCAGAATAGTTCCAGGGATGGAGGGTTTTAGTTTCAAGGTGAGGTTAGAAAAACAGGGTTTTTTCTGCCTGTATCAAAGGAGATTGAGGGGAGAATGGATAGAGGTGTCGAAGGCTATGACAGTTTTAGATAAGTTGGCAAGGAAAAATTGTTCCCATTAACTATTGGTACAAGGACTAGGGGATTCAGATTGAAGGTTTTGGACAAGAGACGCAGGGGGAATGTGCGGAAGAGCTTTTTTACACAGTGATTGGTGATGATCTGTAACTCGCTGCCCCCGATGGCGGAGGAAGTGGAGACAATCGTTGGTTACAAAAGGAATTTCGATGGGCATTTGAAGGAAATAAATTTACAGGGCTAGGGGGATCGAGCAGACGAGTGGGACTGACTGGATCGCTCCATGGAGAGCTGGCCTGTACTCGATGGGGCGAATGGCCTCCTTCTATACCACAAATGACCCAATGACTCGATGAGTCTATGTCACTCTCAGAATCAAGACAACAGAGTGACAGATTTAACACAACATTATAACATATGTTTGGTTTGACAAATTCAATAATAACTCGTCTCCACTCCTAGTATTTCTAAATCCCACACATTCACTATAATGTGAACAATTATTTCCTGTTGTGTCTCTCTCACATTTGTTAACTTCACTATATTTAAGGGCGGCACAGTGGCGCAGTGGTTAGCACTGTAGCCTCACAGCTGCAGGGACCCGGGTTCGATTCTGGGTACTGCCTGTGTGGAGTTTGCAAGTTCTCCCTGTGTCTGCGTGGGTTTTCTCCGGGTGCTCCGGTTTCCTCCCACAGCCAAAAGACTTGCAGGTTGGTAGGTAAATTGGCCATTATAAATTGTCACTAGTATAGGTAGGTGGTAGGGAAATATAGGGACAGGTGGGGATGTTTGGTAGGAATATAGGATTAGTATAAATGGGTGGTTCATGGTCGGCACAGACTCGGTGGGCCGAAGGGCCTGTTTCAGTGCTGTATCTCTAATCTAATCTAATATTGGAGTGAGGTGACATCTACTGGCGGGAAGCAAGAACTGCAATCAAGCAGCAGAAACTCCACAGTCTGTCAGGGTGAAAGAAACATTGCAATATGAGGAAATAGTGAAGGGGTTTGATCGGGTTGATGGAAACATGATTCCACTTGTGGTATCGTATGAAGCAAGGGCCGGAAATATAAAATTGTCATTAATAAAAGAAATGAGGAATTCATGAAAAATGCATTTGCTTAGAGAATGGTTACAGAGATATACAGCACTGATATAGGCCCTTTGGCCCACTGAGTCTGCACTGACCATCAACCACCCATTTATACTAATCCTATGTTGACCCAGAATTCCCTACCACATCCCCACATTTCTCCTATCACCTACCCTGGGGCCAATTTACAACAGTCAATTTATCTATCAACCCACAAGTCTTTCGTTGTGGGAGGAAACCAGAGTACCTTGTGGAAGCCCACATAAACAACTTGCAAACTCCACACAGGCAGTATACAGAACTGAATCGGGGTCATTGAAGTTGTGAAGCTACAGTGCGCACCACTGCACCACCCTTGGAATGTGGATAGAGTAAAAAGTGAGATTGGATGGACAGAAGCAGTCTGAAAAGATGGCTCAAACAAAAGGTGAAAACCCTGAAATGTTAACTCTGTTTCTCTCTCCACAGATGCTGTCAGAGGTGCTGAGTATTTCCAGCACTTTCTCTTTTTATTTCAGCTTTGTAGGATATTGTTTTGATCTGAAAAAAATGCATGATCGGCTGTGGGTGCCAGTGAAATTCCACAGGAGCGAATAAAAACCATGCCAACGGTGGCTCGTTGGTCTAGGGGTATGATTCTCTCTTTGGGTATATAAGTGATTAATATGTCAGAGGTCCTGGGTTCAAATCCCAGATGAGCCCTTCTCTGTTGCCATTTTTAGTTTAAGGTCATCGATTGCTTTCAGCCTTCCAGAAAGCGGAATCGATTTGCAAACTGAGCCTGCTTGAGGACCGGGGAACTGGATTCAAAGAGCTTGTCGACAAAATTGAAATGAACAAAATATACAGATTGTCAAGTGGGAATATAAGGTTGCAACAGTAACTAAAGGCCTGCTCGGGTCAGCAAATGAAACCCGACCCAAGCCTGACAGCACCACATCTGACCTGGTCCGAGTCCTTTCATTTTTTTCCCGTGCCCGAACTGGCCACCAGAATGTTCAGTTAAACTTGCTTCCGTTTTTCACTTTTTAAGCTTGTGCAGGTAAGGCAACAAAAACTGTAACTGGACTTGAAAGGTTGTTTAAATGTGCATTAAGATTAGAGCTACGTACCGGAGGTGATGAGCTGAAGATTGTTACCATAGACGTTAGTGATTGTGAGGTCACTAGTTAAAGAGAAAGTCATGGAGTTGTGCCCAGACAGGTTGTCCCACACTGTATTGATTAAAATATTGCCCGAAGGCTAGAAAATATCATCATACATTCCCTAGACTCCTGCTTTACAGGTTGAAATACTTTCTGCAAGTTTATCCAGAGAGCAGGTGAGATGCAGAGACCAGGAAGGTCTTGAGTGATTAATTATTATAAAATATACATTCTTATATTAAAGAGATTGTGCTCTACCTTCGATGGAATCGCTCACTGCAGACTAGTGCGGAGTGTTTCCCGCCTTGACGTCCTGGCTGTTACTGGATCTTGAGTCCAGGCCTCTGGATTACTGGTCCAGTAATCTTTGAAATTTCTCCCTTGATCTAATATTTTAATCTGGTAAGTCAGATTTTACAAAAAAAATTAAATGATTTAAGACTGCTTCATGTTCAGCAGTGCCAAATGAATAAAGAAATTCAAATATATTCAAAATTATATATCAACTATTAAATACTAATGCCCAGCTTTGAATACAAAAAATGTCTCTAATTGTGTTCTGGTCTGGAATGGAATTCTTCAGTGTTTCTGTTTAGCTTGGATTGACTCATCGATTTTCTTGTTTTTCACTTTGTCGATGCCTTTGAATAATTGTGGATTCTTCTTCAGGGTGTCTTCTTTCACCAGGTAGTTCTGACCTCTGATGATGTTGATCGTAATCAGCTTCAATTTGCTGATAGTTTTGGAAGTGAGCAGATTTCCTTTGCTTCAGTTTACAACATGGAACTTAGTCTGACGTGTGGACCCATGGGAGGATTTGAAAGCTGCCCTTGCATACAGTTGCCTCCATCCAAACAGAGGTACAGTAGAAGTGACATATTCAGTTCAGTCTGTCGATCATGGGACTTTTAATCTCAGGGTTGTGAGTTTGAGCGCCATTTAGTTTTTCCATTTTTTAGGCTTCATTCGCAGAGAGTACAAGGAGTGTTTGAAATGAAATTCAACAACAGTATGAGAAACGCTCTCTTTCATTCGGGACTCTTAACTCTCTGCAGCATCTCGCTGTGAAAGATTGAACTTTATCTCATTTCTTTTTCAGCTGGGAGTCAGTGCGGCTCAGTGGGACTTCTGGCTGTCTCCCACCTCACAATCCATCAGTGCTGAGAAAGCAATGGGAAATATTACTCATGGCTGAGTAAGCAGAGGACACCGATTTAAGGTGAATGGGAAAAGAACCAAAGGCAACATGAGGAAAAACCTTTTTTATGCAGCAAATAGTTAAGATCTGATATGCACTGCCAGAGAGTGTGACGGAGGAAGATTCAATAATAGCTTTCAAAAGGATATATGATAATTATCTGAAGGGAAAAAAAATCAGGTTTTCATGGAATACATGAGGATGTGGCATGAGCTGAGTTGCTTGTGCAGAGAGGCAGCACAAGCACGATGAGCTGAAACCTCCTTTTGTGCTGTAAGTATTCTGTGATCTATGATTCTATACAAAGTGAAACCAACACTCACATCTGAGAAACTGGCAGGTACAGTGTAAACCCCACACTAACAAACCAGCAAATGCCAGGGACAGAGTAAAACCAACAGTCCTAGACAAGAAACTGACAGATACTGTGTGAAACCCAAAAATCACTTATCAGGATTTGGCAGTTAATGTGTAAAAACCTCTCTTCAATATCCATACTGCAAGGTACAAATAAAATTAGGTCCAATCCCAGGCTCATACTTCGAAGACTGAGAGATAAAGAGCAAAACACAGACTCACCTACAAGAGGCTGACAAGTGCAGATAATAAAATAGAGGGGGTGCAGATTAAAAACACATGCATGGAACGGATACTGATAGGGATAGAAATAAACCCTTTCTCACACATGACACGAAAATTGGTGGTGTCGTAAATAGTGAGGAGGAAAGCCTTAGATTACAGGCCAATATAGATCGTCCGAGGCAGAGAATATGAGAGCAGGGAGGTTATGACGGAGCTGTATAAAATGCTAGTTAGGCCACAGCTGGAGTACTGTGTACTGTTCTCGGCACCACACTATAGGAAGGATGTGATTGCACTGGAGAGGGTGCAGAAGAGAGTCACCAGGATGTTGCCTGGGCTGGAGCATTTCAGCTATGAAGAGAGACTGAAAAGGCTAGGGTTGTTTTCCTTAGAGCAGAGAAGGCTGAGGGGAGATAAGATTGAGGTTTACAAAATTATGAGGGGCATTGATGGGTTAGATAGGAAGAAACATTTTACCTTAGCGGAGGGGTCAATAACCAGGTGGCATAGATTTAAGGTAAGGGGCAGGAGGTTTAGATGGGATTTGAGGAAAAAAAATTTACCCAGAGGGTGGTTGGAATCTGGAACGCACTCCCTGAAGAGGTGGTCGAGGCCGGAACCCTCACAACATTTAAGAAGTATTTAGATGAGCACTTGAAATGCTATAGCATACAAGGCTACGGGCCAAATACTGGAAAATGGGATTAGAATAGTTAGGTGCTTGATGGCCAGCACAGACACAATGGGCTGAAGGGCCTGTTTCTGTGCTGTATAACTCTATGACTCTATATCAGAAACTGATAGATCTGGACAAAAGCTGATGTTCACATAAAGTTGTTGACAGATATGTGGTGAAACTCACATTTTCTTTTATTTCCAAAATATACTTTATTCATAAAAATCTGTAAAAATTACATTCCCAAACAGTTTAAAACAGCATCAAGTCAAAGAATACAAACAGTGCAAAGGTGATCAGTTACCTTCTGTACAATCATGGGTTGCCTCACAACCCTTCCATTTCATTGTCATGCCATATACATTTTTACATTTACAGCACAAAACATTTCTCCGATACAGTTCGAGGGGTTTCCCATGGATCCAGCCCCTCAGTTCAGCTTGGTGGGGGCGACCTTACACAGTGGTCTTTCCCCATTGAGCCTTTGCTGCGGCTGCCCCAAGCTTTAGTGCGTCCCTCAGCACGTAGTCCTGGACCTTGGAATGTGCCAGTCTGCAACATTCGGTGGTGGACAACTCTTTTCGCTGGAAGACCAGCAAGTTTCGGGCAGACCAAAGGGCGTCTTTCACCGAATTGATAGTCCTCCAGCAGCAGTTGATGTTTGTCTCAGTGTGCGTCCCTGGGAATAGCCCGTAGAGCACAGACTCCTGTGTTGCAGAGCTGCTTGGGATGAACATCGACAAAAACCACTGCATCTCTTTCCACAAAGTTAACTCACATAGCAATAGCAGAAACAGTCACAAACCAAAAACTGAAACATAGAGAGTAAAAACCCACATTCTCACACAAGAAATTCACGGCTACAAAGTGAAGCTGACTCTCTCCTCCCAGGCACTGACAGGTGCAAAAGAAAACACGCACTAACATACCAGGAAATGAAATGTAGGAAATAAAACCTGATTATCATGTCAGAGATTGGCATTAATGACAGTTGTGGTACCCAGAATGCTCAGCACTCCAGAATTTGCCTTGTCTCTGATAAGGAGCAGGCGCGGTAGTGGCTGACCTCCATCTGCAGCTGGAGCGGAATATTCACAAAGTGCAGGGAGACCGCGCCCGTAGCGGGTGCACACAGCTGGAGCAGGGCGTCAAAGCCACAATATGATGGAACAATCCCGTTTGTGTCCCTGCAGGTGGCGGTGAAGCTTTTCCCTGTGAGGCGTCCCGAAACTGCCCGCCAGCAAGGTCAACTGGTCAGAGAGCGTCTGGAAATGGATAGGAATTGGGGATTGGGCAGGGAGCGTCTCTAAATGAATAGGATTTGGGGACTGGGCAAGGAGCGTCTGTAAATGGATAAGAATTGGGGATTTGGCAGGGAGCGTTTTTTTATCCGTTCGTGGGATGTGGGCGTCGCTGGCTCGATCTCAGCTGCAGTAATGTGTCCAGTTCTGGGCACCAGGTTTCAGAAAGGACATCAAAGCTTTTGAGACAGTTCGGAGGAGATTTACGAGAATGATACCAGAGATGAGGGGTTTCAGTTCTCTGGACAGGGTGGTGAAGCTGGGATTGTTGGCCAAAAATGTCAAGGGGAGGTGAGGAGAGATCTTTTTACCCAGTAACTAATTCGGATTTGGAATGAATTGTCTGACAGGGTGCTGGAAACAGATTCAATTATAACTTTCATAAAGGAATTGGACAAATATTTCAAAGTGAATTTCTCCAGGACTATGGGGAAATAGGCAGGGGGTTGGACTAATTGCATCATTTTTTTCACAGATTCAGCACAGGCACAAAAGACCGATTGGCCTCCTTCTGTGCTGTATGATTCTATGAAATAGTGACAGTCAGGGCAAGTCTGTATAAGAAGGAGAAATGGAGACAGGTCAGGGAGAGCACATCACCAAAACTGGGAGATACTGCATTGGACAGGGAGGGTCGGAGGGGGAGAGAGCACGTACATACAGTCAGAATCAGCACCTTCAGGGGAGGAGAGAGAGAGGAACCAGTGAGTGTAGAACTGAACCCAGCCAGAGTCAACCTGCTGAAACACCAGTGAGTTCACACTGGGGAGAGATCATTTACCTGCTCCGTGTGTGGGAAGGGGTTCACTCAGTCATCCAACCTCACTGAACATCAACTTGTTCACACTGATCAGAGACCTTTTCAATGTCCTGACTGTGAGAAGAGCTTGAAAAGCAGTAATGATCTGCTGAAACACCAACACATTCACTCTGGGGAGAGGCCGTTCCCCTGCCATGTGTGTGGGAAGGGATTCACTCAGTCATTCAATCTGCTGCAACATCAGCAAGTTCACATGTAACTGCAGGGGTTGGATTCTGCTGTTGTTGCTGCTATTCATCACTTTCAGACACAAAGTTGGGTCTTACTTTATAACCAGTGTAGTCCAGAGCAAAAGCGTCTTCTTAATGTTGAGATAAACGGGAGAAGAAACCGGGAAGTGGCGGCGAGGATGGGGGAGGTGCTGCACCATCACTTTAATGGTGCACCCTCCCTCCCCCGGGGTCCTTGCTGCACGTCCGCCAGGCCTGGCGGCTCTGATTGGGGTCGTGAGAGCCCCTGAGACTCGGTGCAGCTGAGGCTGCGCTCACCCCCGCACAGCTCTGTTGTGATATTTAAAATACGAAAGGCCTGTTGGACTGAGAGCTGATCTGGAATTTAGAAAGCAGCATTACTGGAGGCTCATTGCTGCTCAGCACAATCTCACCCCCGATCCTGGGAAATGTTGATTCTACACCCTGTAGTTCAGTTCTTCACTTAACTAGAGGGGGAGATGTGTGAGCAGAAAAACAGAGCAAATTAAAAAACACAGCTGGACAGATGTGCAACAGGTCAATCCACTGTTACAATAACTCCATCACTGACTCCCTCCTGACAGTAACCAGTCCTTTCACAGAGACTGTGGGTGGCTCTGAAAAGAGCCTTTGGTTTATTAGATGACATTTTGGCTGCTTTACTTTTTCTGGGAGCTCTGAGCGCTGGTTTCCTTGGGCAGCAGCAAGGCCTGGATATTAGGCAGCACCCCGCCCTGAGCGATGGTCACGTCTCCCAGCAGCTTGATGAGCTCCTCGTTGTTGCGGACGGCCAGCTGCAGGTGTCTGGGGATGATGCGGGTCTTCATGTTGTCCCAGGCCACGTTACCGGCCAGCTCGAGGATTTCAGCGGTCAGATACTCGAGCATTTTGCAGCGCCAACATCATCACATTTCCGCAACAAATCCATCTTCGTGCATGCGTGAGAAAGCGTCATTGGGTATCTAGCCACCCCATCCCCCCACCACTTGGCTGGAGGAAGTGGCTGAATGGGAGATTTTGAAGCTGTAGCTCTCCCCCCTCGGCAACTCACTCCAGGCCTCGACGATTCCCCCACTCAGCCGCTCGCTCCAGACCTCGCTGCTCCCCCACACCCCCACTCCCCTGGCCAGTTGTTCCTCGCTTCGCACCACCCCACTCTCTGGCCACTCGCTCCAGGCCGTGCCGCTTCCCTCCTCTCAGCCACACACTCCTACGTCGCCCTGTCACTCCTTGCGGCCCTCCTGCTTCTACAGGTGGCGCCTGGTGAAGAAATGTGGGAGCGAGTGTCACGGCCAGAGCTAGCAGCTGTGGGCTGGGCTGGGACAGGGTGGGGGGGTGGGGGTGCGGAGAGCGAACAGCCAGAGTGCGGAATTTCGCCAGTAGGGAGGAGGGGGAGAAAGCGAGTTGCAGAGGGGGGAGAGTGGTCAGTGGGGTGGGAGCTAGTAGCTGCGTTCGGGTGAAGTCAGTCCTGGTCAGTTATATAAACAAATCACAATAACGAATTGGCAGCACATTTTATCCTCTGCCCGATTTTCCTTTCCATCGATCGGGGTGCTAATTCACTATCTTCCAATGGAAATTCAATCATAAAATTCCTTTTGTATTTAATAGGATTACTGAAATGTTAAATGGATCTGAGGATTACAGTTAGTATTAGCAAACGCACCCGAGTGAATTAGCACCCCAATCGATGGAAAGGAAAATCGGGGAAAGTATAAAATGTGCTGCCAATTCGTTATTGAGATTCGTTGAGTAATTCGATTCTGCCCAACACTGAAATTGGCGGCTTTTTTGAATTCAACCTTTCTGCCAGGACGACAATTTAAGCCAATGATTTGCTGTATTTTCTAATTTGAGGCTCGGCAATTGGTTAAGACATGCGAATGGGAAGAGGGTGACCAATCAGAAGTGGGCTCTGGATAGCGCGGGCTCAAACTGCGGGAATTCCAGGTCCCTGAATGAATGAGCTGAAACTGATCAGTTTCACAAACCCTGTCAGTTTCAGTGCAGGAAACACCGTCTCGGGGGAAATAACATCACAAGTGGGTCTGGTTCCAGTGACCGATTTAACGGCTGCTGCAAAACTCCCGGATTCCCTCATTGCAGCGAAATCATTTTGAAATTCTATGAAAACAATGAGTGATTCTGGAGGAGTGATGTGGCTTTTCACTGAGGGTATGTGTGGACTGGGAAAATAACTAACTGTAGAGCCTCGGGCACTGTTTACACAGCCCGTTTAGAAAATCAAATCCACTGCACATCCTTGCTGCAAATGAAATGTCAAATTTGGGGATTCTAGTTTTGTATCTCGAACACAGCACAGATTTATTCCAGACAGTTCTAAACAGCCTATCCCAGCTCCCGTTTCTAGGTCACTGCTATCTCTGTGAGGCGGTGGGTGGCTCTTAGAAGAGCCTTTGTTGTGTTTGCTGGAAAGGGTCGAGTTGTTCAGCCGCTGAATCCGCAGAGAGTGCGGCCCTGCCGTTTCAGAGCGGACACCACATCCATGGCAGTGACCGTCTTGCGCTTGGCGTGTTCAGTGTAGGTGACCGCATCCCTGATCACATTCTCCAGGAAAACCTTCAACACCCCGCGAGTCTCCTCATCGATCAAACCCGAGATCCGCTTGATCCCGCCACGGCGAGCCAGGCGGCGGATTGCTGGTTTGGTGATGCCCTGGATATTATCAGGAAGCACTTTGCGGTGCCGCTTTGCTCCGCCTTTGCCCAGTCCTTTCCCTCCTTTACCTCTGCCAGACTTTCTTTTATTAATTTCCAAAATATACTTTATTCATAAAAATCTGTAAAAAAAAATACATTACAAAACAGTTCCAAAAAGCACCAAGTCAAACAATACAAAGAGTGCAAAGGAGATCAGTTTCCTTCAATACAGGAGTGAGTTGCCTCACAACCCTTCCATTTCATTGTCATGCCATGTACATTTTACAGCAAACAAATATTTTCTGGCTACAGTTCGAGTGGTTTCCCATGGATCCAGCTCCTCCGTTCAGCTTGGTGAGGGGACCTTACACTGTGGTCTTTCCACATTGAGCCTTTGCTGCGGCTGCCCCAAGTTTTAGTGCGTCCCTCAGCACGTAGTCCTGGACCTTGGAATGTGCCAGTCTGCAACATTCGGTCATGGACAACTCTTTGTGCTGGAAGACTAGCAAGTTTCGGGCAGACCAAAGAGGTCTTTCAACGAATTAATAGTCCTCCAGCAGCAGTTGATGTTTATCTCGGTGTGCGTCCCTGGGAACAGCCCATAGAGCACAGACTCCTGTGCTACAGAGCTGCTTGGGATGAACCTCGACAAAAACCACTGCATCTCTTCCACACCTGCTTTGCAAAGACACATTCCAGAAAGAGGTGGGCAACGTCTCTTTTCCACCACAGCCACCTCGAGGGCCGCGTGTGGATGGGGTGAGACTTCGGGTGTGCAGGAAGGATCTGACAGGGAGGGCTCTTCTCACCATCAGCCAGGCTACATCTTGGTGCTTGTTTGAAAGTTCTGGTGATGAGGCATTCTGCCAAAGGACTTTGGACTTCTGCTCAGGGGACCATCCGACAGGATCCACCATCTCCTTTTCCCGTAAGGCCTTGAGGATATTCCGTGCAGACCACTGCCTGATGGATTGGTGGTCAAAGGTGTTTTTCCACAGAAACTTTTCCATGAAGGATAGGCAGTACGGCACAGTCCAACTGGATGGAGCATTCCGCGGCAATATGACCAGGCCCATCCATTGCAACACTGGGGACAGATGGAACCACAGCACGTAGTGACACTTGAAGTTTGCAAACTGGGGATCTACACACAGCTTGATGCAGCCGCACACAAAGGTAGCCATAAGGATGAAGGCGACGTTGGGTACATTTTTCCCGCCCTTATCCAGAGTTTTGAACATCGTGTCCCTCCGGACTCGGATCATTTTGGATCCCCAGATGAAGCGGAAAATGGCTCAGGTGATCGCCACAGCGCAGGAATGCGGTATGGGCCAGACCTGCACCACGTACAGCAATGTGAGCGCCTCGCACCTGATGACCAGGTTCCTACCCATAATGGAGAGAGATCGCTGCCTCCCACATGCTCAGCTTATGTTGTACCCTGGCTACTCGCTGCTTCCAGGTTTTGGTGCACGTCTCAGCCCTTCCAAACCATATCCCCAGCACCTTCAGGTAATCTGACCGAACGGTGAAGGGGACAAAGGATCGGTCAGACGAGTTCCCAAAGAACATGGCCTCGCTCTTGCCGTGTTTAACATTGGCTCCCAAGGCCAGTTCGAGCTGGTCGCAGATGCTCATCACTCTGCGCACAGACAGTGGATCCGAGCATAAAACGGCGACGTCATCCATGTACAGGGAGGTTTTCATCTGAGTGCCTCCGCTGCCTGGGATTGTCACCCCTCTGATGCTCGCATTCTTCCTAATAGACTCAGCAAAGGGTTCAATACTGCAAACAAACAAGACAGGGGAGAGAGGACAGCCCTGTCTGACTCCAGATTGGATCGGGAAACTTTCTGATTCCCACCCATTGATTGAGACTGCACTACTGATGTTTGTGTAGAGTAGTTTGATCCAATTGCAGATTCCCTCCCCAAACCCCATTTTGGAATGCACATCCATCATGTTAGTGTGCGATATCCTGTCAAAAGCCTTCTCCTGGTCCAGGCTGATGAGGCAGGTGTCCACCCTCCTGTCCCGTACATAGGTGATCATATCCCTGAGTAGCGCAAAGCGATCAGAGATTGTCCTGCCTGGTATAGTATAGGTCTGATCAGGGTGAATCACCAACTCCAGAGCAGACTTGAATCGACTGGCTATGTCTTTTGACAGAATCTTGTAGTCAGCATTAAGCAGAAATTGGGCCATCAATTTCTGATTTCTGTCCTCTCCCCCTTCTGCTTGTCGATGAGCGTGATGATGCCTTTCCTCATGGATTCTAACATGCTGCCAGCCTGGAGCATACTCTTGTTTACTGGCAGACATGTTGATTCTTTCCTCAAATCAGTGCACAATAAAAGAGACTGATTCTGTCAGGCTCCTTTTTATACAGGCCACCTGGACCTGGCTGAGAAAGGCAGAGTGAGAGCAGGGAGGGGAGGAGACAAGAGTGAAGATTAAACAGAGAGCTAGATGGAGGAGACACCCAGAGTGACAGACAGAGAGAGAACGGCCCCTCATCTTTCAGCTCCACCTCCAGTTTCCTCCGGGCTGCCAATTTCAAACCCTTTATTAACAGTAGAACCAAAACCCAGCTCTCCACACAAACCCTTCCAGACTCGGCCTTCATAGTCAAGGCTTTCCAGAAAGCCGGAGCTTTTAAATATGGTCCCGATGCAATTAACACTCAGTAATATTCCCACCTAAACACAGTCCATTCTTTTCTAAGAAACCTCCTCAGTAACATCACCATTTCCTCACACATCCGCTTCCTGCAGTTTACAAACACCTTACTGCAGCTGTTTGGGGAATCTCCTGTGTTAAGATTGGAGTTGGAAAGCGGCCTTTACCCGGCAGTGTTATCGTCTCACACTGAATCTGCCAGACATCCTGTTCTCTTTATTGCGAGAGAGAAAGCACGGATTTAGGAAATGTTCATTTGAAATGATCTCTATTGAGAACGAGCCCGGCCGTGGGACAGGTATTCCAGTGCAAAGAGCTGTCCATGACCGAGTGTTGCAGAATGGCACATTGCAACGTCCAAGACTATGTGCTGTGGGACGGCATTAAAGCTTGGGGAAGCCACCATGGAGACTCAATGGGGAAAGGCTGCAGTCTGAGGCCCTAGTAGGCCATAGTACAGTGAGGGGCTGGAACCTGTGTAAAACCCCTCGGGCTGTTTGCACCAGAGAATGTTTGATGTGTAATGTAAATACTGTAAATATAACCTGTGCAGGCAGGGATAGTGAGATACATCATGTACATTATTGAAGGAAACTGATCTGTATTGTACCTTATGTAATATTAAATTTGAACTGCTTTGCAATGTAATCGCACAAATTATATAAATAAAATACATATTGTGCAAAAGAGAGCAGCTTTCCTGTCAACACACACCTTATCTCAGGGCACAACTTTCCTGTGATCTTGTCACACCCATCTTCGCTCTATATCTTCTGACACACACACTTTACAGTCTGTCATTTCCAAAAACAAGCATTCTAAAATCAAAAGATCTTTTGTTTATTTCTCCTTTCTTTTCATTTCTCCTCTATTCTTCTCAATCACTCCCTTCAACAGTCCTATTCAGATCAAGGTGGAATGTGAATAGTGTCACAACTCACCTGACACTATTATTACCCTTCTTTTCTCTTGTCTCATTCAATGGGAAAGTTTTATTCACCAGTCTGTTGCTGTTTTACACTCTTGCCATACCATCTGGTATTGCATCCATCTGAATTCTGTGCTTTCATGGCCTTACATATCTTTTCATCTTCTGGATGATTTGTTTGCTTCAGTTCCATTCAACCAGGCTGGACCACAGGGAAGCTTAGAACCTTTGCCTTGGACGGGTCCACGTTGATCCATTACATTCAGAATCACCTCCTTGAAATAACTCCATAGTACAACTACAGTAACCACACAGAATCTGCTTCAAACACTCCTCCACATTTTATCTGTTCTGACCGTCAACACCTCCAGCTCTTTTGTTTAAGTGGAACCCATCAGGTGTGTATAGGCTCCTTCTATTCTGAAAGCTGCAGCACTGGTTCAGGGAATTCAGCCCTGTTTCTCTACTCGAAAGGATCAGCCATGCTTGATCTGCCTCGTATTTTGCTTTTATTGCAACGTTACAAGACCTCCAATCCTCTGGCACCACACCTGTATCCAGTGAGGGATTGGAAAATGATGGTCAGACCTTCCACTATTTCTTAAAAGCAAAATACTGCGGATGCTGGAAATCTGAAACAAAAACAAGAAATGCCGGATTCACTCAGCAGGTCTGGCAGCATTCGTGGAAAGAGAAGCAGAGTTAACGTTTCGGGTCAGTGACCCTTCTTCGGAACTTCGGAGTTCCGAAGAAGGGTCACTGACCCGAAACGTTAACTCTGCTTCTCTTTCCACAGATGCTGCCAGACCTGCTGAGTGAATCCGGCATTTCTTGTTTTTGTTCCACTATTTCATCCCTGGCTTCTTTCAACAGCCTGGGGTACATTTCATCTGGTCCTGATGAATTATCCACATTCAAGGATGCTCATCCCATGAAGACTTCCTCTCTCCTTAAGTTATCACGTCCAATACTTCACACTCCTCCTCCTTAATAACAATATCTGCATCACCCTCTCATTCGGGAAAACAGTAAAGTATTCATTGAGGATATTGGCAACATCTTCCACCCCGATACAAAGGTTACATTTTTGATCTTTCATGTGCCCTGCTGTTTGTTTAGTTGCCTCTTACTCTAATGTTTTAATGCAACATCTTTGGGTCCATTGTTATTTTGTTTGTCCACGTTCTTTCCTGCTTTTTCTTTGCTTTTTGCCGCTGCTCCCAAACGCCTCCAGTTCAGTCAAAACACAACTTGGCAGAACTGAGATTCGAACCCACGCCTCCACTGGAGACTGCGACCTGAACGCAGCACCTCAGACCGCTCGGCCATCCTGACTGCCTGCGATACACTATCAATGCTAAGGAAATTATTCATTCTTTGTGAAAGTATTTGTGAGATTGTGGAAATGTCTGGAAGAGGAAAGACCAGCGGGAAAGCTCGGGCCAAGGCCAAGTCTCACTCCTCCCGGGCAGGACTGCAGTTCCCGGTGGGCCGTGTTCACAGGCTCCTGAGAAAGGGTAACTATGCTGAGCGTGTGGGTGCCGGAGCCCCTGTCGATCTGGCTGCTGTGCTCGAGTGTCTGACCGCTGAAATCCTCGAGCTCGCCGGTAACGCGGCCCGGGACAACAAGAAGACCCGCATCATCCCCAGACACCTGCAGCTGGCCGTCCGCAACGACGAGGAGCTCAACAAGCTGCTGGGAGGAGTGACCATCGCTCAGGGCGGGGTGCTGCCTAATATCCAGGCCGTGCTGCTGCCCAAGAAAACCAGCACTCAAGAGCTCCCAGAAAAAGCAAAGCGGCCAAAATGTCATCTAATAAACCAAAGGCTCTTTTCAGAGCCACTCACAGTCTCTGTGAAAGGGCTGGTTACTGTCAGGAGGGAGTCAGAGATGGAGTTATTGGAACAGTGGATTGACCTGTTTCACATCTGTCCAGGTGTGTTTTCAGTTCCCTCTCTGGATTTCGCTCTGTTTCTCTGCTCACACATCTCCCCCTCCAGTTAAGTGAAGAAGTGAACTACAGGGTGTCAGAATCAACAATTTAATAAATCCCGCTGCCTTCGATTTGATAAATCGCGAGATTATCCCGGCACATTAACGGGAACTGGTTCGTAGCTGATGAATTAATTTAATAATGGAAGTGTCTGGGTTAATTCTCTGTTTTTCATTTGGACAGTTTGAATTGTATTTTTTTTTTTCTCTCTGGTGATCTGAGCGCCGCTTCTCAATGAGAATCTGCTCCCGGAACAGAGTAAATGCAGGAAGGAAGAGGCCATTCTCGGGCTGTGTGTTTCTCTCCTAACCTGATCTGTTTCGACCGCACTGTTCCCAGAGGACGGAATCAGTGCGAGTTGTGCACACACAGGAGCTGAGTCTACTGCAGCGCTTTAATATGTACCTTCTCCCCGGCCCTCCCTATTCTCCGGACACAGAGCTGTCTGTTTCCCCCGGCGGCGGGAGAGAGTCGGGGATTCTCTCCCCGCAGTGTCAGGGTCTGCAACCCCGGGGAACTGGCGGTTTCAGTCAGAGTCACCGAGCTGCCTTACATATCCTGTGTACTAATCTCCAATGGATTCAAATATTAGTGAACTCATTGGGTAATGTTTGTAAATAACCCTCATGTGAACGGACCCGGCTCCATTAATGCCTTCCAAATAAAACTGGGATCCATTTCTTTTCCCCAAATGCCAGCTAACGGATCCCAGGAGCGGGGTTAAGATTGTGCTGAGCAGCAATGAGTCTCCGGTAATGCTGCTTTCTAAATTCCAGATCAGCTCTCAGTCCGACAGGCCTTTCGGGAAAGTGATGTGACAAAACAGAAACCATGTGGCCGCCCCTCCAATCTAATGGGTTTGATGATGAACAGAGATGGCAGCTCTTTCCTTTGCTGATTTGGTGGCTCTGAAAAGAGCCCTTGTTACACTTGTTACTGAAGCTGGGTTTTAGGTGTGTTCCCCGCGGATGCGGCGGGCCAGCTGGATGTCTTTGGCCATGATGGACAGGGATCATTCTGGTGAATCTGCTCATTTTCCGGCAGAAGCATCAGTCGCTGTTTGAACTGTTTAAAGTCAGTGGTGTATTAGCAGCCAGAAAGTGAAGGGCAGTTCATTGCTCCCTGCAGCATTATCCGCCTCTTTCAGGAGAAAAGATCAGAAACCGCTCGTTTCTGTCAGTCCCCGAGAAGCCTGTGAGAAGCGGTTAGTCGCTAATTTGTTCCTTTTACAGAGTGGAAGCTGATATTTGTCCCGTTTTAAATTGCTGAACCGGACCTTCCTCCCGCCGCTTACAGTTAACAGATTGACAAATGAAAACGATTCCTAAAATCGCGTCAGGATTTTGTGACGGTAAATACAGTAAAACAGAACATAAAATGAGAGGTTTTAAAATTGTTGCCTGAAAATTGAAATTTTCCATCACTTCAATTCCTTCCTGCTCTGGAATTGCCGCGCTTTTTCCAATTGGAAATTCTAAGCCAATGAGAACTTCTATTTACTTATATGTGATTCTCCTATTGGTTCAGAATTGGATTGAGAAGCGGGTGACCAATCAGAGACAGAGTCAAACTGTGGGGATTCCAGGCCCCCAGTAACTGAGCTGAAACTGTTCAGATTGACAAACCCTGGCAGTAGCTTCACACATTGGACACTTCACACTGAGTCATTCAAGGGCTGGTGTGAGAGAAGCTTCAGATCCTGTCATTACTCTCTGACTCATTATTCATCCAGAACCAAACAATTAGTAAATGTGAAGCAGTGAAGAGACTTTTCACTCTCACTGCAGAATGTGTCATCTGGGGAAATAAGGAACTATTATATTCGGAGATTCCAGGTACATTCCTCCCTGAACAAATCCATTCCTAACATTCCCGATCACAGCCTATCCCAGCTCCTGTTGTCACCCGACTCCAGCTGAATTGGAGAAACTCATGTGTTGGGGTTTGAGTTGTGAGGTGGGGTTTCTCCGCCAGTGTTCCTGTCTTACAGACTCTCCCCCTGAATTTGTGAACTGAGACTGCACCGAACACATCCCTAGTTAGAGTGAGGGCCGGATATCCCTCTGTTTTATTACAGAGAGTGGGGAAAGGGCTGGGTGGAGGGGAGTCACCAGGGATCCTGGATTTACTCCAAATCATTTCCATGTGGAATCTGCAGGCGGGGCCGGGACCAGGATCATTTGATCAGGGGATCAGCTCTTTCCTGAGAGATGTGGGTGGCTCTGAGAAGAGCCTTTGTGTTCAGATGTTTACAAGTTTCCCGCGCTTTCACTTCTTTCCAGACCATGCTTTCTGAGACTTCGCTGCTTTCGGCTTGACCTTGCTCTTCCATGTCTGCAATTTCTTCAGCGCCTTTCCGCCCGCCGCACTCTTGCCTTTTTTGACCGTCTTTGCAGGAGACTTTTTCTGAAGCACTGCTTTCTTCACCGCCTTATTTGGCGTTGCCGCCGCCTTGCTGCTCGTTTTCTTGGCTGTTACTTTCTTTGTTGTCACTTTCTTGTCTGCTGGTTTCTTCACTAAAGATTTCTTGTCTGCTGGTTTCTTCACTGAAGATTTCTTGTCTGCTGGTTTCTTCACTAAAGATTTCTTGGCTGCTGGTTTCTTCACCTTCTTTCCCACTTTTCCCTGGGTTTTCCTTCTTGCGGATTTTGAAGGAGCCGGAGGCGCCCTGTCCCTTGCTCTGCACCAGGGAGCCTTTGTTCACATTCCTCTTGATACTTTGCTTGATCTGGGTCTTGAGCTTCTCCTGAGCGGTGGCAGACCTGCAAGGAATCAACTACCAGCTAGCGTATAAAGCGAGACCAAGGCTCAGGGCCTTCAGTTACCTGGAGGGGAGTCGGAGAGGCAGCGGATCCTGTGAGGAACCACAATCCAGGAAGGATGAGAAGGTCATTGTCAGGGTACAGAGGAGATTAAGTTAAAGATTTACCAGTTTATAAGCAAGCGCAGAGCCAAGGAACGGTGCTGGGGCAGATCACATAATAGGAAGCTGTGATCAGTTGGAAGGCAAGAGTGATTAAATGACAGAAGAGATGATGGTGCAAGGCAAAAGTCAGGGAAAGAATAAATAACATTTTGTAAGCACAGATACCAGGAGTGGGGTTTGAACCCACGCAAACACATGTCTATTGGATCTTAAGTCCAACGCCTTAACCACTCGGCCATCCTGTTACATTAACCCGCCACTGAAAATGAAATTTAATGTGATTCGGGTGCCATCTGGCCTTTTCCAATATAAAGTTATGACTCCTCTCCCATGCTAAATTGGACCCTTCATTATTTATGAACCTCAATCGGATCACCCCTCAGTCTAGGTTTCTCTAAGGTGTAGGGTCCCAACTCTTTTAGTCTAACTTGATAACCAAGATGTCTTATACTGGGAATTCGTCGAATGTCTCTCCTCTGTACCCTTTCCAAAGCCTCAATATCACCCATCATGTGAGGAGACCAAGACTGGATACAATATTCCAAGTGAGTCCTGACCAAGGTTTCATAAAAGGACAAATTCGGGACATCTCAGATACTGAAGGAGTCCGTGTCCAGAAGCAGCAAGACCTGGACAACATTCAGACTTGGGCTGCTAAGTGGCAAGTAACATTAACACCACATAAGTACCAGGCAATGACCATCTCCAACAAGAGAGAATGTAACCATCTCCCTTTGACGATCAACAGCATTACCATCGCTGAATCCCCCCACCATCAACATCCTGGGGGTTACCATTGACAAACGCTTAACTGGACCATTCATATACATACTCTGGCTACAAGAGTAAATCAGATAGTGGGAATTCTGTGATGAGTAACTCAGCTCAAGGCACGTGGTGAAATGCTCATTAGGAGAGCTGGAGAAATGAACTGGTCAGGTGGGCAGAAAAGTGGCAAATGGAACTCAACTTGGAGAAGTGTGAGGTGATGCCTTTGGTGAGGTCAAACACAGCAAAGGAATACACAATTAATGGGTGAATGCTGAGAGGTGTAGAGGAAGTGAGGGACCTTGAAGTGAATGTCCACTAATCCCTGAAAGTAGCAGGACAGGTTGATAAGTTGGTTGAGAAGGCTTATGGAATCCTTTCCTTTAGTAGCCGATGTATAGAATATAAGAGCAGGGAGGTTATGCTGGAACTGTATCAATCATTAGTTAGGCCACAACTTGAGTTCTGTGTGCAGTTCTGGTCACCTCATTCCAGAAAGGATGTAATTGCACTGGAGAGGTTACAGAGGAGATTTACGAGGATGTTGCCAGGACTATGAGGAAAGATTGGATAGACTGGGGTTGTTCTCCTTGGAATAGAAGAGGCTGAGGGGAGATTTGATTGAAATGTACAAAATTGTGAGGGGTCTGGATAGAATGGATGTGAAGGGTCTATTTACCTTAGTAGGGAGGTCAGTGACTAGGGGGCATAGATTTAAAGTGATGTGTTGAACAATTAGAGGGGAGATGAGGAAAGGTTTTTTTCCCCCAGAGGGCTGTGGGAGTCTGGAGCTCACTGCCTGTAAGGGTAGCTGAGGCAGAAACCCTCAACTCATTTAAAAGGAGTCTGGATGTGCACCTCAAGTACCTGAACCTGCAGGGCTACGGTCCAAATGCTGGACAATGGGATTCAGCTGGGTGGCTCGTTTTTTGGCCTGCCTGTGCTGTAAACTTTCTATGTTCTATGATTCTATGCAGACACAATGGGCCGAATGGCCTCCTTCTGCACTGCAATAATTTTGTGATTTTTGACTCTCCAAAACTTGTCAACCATCTACAAGGCACAAACCAGGATGAGTGCAGCACTAACAATACTCTAGAAACTCGACACTGTTCAGGACAAAGCAGCCACCTTGATTGTCACCCCATTCACCACCTTAAACATTCACTCCCTTCATCACTGACCCACAGTGGCAGTAGTGTGTACCATCTACCAGATGCACTGCTGCAACTCACCAAGGCTCCGCAGACAGCACCTTCCAAACCGAAGACCTCCACCACCTTGAAGGACAAGGGCTGCAGATGCATGGAAACACCACCATGTGCAAGCTCCCCTCCAAGTCACACACCATCTGATCTGCAAATATATCGCTGTTCATTCACTGATGTTGGGTCAAAATCCTGGATCTCCCTTCCTAACAGCACTGTGGGTGTACCTACACCACATGGAGTGCAGCAATTCAAGAAGGGAGCTCACCGCCACCATGTCAAGGACAATTAGGGATGGGTAACAAATTCTGGCCTTGCCAGTGTCGCTCACATCCCATGAAAGAATATGCCTCATTTTATACTCAATTGTCTTCTGAATGCAGCCCAACCCTCTATTTGCTCCAACTATCACTTCACAGCATTGCTGCTGTAACTTTAGAGATCTGTGCACTAGAACATCCAGATCTCTGCTCAAAATTATTTTCTTTTTTCCACCTACTTTAATGTTTTTCCCTGAAGGGTGTATGAATGTTGAGCATTCGCCCTGTCCACATGAATAACACTGCACTTACCCAAATTAAACATCATTTACCAGTCATGAACCCAATCTCCCAACACATTAAGATCAGCCTGAAACAGTCGAGCATCGTCTACAGTCTAAACACTCGCACAGATCTTCAAATCATCTGTAAATTTACAGATGGTGCGCCCTACACCTACATCCAGATCATTAATAAAAATAGTAAAGAGCAACAGACCCAACACCGATCCCTGTGGGACACCACTGGTAACTGGTCTCCAAACAGATCCAGATCCATCTGTAACTACTTTCTGCCTACATCTGCCAGTCAGTTCCCAATCCAGATCAATATATTACCACTGATACCAGGGACTTTAATCTTATAGAGAAGCGTCTTGTGTGGAACCTTATCAAAATCTTTTGGCTGAGATCTGCTAATTGAACACAGGCCGGGGATGAGGCCTAGGCCTGTCCTGCTTTGTGTGTGGGTCTCAGGACCACACAAGGTGAGATCAGCTCACTGAGCACAGGCCCATCCTGCTCTATATGGTGCTCAGTACCTCACCAAATGAGAATAACTAACACACCACAGGCCATGGAGCCTCGGCCCATCCTTCCCCGATTGCGGTTCAGTGCCAACCAGGTCAGATCAGCTATTTCAGCACAGGCCGGAGATGGAAGCTGCACCTTTCCTGCTCTTGGGACTCCGTACCATACCAGGTGCTATGATGTAAAATACCACAGGCCGGGGATGGATCTTGAGATTTCCCTGTTCTGTGTGGGGCTCTGTGCAACAACGTGTGAGAAGAACTATCATCTCTCAGGCTGAGGAAGGAGCCTGGGCCCATTCTGTTCTGTGTGGCTCCGACCACACTGAGTGGGATCAGTTAACTCAACACAGGCCATGAATACAACCAGGCCCTTTCCTGCTCCGTGTGGCTCAGTATCACACCAGCTGGCATCAGCTAACACAGCACAGGCTGGGGCTGGAGCCTGGGCCCGTCCTGCTCTGTGGGCTCAGTAACAACCCGCAAGATGAACTTTTTTCAAAAGACTTCAGTGTATTTATCTCTGTCCAACACTGTGAGGCAGCTTTCTGTGTTTGTAAAGAGTGTAATTTATTGACTGGTCTCTTGGATCAAACAGGGTAACAGACAGAGGTCTGTGTGCAGAGGGTTTGGGGGTGAGCTCTGATTCCTAACCCTTTCTGGACTGTGAGGAATAAAGAATGAATGAGAGAGAGAGAATGTGGGAGAAGGGATGATGGAAGAATTTGTCCGTGAACCTGATTAAAAGTGTCTCAAACGCAAGATAATATTAAGATATCAAGAGCAGAACATTAACATAATCTGAGTTCCGCGATCTGGTCGGGTCCCATTCCCCTGAAGTGAGGAATGAACGGGTGGGGAAATTCCACCTGGAGTTATATTTGTCTCCAATGAAGATGAGTTCACAGTGAGGATGGAATAGCTCAGTTGGGAGAACACTAGATTGAAGAACCAGGATACAATCCCTGGTTTCATCAGTTTTAATTTGGTGTCTCCATCAGTTTAAGTAGAGAGAATCAGAGGGGAGATTTTCCACTCTTGACCCCATGGGCTGAATTTTAAACTAACGGTGCGGCTCTCGGCAGAGGCACCGGAAGCGGGTGTCATCACCACACGAGTGAAATGTGGCCGGCCGACCCCGATCACGGAGCAGCCGACCAATTAATGAAGGGGAGGCGTGGGGCCCATGTGAACAAGGACCAGAGGTAGGGAACGAGGCACCGATGGCACCGACATCTGACACAACGGCAGGTGCTGGCACCATATTGAAAGGACTGCCAGACCTGCATTCACTGCTGCCTGGTTTAAAGGAGTGTCTTCCTGAGAGCCCTCTACTGCCCCAGTACCTGTTCTGCTGCCTCTGCTGTCCCAGGATCCGTTCTGCTGCCTCTGCTGTCCCAGGACCCGTTCTGCTGCCCCAAGACCCGTTCTGCTGCCTCTGATGCCCCAGGACCCGTTCTGCTGCCTCTGCTGCTCCAGGACCCGTTCTGCTGCATCTGCTGCCCCAGGACCCGTTCTGCTGCCCCAAGACCCGTTCTGCTGCCTCTGATGCCCCAGGACCCGTTCTGCTGCCCCAGGACCCGTTCTGCTGCCTCTGCTGCTCCAGGACCCGTTCTGCTGCCCTTGACCCGTGCTGCTGCCTCTGCTGCCCAGGACCCGTTCTGCTGTCACTGATGCCCCAGGACCCGTTCTGCTGTCACTGATGCCCCAGGACCCGTTCTGCTGTCTCTGCTGCCTGAGAGGTAAGGAGCTGAATGCGAGCCTGCAGTGACCATGGTCCAATGGTTTGGCGATGCCTTCCTGCAGGTTCGCCTCCAGGTGACAACAGATAGGTGGAAGATCCTCTTCCCCAGGGATGGGAGGTGGAGACCTGTCCACCTGACCAAGCAAAGCTGCTTTGAGATAGTAGGTGAAGTCAGCAGCCGTGGGGTCAACCCCAAGACATGGATCCAGTGCACGAAGTGGGTCAATGACCGGATCCAGGCTGCTCAGGCACAAACTCAAAACACTTTGGACCCTTTGGACATTGCGCATGGCAGAGTGAGAGGGAGTGTTTGGTGGAAAGGGAGTGACCACCCAGTCATGTGTATTGGGGAAGGGCAGCAGGACACGCTGCCTGAGGCTTGGCTGCATCTCGGTGGGAGGTGCACGTCAGTCATTGTCTAAACTCACCCTCGAGAGGGGCCACATGCAGGAGGAATATGTGTGTCCACATCATGGACTGCTGGATTATCACCATCAGAGATGTTGGGTTTGTCCCCGCTGGGAGACGAACTTTGTTGATCATAGTGGCTGCAATCGAAGACAGCCCACAATCGGAAAGAGCGTGTCAAGACTGGCAGTGGATGCCTTATCTCCATGTCCTCATCCCGATGGAGGAGGAGGCCATGGAACAGGCCGGGCAGCAAAGCAGCTGCTCCATAGCTGATGGAGAGACAGGGACACCTACCTAAGAGAGTGAGTGAACATCTCCTGGGGCACAAGGGTGCATCTGCTGCAAAGGAGCCACACTGCTCATCTGTTCACCACTGCATCAATGGAGCTGCACAGTAGGGGTGGTTGGAATGTCACGATGGGCAGACTCTAACCCTTCAATGTCCCTGTTTTCACATGCAGGCTAGGATGAACGACAAGAGCGAAGAGCTGGAGAGACTGGGGGACAGCCAGACACCTCTGAGGAGGAGGAGGGAGCCTCAGAGGGTGCACCGTCACATCATTCCCCTGCACCCTCCACCAGCACAGAAACCCTCACTCGGTGGGTATCCACTCGCTGTTAGATTTGGGCACACAAGCTGGTGAGCACGTCACAGACAGGCCCGGGCAGCTGACGGAGGCTGTGACAGCCGAGGCCACTGGCAGTTGGAAGTCTGTGGGAGGCCAGGCCCATGCTGAGTCCCAGGCTGATGACGTGCCTCTGGTGTCACCAGCAACACGGGAAATGCTGCAGCTGCAGCAAGAGGTCAGGCAACATCTGGCAGAGTTGCCGGAGGTTATGTGTACCCAAGTTCGGATGATGGAGGAGTCCATCCAGGCCTTGCATGATGCACTGTCTCTGATGGGGGTGTGTCTGGCTTCCTTCCTTGAGAGATTGGTGACTCTGATGGAGAGCCAGATCCAGCCGACCAATCAGTGGCTGCCGGAGATGTGTGCAGACCTGCACTCCATCGCTTTGTCCATGAGCTCCATCCAGCGGTGACAAGGCGAGAGGGGGGACGAGGCACCTGAACTCTTCACCAGGTCCACATCCCTCTCAGGTCAGCAGCGAGGTACAAGTGTGTCTTATAAGGGGGAGGAGCAGCTGGCTGCTACATCTGGGGTCTCCTCTCAGGGTGCTCCTGGTGTGGACAGTAGCTCCAAAGCCCCTCTGCGAGTGACACAAGTGATGCCAGTGCCTGCCTCCATCACCCTCGATGACAGAGGGGGGGTCCCTGTACCTGTGCAGGAGGCCCTCAGTGTGCCGGGGCCCTCCAGGCCTCAGGCAGCAAGAGGACGGCCACCAATGTCATCCCAAGCCATGGGGCAGCAAGGTCAGCAGCCTGTCTCCACCTCAGCTGACAGAGCAGGGGGAGCACCACGTAGGAGCATGCGGAAAATATTTCAGAAGAGCACCTAGATTCACTTGGGTTCATGGTGAATGTGCATTCCAGATGGATAGGGTTGCATTTGATGTCACACGGAATATAGAAATGATGTTCTCTCACTAAGTCTCCTTCCTATTGTTGATGCCCTTTGGGACTTCATTTAAACCCTTCCTCCCAAGGGGCTGGAAGTGAGGGACCAAGCCCTGAGTTCACAAAGCTTCGGTCTTGTCACTGTGTGATGTGTACCTGGACGCTGCAGTGCAGAAGGAAGCAGGCGACAACAGGGCTGCTTAAAGCTAAGACTTTATTGCTGTGGTTCCAGAAGGTGGTAAGGCTCAAAGGAAACTTGAATGTATAAGGGTGTCTCATGTCTCCCTTGTGTGTATCTCATTGCCCCTTTCCTGCTGTGCCTGAGGTTCTTCATCAGGCACTGCTTGGGCAGCATCCTCCTCCACATCCTCATCATCAGAGGAGACATCACACTCCACGATATCCTCACTTGTCAACACCTCACCCCTCTGTAATGCCAGATTGTGCTGTGCACAGCAAACCACCACGATATGTGAGACCCTCGCCGGGACATACTGAAGGGCTCCACTGGATCGATCTAGGCACCTGAATCTCATCTTCAGGAGACCAATGGCCTCCTTGATGGTCGCTCGGGTTGACCCGCAGCAGGTGTTGTACCTCTCCTCTGCATCCGTGCGTGGGTTCATCACAGACGTCAGTAGTCATGTCCTCAGTGGGTAGCCCTTGTCTCCAAGGATCCATCTCTGAAAGCGGATGGGGCCGCGGAAAGGTTCTGGCACCTGGGAGTGCCTTGGTATGCAGGCGTTGTGGCTGCTTCCCGGGATTTGTGCACACACCTATGGGATCCATTTGCAGTGGCTGCAGACCAATTGCACACTGAGCAAGTGGAAGCCCTTCCTGTTGAAGGCTGCTGGCTGGTCTGCAGGAGCCTTGATGGTCACATGGGGTGACACCCTACACCTGGGGGAATCCAGTGATGGCCCCGAATCCTATAGCTCTCTTCAGCTTGACTGTTTGGATCGATGTGCACATAGTCACCGGCCCTCCTGAAGAGGACATTGGTGACCTCCTTGATGCACTGATTCACCAAAGACTGTGAGATTCCACACATATCTCCAGTGGATCCCTGCAATGATCTGCTGGTGCAGAAGTTCAGTGGCACAGTGACCTTCAGTGACACTGGTATCAGGTGCCCACCAAGTCCCATGGGGCACAGCTGCATCATGGCAGAGAGATCAGTGACGACCTCCGTGCAGAGGCGCAGTCTGTGGAGACACTGTCACTCGGACATCTGCAGGTAGTTGAACCTCAGCTGACGTGTTCCTCTGCCTCCTTCTCCAGCCTCCTGTTCGAGGCTGGCCTTCCTGTGGGCCCCCAAGCTGCTGTGGTGCCCCTGCTGGTGCCTGCGCCTCCCTCCCTTCCTCTCTACTCCTCCTCCTCCTCAATGTGAGCCTTGAATGAGGCCCATGACAGGTTGCCCCTCCCTGAGTGCAAGGCCTTCACAGTAAACAACACCCAGCCACATTTACCTCACTTGTCACCCTCAATGAGGTGGCACTGCCCCAATTGTACCCTGGTGCGGCTCCCCCTGCAGAGCTGGCACATTGGCCCCACTCCTGACAGTGTTTCCCGATGCCCTTTCCCCCTCCACCCTTACTGCCAAGTTACGCTGCCTCACCCGATAGCTTCCCAGTGAAGCCAACACTCAGCTCCCACCTCCCAGTCACCTCCTTTAACCAGGCGAGGCTCTGAAGCCCCGTGGTACCCGTGCACTATTAGTTCAATTGGATCCAGTGAATAAAATTGCTGACAATTGGACTCATAAATACTTTAAATGCCTTCTTGCCGAGTGGATGTGCGAAGTCTGCCCTCCATGTCAGCCGCCGACAGAAAAATCCGGTCCGACGTCTTCCATCCCTATTTTATACACCCCCCCCTTCCCCTCCCCAGCCTCCATTCCCGTCTCCAACGGGCCCTTAAAATGCTGGCCCATATCTCTAAGACTAATGGGAGTGAAACTACATCTGCTCCTTAGCCTGAACAGGGAGAGCTGCTCTCTCTGTGTTTAAAGTGAATGAATCTGCTCTTTACCTTGTCTTACTGGAACGTTCACTGTCTGGAAATGTCTGTTTGAAAATATTTTCCTGTTATATTAATGGAGCAGAGGAGCAGATGTGAGTTGCTGTTGAACAGAGAGGTTTGGATGTGGGTGAAGGGGTGGAGTGATGGTGTGAGTGAGAGGTGCAGTGAGTTGGCCATTCTCAATAGAGTGTCAGGAATGAAGGTCAGAGGAACAGACCAGGCAGGAAACACAGAAAGAGCGAGGAGAATCTGGTGTGAAAAACAGAGATTAAACAACAGGCTTGTTCAGTTGGTTTGGGTCTGGTGTTCAGAATACCCGGAATCTGGGTTCACTTCCCTTCCAACTCAACGAATTGTATCAACATTATGTTCATAAAAGCATAGAATGATACCCATAGAAGGAGACCATTTGGTCCATTGTGTCAGAGCTGTCTCTTTGGTTATGTTATCCAATTAGAACTGCTGCTCAGCTTTTTCCTGTAATCTGTACATTTTTCCTTCCAGTATTTATCCCAATTGCTTTTCAAAGTTACGACTGAATCTGCTTTCAAGTCCTGATCAGACAGTGCATTCCAGATCACAACACATCACTGTATAAAAAATCATTCCTCATTTCGCCTCTGGTTCTTTTCTCAATTACCTGATAAATACATCCTCTGGTTACTGACCCTTTTGCCACTGGAAACAATTTCTCCTTATTTAACTTATTGAAAACCTTCTTGATGATGTCACATACTGGACTGCCAGTAAAACTGAAGCCCATGGAATAAAAGAGACAATGACAGCATGGATATGAAGTTTGCAGACTGATAGGAGCATAGAAGCAGGAGTAGGCCATTCAGCCCATCGAGACCACCCCACCATTCAATATGATGATGACTGATCATTCACTTCAATGCCTTTTTCCCACACTATCTCCATATCCCTTATGTCATTTGTATTTAGAAATCTGTCAATCTCTGCTTTAAACATACTCAATGACTGAGCTTCCACAGCTCTCTGGTGTAGAGAATTCCAAAGATTCACAACTCTCTGAGTAAAGAAATTTCTCCTCGTCTCTGTCCTAAGTGGCTTTCCCCTGATGTTGAAATTGTGTCCCCTGGTTCTAGATTCCTCAACCGGAGGAAAAACTTCATCTACCCTGTCTATCCCTTTAAATATTTGGTCAGTTTCAATGAGATCACCTCTCATTCTTTGAAACTCTAGAGAATACAGTCCCAGTTTCCCCAATCTCTCTTCATTGGACAGTCCTGCCATCCCGGGAACAGGTCTGGTGAACCTTCATTGCACACCCTCGATGGCAATGATATCCTTCCTCAGGTAAGGGGACCAAAACTGCACACAGTATTCCAAAGTGCAGTCCAACCAAGGTTATATACAATTGAAGCAAGATTTCACTACTCCTGTACTCAAATCGTCTTGTGATAGAGGCTAACATATCATTCGTCTTCTGAATTGCTTGCTGCACCTGCATGTTAGCTTTCAGTCGCTTATTGACAAGGACACCCAGGCCCCTTTGTACATCTACACTTTCTAATCTCTTACCATTTAAGAAATAATCTGCACATCTGTTTCTCCTACCAAAGTGGATAACCTCACATTTTTACACATTATATTCCATCTGCCACTTTCTTGTCCACTCACTAAGTCTGTCCAAATCCCCTTGAAGCTGCTTTGCATCTTTCTCACAACACACATTCCCACCTAGTTTTGTGTCATCTGCGAACTTGGAAATACGACATTTGGTTCCCACCTCCGAATCATTGATATATATTGTGAACAGCTGGGTCACAGTGTGGTGGTGAACAGTTGTATTTCTGTCTGGAGGATGGTTTGCAGTGGGTTCCCCATGGTTCCTCATAACTTCAGTTATGGGCAGACACTGGAAAAGCTGGGGTTGTTCTCCTTGGAGCAGAGCAAGTTCAGAACAACTTTGACAGAGTTAGAATCAAGGAATCAAATTGTTACAGTACAGAAGGAGACCATTCAGTCCATCATGTCCATGACAGCTCTTTGCAAGAGCAAATCAGCTAATTCCACTCCTCTGCCCTTTCATTGTAACCCTGCAAATTTTCTCTATTCAGGTGTTTATCCAATTCCCTTTTGAAAGCCACGATTGAATCTGCCTCCAGCACACTCTCAGGCAGTGTATTCCAGATCCGAACCACTCACTCTGTCCCACACCCCTGGTACCATTGCAGAAAATCTCTTCTGTTCATTTCATCCCTCATAAATAATTGAAATGAAATGTTGATTAGGAAATGCACAATATAAAAAAGAGAGAGAAATAAATGCTGAGCAAAATAGAAGTCAATGTTTGGAAGGTAAAAAGAGCAAAAGATGTAACTTTTATTCTGGTTGAGTGAGAGGAATATATCACACTCTGGGGCTTTTTAAGAGGATTTACTGATAAACCTGGGATTTGAGAGGAAGCTGGTTCATGGTTTACAGAACAAATTCAGTCCCTGGGGTGGAGCCAACAGCTGCACCGTCCAATAACAGACAGGCCGGGGACACTGTCTCAGGCCTGGTGAGCTCAGTCGATGAAAGCATGAAACTCTGAATCTCAAGTTTTTGAGTTTGAGCCTCACGGTGGGTGTCTTTTATTTCCTTTTTAGGCTGATTTTACAGGCATTCTCCAGTTCTGAATTCCTCGGCAGAGAGTTCAAGGAGTGTTTGAAATGAGATTCAACAGCAGTATGAGAAAGTCTCTCCTTGATTCAGGACTCTTACCTCTCTGCAGCATCTCGCTGCTGAAGATTGAACTTTATCTCATTTCATTCTCAGCTCATGGTCAGTGTGGATCACTGGGACTTCTGGCTGTCTCCCACTTCACAATCCATCAGTGCTGAGAAATCAATGGGGAATATTACTCACATGTTGTAATGTTTTATAAATACTTGAATGTATTTCACACTGTGTCTAACAGTGTGAATCTCCCCTGGTATATCAGCTCACCAATACTTCAACAGAACATTCACATAATGTGAGCTCTGAGATCTGTTCAGATCCCATTCCCAAAACCTGGAAAGTGGGATTGGGCTGGATAGCTCTTTTTCAGCTGGCACAGACACGATTGCTAAATGGTCTCAGTCTGTGCCATAAATTTTCTCCATTTTCTATGTTCTATGAAGTGAGGTGTGATTGGGAGGGGCAATTCCACCAGGGTTATATTTTCTACCAAAACAATGACACAAGGGATACTTCACTTTTTTATTCATTCATTCATGCGATGTGGGCATTGCTGGCTAGGCCAGCATTTATTGCCCATGAGAAGGTGGTGGTGAGCTGCCTTCTTGAACCATTGCAGTCCATGTGGGGTAGGTACACCCACAGTGCTGTGAGAAAGGGAGTTCCAGGATTTTGACCCAGCGACAGTGAAGGAACGGCGATATAGTTCCAAGTCAGGATGGTGTGTGGCTTGGAGGGGAACTTGCATGTGGTGGTATCCCCTGTATATGCTGCCCTTGCCCTTCTAGGTGGTAAAGGTCACTGGTTTGGAAGGTGCTGTCTAAGGAGTTGTGGTGCATTGCTGCAGTGGATTTTGTAGACGGTACACACTCTGCAACTGTGCGTCGATGGTGGAGGGAGTGAATGTTTGCAGATGGGTTGCCAATCAAGCGGGCTGCTTTATCCTGGCGGTGTTGAGATTCTTGAGTTGGAATTGCACCCATCCAGGCAAGTGGAGAATATTCCATCACACTCTTGACTTGTGCCTTGTGGATGGTGGACAGGATTTGAGGAGTCAGGAGTCATGGATGAGTGAGAGGAATATATCACACTTTGGGGCTTTTGTAAAAGGATTTATTAATAAACCTGGGATTTGAGAGGAAGCTGCTTCATGGTTTACAGAACAAATTCAGCCCCTGGGGTGGAGCCAACAGCTGCACTGTAATTACTCACCTCAGGATTCCAAGCCTCTGACCTGCTCTTCTAGTCACGTTGTTTGTATGGCTACTCATGGTAACCTCCATGATGTTGATGGTGGGGGATTCAGTAATTGTAATGCTATTGAATGTCAAGGGGAGATGGTTAGATTCTCTCTTGTTGGAGATATTCATTGCCTGGCACTTGTGTGGTGCGAATGTTACTTGCCACTTATCATCCCAAGCCTGTGAGACTGAAAGAGCTCAGTTGGGAGTGTGTTAGACTGAAGATCCCTGGTTCAATCTGGGGTTTTGGCAGTTCTCCTTTATTCTGCATCACCCTTTGGTTTTGACTCTTGAGCTGCACAATTTACACTGAAATTATTTACCCAACTCTGAAGGTTGGATTGGAATAGAGAGATATCAAGGATGGGAAATATTTACATTGTCTGCTTTAGCTTATTCTCTATCTCCCTGTGTCCTTTTCCCCTGTTTTTGAATCTTTCGGGGCCGGGTGAACATTTGATTTGCTGCATTTGTCCCAAACTGAAGCCTTTTCCACATCTCTGGGTGGTCAGACTCGCTCTGTCTGTTTTTGTTGCTCGTGACCATTAACGAGAACAGGCCACGAGTTCAACGTTTATCAGCAAACGGAAGATAATTGGAAAGAATTCTGTGTTGCTCCAGATCAGTGACAAAGATACAATGGATGTTATTCAAAATAAATTCCCTTTGACATTTTATGTAAACTTGTTTGCATCCAAAAGTTGGATTTTAAGTGTAACAAAAATGTGTCAAATTATTGACTGACCATGTGACAGCGCACATGGGGATCAAATCCACAGCCTTGTTGTTATCAACACTGCGTCCTAACCAACTGAACTAAGCGGCCTATAGACAGAGCCAGGTATGGGTTTGAGCCGCACGCTGGGCGGTTTGTGTTTTATTTCTCACACTGGGTGACAGAGCAATTGTACAAACAATGGACACATCACATCCCTGAAACATTGTTCTGATATAAAACAGTGTGAAATAAGAACTGAGCATGGAAATGGAACGGAACCAGAAATCAGGACTTTAATCTATGAAAGTTGATCTTGAAATTCAACCATTCACTGAACATTCCAATGGATCGAACTCTCTTCTGATATAAAATCCAGGAACTTGAGCTGCTGCATAACACAACTGAGCCTGACGTGATTTGAACACACAACCTTCTGATCTGGAATCAGACGCGCTACCGTTGTGCCACAAGCTCACAGAAAAAGCAAAGTATTCCATTCCTGACAGATTTACTTCTTGTTTAGATTCAGTGATTGAAATTAATTCAATCCTCATCTGACCTCCACTCTGTGAAGGCCTGCAATCCGACCTGAACCCGACGACCTGTGTCGGGTTCGGGTCATGTCGGGTCGCTCTTCCGGTTCTGGCTTTCGGGCTCGGGTCAGGTTGGGTCAGGTTCAGGTCAGGCTGGGTCCAGGTTGGTCTGAGTCCGTGTCGGACACACACAGTAAGTATTACATTTAACTTTGCTGGGAAGTTGAGTTTAATAAGTGTCAAAAGTTGAAAAGCCAACCAAAGCCGGGAGTCCGGGTCATTAAGGAGGGAAACTCTGAGTCTGCGCAGTGAGCAAGTGAGCATCTCTATGACGTCATTGCGCTCATGCTGCAGCTTCCTGTAGATTCGGAATCGGGAGGTAGATAAAGTGAACATTCCGGTGGTCGGGTAAGGCTCGGGTTAGTTTGGGCGTGGGAATAAATGGAGATACTCGGGCCGGGTCAGGCTCGGGTCCAATGTGGTTCTGTCAGGTTCGTGTCGGATTTTTTTTCCTGACCTGAGCAGGCCTTTACTGCTCTGTCAGTTCAGTGCCTTATTTAAACTATTACTTGGAGTTCTGTTTTACAGGGTCTCGGCTGTTTAAGTGTTTCCCAGACCCACTACTCTGATTAATCAGACATTTTGCTGCTAACTGCTGCTGCTACAATTGAAATGTAAAAAAGAATTTCCAGTGACCTGCAACCAATGGACAAATACATTTCAGAAAGATAAAGTTCATTCGCCAATCCACAAATGTGTCTTTCTGCTTATATTTATAAACAACTCCTTCTCTCCACTATGGGAACTATACAATCACGACAGTTATTTGAAAGTTAGTATAAGATGTTCCAGTTCATCAATTTTAAAACTGCAGCAGGTATTTTCCAGAAAACTTCTCTGTTGGAACCTCAGTCCCATTTAGATTGAAAGTGGACAATTAATGTATTCACTTGTTCATTGTGGACAGGTGTCTGACTTCGAATAAATCTCATTAACTTTCAATGAGGTGGCAGTATTTCTGTGCTCCCATTTTACACAGTCTGTCCTGTTCATGCACCATGTTTTTATTCTCCTCTCCCATTCTCCACAGGATACAGATTGCAAGCATCATCAATCTAGCTGTTGAAAAGCATTGGAAGAATCTGGTCACACAGGTATTGAAACATTCATTTTCTGCCATTTTCCAAGTTGGTTGCTTTAAACACAGTGCGATGTGCAATCATCTTGAAAAGAGATTCTCTTCAATATCCAATACAAACTGAATTACAAACCTGACAGACAAACACAGGAGAACAAGTGACTAGTGAACACAAACCTCATGGTGCTCATTTTCAGATTTATTGCAGTCATCCGACAAAACAAGTGAAAGAATATTCCAGTGAAATGATTTGGAAAGTAGGTGTGACTTTTGTTGGTGCCTTTCTTTGCTCTGTTGGTGAAACCTTTTTGCACCTGACTCCTGTTCATGTCTCTGTTTCCTCTATTGAATGAGGAAGGAGGTATTTGATCAGAAATCAACTGGATTGTGTACCTTTGAGAGGGGATTTCTGCACCATCAGGGCTGGAAACAGGAGTGAGTGAAATACAATGTGTGGAGTTTGATTTTGTACAGAGGGAGAGCAAATCTAACAGGACTGTGAGATATTGGCCTGGATTTTACAGCCCCAATAGCGGTGAACTCTGAGACTTTCACTGCTATTGAGGGTCTGAACAGCACTGCAACTGCTGGTACATGCACACACTAACACCAGCATCTGGAAGTTGTGGTGGTGAGAAATGTGCTTAGAAGGAGCCTCTGATCATAATCGCACCAGCCCACTCTTGAAAGTGACAGGGACCTGTAGTTCAGCAATTTGGGCTCATTGCCCACAATGTACCCTGATTTTTACCTGGGTTGGATTAAAGCCGGTACCAACAGGCTCAGGGCTGCTCGGGAAGGACTTTTCTGTTGACACAACAGCTCCACTATTCCAGGAAGACACCGACAGCAGCAGTTGTCAACTTTCAGAGGGAGTTCAGACATTTTAAATGTTGTATTTTATTTCTTAATTGTATGTAACTTTTTAGCATAGCCTGATCAGAGTTCTTAAATTTACATCTGACTTTTTATTAACAAGATTGAAGTGACTTTTAAAAACTATATCTTATCCTTTAAAATCCTGCTTCCATGTAGATGACATTGGAAGATGACTTCAGAATAGCTTAGACTATCTTTCTAACAGGTACTGCAACAGCTTAAGACCTACTTTTCTGCAAAAGCTGGTGAATTACCTTCCGGGAGCAGAGAGGAGCGGAGCGGAGCAGACCTATATGGACCGATATGAGGAGAATGTTGAGAGCGGAGCCTATAAATCCAATCCGAGGAACGAGGCCCAGTCTCTTACCTTCCAGGAGTGGAGTGGAGATCTTCCAGTGTGCTGGAGTTTTGAAAAAAAAGAAGCCAACTGTGATGTCAGAGGAGAGCTGCAAGGTGATTGGTTGGTGAGTCACTGCTGTTAGTGTATTTAAATATCTTAAAGAAAAGGGCAAAGTTTTTTACTCGAAAAAAAACCTCTGCTGATAAGATGAGTACTACTAAAGTGTTTTTTTTATTCAGTGTAGCTTATGAAGGACTTTAGATTGTAGTGGGTAGAACAAGGCCCCTAGTGTAATTAGTATTTTTTAATTAAGGGAGTAACTAATTAATCTAAGGGTAAGTCATGGCAGGAGAGCTCAGCCCCGTGATATGCTCCTCCTGCGCTATGTGGGGATTCAGGAACCCTCCCAGTCTCCATGACCACCATGTGTGCAGGAAGTGTATCCAGCTGCAGCTACTGGCTACTCGCATTATGGAGCTGGAACTGCGGGTGGTTTCACTGTGGAGCATCCACGAAGCTGAAGGTGTCATGGATTGCATGTTTAATGAGGTGGTCGCACCGCAGGTAATGGATGCACAGGCAGAAAAGGGATGGGTGACCACCAGATGGAATAGTAGGAGCAGGCAGGTATTGCAGGAGTCCCCTGTGGCCATCCCCCTCTCAAACAGATACACCGCTTTGGTTCCTGTTGGGGGGAAGACATCCCAGGGGAAAAGAGCAACAGCGCAGTCCGTGGCAACACGGAGGGCTCTGCTGCACAGCAGGGGAGGAAAAGGGGTGGAAGAGCTATTGTGAAAGGGGATTCTATCATAAGGGGTGCAGATAGGCGTTTCTGCGGCCGCAAACGAGACTCCAGGATGGTATGTTGCCTCCCTAATACTCGGGTCAAGGATGTTTCGGAGCAGCTGCCGGAAATTCTGAAAGGGGAGGGTGTGCAGCCCGAGATCGTGGTCCATATTGGTACGAACGACATAGGCAGGAAGAGAGATGAGGTTCTGCAAAGTGAATATGGGGAGTTAGGCAGAAGGTTAAAGAGCAGGACCTCTAGGGTTGTAATCTCAGGATTACTCCCTGTGACACGTGCTGGTGCGGGTAGGAATAGGAGGATTCGGTAAATGAATGCATTGCTGAAGACTGGCGAAGGCGAGAGGGCTTCAGGTACTTGGATCATTGGGATCTCTTCTGGTGCAGAGGTGACCTGTACAAGAGGGACGGGTTGCATCTGAACTGGAAGGGGACCAATATCCTTGCAGGGAGATTTTATAGTAATACACTGGAGGGTTTAAACTAGTCTTGCAGCGGGGGTGGGACCCAAAGTAATAGTCTCTCCGATGAGATAGTTGAGGCAAATGGAGAGGTTAAAGCAAGCAAGTCCAGTAGGCAGGCCAGGCAGGGGCAGGACAGGGAGCGTGGAAGGTCTGGTGGGCTAAACTGCATTTACTTTAATGCAAGTATCCTTACAGGTAAGGCAGATGAACTCAGAGCATGGATCGGTACATGGGATTGTGGTATTGTAGCTATTACGGAAACGTGGTTGAGGGATGGGCAGGACTGGCAGCTCAATGTTCCGCGGTACTGATCCTTCCGGCGTGACAGAGGTGGAGGTAAGAGAGGAGGGGGAGTTGCACTATTGATTAGGGAGGACATCACGGCAGTACTTAGAGAGGATATCCCGGGGTGAATGTCCAGTGAGGCCATACTGCTAGAACTTAGAAATAATAAAAGGGTGATCCCTTTGATGGGATTATACTATAGGCCCCCCAATAGTCAGAGGGAAGTGGAGGAGCATATATGTAGGGAAATCACAGATAGGTATAGGAATTATAGGGTTGTAATAGTAGGTGATTTTAACTTCCCTAATATTGACTGGGACTGCCTTAGTGCTATGGGATCAGATGGGGAAGAATTTGTTAAGTGAGTCCAGGATAGTTTTCTGAAGCAGTACGTGGATGGCCCGACTAGAGAAGGGGCTACACTCGATCTCCTCTTAGGAAATGAGGATGGGCAGGTGGTTGATATGGCAGTGGGGGAGCACTTTGGGACCAGTGACCATAACTCTATTAGCTTCAAGATAGTTATGAAAAAGAATAGGACTGGTCCTCAGGTTGAAGTCCTAAATTGGGGGAAGGCTAATTTCCATGGCATCAGACAGGAACTCTCAAAAGCTGAATGGGAGAGGCTGTTTACAGGTAAAGGGACGTCTGGCAAGTGGGAGGCTTTTAAAAGTGAGATAGGAAGAGTTCAGGGCCAGCATGTTCCTGTTAGATGGAAGGGCAAGGCTGGCAAGTTTAGGGAACCTTGGTTGACGAGGGATATTGAGGGTCTGGTCAGGACAAAGAAGGAGGCATACGTCAGGTATAGGCAGCTGGGATCGAGCGAGTCCCTCGAGAAGTATAGGGGATATAGGAGTATACTTAAGAAGGAAATTAGGAGGGCGAAAAGGGGCCATGAGATTTCCCTGGCAGATAAGATAAAGGAGAATCCTAAAAGATTCTATAAGTGTATTAAGAGTAAAAGGGTAGCTAGGGAGAGTGTAGGTCCCCTTAAGGATCAGTGTGTCAATCTATGTGTGAAGCCACGCGAAATGGGCGAGGTCTTAAATTAATATTTCTCGTCTGTATTTACCGTGGAGAAGGTCATGGAAGCTCGTGAGTTCAAGGGAGGGAACAGCGATATCCTGCAGCATATCAACATTACAAAGGAGGAGGTGTTGGAGGTTTTGAAGCGCATTAAGGTGGATAAATCCCCAGGGCCTGATCAGATGTATCCTAGGATGCTATGGGAAGCAAGGGAGGAGATTGCTGGGGCGCTGGCAGAGATTTTTGTATCATCGTTAGCCACGGGTGAGGTACCGGAAGACTGGAGGATGGCTAATTTGTTAATTAATAAATTAAATAACAAATCATGTCGCCTCTTTCTCTTCTAAACTCTGGCGGAGACAAGCCTAGCTTGTCCAATCTTTCCTCGAAAGACAGCCCACCCATTCCATGTATTAGTCTCGTAAACTTTCTCTGTACTACCTCCAATGCATTTACATCCTTCCGCAAATAAGGAGACCAGTACAGTACTCAGTACTGCAGAAGAGGTCTCACCAATGTCCTGTATAGGTGAAGCATAACCTCCCTACCATTGTATTCAATTCCCATGGTGATAAATGATAACATTCGATTAGCTTTCCTAATTACGTGCTGGACCTGCATACTAACCTTTTGCAATTCATGCCCTCAGACACCCAGATCCCTCTGCATCTCAGAGCGCTACAATCTCTCACCATTTAGATAATATGCTTTTTTATTCTTCCGGCCATAGTGGACAATTTCCGACTTTCCCACATTATACTCCATTTGCCAGGTCTTTGCCCAATCACTTAACCTATCTATATCCCTTTGTAGCCCCCTTATGTCCTCTTCACAACCTACTTTCCTACCTATCTTTGTGATCAGCAAATTTAGCAACAATACCTTCGGTCCCTTCATCTAAGTCATTTATATAAATTCTAAAAAGTTGAGGCCCCAGCACAGATCCCTGTGGCACACCACTCGTTCCTTCTTGCCAACCAGAAAATGACCCATTTATGCTGACTCTCTGTTTCCTGTCAGCTAGCCAATCTTCTATCCATGCCAATATGTTACCCCCGACACCATGAGCTTTTATTTTCTGCAATAACCTTTGATATGGCACCTTATCCTTCTGGAAATCAAAATACAATACATCCACTGGTTCCCCTTTATCCACAGCACATGTAACTCCCTCAAAGAACTCCAATAAATTGGTTAAACATGATTTCCCTTTCAAAAAAGCATGTTGACTCTGCCTGATTACCTTAATTTTTTCTAAATGCCCTGCTATAACATCCTCTGTAATAGCTCCAAACATTTTCCCTCAGACAAATGTTAAGCTAACTGGCCTGTCGTTTCCTGCTTTCTGTCTCCCTCCCTTTTTGAATAAATGAGTTACATTCACTCTTTTCCAATCTAACGGAACCTTCTCGAATCTAGGGAATTTTGGAATATTAAAACCAGCGCATCAACTATCTCACTAGCCAATTCAGGACCTGGCGACTTGTCAACCCGCAGCTCCAACAATTTGTTTAGTACCACTTCCCTGGTGATTGTAATTTTCTTGAGTTCCTCCATCCCTTCAATTTCCTGATATACGGCTAATACTGGGATGTTATTTGTATACTCAATAGTGAAGACCGATGCAAAGTATCTGTTCAATTCATCTGCCATCTCTTAATTATCCATTATTAATTCCCCAGACACACTTTCTATTGGACCAACAGTCGCTTTGTTAACTCTTTTCTTTTTAAAATATCTATCGAAACTCTTACTAGTTGTCTTGAAATTTCTTGCGAGCTTTCTCTCATACTCTACTTTTACCTTCCTTATCAATCTTTTAGTCATTCTTTGCTGTTTTTTTTATATTCTGTCCAATCTTCTGACCTGCCTCCCACCTTTGCACAATTATAGGCTTTTTCTTTAAGTTTGATAGTATCTTTAACTGTTTTCGTGAACCATGGATGGTGAGTCCCACCTTTGGAACTTTTCTTTCTCGTTGAAATGTATCTATTCTGTGTATTCTGAAATATCCCCTTAAATGTCTGCCACTGCATCTCTATTGACTTATCCCTTAACCTAATTTGCCAGTTCACTTTAACTAGCTCTGCTTTCATGACCTTATAATTGCCCTTATTTAAATTTAAAATACTAGTCTGGGACCCACTCTCCTCTCCCTCAAACTGATTGTAAAATTCAATCATATTATAATCGCTACTACCTAGGGGCACCTTAACTATGAGGTCATTAATTAATCCTATCTCGTTGCACAATGCCAGGTCCAGTATAGCCTGCTCTCTGGTTGGCTCCAGAATGTATTGTTCCAAGAAATTATCCCCAAAACATTCTATGTATTCCTCATCTAGGCTACCTCTGCCCATCTGAATTTTCCAATCTATATGTAGATTAAAATCCCCCATAATTATCACAGTACCTTTCTGACAAGCTGCCATTATTTCTTCCTTTATATCCCATCCGACAGTGTGGTTAATGTTAGGTGGCCTGTACACCACTCCCACAAGTGACTTCTTGCCTTTATGATTTCTCATTTGTACTCAAACTGCTTCTGCATCCTGATCTCCAGAACTCAGGTCATCCCTCTCTATTACGCTAATACCATCATTAATTAACAGAGCTACCCCGCCACCTTTTCCTAGCTTCCTGTCCTTCCAAAATGCCATGTCACCTCCAATATTCTCATCCCAATCTATGTCGCCCTGCAGCCATGTCTCTGTAATGACTATCAGATCGTACTTATTTATTCTATTTGTGCTCCCAGTTCATCTGTTTTGTTTCAAATGCTCCATGCATTCAGATACAGAGCATTTAGTTTTGTTATTTTATTATTTTTGTCACCTCTAGCCTTATCTGTCGATTTACTCTTAGATTTGTACATTCTGTCCCTTCCTGTCACAGTCTGTTTATCATTTCCCATATTTATACCTTTCTCTCTTGCCTTGTCTCTCCTCCTTGATTCACCATATCTTCCCAACTTGATCCCTTGCCCCTACTATTCAGTTTAAAACCGTCTCTACGTCCCTCGTTATGTGGCTCGCTAGAACACCGGCACCAGCACGGTTCAGGTGTAGACCGTCCCAACGGTACAGCCACCTCTTTCCCCAGTACTGGTGCCAATGCCCCACAAACCAGAACCCACTACTACCACACCATTCTTTCAGCCGCACATTACTTTCTCTAATCTTATTTGTCCTATGCCAATTTGCACATGGCTCAGGTAATAATCCAGAGATGATTAACTTTGAGGTTCTGCTTCTTAATTTGGTGCCTAGTTCCTCATACTGACTTTGCAGAACCTCTATCCTTGTCCTGCCTATGTCTTTGGTACTGACATGGACCACGACGACTGGATCCTCCCCCTCCCATTGTATGTTTCGCTCCAGCCCTGAGCAGATGTCCTGAATCCTGGCACCGGCAGGCAACGCAGCCGTCTGGACTCTTGCTTTTGCTGCAGAGAACAGAGTCAATCCACCTTACTATACTGTCCCTTACTACCACTACATTCCTTTTTTCTCCCTCTTTGAGCCACAAACACTTACTGCAGACGTGTTTGCCCTGGATCACACTGGCATCCAGGAACTCCCACATGCTGCAGCTGTGACACATCACCTGTCCTGTCATCCTTAACGTGTTTCAATTAACTACTTAAATATTTTATTCAATTATTCATTTTATTGCATATTTTATTAAACTTACCACTAGATTGTTTACTATTTTAAACGTTAGGACTAAAATGGATCTTAATCACTTACCAGATGCGCATCAAGCAGGTCGGTTCTTCCAAACCAATTAACTACCTGCTTGCCTGTGATGTCACAGCTTACCAGATCCTCACCAAACAGCTCCTTCCACTGCACCGAAGAAAGAACCAAATCCTGTATCCTCACCCCAGCGGCTCTCTGTTTCCCTGCTCTCACTCTCCATTGTGACGTCACCCCTCGATTTTTTTTTTCCCGTGCTCTGCTCCTCTCTCTCTCGCTCTGTCACCGAGTCTGTGCTTTTGGCACATATTTTAATTTGTTGTTCCGTTGTGCTCCTCTGTTTCTGGTCCAAAATCTGACTCTGGTGGGACTTGAACCCACAACCTTTGAATATCATCTTAATTATTATTTAGAAGTCCAACACGCTATCCATTGCGCCACAGAGCCTCACACGTTTTTATTAACATCACTAAGGCCTTTGATCTTGTCAGCAGAGACGGCCTCTTCAAACTGCAATGGAACATAGGCTGCCCTCCTGACCTCTTGGGCATCATTTCTTCTTTCCACGAGAACATGCACAGTTCCATCAGTTACAATGGAGCAACATCAGACACTTTCAAGATCAGCAGTGGGGTAAAGCAGGGCTGCGCGCTGGCGCCAACTCTCTTAGGAACAGAGGAACAAAGGAGTCAGCTATTCAGCCCGTCGAGCCTGCTCTGTCATTCAATTCGATCATGGCTGATCACCTACCTCAAAGCCCCTTTCCCATTCTATCCCCATATCCCTTGATGTCATGAGTATCAAGATTTCTATCAATTTCTGTCTTGAACATGCTCAATGATTGAGCTGCCACAGCCCTCTGGGGCACAGTATTCCAATGATTCACCACCGTCTGAGTGAAGAAATGCCACCCATCTCAGTTTTAAATGGCCTACTCCTTATTCTGAGACGATGTCCTTTGGTTTTAGACTCACCAACCAGGGCAAACATCCTGTCTACATCCACACTGTCACGCCCTGTAAGAATTTTGTCAGTTTCAATCAGATCACCTCTCATTCTTCGAAACTTTAAGGAATACAGGCCCAGTTTCCTCATGAGACAATCCCACCATCCCAGGGATTAGTCTGGTGACATAAAAACAGGAAATACTAGAACCACTCAGCAGGTCTGGCAGCATCTGTGAAAGGAGAAGCAGAGTTAACGTTTCAGGTCAGTGACCCATCTTCGGAACTGACATATATTAGAAAAGTCACAGGTTATAAGCAAGTGGGGTGGGGGTGGGGCAGGAGATAACAAAGGAGAAGGTGTAGATTGGACAAGGCCACATAGCTGACCAAAAGGTCATGCAGCAAAGGCAAACAATATGTTAATGGTGTGTTGAAAGACAAAGCATTCGTACAGATTAGGTGTTAATGGACTGAATATTGAACAGCAGGAAGTACAAACCTGAAAAAAACAGTAGGTAAGCAAACTGAACAAACTGAGATGAAATGAAATAAATGCAAAAAAAAGATTAGTCTGTTGACCCTGTTTCACCCCCTCTCTGGCAGGTGTATCCTTCATAAGATGAGACTAAACTGTACACAATACTCCAGTGCGGATTCACCAAGGCTCTATACAATTGCAGCAAGACATCTTTACTCCTGTACTCATGACCCCTCGTGTGGGTACAACATATCATTTGCCTTCCTAATTGATTGCTGCACCTGCACAAGAGCTTTTAGTGTCTCAGGAACAAGGACACCCAGGTCCCTTTGGACATCGACACTTCCCAACCTCTCACCATTTAAGAAATACTCTGTCTTTCTGTTTATTCTACCAAAGTGAATAACTTCACACTTATTCACATTATATTCCATGTTCTTGCCCATTCACTTAGCCTCTCCAGGTCCCCTGGAAGCCTCTCTGCATCCTCCTCACAACTCACACTTCACCGAGCTTTGTGTCATCTGCAAACTTGGAAATATTACATTTAATCCCCACATCCAAATCATTTATATAGGTTGTTAACAGCTGTGGCTCCAACACTGATCCTTGCAGTACCCCAATAGTAACAGCCTGCCATCCTGAGAAGGACCCGTTATTCCCGCTCTCTGTTTTCGGTCTGTTAACCAATTCTCAATCCATATCAGTATATTATCCCCAAGCCTATGTGCTCTAATTTTGTTTACTCACCTCCTGTGTGGGACCTTACCAAAGGAAAATACAAATACCACACATCCACTGGCTCTCCTTTATCTGTTCTATAGGTAACATCCTCAAAAATCTCAACAGGTTTTTTAAACCTGTTTTCCTTTTCATAAATCTATGTTGACTCTGCCCAATCATGTCATCATTTTCGAACTGTCTAGTTATCACATCCTTTATAATTGGCATATTCTTCTCCATGCTACTATTGTACACTTTCAATTACTCAGTTATAGGTGTTGTTCTGCACATCAGAGCTGACGACAAGCTGTTCAACTTGGCAAGACTGTGCGTCAAGACCAAAGTAGCTAAATTCCTAGTCTGTGAGTTGCTATTTGCTGATGATGCTGTGCTGACATCCCATAATGAAGTTCAGTCACAGCAGCTTGTAGATCGGTTCTCCCTGGCCTGCAAAGAGTTTGGACTGACAATCAGCATCAGGAAGATGAAAGTTACGGGCCAGGACGGAGAGACTCCACTTTCCATCAACATCGACAAACTCACTTTGGAAGTTGCCAACAGCTTCACATACCTTCAATCAACAATCACCAGCAATCTGGCCCTTGATGCTGAAATCAGCACCAGGATTGCCAATGCTGCAGCTGTCATGTCAAAGTTGAGAAGACAAGTGTGAACCGACAGCAAACTGACCGAAAATACAAAGCTCCACGTGTACCAGTCTTGTGTTCTCAGCACCCTCCTTTATAGTAGAGCAGCATCAACAACTTATACAAGCCAAAAAAAGCGGCTGAACAGCTTCCACCCCCACTGCCTCAGATGGATACTGGGCATCTCCTGGCAGGACAGAGTGCCGAATGCGGAAGTACACCAGCGTGCAGGGATCCGAAGCATGTTTGCCCTCTTGAGTCAGCGGTGACTCTGTTGACTGGGCCAAATGGATGACGGTCACATTGCCAAATACATGTTCTATGGTGAGCTTGCTATCAGCATGAGATCAACAGGTCAGGGAAAACAATCAAGTCCTTTGGAGATGTTTGAGTTAATTCAGGAGAGTGGGCATGGATTTATCAATGGGAGTTCATGCTTGACGAGTCTAACTGCATTTGTTGATAAACTATCTGAGAATACTGATGAAGGGAATGCAGTGGATGTTGTTTATATGGATGTTACGAAAGCATTTTATAAAGTTCCACATAAAAGGGTGGTTAACAAAACTGGGGTTCATGGATTAGGAGGGTCAGTGTCCATTTGGATAGTAAATTGTTTTAAAGACTGAAAACAGCGAGTCATATTAAATGGTTCTTGGTCAGACCGGAGGATAGTCGACAGTGGTGTTCCCCAAGGGTCAGTGCCAGAACCACTGCTTTTTTTGCTAAAGGTAAGTGACTTGGATCTTGGAATACAGAGCCGAATCTCAAAATATGCCGATGACACCAAACTTGGAGGAGTGGCAAACAGTGAGGATGATATGAACTGCCTGCAACAGGACAGTGATAGGCTAGCAGAATGGGCAGACAGGTGGCAGATGGAATTTAATAGTGACAAGTGTGAGGTGATGTATTTTGGCATAAGGAATAGGGAGAGGCAATATATACTTAATGGCACAGTTATAAAGAGTGTGCTGGAATAGAGAGACTTGGGGTTCATGTGCACCGATCTTTGAAGGTGGCAAGACATATTGCGAGAGTGGTTAGCAAAGCATATGGGATCATGGGCTTTATAAATAGAGGCATTGAGTACAAAATCAGGGAAGTTATGCTGAACCATTATAAAACTCTGGTTAGGCCCCAATTGGAGTGTTGCTTCCAGTTCTGCTCAGCAGACTTTAGAAAGAATGTGAGGGTCCTTGAGAGGATGCAGAGGCGATTTACCAGAATGGATCCAGGGATGGGGGATTTTAGTTACAAGGTTAGGTTGGAAAAGCTAGGATTATTCTGCCTATATCAAAGGAGATTGAGTGGAGAATTGATAGAGGTGTATAACACCTCTAGAGAACAGGCCATCCTGGACTGGGTATTGTGCAATGAGAAAGGATTAGTTAACAATCTTGTTGTGTGGGGTCCCTTGGGGAAGTGCGCGCATAATATGATAAAATTCTTCATTAAGATGGAGAGTGAGAGAGTTGATTCCGAGACTCGGGTCCTGAATCTAAACAAAGGAAACTATGAAGGTATGAGGCGGGAGTTGGCGATGATAGATTGGGGAACGTTACTTAAAGGGTTGACAGTGGATAGGCAATGGCTAGCATTTAAAGAGCGCATGGATGAATTACAACAATTGTTCATTCCTGTCTGTGCAAAAGTAAATCAGGAAGGGTGGCTCAACTGTGGCTTGCAAAAGAAATTAAGGAAAGTATGAGATCCAAGGAGGAGAAATATAAAATGGCCAGAACAAGCAGCAAACCTGAAGATTGTGAGCAGTTTGGAATTTAGCAGAGGAGGACAAAAGGATTGATTAAGAAGGGGGAAATAGAGTATGAGAGTTAGCTAGCAGAGAACATAAAAACTGACTGTAAAAGCTTCTCTAGATATGTGTCGAGAAAAAGATTAGTGAAGACAAATGTGGGTCCCTGACAGTCAGAAACGGGGAAATTTATAATGGGGAACAAAGAAATGGCAGACCAATTAAATACATACTTTGGTTCTGTCTTCACAAAGAACGATACAAATTACCTCCCAGAAATGTTGGGGAACATAGGGTCTAATGAGAAGGAGGAACTGTATGAAATCTGTATTAGTAGGGAATGTTTGGGAAATTGATGGGATTGAAGGCCGATAAATCCCCAAGGCCTGATAATCTGCATCCCAGAGTACTTAAGGAGGTGGCCCTTGAAATAGCAGATGCATTTCTGGTCTTTTTTCAAAATTCTGTAGACTCTGGAACAGTTCAAATGGATTGGACGGTAGTTAATGTAACTCCCTATTTAAAAAAAGAGGCAGAAAGAAAACAGCGAATTATATACCGGTTAGCCTGACATCAGTCGTGGGGAAAATGCTGGAGTCCATTATAAAAGATGTAATAGCAGAGTGCAATAATAACTCGTCTCCACTCCTAGTATTTCTAAATCCCACACATTCACTATAATGTGAACAATTATTTCCTGTTGTGTCTCTCTCAGATTTGTAAACTTCACCGTATTGGAGTGAGGTGACATCTACTGGCGGGAAGCAAGAACTGCAATCAAGCAGCAGAAACTCCACAGTCTGTCAGGGTTAAAGAAACATTGCAATGTGAGGAGACAGCGAAGTGGTTTGATTGGGTAGATGGAGACATGATTCCACTTGTGGTGGTGTCTGAAGCAAAGGCCAGAAATACAAAATTGTCATTAATAAAAGAAATGAGGAATTCATGAAAAATGTAGTAACGTAGTGAATGGTTAGTATGTGGATAGAATAGAAAGTGAGATTGGATGGACAGAAACAGTCTGAAAGGATGGCTGAAACAAAAGGTGGGTGCCCTGAAACGTTAACTGTGTTTCTCTCAGCACAGATGCTGCCAGAGCTGCTGAACATTTCCAGCACTTTCTGTTTTTATTTCAGCATTTGCAGGATGTTGCTTTGATCTGAAAAAAAAATGGATGATTGGCTGGGGGGGTTCCAGTGAAATTCCACAGCAGCTAATAAAGCCTGACTTGTCAGTGGCTCGTTGGTCTAGGGGTATGATTCTTGCTTCGGGGGTATCGTTAATTAACATGCGAGAGATCCCGGGTTCAAGTACCGGACGAGCCCTGGTCTGCTGGCGTTTTTAGATTAAGGTTATCTATTGGTTTCAGCCTTGCAGAAGGTGGAATTGACTTCCATACGGAGCTGGCTAAAGGACCAGACAACTGGATTCAAAGAGATTGTCGACAAAATTGCAATTAACTAAATGTACAGATGGCCAAGTGGGAATATAAAGTTGCTGCTGCAATTGTGACCTGACTCCAAAAACAACAGGACTGGGTTCTGGACTGGAATGGAATGGAATTCTTCAGTGTTTCTGTTGTTTGGCTTGCATTGACTCATCGATTTTCTTGTTTTTCACTTTGTCGATGCCTTTGCATAATTTTGGATCCTTCTTCAGGGTGTCTTCTTTCACCAGGTAGTTCTGACCTCTGATGATGTTGATTGTAATCAGCTTCAATTCGCTGATAGTTTTGGAAGTTAGCAGATTTCCTTTGCTTGAGTCTACAACATGGAACTCAGTCTGACATGTGGACCCATGGGAGGATTTGAATGCCATCCCTGCGTTGGAGTTGCATCCATCCAATAAGAGACCGAATAGAAGTGACAGTTCTGTCAGTCGAATATGAGACTTTAAATGGCAGGGTTGTGAGTTTGAGTGCCATTCTGTTTTTCCCTTTTTTAAGGCTTCATGAGCAGAGAGTACAGGGAGTGTTTGAAATGAGCAAGTCTCGCTTTGATTCAGGACTCTTACCTCTCAGCAGCATCTCACTATGAAAGATTGAATTTGATCTCATTTCATTCTCAGCTCGGAGTCTGTGCGGCTCAGTGGCACTTTTGGCTGTCTCCCGCCTCACAATCCATCAGTACTGAGAAAGCAATGGGGAATATTACTCACATGTCGTGTTCTTTAATTTTTTGGAAAACTTGAATGTATGTATTTTCTTCCAAAACAAGGACACCATGCCTCTGTTAATGTAGGGCTGAAATAGCTCAGTTGGGAGAGCGTTAGACTGAACATATAAAGGTCCTTGATTCAATCTCCGGTTTCAGCAATTTCGCATCCTTATGCGTCCCTTGCCTTGGTTCTGATTTTCCAGTTGCACAATTTACTTTGAGATTATTTACCAAGCACCAGTGGATTGAATTTGAGAAACAACACAGAGTCATTTACAACACAGAAAGTGGTCATTTGGCCTATCACGTCCATGCTGGCTCTCCCCGGAGCAATCTAGTCAGTTCCACTCACCTGCTCGATCCCTTTTCTCCTGCAAGTTTCTTTCCTTCAAGTATCCATCCAATTTCCTTTTCAAATCATTGATTGTCTCTGCTTCCACCACACTCGTGGGCCAAGTCATTACCACCCACAACATAAAAAATTTCACCTCATCAAGGATGGGAAATACTTACATCTTCTATATTTTCTTATTCTCTATTTCGATGAGAATAGACTGGCAGTCAACATGAAAGGAAACCCAAAAGTCTTCGAGCAGCATGTAAATGATAAGTGGGTAGTAAGAGGTTGAGTCGGGCCTGTTCGGGACAAAAAGGATAATATAAGCTTAGAGGTGCAGGGCAATGATAATCTATTTAATGAGTACTTTGCATCAGTGATCACTGAGGAAGTGGAATTTGACAAAATATCAGTTGAAGTGAAGAAAGTAGAGGCAATGGAGAGAGTACAAATTAGGAGAGGGAGGTACTAAAAAGGCTGGCTGTGCTTAGGGAAGATAAATCACCTGGTCCGGATGGCTCACATCCCAGGTTGCGAAAGGAAATGCGGATGCAGATAACGGAAGGGCTTGCTATAATCTTCCAATCTTCCCTGGATACGGGGGAGGTGCCAGAGGATTAAACAGTGGCAAATGCGACACCCTTATTCAAGAAAGGGTGTAAGGACAGTCCGGGTAACTACAGGCTAGTTAGATTAACAGCAGCGGTGGGCAAGGTTTTAGAAAGAATAATCAGGGTAAAAGATCAACAGTCACTTGGAGAGGTTCGAGTTAATTAAGGAGAGTGAGCATGGATTTATAAATGGGAGTTCATGCTTGACTAATCTAACTGCATTTTTTGATGAACTAACAGAACAGGTTGATGAAGGGAATGCAGTGGATGTTGTTTATATGGAGTTTAAGGAAATGTTTGACAAGCTTCCACATAAAAGGGCGGTTAACAAAATTGAGGTTCGTGGTACAGGAGGGTCAGTGTCCAATTGGATAGAAAATTGGTTTAAGGACAGAAAACAGCGAGTCTTATTAAATGGTTCTTTGTCAGACTGGAGGATAGTCGACAGTGGTGTTCCCCAAGGGTCAGTGCTAGAACCACTGCTTTTTTTGCTCAAGGTAATTGACTTGGCGCTTGGAATACAGAGTAGAATCTCAAAATATGCCGATGACACCAAACTTGGAGGAGCGGCAAACAGTGAGGATGATATGAACTGCCTGCAACAGGACAGTGATAGGCTAGCAGAATGGGCAGACAGGTGGCAGATGGAATTTAATAGTGACAAGTGTGAGGTGATGTATTTTGGCATAAGGAATAGGGAGAGGCAATATATACTTAATGGCACAGTTCTAAAGAGTGTACTGGAATAGAGGGACTTGGGGTTCATGTGCATCAATCGTTGAAGGAGGCAAGTCATATTGCGAGAGTGGTTCGCAAAGCATATGGGATCTTGGGCTTTATAAATAGAGGCATTGAGTACAAAGGCAGGGAAGTTATGCTGAACCATTATAAAACTCTGGTTAGGCCCCAATTGGAGTGTTGCTTCCAGTTCTGCTCAGCAGACTTTAGAAAGAATGTGAGGGTCCTTGAGAGGACGCAGAGGCGATTTACCAGAATGGATCCAGGGATGGGGGATTTTAGTTACAAGGTTAGGTTGGAAAAGCTAGGATTATTCTGCCTTTCTCAAAGGAGATTGAGTGGAGAATTGATAGAGGTGTATAACACCTCTAGAGAACAGGCCATCCTGGACTGGGTATCGTGTAATGAGAAAGGATTAGTTAACAATCTTGTTGTGTGGGGTCCCTTGGGGAAGTGCGCCCATATGATAAAATTCTTCATTAAGATGGAGAGTGAGAGAGTTGATTCCGAGACTCGGGTCCTGAATCTAAACAAAGAAAACTAAGAAGGTATGAGGCAGGAGTTGGCTATGATAGATTGGGGAACGTTACTTAAAGGGTTGACAGTGGATAGGCAATGACTAGCATTTAAAGAGCGCATGGATGAATTACAACAATTGTTCATTCCTGTCTGTGCAAAAGTTACAAAAGAAATTAAGGAAAGTATTAGATCCAAGGAGGAGAAATATAAAATGGCCAGAACAAGCAGCAAACCTGAAGATTGTGAGCAGTTTGGAATTTAGCAGAGGAGGAAAAAAGGATTGATTAAGAAGGGGGAAATAGAGTATGAGAGTAAGCTAGCAGAGAACATAAAAACTGACTGTAAAAGCTTCTATAGATATGTGTAGAGAAAAAGATTAGTGAAGACAAATGTGGGCCCCTTACAGTCAGAAACGGGAGAAATTGTAATGGGGAGCAAAGAAATGGCAGACCAATTAAATACATACTTTGGATCTGTCTTCACAAAGGAGGATACAAATTATCTCCCAGAAATGTTGGTGAACATAGGGTCTAGTGAGAAGGAGGAACTGTATGAAATCAGTATTAGTAGGGAATGTTTGGGAAATTGATGGGATTGAAGGCCGATAAATCCCCAGGGCCTGATAATCTACATCCCAGAGTACTTCGGGAAGTGGCCCTTGAAATAGCAGATGCATTTCTGGTCTTTTTTCAAAATTCTATCGACTCTGGAACAGTTCCAATGGATTGGACGGTAGTTAATGTAACTCCGCTATTTAAAAAAAGAGGCAGAAAGAAAACAGCGAATTATATACCGGTTAGCCTGACATCAGTCGTGGGGAAAATGCTGGAGTCCATTATAAAAGATGTCATAGCAGAGTGCAATAATAACTCATCTCCAGTCCTAGTATTTCTAAATCCCACACATTCACTATAATGTGAACAATTATTTCCTGTTGTGTCTCACTCAGATTTGTAAACTTCACTGTATTGGAGTGAGGTGACATCTACTGGCGGGAAGCAAGAACTGCAATCAAGCAGCAGAAACTCCACAGTCTGTCAGGGTTAAAGAAACATTGCAATGTGAGGAAACAGCGAAGTGGTTTGATTGGGTAGATGGAGACATGATTCCACTTGTGGTGGTGTCTGAAGCAAAGGCCAGAAATACAAAATTGTCATTAATAAAAGAAATGAGGAATTCATGAAAAATGTAGCAACGTAGTGAATGGTTAGAATGTGGATAGAATAGAAAGTGAGATTGGATGGACAGAAGCAGTCTGAAAGGATGGCTGAAACAAAAGGTGAGTGCCCTGAAACGTTAACTGTGTTTCTCACAGCACATATGCTGCCAGAGCTGCTGAACATTTCCAGCACTTTCTGTTTTTATTTCAGCATTTGCAGGATGTTGCTTTGATCTGAAAAAAAAAATGGATGATTGGCTGGGGGGTTCAGTGAAATTCCACAGCAGCTAATAAAGCCTGACTTGTCACTGGCTCGTTGGTCTAGGGGTGTGATTTTCGCTTTGGGAGTATGGTTAATTAACATGCGAGAGATCCCGGGTTCAATTCCCGGACGAGCCCTGGTCTGCTGGCATTTTTAGATTAAGGTTATCTATTGGTTTCAGCCTTGCAGAAGGTGGAATTGACTTCCATGCGGAGCTGGCTTGAAGACCAGACAACTGGATTCAAAGAGCTTGTCGACAAAATTGTAATTAACTAAATGTACAGATAGCCAAGTGGGAATATAAAGTTGTTGCTGTAATTGTGACCTGACTCCAAAAACAACAGGACTGGGTTCTGGACTGGAATGGAATGGAATTCTTCAGTGTTTCTGTTGTTTGGCTTGCATTGACTCATCGATTTTCTTGTTTTTCACTTTGTCGATGCCTTTGAATAATTGTGGATCCTTCTTCAGAGTGTCTTCTTTCACCAGGTAGTTCTGACCTCTGATGATGTTGATTGTAATCAGCTTCAATTCGCTGATAGTTTTGGAAGTGAGCAGATTTCCTTTGCTTGAGTCGACAACATGGAACTCAGTCTGACATGTGGACCCATGGGAGGATTTGAATGCCACCCCTGCGTTGGAGTTGCATCCATCCAATAAGAAACCGAGTAGAAGTGACAGTTCTGTCAGTCGAATATGAGACTTTTAATGGCAGGGTTGTGAGTTTGAGTGCCATTCTGTTTTTCCCTTTTGTAAGGCTTCATGAGCAGAGAGTACAGGGAGTGTTTGAAATGAGCAAGTCTCGCTTTGATTCAGGACTCTTACCTCTCAGCAGCATCTCACTATGAAAGATTGAATTTGATCTCATTTCATTCTCAGCTCGGGGTCTGTGCGGCTCAGTGGCACTTCTGGCTGTCTCCCGCTTCACAATCCATCAGTACTGAGAAAGCAATGGGGAATATTACTCACATGTTGTGTTCTTTAATTTTTTGGAAAACTTGAATGCATGTATTTTCTTCCAAAACAAGGACACCAAGCCACTGTCAATGTAGGGCTGAAATAGCTCAGTTGGGAGAGCGTTAGACTGAAGATTTAAAGATCCCGGGTTTCAGCAATTTTGCTTCCTTATGCGTCCCTTGCCTTGGTTCTGATTTTCCGGTTGCACAATTTACTTTGAAATCATTTACCAAGCACCAGTGGATTGAATTTGAGAAACAACACAGAGTCATTTACAGCACAGAAGGTGGTCGTTTGGCCTATCACGTCCATGCTGGCTCTCCCCGGAGCAATCTAGTCAGTTCCACTCACCAGCTCGATCCCTTTCCTCCTGGAAGTTTCTTTCATTCAAGTATCCATCTAATTTCCTTTTCAAATCATTGATTGTCTCTGCTTCCACCACACTCGTGGGCCAAGACATTACTACCCATAGCATAAAAAATTCCACCTCATCAAGGATGGGAAATACTTATATCTTCGATATTTGCTTATTCTCTATTTCTATGAGAATAGACTGACAGTCAACATGAAAGGAAACCCAAAAATCTTCGAGCAGCATGTAAATGATAAGTGGGTAGTAAGAGGTTGAGTCGGGCCTATTAGGGACAAAAAGGATAATATAACCTTAGAGGTGCAGGGCACTGTTAATCTACTTAATGAGTACTTTGTATCAGTGATCACCAAGGAAGTGGAATTTGACAAAATATCAGTCGACGTGAAGAGAGTAGAGTCAATGGAGAGGGTACAAATTGAGAGAGGGAGGTACTAAAAAGGCTGGCTGTGCTTAGGGAAGATAAATCACCTGGTCCGGATGGCTCACATCCCAGGTTGCGAAAGGAAATGCGGATGCAGATAACGGAAGGGCTTGCTATAATCTTCCAATCTTCCCTGGATACGGGGGAGATGCCAGAGGATTAAACAGTGGCAAATGCGACACCCATATTCAAGAAAGGGTGTAAGGACAGTCCGGGTAACTACAGGCTAGTTAGATTAACAGCAGCGGTGGGTAAGGTTTTAGAAAGAATAATCAGGGTAAAAAATCAACAGTCATTTGGAGAGGTTCGAGTTAATTAAGGAGAGTGAGCATGGATTTATAAATGGGAGTTCATGCTTGACTAATCTAACTGCATTTTTTGATGAACTAACAGAGCAGGTTGATGAAGGGAATGCAGTGGATGTTGTTTATATGGATTTCAAGGAAGCGTTTGACAAGGTACCACATAAAAGGGCGGTTAACAAAATTGAGGTTCGTGGTATAGGAGGGTCAGTGTCCAATTGGATAGAAAATTGGTTTAAGGACAGAAAACAGCGAGTCTTATTAAATGGTTCTTTGTCAGACTGGAGGATAGTCGACAGTGGTGTTCCCCAAGGGTCAGTGCTAGAACCACTGCTTTTTTTGCTCAAGGTTAGTGACTTGGATCTTGGAATACAGAGTAGAATCTCAAAATATGCCGATGACACCAAACCTGGAGGAGCGGCAAACAGTGAAGATGATATGAACTGCCTGCAACAGGACAGTGATAGGCTAGCAGAATGGGCAGACAGGTGGCAGATGGAATTTAATAGTGACAAGTGTGAGGTGATGTATTTTGGCATAAGGAATAGGGAGAGGCAATATATACTTAATGGCACAGTTCTAAAGAGTGTTCTGGAATAGAGGGACTTGGGGTTCATGTGCATCAATCTTTGAAGGAGGCAAGTCATATTGCGAGAGTGGTTCGCAAAGCATATGGGATCTTGGGCTTTATAAATAGAGGCATTGAGTACAAAAGCAGGGAAGTTATGCTGAACCATTATAAAACTCTGGTTAGGCCCCAATTGGAGTGTTGCTTCCAGTTCTGCTCAGCAGACTTTAGAAAGACTGTGAGGGTCCTTGAGAGGACGCAGAGGCGATTTACCAGAATGGATCCAGGGATGGGGGATTTTAGTTACAAGGTTAGGTTGGAAAAGCTAGGATTATTCTGCCTTTCTCAAAGGAGATTGAGTGGAGAATTGATAGAGGTGTATAACACCTCTAGAGAACAGGCCATCCTGGACTGGGTATTGTGCAATGAGAAAGGATTAGCTAACAATCTTGTTGTGTGGGGTCCCTTGGGGAAGTGCGCCCATAATATGATAAAATTCTTCATTAAGATGGAGAGTGAGAGAGTTGATTCCGAGACTCGGGTCCTGAATCTAAACAAAGAAAACTATGAAGGTATGAGGCGGGAGTTGGCTATGATAGATTGGGGAACGTTACTTAAATGGTTGACAGTGGATAGGCAATGGCCAGCATTTACAGAGCGCATGGATGAATTACAACAATTGTTCATTCCTGTCTGTGCAAAAGTAAATCAGGAAGGGTGGCTCAACTGTGGCTTGCAAAAGAAATTAAGGAAAGTATTAGATCCAAGGAGGAGAAATATAAAATGGCCAGAACAAGCAGCAAACCTGAAGATTGTGAGCAGTTTGGAATTTAGCAGAGGAGGACAAAAGGATTGATTAAGAAGGGGGAAATAGAGTATGAGAGTAAGCTAGCAGAGAACATAAAAACTGACTGTAAAAGCTTCTATAGATATGTGTAGAGAAAAAGATTAGTGAAGACAAATGTGGGCCCCTTACAGTCAGAAACGGGGGAATTTATAATGGGGAACAAAGAAATGGCAGACAAATTAAATACATACTTTGGATCTGTCTTCACAAAGGAGGATACAAATTATCTCCCAGAAATGTTGGTGAACATAGGGTCTAGTGAGAAGGAGGAACTGTATGAAATCAGTATTAGTAGGGAATGTTTGGGAAATTGATGGGATTGAAGGCCGATAAAGCCCCAGGGCCTGATAATCTACATCCCAGAGTACTTAAGGAAGTGGCCCTTGAAATAGCAGATGCATTTCTGGTCTTTTTTCAAAATTCTATCGACTCTGGAACAGTTCCAATGGATTGGACGGTAGTTAATGTAACTCCACTATTTAAAAAAAGAGGCAGAAAGAAAACAGCGAATTATATACCGGTTAGCGAGGCCTGGACAACGTATGCCAGCCAAGAGCGACGTCTCAATTCATTCCATCTTCGCTGCCTTCGGAGAAAACTTGGCATCAGGTGGCAGGACTATATCTCCAACACAGAAGTCCTTGAAGCGGCCAACACCCCCAGCTTATACACACTACTGAGTCAGCGGCGCTTGAGATGGCTTGGCCATGTTAGCCGCATGGAAGATGGCAGGATCCTCAAAGACACATTGTACAGCGAGCTTGCCACTGGTATCAGACCCACCGGCCGTCCATGTCTCCGCTATAAAGACGTCTGCAAACGCGACATGAAATCGTGTGACATTGATCACAAGTCGTGGGAGTCAGTTGCCAGCATTCGCCAGAGCTGCCGGGCAGCCATAACGACAGGGCTAAATTGTGGCGAGTCGAAGAGACTTAGTAGTTGGCAGGAAAAAAGACAGAGGCGCAAGGAGAGAGCCAACTGTGCAACAGCCCCGACAAACAAATTTCTCTGCAGCACCTGTGGAAGAGCCTGTCACTCCAGAATTGGCCTTTATAGCCACTCCAGGCGCTGCTTCACAAACCACTGACCACCTCCAGGCGCGTATCCATTGTCTCTCGAGATAAGGAGGCCCAAAAGAAGCCTGACATCAGTCGTGGGGAAAATGCTGGAGTCCATTATAAAAGATGTTATAGCAGAGTGCAATAATAACTCGTCTCCACTCCTAGTATTTCTAAATCCCACACATTCACTATAATGTGAACAATTATTTCCTGTTGTGTCTCTCTCAGATTTGTAAACTTCACTGTATTGGAGTGAGGTGACATCTACTGGCGGGAAGCAAGAACTGCAATCAAGCAGCAGAAACTCCACAGTCTGTCAGGGTTAAAGAAACATTGCAATGTGAGGAGACAGCGAAGTGGTTTGATTGGGTAGATGGAGACATGATTCCACTTGTAGTGGTGTCTGAAGCAAAGGCCAGAAATACAAAATTGTCATTAACAAAAGAAATGAGGAATTCATGAAAAATGTAGTAACGTAGTGAATGGTTAGAATGTGGACAGAATAGAAAGTGAGATTGGATGGACAGAAGCAATCTGAAAGGATGGCTGAAACAAAAGGTGAGTGCCCTGAAACGTTAACTGTGTTTCTCACATCACAGATGCTGCCAGAGCTGCTGAACATTTCCAGCACTTTCTGTTTTTATTTCAGCATTTGCAGGATGTTGCTTTGATCTGAAAAAAAATGGATGATTGGCTGGGGGTTTCCAGTGAAATTCCACAGCAGCTAATAAAGCCTGATCTGTCATTGGCTCGTTGGTCTCGGGGCATAATTCTTGCTTTGGGAGTATGGTTAATTAACATGCGAGAGATCCCGGGTTCAAGTCCCGGACGAGCCCTGGTCTGCTGGCATTTTTAGATTAAGGTTATCTATTGGTTTCAGCCTTGCAGAAGGCCGAATTGACTTCCAAACTGAGCTGGCTTGAGGACCAGACAACTGGATTCAAAGAGCTTGTCGACAAAATTGTAATTAACTAAATGGACAGATAGCCAAGTGGGAATATAAAGTTGTTGCTGGAATTGTGACCTGATTCCAAAAACAACAGGACTGGGTTCTGGACTGGAATGGAATGGAATTCTTCAGTGTTTCTGTTGTTTGGCTTGCATTGACTCATCGATTTTCTTGTTTTTCACTTTGTCGATGCCTTTGAATAATTGTGGATCCTTCTTCAGGGTGTCTTCTTTCACCAGGTAGTTCTGACCTCTGATGATGTTGATTGCAATCAGCTTCAATTCGCTGATAGTTTTGGAAGTGAGCAGATTTCCTTTGCTTGAGTCTACAACATGGAACTCAGTCTGACATGTGGACCCATGGGAGGATTTGAATGCCATCCCTGCGTTGGAGTTGCATCCATCCAATAAGAGACCGAGTAGAAGTGACAGTTCTGTCAGTCGAATATGAGACTTTTAATGGCAGGGTTGTGAGTTTGAGTGCCATTCTGTTTTTCCCTTTTTTAAAGGCTTCATGAGCAGAGAGTACAGGGAGTGTTTGAAATGAGCAAGTCTCGCTTTGATTCAGGACTCTTACCTCTCTGCAGCATCTCACTATGAAAGATTGAATTTGATCTCATTTCATTCTCAGCTCGGGGTCTGTGCGGGTCAGTGGCACTTCTGGCTGTCTCCCGCTTCACAATCCATCAGTACTGAGAAAGAAATGGGGAATATTACTCACATGTTGTGTTCTTTAATTTTTTGGAAAACTTGAATGTATGTATTTTCTTCCAAACAAGGACAACAAGCCACTGTTAATGTAGGGCTGAAATAGCTCAGTTTGGAGAGCGTTAAACTGAAGATCTGAAGGTTCTTGTTTCAATCCCGGGTTTCAGTAATTTTGCTTCCTTATGCGCCCCTTGCCTTGGTTCTGATTTTCCAGTTGCACAATTTATTTTGAGATTATTTCCCAAGCACCAGTGGATTGAATTTGAGAAACAACACAGAGTCATTTCCAGTATCGAAGGTGGTCGTTTGGCCTATCACGTCCATGCTGGCTCTCCCCGGAGCAATCTAGTCAGTTCCACTCACCAGCTCGATCCTTTTCCTCCTGCAAGTTTCTTTCCTTCAAGTATCCATCGAATTTCCTTTTCAAATCATTGATTGTCTCTGCTTCCACCACACTCGTGGGCCAAGACATTACCACCCACAACATAAAAAATTCCACCTCATCAAGGATGGGAAATACTTACATCTTCTATATTTGCTTATTCTCTATTTCTATGAGAATAGACTGACAGTCAACATGAAAGGAAACCCAAAAATCTTCGAGCAGCATGTAAATGATAAGTGGGTAGTAAGAGGTTGAGTCGGGCCTATTAGGGACAAAAAGGATAATATAAGCTTAGAGGTGCAGGGCAATGTTAATCTACTTAATGAGTACTTTGCATCAGTGATCACTAAGGAAGTGGAATTTGACAAAATATCAGTCGAAGTGAAGAGAGTAGAGTCAATGGAGAGGGTACAAATTGAGAGAGGGAGGTACTAAAAAGGCTGGCTGTGCTTAGGGTAGATAAATCACCTGGTCTGGATGGCTGGCATCCCAGGTTGCGAAAGGAAATGCGGATGCAGATAATGGAAGAGTTTGCCATAATCTTCCAATCTTCCCTGGATACGGGGGAGGTGCCAGGAGTAAATAGTGGCAAATGCGACGCCCTTATTCAAGAAAGGGTGTAAGGACAGTCCGGCTAACTGCAGGCTAGTTAGATTAACAGCAGCGGTGGGTAAGGTTTTAGAAAGAATAATCAGGGTTAAAAATCAACAGTCACTTGGAGAGGTTTGAGTTAATTAAGTAGAGTGAGCATGGATTTATAAATGGGAGTTCATGCTTGACTAATCTAACTGCATTTTTGATGAACTAACAGAGCAGCTTGATGAAGGGAATGCAGTGGATGTTGTTTATATGGATTTTAAGGAAGCGTTTGACAAGGTACCACATAAAAGTGGGGTTTACAAAATTGAGATTCGTGGTATAGGAGGGTCAGTGTCCAATTGGATAGAAAATTGGTTTAAGGACAGAAAACAGGGAGTCCTATCAAATGACTCTTTGTCAGACTGGAGGATAGTCGACAGTGGTGTTCCCCAAGGGTCAGTGCTAGAACCACTGCTTTTTTTGCTCAAGGTAAGTGACTTGGATCTTGGAATGCAGAGTAGAATCTCAAAATATGCCGATGACACCAAACCTGGAGGAGCGGCAAACAGTGAGGATGATATGAACTGCCTGCAACAGGACAATGATAGGCTAGCAGAATGGGCAGACAGGTGGCAGATGGAATTTAATAGTGACAAGTGTGAGGTGATGTATTTTGGCATAAGGAATAGGGAGAGGCAATATTTACTTAATGGCACAATTCTAAAGTGTGTGTTGGAATAGAGGGACTTGGGGTTCATGTGCATCAATCTTTGAAGGTGGCAAGACATACTGCGAGAGTGGTTAGCAAAGCATAGGGATCTTGGGCTTGAAAAAAAGAGGCATTGAGCACAAAGCAGGGAAGTTATGCTGAAACATTATAAAGCTCTGGTTCGGCCCCAGTTGGCGTGTTGCTTCCAGTTTTTCTTACCACACTTAAGAAAGAATGTGAGCGTCCTTGAGAGGATGCAGAGGAAATTCACCAGAATGGATCCAGGGATGGAGGATTTTAGTTACAAGGTTAGGTTGGAAAAGCTAGGGTTGTTCTACCTGCATCAAAGGAGAGTGAGGGGAGAATTGATAGATGTGTTTTCGGCTATGACTGTTTTAAATAAGTTGGCAAGGAAACATTGTTCCCGTTAACTATTGGTACAAGGACTAGGGGACACAGATTGAAGGTTTTGGACAGGAGATACAGGGGGAATGTGCGCAAGAACTTTTTTACACTGATTGGTGATGATCTGTAACTCGCTGCCCACGAGGGCGGTGGAAATGGAGACAATCGAGGATTGCAAAAGGAATTTGAATGGGCACTTGAAGGAAATAATTTTACAGGGCTATGGGGATCGAGCAGACCAGTAATAACTCGTCTCCACTCCTAGTATTTCTAAAACCCACACATTCACTATGATGTGAACAATTCTTTCCTGTTGTGTCTCTCTCAGATTTGTAAACTTCACTGCATTGGAGTGAAGTGACATCTACTGGCAAGAAACAAGAACTGCCGTGATGAGATCAGCCATGATTGTATTGAATGGCAGAGCAGGCTCGAGTGGCTGACTTGCCGACTCCGGCTCCTCGTTCTTATGTTCATAGAATCATACAGCACAGAAGGAGGCCATTCGGCCCCATTGTGCCTCTGCTGACTCTCTGACAAAAAGATGCAATTAGTCCAACCCCCTGCCTATTTCCCCATAATCCTGGAGAATTTCACTTTGAAATATTTGTCCAATTCCTTTATGAAAGTTATAATTGAATCTGTTTCCACCACCCTGTCAGACAATTCATTCCAAATCCGAATCAGTTACTGGGTTCTAAGATCTCTCCTCACCTCCCCTTGACATTTTTGGCCAATTATTTTAAATCTGTGTCCTCTGGTTACTGACCCCCAGGACAGTGGAAACAGTTTCTCCCTCTCTACCCGATGAAAATCCTTCATGATTCTGAACACCTCTATTAAATCTTCCCTTAACCATCTCTACTCTGAGGAGAACAATCCCAGCTTCACCAGCCTGTCCAGAGAACTGACACCCCTCATCTCTGGTATCATTCTAGTAAATCTCCTCTGAACTGTCTCAGAAGCGTTGATGTCCTTTCTAAAGTCTGGTGCCCAGAACTGGACACATTACTCGAGCTGAGATCGAGCCAGCGACGCCCACATCCCACGAACGAATAAAAAAACGCTCCCGAACCAGTCCCCAAGTCTTAAGCATTTATCGACGCTCCCTGCCCAGTCCCCAAATCTTATTCATTTAGAAACGCTCCCTGCCCAGTCTCCAACTCTTCTTCAATTATAGACACTCCCTGCCCAGTCCCCAATTCTTATTCATTTACAGACGCTTCCTGACCAGTACCCAAATCTTATTCAGTTCGAGACGCTCCCTGCCCAGTCCCCCAATTCTTATCCATTTGCAGACGCTCCCTGCCCAGTCCCCAATTCTTATCCATTTACAGACGCTCCCTGACCAGTACCCAAATTTTATTCATTTAGAGACGCTCCCTGCCCAGTCCCCAATTCTTACCCATTTATAGACGCCGTTTCGGGAAGCCTCACCGGGAGAAGCTTCACCACCGCCATCCGCAGGGATACAGATGGGATTGTTCCATCTTATTGTGGCCCTGAGGCCCTGCTCCAGCTGTGTGAGCCCGCAAAGTCTTCTCGCACTTTGTGAATATCCCGCTCCAACTCCGAACCCGCAGCTCTTGCTGCTGACAAAGCTCTCTACCGCGCCTGCGCGCCCCGCTCCTGTCACAGATAGGGCGGATTCTAGGCCGCCGAGCATTCTGGGTATCACACCTGTCATTGATGCTATTCTTTCAGCTGAAAGGTTTTATTACGTACATTTCATGACCTGGTATCGTCGTGATTGTTTTCTTTTGCACCTGTCAGTGCCTGGGAGGATAGAGTCAGCTTCACTTTGTAGCTATGAGTTTCTGGTGTGAGAAAGTGGTGTTTAACTCAGTATATTTCAGTTTTTGGTCTGTGACTGTGGGTATTATTCAGTACTTGTTTGTTTCTGCTATTGCTCTGTGAGTTTCACCACATATCTTTCAACAACTTGTATGTGAGCATCAGCTTTTGTCTATATCTATCAGTTTCTGAGAAGTGAGAAAGGGTTTGATTCTATCCCTATCAGTTTTGTTACATGCATGTGTCTTTAATCTGCACCTCCTCTGAGTGTGTCTTCTTCTCTGTACTTGTAGGTGAATATGTGTTTTGCTTTGTATCTCTCAGTCTTTGAAGTGTGAGCCTGGGTTTGTACCTAATTTCCTTTGTACCTTGCAGTTGGGATATGAAAGAAAGATTTTTACACGTTACCTGCCAACTGCTGCTACGTGACTGTGGGTTTCACACTGTATCTGTCAATTTCTTGTCTGGTAATGCGAAGTTTACAGTGTACCTGTCAGTTTCTTGTATGTGAGTGTTGATTTCACTCTGAAAAGAATCATAGATCATAGAATAGTTACAGAACAAAAGGAAGCCATTCAGCTCATTGTGCTTGTGCTGCTTCTATGCACGAGCAACTCAGCTCAAGCCACAGACTCATGTATTCCATGAAAATATGCAATTTTTCCACTTCAGATAATTATCTTATACCATTTTGAAAGCCATGGTTGAATCAGCCTCCATCACGCTCTCAAGCAGTGCATATCAGATCTTAACCACTCGCTGTGCAAAAGAAGTTTTTCCTCATGTTGCCTTTGGTTCTTTTGCCATTCACCTTAAATCGGTGTCCTCAGGTTACAGAGCCGTGAATAATATTCCCCATTGCTTTCTCAGCACTGATGGATTGTGAAGCAGGAGACAGCCAGAAGTCCCACTGAGCCGCACTGACCCCGAGCTGGGAATGAAATGAGATGAAGTTCAATCTTTCACAGCGAGATGCTGCAGAGAGATGAGTCCCGAATCAAAGTGAGACTTTCTCATACTTTTGCTGAATTTCATTTCAAACACTCCTTGTACTCTCTGCAAATGAAGCCTTAAAAAAGGGAAAAACAAAATGGCACTCAAACTCACCACCCTGAAATTAAAAGTTTAATGTTTGACTGACTGAACTGTCACTTCTACTCGGTCTCTTATTGGATGGATGCAACTGTATTCTCCAATGCAGGGGTGGCATTCAAATCCTCCCATGGGTCCACATGTCAGACTGAGTTCCATGTTGTAGACTCAAGCAAAGGAAATCTGTTCAGTTCCAAAACTATCAGTGAGTTGAAGCTCATTACGATCATCATCATCAGAGGTCAGAACTACGTGGTGAAAGAAGACAATCTGAAGAAGGATTCACAATTATTCAAAGGCATCGACAAAGTGAAAAACAAGAAAATCGATGAGTCAATGCAAGCCAAACAACAGAAACACTGAAGAATTCCATTCCATTCCAGTCCAGAACCCAGTACTGTTGTTTTTGGAGTCAGGTCACAATTACTGCAACAACTTTATATTCCCACTTGGCTATCTGTACATTTAGTTAATCAAGCTCTTTGAATCCAGCTCTCTGGTCCTCAAGCAGGCTCCATATGGAAATCAATTCCGCCTTCTGCAATGACCTTGAACTAAAAATGCCAAAGAAGAAGGGCTTGTCCAGGATTTGAACCCAGGATCTCTCACACATTAATTAATCACTCACTCTAAGCAAGAATCATACCCCTAGATCAACATGCCACTTCCTTTTAGCTCCTGTGGAATTTCACTGGCAGCCAAAGCCTACCATCCATTTTTTTTCAGAGCAAAGCAACATCTTGCAAATTCTGAAATAAAAACAGAAAGTGTTGGAAATGTTCAGAAACTCTGGCAGCATCTGTGGAGAGAGAAACAGAGTTCACCTTTCAGGGCGTTTAACTTTTGTTTGAGCCATCCTTTCACACTGCTTCTGTCCACCCAATCTCACTTTCTAGTTTATCGAGATTCCACCCACTCACTACCTAAATACATTTATCATGAATTCCTCATATCTTTTAATAATGACAATTTTATATTTCTGGCCTTTGCTTTGGACTCCACCACAAGTGGAATCATGTCTCCATCAACCCAATCAAACCCATTCACTATTTCCTCACATTGCAATGTTTCTTTCACCCTGACAGACGATGGAATTTCTGCTGCTTGATTGCAGTTCTTGCTTCCTGCCAGTAGATGTCACCGCACTCCAGTACAGTGAAGGTGACAAATCTGAGAGCACACAACAAGAAGTAATTGTTCACGTTGTTCATTGTTCAGTGAACAGGTCCCTCTATTCCTGCAAACTCTTTAGAACTGTGCCATTAAGTATATATTGCCTCTCCCTATTCCTTCTGCTAAAATGCATCACCTCACACTAGTCACTATTAAAATCCATCTGCACCTGTCTGCCCATTCTGCTATTCTATCACTGTCTTGTTGCAGGTGATTCATTTCATCCTCACTGTTTGCCACTTCTCCAAGTTTGGTGTTATCGGCATATTTTGAGATTCTACTCTATATTCCAAGATCCAAGTAATTTATCTGTCGCAAGTAAAAAGCAGTGGTTCCAGCAGTGATCCTTGGGGAACAGCACTGTCGACAACCTTCCAGTCTGAGAATGAATCATTTATTACGCCTTGCTGTTTTCAGCCCTCAAGCCAATTTTCTATCCAATTGGACACTGACCCTCCTATTCCATGAACCTCAATATTGTTAATCACCCTTTTATGTGTCGTTTCTTAAAATCCATGGAAACAACATCCACTGCATGCCCTTCATAAACCTTCTCTGTTAGTTCATCAAAAAATGCAGTTAGATTAGTCAAGCATGAACTCCCATGTATAAATCCATGCTCACTCTCCTTAATTAACTCAAACCTCTACAAGTGACTGTTGATTTTTTCCCTGATTGTTCTTTCTAAAACCTTACCCACCACTGCTGTTAATCTAACTGGCCTGTAGTTAGCCGGACTGTCCTGACACCCTTTCTTGAATAAGGGTGTCACATTTGCAACTGTTTAATCCTCTGACACCTCCCCCGTATCCAGGGAAGATTGGAAGATTATAGCAAGCCTTTCTGTTATCTGCATCCACATTTTCTTTCGCAATCTGGGATGAAAGCCATCCGGACCAGGTAATTTATCTTCCTGAAGCATAACCAGCCTTTTCAGTACCTCCCTCTCTCAATTTGTACCCTCTCCATTGCCTCTACACTCTCCACTTCTCCTGATATTTTGTCAAATTCCACTTCCTTAGTGATCATTGGTACAAGGTACTTATTAACTAGATTAACATTGCCCTGCAGCTCTAAGTATATATTACCCTCTTTGTCCCTAATGGGGCCCACTTCACCGCTGACTACCTGCTTATTATTTATATACCGCTCGAAGATTTTTGGGTTCCCTTTCATGTTGACTGCCATTCTATTCTCGTAGAGATAGAGAATAAGCTAAATATAGAAGATATAAATATTTCCCATCCTTGGGTGAGGTGGAATTTTTTTATGCTGTGAGTGGTAATGTCCTGACCCACGAGTGTGGTGGAAGTAGAGACAATCAATGATTTGAAAAGGAAATTGGATGGATACTTGAAGCAAAGGAACTTGCAGGAGGAAAGGGATCGAGCAGGTGAGTGGAACTGAGCAGCTGGCTCCGGTAATTGCTGCAGTCACTGCGATCCCCCTTAATTTTGTGCAAGGTGACAATGTTTGCATCACGCATGTTTGAGCCCTTGTTGAGCTGGACTATGGTGGGCTCACTGTCCAGTTCCTGCATGACAGGGAAGTCTGGAATGGCACTGAGAGCTACTTCAATGACAATGTTCTCCGTTATGTAGAGTTCAAGATAATGCTCCACTCACCTTTCCATCTGCTTGTTAGGTTCAGTGATGATCACCCCTCTCTTTGTCTTCAAAAGGTGCTGATTTAGTTACTACTGGGCCCATTGCTTTCTTCATTCCTTCATACATCCCTCCAGCATCCCCGGATTCATCAGCAGAGTTTTAAACAGTATTGATTGGTGCAGTGCCGAGCAGTCTGCAGAGACTTGTTTCTGGCAGCTCTGAGAGCAATTAGATGTTGTTTGCTGGGGACTTGTTTGTAGTTCATGAGGGCTCTCCTCTTAGTTACAGTAACTGACTCCATTTCAGTCCAATAAGCCTCAAACCAGTCAGCATTCCTCCCATCTCTTTTCCTATACACAGTGAGTGCAGAGATATAGATGGTGGTGTGCAGATGATTCCACTTTGACACTGCACTGAGGCCTTGAGCATTGTTGTCTGAAAGAGCCTGATCGAGGATGTTGAGGAACTCCTGGGTCTTTTTTGGATCAGTGGTTCGGCAAGTGTTGATCAGAAGACGAGCTTTCATCATGGATGGATGAAGCTTCCTTGGCTGAAGCCTGACCTTGTTACACACCAGGGAGTGGTCAGTGTCACAGTCAGCGCTGTGATAGCTGCGAGTGATGAGGACACTGCTGAGGGTGTTATGTCTGGTGAAGATAAGGTCTAGCTGGTGCCAATGGCATGATCTCGGATGTCTCCAGGACACCTTGTCGCACAGCTTGACCTGGAAGTAGCTGTTCATCACACAGAATCCATGGTGACAGCACAGCTCCAGCAACCTCTGTCCATTTTCGTTCATCTTGCAAATCCCCTGGTGCTCTATGCACATTGGCAAAGCTTTGTAGTCAGTACCCAAGCCTGTGTTGAAGTCTCCTAGAAGGTACAGTCCCTCAGTGCTGGGAATTCTACTGATGGCAGTGTCAAGTGTCACATAGAATTGATCCTTGACATCTGGGGTGGAGGTGAGTGTCGGGACATAGATGCACATGAGATTAACTGGGCCCACACTTGTTGACAAGTGAAGAGTAAGAAGTCTCTCTGAGCCTACTGTGGCTGGTTCACTCATCTCAAGTGGCGTGTATTTTACTGTGAAACCCACTCCATGCTCACGAGTTGCCTCTTGGGCTTTCCCCTGCCAGAAGAAGGTGTCGTGTTTCTCTTTGAGGGATCCACTTTGAACGAGTCTAGTTTCTTGCAGCACAGCAATGTCCACATTGAGCCTTGTGAGTTCCTTGTCGATCACAACTGTCTTGTGTGTGTCATCAACCTGCAGAAGGTTGTCGGTAAGGCCAGGACACATGGTCCTTACATTCCAGCTTGTGATGCGAAGGACTGGTGTCTTCTTTGTTGAGTTTGTTTTTCTTGGTGCATAGATGATCGATCCGCCTGTTGAGAGATGACTCTCTGAGCTCCAAGCACCCATTGAAGCAAGCAGGTCGTGGCTTCACAGCACCTAACTGACTGGGGGCTGCCCAGCTTGGAGTGAATGGTAGCTATCCAATGAGACACTAAGAGCTCTCCCACTGTCCGAAGTAACCCCTGGCGCTCATACTCTACACCAATTGAATGAGAGCTTATAATCAGCAACTGTTTATTCCCGGGTTGTGCTCATGTTTAACCACGAAGCTGGAGTGTCCTCTCTAGGGCACAGGCCTGGGCAAACAGTATGGAGACCCTGAGCATCAGGACCCCCTCTCAGCATTGCTCGTATTGTCCAAAGGAAAGGAAAAAACAGTACTGTTTGTTACCAGTTCTGCTGTAGGAGTTGCTGGCAAACTGCCTGATAAGTAACAGGTGACTGCCTCCAGGACTCCACTCCGGATTTACTGTCCAGGTTTACTGCCTCAGCCTTCTTATTTATTTATTTAGAGATACAGTACTGAAACAGGCCCTTCCAGCCCACCGAGTCTGTGCCGACCATCAACCACCCATTTATACTAATCCTACATTAATCCCATATTCCTACCACATCCCCTCAATTCCCCTACCACCTACCTACACTAGGGGAAATTTACAATGGCCAATTTACCTATCAACCTGCAAGTCTTTGGCTGTGGGAGGAAACCAGAGCACCCGGCAGAAACCCACGCAGTCACAGGGAGAACTTGTAAACTCTGCACAGGCAGTAACCAGAATCGAACGCGGGTCACTAGAGGTGTGAGGCTGCGGTGCTAACCACTGTGTCATTGTGCTGCCCCAAGTCTAGTTCATGGGATCTTTTCAAACACAATTTTGATGTCCAGACACGTACCATCAACCTCACCACCCTCGTCAACTCTCTCTGAAACTTAATCAAAGAAATTAATTCATTAATTATTTCAGACACAATCTTCTGTTAACCAATCTGTACTGGCTGTTATTTATTAGCCCATGTTCTACCAAGTGACAGTTAATTTCCTCCTGTATAATTGTCTCTAAAAGTTTCCCCACCACCGACATTAGACTAATTGGTCTGTAGTTCCTGGGTTTATCTCTCTTTTTAAACAGGGCTACAATATTCACAACCCTTGCAGACTCATCTTTTAATTCTGGAAAGTCTATTGTAGACAATCACTTTGGGCATGACTTTAACCAATTAAAGCAACAGGATACTTGATTAATAAGTCCAGAACTTTTATTGAGAGTAAAATAGTACTTAATAACTGAAAGTAAAATTATACTTAACAAACTTGGGGAATATAACTTTACAGCTCTGGGGACTGGTCGAGCTTGGTCTCAGAGTGTCACGGTCCTCTTTGTCCAGTCTAGATCCCTCGTCAGATGGAGAACTTGGTTGATGATCTTAGTCTTTACCCCTGAGATCTTCTAGTGTTCCTGCACACTGAAACCTTACAAGATCCCTACTTTTAACCCCTGGATGGCCATCACACCACCATGTAAAATAATAATTGGTCCTAGCTGTTGCTAGGTACATTTAATTAGTTCTTAATAATGTCTTCCACTAACAGTCACCTGTCCTTAGAATCTCAGACATGAGTACAATGGAGTGGTTTCACACTGTCTCCCAATCTGATCTGAAACAATTTTCCTGTACATTAAATCTAGAGTCTTGAAGGTCACGATGTACCATACCATTGGTTTTATCAGGGGTCCGAGAAAGGTCCATTGTTTGAATACATTTAGCTGAAATTGTCCTTTCCCACACAGACACAGAAACTCACAGTAATTAGATTGAACTAACTTTAAACGAAAACCCATTCACTCTAAAATGTTTATTGATTCATTAATTATAACTCAATCAAGGTTCATTACTTTTACAATCAACTGTTTCAGGATGGGTAGCTACTCATTAATTATACAGGATATAAACGTTAGTACTGGACACAAAATGGTTCCTTTGGTCATGTGTTCATTATAAAATGGCTTTCTTAACGTTGTTAGTTATGACAATGGATACATGATAAAAATGGTCAAGTTGAACTGGGATCGAACTACCCAAGCTTACCTCCATCCTCCAGTCCTCTGGCATCATTCCCATATTCAAGGAGGATTGAAAGATTGTGGTTCGAGTCTCTGCTATTTCCACCCTGACTTCCCTCAGCAACCCAGGATGCAGCCCATCCAGACCGGGTGACCTGTAGACAGGTGTGAGCACTGCTAACCTTGTAATTGTCTCCTCTTTATCTATTTTCATCACCTCCAAATTCTCCACTTCCTCCTCCTTTACTGTGACATTGGCAGCACCCGTTTGTTTTGTGAAGACAGATGAAATGTACTTAATTAGTACCTCAGCCACACCCTCTGCCTCCACAGGATCTCCTAATTGACCCACCCTTTCATTGACTGTCCATATGTTGGTAAAAGACTTCAGTGTTCCCAGTTATGTGACCTGCTAATCTTTTCTCATACATTCTCTTGCTGATCTCATTTCCTTTTTCAGCTCTCCTCTGTACTTTCTGTATTCTGCTTGTTTCTCTACTGCATATGAATCCTCACATGATTTTTCAGTGAATGATTTTTGAACTATTTTGTAAAAGGATTTAGTTTTGTAAATTTCTCCCTCGCTCCCCTCATGGTCAGGCAGAAAGTTTAACTACTGTGTTTTCAAACAGCAACAGCTTTATTTGAAAAGCCATTTTGACAGGATTCCGGGATTTAATCCAGTCACAAATCTGGTTCTGATGTCTTGTGGCTCCAGCTGTCATATGACCTGTCAGAGGATGACCTCATAATTGACCCAGTCATGGAGCTGTGGGTTGATGTTTAAATTGTTTCAAAATAATTTTCCAGAAGGACAATCAAAATGAATCGATATATAAAAGGTAGATTTTGTGAATTTGTGCCCCCAGTGGAAATTCCTGCAGAGTCTGCTGGTTTTCATATCCCCAATTCCCCACAGGAAGCTCTGTGCTCGGAGTCTGTATTCATTACATCAACATTATACAGAATCATTTCATGCAAGACCCCAGTGTGAATTGTAGACAGGTGGGTCAGTTTTAACTTTCAAAGTAACACAGAAGCAAAATACTGCAGATGCTGGAAATCTGAAATAAAAACAGAAAATGCTGGAAATACTCAGCAGGTCTGGCAGCATCTGTGGAGAGAGAGACAGAGTTAACGTTTCAGATCTGTGACCTTTCATCAGAACTGAGCTGAAATTGTCTGAGGGACTGCGCTTGTGGAATCAATTTCAGGGTCAAAGACCTTGTACTTGGTAAGGATAGGAAGATGGAGATTATTAAGTACAGTGCAAAAATATAGATGCTTTTACATTATTTTAAACAAAATTGATTTAAACTTTGTGCTCATGAATCCTATCTTTTGATCACAATGACACTGATAACAATGGAAAAAGCAAGACTTGCATTTCACGACCACAGGACATTGCAAACCCTTTTACAGCCAATGAAGGAAGGACTTTTAAAGTGTAGTCACTCAACAGTACAATAGAGTACCCTACAATAAAGAAGCATAAGATTCTCACCACACAACTGCCAGACAATGACCATCCCAAACAAGAGAGAATCTAACCATCTCCCTTTGACATTCAATGGCATTACCATCGCTGAATCCCCCACTCTCAACAACCTGGGGGTTACCATTGAGCAGAAACTGAACTGCAGTAGCCATATAAATATTATGGCTACAAGAGCAGGTCAGAGACTAGGAATCCTGCGGCAAGTAACTCACCTCCTGACTCCCCAAAGCCTGGACATTAGTCAGGGGTATGATGGAATACTCTCCACTTGTCTGGCTGGGTGCAGCTCCAACAATACTCAAGAAACTCAACAGGACAAAGCAGCCCGCTTGATTGGCACCCCATTTACAACATTCATGCCCTCCATCACTGGCACACAGTGGCAGCAGTGTGTACCATCCACAAGATGCACTGCAGCAATGTGCCAAGGCTCCTGAGACAGCAACTTCCAAACCCGCGACCTTTATCACCTAGAAGGACAAGGGCAGCAGATGCATGGGAACACCACAACCTGCAAGTTCCCCTCCAAGCCACACACCATCCTGAATTGTAACTGTATCACCGTTCCTTCACTATTGCTGGGTCAAAATCCTGGAACTCTCTTCATAACAGCAGCACATGGACTGCAGTGGTTCAAGAAGGCAGCTCAGCACCACCTTCTCAAGGCAATTAGGGATGGATAATAAATGCTGGCCGAGCCAGCGACACCCACCTCCCATGAATGAATTAAAAAAATGATAATATCCTGTAATCCTCCAAAGTAGAAAATACAGATGGAAATGAAAAATAATAAAACAGTCAGCATGGATTTCATAAAGAAAGACTTCATGAACCTTATCTTTGAAAAATCAACAGCATGAGTAATGTAGCAGATGTAGAAGAGTTTAAGTTAATAAAGCCTCATCCATTTATGTGCTTGAACCATCAAATTGTGGGTTAACAAACAAACATACTAACTGACAGAGCTGCATGTTGTGCTTTCTAAATTACCCTAAAGTAGGGTGTTAATGAGTTAAAGCTTCAGGTTGCTGCAACCAGAATAGCCATTGTCCACTATCAGTTTTACTGTTATAAATAAAGATGGAACATTCATTGTGAATCTATAGAAACAGTCTGGTCCTGCACACTGCAAACACATCCACGTCATCACCAACCAGCTCTCCTATAATTGGTGCAGTTATTTGACTTTGCCCCATTCGCTCCATGGAATTACTTTTAAAAGATTTTAAATTACAAGCAGTTTTGTTAATGTTCAGCCTTTGAGAAGAAATCATTCCCTGGCCACAGTGGAGACAGCATTGAATATAAAACAGTAGACTACCAGGTAACACAGTGAAAGCTGATCAGCTAATCTATAATTACTTACATTTCTTAATTTTGCTCTTGCTATTCGGTTTTTCATCATTTTCAGCTCCTGACTGTGGATATTATTGTGATTAAATGTGAAAAGATGCACTGTGTCTCAGCCCCGGTATATTGGCTCTTTCTCTGTACAGTGCTGTATACACTCAGATACTGACAGTGTCTCTCCCTCCCTCAACTTTCCAGCCCTGACGGTGCAGAAAGCGCTGCTCAAAGTTACACATTCTGACTGTTTGCAGTTGATTAGTGAGAGATTATTAACGTATCCTTCTGCAGCGCTGCCTCGGTTAATAACAGCAGATCTAAGCCACATTTCAGATACAGAAACAGATGCATCAATTATTCACTCTTTCCCAGAGTGAGTGAGGCCGGGACAAGCAGCAACATTCCGGCCCCACACTCTGCAATTACTCAGCACCAGTGGAAAGCAGTGAATACAGATTCAATCAGTGGGTTAATGTCCATTACAGGGATGCAAGATTCCACGGCCCAGGATAAACATCCCCATACACCGAGAACAAGCTCAGGAAAACCCGGGGGAGTTAATATCCCAGTCACTGAGCATTCCAGCAACATTGAACAAGTTCCTGAATTGAGTGAACCTTTCAAAGTACAGAAGTGAGGACGAGGTCAAAAAGGTCTGAACAGTTGAGGTGACTGAGCGGTTCCAGCTTCTCTGTTCAGGTTGCAGCTTTCACTGGAGGCATGTATTTAAATCCCACTTCTGACAACTTGATTTTCAGTTACTTTGCAGAGCTTCCTTGAAGGTTTGAGGTAGAGTAAATACTGAGGAACTGTTTCTAACTGCTGAAAGGTCAATAACCGAAGGTTATAGATTTAAGGTGACTCACAAAACCAGAAGCAACTTGAGGAAAAATCGATTTCTGCAACATGTGGTTCGGATTTCAGTTATGTGGATAGGTTGGAGAAGCTGGGGTTGTTTTCTTTAGAGAGGAGATTTGATAGAGGTGTTCACAATCATGAGGGGTCGCGACAGACCCGATAGAAATTGTTGGTAGAAGGATTGAGACTCAGGTAAAAGCTTTGGCTCAGTTGGTCACACTCACCTCGAAATCACACGCTTCTGGGTTCAGATTTCACAGCTGACACTCCAGTGCAGCACTGAGGGTGTTGAAGGTGCTGCCTTTCAGGTGTGATGTTAAACCAAGACCTGGTCTGCATGTTTGGGTGAATGTAAAAGATCCCATGCTGCAATGTCAAACAAGTGAAGAGCAATTCTCCCTGGTGTTGTGATCAATATTTGCCCCTCAATCAGATCAGTTGGTCATTATCACATTGCTGTTTGTGGGTATCAGCTGCTGCATTTCTGACATTACAACAGTGATTACACTTCAAAAGTATTTCATTGTCTACAAAGTGCTTTGATATGTCCAGTGGTCTTGAAAGGTGCTATATAAATGCAAGTCTTTTCTTTCTTTATCACAACACATTGCTGTGTAAACAATGGTTCTTCATGTCACCTCTGGTTCTTCTGCCAATCACCTGATATCTGTGTCCTTTGCTTACTGACCCTTTTACCACTGGAAACAGTTTCTCCTGATTTAAACTATTGAAGAACTTCATGACTTTGAACAAATGTGTCAAATCTTTTCTGAATTTTCTCTGCTGCAAGGAGAACAACCCCAGCTTCTCCAATCTCTCCACATAACTGAAATCCCTCACCCTGCTATCATTGTGGTAAATCTCTTTTTTATTCTTTCATGGGATGTGGGCACTGCTGACACAATGTGATTCCTGTCAATGGAGCGTCCCGCTGACATCATCGGACTGTGCCAAGCTGTGCATAGGCACAGCTACATCTTGCCAGGATTAAGTGGCACATGTGGAGGATGATGTCATTGCGCAGCGCCAACATCATCGCATATCCGCGCTTGGTCCATCTTCGCACATGTGCGCTAAAGCGTCATCAGGTATCCAGCCCCTCACTCAGCTGGAGGAAGCGGCTGAATAGGAGACTTTGAGGCTGGAGCTCTCCCCCGTCAGCAACTCACTCCAGGTCTCGACGCTTCCTCCCCTCAGCCGCTCGCTGTATACCTCGATGCTCCCCTGGACAATTGTTCCCCACTCGCGCCATCCAGCTCTATGGCCGCTTGCTCTCTGACCCCCAACACCCGCTATAGCCGCAACCTCTAGGCCATGCCACTTCCCTCCTCTAGGCCACTCACTACTCACTCCTATGTCACACTTTGCAGCCCACCTTGCTTCTTCGGGCGGCACGTGGAGACTGGACAAACGTGGGAGCAAGTGGCCGAGAGAAGGGAAGCAGCGCAGCCTAGAGCTAGTGGCTGGAGGGGAGGGGGGTGGGGAGTGAGCGAACGTCTGGAGAATGGGGTGACATGATCGGGAGACAATCGGCCAGGGAAGTAGGGGGGGAGCAGCGAGGTCTGGAGCGAGCGACTATGGAGGGTGGAAGCGGCCGGTGCAAAGCAGGGGGAGAAAGCGAGTTGTGCCACCTAGTGGTTGCGTTGTCAGCAAACGCAGCCTTTATTGTCCATCCTTAATTGCGCTTGAGAAGGTGGTGGTGAGCTGCCTTTTTGGAGCTGCTGCAGTCCATGTGTTGTACGTAAACCCACAGTGCTGTTAGGAAAGGAGTTCCAAGATTTTGATCCAGTGACAGTGAAGGAATGGTGATATAGTTCCCAGTCAGGACAGTGTGTAACTTGGAGGGGAGCTTGCAGATGGTGGTGTTCCCATTCATCCAATGTCCTTCGAGGTGGTCGAGGTTGGGGGTTTGGAAGGTGCTGTCGAAGGAGGCTTGGTGAGTTGCTGCAGTGCATCTTGTAGATGGTACACACTGCTGCCACTGTTCACTGGTGGTGCAGGAAGTGAATATTTAAAGTAGTGGATGGAGTGCTGATCAAGTGATCTGCTTTGTCCTGGATGGTGTTGAGTTTCTTTGGTGTTGTTGGAGCTCCACTCATCCAGGCAAGTGGGGAGTATTACATCACACTCCTGACTTGTGCCTTGTAGATGGTGGCCAGGAGGTGAGTTACTTGCAGCAGAATTCCCAGCTTCTGACCTGCTCTTGTAGCTACGGTATTTATATGACTGATCCAATTCAGTTTCTGCTCATTGGTAACCCCCCGGATGTTGATTGTGAAGGATTCAGCAATGGTAATGTCATTGACTGTCAAGGGGAGATGGTTAGATTCACTCTTGTTGGAAATGGTCATTGCCTGGCATTTTTGTGGCGTGCATGTTACTTGCCACTTATCAGTCCAAGCCCAATCTTGCCCAGGTCTCTCTACATGTGGACACGGACTGCTTCAGTATCTGAGGAGTTACTAATGCAACTGAACATTTTGCAATCATCAGTGAACATTTCCACTTCTGACCTTATGATGGAAGGAAGTTTATTGATTCTAGACAGATACATGAATGGGCAGGAAGAAAAGAGATACAGACCCTTAGAAAATAGGCGACATGTTTAGATCGAGGATCTGGATCGGCGCAGGCTTGGAGGGCCGAAGGGCCTGTTCCTGTGCTGTAATTTTCTTTGTTCTTTGTTTGTTCTTTGATGAAGCAACTGAAGACGGTTGGGGCCGAGGACACTACCCTGAGGAACTCCTGAGCGATGTCTGGTACTGAGATGATTGGCCACCAACAACCAGCACCATATTCCTTTGCGCAAGGTATGACTCCAACCAGTGGAGATTTTTCTCCGTGATTGCCATTGACTTCAATTTTGCAAGGGCTCCTTGATGCCCTTGGCAAGAGCAGTCACTGTCACCTCACCTCACCTCCCGAATTCAGCTCTTCTGTCCATATTTGGGCCAAGGCCATAATGAGGTCAGGAACTAAGTGGCCCTGGCGGAACCCAAAATGAGCATTGGTGAGTAGGTTATGGCTGTGTAAGTGCTGCTTGATAGCACTGTCAACGACACCTTCCATCACTTTACTGATGATCAAGAGGAGGCTGATCGGGCAGGAATTGACCGGGTTGGATTTGTCCTGCCTTTTGTATACAGAACATACCTGGGCAATTTTCCACATTGCTGGGTAGATGCCAGTGTTGTAGCTTGGAGGGCGGTGTGGCTAGTTCTGGAGCACAAGTCTTTAGCACTGCAGCCAGGATGTTGTCAGTATCCAGAGCCTTCAGCCATTTCTTGATATCATGTGGAGTGAAGTGGATTTAGCTGAAGATTGGCACCTGTGATGCTGGGGACCTCAGGAGGAGGCCGAGATTGATCATCTACTTGGCACTTCTGGCTGAAGATGGTTGCAAATGATTCAACCTTGTATTTTGCACTGATATACTGGTCTCCCTTATCATTAAGGATGGGGATATTTGTGGAGCCTCGTCCTCCTGTTAATTGTTTAATTATCCACCACCATTCAGGACTGGATGTGACAGGACTGCAGAGCTTTGATCTGATCTGTTGGTTGTGAGATCACTCAGCTCTGTCTATTGCATGCTGCTTCCGCTATATGACATGCCAGTAATCCTGTGTTGTCGCTTCACTCATTTTTAGGTCTGCTTGGTGCTGTTCCTGACATGCCCTCCTGCACACTTCATTGAACCACTATTGCTCCCTTGGCTTGATGGTAATGGTAGAGTGAGGGATATGCCAGGCCATGAGGTAACATATTGTGTTTAAATACAATTCTGCTGCTGCTGATGACCCACAGTGCCTCATGTATGTCCAGTTTTGAGCTGCCAGATCTGTTCATTTCTTCCCTCAGATATAATTGAAAAAAAAATTCTGAAGAAATGCATGAACTAAATAAAAAGGAGAGAGAAATAAATACTGACAAAATGGATGGCAGAATTTGGAAGGTAAAAAGATTTCAGTTTTATTATTGATGAGTGAGAGGAATATATCACACTTTGGGGCTTCTGGAAGTGGATTTACTGATAATCTGGGGAATTGATAGGAAACTGCTTCATAGTTGGTGGAACAAATTCCCGCCCTTGGGGTGGAGCCAACAGCTGCATCCGTCCAATAACAGACAGAGTAGAAGTACTGTATCAGGCCTTGTTAGCTCAGTTGGTAGAGCATGGGACTTTTAATCTCAGGGTCTTGGATGTGAGACCCTTGTTGTGTGGTTGTTCTTCCCTTTTTCAGTCTTCATCAGCAGAGAGTTCAAGGAGTGTTTGAAATTAAATTCAACAACATCACCAGATTTCAACTACTCCCACCCCGCCCCCTCCCAGTGTAGTTGACAGGACTCTCAACCTCTGCCTTCCCCATTCCCCTCCCTCCCAGATCTGCGACAGGGTTCCGCTTGTCCTCACTTTCCACCCCACCTGCCTCCACATCTAAAGGATCATCCTCCACCATTTCCGCCACCTCCAGCGTGATGCCACCACCAAACGCATCCTCCCCTCCCCTGTCAGCATTCCGAAGGGATTGTTCCCTCCGCGACACCCTGGTCCACTCCTCCATTACCCCCAATACCTCGTCCCCTTACCAAGGCACCTTCCCATGCAATCGCAGGAGATATAATACCTGCCCTTTTCCCTCCTCTCTGCTCATTATCTGAAGCCCCAAACACTCCTTTCATTTGAAGCAGTGATTTACTTGTACTTCTTTCAATTATGTATACTGTCTTCACTGCTCACAATGCGGTCTCCTCTAAACTGGGGAGACCAAACGCAGATTAGATGGAACACCTCTGCTCAGGCCGAAAGCATGATCCTGAGCTTCGGGTTGCTTTCCATTTCAACACTCTCCCCTGCTCTCATGTCAACATTTCTGTCTTTGGCCTGTTCCAGTGTTCCAGTGAAAATCAACCCAAGCTCGAGCAGCAGCACCTGACCTTTTGATTCGGCATTCTCCAGCCTTGTGAATTGAACATTGTGTTCAATAACATCAGAGCATGACTGGTGTCAGGCAACCACAAGCATTAACACACTCTTTGCCTTTGTCCCAGGACAGCTTTGTTATTTAATCTCTCCTTCCCTCTGCACTATCAAACACCTTCCCATTTGTTCTCTCCCACATGCCCCTCCCCGTCACTTGTTTAAAACCTAATTCTTTTCTAACCTGTGTCAGTTCTGATGAAAGGTCACAGACCAGAAACGTTAACTCTGTTTCTCTCACCACAGATGCTGCCAGAGCTATTGAGTATTTCCAGCACTTTTTGTTTTTATTTCAGATTTCCAGCATCTGCAGCATTTTGCTTTTGTTGTGTCAGAAAGTCTTTCCTTGATTCAGGACTCTTACCTCTCTCCAGAATCTCTCTGCTAAAGATTGAACTTTATCTCATTTCACTCACAGCTCAGGGTCAGTGTGGCACAGTGGGACTTCTGGCTGTGTCCCACTTCACAATCCCTCAGTACTGAGAAAACAATGGGGAATATTACTCACATGTTGTGTTCTGTGACTTTTTACAAACACTTTAATGTATATATTGTCTTCCAAAGCAGTGACAGAATGGTGGCTTTAGTGTGTTGTTGAAATAGCTTTGTTGAGTTCGTGCTGTACTAACAGTTAAACAGTTCTTGGTTCAATACCAGGTTTTGGCACTTTCAACCTCTCCTGTGTCTTTTTCTTTGGCTCCAATTGTCAAGCTGCATGATTTACTCTGAAATTAGCACCAGAGAACCAAGGCACCAGAGAGCATGAGGAGCTGAAATTAGCACAGATCAAATCCACTTAATATTTCTGACTGAAGATGGTTGCAAATGCTTCAGCTTCATCTTTTGCACTGACGTGCTCAGCACCACCATCATTGAGGATGTGAATGTTTTTGGAGCCTCCTCATCTTGTTAGTTATTTAATTATGCACCACCATTCACGACTGGATGTGGCAGGACTGTGGAGCTGTGATCTGATCCTGAGGGAGATATCCGTGTGTGGAGTGGCGGGATGTATGGAGAGTGATCCTGAAGAGGGTGTCCGAGCCTGGAGTGGAAGCTTTCCGTGGAGGTACAGGAGTAGGTCATTCAGCCCCAGTGTTTTATAAAGGTTTAGCATAACTTATTTGCTTTTACTCTATGCCTCTATTAATAAAGCCAAGTGTCCTGTTTGCTCTTAGCAACCTTTTCAAACCTTGATCAAAAAAGATTGGTGTACATTGTCTCATTCTTCCTCCCAAACTGTATCACTTCACAAGTCTCTGTGTAAAATTTTATCTGTTGTGTGAAAGCCCATTTTACCAGTGTGTTTAAGTTCCTCTGAAGTGTGTTACTGTCACTGGCATAGGACGAAATTCACGAGCATTCTTTGATGCGATCTCCGTGGAAAGAGCAATCTTACACACTAGCTCAAATTGGGATTTTGTGTGTTTAGTATCTTTCCTCATCCACCAATATAAGCACAAATCTGTCTCATAATGTACGGTCTAAGAATGTGCCAATGTTGCAATGTGGTGATAAATTCTTCAGTGTCACAATGTACTCACCAACTGTTTCACCACTTTTCTGATTTCTGGATCCAAGTTTGTAGCTTTCTGCGATCTCTGGTGGCTTAGGGTTGAACCTCACTTCAACGAAGAAACGGAAAATTATGATTTAAAGATTACACTGTCAATCATTCACATCTCTGTCTTCTCCTGAACTTCGAGTTCAAATTTGTTTGTGAAGTTGATTCACACGTTAAGACAGCACAGTCTTTGTCTTTGTGAAGGAAGTGATTTGGGAATGTCTGGTTGAAACTGTCCCTTCTTGCACAGAAATTCAGTGCAAATACTTGATCACTCACAATTTCCTTGAGAGAAATTTGTTCACAATCGCATTCGACACAGAAACGGCCTCAGCATTAATCTCACTGAAGCAGAATGTGACCGTGTTGTTTGTTTCAGAATGTTGTTGCCGTTATTTGTCGCTTTTAACCGAGACTGGGAGACAGGGCAAGGTTGATCCGAGGTTGGAATATATTAACATTCAGGAGCAAGAAAAATCAAAAGGAACAAAATAAGAAAACCCAATCTCCGGATTTGAGAATCTGTAGATCCGCTTTGGGAAAGTGAATCAGAGCAGAATGAAGGGTGAACTGTCCAGAAGAGATGAAGACACAGCTCAGTCAACACGTTCCCCTGGTTTATGATGCTGGAACATTCCTCACACAGAAATGATTCAACCCAATGACAAACATTCTTCCAGCTGATAATTTATGCTACTGATTTAAGGACTGTCTCATGTGGTTACCGAGTGACGACGAGAAGATATTAAACTTTGTTCTATTCAATCTAGCTGTGATAAAGTTTGAATTTTTCTCCCTTTTATAAACAGTATTTGAAGGGTCTCGGTAACAATGTTCAGTGTTGATGAGAGTGGGGTCTGGGTGAGAAGCTGCTGAGTGTGACAGGGTCAGGACTGGATGCAGGAAGTTCTCTGACAGTCTCCCTCTATCTCTCTAATGGGTTTGAGTTGATTTACGACTGGTAGCTTTTATTTTACTTTTCTTATTTAGAGATATAGCCCCTTCGGCCCACCGAGTCTGTGCCAACCAGCAACCACACATTTATACTAATCCTACATTAATCCCATATTCTCTACCACTGGTCGCCACATTATCAAAAGGATGTGGATGCTTTGGAGAGGGTGCAGAGGAGGTTCACCAGGATGTTGCCTGGTATGGAGGGCGCTAGCTATGAAGAGAGGTTGAGCAGATTAGGATTATTTTCATTAGAAAGACGGAGGTTGAGGGGGGACCTGATTGAGGTGTACAAAATCATGAGAGGTATAGATAGGGTGGATAGCAAGAGGCTTTTTCCCAGAGTGGGGGTTTCAATTACTAGAGGACACGAGTTCAAAGTGAAAGGGGAAAAGTTTAGGGGGGATATGCGTGGAAAGTTCTTTACGCAGAGGGTGGTGGGCACCTGGAACGCATTGCCAGCGGAGGTGGTAGATGCGGGCACGATGGAGTCTTTTAAGATGTATCTAGACAGATACATGAATGGGCAGGAAGAAAAGAGATACAGAACCTTAGAAAATAGTCGACATGTTTAGAGAGAGGATCTGGATCGGCGCAGGCTTGGAGGGCCGAAGGGCCTGTTCCTGTGCTGTAATTATCTTTGTTCTTATCCCCACCATTCTCCTACCACGTACCTACACTCGGGACAATTTACAATGGCCAATTTACCTATCAACCTGCAAGTCCTTTGGAGGTGGGAGGAAACCAGAGCACCCGGCAGAAACCCACACAGACATAGGGAGAACTTGCAAACTCCACACAGGCAGTACCCAGAACTGAATCCTGGTCGCTGGAGCTGTGAGGCTGCGGTGCTAACCATTGTGCCACTGTGCTGCTGTTGGTGTTTTGATAAATGAAGGAAGTTCCCTCCACCCATTTTTTTTGGACAGACAGTGTGGTATAAGGATGTAAAGGGTTAATGCTAAAGATAGTGGGATCAACCCCTCCCACTGTCAGAGTGATGATGGAACAGTCACATGAGATGAAGTTTGGGAGAAGAGAGAGCAGCACCAAGGATGCTTGCTTAGCAGGCTTGATGAGTGTGTATAGAGTATTGTGCAAATTAGAAAAGAGTTCTTAGTTCTTTCAGCAGGAACTGTGTCCAGAAAATATCGAGAAACTCACAATTTTATTATTCAGGAGTCGGAACACAGATATTAATTCCAAGTGACAGTTCTGGGACCAATTAACAAAAAAAGTAGAGAATAATATTGCTCACTGATTGAAATCCCCTCGTGAGGAGACAGTTAAACAGGTGATCTTTTGGGGCATCCTTCGATCCAAGGTTTCAGCAACATTTAATCTCCCTTTTTGGTGAAATTCTCTGTTATTTGCAACTTTTTTTATCAGCTTTGATCGGCGAGTGAAAAACTGAAAAGATTGAACAATTCCATCCTTTCTTTTCTTCCTTCTTCTCTTCTTTCCATCAGTTTCTCTTTTCTGTCCCAGATCAATATAATGATGAGAATCCCACTTTAATCTGCTGTTTCTGGTGTTTTATCCATTCCAATCAAAATTTCAACATTCCAATCAAATCTATTTGTTATTCCACAGTGTCTCTCCATGTGTTTTATTCTGTTGTATTCTCTCACAGTCTGTTTGATGATCAATGTTACATCTCACTCTCTGTTCTGGTGAAGATCAGAAGCAGTGATATCTGTTTACACCACCCGACAAGTCGGCCTGATGCTGTGCCTCGCTGATCATGTGGGGTTAAAACAATTCTTCCAGTCAGTTAGTTCAGTTTTCATTTCATGAGAAATTCGGTCATCATGACTTCATCAGTGACCTAATGGTTCAGGTGACTGAGTGATGTTATGACTGAATGATTGTATGTTCCAGTCTTTCCGTGGTGGGTTTTCACACTGAGTAGAAACGTGTTGGACATGTTCTGGAAATGTTTCACACTGCTCCATTCCCAACTTCATTTACTGACAGAAGATATATTTCCATCATTCCACAGCTGGCTGCATAGCCAGAAGCTGTGCTGAAGGTGACAGCTATGTCTGTGCAAATGACGAGGTGGCCTAGAGGTTAAGGCGATGGATTGCTAATCCATTGTGTTTTGCACACGTGGGTTCGAATCCCATCCTTGTCGCCAGTTTATGAGCTGTTTCGTGTATTATTTATGTTGGGTGAGCTTATGTGTAAAGTCAGCCTCGAAACCTGTTCTTGTCAGTATCTTGACAGTGATTCCAGAATTGGTTATACTGTATTAAAATTGAGACAGACAATTGGAATTCTTCACCCAAACTGCACTGGAATGAAGATCAAATAGGGATCACGAAACGGAGCAGGATTTTTCCTCCCCTCCTTCCTTCCATCTTTACTTTCTCTGGATTTGCACCAAGTGAAAGACAAATGGGAAAAGCAAATGGCGAGGGAGCAGATGCAGAAAATGATCCTTTGGCAAGAAATTTATTTTCAAATCTTCTTGATAGATTAAGTGAGTGAGCAATGCTTTGGCAGATGGAGTTTAAAATGAGGGGTCATCGACTACCGACGAAAGATCAGAGTGTTTTTTTGTCAGAGGTGAGATGTTAGAAACGGTTGAGGAGCAGAGACCCGAATACTGAATTAATAAAAGCTCGTGGACTGGTAGAAAATAATGTGAAAAGTGAACAGAATATGAAGATTGGAACTCATGTTGCAGTGATATAAAGCTCTGTGCTCCTGAAGTAAATGTCCAAGCCCAGATTGTGGGGAATCTGTGGAGAGTGATTTGGTTTTTATTCATTCTTGGGTGTGAGTATCGCTGATAAGGCGAGCATTTATTACCCATTCCTATTGCCGTTGAGAAGGTGGTGGAGAGCTGCCTTCTTGAACTGATGCAGTCCATATGGTGCAGGAACACCCACACTGCCGTTGGGGAGGGAGTTCCAGGATTGTGACCCAACAACAGTGAATAAATGGCGACATCGTTCCAAATCAGGATGGTGAGTGACTTGGAGGGGAACCTGCAGGTAGTGAGTTCCCATGCATCTGCTGCCCTTGTCCTTCGAGGTGGTAGTGGTCACGAGTTTGGAAGGTGCTGTTGAAGGATACTTGGCGAGTTGCTGCAGTGCATATGGAGATGGTACACACTGCAGCCACTGTTTACTGGTTGTGGAGGGATTGAATGTTTAAAGTGGTGGGTTAGGTGCCGATCAAGTGCGCTGCTTTGTCCTGGATGGTGTTGAGCTTCTTGAGTGTTGTTGAGTGGGATGTATTCCATCACACTCCTGACTTGCGCCTTGTAGATGGTGGACAGGATTTGGGGTGTCAGGAGGTGAGATACTTGCTGCAGAATTCGTAATCTCTGACCTGCGCTTATAGCCACAGCATAGATGTGACTGGTCCAGTTACGTTTCTGGTCAAGATATTGATGGTGGGGGATTTAACGATGATAATGCTTCTGAATATCAAAAGGTAGATTTTTTTTCTCTCTCATTGGAGATGTTCACTGCTTGGCACTTGTGTGGCCAGAAGGTTGCTTGCCACTAATCAGCTCAAGCCTGAATGTTGTTCAGGTCTTGCTGCTTGCAGGCACAGACTGCTTCAGTATCTGAAGAGTTGTGAGTCATCATCTAACATTCCCACTTCTGACTTATGTTGAAGAGAAAGTCATCAATGAAACAGCTGGGATGTTTGGGTCTAGGACACTACCCTGAGAAACTCCTGAGGCAATGTCCTGGGCTGAGATGATTGGCCTCCACGAACCACAACCATCTTGTTTTGTGCGACGTACGACTCCAGCAAGTGGAGAGTTTTCCCCCTGATTCCCAGTGACTTCAATTTTGCTAGGGATCCTTGATGCCACACTCACTCAAGGGTGGTTCAAGAAGGCAGCCCACCCCACTGCCTTCTCAAGGGCAATTAAGGATGGGCAGTAAATGCTGGCCTGGCCAGCAACGCCCACATCACATGAATGAATGAATAAAAAAGTGAAGTATCCCTTGTGTCATTGTTTTGGTAGAAAATATAACCCTGGTGGAATTGCCCCTCCCAATCACACCTCACTTCATAGAACATAGAAAATGGAGAAAATTTATGGCACAGAATGAGACCATTTAGCAATCGTGTCTGTGCCAGCTGAAAAAGAGCGATCCAGCCCAATCCCACTTTCCAGGTCTTGGGAATGGGATCTGAACAGATCTCAGAGCTCACATTATGTGAATGTTCTGTTGAAGTATTGGTGAGCTGATATACCAGGGGAGATTCACACTGTTAGACACAGTGTGAAATACATTCAAGTATTTATAAAACATTGTAACATGTGAGTAATATTCCCCATTGCTTTCTCAGCACTGATGGATTGTGAAGTGGGAGACAGCCGGAAGTCCCAGTGATCCACACTGACCCTCAGCTGAGAATTAAATGAGATAAAGTTCAATCTTCAGCAGCGAGTTGCTGCAGAGAGGTAAGAGTCCTGAATCAAGGAGAGACTTTCTCATACTGCTGTTGAATCTCATTTCAAACACTCCTTGAACTCTCTGCCGAGGAATTCAGAGCTGGAGAATGCCTGTAAAATCAGCCTAAAAAGGAAATAAAAAACACCCACCGTGGGGCTCAAACTCAAAAACTTGAGATTCAGAGTTTCATGCTTTCATCGACTGAGCTCACTAGGCCTGAGACAGTGTCCCCGTCCTGTCTGTTATTGGACAGTGCAGCTGTTGGCTCCATCCCAGGGGCTGAATTTGTTCTGTAAACCATGAACCAGCTTCCTCTCAAATCCCAGGTTTATCAATAAATCCTCTTACAAAATCCCCAAAGTGTGATATATTCCTCTCATTCATCCAGAATAAAAGTTACATATTTTGCTCTTTTTACCTTCCAAACATTGACTTCTATTTTGCTCAGCATTTATTTCTCTCTCCTTTTTATGTTGTGCATTTCCTAATAAACATTTCATTTCAATTATTTATGAGGGATGAAATGAACAGAAGAGATTTTCTGCAATGGTACCAGGGGTGTGGGACAGAGCGAGTGGTTTGGATCTGGAATACACTGCCTGAGAGTGTGCTGGAGGCAGATTCAATCGTGGCTTTCAAAAGGGAATTGGATAAACACCTGAATAGAGAAAATTTGCAGGGTTACAATGAAAGGGCAGAGGAGTGGAATTAGCTGATTTGCTCTTGCAAAGAGCTGTCATGGACATGATGGACTGAATGGTCTCCTTCTGTACTGTAACCATTTGATTCCTTGATTCTAACTCTGTCAAAGTTGTTCTGAACTTGCTCTGCTCCAAGGAGAACAACCCCAGCTTTTCCAGTGTCTGCACATAACTGAAGTTATGAGGAACCATGGGGAACCCACTGTAAACCTTCCTCCAGACAGAAATACAACTGTTCACCACCACACTGTGACCCAGCTGTTCACAATATATATCAATGATTCGGATGTGGGGACCAAATGTACTATTTCCAAGTTCGCAGATGACACAAACCTAGGTGGGAATGTGTGTTGTGAGGAAGATGCAAAGCGGCTTCAAGGGGATTTGGACAGACTTAGTGAGTGGACAAGAAAGTGGCACATGGAATATAATGTGCAAAGATGTGAGGTTGTCCAGTTTGGTAGGAGAAACAGATGTGCAGATCATTTCTTAAATGGTAAGAGATTAGAAAGTGTAGATGGACAAAGGGGCCTGGGTGTCCTTGTCAGTAAGTGACTGAAAGCTAACATGCAGGTGCAGCAAGCAATTAGGAAGGCGAATGACATGTTAGATTCTATCACAAGAGGATTTGAACACAGGAGTAGTGAAGTCTTGCTTCAATTGTATATAACCTTGGTTGGACTGCACTTTGGAATACTGTGTGCAGTTTTGGTCCCCTTACCTTAGGAAGGATATCATTGCCATAGAGGGAGTACAACGAAGGTTCACCAGACTTGTTCCCGGGGTGGCGGGACTGTCCTATGAAGAGATTTTGGGGAAACTGGGACTGTATTCTCTGGGGTTTCGAAGAATGAGAGGTGATCTCATTGAAACTTACCATATATTTAAAGGGATAGACAGGTAGATGAAGCTATTTCCTCCGGTTGAGGAATCTAGAACCAGGGGACACAATTTCAACATAAGGGGAAAGCCACTTAGGACAGAGACGAGGAGAAATTTCTTTACTCAGAGGCTTGTGAATCTTTGGAATTCTCTACCCCAGAGGGCTGTGGAAGCTCAGTCATTGAGTATGTTTAAAGCAGAGATTGACAGATTTCTAAATGCAAATGACATAGGGGATATGGATATAGTGTGGGAAAAAGGCATTGAAGTGGATGATCAGTCATCATCATATTGAATGGCGGGGTTGGCTCGACGGGCTGAATGGCCTACTCCTGCTCCTATGTTCCTATCAGTCTGCTAATTTCATATCCATGCTGTCATTGTCCCTTTTATTACATGGGCTTCAGTTTTACTGGCAGTCTAGTATGTGACATCATCAAGAAGGTTTTCAATAAGTTAAATAAGGAGAAATTGTTTCCAGTGGCAAAAGGGTCAGTAACCAGAGGATGTATTTATCAGGTGATTGAGAAAAGAACCAGAGGCGAAATGAGGTCGGGATTTATCCGGTGATGTGTTGTGATTTGGAATGCACTGTCTGATCAGGACTTGAAAGCAGATTCAGTAGTAACTTTGAAAAGCAATAGGGATAAATACTGGAAGGAAAATGTACAGATTACAGGAAAAAGCTGAGCATCAGAACTAATTGGATAGCACAACCAAAGAGACAGCATTGACACAATGGACCAAATGGTCTCCTTCTTTGTGTATCATTCTATGGTTTTATGAACATAATGTTGGTACAATTGCTGAGTTGGAAGTGTAGTGAACCCAGATTCCGGGTATTCTAAACACCAGACCCAAACCAACTGAACAAGCCTGTTGTTTAATCTCTGTTTTTCACACCAGCTTCTCCTCGCTCTTTCTGTGTTTCCTGCCTGGTCTGTTCCTCTGACCTTCATTCCTGACACTCTGTTGAGAATGGCCAACTCACTGCGCCTCTCACTCCCACCGTCACTCCACCCCTTCACCCACTTCCAAACCTCTCTGTTGAACAGTACCTCACTTCTGCTCCTCTGCTCCATTAATATAACAGGAAAACATTTTCAAACAGACATTTCCAGACAGTGAACATTCCAGTAAGACAAGGTAAAGAGCAGATTCATTCACTTTCAACACAGAGAGAGCAGCTCTCCCTGTTCAGTCGAAGGAGCAGCTGTAGTTTCACTCCCATTAGTCTTAGAGACATGGGCCAGAATTTTAAGGGACCGTTGGAGACGGGAATGGAGGCTGGGGAGGGGGAGGAGGGGGGTGTATAAAATAGGGATGGAAGACGTTGGGCCGGATTTTTCTGTCGGCGGCTGACATGGAGGGCAGACTTCACACATCCACACGGCAAGAAGGCATTTAAAGTATTTATGAGTCCAATTGTCAGCAATTTTATTCACTGGGTCCAATTGAATTAATAGCACACGGGAACCCTGGGGATTCAGAGCCTCGCCTGGTTAAAGGAGGTGACTGGGTGGTGGGAGCTGAGTGTTGGCTTCACTGGGAAGCTGTCGGGTGAGGCAGCGTAACTTGGCAGCAAGGGTGGAGGGGGAAAGGGCATCGGGAAACACTGTCAGGCGTGGGGGCCAATGTGCCAGCTCTGCAGGGTGAGCCACACCCGGGTGTTATTGGGGCAGTGCCACCTCATTGAGGGTGACAAATGAGGTAAATGGGGCTGGGTGTTGTTTACTGTGAAGGCCTTGCACTCAGGGAGGGGCAACCTGTCATGGGCCTCATTCACCCTGGATTCGAGGCTCCCATTGAAGAGGAGGAGGAGTAGAGAGGGAGGGAGGGAGGCACAGGCACCAGCAGGGACACCACAGCAGCTTGGGGGCCCACAGGAGGGCCAGCCTCGAACAGGTGGCTGGAGAAGGAGGCAGAGGAACACGTCAGCCGAGGTTCAACTACCTGCAGATGTCCGAGTGACAGTGTCTCCGCAGACTGCGCCTCTCCACGGAGGTTGTCACTGATCTCTCTGCCATGATGCAGCTGTGCCCCATGGGACTTGATGGGCACCTGATGCCAGTGTCACTGAAGGTCACCGTGCCACTGAACTTCTCCACCAGCAGATCATTGCGGGGATCCACTGGAGATATGTGTTGAATCTCACAGTCTGTGGTGAATCAGTGCATCAAGGAGGTCACCAATGTCCTGTTCAGGAGGGCCGGTGACTATGTGAACATCGATCCAAACAGTCACGCTGAGAGGGCTATAGGATTCGGGGCCATCGCTGGATTCCCCCAGGTGTAGGGTGTCAACGACTGCACCCATGTGACCATCAAGGCTCCTGCAGACCAGCCAGCAGCCTTCAACAGGAAGGGCTTCCACCTGCTCAGTGTGTAACTGGTCTGTGACCATCACAAATGGATCCTACAGGTGTGTGCACAAATCCCGGGAAGCAGCCACAACGCCTGCATACCAAGGCACACCCAGGTGCCAGAACCTTTCCGTGGCCCCATGTGCTTTCTGAGATGGATCCTTGGAGACAAGGGCAACCCAGTGAGAACATGAGTACTGACGCCTGTGAGGAACCCACACAACGATTCAGAGGAGAGGTACAACACCTGCTGCAGGTCAACCCGAGCGACCATCAAAGAGGCCATTGGTCTCCTGAAGATGAGATTCAGGCACTTATATTGTTCCTGTGGAGCTCTTCAGTATGTCCCGGCGAGGGTCTCGCGTATCATGGTGGCTTGCTGTGCTCTGCACAATCTGGCATGACAGAGGGGTGAGGTGTTGACTCGTGTGGATATCATGGAGTGTGGTGTCTCCTCTGATGATGAGGATGTGGAGGAGGATGCTGCCCAAGCAGTGCCAAATGAAGAACCTCAGGCACAGCAGGAAAGTCTCCATGAGATACACACAAGGGAGACACGAGACACCCTTATACATTCACGTTTCCTTTGAGCCTTACCACCTTCTGGAACCACAGCAATAACGTCTTAGCTTTAAACAGCCCTGTTGTCACCTCCTTCCTTCTACACTACAGCGACCAGGTACACATCGCACAGTGACAAGGCCGAAGCTTTGTGAACTCAGGGCTTGGTCCCTCACTTCCAGCCCCTTGCGAGGAAGGGTTGAAATGAAGTCCCAAAGGGCATCAACAATAGGAAGGAGACATAGTGAGAGAACATCATTTCTTTATTCTGTGTGACACCAAACACAACCCTATCCATCTGGAATGTACATTCACCCGTGAACCCCTCAGTGAATCTAGGTGCTCTTCTTAAATCTCTTCCGGGTGTTCCTACCTGCTACTCCCCCTGCTCTGTCAGCTGAGGTGGAGACAGGCTGCTGACCTTGCTGCTCCATGGCTTGGGATGACATTGGCGGCCGTCCTCTGCTACCTGAGGCCTGGAGGGCCCTGGCACACTGAGGGCCTCCTGCACAGGTACAGGGACCCCCTCTGTCATCGAGGATGATGGAGGTGCTGGCATCTCTGGTGTCACTGGCAGAGGGACTTTGGAATTACCGTCCACACCAGGAGCACCCTGAGAGGGGCCTCCAGATGTAGCAGCCAGCTGCTCCTCCCCCTTATAAGACACACTTGTACCTCCCTGCTGACCTGAGAGGGACGTGGACCTGGTGGAGAGTTCAGGTGCCTCGTCCCCCCTCTCACCTTGTCACCACTGGATGGAGGGCCTGGACAAAGTGATGGAGTGCAGGTCTGCGCACATCTCCGGCAGCCACTGATTGGTCTGCTGGATCTGGTTCTCCATGAGAGTCACCAATCTCTCAATGGAGGAAGCCAGACACACCCCCATCAGAGACAGTGCAGCACCCAAGGCCTGGATGGACTCCTCCATCGTCCGTGCTTGGGTACACATAGCCTCTGGCAACTCTGCAAGATGTTGCCTGACCTCTCACTGCAGCTGCAGCATTTCCCGTGTTGCTGGTGACACAAGAGGCACGTCATCAGCCTGGGGCACAGCATGGGCCTGGCCTCCCACAAACCACCAACTCCCAGTGGCCTCGGCTGTCACAGCCTCCGTCAGCTGCCCGGGCCTGTCTGTGATGTGCTCACCAGTTTGCATGCCAGAATCTAACCGCGAACGGATACCCACCAACGTGAGAGTTTCTGTGCTGGTGAAGGGTGCAGGGGAATGAGGTGATGGTGCACCCCCTGAGGCTCCCTCCTCCTCCTCAGACATGTCCGGCTGTCCCCCAGTCTCTCCAGCTCTTTGCTTTTGTCGTTCATCCGGGCCTTCATGAGAAAACAGGGACATTGAAGGGTTAGGGTCTTCCCATCATGACATTCCAACCACCCCTAACGTGCAGCTCCATTGATGCAATGGTGAACAGATGAGCAGTGTGGCTCCTTTGCAGCAGATGCTCCCTTGTGCCCCAGGAGATGTTCACTCACTCTCTTGGGTAGGTGTCCCTGTCTCTCCATCAGCTATGGAGCAGCTGCTTTGCTGCCCTGCCTGTTCCATGGCCTCCTCCTCCATCGGGATGAGGACATGGAGATAAGGCATCCACCGCCGGTCTTGACACGCTCTTTCCAATTGTGGGATGTCTTCTCCTGCAGACACAATGATGAACAAAGTTAGTCTCCCAGCGGGGACAAGCCCAACATCTCTGATGGTGATAGTCCAGCAATCCATGATGGGGACACACGTATTCCTCCTGCATGTGGCCCCTCTCGAGGGACTGTGTGAGTTGATACAATGACAGACGTGCACCTCTCACCGAGATGCAGCCAAGCCTCAGGCAGCATGTCCTGCTGCCCTTCCCCAATACACATGACTGGGTGGTCACTCCCTTTCCACCAAACACTCCCTATCACTCTGCCACATGCAATGTCCAAAGGGTCCAAAGTGTTTTGAGTTTTCGCCTGAGCATCCTGGATCCGGTCATTGACCCACTTCCTGTACTGGATCCATGTTCTGGGGGTGACCCCACGTCTGCTGACCTCACCGAATATCTTCAGCCAGCTTTTCTTGGTCAGGTGGGCAGGTCTCCACCTCCCATCCCTGGGGAAGAGGATCTTCCACCTTTCTCTTGCCACCTGGAGGAGAACCTGCAGGGAGGCATCGCTAAACCGTGGGACCATGGTCACTGCAGGCTCGCATTCAGCTCCTTACTCAGCAGGCAGCAGAGGCAGCAGAACGGGTCCTGGGGCATCAGAGGCAGCAGAACGTGTCCTGGGACAGCAGAGGCAGCAGAGCGAGTTCTGGGGCAGCAGTGACAGCAGAACGGGTCCTGGTGCAGCAGAGACAGCAGAACGGATCCTGGGGCAGCAGAGGCAGCAGAACGGGTCCTGGGGCAGCAGAGGCAGCAGGACGGGTCCTGGGGCATCAGAGGGCTCTCAGGAAGACACTCCTTTAAACCAGGCAGCAGTGAATGCAGGGTTGGCAGCCCTTTAAATATGGTGTCAGCACCTGCCGTTGTCTCAGATGTCGGTGCCATCGGTGCCTTGTTCCCTGCCTCTGGTCCTTGTTTACATGGGCCCCACGCCTCCCCTTCATTAATTGGTCGGCTGCTCCGTGATCGGAGTCGGTCGGCCACATTTCACTCGCGTGGTGACGACACCCGCTTCCGGTGCCTCTGCCGAGAGCCGCACCGTTAGTTTAAAATTCAGCCCATGGGGTCAAGAGTGGAAAATCTCCCCTCTGATTCTCTCTACTTAAACTGATGGAGACACCAAATTAAAACTGATGAAACCAGGGATTGTATCCTGGTTCTTCAATCTACTGTTCTCCCAACTGAGCTATTCCATCCTCACTGTGAACTCATCTTTATTGGAGACAAATATAACTCCAGGTGGAATTTCCCACCCGTTCATTCCTCACTTCAGGGGAATGGGACCCGACCAGATCGCGGAACTCAGATTATGTTAATGTTCTGCTCTTGATATCTTAATATTATCTTGCGTTTGAGCCAATTTTAATCAGGTTCACAAACAAATTCTTCCATCATCCCTTCTCCCACATTCTCTCTCTCTCATTCATTCTTTATTCCTCACAATCCAGAAAGGGTTAGGAATCAGAGCTCACCTCCAAACCCTCTGCACACAGACCTCTATCTGTCACCCTGTTTGATCCAAGATCCAAGAGACCAGTCATTAAATTGCACTCTTTATAAACACAGAAAGCTGCCTCACAGTGTTGGACACAGAGCTAAATACACTGAAGTCTTTTGAAAAAAGTTCATCTTATGGGTTGTATAATGATGGAAATATACCTTCTGTAAGTAAATGAAATAGGGAATGGAGCGGTGTGAAACATTTCCAGACCATGTCCAACACGTTACCACTCAGTGTGAAAACCCACCACGGAAAGAGTGGAACATGCAATCATTTGATCACATCATGATTAACATCACTCAGACGCCTGAACCATGAGGTCACTGCAGCAGCCATGCTTGTGCATTTGACAAGGTGGCTGCAAGGTTAAGGTGATGGACTACTAATGCATTGTGTTCTTCATGAATGGGTTCGAATCCCATCCTTGTTGTCAGTTTGTGAGCTGGATAGTTCCTTTATTTCTATTGGGGGACTTTTTGCATAAAGTCAGACTGGAAACCTGTTCTTGTCAATTTCCAGACGGTGTTTCCAGAATTGTTTATTATTAAAATTGAGACAGACAATTGGGATTCTTCACCCAAATTGGACTGGAATGAAGATCAAATTGGGATCACAAAACGGAGCAAGATTTTCCCTCCCTCCCTTCCTTCCATCTTTATATTCTTTGGATTTACACCAAGTGAAAGACTAATGGGAAAAGCAAACGGCGACGGAGCAGAAGCAGAATATTATCCTTTGGCAAGAAATTTATTTTCAAATCTTCTTGATAGATTAAGTGAGTGAGCAATGCTTTGACAGATGGAGTTTAAAATGTGGGGTCATGTAATACTGAAGAAAGATAGATCAGAGTGTTTTTTTGTCAGAGGTGAGATGTTAGAAACTGTGGAGGAGCCGAGACCCGAATACAGAATTATTAAAAGCTAGTGGACTGGGAGAAAATAATGTGAAAAGCGAACGGAATATGAAGTTTGGAACTCATGTTGCAGTTATATAAAGTTCTGTGCTCCTGAAGCGAATGTCCAAGCCCAGATTGTGGGGAATCTGTGGAGAGTGATTTGTTTTTTATTCATTCTTGGATGTGAGTATCGCTGATAAGGTGAGCATTTATTACCCATCCCTAATTGCCCTTGAGAATGTATTGGTGAGCTGCCTTCTTGAACTGCTGCAGTCCATGTGGTGCAGGAACACCCACACTGCCGTTGGGGAGGGAGTTCCAGGATTGTGACCCAACAACAGTGAAGAAATTTCGATATAGTTCCAAGTCAGGATGGTGAGTGACTTGGAGGGGAACCTGCAGATGGCGAGTTCCCATGCATCTGCTGCCCTTGTCCTTCGAGGTGGTAGAGGTCACGGGTTTGAAAGGTGCTGTTGAAGGATACATGGCGAGTTACTGCAGTGCATATAGAGATGGTACACACTGCAGACTCTGTGTACTGGTGGTGGAGAGAGTGAATGTTTAAGGTGGTGGGTTAGGTGGCGATTAAGTGGGCTGCTTTGTCCTGGATGGTATTGAGCTTCTTGAGTGAGATGTATTCCATCACACTCCTGACTTGTGCCTTGTAGATGGTGGACAGGTTTTGGTGTATCAGGAGGTGAGATACTTAGTTTAGTTTAGAGATACAGCACTGAAACAGGCCCTTCGGCCCACCGAGTCTGTGCCGACCATCAACCACCCATTTATATTAATCCTACACTAATCCCATATTCCTACCACATCCCCACCTGTCCCTATATTTCCCTACCACCTACCTATACTAGTGACAATTTATAATGGCCAATTTACCTACCAACCTGCAAGTCTTTTGGCTTGTGGGAGGAAACCGGAGCACCCGGAGAAAACCCACACAGACACAGGGAGAACTTGCAAACTCCACACAGGCAGTACCCAGAATTGAACCCGGGTTGCTGGAGCTGTGAGGCTGCGGTGCTAACCACTGCGCCACTGTGCCGCCCCTAGAATTCCTAATTTTTCCCACTTGCTGCAGAATTCCTAATCTCTGACCTGCGCTTATAGCCGCAGCATAGATCTGACTGGTCCCGTTTAGTTTCTGGTCAATGGTAACCCCCAACATATTGATGGTGGGGGATTCAGCGATGATAATGCTCTGAATATCAAAAGGTAGATTTTTTTCTCTCTCTCATTGGAGATGTTCACTGCTTGGCACTTGTGTGGCCAGAAGTTTGCTTGTCACTTATCAGCTCAAGCCTGAATATTGTACAGGTCTTGCTGCTTGTAGGCACAGACTGCTTCAACTGAGGAGTTGTGAATCATTACCTAACATTCCCACTTCTGACTTATTTTGAAGGGAAAGTCGTCAATGAAACAGCTGAGGATGTTTGGGTCTACGACACTACCCTGAGAAACTACTGAAGCAATGTCCTGGGCTGAGATGATTGGCCTCCACGAACCACAACCATCTTGTTTTGTGTGAGGTACAACTCCAGCAAGTGGAGAGTTTTCCCCCTGATTCCCATTGACTTCAATTTTGCTAGGGATCCTTGATGCCACACTCACTCAAGGGCAATCACTCTCACCTCTCCTCTGGAATTCCACTCTTTCATCTCTGTTTGGACCAAGCTGCAATGAGATCATAACAACATAAGATCAGAACAACTAGTAGCAGGAGTAGGCCATTTGGCCCCTCGAGCTTGCTCCGTCATTCAATAGGATCATGGCTGACCTGATCATGATCTCAACCCCACTTTCCTGCCTGCCCACATAACCCTTGGCTCTCTTGTAGATAAAAATCGTGAAGACATTCAATGACCCAGCCTCCACTGCTCTCTGCGGTAGAGAATTCCAAAGATTAATGACGCTCTGAGAGAAGAAATTCCTTCTTAAATGAAAAACCCCTAAATCTGAAACTGTGTCCCCGAGTTCTAGATTCCACCACGAGGGGAAACTTCCTCTCAGCATCTACCCTGTCAAGTCCCCTCAGAATCTTATATGTCTCAATACGTTCACCTTTCATTTTTCTCAACTCCAATGAGTATCGGTCCAACCTGCTCAACTTTCCTCATACGACAACCCCTTCATCACTGGAATAAATCTAGTGAACCTTCTCTGAACTGCCTCCAATGCAAGTATATCCCTCCTTAAATAAGGAAACCAAAACTGTACACAGTACTCTAGGTGTGGTTTCACGAGCACCCTGTACATTTGTAGCAACACTTCTCTACTTTTATACTCCATTCCCCTTGCAATAAAGGGTAACATTCCAGTTGCCTTCCTAATTATTTGCTGTACCTGCATGGTAACTTTTTGTGATTCATGTACGAAGACACCCAGATCCTTCTACTCCGCAGCATTCTGTAATCTCTCACAATTTAAATAATATTTTCCTGTTCTATTCTTCCTGCCAAAGTGGATAACCTCACATTTTCCCACATTCTACTCTATCTGCCAAATTATTTCCTGGAGCTGAGAGACCCTGGCAGAACCTAAACTGAGCATCGATGAGCAGATTATTGTTAAGTGTGTGGTGCTTGATAGCACTGTTGGTGACATCTTCCATCACTTTGTTGATGATTGATAGTAGACTGATGGGGCGGCAATTGGTCAGATTGGATTTGTCCTGCTTTTTTACGGACAGGGCACACCTGGGCAATTTTCCTCATTGTTGAGTAGATGCCTGTGTTGTCGCTCTACTGGAACAGCTTGGCTGAGGGCGCAGCTAGTTCTGGAGCACAAGTCTTCAGTACTCGAGCCGGAATGTTTTTAGGGCCCATAGTCTTTGATGTACTGAGTGCCTTCAGCTGTTTCTTGCTATCATGTGGAGTGAAGCGAATTGGCTGAAAACTGGAAGCTGTGATGCTGGGGACCTCAAGAGGCCGAGATGAATCATCCACTGAGCAATTTCTGACTGAAGATGGTTTCAAATGCTTCAGCTTCATCTTTTGCACTGACGTGCTCGGCTCCACCAACATTGAGGATAGGGAAGTTTTTGGAGCCTCCTCATCTGGTTCGTTATTTAATTGTCCTCCACCTTTCATGACTGGATCCCTAGTTTCTCAGGGCAGTGCCCTAGGCCCAACCATCCTCAGCTGTTTCATTGATGGCTTTCTCTTCAACATAAGTCAGAAGTGGGCATGTTCGCTGATGATTCACAACTCCTCAGATACTGAAGCAGTCTGTGCCTGCAAGCAGCAAGACCTGAACAACATTCAGGCTTGAGCTGATAAGTGACAGGCAACATTCTTTGATCTGATCCTGAGGGAGATAACCGTGCGTGGAGCGTCGGGATGGATGGAGGGTGACTCTGAAGAGGGTGTCTGAGCCTGGAGGGAAGAATCTGTGGAGAGTGGTCCTCAAAGGATGTCCGTGTCTGGGGATTTAGGATCTCTGAAGAGGGTCTCCGAGCCCATAGTGCTGGGATGTATGGAGAGTGATCCTGAAGTGGGTGTCCGAACCTGGAATGGCGGGATCTGTGGAGAGTGATCCTGAAGTGGGTGTCCGAGCCTGGAGTGGCAGGATCTGTGGAGAGTGGTCCTCAAAGGATGTCCGTGTCTGGAGATTTAGGATCTCCGAAGAGGGTCTCCGAGCCTGTAGTGCTGGGATGTATGGAGAGTGATCCTGAAGTGGGTGTCCGAAACTGGAATGGCGGGATCTGTGGAGAGTGATCCTGAAGTTGGTGTCCGAGCCTGGAGTGGCAGGATCTGTGGAGAGTGATCCTGATGAGTGTGTGTAAACCTGGAATGGAAGCTTTCTGTGGAGGTACAGGAAGAGGCCATTCATTCCCAGCATTTTGTAAATGTTTAGCATAACTTATATGCTTTTACTCTATGCCTATATTAATAAATCCAAGTGTCCTGTTTGCTCTTAGTTACCTTTTCAATCCTTCTAACATTGGTGTACATTGTCTCTCTGCTCCTGCACCCACTTTAGAATTGTCATGTTTCATTTATATGGCCTCTCCTCATACTTCCTTCCAAATTGTATCACTTCACACTTCTCTGTGCAAAATTTCATCTGTTATGTGAAAGCCGATTTTACCAGTTTTTTTTAAGTTCCCCTGAAGTGTGTCACTATCACTGGTATAGGACAAAATTCCTGAGCATTCTTTGATGCTATCTCCATAGACAGAGCAATCTTCCGCGAGCTCAAATGTAGGATTTTGTGTGTTTAGTATCTTATTTCACCCACCAATATAAGCACAAATATGTCACGTAAATCTTGTTCACTGCAGTCCCTGCTGCTGTTTGCTGCCTATATTTACAGACTTTTATCTCAACCTCGTCACCATGTTCTCTAATATATTCAGGGGGCATCAGCAGAGAAAATGTTCACCAAGCGTGGCAAGTGCAAGGAAGTGTTTATTTACATCATAATGTCATGAATATAATATACAAATACATTACATGTGTGAATCATCAAGATGTGTCTGAATAAATGGAACCCCGTTACTATAAACACTGTCACCTTTCAATGTTCAGCAGACAGGTTTGACGGCTTGATGTGTGTGCTTCCCTCATTAATGTGTTTGCACAAAGTTCGGGGAAAGACGGAGATATGAATAATTTATAGGGAAATTTTTTAAGCATATCTCCACATCTCTCACTCACAAAGATCTGCAAACACATGGATTCCAAAAGAACCTGAGTACAAAATCACCTAAAATAAACACAGCCAGAGAGTCTTTCAATAACCTGTAGCTCAGGGAAAGTACATGATGTTATGGAAGTGATTCTGTTTCTTCTGTTAAAATATTTTTTGAAGAAGTCATAATCAAACAGAATAAATGTAGGACCAGTTCTTTTTCAAGAGAGCACCAAAAGAGCCAATTTGGCAACTATGTTTACTGTTTTTCACATAATTCAAGTTAAAAATAGAACAGAAACCATGGTAACAGGGAGATGTGGTTAGTGAAGGCATTTGCGCCCCTTGATTGGACAAGCTCGGCAGCAGCAACGTACACCTAAGACAGCAGAAAACTCACAAGCTTTTGGTTGTAGAGTCAGTGTGTTTTACCTGCTGGAGTGAGCAGCTGATAAAGTTAGCCTGAAGAAGCGTCAAGGAAGGAGAGAAGACCACAACCCAGCTTGTTTTCCAGAAAATCTTTAAAAGATCCTGAGAAGTCCAGTGTGTTAATTCATCTTGTCGCATGTCTTTGAAGAAGGCCTGCTAAAATTAATTCTCAGTGCCTTCTGAAAAGAACTGTTCTAAAATACCCTAGTGACCTGTCTACGTATACTCAGAAGTTAGACTGTATTCCAATTTTGGAGCAACGTATCTCATCTGATGTTTTCTTCAAAAATGAGCAAGTAAACAGCCCAAGAGTTTTTTTTTTGTGTTTGTAACAAAATTTAAAACATTTTAAAAAAACATCCCTTTTATCTTTTCTATGTGTGTGTGCGCATGTGGCTCGAAGATTTTTTAAAAAGACTTTGAAAGTAAAGGTGAAAAGGGAACTTTTAGAATTTCCACCTGTGTGTTTATGTTTTACTTCATGACTAGTTAAAACTTGTTCTACAATAAATGAATCATTTTGTTGTTCATTAAAGAAATCTGGCCAGTGTCTTCTATTCTGGGAAAAATAGAGTATATGATTGACTGTTTCAGTAAGTGGGAAAAGTTGAAATAGATGTTGTGACCAGTGGAGAAGTGGGATGAGAATAAAGAGTGCCCTCCTCTGCCCTTAGTTGTCACAGCATTTGTGATCTGGCTCAGTAGCTTCGTTGGCTCGAGTGTTTGTCCAATAATCAGAAAATCGTGGATTCATATCCTTGCTTCAAAAGTTTAGATATCAATCGTTTACATCTGTTTTCTTGTGAACTTTAACTTTTCTTATGAATTTTATTCACACAAGAAAACAGCTCAGTGGTTGCCTTTGTGAAGGATGACAGTTTGGAATGGCTGTTCCTCCTTGTACAAATGTTCAATGCTAATATTTCAACGGCAACTCAATCCCCTACAATTTCTTTGAGAGCAATGTGTTTGCAGTTGCATTTAACCTGGAAAACAGCTCAACATTAATCTCACTGAAGGAAAGTGTGACCGTGTTGTATATTTCAGACTGTTCGTGCCGTTTTGTGTCTTTTTTAACCAAGACTATAACACGACGCAAAGGGGAGGGTTGATCCGAGGTTTAGAATATATTATTCAGTCAGGAGCAAGAAAAATCAAAAGGAACAAAATAAGAAAACCCAGTCCACAGATTTGAGAATCTGTAGATCCGCTTTGGGAAAGTGAATCAGAGCAGAATGAAGGGTGAACTGTCCGACTGCCCAGAAGAGATGAAGACACAGTTCAGCCAGCACGTTCCCCTGGTTTATGATGCTGGAACATTCCTCACATAGAAATTATTCAATCTATACTCATCTGCCAAGTCGGTCTGAGGCTGTGCCTCTCTGATCGTGTGGAATTAAAGCAATTCTTCCAGTCAGTTAGTTCAGTTGTCATTTCATGAGAAATTCGGTCATCATGACTTCGTCAGTGACCTCATGGTTCTGGTGTCTGAGTGATGTTAATCATGATGTGATGAAATGATTGTATGTTCCAGTCTTTCCATGGTGGATTTTCACACTGAGTCGAAACGTGTTGGACATGGTCTGGAAATGTTTCACACCGCTCCATTCCCAACAGGCCATGACCTGATGTGATGGAAATTGCATTTACTTACAGAAGCTGCATTTCCATCATTGCACATCTGGCTGCACAGCCAGGATCTGTACTGTCCGAACAGCTGACAAGGTGGTCGAGAGGTTAAGACGGTGGCGTGCTAATGCATTGCGTGCTTTGCAAGTGTGGGTTCGGATCCCAATTTTGTCGTTAGTTCATGAAGTGTCTAGTACATTGTTGTGGGGGAGCTTTTGTGGAAAGTTGGCCTGGAAACATGTTCTTATCAATATCTCGCTGGTGATTCCAGAATTGTTTATCCTTTATTAAAATTGAGACAGACAATCGGAATTCTTCACCCAAATTGGACTGGAATGAAGATCAAATAGGGATCACGAAAAGAAGCAAGATTTTTGCCTCCCTCCTTCCTTCCATCTTTACTTTCTCTGGATTTACACCAAATGAAAGACTAACGGGAAAAGCAAATGGCGAGGGAGCAGAAGCAGAACATTATCCTTTGGCAAGAAATTTATTTTCAAATCTTCTTGATAGATTAAGTGAGTGAGCAATGCTTTGGCAGATGGAGTTTAACATGTGGGGTCATCTAGTACCTACGAAAGATAGATCAGAGTGTTTTTTATAAGTGGTGAGATGTTATAAACTGGAGAAGCAGAGACCCGAGTGCTGAATCACTAAAAGCTAGTGGACTGGTAGAAAATAATGTGAAAGGCTAATGGAATCTGAAGATTGGAACTCATGTTGTAGTTATATAAAGCTCTGTGCTCGTGAAGTAAATGTCCAAGCCTGGATTGTGGGGAATCTGTGGAGAATGATTTGTTTTTTATTCATTCTTGGATGTGAGTATCGCTGGCAAGGCTGGCATTTATTGCCCATCCCTAATTGCCCTTGAGAATGTGGTGGGGAGCTGCCTTCTTGAACTGCTGCAGTCAATGTGGTGTAGGAACACCCACAGTGCTATTGCGGAGGGAGTTCCAGGATTTTGACCCAGCAACAGTGAAGAAATGGTGATATAGTTCCAAGTCATGATGGTGAGTGACTTGGAGGTGAACCTGCAGGTGGTGGTGTTCCCATGCATCTGCTGCCCTTGTCCTTCGAGGTGGTAGTGATCACGGGTTTGGATGGTGCTGTCGAACGTTACTTAGCGAGTTACTGCAGTGCATCTTGTAGGTGGTACACACTGCTGCCACTGTGCTCTGGTGGTGGAGGGAGTGAATGTTTAAAGTGGTGGGTGAGGTACCGATGAAGAGGACTGCTTTGTCCTGGGTGGTGTTGAGATCTTTATGTGTTGTTGGAGCTGCAGCTATCCAGAAAAGTGGACAGTATTCCATCACACTCCTGACTTGTGCCTTGTAGATAATGGACAGGCTTTGGCATGTCAGGAGGTGAGATACTTGCTGCAGAATTCCCAATTTCTGACCTACGCTAAAAGCCGCAGCATAGATGTGACTGGTCCAGTTTAGTTTCTGGTCAATGGTAACCCTCAAGATGTTGTTGGTGAGGGATTCAGTGATGATAATGCTGCTGAGTATTAAAAGGTAGATGGTTTGATTCTCTCTCATTGGAGATGTTCACTGCGTGGCACTTTTGTGGCAACCAAGTCACTTGTCACTTATCAGCTCAAGCCTGAATGTTGTTCAGGTCTCGCCCTTGCGGACATGGACTGCTTCAGTATCTGAGGAGTTGTGAATCATCACCTAACATTCCCACTTCTGACTTAAGTTGAGGGGAAACTCATTAATGAAAGAGCTGAGGATGGTTGAGCCCAGGACACTACCCTCAGAAACTCCTGAGGCAATGTCCTGGATTGAGATGATCGGCCTCCACCAACCATAATCATCTTGCTTTGTGCTAGGTAGGACTCCAACAAGTGGACAGTTTTCCCCTGATTCCCATTGATTTCAATTTTGCTAGGGATCCTTGATGCCACACTCACTCAAGGGTAATTACTCTCACCTCTCCTCTGGAATTCCACTCTTTTGTCTCTATTTGGAACAAGCTGCAATGAGATCATAAGAACAGAAATAGTAGCAGGAGGAGGCCATTTGGCCCCTCGAGCCTTCTCCGCCATTCAATAGGATCATGGCTGATCTGATCATGGCATCAACCCCACTTTCTTGCCTGCCCCCCATAACCCTTGACTTCCTTGTAGATAAAAATCCAAAGATGAATGACTGTCTGAGAGAAGAAATTCCTCCTCATTTCCTTCTTAAATGGAAAATCCCTAATTCTGAAACTGTGTCCCCTAGTTCTAGATTCCACCACGAGGGGAAACATCCTCTCAGCATCTACCCTGTCAAGACCCTTCAGAATCTTATATGTCTCAATACGATCACCTCTCATGTTTTTAAACTCCAATCAGGATAGGTCCAACCTGCTCAATCCTCCTCACAAGACAACCCCTTCATCACAGGAATAAATCTAGTGAACCTTCTCTGAGCTTTTTTTTAAATTTCCAACATATACTTTATTCGTTAAAAAAACTAGAAAAAGATACATTACAAAACAGTTCAAAAACAGCACCAAGTCAACAATACAAAGATTGCAAAGGAGATCAGTTTCCTTCAGTGCAGGAAAGAATTGCCTCACAACCCTTCCATTTCATTTTACCTGCCATGTACTTTTTGCAGCAAACAAATATTTTCTGGAATAAAAACAAGAAATACTGGAACCACTCAGCAGGTCTGGCAGCATCTGTGGAAAGAGAAGCAGAGTTAACGTTTCGGGTCACTGACCCTTCTTCGGAACTGACAAATATTAAAAATGTCACAGGTTATAAGCAAGTGAGGTGGGGGTGGGGCAAGAGATAACAAAGGAGAAGGTGCAGGTTGGACAAGGCCACATAGCTGTCCAAAAGGTCATGGAGAAAAGGCAAACAATATGTTAATGATGTGTTGAAAGACAAAGCATTAGTACAGAATAGGTGTTAACGGACTGAATATTGAACAGCAGCAAGTGCAAACCTGAAAAAAACAGTGGGTAAGCAAACTGAATAAACTAAGATGAAATGAAATAAATGCAATATAAAAGGTTGTAAAAAATGTGAAAAAGCAAAAAAGAAGAAAAAAGAAAAAACAACTAAAAATGAAAGTAAAATGGGGGGCTGTCATGCTCTGAAATTATTGAACTCAATGTTCAGTCCGGCAGGCTGTAGAGTGCCTAATCGGAAGATGAGATGCTGTTCCTCGAGCTTGCGTTGATGTTCACTGGAACACTGCAGCAATCCCAGGACAGAGATGTGAGCATGAGAGCAGGGGGGAGTGTTGAAATGGCTTCCTCCAGCTGAGTGAGAGGCTGGATACCCGATGACGCTTTAGCGTGAATGTGCGAAGGTGGACCATGGGCGGATATGCGATGATGTTGGTGCTGAGCCATGACATCATCCTGTGCATGTGCCACTTAACCCTGGCAAGATGTAGCTGTGCCTATGTGCAGCTTGGCGCTCTCCAATGATGTCAGCGGGCCGCTGCATTGACAGGAATCACATTGTGTTAGCAGTGCCCACAACCCAGGAAAGAATAAAAAAGAGATTTACCACAATGGTAGCAGGGTGAGGGATTTCAGTTATGTGGAGAGATTGGAGAAGCTGGGGTTGTTCTCCTTGCAGCAGAGAAAATTCAGAAGAGATTTGACACATTTGTTCAAAATCATGGAGGTTTTCAATAGTTTAAATAAGGAGAAACTGTTTCCAGTGGTAAAAGGGTCAGTAAGCAGAGGACACAGATATCAGGTGATTGGCAGAAGAACCAGAGGTGACATGAGGAACCATTGTTTACACAGCAATGTGTTGTGATATAGAAAGAAAAGACTTGCATTTATATAGCACCTTTCCTGACCACTGGATATATCAAAGCACTTTGTAGACAATGAAATACTTTTGAAGTGTAATCACTGTTGTAATGTCAGAAATGCAGCAGCTGATACCCACAAACAGCAATGTGATAATGACCAACTGATCTGATTGAGGGGCAAATATTGATCACAACACCAGGGAGAATTGCTCTTCACTTGTTTGAAATTGCAGCATGGGATCTTTTACATTCACCCAAACATGCAGACCAGGTCTTGGTTTAACATCACACCTGAAAGGCAGCACCTTCAACACCCTCAGTGCTGTACTGGAGTGTCAGCTGTGAACTCTGAACCCAGAAGCTTGTGATTTCGAGGTGAGTGTGACCAACAGAGCCACAGCTTTTACCTGAGTCTCAATCCTTCTACCAACAGTTTCTCTCTATCTGGTCTGTCACGACCCCTCATGATTGTGAACACCTCTATCAAATCTCCTCTCTAAGGAGAACAACCCCAGCTTCTCCAATCTATCCACATAACTGAAATCCTAACCACATGTTGCAGAAATGAATTTTTCCTCATGTTCCTTCTGGTTTTGTGAGTCACTTTAAATCTGTAACCTTCGGTTATTGACAGTTCAGCAGTTAGAAACAGTTCCTCAGTATTTACTCTACCTCAAACCTTCAAGGAAACTCTGCAAAGTAACTGAAAATCAAGTTGTCAGAAGTGGGATTAAAACACATGCCTCCAGTGAAAGCTGCAACCTGAACAGAGAAGCTGAAACCGCTCAGTCACCTCAACTGTTCAGACCTTTTTGACCTCGTCATCGCTTCTGTACTTTGAAAGGTTCACTCAGTTCTGGAACTTGTTCAATGCTACTGGAATGCTCAGTGATTGGGATATTAACTCCCCCGGGTTTTCCTGAGCTTGTTCTCGGTGTATGGGGATGTTTATCCTGGGCCGTGGAATCTTGCATCCCTGTAATGGACATTAACCCACTGATTGAATCTGTATTCACTGCTTTCGACTGGTGCTGGGTAATTGCAGAACAGTAAAACTGATCGTGGACAATGGCTATTCTGGTTGCAGCAACCTGAAGATTTAACTCATTGACACCCTGCTTTAGGGGAATCGAGAAAGCACAACACCCAGCTCTGTCAGTTAGTGTGCTTGTTTGCTAACCCACAATTTGTTGGTTCAAGCACTGAAAAGGATGAGGCTTTATTAACTTAAACTCTTCTTCATCTGCTGTATTACTGTTGCTGTTGATTCTTCAAAGTTAAGGTTAATCAAGTCTTTCTTTGTGAAATCCATGCTGACTGTGCTTTATTATATTTTCATTTTCATATGTATTTTCTACTTTTGGGGATTACAGGATAATGTCATTTTTTATTGATTTTATTTTTATTTATTGCATTTATTGCCCATCCCTAATTCCCTCGAGAAGGTGGTGGTGAGCTGCGTTCTTGAACCACTGCAGTCGATGTGGTGCTGTTAGGAAGGGTGTTCCAGGATTTTGACCCAGTCACAGTGAAGGAACGGTGATATAGTTCCAATTCCAGGATGGTGTGTGGCTCAGAGGGGAACTTGCAGGTGGTGGTGTTCCCATGCATCTGCTGCCCTTGTCCTTCGAGGTGATAGAAGTCATGGGTTTGGAAGGTGCTGTGTCAGGAGGCTTGCTGCGTTGCTGCAGTGCATCTTGTGGATGGTGCACGCTGTGCGTTGGTGATAGAGAGAGTGAATATAGTGAATGAGGCGCCAATCAAGTGGACTGCTTTGTCCTGGATGACGTTGAGCTTCTTAAGTGTTGTTGGAGCTGCACCTATCCAAGCAATGTAGAGTATTGCATCACACTGCTGACTTGTGCCTTGTAGATAGGGGACAGGCTTTGGGGAGTCAGGAGGTGAGTTACTCGCCGCAGGATTCCTAGTGTCTGACCTGCTCTTGTAGCCATGATATTTATATGGCTACTGCAGTTCAGTTTCTGGTCAATGGTAACCCCCAGGATGTTGATAGTGGGGGATTCAGCAATCGTAATGCTGTTGAATGTCAAGGGGAGATGGTTAGATTCTCTCTTGTTTGAGATGGTCATTGCCTGGGACTTGCGTGACTCGAATGTGAAATATCCTTATTGTAGGGTATTGTATTGTACTGTACAGTGACTACACTTGGAAAGTCCTTCATTGGCTGTAAAAGGCTTTACAAAGTCCTGTGGTCGTGAAATGTATGTGTTGCTTTTTCTATTGTTATCAGTGTCATTTTGATCAAAAGATAGGTTTCGTGAGCACAAGGTTTAAATCAATGTTGATTCAAATAATGTAAAAACATCTATATTCTTGCACTGTACTTAATAATCACCATCTTCCCATCCTGAGAGAGTACAATGTTTTTGACCCAGAAATTGATTCCACAATCTCAGTCCCTCAGACAATTTCAGCCCAGTTCTGATGAAAGATCACAGATCTGAAACGTTAACTCTGTTTCTCTCTCCAAAGATGCTGTCAGACCTGCTGAGTATTTCCAGCATTTTCAAGAGTCTCGATTTAATGAACAGGAAACTTGTTTCAGATCAGATTGGGAGACAGTGTGAAACCACTCCATTGTACTCATGTCTGAGATTCTGAGGACAGTTGGCTGTTAGTGGAAGACATTAATTAAATGTACCGAGCAACAGCTCAGACCAATTATTATTTTACATGGTGGTATGATGGCCATCCAGGGGTTAAAAGTAGGGATCTTGTAAGGTTTCAGTGTGCAGGACCACTGGAAGACCTCAGGGGTAAAGGCTCAGATCATCAACCAAGTTCTCCACCTGTTGAGGGATCTAGACTGGACAAAGAGGACCGTGACACTCTGAGACCAAGCTCGACCAGTCCACACACCTGCTAGAGCTGTCAAGTTATATTCCCCAAGTTTGTTCAAGATAATTTTACTTCCAATTATTAAGTACTATTTTACTCTCAATAAAAGTTCTGGACTTATTAATCAAGTATCCTGTTGCTTTAATTGGTTAAAGTCATGCCCAAAGAAATTGTCCACAATAGACTTTCCAGAACTGAAAGATAAGTCTGCAAGGATTGCTAATTTTACAGCCCTGTTTAAAAAGAGAGATAAACCCAGGAACTACAGACCAGTTCGTCTAATGTCAGTGGTGGGGAAACTTTTAGAGACAATTATCCAGGAGAAAATTAACTGGCACTTGGTAGAACATGGGCTAATAAATGACAGCCAGTACAGATTGGTTAACAGAAGATTGTGTATGAATTAATTAATGAATTAATTTCTTTGATGAAATTTCACAGAGAGTTGACCAGGGTGGTGAGGTTGATGGTGTGTGTCTGCACTTCAAAATTGTGTTTGAAAAAGTACCATAAAATAGACTTGTTAACAAAATTTGAGCAGATGGGATCAAAGAGGCACTGGCAGCGTGGATACAAAATTGGCTGAGAGACGGAAAGCATAAAGTAGGGTGAATGCTTGTTTTTCAGAATGGAGGGACTAATACAGTAATGTCACTGTTGTTGCAGTGTGTGCAGTATCTGACCCTGAGCTGTCCTCGGGAGGGGGCTGTTTGTGATTTTCCTGTGGGGTGCATTATCATCAGGGGATCTCTCTGAGCTGTCACAGGGATGGGGCAGTGTGTGATATCCTTGTGCATGTCATGCAGGCCCACTGGCGTGTGGTTCCATCCTGATGCCAAGAAACAGAGCCCCATTTATGGGCAAAAAGTCTCACTTCCCTGTGGGTGTCTTGAGAGAGAAGAAGGCTTAGGGAGTAAACCTGGACAGTAAATCCGGAGTGGAGTCCCGTGGGCGGTTACCTGTTACTTGTCAGGTAGTTTTCCAGCAACTCCTACAGCAGAGCTGGTCCCAAACAGTGCTGTTTTTTCCTTTCCTTTGGACAATACTAGCAATGCTGAGAGGGTGTCCTGATGCTCAGTGTCTCCATACTATTTGCCCAGGCCTGTGCCTTGGAGAGGACACTCCAGCTTTGTGGTTAAACATTAGCAAAACATGGGAAGAAACAGTTACCAATTATAAGCTCTCACTCAATTGGTGTAGAGTATGAGCACCAGGGGTTACTTTTGACAGTGGGAGAGATCATCGCGTCTCATTGGATAACTACCACCTACTCCAAGCTGTGCAGCCCCCAGTCAGTTAGGTGCTGTCCTGCCACGACCTACTTGCTTCAATGGGTGCTTGCAGCTTAGAGAGATATCTCTCAACTGGCGGATTGATAATCTATGCACCAGGCAAGACAAACTCAACAAAGAAGACACCAGTGCTTCGCATCACAAGCTGGAATGTAAGGGCCATGTGTCCTGGCCTTAATGACAACCTTCTGCAGGTTGATAGCACACACAAGACAGCTGTGATTGACAAGGAACTCACAAGGCTCAATGTGGACATTGCTGTGCTGCAAGAAACTAGACTCATTCAAAGTGGACCCCTCAAAGAGAAATACTACACCTTCTTCTGACAGGGGAAAGCCCAAGAGGCAACTCGTGAGCATGGAGTGGGGTCACAGTAAAAAACATGCTACTTGCAATGAGTGAAACCCCCACTGTTGGCTCAGAGAGACCTCTTACCCTTCACTTGTCAACAAGCGCGGGCCCACTTAATCTCATGTGCATCTATGTCCCGACACTCACCTCCACCCCAGATGTCAAGGATCAATTCTATGAGACACTTGACACTGCCATCAGTAGAATTCCCAGCACGAGGGACTATACCTTCTCGGGGATTTCAACGCAAGCTTGGGTACTGACTACAGCTTGGCCAATGAGCATAGGGCACCAGGGGATTAGCAAGATGAACAAAAATGGACAGAGGTTTCCGGAGCTATGCTGCCACCATGGACTCTGTGTGACGAACAGCTATTTCCAGGTCAAGCTGTGCCACAAGGTGTCCAGGAGACGTCCGAGATATTGCCACTGGCACCAGCTAGACCTTATCATCACCAGACATACCACCCTCAGCAGTATCCTCATCACACGTAGCTATCACAGCGCTGACTGTGACACTGATCACTCCCTAGTGTGTAGCAAGGTCAGGCTTCAGCCAAGGAAGCTTCACCCATCCAAGAAGAAAGGTCGTTCTCGGATCAACACTCGCCGAACCACTGATCCAGAAGGGACCCAGGAGTTCCTCAACATCCTAGATCAGGCTCTTTCAGAAAACGCCCAAGGCCTCGGTGTGGTATCAAAGTGGAATCATCTGCACGCCACCATCTTTTACTCTGCACTCGCTGTGTATGGGAAAAGAGATGGGAGGAATGCTGACTGGTTTGAGGCTTATTGGACTGAAATGGAGTCAGTTACTGCAACTAAGAAGAGAGCCCTCATGAACTACAAACAATTCTCCAGCAAACAAACTCTAGAGGCTCTCAGAGCTGCCAGAAACAAGTCTCTGCAGACTGCTCGGCACTGCACCAATCAATACTGGTTAAAACTCTGCAACAGCATACAATCTGCCGCTGAATCTGGGGGATGCTAGAGGGACATATGAAGGAATTCGACACACCAAGGTTCCTTAGACAGCACCTTCCATACCCGCAACCTCTACCAACTCACTTCGGCAGTTACAGGAGAAGTACTGTGAACAGTACAGACCACTCTACATTGTCTTGAAAGACATCACCAAGGCCTTCGATCTTGTTAGCAGAGACAGACTCATCAAACTGCTGTGGAAAATAGGCTGCCCTCCTAAACTCTTGGGCGTCATCTGTTCTTTCCACGAGAACATGCACAGTTCAGTCAGTTACAATGGAGCAACATCAGACACTTTCACGATCAGCAGTGGGGTAAAACAGGGCTCTGTCCTGGTGACAACTCTCTTCGGAACGTAGGAGGAGGAAGTTTAACCTGTCGAGCCTGTTCTGTCATTCAATTACATCCTTGCTGATCATCTACCTCAACACTGCTTTCCCGCGCTCTCCCCATATCCCTTGATGTCATGAGTATCAAGATTTCTATCAATTTCTGTCCTGAACATGCTCAATGATTGAACTTTCACAAACCCCTGAGGTAGAGAATTCCAAAGATTCACCACCCTCTGAGTGAAGAAATTCCACCCTATCTCAGTTTTAAATGGCCTTTTAAATGAAACTTTAAGGAATACAAGCCCAGTTTCCTCATAAGACAATCCCACTATCCCAGGGATTAGTCTGGTGACCCTCCGTTGCACTCCCTCTGTGGCAAGTATATCCTTCCTTAGATAAGGAAACCAAAACTGTACACAATACTCCAGAACGATCTCACCAAGGCTCTATACAATTGCAGCAAGACATCTTTATTCCTGTACTCATGACCCCTTGTGTTAAGGCCAACATACCATTTGCCTTCCTAATTGATTGCTGTACCTGCATGCGAGCTTTTAGTGTCTCATGAACAAGGACACCCAGGTCCCTTTGGACATCAACACTTCCCAACCTCTCACCATTTAAGAAATATTCTGTCTTTCTGTTTATTCTACCAAAGTGGATAACTTCACATTTATTCACATTATATTCCATCTGTCATTTCATTCACTTATCCTGTCCAAGTCCCCTGGAAGCCTCCTTGTAACCTCCTCACAGCTCACATCCTTTACAATTGGCATATTCTTCTCCATGCTGCTATTTTAAACTTTCAGTGACTCAGATGGGGGTGTCCACCTGCATACCAGAGCTGATGACAAGCTGTTCATCTTGGCAAGACTGCGCACCAAGACCAAAATGAGTCAGTTCTTGGTCTGTGAGTTGCTGTTTGCTGATGACGCTGTGCTGACATCCCATAATGAAGTTCATTAACAGCAGCTTGTATATCGGTTCTCCCTGGCCTGCAAGGAATTTGGACTGGCGATCAGCATCAGGAAGATCAAAGTTATGGGCCAGGACGTAGAGACTCCACCTTCCATCAACATCGTCAACCTCACTTTGGAGGTTGTCAACAGCTTCACATACCTTGGATCAACAATCACCAGCAATCTGTCCCTTGATACTGAAATCAGCACCAGGATTGTCAATGTTGCAGCTGTCATGTCAAAGTTGAGAAGACGAGTGTGAACCGACAGCAAACTGATCGAAAATGTGAAGCTCTGCGTGTAACAGGCTTGTGTTCTCAGCACCCTCCTTTATAGTAGAGAAGCATCAACAACTTATACAAGCCAAGAAAAGCAGCCGAACAGCTTCCACCTCCGCTGTCTCAGATGGATATTGGGCATCTCCTGGCAGGACAGAGTGCCGAATGAGGAAGTACACCAGCGTGCAGGGATCTGCAGCATGTTTGCCCTCTTGAGTCAGCGGTGACTCTGTTGACTGGGTCATGTGTGCTGAATGGATGACGGTCGCTTTGCCAAAGACATGCTCTTTGGTGACCTTGCTATCAGCATGAGACCAACAGGTCACCCACGTCTGTGATACAAGGACATCTGCAAAGCGAGATCTCAAGCTGACTGGGATTGGAGTCGATGCATGGGAAGTCCTTCCTGCTGACTGGAATTCCTGGAGAAAGGCATTCAGGAAGACCATGGGAAAAGCAGAGGACAAAAGAAATGACCAGATGGTGGGAAAGAGAGCTCAGAGGAAGGAAAAATTATCAGTCGACCTCGGGCCAATGATATTCATCTGTACCAGCTGCGGAAGGGATTGTCACTCACGAGTCATCCTCTACAGCCACAACAAACTATGTTTAATACAGAAGTGACGTACACCCCGGGCGTAGCCCATCGTCTTCCGAGACGGACGGTTGCCAATTACAATTACAACAACAGCGACAACTGCAAGAGCGAGTCAGAGGCTGGGAACTCTGCCGTGACGAACTCAGCTCTTGACTCGCCAAAGCCTGCCCACTCTCTACAAGACCTTCCTCTGATTTCAATTGCACATGCATTTGTGATCTGGCTCTGTAGCTTAGTTGGTTAAAGCACCTGTCTAGTAAACAGAGGATCCTGGGTTCAACTCCCAGTCAGAGCCTTATTTCACAGTCACAACATGGTTGAAAAGTTTAATTATCAACACTAACATCGGTGTCTTGTGAACTTTAATTCAAAATGCATGATGAATTTCAATCACATAAAAAAACAGCCTTTGTGAAGGGTATGATTTTGGAATGGCTGTTCCTCCTTGTACAGAATTTTAGTGCTGATACATCAAAGGTAACTTCTTTGACATAAATTTGTTCACAGTTACATTCAACCTGGAAAACAGCTTGATATTAATCTCACTGAAGGAGAGTGTTTGTGTCATTATGTGTTGCTTTTAACCGAGACTGGGACATGACGCAAGTGGGAGGGTTTATCTGAGGTTTGGAATATTTGTCAGTCAGGAACAAGAAAAATCAAAGGAACCAAATAAGAAAACCTATGTCTCATGTGGTTACCGAGAAACGGTGAGAAGATATTAAACTTTGTTGCATTTAATACAACTGTGTGAACTTTGATCTTTGCGGCCTTTTATAAACAGTATTTGAAGGGTCTCAGTAAAAATTTTCAGTGTTGATGAGAGTGGGGTCTGGCTGAGCAGCTGCTTAATGTGACAGGGTCAGGACTGGATGCAGGAAGTTCTCTGACAGTCTCTCTCTGATGGGTTGAGTTGATTTTCAACTGGCAGCTGTTGCTGTTTTGATAATTCAAGTTCCCTCCACCGATTTTTTTGGACAGACAGTGCAGTATGAGGATGTAAAGGGTTAATGCTGAAGACAGTGGGATTAACCCCTCCCACAATCAGAGTGATGATATAACAGTCACATGAGATGAGGTTTGGGAGGAGAGAGCAGCACCAAGGATGCTAGTTTCGGAGGCTTGATGAGTGTGTATATAGTATTGTGTAAATTAGAAAAGAGTTCTTCATTCTTTCAGCAGGAAATGTGTCCAGAAAATATCACGAAACTCACAATTTTATTATTCAGGAGTTGGAACACAGGGATATTAACTCCAAGTGACAGTAGTGGTTTCATTTAACAAAAGAAAAGTAGAGAATAATATTGCTCATTGATTGAAATCCCCCAGTGAGGAGACAGTTAAACAGGTGATCTGTTGGGGCATCCTTCAATTCAAGGTTTCGGCAGCATTTAATCTCAATTTTTGGTGAAATTCTCTGTTTTTTGCATCTTTTTTAAATTCAGCTTTGATGGACCAGTGAAAAAACTGAAAAAAGTGAACAGATCCATCCTTTCTTTTCTTCCTTCTTCCCATCAGTTTCTCTTTTCTGTCCCAATTTAATCTGCTGTTTCTGCTGTTTTATCCATTCCAATCAAAATTCAACATTCCAATCAATTCTATTTGTTATTCCACAGTGTCTCTCCATGTGTTTTATTCTGTTGTATTCTCTCACAGTCTGTTTGATGATCAATTTCACATCTCACTCTGTTCTGGTGAAGATCAGAAGCAGTGTTATATGTTTGCAACACCCGACAAGTCGGCCTGAGGCTGTGTCTCATCGACAATGTGGAGTTAGGAACATAGAAACATAGGAGCAGGAGTCGGCCATTCAGCTCATCGAGCCTGCCCCACCATTCAATATGATCATGGCTGATCATCCACTTCAATGCCCTTTTCCCCACACTTTCGTCATATTCCCTTATGTCATTTGTATTTAGAAATCTATCAATCTCTGCTTTAAGCATACTCAATCACTGAGCTTCCACAGCCCTCTGGGTGACAGAATTCCAAAGATTCACAATCCTCTGAGTAACAACATTTCTCCTCATCTCTGTCCTAAGTGGCTTGCCCCTTATTTTGAAATTGCGTCCCCTGGTTCTCGACTCCCCAACCAGGGGAAACATCTTAGCTGCATCTACCCTGACTGTCCTTTAAATATTTTGTGGGTTCCAATGAGATCACCTCTCATTCTTCAAAACTCTAGAGAATACAGCCCCAGTTTCCCCAATCTCTCTTCATAGGACAGTCCCACCATCCCAGGAACAAGTCTGATGAACCTTCGTTGAACTCCCTCCATGGCAATAATATCCTTCCTGAGGTGAGGGGACCAAAGCTGCACACAGTACTGCAAGTGCAGTCTAACCAAGGTTCTATACAATTGAAGCAAGAATTCACTACTCCTGTACTCAAATCCTCTTGCGATAAAGGCTAACATACTATTAGCCTTCCTAATTGCTTGCTGCACCTGCATGTTAGCTGTCAGTGACTTATTGACATGGACACCCAGATCACCCTTATATTCTATACCTCAGTTAATAAAGGAAAGGATTCCATATACCTGCTGAACCACCTTATTGACCTGTCTGGCTACTTCAGGGATCTGTGGACATTCACTCCAACGTCCCTCACTTCCTCTACACCATTCAGTGTTCTCCCATTAATTGTGTATTCCTTTGCCTTTTTTGACGCCTGCTCTCGCTGTTCCCTGCTCTCCGAGTGAACCCTTGCTCCCTCTCCTGGGCTCTTTATGCTCCACTCTGCTCTCACTGTTTCCCGCTCTCTTAATATATCAATATTTGTTTGCCTTCTGTTTAATTTAAAATATGGATTAACTGTATTTTACAGTTGTAGGTTTTATTTGGTAGTCCTGTACAAGTTGTGGATTGATATTTAATATTTAGCTCTGTGAAAACGATTGTGAATGAAAATATAACTTTCAATCTGATACATGGGCTGGTCTGCAAGCTCCAAGTCCTTCATTTTGTAGTAATGGAATTGATAATGTATCTTTCAGTCTTAATCTCTGTGGCATTTTTGAACTGGTATGTAATGCATAACATGGTCTAACGTCTGATGTACATTATTGGGATTCAAAGGATCATAAGAAATAGGGGCATTAGGCCATTCAGCCCATCAAGCCTGCTCCAACATTCAAACAGATCGTGACTGATCATCTACTTCTCCGCCATTTTTCCCTGCTATCTCCATATCCCTTGATCTTGTTAGTATTTAGAAATCTATCGATTTCTGTCTTGAATATGTTCAATGATTGATCTTCCACAGCCCTCGGGGATAAAGAATTCCACAGATTTCTCACCCTCTGAGTAAATAAATTCCTGCTCATCTCAGTCTCAAATGGCCTGCCCTTATTCTGAGACTGTGTCCCCTTGTTCTAGACTCACTAGACAGAGGAAACATCCTATCCATATCTACCCTGCACACCCTGAAAGAACTTTGTCTGTTTCAATGAGATCATCTCTCATTCTTCATAACTCTAGAGAATTTAGGCCCAGTTTCTGCAGTCTCTCATCATAAGACAATCCCACCATCCTCGGGGATGAGACCGGTGAATCTCTGTTGCACTCCCTCTGTGACAAGTCTATCCTTCCTTAGATAAGGAAACCAAAATTGTACAGAATACTCCAGGTGCGGTCTCATCCAGACTTCATACATCTTTACTCATGTACTCAAATACGCTTTCAATGATGCCAACATACCATTTGCCTTCCTAATTGCTTGCTGCACCTGCATACTAGCTTTTCGTGTCTCATGAACAAGGACACCCAGGTGCCTTTGGACATCGACACTTCCCAGCCTCTCACCATTTAAGAAATACTCTGTCTTTCTGTTTATTCTACCAAAGTGGAGAACTTCACACTTATTTATATTATATTCCATCTGCCATGTTCTTGCCCATTCATTTAACCTGTCCAAATCCCCTTGAAGCCTCTTTGCATTCATTCTGTACCTTTCAATCATGTAAATTTTGTCTGTTCTGTTTCAAGTTTTATATTTAAAATGTAACCATGGTGACAGAGTTTATTTAGATCTGATAGTGAGTTTGTTTTTGGACTGTGATTGATGTATCAACCTGTCAGCTGTATTGAATTGGAGTGAAATGGAAACAACTTCTGTCTCTCCTGCTGTTGTTTGACTGTTGGATTGAAAATGTGTCTCTTGACTTTGGGATCAGTGTCTGTCTGACTACTTCTTTTGTTTGTTCCAGTGGAACTGATGAGCTGGCAGTATCTCTGTGCTTTGGGAGTGATCCTGTACCGACTGTGTGTTGGAACGAGATCACTGCACTTTTCCTTGTGTCCAAGAATCACCACATCCATTCAGGTTCCTTCATGTATTTTCCTGCAGGAATGAAAGAACTGGTGAGGTAGAAGATACAAAAGCGATCAATGTAATCGTCCCAATAATAATCATTATGAACAATCACAAAATGAAAACCAGGAACACAAACAGTGTCAGTGTCTGACTCCACTGCAGTACTGCAGTATTCAGCTTCTGTTTACCAGGTGTTTGCAGTGGTTTTACAACAAGTTTGTGACATTCAGAAACAACACAAGCCCTGCACTGCTCAATGACTGGGACTGTCCGATAGAGCAGTGACCTTTGCACAGTCACATTTCTATTTCAACGGAAAACAAGCAGCCACTATTTAAAATGTGCCTTTCACACTTCTCACCTGGTGTCTGCAATAAATGTTCTTTGTCTAACTGTCCACATCGTTATTTTGCGGCTATTTTCCCCCCACTGTTCACAATCCAACAAACAGTGAGAGACTGGAACTAAAGCAGGAAAATTCCCTCTCCTTTGGGTGGTGAAATTGTCAGTGATTTTCAATAGTGATTTCTTCCCATTGTGTCTCCCTGAGCCTGTCCAGACACTGTCCGAGAATGAACTCTCCCTTCCCCGTGTCCCCGGCTCACTCCATGTTCCGGGAGCAGCTCCTGCTCCACAGTGTCTGTTACAAACACTCCCCGACTCCCCCTCAACTTCCAACCACTCAATGCTAATCTCTGAGCACATCTGCGGACACGCTCCCAAAGCAGTGGCTGCTGGAAGCAGATGCTGTTTGTTCCCTTCCCCCGGGCCCGGGAAGTCTCCATTAGCAGCTGATTTAAAGCATCTTCCCCTGATTGAGTGAATGGCTTCACAGACTGAGTTGGGGAAAGACTGCGCATGCGCTCCACTCCTCATTGTGACGTCCCACTGGGGGCGGTGCTACGTCGCGCGTGCGCAGATCTCTGCAGCAATTCAGCATTCAAACATCAATGGGAACTTTCCCCATTTCACCCTCATCAAAGTCCCAAAGAAAGTGAAGAGGGGCTTGGACTGGAGGGAGGGAGGGGCGGGGTAGGGGGAACCTAGAACCCAGAAAGCTGCCCACTTACCCCATTTGGATGATCAATTTGCGGTCATTCCCTGCAGGGGGTTTGTTATTATTGAGCCCCTCCTGGTAAAACAATCCGATAGAAAGAGGGGAGAAAGGAGGGAGCCGGTGTGTTTGCTGGGACCTTGCAGAATTCATTTCAGTAGCAAAAGTCCCGGGTTATATTAACCCGAGTGAAACACGCTGTCAGTGAGAGGAAAACCGAACGGCCCTTTTCATCTTTTCATTGGAAACAAAGTAGAGCCGGAAGTGCGGCGAGCAGAGCAGACACACAAGCTCAATGACAGGAGAGCTTGGCCGTCCCTGAGTTTCAGCTCCCGGCTCTTACATTTCCTCATCCACACTGTCTTTACTGTGGATGTTCAGGGGTTCCTTGTCGGATCTGAGGACTGTATCCATGAAACATTCTGAGTCAGGAGATCCACACACTCTCTGTTATCAAGATTTATGGGCAGGAATGTTTCAAAACTTTGTCTATGAAATCATTGTATTATTCACAGAACTAATGAGGCAATCGGTTCATTATTCAGGCCTTGAACTTGGTTTGGGTAGACCGAAAACTGAGAGGTTCAGCACCTCTCCAATCCTTCACTAATATAACTGATTTTTTGATGAAGTAACAGAAAAGGTTGATGAAGGGAAAGCAATGGATGTTGTCTATATGGATTTTAAGAAAGCGTTTGACAGACTACCACAGAAAAGGCTGGGTAACAAAACTGAGGTTCCAGGAATAGGAGGGTCAGTATCTGCTTGGGTTAAAAAATGGATGAAATATCAAGAAAAGCGAGTTGTGGTATTTGGTTGTTTTTCAGAATGGAAGATGGTGAACAGTGATGTCCACAAGGGTCAGTGTCAGGACCACCATATATATAAATGACTTGAATATTGGAATCACAGAATTGTTACTGCACAGAAGGAGGCCATTTGGCCCATCGTGTCTGCACTGACTCTCCAAATGAGCAATTCACCTCATGTCACTTCCCCGTCTTCTCCCCATAATCCTGCACATTCTTCCTTTTCAGATAACAGTCTAATTCCCCTTTGAATGCTTCAATTGAACCTGCCTCCATCACATTCTCAGGCAGTTCATACTTTAACCACTCGCTGTGTGAAAACGTTTTTCCTCATGTCGCTTTTGCTTCTTTTACCAATTACTTTAAATCTCTACCCTCTCGTTCTCGATCCTTTCACAAGTGGGAACAGTTTCTCCCTATCCACTCTGTCCACACCCCTCATCATTTTGAATACCACTATGAAATCTCCTCTTAGCCTTCTTTTCTCCAAGGAAAACAGTCCTAACTTCTCCAATCTATCTTCATAACTGAAGTTCCTCATCCTTGGAACCATTCTCATGAATCTTTTCCATAATCTCTCCAATGCCTTCACATCTTTCCTAAAGTGTGGCACCCAGAACTGGACGCAGTACTTCAGCTGAGGCTAGTGTCTTATACAAGTTCAACATGACCTCCTTGTTCTTGTACTCTATGCCTCTATCACTAAAGCCGAGGATACTGTATGCTTTATTAACCACTCTCTCAACCAATGACATATAACCCCAGTTCCCACTGCTCCTGCACTCCCTTTAGAATTGTACCCTTTATTCTATATTGTCACTCCATATTCTTCTTACCAAAATGAATCAATTCACATTTCTCTGCATTGAACTTCACCTGTCATCTGTCCTCCCATTCCAACAAATTGTCTATGTCCTTTTGAAGTTCTACACTATCATCCTTACAGTTCACAATGCTTCCAATTTTCGTGTCATCCATAAGCTTTGAAATTCTTCCCTGTGCACCAAGGTCGAGGTCATTAATATATATCAGGAAAGGCAAGGGTCCCAACACTGACTCCTGGGGAACTCCACTACAAACCTTCCTCCAGCCCGAAGAACATCCATTGCTCACTACTCTTTGTTTCCTGTCAATCAGCCAATTCCATATCCATGTTACTACTGTCCCTTTTATTCCATGAGTTATAACTTTGCTCACAAGTCTGTTGTGTTGCATTGTATCAAACTCCTTTTGAAATTCAATAAAAGCAAAATACTGCAGATGCTAGAAATCTTAAATATAAACAAAAAGTGCTTGAAATACTCAGCAGGTCTGGCAGCATCTGTGGAGAGAGAAACAGAGTTAATGTTTCAGGTCAGTGACCATTCAGATGCTGCCAGACCTTTTGAAAGTCCATGCACACCACATCAACAGCATTGCCCTCATCATCCCTCTCTGTTACCTCATCAAAAAACTCCAGCAGGGCAGTTAAACATGATTTTCCCTGAAGAAATCCATGCTGTCTTTCCTGAATTAACCACATTTGTCCATGGGACTGTTAATTTTGTCCCGAATTATTCTTTCGAGAAGTTTTCCCACCACCGAAATTGAACTGACTGGGGAGTGAGACGAGGTGAGTTGCTTTAGCAGAGAGCCAACATGGGTTCGTCAGGCCGAATGGCCTCCTTCTGTGCTTTAGCCATTCTATGATTGTATGATTCTAGCGACAACTGTTGGTGGAGAGGCAGTGATGCAGGAATGGGTTGACAGAAAGGGGAAAGTCTGGGCTGGTGTGTGTTTGCAGCATTTGCAGCTTGTGTTCGGGTTTGTGAATAAAGGTGATTTGGAAGCTGTGTTCCAAATTGAAGTGTTTATTGGAAGCAAGAAGTTGATGTCAATGAAGAATAAAACGTGTTAAGATGAAGGGTGGTGTGATTGAGGATAGCAGTAAATATTGTGCTGGTGAATTATTTGTGTTAATAAACTTCCACTGCGCCCTCTGCTGCAGGCTGCTGTTTATATCCAGCTGTGTATTAGTGCCGTGTGTTAACTAGATAAATGTTTGTTTCAACGCTGTTTATAAAGCAATAGCATTGCACTCAAACAGTCCCAGACATAGCAACACACGTACAAAAGCAAAATACTGCAGATGCTGGAAATCTGAAACATAAACAGAAAATGCTTGAAATAGTCAGCAGGCCTGGCAGCATCTGTGGAGAAAGAAACAAAGTTAATGTGAGCTAAGGAAACAGACCTGAACTGTTAACTGTTTCTCTCTGCACAGATGCTGCCAGACCTACTGAGCATTTCCAGCATTTTCTGTTTTTATTACAGCAACACCTTTGATCAGCAGTAGCGGTGATAGTGCGAGCCAGGGGGCAGCCGGGAAGGTACGTTTCACTATAAAGTACTTACCTGGCGATTCGGCGGACGCGGACACAGGGACTGCTGGGTAAGTGAACTTATATATTCGGGCAGTGGCTAAACCCGAAACACTACACGTGTAGTGTCTCCCACCCATCCTCCTCCTCCAACCAAAAAAAAGGACTCTTGTGTGGAGGTTTTGGTAAGGTAAGGTTTTCCTTTATATTTTTTTATTCTCTGTTGTCAATTTGGAGCAGAGGGGATGGAAGCTAGGGCAGTTGCATGCTCCTCTTGCAGGATGTGGGAGGTAAGGGTCACCACTTGTGTCCCTGCTGACTTCACCTGTGAGAAGTGCACCCAACTCCAGCTCCTCACAGACCGCGTTAGGGAACTGGAGCTGGATGAACTTCGGATCATGCGGGAGGCAGAGGGGATGATAGGGTGCAGTTATAGGGAAGTACTGACACCGAAGTCACAGGATAAAGGTAGCTGGGTGACCGTCAGGGGAGGGAAAGGGAATAGGCGCACAGTGCAGGGATCCCCTGTGGTTGGCAGGGAGGGGGACCTACCAGGGGAAAGCCACAGTGGCCAGGTCTCTGGCACTGAGCCTGGCTCTGCGGCTCAGAAGGGAAGGGTGGAGAATAGGAGAGCGATAGTGATAGGAGATTCAATGGTTAGAGGAACAGACAGGAGATTCTGTGGTCGCGAACGAGACTCCCGGATGGTATGTTGCCTCCCGGGTGCCAGGGTTAGGGATATCTCGGATCGAGTCTACAGGATTCTTAAGGGGGAGGGGGAGCAGCCAGAAGTCGTGGTACATATCGGGACCAATGACATAGCTAGGTAAAGGGATGAGGACCTGAAAAGGGAATATAGGAGTTAGGTTGGAAGCTAAAAGGCAGGACGAGCAGAGTAGTAATCTCAGGATTGATACCGGTGCCACGTGCTAGTGAGGCTAGAAACAGAGAGCGAGTGCAGCTGAACACGTGGCTACAGAGCTGGTGTAGGAGGGAGGGCTTCAGTTATGTGGATCATTGGGATACCTTCTGGGGAAGTTGGGACCTGCACAAGAAGAACGGGTTACATCTGAACTGGAGGGGCACCAATATCCTGGGCGGGAGGTGTGCTAGAGCTCTTCGGGAGGGTTTAAACTAGTTTGGCAGGGGGATGGGAACCGGAGCTATGGATAAGTGGATGGGGTAGCTGTTGATCAGGCAGATACTGAGTGCAGAGAGTCTGTGAGGAAGGTTAGACAGTTGACAGGGCAAAGTTTCAGCCAGTATGATGGGTTGAAGTGTGTCTATTTTAATGCAAGAAGTGTCAGGAATAAGGGTGATGAACTTAGAGCATGGATCAGTATTTCGAGCTACGATGTTGTGACCATTACGGACACTTGGATATCACAGGGGCAGGGATGGATGTTGGATGTTCCGGGGTTTAGATGTTTCAAAAGGAATAGGGAGGGAGGTAAAAGAGGTGGGGGAGTGACATTGTTAATCAGGGATAGTATCACAGCTGCAGAAAGGGAGGTCATCGAGGAGGGTTTGTCTACTGAGTCATTATGGGTGGAAGTCAGACACAGGAAAGGAGCAGTCACTTTATTGGGAGTTTTCTATAGACCCCCCAATAGCAACAGAGACACGGAGGAACAGATTGGGAGGCAGATTTTGGAAAGGTGCAGAAGTAGCAGGGTTGTTGTCATGGGTGACTTCAACTTCCCTAATATTGATTGGAACCTCCTTCGTGCAAATAGTTTGGATGCAGCAGTTTTTGTCAGGTGTGTCCAGGAAGGTTTCCTGACTCAATATATGGATAAGCCGACTAGAGGGGAGGCTATGTTGGATTTGGTGCTTGGCAACGAACCAGGCCAGGTGGCAGATCTCTCGGTGGGAGAGCATTTCGGTGATAGTGATCACAACTCCCGGACCTTTACTATAGTCATGGAGAGGGACAGGAGCAGACGGGATGGGAAAATATTTAATTGGGGGAGGGGGAATTACAATGCTATTAGGCAGGAACTGGGGTGCATAAATTGGGAACAGATGTTCTCAGGGAAATGCATGACAGAAATGTGGAGGTTGTTTCGGGAGCACTTGCTGCGACTGCTGGATAGGTTTGTCCTGATGAGGCACGGAAGGGATGGTAGGGTGAAGGAACCTTGGATGACAAGAAATGTGGAACAGCTAGTCAAGAGGAAGAAGGAAGCTTACTTAAGGTTGAGGAAGCAAGGATCAGACAGGGCTCTAGAGGGTTACAAGGTAGCCAGGAAGGAACTGAAGAATGGACTTAGGAGAGCTAGAAGGGGACATGAAAAAGTCTTGGCGGGTAGGATTAAGGAAACTCCCAATGCGTTCTACACTTATGTGAGGAACAAGAGGATGGCCAGAGTGAGGGTAGGGCCGATCAGGGATAGTGGAGGGAACTTGTGCCTGGAGTCGGAGGAGGTAGGGGAGGTCCTAAATGAATACTTTGCTTCAGTATTCACGAGTGAGAGGGACCTGGTCGTTTGTGAGGACAGCGTGAAACAGGCTGATATGCTCGTACAGGTTGATGTTAAGAGGGAGGATGTGCTGGAAATTTTGAAAGACATGAGGACAGATAAGTCCCTGGGGCCAGACGGGATATACCCAAGGATATTAAGGGAAGCAAGGGAAGAGATTGCCGCGCCTTTGGCGATGATCTTTGCGTCCTCACTGTCCACTGGAGTAGTACCAGATGATTGGAGGGTGGCAAATGTTATTCCCTTGTTCAAGAAAGGGAATAGGGATAACCCTGGGAATTATAGACCAGTCAGTCTTATGTCGGTAGTGGGCAAATTGTTGGAGAGGATTCTGAGAGACAGGATTTATGATTAGTTGGAAAAGCATAGTTTGATTAGAGACAGTCAGCATGGCATTGTGAGGGGCAGGTCATGCCTCACAAGCCTTACTGAATTCTTTGAAGATGTGACAAAACACATCGATGAAGGAAGAGCAGTGGATGTGGTGTATATGGATTTCAGTAAGGCGTTTGATAAGGTTCCCCATGGTAGGCTCATTCAGAAAGTAAGGAGGCATGGGATACAGGGAAAGTTGGCTGTCTGGATACAGAATTGGCTGGCCCATAGAAGACAGAGGGTGGTAGTAGATGGAAAGTATTCAGCCTGGAGCTCGGTGACCAGTGGTGTTCCGCAGGGATCTGTTCTGGGACCTCTGCTCTTTGTGATTTTTATAAATGACTTGGATGAGGAAGTGGAAGTCTGGGTTAGCAAGTTTGCCGATGACACGAAGGTTGCTGGAGTTGTGGATAGTGTGGAAGGCTGTTGTAGGTTGCAACGGGACATTAACACGATGCAGAGCTGGGCTGAGAAGTGGCAGATGGAGTTCAACGTAGAAAAGTGTGAAGTGATTCATTTTGGAAGGTCGGATTTGAATGCAGAATACAGGCTAAAAGACAGGATTCTTGGTAGTGTGGAGGAACAGAGGGATCTTGGGGCCCATGTCCATAGATCGCTCAAAGCTGCCACCCAAATTGATAGGGTTGTTACGAAGGCGTATGGTGTGTTGGCTTTCATTAACAGGGGGATTGAGTTTAAGAGCCGCGAGGTTATGCTGCTGCACTATAAAGCCTTGGTTAGACCTGACTTGGAATATTGTGTTCAGTTCTGGTCGTCTCATTATAGGAAGGATGTGGAAGCTTTAGAGAGGGTGCAGAGGAGATTTATCAGGATGCTGCCTGTACTGGAGGGCATGTCCTACGAAGAAAGATTGAGGGAGCTGGTGCTTTTCCCATTGGAACGAAGAAGGATGAGAGGTGACTTGATAGAGGGTGACAAGATGATGAGAGGCATAGATAGAGTGGATAGCCAGAGACTTTTTCCCAGGGTGGAAAGGGCTATCACCAGGGGGTATAATTTTAAGGTGATAGAGGAAGGTTTCGGGGAGATGTCAGAGGTAGGTTCTTTGCACAGAGAGTGGTGGGTGCGTGGAATGCACTGCCAGCGGTGGTAGTAGAAGCAGATACATTAGGGACATTTAAGCGTCTCTTGGATAGGTACATGGATGATAGTAGAATGAAGGGTACGTAGGCAGTTTTGATCTGAGAGTAGGTTAAAGGTTCGGCACAACATCGTGGGCCGAAGGGCCTGTACTGTGCTGTACTGTTCCATGTTCTATGTTCTGTAACACAGGTGATGGGAGGCTCAGCCTGGCTACGTAATGTTACAAGGACGCTGAGTAACACCATCGACAACGGGACAGAGAGTAAAACACACAGAAAACTAATAGACTGTGAGGAAGCAAAAGTGAGGAACGGAGAGAGAGAGACAACGAAACTGAGATGGAGAAACAAGGCGTTTGTATGATTGTGTTCTCCCTGTTGTGTAACGGTATTTCCTGTTGTGTAAATATGTTTTCTGTTGTGTAAAGATGTACCCTGTTGTTGTGTAAAGGTTTTCCCTGTTATTGTTTTATTTTCTGTTCCTGACCATCTCCTCACTGTGACCATTTGTCCTGCTTTTATTGTGGCCAACATCACTATCTGGTGGTGGAGAGGAGGCTCTGCAGGAAGGGGTTGACAAAGTGGGAGAGACTCGGCTGGTCCGTGTTTGCAGCTTGTGTTCGTGTGAGCACAAGTGATTTGTTACTGATTGATGTGTTCACGAGAAGGAAAAAGCTGATCACAATCGAAAGCATCTTGCAATTATTGGGAAACACTTGATGTTTTGAAAGTGAACTGTTTGTATTATTACCAAACATAAATAGCAGAAAATGGTTTCGATCCATCGATCTCTGGGTTATGGGCCCAGCACGCTTCCGCTGCACCACTCTGCTAATTGTTGGTTTAAATTTTAGCTGCCTGTTAGTGAAATATGTTCATTTCCCCAATGTTTTTATCAAAATAGGATTGTCGTCTGAATGCTCAAGAATCCTGGACTCAGCAACACACGTGCTGACGGACTCACCCTCACTGCACAATGACACAAGGACACTGAGTAACAGCACCGACAATGAGGCAGGCAGAGAAAGACACACAGAAAACCAGGAAGATATTATCAGGACCCAGAAGGGAACAGACAGAGAAAGACACACAGAAAACCAGGAAGAGATTATCAGGTCCCAGAAAGGAACAGACAGAGAAAGGTACTGAGCAAACCAGCAACAGACAGCGAAAGACGGATGATTTATGTAATTGTGTTCTCTGTTGTGTAAAGATGTTCCCTGTGTTCTTTTAAAGATATTTCCTGCTGTGTAATGTGTTCTCTGTTGTGTAACTATATTCGCTGTTGTGTAAAGATGTTCTCTGTTATTGTGTAAAATGGTTCCCTGTTGGGTAAAGATCTTCTTAGTTGTGTAAATATGATCCATCTTGTGTAAAAGTGTTCCGGGTTGTTTAATATGTTCCCTGCTCTGTAATGTAGAGCTGAGTCTGCACTAATGGAATTGCTACAGTATCTTCCAGTCTGATACTGTATGAGGGCTGGAATGTGATCCAACGCACAGTCTATACAAATTGAATTGCTATTGTATCTTTTAGTTTCACAATCTGGGGGAGTTTTAAACTGAAATCTCAGTTTGTATCTCAGGTTATACTATCTTTCAGATTCTCTCAATCTGATATCACACTTGAGATTTAGACTTAAGAAAGGATGTACTGGCATTGGAGGAGTTCAAAAGCGATTCACTCAGCTGATTCCTGAGATGAAGGGGTTGACTTATGAAGAATGGCTAAACAGGTTATTCATTCGTGTTTATAAGAATGAGGGGTGATCTTTTTGAAACGTACAAGATTCTGAGGGGGCTTAACAGGGTGAAGAAGGGTCTCTGACCTGAAACATTAACTCTGCTTCTCTCTTCACAGATGCTGCCAGACCTGCTGAGTATTTCCAGCATTTCTTGTTTTTATTAACAGGGAAGATGCTGAGAAAATGTTTCCACTCGTGGGGGAATCTCAAACTAGGCGACATAGTTACAGAATAAGGGGACACTCATTTAAAACTGAGATGCAAAGGAATTTCGTCTCTCAGAGGGTAATGAATGTCTGGAATTCTCTACCCCAGACAGTATTGAAGGCTAAATCACTGAAAGTATTTAAAGAGGATGTAAATAGATTTTTGAAATATTGGAGAGTTGAGGGCTATGAAGAGCTGGCATGAAAGAGGAGTTGAGGTCTGGGGCAGATCAGCCATGATCTTACTGAATGGCGAGGCAGGCTTGAGGGGCCGAATGGCCTACTCCTGCTCCTTTTTCTTCTGTTCTTATGTTATGTTATATCTAATGTATATGTCAGGATGCACTAATGGGAATTCATACTGAAACTTATAAACTCATAATGTGTGTAAATATTGGGCTGATAATTAACTTGAATCTCAGAGTACATTATTGTGGTTAATTCTGTAAGTTTGAAAAGGGAACTCTGTGCCATAATGAAAACAAGAAATGCTGGAAATACTCAGCAGGTCAGGCAACATCTGTGCAGAGAGAAGCAAAGTTAACGTTTCAGGTCAGTGACCTTTCAGATGCTGCCAGACCTTTTGAAAGTCCATGTACACCACATCAACAGCATTGCCCTCATCAACCCTCTCTGTTACCTCATCAAAAAACTCCATCAGGACAGTTAAACATGATTTTCCCTTAAGAAATCCATGCTGGCTTTCTTGAATTAACCCACATTTGTCCATGGGACTATTAATTTTGTCCCAAATTATTCTTTTGAGCAGTTTTCCCACCTCCAAAATTGAACTGACTGGGGAGTGAAATGAGGTGAGTTGCTCTAACAGAGAGCCAGCACGGGTTCGACAAGGCGAATGGCCTCCTTCTGTGCTACAGCCATTATATGATTGTATGATTCTGGCAACAACTGTTGGTGGAGAGGCAGTGATGCAGGAATGGGTTGACAGAAAGGAGAAAGTCTGGGCTGGTGTGTGTTCGGGTTTGTGAATAAAGGTGATTTGGAAGCTGTGTTCCAAATTGAAGTGTTTACTGGAAGGAAGAAGTTGATGTAAATAAAGAGTAAAACGTGTTAAGATGAAGCGTGGTGTGATTGGGGATAGCAGTAAATATAGTGTTGGTGAATTATTTGTGTTAATAAACTTCCACTGCGCCCTCTGCTGCAGGCTGCTGTTTATATCCAGCTGTGTATTAGTGCTGTGTGTTAGCGAGATAAATGTTTGTTTCAATGCTGTTTATAAAGCAATAGCATTGCACTCAAACAGTCCCAGACATAGCAACACACGTACGAAAGCAAAATACTGCAGATGCTGGAAATCTGAAATATAAACAGAAAATGCTTGAAATAATCAGCAGGTCTGGCAGCATCTGTGGAGAGAGAACAAAGTTAATGTGAGCTAACGAAACAGACATGAACTGTTCACTGTTTCTCTCTGCAAAGATGCTGCCAGACCTACTGAGCATTTCCAGCATTTTCTGTTTTTATTACAGCAACACAGGTGTTGGGAGGCTCAGCCTGGCTACACAATGTTACAAGGACGCTGAGTAACACCATCGACAACGGGACAGAGAGAAAAACACACAGAAAACCAATAGACTGTGAGGAAGCAAAAGTGAGGGACAGAGAGAGAGACAACGAGACTGAGATGGAGAAACAAGGCATTTGTATGATTGTATTCTCCCTGTTGTCTAAAGGTATTTCGTGGTGTGTAAATATGTTTTCTGTTGTGTAAAGATGTACCCTGTTGTTGTGTAAAGGTTTTCCCTGTTATTGTTTTATTTTCTGTTACTGACCGTCTCCTCACTGTGACCATTTGTCCTGGTTTTATTGTGGCCAACATCACCATCTGGTGGTGGAGAGGAGGCTCTGCAGGAAGGGGGTTGACAAAGTGGGAGAGACTCGGCTGGTCCGTGTTTGCAGCTTGTGTTCGTGTGAGCAAATGTGATTTGTTACTGATTGATGTGTTCACTGGAAGGAAGAAGCTGATTGCAAATGAGTGCCTTTGGAAGCATCTTGTTATTATGGGTAAATACTTGATGTTTTGAAAGTGAACTGTTTGTGTTATTTCCCCAATGTTTTTATAAAAATAGTATTGTAGTCGGATTTCTCAAGAATCCCGGACTCAGCAACACACGTGCTGACGGACTCACCCTCACTGCGCAATAACACAAGGACACGGAGTCACAGCACCGACAATGAGGCAGGCAGAGAAAGACACACAGAAAACCAGGAAGAGATTATCAGGACTCAGAAATGAACAGACAGAGAAAGGTACTGAGCAAACCAACTGATCGCAATCGAGCGCATCTTGTAATTATAGGGAAAAACTTGATGTTTTGAAAGTGAACTGTTTGTGTTACTACCGAACATAAATACCAGAGAATGGTTCCGATCCATCGTCCTCTGGGTTATGGGCCCAGCACGCTTCCGCTGCACCACTCTGCTAACTGTTGGCTTAAATTTTAGCTGCCGGTTAGTGAAATGTGTTCATTTCCCCAATGTTTTTATAAAAATAGGATTGTCGTCTGAATGCTCAAGAATTCTGGCCTCAGCAACACACGTGCTGACGGACTCACCCTCACTGCACAATGACACAAGGACACGGAGTAACAGCACCGACAATGAGGCAGGCAGAGAAAGACACACAGAAAACCAGGAAGAGATTATCAGGACTCAGAAATGAACAGACAGAGAAAGGTACTGAGCAAACCAGCAAGAGACAGCGAGAGACTGATGAACACCACTTGGAGGGAGCACTGAGGGTGGCAAGGGCACAGAATGTAGTCTGGCTGGGGGATTTCAATGTCTATTACCATGGGTGGCTCGGTAGCACCACTACTGACCATGCTGGCCGAGTCCTAACGGACATAGCTGCTCGATTGTGTCTGCAGTAGGTGGTGAGGGAACTAACAAGAGGGAAAAACATACTTGACCTCATCCTCACCAATCTGCCTGCCGCAGATGCATCAGTCCATGACAGTATTGGTAGGAGTGACCACTGCACAGTCCTTGTGGAGATGATGTCCCGTCTTCACATTGAGGATACCCTCTATCGTGTTGTGTGCCACTACCACTGTGCTAAATGGGATAGATTTTGAACAGAACTAGCAATGTATAACTGGGCATCCATGAGGTGCTGTGGACCATTAGCAGCATCAGAATTGTAGTCAACCACATTCTATAACCTCATGGCCCGGCATATTCCCCCACTCTAACATTACCAACAAGCTGGGGGATCAACCCTAATTCAATGAAGAGTGCAGGAGGGCATGCCAGGAGCAGCACCAGGCATACCTTGAAATGAGGCGTCAGCCTGATGAAGCTACAGCCCAGGACTACTTTCATGCCAAACAGCAGAAGCAGCATGTAATAGACAGGTTTTAGTGATCCCACAACCAACGGATCAGATCTACACCCTGCCACATCCAATGATGAATGGTGGTGGACAATTAAACAACCAACAGGAGGAGGTGGCTCCACAAATATCCCCAACCTCAATGATGGGGGAGCCCAGCACATCAGTGCAAAAGATAAGGATGAAGAATTTGAAACAATCTGCAGCCAAAAGTGCCGGGTTGATGATCCATCTCGGCCTCCTTCTGAAGTCCCCAGCATCACAGATGCCAGTCTTCAGCCAATTCGATTCACTCAACGTGATATCAAGAAACGACTGAAGGCACTGGATACAGCAAAGGCTACGGGCCCTGACAATATTCCGGCAATAGTACTGAAGACATATGCTCCAGAACTTGCCGCGCCCCTAGCCAAGGTGTTCCAGTACAGGTACAATTCTGGCATCTACCCGGCAATGTGGAAGTTTGCCCAGGTATGTCCTGTACACAAATAGTAGGACAAATCCAACCCAGCCAATTACTGCCTCATCAGTCTACTCTCAATCATCAGTACAGTGATGGAAGATGTCATCGATGGGGCACTTGCTTTGCAATAACCTGTTCAGTGACGCTCAGTTGGGTTCCGCCAGGGCCATTCAGCTCCTGACCTCATTACAGCCTTGGTTCGAACAAGGGCAAAAGAGCTGAACTCAAGAGGTGAGGTGAGAGTGTCTGCCCTTGACATCAAGGTAGCATTTGACTGAGTATGGCATCAAGGAGCCAGAGCAAAACTGGAGTCAATGGGAATCAAGAGGAAAACTCTCCACTGGTTGGAATCGTACCTAGCACAAAGGAAAATGGTTGTGATTGTTGGAGGTCAATCATCTCAGCTCCAGGACATCACTGCTGGAGTTCCTCAGGGTAGTATCCTCGGCCCAACCTTCTTCACTACTTCATCAGTGACCTTCCTTCAATTATAAGGTCAGAAGTGGGGATGTTCACTAATGATTGCAACATTTAGCACCATTCGCGACTCCTCAGATACTGAAGAGGTCCATGTAGAAATGCAGCAAGACCTGGACAATATCCAGGCTTGGGCTGATAAGTGGCAAGTAACATTCGCGCCACACAAGTGCCAGGCAATGACCATCTCGAACAAGAGAGAATCTAACGATCTGCCATTGACATTCAACGGCATTACGATCGCTGAATCCCCCACTATCAACTTCCTGGGGGATCCCATTGACCAGAAACTGAACTAGAGTAGCCTTATAAATAGCGTGACTACATGAGCTGGTCAGAGGATAGGAAGCATGCGGTGAGTAACTCACTTCCTGACTCCCCAAGCCTGTCTACCATTTACAAGGCACAAGTCTGGAGTGTGATGGAATACTATCCACTTGCCTGGATGGGTGCAGCTCCATCAACATTCAAGAAGCTCGACACCATCCAGGACAAAGCAACATGCTTGATTGGCACACCATCCACAACATTCACTCCCTCCACCACTGACGTACAGTGGCAGCAGTGTGTACCATCTTCAAGATGCACTGCAACAATGCACCAAGGCTACTCAGGCAGCACCTTCCAAACCTGCATCCTCTACTGCCTGGAAGGACAAGGGCAGCAGATGCATGGGAATACCACCACCTGAAAGTTCTCCTCCAAGCTACACATCATCCTGACTTGGAACTATATCGCCATTCCTTCACTGTCGCTGGGTAAAGTTCCTGGAACTCCCTTCCTAATAGCACTGTGGGTGTACCTACCCCACATGGACTGCAGTGGTTCAGGAAGGAAGCTCACCACCACCTTCTCATGGGCAATTAGGGATGGACTATAAATGCTGGCCTGGCTGGCGACGTCCACATCCCATGAAACAAATAATTAAATACAATAACAGCTCATCTCAATTCCTAGTATTTCTAAATCCCACCAGTCCAACATAAGCTGAACAATTATTGCATGTTGTGATTGACGGTCTGGTCTGTAAACTGCACTGCATCACAGATTGCTGACATTTGCTAACTGGAAGTGAGAACTGCAAAATCGCGACAGTAGTTCACATAGTCTGTCAGTGTGAAAGAATCAGGCAATGTGAGGTAATAGAATTTGTCTGTAAATGTTACACTCATATTGCTTTATATTTTTATATTGAAAATAAAAGTAATCATTTCGTGAAAATAGTGACATGTTGTCCAAACTTTGGTCGCCAGTTGTTTTCGTCTTGCACTCAGCAGGGCAATCCGCAAGAATACCAATTTAAGGGAAAACAACAACTTTCTTCTGAATGAGAATAGAGTGCTGATTGGTTGGCAAGTGAACTCTGATTGGGCGAGGCATTGCCATTCAGAATGCATCAGTTTATGGTAACTGACAGATAACTGCCCAGCTTTGTTTGAAATTTAAACCAGGCAGCTTGACTCTGATTGGTCAAGGCATTGCCCTGTGGTATGAGCCAGTGAATGGCTGTCACTTATTTTGTTTAGCTGAAACTGGCACAACATGTGTGCATATTCTTTCTGTCTGCAAAGAACAGGGCCCTGTGTATTAATACATGTAGTTTACAGTACACACCAATGCACCACACTGCGAGCCCTACTGACAGTCTTAAATCGGTTGTCAGTGTAATTCTTAGCACACTGAGAATTATTTAGCAAATGTTGTCCTATTGTGGAATCACATCTCATGTTGGATACTGTGTTTTGAGTTTTGCAAGCACGGGTTGGTTGGGTAGGGCCCATTGCGAACAGCGGAAGGGACATGTTATTTGATACAATCCGCCAGTTTTGGGATGTACGGTCTAGAAACCTAGCATCACACTGGTATTGAAATTCATATATCACGTTACTTATTTGTGTGATAGGCAGGACGTCTCTTTTGCTTGACAGCAGCATCCTGTTAGTGGTGAACACCACACTTGTTGCTCCTGCATAGCAACAGCAGGAAACAGCGAGCTTCACCTGTTACTCAAATATTGGGGATATATTACCTTTCCAGGGTAATTTGAGGGAGACTGGGCACTTTTCAGGGCTCAAAATGACGTCCTTCAGCCCGTTTATAAGTTTGTGTGATATACAGATAGAAATGATCTGATCAGTGTAACCATTGTAATGCAGGATGTCTTTGATTCGCCCTATTTCAGCATCAAGCTTGCATGGTGAGCAAATGGCTCAGCCCTATTTATGAGGTTTTCGATAAGACTCCGGGGGTGCGGAGGGAGGGAGGGAGGTGGTTACGGAGGGAGGGAGGTGGTTACGGAGGGAGGGAGGGAGGTGATTACGGAGGGAGGGAGGTGGTTACGGAGGGAGGGAGGGAGGTGGTTACGGAGGGAGGGAGGTGGTTACGGAGGGAGGGAGGGAGGTGGTTACGGAGGGAGGAAGGAGGTTGGGGCAGGTGAGAACACATAAGGATTTAGAAACAAGGATGAGTATTTTGAAATAAAAACAAGAAATGCTGGAACCACTCAGCAGGTCTGAGGATTTTGAGGTTGAGTTGTTGCTGGACCAGGAGCCAATGTCGGTCAGTGATTGGTTGCCGAGAAGGCCAATCTTATAGCTCATGGAACTGTAAGAATCCCAACGCGTGCATTGACCTGGGAAGGTAGGTTTGCGGTAGACCGTGGTAGAAAACCCCTTAGCAGATTTCTCAACTAGTACATCAAGGAAAGGGAGCTCATTTGACAGCTCCATTCCAAAGGTGAGTTTGAGTGTAGGATGGAGCCCATGAAGACGTGCAAGGAAATTATTTCATGCAGCTGCGGATTCAAAGATAGCAAATGTATCATCTACATATTGGAAATATGCAAGAGGAAGGAGGTTAGGTGTCATTCCCTTAAAAACAGGTTTGTCATGGAATCCAACAAAGATGTTTGTGAGAGCTGGGCCTGGAGGGGATCCCATGGCAACACCAGCGATACATGGTGTCAATAAAACTGAACTCAACTGTGCACTTTGCCGAGTTCATAAGTTCAATGAATACTGATTCACACAATGGTGGCGGGTCTAGATCACCATGATATAGCACTGCAGTGCAAATATCTATGGCTTCCTGAAGTGGTACATTGGTGAATAGGCTAGCAATGTCAAATGACACATGGACACGGCATTGCTATCGATATGCAAGTCCTGTATGGTCTTCACAAATGTGAAGGAATCCTTCACTGTGTATGTGGAGAACTTGCTCAAAAACTGGTTGTAACAATTTGCCCAACCATTTGGCAAATTCATTTCAGGATACTATTTACATTGCTTCAAATAAAGAAAACACAACGAGACAAAGAATTGAGCGCAACGCTGAAAGTTTCACAGCAAATAGTCAAGTGGGAAAAGGATGAAATACAGAAAGAAAAAGCCTAAAATACTGAAAACACTCAGCCAGTCCGGAAACAACTGTGGAGAAGAGAAGCTCGGGTTAATGGTTCAGTTCTGTGACCCTTCTATAGACCTGAAACATTGCTCCTCCCTTCCTCTCTCCACAGATACTGCTGGAACTGCTGAGTGTTTCCAGAATCTTCTGTTATTATTCAGATTTCCAGTGTGTGCAGTATTTCTCTTTTTGAAAATAAAATATTCCCTGAGAGGAATGGAACTTTACATAAAAAATAGGAGTAGGCCATTCGGCCCATCGAAATAGCTCTGCCATTCAATAAGATCACAGCTGATTTCCGACATCAACTCCATCTTACCACACTAGCACAAATCCCTTGATTCCCTTAGTATCCAAAAACCTATCGATCTCTCTCTTTGATATACCCAATGATTGAGCATCCACATCTCTAGAGTCACAGAGAGATACAGCACTGAAAAAGGCCCTTCGGCCCACCGAGTCTATGCCAACCAACAACAACCCATTTATACTAATCCTACACTAATCCCATATTCCTACCACATCCCCACCGACGCTATATTTCCCTCCCACCTACCTATACTGGGGACAATTTATCATGGCCAATTTACCTACCAACAAGTCTTTTGGCTTGTGTGAGGAAACCAGAGCACCTGAAGAAAACCCACACAGACACAGGGAGAACTTGCAAACTCCACACAAGCAGTATCCAGAATTGAACCCGGGTTGCTGGATCTGTGAGGCTGCGGTGCTCACCACTGCGCCACTGTGCCGCCCATAATGTGTGATCTCACCAAGGCTCTGTCTAATTGCAGTCAAACTTCTTTATTCTTATAAAAACTCTTCACAATGTTGAACACAACTATTAACTGCCATTCTGCTCTAAGAAGAAGGACCCCAGCTTTACACACCCCAGACCCCTATTCTTTCCACATTAGCTGAATTCCTGCATTTCTGATACCATTCCAGTAAATCTCCTCTGCACCCTCTCTAAGGCCTTGACATTCCTGCTAAAGTCTGGAGCATGGAATTAGACACAACGCTCTAACTGAGGCCTATAACCAGTGAGATTTATAAAGGTCCAGCGTAAATTCCTTGTCTGTGTCTCGTACTCCCATTTCTGGTTTCTGACTCAATGTCGGCTCTGAGCTGTTGAAACTGCCTGAATAAATATTTCCACCCAACAAAGCGCTCGGAATGTGAGAAGGGACAAAGTGAGTGACCAAGTACATCAACTCCAAATAAAACTCCACCATGTAGTGAAAACACTCGAAACACAAAAGCTCTTTTAAGAACCACCCACAATCTCTCTGAAAAAGCTGCACCAACATCTCTCGTGAATTGGTTTATTTCATTGGTTTTAATGCACAGTAACTCTCTGGACCTTTCTCACTGTCTTTGTGTTTTCTGTTTCAATCTGGTATGGAGATTCTGGGAAGATGAGTTTCACTGCCTGGGAGGATCTTTGTGGTTTTCCTGCAGAAACACAAAACAAAGTCTCTTTTCAGAGTCACCCACCGCCTCATAGGGACAGCAGTGACCTGGGAACGGGAGCTGTGGTGTGTTTTATGCCGGAAATAATAGTTAATGATTTATGTTGTGCTCTCGTTATATTCCAGTCTCTGAATTGAGCCTTTCCACCGCACCAGGGTTATGGGGAGAGTTTTCATCGTTTCTTTTCCAAACGTACAGACGATGTTATAAAGTTGCTGATTTACCCAGATGGCGGATTCTCCCCTCACAGTGAAAAGTAACATCGCACCTTCACATCTGCCCATTGTTTTATAATTGAATTATTAGTCAAATGGAATTATTTGTGATGTTATTTCCCCCGAGACGGTGTTTCCTGCAGTGAAACTGATCAGTTTCAGCTCAGTCATTCAGGGACCTGGAATTCCTGCAGTTTGAGCCCGCTGTCACCCCAGCCCACTTCTGATTGGTCACCCTCTTCTCATAAAGTCAGTGACAGCCATTCGCCCCATTCAGTCCATGTCGGGTTTCCAATCTGTTCAGTCCCCGACTCGATCCCCAAAGCCCTGCATAATCCCTTTGGGTCAAAATGACCGTGGCAGGACTCGAAACTGCAATCTTCTGCTAACATCATAGAATATACCAAAGTCAGAAGCCTTATCCATTAGGCCACCCAGCCATTAGCTCATATGCGTGATTTAATTAGAGAACCTCGAAGCACAAAATACAAAAAGTAATTGGTTGAACCTGTCAACCTGGCAGAATATTTGAATTTGTGAAAGCCGCCAATTTCACTGTGGAAAAGAAGTGATCGACTGGAAAAGTACATAAAAATCTATTTTCCCGTAGCGGTTTAAATAAACTTTTAAAACACAATTTTGCTTTTACAGACTCAAATTGCTGCTGCTATTTTATGAACAGCTTTATTTTGCCAATTTTTGTCAACTTCTCATCCGTAACTGACAGTAAAAGACTCCGTTCAGCAATCTTTCACGCGACAAATAACTCAAACTCGGTGTGGAAGTAATAAATTACAGACTATTGGTAATTCCCCTTCACACAGGCTTCAGGGGGACAGTGTGAAGCCACTGAAATAGTTGCTTCATCCTTTTAAAAGGTTCCCATTCTGTCCTGGTATTGACATGTTGGAATCAGATTTGTATTTAACAAGATATTTCTGTGAAAACAAAATCCTCAACAGACCAGCTGGGAATCTGGGAATCACTGAAGTAAAATAAAAGGCTTTTGATTGAGAAGACGGGACCTTCTCACCAGCAGCCGGGTTACATTCCCCTCACATCCTTATACAGTGAGCAGCTCTTTCCCTCGAGAAATAGACAGCAGCAGTTGGAAGTTCAGTAAAAGGATCGGTTCATTGAGACAAGTTTCTGACTGACAGGTGGTGCTGAATATTAATACAAGAAGGTCCTGGAATGGGAAACAAGTGTCCAGAGTGGGGTCTGAATTCAGGACAGGGAAATGGCCAGCACTGACACAGATCATTTCATTATTACATTGATATCTGACTGTCGAAAAGGAGAAGCGAGTTAAACACATGATGGTGAAAGGAATAGAAGATGACGCTGGTTGTTCTAGATGAAGAGGGATAGACAGAGGTGTGGGTACAGCAGACTTCAGACAGTAATCAGCCCTTTCAGATACTGTGGGTGGATCTGAAAAGAGCCTTTGGGTATTTGATAAAATCCTGGCAGATTGACTTGGTTTTGGTGCCCGGAGCGCTGGTTTTCTTGGGCAGCAGCACGGCCTGGATATTCGGCAGCACCCCGCCCTCAGTGTCCTGGAATCAAAAGCAAGTGTCCAGAGTGGGACCTGAAATCAGGATAGGGAAAAAAGCTCTTTGTTTAAAAACCCTCAAATAGCTACCTTGTAATTGGTCAGGTTACTAATATTTTAGTTAGTGTAATTTATGAATAATTACTAATTAGAAAGTGCTGTTTGGACAGAGTGTAAAGCTGTGAGTTGATGTGTGAGGGACTTCACTGACTCGGGGAAGGAGATGCTCTTTGGTCTCTCTTTTCTTTTCTGCCTTTTCAGCCTCCATGGTACAGGGGAAGAAGCTGATCGGTGAGTAACTGGTAAATTATTCTACTTATTACACTTATTACACGAGCAATAATGAGTTAGTAAAGCTAAGTAATGGTAGGGCAGCTCGAAAAGTAAAAGTTCGAAATTGGGGGAAGGCAAATTTTACAAAACTGAGAGGTGATTTGGTGGATGTGGACTGGATACAACTACTTGAAGGAAACCCAAAGATGTTTTATCAGTCCATTAAGAGCAAGAGGATAACTAAGGAAAGGGTACGGCCTATTAGAGATGTACAAGGGAACTTCTGTGTGGATCCAGAAGATGTGGGCGGTGTTCTTAATGAGTTTTTTGTCTCTGCCTTCACAAAGGAGAGGGATGATGCAGACATTGTAGTAAAAGAAGAGGAGTGTGAAATATTAGATACGATAAGCATAATCAGAGTGGAAGTACTAGAGGGTCTGACATCCTTGAAAATGAATAAATCACCAGGGCCAGATGGTTTGCATCTGAGGTTGTTAAAGGAAGCCAGGGAGGAAATAATGGATGCGCTGAGGATCATCTTCAAATCCTCACTGGATTTGGGGGAGGTGCCGGAGGATTGGAGGTCTGCGAACGTTGTACTATTATTTAAAAAGGATGTGAGGGATAGGCCAAATAATTACAGACCGGTCAGTCTGACCTCGGTGGTGGGTAAATTATTAGAAACAATTCTGAGGGACAGGATAAACTGCCACTTAGAAAGGCATTGATTAATCAGGGATAGTCAGCATGGATTTGTAAAGGGAAGGTCATGTCTCACTAACTTGACTGAGTTTTTTGAGGAAGTAACAAGGAACATTGATGAGGATAGTGCGGTGGATGTGGTTTACACGGATTTTAGTAAGGCATTTGATAAGGTCCCACTGGTCAGTAAAATGAAAGCCCATGGGATACAGGGGAATGTGGCAGGTTGGATCCAAAATTGACTCAGTGGCAGGAAACAAAGGATAGTTATCGACGGATGTTTTTGCGAATGGAAAGCGGTTTTCAGTGGCATTCCACAGGGCTCAGTGTTGGGTCCCTTGCTGTTTGTGGTATATATTAATGATTTGGAATTAAATGTGGGAGCTATGATTGGGAAATTTGCTGATGACACAAAAATTGGCCGTGTAATTGATAGTGAGGAGGATAGCTGTAGACTTCAGAATGATATGAATGGATTAGTTGAGTGGGCGTAAAAATGGCAAATGGAATTCAATCTGGAGAAGTGTGATGGAATGCATTTGGGGAGGGCAAACAAAGCAAGGGAACACTCAATAAACGGGAAGATATTGAGAGGGGTAAAAGAAGTGAGAGACTTTGGAGTGCATGTCCACAGGTCCCTGAAAGTGACAGGACAGGTAGATAGAGTGGTGAAGAAGGCATATGGAATGCTTTCCTTTCTTGGTCGACAAAAGCAGGGATGTAATGCGAGAACTGTTTAAACCGGTGGTTTGGCCACAGCTGGAGTATTGCGTACAGTTCTGGTCATCACATTACAGAAAGGACATAATTGCTGTGGAGAGAGTACAGAGGAGATTTACAAGAATGATACTGTGGGTGGCTCTGAAAAGAACCTTTGGGTATTTGATAAAATCCTGGCAGATTGCCTTGGTTTTGGTGCCCGGAGCGCTGGTTTTCTTGGGCAGCAGAATGGCCTAGATATTAGGCAGCACCCAGCCCTGAGTGATGGTCACCCCTCCCAGCAGCTTGGTGAGCTCCTCGTCATTCTGGACAGCCAGCTGCAGTTGTCTGGGGATGATGCGGGTCTTCTTGTTGTCCCGGGCCGCGTTACCAGCCAACTCGAGGATTTCAGCGGTCAGATACTCGAGCACAGCAGCCAGATAGACCGGGGCTCCGGCACCCACACGCTCAGCATAGTTGCCCTTTCTCAGGAGCCTGTGAACACGGCCCACCGGGAACTGCAGTCCAGCCCGGGAGGAGCGAGACTTGGCCTTGGACCGATCTTTCCCGCCGGTCTTTCCTCTTCCAGACTTTTCTTTTCCAAAAATAGACTTGAGGACATTCCGTGCAGACCACTGCCTGATGGATTGGTGGTCAAAGGTGTTTTTCCACACAAACAGTTCCACGAAGGCACAGTCCAACTGGATGGAGCGTTCCGTGGCAATGTGACCAGATCCATCCTTCGCAACACCGGGGTCAGATAGAACCTCAGCACGTAGTGACACTTGGTGTTTGCATACTGGGGATCTACGCACAGCTTGATGCAGCCACATACTAAGGCGGCCATCAGGTTGAGGGCGACGTTGAGTACATTTTTTCGCCTTTATCCAGAGGTTTGAACATCGTGTCCCTCCAGACCCGGTCCATTTTGCATCTTCAGATAAAGCGGGAAATGGCTCGGGTGATCGCCACAGCACAGGAGTGGGGTATGGGCCAGACCTGTGCCTCTTACAGCAACAACGTGAGCACCTTGCACCTGATGACCAGGTTCTTACCCATAATAGAGAGTGATCGCTGCTCCCACTTGCTCAGTTTATGTTGTACCCTGGCTACTCGCTCCTCCCAGGTTTTGGTGCACGTCCCGGCCCTTACAAACCATATCCCCAGCACCTTCAGGTAGTCTGACCTGACAGTGAAGGGGACAAAGATTCGGTCAGCCCAGTTTCCAAGGAACATGGCCTCGCTCTTGCCATGGTTAACATTGGCTCCCGAATCCAGTTCGAACTGGTCGCAGATGCTCATCAGTCTGTGAATGGACAGCGCATCCGATCAGAATACTGCAACATCATCCATGTACAGGGAGGCTTTGACCTGAGTGACTCCACTGCCTGGGATTGTCACCCCTCTTATGCTCGCATCCTTCCAAATAGACTCAGCAAAGGGTTCGATACAGCAAACACACAAGGCAGGGGAAAGAGGACAGCCCTGTCTGACTCCAGATTTGATTGGAAACTTTCTGATTCCCACCCAATTTTTTGGACTGTACTACTGATGTTTGTGTAGAGCAGTTTGATCCAATTGCAGATTCCCTCCCCAAACCCCATTTTGGAGAGCATATCCATCATGTATGTGTGCGATATGCTGTCAAAAGCCTTCTCCTGGTCCAGGCTGATGAGGCAGGTGTCCACCTTCCTGACCCATACATAGGTGATCGTATCCCTGAGTAGCATGACACTATCAGAGATCTTCCTGCTGGGTACAGTACAGGTCTGGTCAGGGTGAATCACCAACTCCAGAGCAGAGTTGACTCGACTGGCGATGACTTTGGACAGAACCTTGTAGTCTACATTAAGCAGTGAGATGGGCCGCCAATTTCTGATTTCTGCCCTCTCCCCCTTCTGCTTGTAGGTGAGGGTGATGATGCCTTTCCTCATGGATTCTGACATGCTGCCGGCCAGGAGCGTACTCTCGTACACTTCCAGCAGGTCTGGGCTGACCCAGTACCACAGGGCCGAATACAACTCAACTGGTAAGCCGTCGCTTCCGGGAGTTTTCTTCGTCTCAAAAGACTTGATGGCCTTTGTCAGCTTGTCCAGAGTTAGCGGTTTGTCCAGATTCTCCTGCATGCTGTCATCTAAGACCTCTGTGATGGATGACAGGAAGGACTGGGAGGACGTGCTGTCCATAGACTTCACGTCTTACAGCCCAGCATTCAAGGATTTGCTAATCCTAAGTATGTCGGACTGCGAAGTTGTGACCGAGCCATCCTCTTCCTTCAAGCTGCTGATCACAGAGCTCTCTCTGTGTACCTTTTGGAAGAAGAAACGCGAGCACGTCTCATCCTGCTCAATGGAGCAGACTCTGGACCGGAGGATGATCTTGGAGGCCTCCGTGGCAAAGAGCGAGGCCTGCTGGCTCTTCACCTCTTGGAAGTCCTCCTTGACCTCAACCCCCATCGACTGCAGCCAGAGCAGATTTTGCATTCTTTTCTGGAGTGCGGACATTTCCCTCTGTCTCTCTCACCCTCTGAACACCTTTGGAGGTAAAGAACCTCTTGATGTTCTCCTTGATCACTTCCCACCAGTTCACCGGATACTCAAAGAGGGTCTCACTGTTCTCCAACTTTTTCAATCTCTTTTGAGTTCCTCAATGTTCTCTGGGGTTAGCAGTGTAGCATTGAGCTTCCATGTCCCCCTGCCAACCCGCTGGTCATCCTGTAAGTGACAGTCAACCAGTAAGAGGCAGTGGTCGGAGAAGAACACCGGCTTGACGTCGGTGGATCTGACCGTGAAAGCAGGGGACACATACAGGAAGTCAATCCTGGAACGGGCAGACCCGTCCGATCTTGACCAGGTTTATCTACGCTGCTCTCTGTCTGCAGGTTTGCTGAAGACATTGTGCAGTTTGGCATTTTATACTGTTTCATTTAAGAATCTGGGCGGAGCGTCCAGTTTTCTGTCGTCACTGCCAGATCGTCCAGCTGCATCAATGATGCAGTTGAAGTCACCTCCAAGAATGATCGGCCTGGATGTCGCCAGCAGCAGTGTGAGTTGCTGGAGGATGGTCAGCCACTCGCTGTATTGGACCGGGGCATATACGTTGCTTAACTGGAGCGGAGCATTGTTGTACATTACATCTGCTACGAGAAGGCGACCGCCCACCAGCATCTGAACTTCAGAGATGGTTAAGATGCCTTCCCGCAGCAGAATCCCCAGGCCGGAGGAACAGGAACCATTTCCTCTGGACCAGATCGATGACCCATGGGATCACCATCGTGACCATTGCCTGTAAGTGCTGCGATGCAGGATTCCACACTCCTGACGAAACAGTACGCCAGCTTTGACCTTTGCGAAGTCATCCAAGGTTGAAACACATCACGTGGTGGATTTAACACAATGCAAGTTAATCGAAGCAATCTTTATATCCACTATAAAGTTGGGTGTTGCTTTCCACACCAGGTGTCCTTGCTAGTCCCGGTCCTTGAGTATGTTCCTGCATACCCATAGTGTACGCAAGCTGTTTCACATTCGTTGAGCCCAGAAATCCCTCATGGTTATTCATGAGGGTTTTGTTCCACTGGGGTGACATCGGCGGGTGGGGGGGCGGGTCTTGTAGGCAGCAAGGCTTGGGTTGTCCTCTATTGTTGGTGTCTTTCCCCTCGGTCCCTCCTCGAAGACATCACTGTTCCTGACTTCCCGGAGCTGGATCTGGAGTGCGCAGGATACTTCGCTGCTCTCCGTCTCCCGGAGCTGGGGTGCACTGAGCATCTCCTTGGGTTCCATGCTTTTGGTTTGGGGTGCGCTGGGCGTGTCACAGCTTCCAGTGCCCCGGAGCTGGTGGGCTTTATCTTCCAGCTCCTTTGAGTTCTTCTGCTTCTTTTGGAGGTGCCATCGTTCCGGCCCTTCCTCGTCCAGTGAGGAGGAGCTGCTGTAGTCTGTCTCAGATGGTAGCCTCCTCTTGCCACTGGTTGGGTGTTGACCTGTTCTTTTTTTGGAGCTTTTTTCTTTGTGGTCTTCCTTTGTACCACCTGCCACTGACCTGTTTGTCCATCTGCTGCCTCCTCCTCCATTAATTCTGTCTGTGGAGGAGGAGTTTCCAGGCACGGAGTATGTGTTGGGTCACTGGTTGCAGCTGCCTCCCCTTTCTTCTCTTTCTCAGATAGACTTTCATCGCTGTGGGGAGGATTGCTTGTTTCCCTCCCAGCACCAGACATGTTCACCGTTCCTTAACCCGGTCTTTCCTTGATCCTTGCTGCCTGAGCATAACTGAGGCAGCGTTTGGGCAGGTTTTGTAGAGGTGGCCTGCCCCACCTCACAGATTGCAGTACTTACAATGATTACAGTCCTTGGTCTGATGGCCTTCCTTCTTGCAGTTCTTGCAGACGACTGTGCTGCAGTTAGCTGCCACGTGACCAGATTTGCCGCAGGTACGACAAACTCTGGGCTGCTCCGCATAGACCATAAAGCCTCGACTTCCCCCGAAAGCGAAGCTGGAGGGAGGATGGATGATGGCTCCGTTGGCATCGACCTTCAAGGTCACCTTGACCTGCCGCTAGCTGGTCCAAATCCAAATGGGTCCTTGACATCAGTGCTGCCGCCGGCCACCTCAACATACCTGGTGAGGAAGGTGAGTACATCCACGACAGGAACATGGGGGTTGTAGAGGTGGCTTCTCACCACCCGGTCACGTGGCGATGGCAGTGTGAAGAGCGGCTCCACTGTGAGGATTGACAGCGGCGCCTGGTTTCCCTTCTCCTTGAACACCTTCAGGAACTTGATGCATCCGCCATGTTCTTGGACGTCACGTCAAAATATCCACTGCTGGGGAAGTCCTGCAGGCAGAAGATGTTTACAGCTTGGAATCCACAGCAATCAATAAGGATTTTCTTAATGAAGAAGGTACGATCAACCAGTGCATCTCCATCATTATCCTTCACTACCACCCGAACGATGTTACACACTCCCTGGCCTGAAGTTACAGAATTGGTTACAGCCATTTTATTCAAAAACTTACCTGAGAAAGGATCATGGTCTCTCCCCTGCTCCTCTTCCAGACATTTCCACAATCTCACAAATACTTTCACAAAGAGTGAGGAATTCCTCCCGCACTTCCCTGCTTTACCTTCTGGAGGAATGCAGTCCGGCTACTTCTGATTGGTTACTGTCTGCTGAGTCTCATTGGCTGGTTCATGTCACCAATCAGGTAGCTGCTATTTCGCCGATCATCAAAGGGCAATGAGAAAATGGGGCGGAGATTGACAGTGGCAAATTGTCAGAGCTGAAATCCATTCACAAATTTGAAAAGCCTGCAAAAATATTTGTGAAACAAGGAACAGCTGAAATATAATAAATAATATCGTCCAAAGAGTAAAATGTATTTCACTCTCTCCTTATATTGTGTTTCTCCTCATTGTCCGTCACAGATACCAGACTTACTTTCCTTCCGGGGGCGGAGCGGAGAGGAGTGGACCTGTGGGGAGAACGCCAAGAGCAGAACCAATAAATTGAGCCCAAGGATCGCGGCCCAGTCACTCACCTTCCGGGAGAGGACTGGACCTGTGGGGAGAAAACCGAGAGTGGAGCCGATAATTTGAGCCCGAGGATCGTGGCCCTGTCACTCACCTTCCGGGAGTGGAGCGGACCTGTGGGGAGAACACCGAGAGTGGAGCCGATAAATTGAGCCTGAGGATCGCGGCCTAGTCACTCACCTTCCAGGTGAGAAGCGGAGAGCAGTCCAGGCACGCCGGAGTTTGAAAACAAAGGAGCTGTGATGTCACAGGAAGGCTGCAAGGTGATTGGTTGGTGAGTATCTGCTGTTAGGGAGTTACTCTAAATAGCTGGGTAAGTAACTAAAAGTAAAGGGAAAGGTCTACAGTTTTTTCAATAAAGGAGGTCGTGTTTTTTGGGGGAGAATCAAGGTCCCTAGTGTAAATAATTTAATTTTTGGGTACTTTAAGGGGATAAATTAAGGGTAAGTTATGGCAGGGCAGCTCAGCAATGTGGAGTGATCCTCCTGTGCAATGTGGGAAGTCAGGGACACTTCAAGTATCCAGGACGAACACGTGTGCAGGAAGTGTCTCCAGCTGCAGCTACTCGAAATCCACGTTTCGGATCTGGAGCGGCGGCTGGAGATACTGTGGAGCATCCGCGAGGCTGAGATCATCATGGATAACACGTAAAGGGAGGTGGTCACATCGCAGGTAAAGACTGCTCAGGTAGAAAGGGAATGGGTCACCACCAGGCAGAGTAGAAGAACTAGGCAGGTAGTGAAGGAGTCCCCTGGATCCATCTCCCTTTCTAACAGATTTTCCACTTTGAATACTATTGGGGGAGATGGCTTCTCAGGGGAATGCAGCAAGAACCAAGTCTGTGGCACCACAGGTGGATCAGCTGCACAGGAGGGGAGGAAAAGGAGTAGAAGAGCTATAGTGATAGGGGATTCTATCGTAAGAGGTACAGATAGGCATTTCTGTGGCTGCAAACGTGACTCCAGGATGGTATGTTGCCTCCCTGGTGCATGGGTCAAGGATGTCACAGAGTGGCTGCAGGACAAGGGGGAGGGTGAACAGTCAGAGGTCATGGTACACATTGGCACCAATGACATAGGTAGAAAGAGGGATGAGGTCCTGCAACCAGAATTTAGGGAGCTAGATAGCAGATTAAAAAGCAAGACCTCAAAGGTTGTAATCTCTGGATTATTCCCAATGCCACATGCTAATGAGTATAGGAATAAGAGGGTAGAGCAGATGAATGCATGGCTAAGGATATGGTGCAGGAGGGAAGGCCTTAATTTCCTCGACCACTGGGTCTGTTTCTGGCAAAGGTGGGACCTATACAAGTTGGACGGGTTGCACCTGAACTGGAACGGGACCAACATACTTGCTGGGAGGTTTGCTAGTGCTGTTTTGGGGGGTAGGGGCGGTTTAAACTAATTTGGCAGGGGGGTCGGATACAGAGTGGAGGTACAGTAGGGGGTTAAACACAGTCAAATTTAAAAGAGAAACTGAGTCAGTCTAGAAGGCAGAGCAAATATAGACCTGTTACGGCACAAGTGAAAAATGCAAGGCTGGATTGCATCTATTTGAATGCAAGGAGTCTTACTAATAAGGCAGATGAATGGAGGGCGATGATTAGCACATGGGATTATGATCTTATTCCTATCACAGAGACATGGTTGAGGGAGGGGCTGGACTGGCAGCTCAGTATTCCAGGGTACAGAATCTACAGGCAAGACAGGTGAGGGAGTAAAAGAGGAGGTGGCATTGCACTGTTGATCAAGGAGTCAATTACTGCAGTAAGGAAGGATGATATCTTAGAAATTCCTCAAATGAGGCCAGATGGGTAGAACTTAAAAACAAAAAGGGGACAATCACTTGGCTGGGAGTGTACTACAGGCCTCTAAACAGACAGGAAGAGATAGAGGAGAAAATATGTAGGCAAATCTCAGAGAGGTGGAAGAATCTTCTTCTTCTTTGGCCTCCTTGTCTCGAGAGACAATGGGTAAGCACCTGGAGGTGGTCAGTGGTTTGTGAAGCAGCACCTGGAGTGGCTATAAAGGCCAATTCTAGAGTGATAGACTCTTCCACAGGTGCTGCAGATAAAATTGGTTGTCAGGGCTGTTACACAGTTGGCTCTCCCCTTGCGCTTCTGTCTTATTTCCTGCCAACTGCGAAGTCTCTTCGACTCGCCACATTTTAGCCCCACCTTTATGGCTGCCCGCCAGCTCTGGCGATCACTGGCAACTGACTCCCACGACTTGTGATCAATGTCACAGGACTTCATATCGCGTTTGCAGACGTCTTTTAAGCGGAGACATGGACAGCTGGTGGGTCTGATACCAGTGATGAGCTCGCTGTACAATGTGTCCTTGGGGATCCTGCCATCTTCCATGTGGCTCACATGGCCAAGCCATCTCAAGTGCCACTGGCTCACTAGGGTGTATATGCTGGGGATGTGTTGGAGATACGGTCCTGCCACCTGATGCCAAGGATTCTCCGGAGGCTGCGAAGATGGAATGAATTGAGAAGTCGCTCTTGGCTGACATACGTTGTCCAGGCCTCGCTGCCATAGAGCAAGGTACTGAGGACACAGGCTTGATACATTCGGACTTTTGTGTTCCGTGTCAGTGCGCCATTTTCCCACACTCTCTTGGCCAGTCTGGACACAGCAGTGGAAGCCTTTCCCATGCACTTGTTGATTTCTGCATCGAGAGACAGGTTACTGGTGATAGTTGAGCCTAGGTAGGTGAACTCTTGAACCACTTCCAGAGCGTGGTCGCCGATATTGATGGGTGGAGCATTTCTGACGTCCTGTCCCATGATGTTCTTTTTCGTGAGGCTGATGGTTGGGCCATATTCGTTGCAGGCAGCCGCAAACCTGTCGATGAGACTCTGCAGCCACTCTTCAGTGTGAGATATTAATGCAGCATCGTCAGCAAAGAGGAGTTCCCTGATGAGGACTTTCCGTACTTTGGTCTTCGCTCTTAGACGGGCAACCTGCCACCTGATCTTGTGTGGAGGAAAATTCCTTCTTCTGAAGGCTTGAACGCATGTGAGAGCAGCAGGGAGAAGAAGATCCCAAACAATGTAGGTGCGAGAACACAGCCCTGTTTCATGCCACTCAGGATAGGAAAGGGGTCTGATGAGGTGCCGTTATGCTAAATTGTGCTTTCATATTGTCATGGAATGAGGTGATGATACTTAGTAGCTTTGGTGGACATCCAATCTTTTCCAGTAGTCTGAAGAGATTACGTCTGCTGACGAGGTCAAAGGCTTTGGTGATATCTATGAAAGCAACGTAGAGGGGCATCTGTTGTTCACGGCATTTCTGCTGTAGCTGGTAAAGGGAGAACAGCATGTCAATGTTGGATCTCTCTGCTCGAAAGCTACACTGTGCCTCAGGGTAGACACGCTCAGCCATCTTCTGGAGCCCGTTTAAAGCGAATCGAGTGAAGACTTTCCCCACTATCCTGAACAGGGAGATTCCACGGTAATTGTTGCAGTCACCACGGTCACCCTTGTTCTTGTAGAGGGTGATGATATTGCCATCGCGCATGTCCTGTGGTACTGCTCCCTCGTCCCAGCACAGGCAAAGCAGTTCGTTGAGTGCTGGAAGTATAGCAGGCTTGGAACTCTTGATTATTTCAGGGTAATGCTGTGCTTCCCAGGTGCTTTTCTGCTGGCTAGAGAATGAATGGCATCACTGAGTTCCGATTTTGTTGGCTGTACGTCCAGCTCATCCATGACTGGCAGAGACTGGGCTGCATTGAGGGCGGTCTCAGTGACAACATTTTCCCTGGAGTACTGTTCTAGGTAGTGCTCCACCCAGCAGTCCATTTACTTCCGTTGGTCAGTGATTGTGTCCCCTGATTTAGATTTGAGGGGGGCGATCTTCTTGATGTTTGGCCCAAAAGCTCTCTTAATGCCATCATACATTCCTCGGATGTTTCCGGTGTCAGAGGCCAGTTGAATATGACTGTATAGGTGTTGCCAGTAGTCATTTGCACAGTGCCTGGCTGTTCTTTGTGCAGCGCTTCTGGCTGCTTTAAGAGCTACGGATGTTAACTCGCTGGGGGCTTTCTTGTAGTTCAACAGTGCAATGCGCTTAGCGGCTATGACAGGTTCCAGCTCTTCAAAGTGTGATTGAAACCAGTCTGCATTCTGCTTCACACGTTTGCCATCGGTGATCATAGCTGAGTCATAGATGGCAACTCTGATGTGGGCCCACTTGGTCTCTGCATCCCCTGTCGGAGTGTTTTGAAGGACTTTGTCAAGTGAATTTAGAAACTTACGTAACAGCTGTGGATAAGAAATTCTGCGAGTGTTGATGCGCGGGCGGCCCTTCCGCTTGGAGTGATGCAGCTTCTTTGGTTTGAGTCTAACCTTGCTGCATACCACACACTGCACACCACACACATACTTGTCCACTCAACACAGTATGGGACTGGCAGTGAAGTAAGCTTGTCTGCAGCTTGCTGTGAAATGGCATGAGACTGACATCTCTTGGTGTGAAATAGAACTGCAAGAGGGAAATTGATTGATAATAAAAAGCTCGGTGGGAATGTAAGTTGTGAGGGGATACAAAGGGCCGGATTTTATTTTGTTCACTCCCCGCGAGATTCCGGCCCTGCTCCAATTCTGGTCTTTTGAGCATCGCTGATTTTTATCGCTCCACCGCTGGCAGCTGTGCCATCAGCTGTCCAGGCCCGAAGCCTGAGATTTCCCTCCCTGAACTCTCTGCCTCTCGACCTCTCTTCCCTCCTTTAAAACACTCATGGAAGCCTACTTCTGTGACCAAGCTTTTGGCCATCTTCTCTAATACGGTCTTGTGTGGCTTGGGGTCCAATTTTGCTTTCCGACACTCCTGTGAAGTGCCATGGGACACTGTATTACGTTAAAGGTGCTCTATAAATTTACACACAAGTTGTTGTTGTTTTTGGTCTGGAATGTATTGCCTGAGAGAATGGTGGAAGGAGACTCAATCGTAAGGTTGAAAAGGGAATTTCGATAAATAGTTGAAAGGAAATGAAAGAGCTGCCACAGGCACGATGGGCCGCCCTGGTTGTAGATGTCGTCGTCATCCTTCCTTCTATGTGAGATGATGGACTTGTAGCAAATCCATTGGTGATGGGATAGTTTCCCATGGTGCACTTTGTCCGATAGCTGAAGAGGTCAATCTGTGAGAGGCAGGTTCTTCCACAAGTGCCACATATGAGGTGGGATTATCAGGTGTCGCTGTTTTCCATGTTGGCACCTGCTGTCAAGTTGCTGTAGTCACTGATTGTCATGGTGACGCACACACCAGTCCAGGGGTAATATCACCATTTCCCTCTGTTGTTGGCCAGTGTCTCCCATGTGTGAAAATCGATGTTTCGGGCCTTCATGTCCTGCTTGCAGGCATCCTTGAAGTGGGGCTTTGGACATCCAACTGGTCTTCTGTCTCCGGCGACCTCCCCTTGGGAATGTGTCATCTTCCATCCTGCGAATGTGCCTGAGCCAGCAAAGTCACCTCTGCTTGACGAGTGTGAGCATACTCGGGAGATTTGCTTTTGAAAGCATTGTTACATTTGTGATGTTGTCCAGTGTTTATTTGCGCAGTGTCTCACTGTCTTTTGCACAACTGCCTTGGCTAATTTCAAGTCATATAATGTTCTGGCTGCTGGTTTCATGTTGTGCGTCAGGTCGGTTCTGCTTTTTGCTTCAATAACAGATGTCATCTCTGCTGAGTAGGTGGGGAAGAGACAGTTGCCCACCTCCTTCTGGAATGTGTCTTTGCAAAGCAGGTGTGGAAAGAGATGCAGTTGCTTTTGTCGAGGTTCATCCCAAGCAGCTCTGTAACACAGGATTCTGTGCTCTACGGGCTGTTCCCAGGGACGCGCACTGAGACAAACATCAACTGCTGCTGGAGGACCATCAATTCGGTGAAAGACACTCTTTGGTCTGCCCTAAACTTGCTGGTCTTCCAGCGCAAAAAGTTGTCCACGACCGAGTGTTGCAGACTGGCACATTCCAAGGTCCAGGACTACGTGCTGAGGGACACACTAAAGCTTGGGGGAGCCGCTGCAAAGGCTCAATGGGGAAAGACCATTGTGTAAGGTCCTCCTGCCATAGTGAACTAAGGAACTGGACCCATGGGAAACCCCTCAGGCTGTATACACCAAATATGGTTTTGCTGCAAAATGTACATGGCAGGTATAATGGAATGGAAGGGTTGTGAGGCAACTCACTCCTCTATTAAAGAAAACTGATTTATTTCACACTTTTTGAAATGTCATCGAGTCATGGAGAGATACAGCACTAAAACAGGCCCTTTGGCCCACCGGGTCTGTGCTGACCACCAACCACCCATTTACACTAATCCTACATTAATCCCATATTCCCTACCACATCCCCACCTTCCCTCAATTCTGCGACCAGCTACCTACACTCGGGGCAATGTACAATGGCCAATTTACCTATCAACCTGCAAGTCTTTGGCTGTGGGAGGAAACCAGAGCACCCGGCGGAAACCCACGAGGTCACAGGGAGAACTTGCAAACTCCACACAGGCAGTACCCAGAACTGAACCCGGGTCGCTGGAGCTGTGAGGCTGCAGTATTTTTTTTTCCAGATTTTTATGAATAATGTATATTTTGGAAAAACAAAATTCTTAATGAAGTAGGCGCAGTCGATGGGTGCACCTCCTTCACTATCTTTCACCGCCACCCTAACGGTGTTACGCACCCCCTGGCCTGGATCTCTGGTGTTGGTTGCAGCCATTTTTACTTGACGTTTTCCTGGGACAAGTACTAAATCCTCAACTGACAGGGAAACCACCACCACGGTAGATCTATAATCCCAAAGGGCGGAATGCCCTAAATACGGTGCTGAAACCATCTCCCACCCCCAAAAAACACAAAAACAGCACCTGCATTATCAAACGCCACTGATCACGGTCTCTCCCCTGCCAGCTAAGTCCAAGCATTGAGGTGGAGAAGTGCGTACTTGGAGCTGCGAAGAAACGAGCAGGAGTGTTTATAGCAAAAAATATTTGGGAGCAGAAACACTGTCCAGCAACAGCTAGTAAATTCTATTTTTGATTCATATAATCAGGGGTGAGTGCAAAAGCAGACCCCCAACTATCACAAATTCTGCAGTTGAGTATCCCACATTTGAAGACATCGCAGGCATCAGCAAACCCACAGTACAATAGGTAAGCCTCATCCTGGGAGAACTTTTTTCTTTATTTCCAAAATATACTTTATTCATAAAAATCTGTAAAAATTACTTTCCCAAACAGTTTAAAACAGCATCAAGTCAAAAAATACAAACAGTGCAAAGGTGATCAGTTTCCTTCTATACAATCATGAGTTGCCTCACAACTCTTCCATTTCATTGTCATTTTACATTTACAGCACACAGAATTTTCCCGATACAGTTCGAGGGGTTTCCCATGGATCCAGCCCCTCAGTTCAGCTTGGTGGGGGGACCTTACACTGTGGCCTTTCCCCATTGAGCCTTTGCTGCGGCTGCCCCAAGCTTAAGTGCATCCCTCAGCACGTAGTCCTGGACCTTGAAACGTGCCAGTCTGCAACATTCCGTCACAGACAACTCTTTGCACTGGAAGACCAGCAAGTTTCTGGCAAACCAAAAGACATCTCCCGCTGAATTGATAGTCCTGCAAGCAGTTGATGTTTGTATCAAAGTGCGTCCCTGGGAACAGTCTATCGAGCACAGACTCCTGTGTTATCAAGCTGCTTGGAATAAACCATGACAAAAACCACTGTATTGCTTTGAACTTTTTTTTTTATTTCCAAAATATACTTTATTCATAAAAATCTGCAAAAATTACATTGCCAAACAGTTTCAAACAGCACCAAAAATACAAACATTGCAAGGGAGATCAGTTTCCTTCCATACTATCATGAGTTTCTTCACAACCCTTCCATTTCACTATTGTTATGCCAATTATAGTTTCACATTTACAGCAAAAGAAAATATCAACAAAACAGTTCAACGGGTTTCCCATGGATCCTGCCCCTCAATTCAGCTTGGTGGGAGGAACCTTACTTTTTTTTATTTCCAAAATATACTTTATTCATAAAAATCTGTAAAAATTACATTGCCAAACAGTTTCCAAACAGCACCAAAAAATACAAACATTGCAAGGGAGATCAGTTTCCTTCAATACTGTCATGAGTTTCTTCCGAACCCTTCTGTTTCACAATTGTCATGTCAATTACAGCTTTACATTGACAGCAATTGAGAATATTAACGATACAGTTCGAGGGGTTTCCCATTGATCCAGCCCCTCAGTCCAGCTTGGTGGGGGAACCTTACACTGTGGTCTTTCCCCATTGAGCCTTTGCTGCGTTTGCCCCAAGCTTCAGTGCGTCCCTCAGCACGTAGTCCTGGACCTTGGAATGTGCCAGTCTGCAACATTCGGTGGTGGACAACTCTTTGCACTGGAAGACCAGCAAGTTTCGGGCAGACCAAAGGGCGTCTTTCACCGAATTGATAGTCCTCCAGCAGCAGTTGATGTTTGTCTCGGTGTGCGTCCCTGGGAACAGCCCGTAGAGCACAGACTCCTGTGTTACAGAGCTGCTTGGGATGAACCTTGACAAAAACCACTGCATCTCTTTCCACACCTGCTTTGCAAAGGCACATTCCAGGAGGACGTGGGCGACCGTCTCTTCCCCATCACAGCCAACGCGGGGGCATTGTGCGGAGGGGCGAGACTTCGGGTGTGCATGAAGGATCTGACGGGGAGGGCCCTTCTCACCACCAGCCAAGCTACGTCTTGGTGCTTGTTTGAAAGTTCTGGTGATGAGGCATTCCACCAAATGACTTTGACGGTCTGCTCGGGGAACCATCCGACATGATCCACCGTTTCCTTTTCCCGTAGGGCCTTGAGGACATTCCGTGCAGACCACTGCCTGATGGATCGGTGGTCAAAAGTGTTTTCCCGCAGAAACTGCTCCACGAAGGATAGGTGGTACGGCACCGCCCAACTGCATGGAGCGTTCCGCGGCAATGTGACCAGGCCCATCCTTCGCAACACCGGGGACAGATAGAACCTCAGCACGTAGTGACACTTGGAGTTTGCGTACTGGGGATCTACACACAGCTTGATGCAGCCGCACACGAAGGCGGTCATCAGGATGAGGGCCACGTTGGGTACATTTTTCCCGCCCTTGTCCAGAGATTTGAACATCGTGTCCCTCCGGACCCGGTCCATTTCCCTGCTGCTGGAGGACCATCAATTTGGTGATAGACACTCTTTGGTCTGCACGAAGTCTGCTGGTCTTGCAGCTCAAAAAGTTGTCCACGACCGAGTTTTGCAGACTGGCACATTCCAAGGTCCAGGACTACATGCTGAGGGACGCACTTTTATTAAGGTTGTTAAGATAAAGGTTCTTTCTCTTCAAAGGTGATCAGATGGCGAGAGAGAGACAGAGGGAAATGTCCCGACTCCAGAAAAGAATGCAAAATCTGCTCTGGCTGCAGTCGATGGGAGTCGAGGTCAAGGAGGACTTCCAAGAGGTGAAGAACCAGCAGGCCTCGCTCTTTGCCACGGAGGCCTCCAAGATCATCTTCCGGTCCAGAGTCCTCTCCATTGAGCAGGATGAGACGTGCTCACGTTTCTTCTTCCAAAATGTACACAGAGAGAGCTCTGTTATCAGCAGCTTGAAGGAACAGGATGGCTCAGTAACGTCTTTGCAATCCAACATAGCGGCACAGTGGCGCAGTGGTTAGCACCACAGCCTCACAGCTCCAGTGACCCAGGTTCAATTCTGGAGACTGCCTGTGTGGAGTTTGCAAGTTCTCCCTGTGTCTGCGTGGGTTTTCTCCGGGTGCTCCGGTTTCCTGCCAAAAGACTTGCTGGTTGGTAGATAAATTGGCCATTATAAATTGCCCCTAGTATAGGTAGGTGGCAAGGAAATATATGAACAGGTGAGGATATGGTAGGAATATGGGATTAATATAAATGGGTGGTTGATGGTCGGCACAGACTCGGTGGGCCGAAGGGCCTGTTTCAGTGCTGTATCTCGAAAAAAATATTAAGGATCAGCAAATCCTTTAATGCTGGGCTGTATGACGCGAAGCCCACAGACAGCACGGCTTCCCAGTTCTTCCTGTCATCTATCACAGAGGTCTTAGATGACAGCAGGAGGGAGAGACTGGACAAGCCGCTAACTCTGGACGAGCTGACAAAGGCCATCAGGTCCATCGAGACGAGTACATCTCCCGGAAGCGACGGCTTCGCGGTTGCGTTGTATTCGGCCCTGTGGGACTGGGTCGGCCCAGACCTGCTGGAAGTATACGAGAGTATGCTCCTGGCCGGCAGCATGTCAGAATCCATGAGGAAAGGCGTCATCACCCTCATCCACAAGCGGAAGGGGGTGAGGGCGGAAATCAGAAATTGGCGGCCCATCTCACTGCTTAATGTAGATTACAAGATTCTGTCCAAAGTCATCGCCAGTCGAGTCAAGTCTGCTCTGGAGCAGGCGATTCACCCTGACCAGGCCTGCATTGTACGCAGCAGGAAGCTCTCTGATTGTCTCACACTACTCAGGGATATGGACATCTGCCTCATCAGCTTGGACCAGGAGAAGATTTTTGACGGGATATTGCACACATTCATGATGGACGTGCTCTCCAAAATGGGGTTTGGGGAGGGAATCTGCAATTGGTTCAAACTGCTTTACACAAACATCAGTAGTGCAGTCTCAATCAATGGGTGGAAATCATAAAGTTTCCTGATCCAATCTGGAGTCAGACAGGGCTGTCCTCTCTCTCCTGTCTTGTCTGATTGCTGTATCGAACCTTTTGCAGAGTCCATTAGGAAGGATGCAGGCATAAGAGGGGTGACAATCCCAGTCAGTGGACGCACTCAGGAAAAAGCCTCCCTGTACATGGACAATGTTGCTGTCTTCTGCTCGGATCCACCATCCCCTCGCAGACAGATGAGCATCTGCGACCAGTTCGAACCAAAGTCAACTATGGCAAGAGTGAGGCCATGTTCTTTGGGAACCGGGCCGACCGATCCTTTGTCCCCTTCACCATCAGGTCAGACGACCTGAAGGTGCTGGGGATACGGTTCGGAAGGGCCGGGGCCTGCTCCAAAACCTGGAAGGAGCGAGTGACCAGGGTGCACAATAAACTGAGTGTGTGCGAGCAGCGATCTCTCTCCATTGTGGGTAAGAAAATGGTCATCAGGTGCGAGGCAGTCTCGTTGTTGCTGTACGTGGCGCAGGTCTGGCCCATACCCCATTCCTGCACTGTGGCAGTCACCCGAGCCATTTTCCGCTTTATCTGGAGATCTAAAATGGACCAGGGCGGGAGGGACACGATGTTCAAACCTCTGGACAAGGGCGGGAAAAATGTACCCAACGTCGCCCGCATCCTGATGACCACCTTCGTGTGCAGCTGCACCAAGCTGTGTGTAGAGCCCCAGTACACAAACATCAAGTGTCACTATGTGCTGAGGTTTTATCTGTCCCCGGTGTTGCGAAGGATGGGGCTGGTCACATTGCCGTGGATTGCTTCATCCAGTTGGACTGTGCCGTACCAGCTATCCTGCGTGGGAATGTTTCTGAGGGAAAACAGCTTTGACCACCAATCCATCAGGCAGTGGTCTGCACGGAATGTCCTCAAGGCCCTACGGGAAATGGAGATGGTGGATCCGGTCGGATGGTTCCCCGAGCAGACTGCCAAAGTCATTTGGCAGAATGCCTCATCACCAGAACTTTCAAACAAGCACCAAGATGTAGCTTGGCTGGTGGTAAGAAGAGCCCTTCCTGTCAGATCCTTCCTGCATGCCCGAAGTCTCGCCCCCTCCACATGCGGCCCTCGAGGTGGCTGCGGTGGGGAAGAGGCAGTTGCCCACCTCCTTCTGGAATGTGTCTTTGCAAAGCAGGTGTGGAAAGAGATGCAGTGGCTTTTGTCGAGGTTCATCCCAAGCAGCTCTGTAACACAGGAGTCTGTGCTCTACGGGCTGTTCCCAGGGATGCACACCGAGATAAACATTAACTGCTGCTGGAGGACCATCAATTTGGTGATAGACACTCTTTGGTCTGCCCGAAACCTGCTGGTCTTGCAGCGCAAAGAGTTGTCCACGACCGGGTTTTGCAGACTGGCACATTCCAAGGTCCAGGACTACGTGCTGAGGGATACACTAAAGCTTGGGGTAGCCACTGCAAATGCTCAATGGGGAAAGACCACTGTGTAAGGTCCCCCCGCCATCGTGAACTGGGCAGCTTGACCCATTGGAAACCCTTGTGCTGTATACACCAGATATGGGTTTGCTGTAAAATGTCCATGTCAGGTAAAATGGAGTGGAAGGGTTGAGAGGCAACTCACTCCTGTATTGAAGAAAACTGATTTCCTTTGCACTTTTTGGAATGTCAACTTGGTGCTGTTTTGAACTGTTGTATAATGCATCTTTTACAGATTTATATGAATAAAGCATATTTTTAGGAATAAAAACCTGGGGATTCATATGCATAGTTCTTTGAAGGTGGCAGGACACATTGAGAAAGTAGTTAGCAAAGCATATGGGATCTTGGGCTTCATAAATAGAGGTACTGAGCACAAAAGTAGGGAAGTTATGCTGAACCTGTATAAATTTCTAGTTGGGCCACAACCAGAGAATTGCATCCAGTTCTGGTCAACACACTTTTAGAGGGATGTGAGTGTCCTTGAGAGGGTGGAGGAGATTTAACAGAATGGTTCCAGACATGAGGGATTTTAGCTGTAAGGTTAGGTTGGAGAAGCTGGGGTTGTTCTCCTTGGAGCAAAGGAGATTGAGGGGAGATTTGATAGACATGTACAAGATTATAATAAATATGACAGGTTTAGATAACTTACAGGGCGATGGGGATACAGCGGGGGAATGGGACTGAATGGATTGATTTACATGGGCTTAATGGGCAAAATGACTTCCTGTACTGTAGTGACTCCAGGACTCAATGACTCTCTCTCCTTCTCTCTCACTCTCTCTCTCTCTCTCTGTCTATCGCTTTACCTCTCTCTGCCTCTCTCTCTCTATCTGTCTTTAGCTGGTCCTCTAACTTTCTATTGCACTCTCTCTCTCTTTTTTTTCACTCTCTCTCTCTCCATTACACACATATTTGTCAATCACATGTCAAAGAAGGAAGCGTAATGAAGGAATGGCTGCGCCCTTGAAAATGTTTCCAGGAGAATCGTTAAATGTTTAAAGTTTCTGTAGGGGGTTTGACCTGAGATGGTGAGACACAAGGATGTGAGGTTATTAAAGTCTTCTGCAAATGTAATAGGGAATAATTTTCTTCACTGGTGAACCCAAAGGAACAAATATGGCACAAGAATGAGAAAAGTCAGAGGATTGAGAAACATCCAATGGTTCTTCACATATTCAAGTCAGCAGACCCACAGAAAAACAGTAGGTTGAGAGTTCAGATCCAGTGATAGACTGGACAAATATCGAGCCAGTGCTTTTTTCTTTATAAACCTGACATCTGTCCACTTGGCTATTGCACCTCGTCTCGATGTATCTGATAATACTGATACTATTTGTATTCCACAGTTGCTTTGAAATCACAGGCAATATAAATGGATTGGGAATGTCAATGGTCAGGAACCATTAATGGATTGGGAAAGTCAATGGACTGGAAAATATCAGTGGATTGGGAAATTCTATAGACTGAGTTATTTCAATGGATTGGGACAGTTCAGTACATTGTGAAACATCAATGGATTAGGAAACAGGAATTAAAGGAACAGATGGAGTTCAACCTGGAAAAGTGTGAAGTGATTCATTTTGGAAGGTCGAATTTGAATGCAGAATACAGGCTTAAAGACAGGATGCTTGGGAGTGTGGAGGAACAGAGGGATCTTGGGGTCCATGTCCATAGATCGCTCAAAGTTGCCACCCAAGTTGATAGGGTTGTTAAGAAGGCGGATGGTGTGTTGGCTTTCATTAACAGGGGGATTAAGTTTAAGAGCCGCGAGGTTATGCTGCAGCTCTATAAAGCCCTGGTTAGACCACACTTGGAATATTGTGTTCAGTTCTGGTCGCCTCATTATAGGAAGGATGTGGTGCAGAGGAGATTTACCAGGATGCTGCCTGGACTGGAGGGTATGTTTTACGAAGAAAGGTTGAGGGTGCTAGGGCTTTTCTCATTGGAACGAAGAAGGATGAGAGGTGACTTGATAGAGGGGTACAAGATGATGAGAGGCATAGATAGAGTGGATAGCCAGAGACTTTTTCCCAGGGCAGAAAGGGCTATCACCAGGGGGCATAATTTTAAGGTGATGGAGGAAGGTTTCGGGGAGATGTCAGAGGTAGGTTCTTTGCACAGAGAGTGGTGGGTGCGTGGAATGCACTGCCAGCGGTGGTAGTAGAAGCAGATACATTAGGGACATTTAAGCAACTCTTGGATAGGTACATGGATGATAGTAGAATGAAGGGTATGTAGGTAGTTTGATCTTCGAGTAGGTTAAAGGTTCGGCACAACATCGTGGGCCGACGAGCCTGTACTGTGCTGTACTGTTCTATGTTCTATGTTCCAGATGAAAGGATTGCATTAATCAATGGATTAGAATGTGGAGAGGCAGGAGAAAATGATGCCATTTTAAGTAGGGGGCCGGGGGTTAGTAGAAACAGACCAAGGCTATTTTACTCTCTATCTCATTCCTTTCTTCTATCTGGCTCATTATCACATCCTCTCTCTCTCAGAGCGGTGGGAATCACTGGAACCCACACTTGTTGCTCAGGTTGTTTGGTTCCGGGAAAATACAAGGTCCACATCAGATTGACAGGAAAGATAAATGTGATTCAGAGCCAATCATTTTCCTTTTGGTGATGTGTGCTCAGCCTTGTTATTTCAGCAAAGGCAGCAGGAAATGCAAATCCTGAAGAGTTTTGATAGAGTGAAGAAGGAGAAAGTGTTGCCAGTGACAGAAGGGTCAGTAACCAGAGGAAACACATTTAAAGTAATTGACAAAAGAATTAGCGTTGTGATGAGGAGATTTTTTTTCAGCAGTGTGTTGTTCTGGTCTGGAATGCAACCCTGAAAAGTCAGTGGAAGCAGATTCAATGGGAACTCTAAATGGAATTGTATATATACCTGACATGGAAAATATAACAGGGCAATGGGGGAAAGGACAGGAGTGTGGGATGTGGGATTAATAGAATAGCTCTGTGAAATATCAAGCAAATGCACAGTAATAAGGTTCAGTGCTTGGACCTCAGATATTTTCACTCCATCAATGGCAGAGAAGGCTCAAGGGACCATGTGGCTACTCCTCATGTTCTTCCCAGTGTCCAGGATAAAGTGTAACATCACACTGATTTCCAGATGGCTGAAACAAATGCAACAGACATCTATTCTGGAAACATAACATTTAAAGTGAGAAACTAATCATGAGGCATGTACGGGGATTGAACCCGTGATCTTCAGTTTACAAGATTGACGCCTTACCACTTGGCCACCATGCCTTTTGTTAATGGCCACCTGAGGCTCCAGAGGAGGATTTGTGATTATTTTTCAATTTGGTTGAAACAGCATCGAGAAACATGCACAGAAATCAAGAGGGATTGTGGAATGGGTAACAGATCAGCCTCATTTCCATCATCAGCATCATGAAATCTTCATTCAGACATTCCATTCCCATCCTCAGCTTTTCTCACATCTGTACAATAATATAAGAGTGGACATTGGGTTGTTACTGGGCAAATTATATAAATAGACTGTGTGCATCATCACAGGAAGTGATGTAATATAATCTGTCCGGCACCTCATGGAGAGTTGTAGATGAAACCTTCAATGCAAGATGTGCAGAGTAAACTCAGGTTATTTTAACCATCAGATTCTTATAAATTGTGTACTAAGCCTTGACAGATATCAGAACATTATATGGGGGCTGCAGTAAACCAAAGCGAAGATGGAGAAATCTTTGCCTGTACCTTTGAAAAGGTCACTGGACTGAACCAAGCCGAGGAGTGGCCGAGATGTTTCCAGAACTTTGCAAGGTACTGTACTGCATCGGGTCTCGTGCAGAAGCCAGACATGGAGCAGGTCAGTACGCTATTGTCTGCAATGGAGGGAGTGTGCAGGCAACATCCTCATGAAGAACAGAAGGCTACGTGTGAAGAAGTTATTAAGACACTCAAGACCTATTTTAATTGAGGAAAAAAATGTCATCGTGGAGCCAAAGTTAAAACGCTGCATTTGCTGACAACGCAACCACCAGGTGACGCTGTACTAGCACATGCGCAAATGCAGCCTCTTCCACTGAAACGTCACTGTCTGTGACATTCAGGCAGCTGCCAGGATTAAAGATGGAGCTACTCAATTTATCACAGAAAACAACTTCGACCTAAAAATCCCCTCAAAGGTTGCCATCGCCGCCTCCATCCCACCCTCAACAGTCCCCCGCTCCCTCTTGCGCATTCGCCAGTTATCCAGTACCAAGTCATCTTAATTCACCTAAAGTGAATTACTTTCGGAGCAGTGACTGTCATTTCATAAGCAAATATGGCACAGTGGCACAGTGGCGTGCACTGCAGCCTCACAGCTCCAGCCACCCGGGTTCATTTCTGGGTACTGCCTGTGTTGAGTTTGCAAGTTCTCCCTGTGTCTGCATGGGTTTTCTCTGGGTGCTCCGGTTTCCTCCCACAAGCCAAAAGGCTTGCAGGTTGGTAGGTAAATTGGCCATTATAAATTGCCCCCAGTATAGGTAGGTGGTAGGGAAATGATGGGATGTGGTAGGAATATGGGATTAGTGTAGGATTAGTATAAATGGGTGGTTGATGGTCGGCACAGACTCGGTGGGCCGAAGGGCCTGTTTCATTGCTGTATCTCTAAAAAAAAATATCTACACAAAGGACACGTTTAGGTTGATAGTCGGAGAACGTCGCGCTGTTTGAAGTCTCATTAGAAGGACAGCACCTCTGACAGTGCTGCACACCCTCTGTAATTCAGTGAGGTTTCATAGAGTCATAGAGTTATGCAGCACAGAAACAGGCCCTTCGGCCATCATGTCCGTGCCGGCCATCAAGTACCTATCTATTCTCATTCCATTTTCCAGCACGTGGCCGTAGCCTTGTATTCTGTGGCGTTTTGAGTGGTCATCTAGATACTTCTTAAATGTTGTGAGGGTTCCTGCCTCTACCACTCCTTCAGGCAATGTGTTCCAGATTCCAACCACCCTCGAGGTGAAACATTTTTTCCTCAAATCCCCTCTAAACAGTGCCATCCCATTCTCCGGACGATCATTCCCCGTTTCCCCCCATCCCACTCTCTGACTGCTCACTCCCCGCTTCACCCACCACCACCCCCATCCTGCTCTCTGGCCGCTCACACTCCAGGCCATGGGCTCTGCCGCTTCCCTCCTCTCAGCCACTCGCTCCAACATTGCCCCATCACCTCTCGAGGCTTGCCTTGCTTTATCGGGTGGTGCGGTGAAGAATGATCGAATGTTGGAGCGAGAGGCCGAGAGGAGGGAAGCAGCATGGCTTAAAGCTAGTGTCTGGAGGGACGTGGGGGGGAAGCGGGGCGTGAGTGGACGGAGAGAGGGCAGTGCGGGGGTGGGGGGGTAGCAAGTGGCCGGAGGGCGGGGGAGCGGGGTAGCAAGGAGCGGGCAGCGAGCGGCCTGGAGTGAGTGGCCGAGTGGGGGGAGAGAGTTTTCCCGCACATGCGCCACTTTGTCCTGGAAGACGTAGGCTGAGCATGCACAGCATCTCAGAGCGCAGGAGACTGTTTGTGCATGTGCGAGCTTGGAGCGCTGTGATGACGTCGGCTGGCTGCTGCATTGTCAGGAATCACTTTGAATTTAATAAGCATACAAAACAGAAAGGGGAGAGTATTCATTCATTTTTCAATGACTTGTACAATCTCACGGAGGATTGTGAATACAGCAACTTAAGAGAAGAGCTGAATGGAGACAGGATTATGTTCGGGGTATTAGACAACACCTTTTCAGATCATCTACAGTCCAGGGCTGATCTCACATTAACGAAAGAGTTTCAATTGAGCAGACAAACAGAGGTTAGAAAGTTTAACCAATCCGATGTCCGAGGGGACAGGGAGAGTCTGATCTCGAGAGTTGCAGACTCAATTGAATTTGTTAAGAAAGCAAAAGGAAAAATTAGTGGTAAAAGACAAGAAAGGCGGGAAGAGCATCTAGTGGTAGCTGCAACCAATTGCAGTAGGTGTGGCCGAGAGAGACACAAGTGGGAAAACTGCCTCGCCAAAGAAGCTGAGTGTTTTTCCTGCAGAAAGATGGGACACTTTCAGTCAGTGTGTGGCAGTAAAATACCAGCGGTGAATATAATTAAAGGGAGATCCCGAGAGAGCAAAAACATTCATGAAGTACAGGATATCCAAAGTGTGGAAATACATTTCTCAGGTGAAATCCAGGAAACAAAGTGAGAGTTGCTGGACGACAGAAATTCTGAAATATTTTCAGACAGAGGTAGATAGATTCTTGATAAACAAGGGGGTGAAAGGTTATCGGGGGCAGGTGGGAATGTGGAGTTGAGGTTGCAATCAGATCAGTCATGATCTTATTGAATGGTGGAGCAGACTCGAGGGGCAGAGTGGTCTACTCCTGCTCCTAATTGGTATGTTTGTATGTCAGAAAACATGTTCTAGATACAATGAGAACTATCATTTGTTTGGAAATGGATTTGAACCCCCTTTTATCAAAAGGTTATTGAGCTTTAATTTTTCTACAATTAACAGGCAAATCCTTGTGGAGTTGAGATTGACAGAAACAATGGGCTGGATTCTCTAGATCCCTCGACGTCAAGATCTGTGGTGGGGGTGGGGTGGGAGCCGCTTGAAGATGGCCCCGGATGAGGCCCGCCACGGACCTCAACGCCGGCAGGGCCTGGCTCAATATTGCCGGCGACGGCGAGGCCTTGTGGGGGACCCCCACCGCTCGGCAACGGGACCACAAACCTGCATTAATTATTATCCCATCACTTCCTGATATCCTGCTGCGATCTTCAGCCCAGTGACTGGCACTGCCGTGCCTTCGGAGCCCCATCCGGGGAAATGAGGTGCAACACTGATGGGGAGGGGGCAGAAGGTAAGTTTCTCAGTGTGAGGGTGGGGGGACGGAGTCAAATTAATGTCATGGGTGTAGGGGATGGTGGGAAGGGTTATAGTTTACAGTTTGTGCAGTTTTGGGCGGAAGGTCAGATGGTAAAGGTAGGTTTTGTGAAGGAAAGGGCAAATAATTAATTTAACTGTTATTGGGGGGATGGGAGAGAGGCAAAAGCAATGTATTTATTTCATTTCATTTAATCTTCCTTTAAATATTTTCCAGTAGGACTAACAGCCCTTTAAAAATGGCTGACACTCCAGTACAGTACTGAGGCAGTGCTGCACTATCAGAAATGCTGTTTTTCAGGTGAGACAGAAAACTGAGGATCCCTCTGCCCTCTCAGGTGGATGTTAAAGGTACCATGGCACTATTTCAGAGAATAGAAGGGGAATTATTTCTGGGGTGCTGGTCATTGTTTAACCCTGAATCATCATCACTAAAAAGCAGATTATCTCGTTTTTATCACATTGTTGTTTCTGGGAGCTTGCTGTGCGCACATTGGCCACCATGTTTCCTGCATGACTACAGTGACTACACTTGGAAAGTCCTTCATTGGCTGTAAAACACTTTGCAACGTCCTGTGGTCGTGAAATGCAACTCTTGCTTTTTCCATTGTTATCAGTGTCATTGTGATCAAAAGATAGGATTCGTGAGCACAAAATTTAAATCAATTTTGATTAAAATAATGTAAAAGCATCTATATTTTTGCACTGTACTTAATAATCTCCATCTTCCTATCCTTACAGAGTGCAATGTCATCGACCCTGAAATTGATTCCACAATCTCATGGAATCACAGAGTCAGAGAAAGTTGAAGGCACAGAAAGAGGCCACTTGGCCCATCGTTTCTGTTCCACAGACAATTTCAGCCCTGTTCAGATGAAAGGTCACAGACCAGAAAAGTTAACTCTGTTTCTCTCTCCACAGATGCTGCCAGACCTGCTGAGTATTTCCAGCATTTTCTGTTTTTATTTCAGATTTCCAGCATCTGCAGTATTTTGCTTCTGTGTTACTTTGAAAGTTAAAACTGACCCACCTGTCTACAATTCACACTGGGGTCTCCCATGAAATGATTCTGTATAATGTTGTATAATGAATACGGACTCTGAGCACAGAGCTTCCTGTGGGGAATTGGGGATCTGAAAACCTGACTGCAGGAATTTCCACTGGGAGCACAAATTCACAAAATCTACCTTTTATATATCGATTCATTTTAATTATCCTTCTGGAAAATTATTTTGAAGCAATTTAAACATCAACCCACAGCTCCATGAATGGGTCAATTATGAGGTCATCCTCTGACAGGTCATGTGACAGTTGGAGCCACAAGACATCAGAACCAGATTTGTGACTGGATTAAAACCCGGAATCCTGACCCAATGGCTTTTCAAATAAAGCTGTTGCTGATTGAAAACACAGCAGTTAAACTTTCTGCCTGACCATGATGGGAGCTAGGGAGAAATTTACAAAACTCAATCCTTCAACAAACTAGTTCAAAAATCATTAACATAGAAATCATGTGAGGACTCATATGCAGTAGAGAAACAAGCAGAATACAGAAAGTACAGAGGAGAGCTGAAAAAGGAAATGAGATCAGCAAGAGAATGTATGAGAAAAGATTAGCAGGTCACATAACTGGGAACACTGAAGTCTTTTACCAACATATAGACAGACAATGAAAGGGTGGGTCAATTAGGAGATCCTGTGGAGGCAGAGGGTGTGGCTGAGGTACTAATTAAGTACATTTCATCTGTCATCACAAAATGAGCGGATGCTGTCAATGTCACAGGATAGGAGGAGGAAGTGAGAAAATTGGACGAAATGAAAATAGATAAAGAGGAGACAATTACAAGGTTGGCAGCTCTCACAGTAGAAAAGTCACCCAGTTTGAATGGGCTGCATCCTGGGTTGCTGAGGGAGGTAAGGTTGGAAATAGCGGAGACTCGCACCACAATCTTTCAATCCTCCTTGAATATGCGAATGATGCCAGAGAACTGGAGGAATCTCTTCAAGATTCCACATGAATCAGTGTCCATAATTCAACTTTGCATATTTAAAACATGTTTACAAAAACAGTAGAAGTACTCTCATAACATAAAAGCAAAATACTGCAGATGCTGGAAATCTAAAACAAAAACAAAAAATGCTGGAAATACTCAGCAGGTCTGCAGCATCTGTGGAGAGAGAAGCAGAGTTAACGTTTCAGGTCAGTGATTTGGCACGCTCCATCCTGCCGGACTGAACATTAAATTCAATCATTTCAGAGCATGACGGACCCCACCCCCACCCCCCCAACACACTTTTTTATGTTTAGTTTTTCCTTTTTCTTTGGTTAATTTATTTCATTTTTTTGTAGTTTGGTTAGTTTGTTTCTACTGTGTCTACCCATTGTTTCTGTTTTTTTAACAAATGTTTAATGTTTGTGTTCGGAGTGCTTTGTGCATTACAGTCAATTCACACCTTCTCTGTACTAACGCTTTGTCTTTCAGCACACCATTGAGCACTGTTCAGCACTGTTTGCCTTTGTTCCATGCCCCTCTGGTCAGTTATTCTCTGTGACCTTGTCCAATCAACACCTCTTTTGTTATCTCTTGCCCCACCCCCAGCTTTACTTGCTTAAAACCTTTTATATTTCTAATATTTGTCAGCTGTGATGAAGGGTAACTGACTTGAAATTGTTAACTCTGCTTCTCTCTCCACAGATGCTGCCAGACCTGCTGAGTATTTCCAGCATTTCCTGTTTTTACTCTCATAGCACAGTTAACCTGTTTTTTCTCTCTCTGTTCATATTCTGTCTCAGTGTTTGGATCTCTCACTGTTTGGATTGAGAATTGAGCTTGTATCAGTCCTGCGATGGACAGATCTGCTGAATTTTACCAGCATTTTCTGTTTTTTCTTCATTTCAGATCAGAATTTCTTATTGAAACACGGGGAATGCTGTTTCAACTGCTCCAGGGATACTTTCATGAGTTGCTGAAACATTCTAATTCCCATTCCCAAACGGAACGAAGCCAGGCAGGAGGGGATACCTGTGACTCAATGATCAGACATTGCAGCTCATGAAGTGTGTTTTCTGATGGTCGATGGGTTCCTGTGTGAAGTTGACACGGGTTTGGTTTTTCTCCCTTGCACTTTGACCCTTCAGTTAGTTCTTTGTGTTCAGCTGTTTCAGGTGATGTTACTGAGTCAGGAATGTTGGTCAGGACAGTGCGAGAATTCCCTGTGATTCTTTCAATAGCGCTGGGGAATCTTTAACATCCACCAACAGGGCCTCATTTAATTGTCACTTCAAAAACCTGCTGGCAATTATTGCTCAGGATTACACTGAGCTGGGACACTAAGGATATTCAATTAATGAAATCAGTACTTTAAACTGAGAGCAATAGTCCCTCCCACATCCTGATACCTTAGGATTTCTGAACTTTAATTACTGCTTCATTCCTTGGTTTGTGGGCAGGTTCAGCACCTGTAGACATTTGAGGCACTCACAGGCACTGGTAATCTCTAGGCTTAGAGTCATAGAATCATAGACAGGTTACAGCACAGAAGGAGGCCATTCAGCCCTTTGTGTCCATGCCAGCTCTCTGCAAGAACAAGCCAGCTAGTCACACTCCCCCGCCTTTGCCTGTAACCCTGCATTTTCTTTTCTTCAGATAATTATTAAATTCTCTTTCAAAAGTCATGATTGAATCTGCCTCCACCACACTGTCAGGCAGTGCAATCCAGATCTTAACCACTCGCCTCATAAAAAAGTTTTTCCTCATGTTGCCTCTGGTTCTTTGGCCTTTCACCTGAAATCTGTGCCCTCTGGTTCTTGACCCTTCTGCCAATGGGAATAGTTTCTCCCTCTCTACTCTGTCCAAACCCTTCATGATTTTGAACACCTCTATCAAATCTAATCTCAACCTTCTCTTCCCAAAGAAGAACAACTCCAGATTCTCCAAACTAGCAGAAGGTTTTCTATTTCTACTGGAAAATGGGCAGAGAGAAAGAGTATGAGACAGAGTTCACAAGAAAGAGAAAAAAGTGGTTTGTGTCTGTGAGAGAGAGCAAGACAGAGGGAGGGAGAGTAACTGTCTGTGTGTGAGAGAGAACACAACACAGTCCCAATATAATTGCTCTTTCTTGATACTATTCGATAAACTCAGACCCTGCCCAGACACCGACAGCTTCTCTCCCTCACTGCTGTTCCCTGCCCTAATGGTGCAGAAATCCCCTCTCATAGTTGCACATTAAAACTGGTCTCACTGCTGTTCCCTGCCCTGACTGTACAGAAATCCCCTCTCATAGCTGCACATTAACACTGGTCTCACTGCTGTTCCCTGCTCTGACTGTACAGAAATCCCCTCTCATAGCTGCACATTAACACTAGTCTCACTGCTGTTCCCTGCTCTGACTGGACAGAAATCCCCTCTCATAGCTGCACATTAACACTGGTCTCACTGCTGTTCCCTGCTCTGACTGTACAGAAATCCACTCTCATAGCTGCACATTAACACTGGTCTCACTGCTGTTCCCTGCTCTGACTGTACAGAAATCCACTCTCATAGCTGCACATTAACACTGGTCTCACTGTTGTTCCCTGCTCTGACTGTACAGAAATCCCCTCTCATAGCTGCACATTAACACTGGTCTCACTGCTGTTCCCTGCTCTGACTGTACAGAAATCCCCTCTCATAGCTGCACATTAACACTGGTCTCACTGCTGTTCCCTGCCCTGACTGTACAGAAATCCCCTCTCATAGCTGCACATTAACACTGGTCTCACTGCTGTTTCCTGCTCTGACTGTACAGAAATCCCCTCTCATAGCTGCACATTAACACTGGTCGCACTGCTGTTCCCTGCCCTGACTGTACAGAAATCCCCTCTCATAGCTGCACACTGACACTGGTCTCAGGTGAATTTTGAGTGGTCATTAAATGATCCGACGATGGCGTGGCCTCGGTTAATAGCAGTTTGAAGCCGGATATCAGTTTTAAATTCCATCGGCTCATTCTAAAAACCGACCTTTAAACAAGTCAAAACACTGGAAACACACGATGGCTCATTCAACGTCTATGGAGAGAACAAAGACGTTTACTGTTGGGGTTTGGACAATGAAGAGAAACATAGGAACCTGATGAGGACATTCAGCCTTTCGAGTCTGTTCCACCATTCAATTAGATATTTGCTGATCTGTATATTAACACCATTTGTCTGCTTGTTTCTGTAACCCTTGGTACCTTACCTAACTCAAATCAATCATTTGTCAGAAATAAATAAGGAAACTGATTCATCGATTTTCTTAAAAGCAAAATACTGCGGATGCTGGAAATCTGAAATAAAAACTGAAAGTGCTGACAAGACTCAGCAGGTCTGGCAGCATCTGTGGAGAGAGAAGCAGAGTTAACGTTTCAGGTCAGTGACCCTTCTTCAGAACTGGCAAATATTAGAAATGTAAAAGATTATAAGCAAGTAAAGCGGGGGTGGGGCAAGAGATAACAAAGGAGAAGGTGTAGATAGGACAAGGCCACAGAATAGTTGACCAGAAAAAGGCAAACAATATGTTAATGGTGTGCTGAAAGACAAAGCATTAGTGCAGATAGGGTGTTAATGGACTGAAAAACTAAACAGCCACAATCACAAACATGAAAAAAACAGTGGGTAGGCACAGTAGAAACAAACTGAACAAACTAAAATAAAGTTTTCTTTTTTACTTTGCCGATGTCTTTGTCTATATTGTGGATCCTTCTTCAGACTGTCTTCTTTCACAATGTAGTTCTGACCTCTGGTGATGTTGATCGTAATCAGCTTCAACTTGCTGATAGTTTTGGAACTGAGCAGATTTTCTTTGCTTGTTTCTACAACATGGAACTCAGTCTGACATGTGGACCCCTGGGAGGATTTAAAAGTAACTTGGATGATCCCTAGGACTGGTGGAGGAGTATCTGATCCATGGGAGAAGATTTTAGATATCAGCTTGTTCAATTACAGTTTCTGTTTTCTCTGTTACTTGTGGAATGTCGGAGCATCCATCATGTTGATCATTGCTCCGAGTCAATTACTGCAGATATTGTCGAATTGCCTATGAACACATCACACATGGGCACGTGTCGGGACTTGTGGTCGTGAGCAACAAAAATCTTCTCTCGTGCTGCAAATATGTAATCTTCCTTCTGGCATTTAAATCTATGAATGTTTCCTGCAGGCTTCGATCAGCATACTGTAGTGAAATGTCCCATTTTTCTGCAGACTTTACACTTCTTCCCTCTCGAAGGACAAGTTTTGTAATAAGGATCCTCACCACTGCAATGATTGGATGTTTGAATGTGATTGTGATTTCTGTCTTGGTCTTCCTTGACCTTTCTCTGGGTTTCCTCTGTGTCCTTGTGTTTTGTGTGTTTCTCAGGGGAATCTCGTCGTCACGTTATTTGCCTCTTTCTCAGACTTCTGAGTCTCATCATGTAGTGGTCAAGAGTCTCGCACCATATTGTTTTGCTTGCCTGAAACATAAATTTCATAGTGAGGATTTGCCCTTTCTTGAAAATATCTTGTTAGAAAATGCATCGCAACATCATAATCATTTTCGGTTCCAGTGTCTCTGAGTGTATTGAAGGTATTGTCAACTTTTGGTCCAGCAGAGTGTAGGAGTAACGCTCTCTTTCTTCGGTGTGTATTGATAGCGAGTGCCATCATTAGGAGTTCAAGTCTTGTGAGCCATTTGCTCCAGTGTGGCCCTGGGTTGCTGTCTATCTCTGTAAAGGCTGGAAAGACTGGCTGTTGTTGTGCACACATGATGATTGTTGTTTATTTAAATCTGGAATTGTCAATGTAAGTCTTCTGTATGTCCCTGGTTGTCTGTGTGATTACTTCTTTTTAATCCTCAATGTCAGAAAAATATGGTGTTGTGCTGTGTTCTTACGTCTACATTAAATGATGACCCCAGGCTTTATATTCAGATTCAATCCAAACAGTATTTTTTGTCTTTCTTATCTACATGGCATGATCACAGGTCCCAGGTCTTTTTCTCATTGGTGTGTGTGTGCTCTCTCCAAGCCATGTTCGAATGTGTCTCTCAAAATGGTGTCTCCTTATATATGTATGATGATGTCATCTGTTGCATCAGTGGCTTGGTCTCTTAAAGGTACAGTTTCTTAAAGGTGAAGTCACCATTACACAACATTGCAAACAATGAGTCAGCCACGGTCGATAGAGTGTCAGGAATGAAGGTCAGAGGAGCAGACCAGGCTGGAAACACATAAAGAACGAGGGGCAGCCAATGTGAAAAACAGAGAATAAACAACATGGCATGGGTGGTGTTTACAATACCTCGAATCTCGGTTTGATTCTCTTCCAGGTCAGAGGGAATTCTAGTAACATGATGTCTATGGAATCACAGAATGACGAACAAAGAGACCATTTGGTCCATCATGCCAGTGTTGTCTCTTTGGTAGAGACAAATTACAATTAGTCCTGCTGCGTGGCTTTTTCCTGTAATCCTGTACATTTTCCCTTCCAGCATCTATCCATATCCCTTTTGAAAGTTACGATTGAATCTGCTTTCATCTCCCAATCAGGCAGTGCATTCCAGATCACAACACATTACTGTGTAACAAATGGTTCTTCATGTCACCTCTAGTTCTTTTGCCAATCACCTGATATCTGTGTCCTCTGCTTACTGACCCTTTTGCCACAGGAAACAGTTTCTCCTGATTTAAAGTGTTGAGAACCATCATGATTTTGAACACCTTGGACAAATCTCTTCTGAACGTTCTCTGCTCCAAGAAGAACAACCTCAGCTTCTCCAATCTCTCCACAGAACTGAAATCCTTCACCCCTGGTATCATTGCAGCAAATCTCTTCTGTTCATTTCTTGCCCCAGAAATAATTGAAATGAAATGTTTCTAAGAAAATGCATGAACTAAATAAAAAGGAGAGAGAAATAAATGCTGAGCAAAATGGATATCAATGTTTGGAAGGTAAAAAGAGCAAAGAGATCGAAATTTTATTGTCGAGGAGTGAGAGGAATAAATAACACTTTGGAGATTTTGTCAGTGGATTTACTGATAAATTTGGGAATTGAGAGGAAGCTGGTTCACAGAGAAAAAACTGCCAACCCTGGGGAGGAGCTGACAACTGCATCCGTCCAATAAGAGACAGAGTAGAAGTGACAGTTCAGTTAGTGGAACAGGACACTTTTAATCTCAGGATTATGGGTTGGATGATCCACTGTGGGTGCCCGTGAAATTCCACAGGAGCTAATACAACACCTTGCTGTCAGTGGCTCCTTGGTCAACGGGTGTGATTCTTGTTTAAGGAGTGTGATTAATGAAAGTGTGAGCGACCCTAGGTTCAAATCACCAATGAGCTCTTGGCATTTTTAGTTTAATGTTACTGATTGCTGTCAGCCTTACGGAGCTGGCTTCAGGACCAGAGAACTGGATTCAAAGAGCTTGTCGACAAAATTGAAATTTACAAAATGTACAGATAGCCAAGTGAGAATATAAAGTTGTCGCAGTAATTGAGACCTGACTCCAAAAACAACAGGACTGGGTTCTGGAATGGAATGGAATGGAATTCTTCAGTGTTTCTGTTGTTTGGCTTGCATTGACTCATCGATTTTCTTGTTTTTCACTTTGTCGATGCCTTTGAATAATTGTGGATCCTTCTTCAGAGTGTCTTCTTTCACCAGGTAGTTCTGACCTCTGATGATGTTGATTGTAATCAGCTTCAATTCGCTGATAGTTTTGGAAGTGAGCAGATTTCCTTTGCTTGAGTCTACAACATGGAACTCAGTCTGACATGTGGACCCATGGGAGGATTTGAATGCCACCCCTGCGTTGGAGTTGCATCCATCCAATAAGAGACCGAGTAGAAGTGACAGTTCTGTCAGTCGAATATGAGACTTTTAATGGCAGGGTTGTGAGTTTGAGTGCCATTCTGTTTTTCCCTTTTGTAAGGCTTCATGAGCAGAGAGTACAGGGAGTGTTTGAAATGAGCAAGTCTCGCTTTGATTCAGGACTCTTACCTCTCAGCAGCATCTCACTATGAAAGATTGAATTTGATCTCATTTCATTCTCAGCTCGGGGTCTGTGCGGCTCAGTGGCACTTCTGGCTGTCTCCCGCTTCACAATCCAACAGTACTGAGAAAGCAATGGGGAATATTACTCACATGTTGTGTTCTTTAATTTTTTGGAAAACTTGAATGTATGTATTTTCTTCCAAAACAAGGACACCAAGTCATTGTTAATGTAGGGCTGAAATAGCTCAGTTGGGAGAGCGTTAGACTGAAGATGTAAAGGACCCGGGTTTCAGCAATTTTGCTTCCTTATGCGTCCCTTGCCTTGGATCTGATTTTCCAGTTGCACAATTTCCTTTGAAATTATTTACCAAGCACCAGTGGATTGAATTTGAGAAACAACACAGAGTCATTTACAGCACAGAAGGTGGTCGTTTGGCCTATCACGTCCATGCTGGCTCTCCCCGGAGCAATCTAGTCAGTTCCACTCACCAGCTCGATCCCTTTCCTCCTGCAAGTTCCTTTCCTTCAAGTATCCATCTAATTTCCTTTTCAAATCATTGATTGTCTCTGCTTCCACCACACTCGTAGGCCAAGACATTACCACCCACAACATAAAAAATTCCACCTCATCAAGGATGGAAATACTTACATCTTCTATATTTGCTTATTCTCTATTTCTATGAGAATAGACTGACAGTCAACATGAAAGGAAACCCAAAAATCTTCGAGCAGCATGCAAATGATAAGTGGGTAGTAAGAGGTTGAGTCGGGCCTATTAGGGACAAAAAGGATAATATAAGCTTAGAGGTGCAGGGCAATGTTAATCTACTTAATGAGTACTTTGTATCAGTGATCACTAAGGAAGTGGAATTTGACAAAATATCAGTCGAAGTGAAGAGAGTAGAGTCAATGGAGAGGGTACAAATTGAGAGAGGGAGGTACTAAAAAGGCTGGCTGTGCTTAGGGAAGATAAATCACCTGGTCCGGATGGCTCACATCTCAGGTTGCGAAAGGAAATGCGGATGCAGATAACGGAAGGGCTTACTATGATCTTCCAATCTTCCCTGGATACGGGGGAGGTGCCAGAGGATTAAACAGTGGCAAATGCGACACCCTTATTCAAGAAAGGGTGTGAGGACAGTCCGGGTAACTACAGGCTAGTTCGATTAACAGCAGTGGTGGGTAAGGTTTTAGAAAGAATAATCAGGGTTAAAAATCAACAGTCACTTGGAGAGGTTCGAGTTAATTAAGGAGAGTGAGCATGGATTTATAAATGGGAGTTCATGCTTGACTAATCTAACTGCATTTTTTGATGAACTAACAGAGCAGGTTGATGAAGGGAATGCAGTGAATGTTGTTTATATGGATTTTAAGGAAGCGTTTGACAAGGTACCACATAAAAGGACGGTTAACAAAATTGAGGTTCGTGGTATAGGAGGGTCAGTGTCCAATTGGATAGAAAATTGGTTTAAGGACAGAAAACAGGGACTCTTATTAAATGATTCTTTGTCAGACTGGAGGATAGTCGACAGTGGTGTTCCCCAAGGGTCAGTGCTAGAACCACTGCTTTTTTTGCTAAAGATAAATGACTTGGATCTTGGAATATTGAGTAAAATCTCAAAATATCCCGATGACAACAAACTTGGAGGAGTGGCAAACAGTGAGGATGATATGACTGCCTGCAACAGGACAATGATAGGCTAGCAGAATGGGCAGACAGGTGGCAGATGGAATTTAATAGTGACAAGTGTGAGGTGATGTATTTTGGCATAAGGAATAGGGAGAGGCAATATTTACTTAATGGCACAGTTCTAAAGAGTGTACTGGAATAGAGGGACTTGGGGTTCATGTGCATCAATCTTTGAAGGTGGCAAGACATATTGCGAGAGTGGTAAGCAAAGCATATGGGATCTTGGGCTTGAAAAAAAGAGGCATTGAGTACAAAGCAGGGAAGTTATGCTGAACCATTATGAAGCTCTGGTTAGGCCCCAGTTGGAGTGTTGCTTCCAGTTTTGCTTACCACACTTAAGAAAGAATGTGAGCGTCCTTGAGAGGATGCAGAGTAAATTCACCAGAATGGATCCAGGGATGGAGGATTTTAGTTACAATGTTAGGTTGGAAAAGCTAGGGTTGTTCTACCTGCATCAAAGGAGAGTGAGGTGAGAATTGATAGATGTGTTTTCGGCTATGACAGTTTTAAGTAAGTTGGCAAGGAAACATTGTTCCCGTTAACTATTGGTACAAGGACTAGGGGACACAGATTGAAGGTTTTGGACAGGAGGTACAGGGGGAATGTGCGCAAGAACTTTCTTACACTGATTGGTGATGATCTGTAGCTCGCTGCCCACGAGGGCGGTGGAAATGGAGACAATCGAGGATTACAAAAGGAATTTGAATGGGCACTTGAAGGAAATAATTTTACAGGGCTATGGGGATCGAGCAGACAAGTAATAACTCGTCTCCACTCCTAGTATTTCTAAATCCCACACATTCTCTATAATGTGAACAATTCTTTCCTGTTGTGTCTTTCTCAGATTTGTAAACTTCACTGTATTGGAGTGAAGTGACATCTACTGGCAAGAAACAAGAACTGCCGTGATGAGATCAGCCATGATTGTATTGAATGGCAGAGCAGGCTCGAGTGGCTGACTTGCCGACTCCGGCTCTTCGTTCTTATGTTCATAGAATCATACAGCACAGAAGGAGTCCATTCGGCCCCATTGTGCCTCTGCTGACTCTCTGACAAAAAGATGCAATTAGTCCAACCCCCTGCCTATTTCCCCATAATCCTGGAGAATTTCACTTTGAAATATTTGTCCAATTCCTTTATGAAAGTTATAATTGAATCTGTTTCCACCACCCTGTCAGACAATTCATTCCAAATCCGAATCAGTTACTGGGTAAAAAGATCTCTCCTCACCTCCCCTTGACATCTTTGGCCAATTATTTTAAATCTGTGTCCTCTGGTTACTGACCCCCAGGACAGTGGAAACAGTTTCTCCCTCTCTACCCTATGAAAATCCTTCATGATTCTGAACACCTCTATTAAATCTTCCCTTAACCTTCTCTACTCTGAGGAGAACAATCCCAGCTTCACCAGCCTGTCCAGAGAACTGACACCCCTCATCTCTGGTATCATTCTTGTAAATCTCCTCTGAACTGTCTCAGAAGCTTTGATGTCCTTTCTAAAGCCTGGTGCCCAGAACTGGACACATTACTCGAGCTGAGATCGAGCCAGCGACGCCCACATCCCACGAACGAATAAAAAAACGCTCCCGAACCAGTCCCCAATTCTTAAGCATTTATCGACGCTCCCTGCCCAGTCCCCAAATCTTATTCAATTATAGACACTCCCTGCCCAGTCCCCAATTCTTATCCATTTACAGACGCTTCCTGACCAGTAGCCAAATCTTATTCATTTAGAGACGCTCCCTGCCCAGTCCCCCAATTCTTATCCATTTGCAGACGCTCCCTGCCCAGTCCCCAATTCTTATCCATTTACAGACGCTTCCTGACCAGTACCCAAATTTTATTCATTTAGAGACGCTCCCTGCCCAGTCCCCAATTCTTATCCATTTATGGACGCCGTTTCGGGAAGCCTCACCGGGAAAAGCTTCACCACCGCCATCCGCAGGGATACAGATGGGATTGTTCCATCTTATTGTGGCCCTGAGGCCCTGCTCCAGCTGTGTGAGCCCGCAAAGTCTTCTCGCACTTTGTGAATATCCCGCTCCAACTCCGAACCCGCAGCTCTTGCTGCTGACAAAGCACTCTACCGCGCCTGCGCGCCCCGCTCCTGTCACAGACAGGGCGGATTCTAGGCCGCAGAGCATTCTGGGTATCACACCTGTCATTAATGCTATTCTTTCAGCTGAAAGGTTTTATTACGTACATTTCATGTCCTGGAATCGTCGTGAGTGTTTTCTTTTGCACCTGTCAGTGGCTGGGAGGATAGAGTCAGCTTCACTTTGTGGCCATGAGTTTCTGGTGTGTGAAAGTGGTGTTTAACTCAGTATATTTCAGTTTTTGGTCTGTGACTGTGGGTATTATTCAGTACTTGTTTGTTTCTGCTCTTGCTCTTGTGAGTTTCACCACATATCTTTCAACAACTTGTATGTGAGCATCAGATTTTGTCTATATCTATCAGTTTCTGAGAAGTGAGAAAGGGTTTGATTCTATCCCTATCAGTTTCTGTTACATGCATGTGTCTTTAATCTGCACCTCCTCTGAGTGTGTCTTCGTCTCTGTACTTGTAGGTGAACATGTGTTTTGCTTTGTATCTCTCAGTCTTTGAAGTGTGAGCCTGGGTTTGTACCTAATTTCCTTTGTACCTTGCAGTTGGGATCTGAAAGAAATATTTTTACATGTTACCTGCCACCTGCTGCTACGTGACTGTGAGTTTCACACTGTATCTGTCAATTTCTTGTCTCGTAATGCGAAGTTTACAGTGTACTTGTCAGTTTCTTGTATGTGAGTGTTGATTTCACTCTGAAAAGAATCATAGATCATAGAATAGTTACAGAACAAAAGGAAGCCATTCAGCTCATTGTGCTTGTGCTGCTTCTGTGCACGAGCAACTCAGCTCATGCCACAGACTCATGTATTCCATGAAAACATGCAATTTTTCCACTTCAGATAATTATCTTATACCATTTTGAAAGCCATGGTTGAATCAGCCTCCATCACACTCTCAAACAGTGCATATCAGATCTTAACCACTCGCTGTGCAAAAGAAGTTTTACCTCATGTTGCCTTTGGTTCTTTTGCCATTCACCTTAAATCGGTGTCCTCAGGTTACAGAGCCGTGAATAATATTCCCCATTGCTTTCTCAGCACTGATGGATTGTGAAGTAGGAGACAGCCAGAAGTCCCACAGAGCCGCACTGAACCCGAGCTGGGAATGAAATGAGATGAAGTTCAATCTTTCACAGCGAGATGCTGCAGAGAGATAAGAGTCCCGAATCAAAGTGAGACTTTCTCATACTTTTGCTGAATTTCATTTCAAACACTCCTTGTACTCTCTGCTAATGAAGCCTTAAAAAAGGGAAAACCAAAATGGCACTCAAACTCACCACCCTGAAATTAAAAGTTTAATGTTTGACTGACTGAACTGTCACTTCTCCTCGCTCTCTTATTGGATGGATGCAACTGTATTCTCCAACGCAGGGGTGGCATTCAAATCCTCCCATGGGTCCACATGTCAGACTGAGTTCCATGTTATAGACTCAAGCAAAGGAAATCTGTTCAGTTCCAAAACTATCAGTGAGTTGAAGCTCATTCCGATCATCATCATCAGAGGTCAGAACTACCTGGTGAAAGAAGACAATCTGAAGAAGGATCCACAATTATTCAAAGGCATCGACAAAGTGAAAAACAAGAAAATCGATGAGTCAATGCAAGCCAAACAGCAGAAACACTGAAGAATTCGATTCCATTCCAGTCCAGAACCCAGTCCTGTTGTTTTTGGAGTCAGGTCACAATTACTGCAAAAACTTTATTTTCCCACTTGGCTATCTGTACATTTAGTTAATCAAGCTCTTTGAATCCAGCTTTCTGGTCCTCAAGCAGGTTCCATATGGAAATCAATTCCGCCTTCTGCAAGGCTGAAACCAATCAATGACCTTGAACTAAAAATGCCAAAGAAAAAGGGCATGTCCAGGATCTGAACCCAGGATCTCTCACACATTAATTAATCACTCACCCTAAGCAAGAATCATGCCCCTAGATCAACATGCCACTTCCTTTTAGCTCCTGTGGAATTTCACTGGCAGCCAAAGCCGACCATCCATTTTTTTTTCAGAGCAAAGCAACATCTTGCAAATTCTGAAATAAAAACAGAAAGTGTTGGAAATGTTCAGAAACTCTGGCAGCATCTGTGGAGAGAGAAACAGAGTTCACCTTTCAGGGCGTTTACCTTTTGTTTGAGCCATCCTTTCACACTGCTTCTGTCCACCCAATCTCACTTTCTATTTTATCTAGATTCCACCCACTCACTACCTAAATACATTTATCATGAATTCCTCATATCTTTTAATAATGACAATTTTATATTTCTGGCCTTTGCTTTGGACTCCACCACAAGTGGAATCATGCCTCCATCAACCCAATCAAACCCATTCACTATTTCCTCACATTGCAATGTTTCTTTCACCCTGACAGACGATGGAATTTCTGCTGCTTGATTGTAGTTCTTGCTTCCTGCCAGTAGATGTCACCTCACTCCAGTCCAGTGAAGGTGACAAATCTGAGAGCACACAACAAGAAGTAATTGTTCACGTTGTTCATTGTTCAGTGAACAGGTCCCTCTATTCCTGCAAACTCTTTAGAACTGTGCCATTAAGTATATATTGCCTCTCCCTATTCCTTCTGCTAAAATGCATCACCTCACACTAGTCACTATTAAAATCCATCTGCACCTGTCTGCCCATTCTGCTGGCCTATCACTGCCTTGTTGCAGGTGGTTCATTTCATCCTCACTGTTTGCCACTTCTCCAAGTTTGGTGTTATCGGCATATTTTGAGATTCTACTCTATATTCCAAGATCCAAGTCATTTATCTGTCGCAAGTAAAAAGCAGTGGTTCCAGCAGTGACCCTTGGGGAACAGCACTGTCGACAACCTTCCAGTCTGAGAATGAATCATTTATTACGACTTGCTGTTTTCTGTCCTTAAGCCAATTTTCTATCCAATTGGACACTGACCCTCCTATTCCATGAACCTCAATGTTGTTAATCACCCTTTTATGTGTCGTTTCTTAAAATCCATATAAACAACATCCACTGCATGCCCTTCATAAACCTTCTCTGTTAGTTCATCAAAAAATGCAGTTAGATTAGTCAAGCATGAACTCCCATTTATAAATCCATGCTCACTCTCCTTAATTAACTCAAACCTCTACAAGTGACTGTTGATTTTTTCCCTGATTGTTCTTTCTAAAACCTTACCCACCACTGCTGTTAATCTAACTGGCCTGTAGTTACCCGGACTGTCCTTACACCCTTTCTTGAATAAGGGTGTCACATTTGCAACTGTTTAATCCTCTGACACCTCCCCCGTATTCTGGGAAGATTGGAAGAAAAGAGAAAGCCTTTCTGTTATCTGCATCCACATTTCCTTTCGCAATCTGGGATGAAAGCCATCTGGACCAGGTAATTTATCTTCCTGAAGCATAACCAGCCTTTGCATTACCTCCCTCTCTCAATTTGTACCCTCTCCATTGCCTCGACGCTCTCCACTTCTCCTGATATTTTGTCAAATTCCACTTCCGAAGTGATCATTGATACAAGGTACTTATTAACTAGATTAACATTGCCCTGCAGCTCTAAGTATATATTACCCTCTTTGTCCCTAATGGGGCCCACTTCACCGCTGACTACCTGCTTATTATTTATATCCTGCTTGAAGATTTTTGGGTTCCCTTTCATGTTGACTGCCATTCTATTCTCGTAGAGATAGGGAATAAGCTAAATATAGAAGATATAAATATTTCCCATCCTTGAGTGAGGTGGAATTTTTTTATGCTGTGAGTGGTAATGTCCTGACCCACGAGTGTGGTGGAAGTAGAGACAATCAATGATTTGAAAAGCAAATTGGATGGATACTTGAAGCAAAGGAACTTGCAGGAGGAAAGGGATCGAGCAGGTGAGTGGAACTGAGTAGCTGGCTCCGATAATTGCTGCAGTCACTGCGATCCCCCTTAATTTTGTACAAGGTGACAATGTTTGCATCACGCATGTTTTGAGCCCTTGTTGAGCTCGACTATGGTGGGCTCACTGTCCAGTTCCTCCATGACAGGGAAGTCTGGAATGGCACTGAGAGCTACTTCAATCACAATGTTCTCCGTTATGTAGAGTTCAAGGTAATGCTCCACTCACCTTTCCATCAGCTTGTTAGGTTCAGTGATGATCGTGCCTGTCTTTGTCTTCAAAAGGTGCTGATTTAGTTACTACTGGACCCATTGCTTTCTTAATTCCTTCATACATCCCTCCAGCAAACCCGGATTCAGCAGCAGAGTTTTAACCAGTATTAATTGGTGCAGTGCTGAGCAGCTGGCAGAGACTTGTTTCTGGCATCTCTGAGAGCATCAAGATGTTGTTTGCTGCAGACTCGTTTGTAGTTCATGAGGGCTCTCCTCTTAGTTGCAGTAACTGACTCCATTTCAGTCCAATAAGCCTCAAACCAGTCAGCATTCCTCCCATCTCTTTTCCTATACACAGTGAGTGCAGAGTTATAGATGGTGGTGTGCAGATGATTCCACTTTGACACCGCACTGAGGCCTTGAGCATTGTTGTCTGAAAGAGCCTGATCGAGGATGTTGAGGAACTCCTGGGTCCTTTCTGGGTTAGTGGTTTGGCAACTGTTGATCAGAAGACGACCTTTCTTCATGGATGGATGAAGCTTCCTTGGCTGAAGCCTGACCTTGTTACACACCAGGGAGTGGTCAGTGTCACAGTCAGCGCTGTGATAGCTGTGAGTGATGAGGACACTGCTGAGGGTGGTATGTCTGGTGAAGATAAGGTCTAGCTGGTGCCAATCTCGGATGTCTCCAGGACACCTTGTGGCACAGCTTGACCTGGAAGTAGCCATTCATCACACAGAATCCATGGTGACAGCATAGCTCCAGCAACCTCTGTCCATTTTCGTTCATCTTGCCAATCCCCTGGTACCTTATGCACATTTGCAAAGCTGTAGTCAGTACCCAAGCTTGTGTTGAAGTCTCCGAGAATGTACAGTCCCTCAATGCTGGGAATTTTACTGATGGCAGTGTCAAGTGTCACATAGAATTGATCCTTGACATCTGGGGTGGAGGTGAGTGTTGGGACATAGATGCACATGAGATTAACTGGGCCCGCGCTTGTTGACAAGTGAAGAGTAAGAAGTCTCTCTGAGCCTACTATGGGTGGTTCACTCATCTCAAGTGGTGTGTATTTTACTGTGAAACCCACTCCATGCTCACGAGTTGCCTCTTGGGCTTTCCCCTGCCAGAAGAAGGTGTCGTGTTTCTCCTTGAGGGATCCACTTTGAACGAGTCTAGTTTCTTGTAGCACAGCAATGCCCACATTGAGCCTTGTGAGTTCCTTGTCCATCACAGCTGTCTTGTGTGTGTCATCAAGCTGCAGAAGGGTGTCAGTAAGGCCAGGACACATGGTCCTCACATTCCAGCTCGCGATGCGAAGGACTGGTGTCTTCTTTGTTGAGCTTGTTTTTCTTGATGCATTGATTATCGATCCGCCTGTTGAGAGATGACTCTCTAAGCTCCAAGCGCCCATTGAAGCAAGCAGGTTGTGGCAGGACAGCACCTAACTGATTGGGGGCTACCCAGCTTGGAGTGGGTGGTAGCGATCCAATGAGATGCGATGATCTCTTCAACTGTCAAAAGTAACCCCTGGTGCTCATACTCTGCACCAATTGAGTGAGAGCTTATAATTGGTAACCGTTTCTTCCCGTGTTGTGCTAATGTTTAATCACAAATAGTGTCCTCTACACGGCACATTAGTACTGAACACAAAATGGCTCCTTTGGTCATGTGTTAATTATAAAATGGCTTTCTTGACCTTGTTAGTTATTACAATGGATACATGATAAAAATGGTCAAATTAAACTAAGATCGAACTACCCAAGCTTACCTGCATCCTCCAGTCCTCTGTCATCATTCCCATATTCAAGGAGGATTGAAAGATTGTGGTTCTAGTCTCTGATATTTCCACCCTTACTTCCCTCAGCAACCCAGGATGCAGCCCATTCAAACTGGGTGACTTTTCTACTGTGAGTGCTGCCAACCTTGTAATTGTCTCCTCTTTATCTATTTTCACCCTGTCCAATTTCTTCACTTCCTCCTCCTTTACTGTGACATTTGCAGCATCCGCTTATTTTGTGATACTTAATTAGTGCCTCAGCAACACCCTCTGTCTCCACAGAATCTCTAATTGACCCACCCTTTCATTGACTGTCCATATGTTGGTAAAAGACTTCAGTGTTCCCAGTTATGTGACCCGCAAATCTTTTCTCATACACTCTCTTGCTGATCTCATTTCCTTTTTCAGCTCTCCTCTGTACTTTCTGTATTCTGCTTGTTTCTCTACTGCATATGAATCCTCACATGATTTCGATATTAATGGTTTTTGAACTATTTTGTTGAAGGATTTAGTTTTGAAAATTTCTCCCTAGCTCCCCTCATGGTCAGGCAGAAAGTTTAACTGCTGTGTTTTCAAACAGCAACAGTTTTATTTGAAAAGCCATTGGGACAGGATTCCGGGTTTTAATCCAGTCACAAATCTGGTTCTGATGTCTTGTGGCTCCAGCTGTCACATGACCTGTCAGAGGATGACCTCATAATTGACCCAGTCATGGAGATGTGGGTTGATGTTTAAATTGTTGCAAAATAATTTTCCAGAAGGACAATTAAAATGAATCGATATATAAAAGGTAGATTTTGTGAATTTGTGCTCCCAGTGGAAATTTCTGCAGAGTCTGCTGGTTTTCATAACCCCAATTCCCCACAGGAAGCTCTGTGTCGGAATCTGTATTAATTATATCAATATTATACAGAATCATTTCATGGGAGACCCTAGTGTGAATTGCAGACAGGTGGTTCAGTTTTAACTTTCAAATTAACACAGAAGCAAAATACTGCAGATGCTGGAAATCTGAAATAAAAACAGAAAATGCTGGAAATACTCAGCAGGTCTGGCAGCATCTGTGGACAGAGAAACAGAGTTAACGTTTGTGGTCTGTGACCTTTCATCAGAACTGGGCGGAAATTGTCTGAGGGCCAAGTGGCCTCTTTCTGTGCCTTAAACTTTCTTTGAGTCTAAGATTCTATGAGATTCTGGAATCAATTTCAGGGTCGATGACATTGCACTCTGTAAGGATAGGAAGATGGAGATTATTAAGTACAGTGCAAGAATATAGATGCTTTTACATTATTTTAATCAAAATTGATTTAAACTTTGTGTTCACGCATCCGATCTTTTGATCACAATGACACTGATAACAATGGAAAAAGCAAGACTTGCATTTCACGACCACAGGACGTTGCAAAGCCTTTTTACAGCCAATGAAGGACTTTCCAAGTGTAGTCACTGTAGTCATGTAGGAAACATGGTGGCCAATGTGCGCACAGCAAGCTCCCAGAAACAACAATGTGATAAAAACCAGATAATCTGTTTTTAAGTGATGTTGATTCAGGGTTAAACAATGACCAGCATCCCAGAAATAATTCCCCTTCTATTCTCTGAAATAGTGCCATGGTACCTTAAACATCCACCTGAGAGGGCAGAGGGATCCTCAGTTTTCTGTCTCACCTGAAAAACAGCATTTCTGATAGTGCAGCACTGCCTTAGTACTGGACTGGAGAGTCAGCCATTTTTAAAGGGCTGTTAGTCCTACTGGAAAATATTTAAAGGAAGATTAAATGAAATGAAATAAATACATTGCTTTTGCCTCTCTCCCATCCCCCCAATAACAGTTAAATTAATTATTTGCCCTTTCCCTCCCAAAACCTACCTTTACCATCTGACCTTCCGCCCAAAACTGCACAAACTGTAAACTATAACCCTTCCCACCATCCCCTGCACCCATGACATTAATTTGACTCCGTCCCCCCACCCTCACACTGAGAAACTTACCTTCTCCCCCCTCCCCACCAGTGTTGCACCTCATTTCCCCGGATGGGGCTCCGAAGGCACGGCAGTGCCGGTCACTGGGCTGAAGATCGCAGCGGGATATCAGGAAGTGATGGGATAATAATTAATGCAGGTTTGTGGTCCCGTTGCCGAGCGGTGGGGGTCCCCCACAAGGCCTCGCTGTCGCCGGCAATATCGAGCCAGGCCCTGCCGGCGTTGAGGTCCATGGCGGGCCTCATCCGGGGCCATCATCAGGCGGCCCCCACCCCACCCCCACCACAGATCTCGACGTTGAGGGCTCTATAGAATCCAGCCCATTGTTTCTGTCAATCTCAACTCCACAAGGATTTGTCTGTTAATTGTAGAAAAATTAAAGCTCTATAATGTTTTGATAAAAGGGGGTTCAAATCCATTTCCAAACAAATGACAGTTCTCATTGTATCTAGAACATGTTTTCTTACATACAAACATACCAATTAGGAGCAGGAGTAGACCACTCAGCCCCTCGAGTCTGCTCCACCATTCAATAAGATCATGGCTGATCTGATTTTAACCTCAACTCCACATTCCCACCTGCCCCCAATAACCTTTCACCCCCTTGTTTATCAAGAATCTATCTACCTCTATCTTAAAATATTTAAGAATTTCTGTCGTTCAGCAACTCTCACCTGCTTTCTGGATTTCACCTAAAAAATGTATTTCCACACTTTGGATATCCTGTACTTCATTAATGTTTTTGCTCTCTGGGAATTTCCCTTTAATTATATTCAGTGATGGTATTTTACTGCCACACACTGACTGAAAGTGTCCCATCTTTCTGCAGGAAAAACACTCAGCTTCTTTGGCGGGACAGTTTTCCCACTTGTTTCTCTCTCGGCCACACCTACTGCAATTCGTTGCAGCTACCACTAGATGCTCTTCCCATCTTTCTTGTCTTTTACCACTAATTTTTCCTTTTGTTTTCTTTCCGAATTCAATTGAGTCTGCTACTCTCGAGATCAGACTCTCCCTGTCCCCTCGAACAACGGATTGGTTAAACTTTCTAACCTCTGCTTGTCTGCTCAATTGAATCACTTTCGTTAATGTGAGATCAGCCCTGGACTGTAGATGATCTGAAAGGGTGTTGTCTAATACCCCGAACACAATCCTGTCTCCATTCAGCTCTTCTCTTAAGTTGCCGTATTCATAAACCTCCGTGAGTTTGTACAAGTCATTGATAAATGAGTGAATACTCTCCCCTTTCTGTTTTGGACGCTTATTAAATTCAAAGTGATTCCTGACAATGCAGCGGCCAGCCGACGTCATCAGAGTGCTCCAAGCTCTCACATGCACAAACAGTCTCCTGCGCTCTGAGATGCTGCGCATGCTCAGCCTACGTCTTCCAGGATTAACTGGCGCATGCGCGAGAAAACGCTCTCCCCCCTCGGCCACTCACTCCAGGCCACTCGCTGCCCGCTCCCTGCTACCCCGCTCCCCCGCCCTCCGGCCGCTCGCTACCCACATCCCCACACTGCCCTCTCTCCGTCCACTCATGCCGTACTTCTTCCCACGTCCCTCCAGACACTAGCTCTCGGCCATGCCGCTTCCCTCCTCTCGGCCATTCGCTCCAACATTTGATCATTCATCACCGCACCACCCGCAGAAGCAAGGCGAGCCTCGAGGGGTGATGGGGTAATGTTGGAGCGAGTGGCCGAGAGGAGGGAAGCGGCAGATCCCATGGCCTTGAGTGTGAGCGGCCAGAGAGCAGGATGGGGGTGGTGGTGGGGGAAGCGGGGAGTGAGCAGTCAGAGAGTGGGATGGGGGAAGCGGGGAATGATCGTCCGGAGAATGGGATGGCACTGTTTAGAGGGGATTTGAGGAAAAAATGTTTCACCTTGAGGGTGGTTGGAATCTGGAACACACTGCCTGAAGGAGTGGCAGAGGCAGGAACCCTCACAACATTTAAGAAGTATCTGGATGAGCACTCAAAACGCCACAGAATACAAGGCTACAGCCATGTGCTGGAAAATGGAATGAGAATAGATAGGTACTTGATGGCCGGCACGGACATGATGGTCGAAGGGCCTGTTTCTGTGCTGTATAACTCTATGACTCTATGAAACTTCACTGAATTACAGAGGGTCTGCAGCACTGTCAGGGGTGCTGTCCTTCTGATGAGACTTCAAACAGCACAACGTTCTCCGAGTATCAACCAAAACATGTCCATTGTGTAGATATGTGCCATATTTGCTTCTGAAACGACAGTCACTGCTCCGAAAGTAATTCACTTTAGGTGAATTAAGATGACTTGGTACTATATAACTGGCGAATGCTCAGGAGGGAGAGGGGATTGTTGGGGGTGGGATGGAGGCGGCGACGGCAACCTTTGAAAGTCTTTTTGTGTCGAAGTTGTTTTCTATAACACATTGAATTGCACCATCTTTAATCCTGGCAGCTGCCTGAATGTCACAGACAGTGATGTTTCAGTGGAAGAGGCTGCATTTGCGCATGTGCTAGTACAGCACCACCTGGTGGTTGCGTTGTCAGCAAATGCAGCGTTTTAAATTTGGCTCCACGATGATATTTTATTCCTGAATTAAAATAGGTCTTGAGTGCCTTAATAACTTCTTCACACGTAACCTTCTGTTCTTCATGAGGATGTTGCATCCACACTCCCTCCATTGCATACAATAGCGTACTGACCTGCTCCATGTCTGGCTTCTGCACGAGACCCGATGCAGTACGATCTCTTGCAAACCTCTGGAACCATCTCGGCCACTCCTCGGCTTGGTTCAGTCCAGTGACCTTTTCAAAGTTCTCCGGTAGAGGCAAAGATTTCTCCATCTTCACTTTGGTTTACTGTGGCCCCCATATAATATTCTGATATCTGTCAAGTCTTAGTACAGAATTTATAAGAGTCTGATGGTTAAAAAAACCTGAGATTACTCTACATTTCTTGCATGGAAGGTTTCATCGACAACTCTCCATGAGGTGCCGTACAGATTATATTACATCACTTCCTGTGATGATGTACACAGTCTATTTACATAATCTGCCCAGTAACAACCCAATGTCCACTGAATTATATTATTGTTCAGATGTGAGAAAAGCTGAGGATGGGAATGGAACGTCTGAATGAAGATTTCATGATGCTGATGATGTAAATGAGGATCTGTTACCCATTCCACAATCCCTCTTTATTTCTGTGCATGTTTCTCGATGCTGTTTCAACCAAATTGAAAAAGAATCACAAATCCTGCTCTGGAGCCTCAGGTACTAATTACCCAGAGGCATGGTTGCCAATTGGTCAGGCGTCAGTTTCGTAAAGTGAAGATCACGGGTTCAATCTTCCTCCATGCCTTGTGATTAGTTTCTCATCTTAAATGTGATGTTTTCCTGAAGGATGCCCATTGCATTTGTTTTCCGCTGATTGTTTCAACCATCTGGAAATCAGTGTCCTGTTGCACTTCATCCTGGACACTGGGAAGAACATGAGGAGTAGCCACATGGTCCCTCGAGCCTTCTCTGCCATTAATAGAGTGAAAATATCTGAGGTCCAAGCACTGAACCTTATTACTGTGCATATGCTGGATATTTAATAGAGCTATTCTATTAATCCCACATCCCGCACTCCTGTCCTTTCCCTCATTGCCCTGTTATATTTTCCATGTCAGGTATTTATCCAATTCCATTTGGAGTTACCATTGAATCTCGTTCCACTGACCTTTCAGGATTGCATTCCAGACCAGAACAACACATTGCTGAAAAAACAATCTCCTCATCACAACACAGTGGTGCACAGTGGTGCAGTGCTTCGCACCGCAGCTTCACAGCTCTGGGGACCAGGGTTTGATTCTGGGTACTGTCTGTGCGCAGTTTGCAAGTTCTTCCTATGACCTTGTGGGGTTTTCGCCGGGTGCTCTGGTTTCCTCCCACTGCCAAACACTTGCAGGTGGTAGGTAAATTGGCTGTTGTAAATTGCCCCTAGTGTAGGTAGGTGGTAGGGAATATGGGATTACTGTAGGGTTATTATAAATGGGTGGTTGTTGGTCGGCACAGACTAGGTGGGCCGAAGGGCCTGTTCCAGTGCTGTATTTCTAAATAAATAAACTCTCATTATTTTGCCAATTACTTTAAATGTGTTTCCTCTGGTTACTGACCCTTCTGACACTGGCAACACTTTCTCCTTCTTCACTCTATCAAAACTCTTCAGGATTTGCATTTCCTGCTGCCTTTGCTGATAAAACAAGGCTGAGCATACATCACCAAAAGGAATATGATTGGCTATGAATCACATTTATCCTTCCTGTCAATCTGATGTGGATCGTGTATTTTCCCGGAACCAAACAACCTGAGCAGCAAGTGTGGGTTCCAGTGATTCCCACCGCTCTGAGAGAGAGAGGATGCGTTAATGAACCAGATGGAAGAAAGGAGTGAGATAGAGAGTAAAATAGCCCTGGTCTGTTCCTACTAACCCCCCGACACCCGACTTAAAATGGCATCATTTTCTCCTGCTTCTGCACATTCCAATCCATTGATGTTTGCAAACCTTTCATCTGTCCCTTTAATTCCTGTTTCCTAATCCATTGATGTTTCACAATATCCCAATCCATTGATATAACTCAGTCCATAGAATTTCCCAATCCAGATATTTTCCAGTCCATTGACTTTCCCAATCCATTAATGGTTCCTGTCCATTGACATTCCCAATCCATTTATATTGCCTGTGATTTCAAAGCAACTGTGGAATACAAATAGTGTCAGTATTATCAGATACATCGAGACGAGGTGCAATAGCCAAGTGGACAGATGTTGGGTTTATAAAGAAAAAAGCACTGGCTCGATATTTGTCCAGTCTATGACTGGATCTGAACTCTCAATCTACTGTATCTCTGTGGGTCTGCTGACTTGTATATGTGAAGATCCATTGGATGTTTCTCAATCCTCTGACTTTTCTCATTCTTGTGCCATATTTGTTCCTTTGGGTTCACCAGTGAAGAAAATTATTTCCCATTACATTTGCTGAAGACTTTAATAACCTCACGTTCTTGTGTCCCACCATCTCAGGTCAAACTCCCTACAGAAACTTTAAACATTTAACTATTCTGCCGGAAACATTTTCAAGGGCGCAGCCATTCCTTCATTATGTTTCCATCTTTGACATGTGATTCATAAATATGTGTGTAATGGAGAGAGAGAGTGAAAAAAGAGAGAGAAAGAGAGGGAGAGAGAGTGCAATAGAAAGTTAGAGGACCAGCTAAAGACAGACAGAGAAAGAGAGGCAGAGAGAGGTAAAGCGTTGGACAGAGACAGAGAGAGAGAGAGAGAAGCAGAGAGAGTCATTGAGTCATGGAGTCATTTTGCCCATCAAGCCCATGTAAATCAATCCATTCAGTCCCATTCCCCCGCTCTATCCCCATAGCCCTGTAAGTTATCTAAATCTGTCATATTTATTATAATCTTGTACATGTCTATCAAATCTCCCCTCAATCTCCTTTGCTGCAAGGAGAACAACCCCAGCTTCTCCAACCTAACCTTACAGCTAAAGTCCCTCATGTCTGGAACCATTCTGGTAAATTTCCTCCACCCTCTCAAGGACACTCACATCCCTCCAAAAGTGTGGTGACTAGAACTGGATGCAATTCTCTGCTCATGGCCAAACTAGAACGTTATACAGGTTCAGCATAACTTCCCTGCTTTTGTCCTCAATACCTCTATTTATGAAGCCCAAGATCCCATATGCTTTGCTAACTACTCTCTCAATGTGTCCTGCCACCTTCAAAGAACTATGCACATGAATTCCCAGGTTTTTATTCCTACAAATATACTTCATGCATAGAAATCTGGAAAAAAATGCATTCCAAAACAGTTCAAAACAGCACAAGTTGACAGTCCAAAAAGTGCAAAGGTGCTATTGCACCTGGTCTCGATGCATCTGATAATACTGATACTATTTGTATTCCACAGTTGCTTTGAAATCACAGGCAATATAAATGGATTGGGAATGTCAATGGACAGGAACCATTAATGGATTGGGAAAGTCAATGGACTGGAAAATATCTGGATTGGGAAATTCTATGGACTGAGTTATATCAATGGATTGGGATATTGTGAAACATCAATGGATTAGGAAACAGGAATTAAAGGGACAGATGAAAGGTTTGCAAACATCAATGGATTAGAATGTGCAGAAGCAGGAGAAAATGATGCCATTTTAAGTCGGGTGTCGGGGGGTTAGTAGGAACAGACCAGGGCTATTTTACTCTCTATCTCACTCCTTTCTTCCGTCTGGTTCATTAAGTTTTCTTCAATAGAGGGGTGAGTTGCCTCACAACCCTTCCATTCCATTTTACCTGCCATGTACATTTTACAGCAAAATCATATCTGGTGTATACAGCCCGAGGGGTTTCCCATGGGTCCAGTTCCTTAGTTCACTATGGCGGGAGGACCTTACACAGTGGTCTTTCCACATTGAGCCTTTGCAGTGGCTACCCCAAGCTTTAGTGTGTCCCTCAGCACGTAGTCCTGGACCTTGGAATGTGCCAGTCAGCAACACTCGGTCGTGAACAACTCTTTGCGCTGGAAGACCAGCAAGTTTAGGGCAGACCAAAGAGCTTCTTTCACCAAATTGATGGTCCTCCAGCAGCAGTTGATGTTTATCTCGGTGTGCATCCCTGGGAACAGCCCGTAGAGCACAGACTCCTGTGTTACAGAGCTGCTTGGGATGAATCTCGACAAAAACCACTGCATCTCTTTCCACACCTGCTTTGCAAAGACACATTCCAGAAGGAGGTGGGCAACTGTCTCTTCCCCACCTACTCAGCAGAGATGACATCTGTTATTTAAGCAAAAAGCAGAACCGACCTGATGTACAACATGAAACCAGCAGCCAGAACATTATATGACTTGAAATTAGCCAAGGCAGTTGTGCAAAAGACAGTGAGACACTGCGCAAATAAAGACTGGACAAAATCACAAATGTAACAATGCTTTCAAAAGCAAATCTCCCGAGTATGCTCACACTCGTCAAGCAGAGGTGACTTTGCTGGCTCAGGCACGTTCGCAGGATGGAAGATGACACATTCCCAAGGGTATTCTGTATGGGGAGGTCGCCGGAGACAGAAGACCAGTTGGATGCCCAAAGCCCCACTTCAAGGATGCCTGCAAGCAGGACATGAAGGCCCGAAACATCGATTTTCACACATGGGAGACACTGGCCAACAACAGAGGGAAATGGTGATATTACCCCTGGACTGGTGTGTGCGTCACCATGACGATCAGTGACTACAGCAGCTTGACAGCAGGTGCCAACATGGAAAACAGCGACACCTGATAATCCCACCTCATATGTGTCACTTGTGGAAGAACCTGCCTCTCACAGATTGACCTCTTCAGCTATCGGACAAAGTGCACCATGGGAAACTATCCCATCGCCAATGGATTTGCTGCACGTCCATCATCTCATGTCGAAGGAAGGATGACGACGACATCTACAACCAGGGCGGCCCATCGTGCCTGTGGCAGCTCTTTCATTTCCTTTCAACGATTTATCGAAATTCCCTTTTCAACCTTACGATTGAGTCTCCTTCCACCATCCTCTCAGGCAATACATTCTAGACCAAAATCAACAACAACTTGTGTGTAAATTTCTGGAGCATCTTTAAAGTACGGGAGTGTCGGAAAGCGAAATTTGACCCCGAACCACATAAGACCATATTAGAGCAGATGGCCAAAAGCTTGGTCACAGAAGTAGCTTCCATGAGTGTTTTAAAGGAGGGAAGAGAGGTGGAGAGGCGGAGAGTTCAGGGAGGGAAATCTCAGGCTTCGGGCCTGGACAGCTGATGGCACAGCCGCCAGCGGTGGAGCGATTAAAATCAGCGATGCTCAAAAGACCAGAATTGGAGCAGTGCAGGAATGTCGGGGGGAGTGAACCAAATAAAATCCGGCCCTTTGTATCCCCCTCACAGCTGACATTCCCACCTTGCTATTTATTATCAATCAATTTTGCTCTTGCAGTTCTATTTCACACCACGAGATGTCAGTCTCATGCCATTTCACAGCAAGCTGCATACAAGCTTACTTGACTGCCAGCCCAATACTGTGTTGAGTGGACAAGGATCTTCTTCTCTTGCAGTTTCTCCAAATGATAGGTGTTCATTCTTGCCCCTGCACTTCAAAGAAACTGGGAAAAAAACATTCTTAACATTTTCTCACATTCACACACCCATTTACCCCAGTGATAATTCACAATATTTTCTTTGTACCATCGCCATCTACATAACTTAACATAGTTAAATTAAATTCGTGACAAAGCGCCGGCGATAACATTGTTCTTCCCCAAAATATGTACAATTTTCAAATGATCAGGCTGTAGCAACAAACTCCATCTGCCTTTCTCAAAGGAGATTGAGTGGAGAATTGATAGAGGTGTATAACACCTCTAGAGAACAGGCCATCCTGGACTGGGTATTGTGCAATGAGAAAGGATTCGTTAACAATCTTGTTGTGTGGGGTCCCTTGGGGAAGTGCGCCCATAATATGATAAAATTCTTCATTAAGATGGAGAGTGAGAGAGTTGATTCCGAGACTCGGGTCCTGAATCTAAACAAAGAAAACTATGAAGGTATGAGGCGGGAGTTGGCTATGATAGATTGGGGAACGTTACTTAAAGGGTTGACAGTGGATAGGCAATGGCTAGCATTTAAAGAGCGCATGGATGAATTACAACAATTGTTCATTCCTGTCTGTGCAAAATTAAAACAGGAAGGGTGGCTCAACTGTGGCTTACAAAAGAAATTAAGGCAAGTATTAGATCCAAGGAGGAGAAATATAAAATGGCCAGAACAAGCAGCAAACCTGAAGTTTGTGAGCAGTTTGGAATTTAGCAGAGGAGGACAAAAGGATTGATTAAGAAGGGGGAAATAGAGTATGAGAGTAAGCTAGCAGAGAACATAAAAACTGACTGTAAAAGCTTCTATAGATATGTGTAGAGAAAAAGATTAGTGAAGACAAATGTGGGCCCCTTACAGTCAGAAACGGGGGAATTTATAATAGGGAACAAAGAAATGGCAGACCAATTAAATACATACTTTGGATCTGTCTTCACAAAGGAGGATACAAATTATCTCCCAGAAATGTTGGGAACATAGGGTCTAGTGAGAAGGAGGAACTGTATGAAATCAGTATTAGTAGGGAATGTTTGGGAAATTGATGGGATTGAAGGCCGAAAAATCCCCAGGGCCTGATAATCTACATCCCAGAGTACTTAAGGAAGTGGCCCTTGAAATAGCAGATGCATTTCTGGTCTTTTTCCAAAAATCTATCGACTCTGGCACAGTTCCAATGGATTGGACGGCAGTTAATGTAACTCCGCTATTTAAAAAAAGAAGCAGAAAGAAAACAGCGAATTATATACCGGTTTGCCTGACATCAGTCGTGGGGAAAATGCTGGAGTCCATTATAAAAGATGTAATAGCAGAGTGCAATAATAACTCGTCTCCACACCTAGTATTTCTAAATCCCACACATTCACTATCATGTGAACAATTATTTCCTGTTGTGTCTCACTCAGATTTGTAAGCTTCACTGTATTGGAGTGAGGTGACATCTACTGGCGGGAAGCAAGAACTGCAATCAAACAGCAGAAACTCCACAGTCTGTCAGGGTTAAAGAAACATTGCAATGTGAGGATGCAGCGAAGTGGTTTGATTGGGTAGATGGAGACATGATTCCACTTGTGGTGGTGTCTGAAGCAAAGGCCAGAAATACAAAATTGTCATTAATAAAAGAAATGAGGAATTCATGAAAAATGTAGTAACGTAGTGAATGGTTAGAATGTGGATAGAATAGAAAGTGAGATTGGATGGACAGAAGCAGTCTGAAAGGATGGCTGAAACAAAAGATGAGTGCCGTGAAACGTTAACTGTGTTTCTCACAGCACAGATGCTGCCAGAGCTGCTGAACATTTCCAGCACTTTCTGTTTTTATTTCAGCATTTGCAGGATGTTGCTTTGATCTGAAAAAAAATGGATGATTGGCTGGGGTGGTTCCAGTGAAATTCCACAGCAGCTAATAAAGCCTGATCTGTCAGTGGTTCGTTGGTCTAGGGGTATGATTCATGCTTTGGGTGTATGGTTAATTAACATGCGAGAGATCCCGGGTTTAAGTCCCGGACGAGCCCGGGTCTGCTGGCATTTTTAGATTAAGGTTATCTATTGGTTTCAGCCTTGCAGAAGGTGGAATTGACTTCCATCCGGAGCTGGCTTGAAGACCAGACAACTGGATTCAAAGAGCTTGTCGACAAAATTGTAATTAACTGAATGTACAGATAGCCAAGTGGGAATATAAAGTTGTTGCTGTAATTGTGACCTGACTCCAAAAATAACAGGACTGGGTTCTGGACTGGAATGGAATGGAATTTTCAGTGTTTCTGTTGTTTGGCTTGCATTGACTCATCGATTTTCTTGTTTTTCACTTTGTCGATGCCTTTGAATAATTGTGGATCCTTCTTCAGGGTGTCTTCTTTCACCAGGTAGTTCTGACCTCTGATGATGTTGATTGCAATCAGCTTCAATTCGCTGATAGTTTTGGAAGTGAGCAGATTTCCTTTGCTTGAGTCTACAACATGGAACTCAGTCTGACATGTGGACCCATGGGAGGATTTGAATGCCACCCCTGCGTTGGAGTTGCATCCATCCAATAAGAGACCGAGTAGAAGTGACAGTTCTGTCAGTCGAATATGAGACTTTTAATGGCAGGGTTGTGAGTTTGAGTGCTGTACAGTTTTTCCCTTTTTTAAGGCTTCATGAGCAGAGAGTACAGGGAGTGTTTGAAATGAGCAAGTCTCGCTTTGATTCAGGACTCTGACCTCTCAGCAGCATCTCACTATGAAAGATTGAATTTGATCTCATTTCATTCTCAGCTCGGGGTCTGTGCGGCTCAGTGGCACTTCTGCCTGTCTCCCGCTTCACAATCCATCAGTACTGAGAAAGCAATGGGGAATATTACTCACATGTATTGTTCTTTAATTTTTTGGAAAACTTGAATGTATGTAATTTCTTCCAAAACAAGGACACCAAGCCACTGTTAACGTCGGGCTGAAATAGCTCAGTTGGGAGAGCGTTAGACTGAAGATCTAAAGGTCCCTGGTTCAATCCAGGGTTTCAGCAATTTTGCTTCCTTATGCGTCCCTTGCCTTGGTTCTGATTTTCCGGTTGCACAATTTACTTTGAAATTATTTACCAAGCACCAGTGGATTGAATTTGAGAAACAACACAGAGTCATTTACAGCACAGAAGGTGGTCGTTTGGCCTATCACGTCCATGCTGGCTCTCCCCGGAGCAATCTAGTCAGTTCCACTCACCTGCTCGGTCCCTTTCCTCCTGCAAGTTTCTTTCCTTCAAGTATCCATCTAATTTCCTTTTCAAATCATTGATTGTCTCTGCTTCCACCACACTCGTGGGCCAAGACATTACTACCCACAGCATAAAAAATTCCACCTCATCAAGGATGGGAAATCCTTATATCTTCTATATTTGCTTATTCTCTATTTCTATGAGAATAGAGCGACAGTCAACATGAAAGGAAACCCAAAAATCTTCGAGCAGCATGTAAATGATAAGTGGGTAGTAAGAGGTTGAGTCGGGCCTATTAGGAACAAAAAGGATAATATAAGCTTAGAGGTGCAGGGCAATGTTAATCTACTTAATGAGTACTTTGCATCAGTGATCACTGAGGAAGTGGAATTTGACAAAATATCAGTCGAAGTGAAGAGAGTAGAGTCAATGGAGAGGGTACAAATTGAGAGAGGGAGGTACTAAAAAGGCTGGCTGTCCTTAGGGTAGATAAATCACCTGGTCTGGATGGCTGGCATCCCAGGTTGCGAAAGGAAATGCGGATGCAGATACTGGAAGATTTTACCATAATCTTCCAATCTTCTCTGGATACGGGGGAGGTGCCAGGAGTAAACAGAGGCAAATGTGACGCCCTTATTCAAGAAAGGGTGTAAGGGCAGTCCGGCTAACTACAGGCTAGTTAGATTAACAGCAGCGGTGGGTAAGGTTTTAGAAAGAATAATCAGGGTAAAAAATCAACAGTCACTTGGAGAGGTTTGAGTTAATTAAGGAGAGTGAGCATGGATTTATAAATGGGAGTTCATGCTTGACTAATCGAACTGCATTTTTTGATGAACTAACAGAGCAGCTTGATGAAGGGAATGCAGTGGATGTTGTTTATATGGATTTTAAGGAAGCGTTTGACAAGGTACCACATAAAAGTGGGTTTTACAAAATTGAGGTTCGTGGTATAGGAGGGTCAGTGTCCAATTGGGTAGAAAATTGGTTTAAGGACAGAAAACAGCGAGTCTTATGAAATGATTCTTTGTCAGACTGGAGGATAGTCGACAGTGGTTTTTCCCAATGGTCAGTGCTGGAACCACTGCTTTTTTTGCTAAAGATAAATGACTTGGATCTTGGAATATTGAGTAGAATCTCAAAATATCCCGATGACAACAAACTTGGAGGAGTGGCAAACAGTGAGGATGATATGAACTGCCTGCAACAGGACAATGATAGGCTAGCAGAATGGGCAGACAGGTGGCAGATGGAATTTAATAGTGACAAGTGTGAGGTGATGTATTTTGGCATAAGGAATAGGGAGAGGCAATATTTACTTAATGGCACAGTTCTAAAGTGTGTGTTGGAATAGAGGGACTTGGGGTTCATGTGCATCAATCTTTGAAGGTGGCAAGACATATTGCGAGAGTGGTTAGCAAAGCATATGGGATCTTGGGCTTGTAAAAAAGAGGCATTGAGTACAAAGCAGGGAAGTTATGCTGAACCATTATAAAGCTCTGGTTAGGCCCCAGTTGGCGTGTTGCTTCCAGTTTTGCTTACCACACTGAAGAAAGAATGTGAGCGTCCTTGAGAGGATGCAGAGGAAATTCACCAGAATGGATCCAGGGATGGAGGATTTTAGTTACAAGGTTAGGTTGGAAAAGCTAGGGTTGTTCTACCTGCATCAAAGGAGAGTGAGGGGAGAATTGATAGATGTGTTTTCGGCTATGACAGTTTTAAATAAGTTGGCAAGGAAACATTGTTCCCGTTAACTATTGGTACAAGGACTAGGGGACACAGATTGAAGGTTTTGGACAGGAGATACAGGGGGAATGTGCGCAAGAACTTTTTTTACACTGATTGGTGATGATCTGTAACTCGCTGCCCACGGGGGCAGTGGAAATGGAGACAATCGAGGATTACAAAAGGAATTTGAATGGGCACTTGAAGGAAATAATTTTACAGGGCTATGGGGATCGAGCAGACAAGTAATAACTCGTCTCCACTCCTAGTATTTCTAAATCCCACACATTCACTATCATGTGAACAATTCTTTCCTGTTGTGTCCCTCTCAGATTTGTAAACTTCACTGCATTGGAGTGAAGTGACATCTACTGGCAAGAAACAAGAACTGCCGTGATGAGATCAGCCATGATTGTATTGAATGGCAGAGCAGGCTCGAGTGGCTGACTTGCCGACTCCGGCTCCTCGTTCTTATTTTCATAGAATCATACAGCACAGAAGGAGGCCATTCGGCCCCATTGTGTCTCTGCTGACTCTCTGACAAAAAGATGCAATTAGTCCAACCCCCTGCCTATTTCCCCATAATCCTGGAGAATTTCACTTTGAAATATTTGTCCAATTCCTTTATGAAAGTTATAATTGAATCTGTTTCCACCACCCTGTCAGACAATTCATTCCAAATCCGAATCAGTTACTGGGTAAAAAGATCTCTCCTCACCTCCCCTTGACATTTTTGGTCAATTATTTTAAATCTGTGTCCTCTGGTTACTGACCCCCAGGACAGTGGAAACAGTTTCTCCCTCTCTACCCTATGAAAATCCTTCATGATTCTGAACACCTCTATTAAATCTTCCCTTAACCTTCTCTACTCTGAAGAGAACAATCCCAGCTTCACCAGCCTGTCCAGAGATCTGACACCCCGCATCTCTGGGATCATTCCAGTAAATCTCCTCTGAACTGTCTCAGAAGCTTTGATGTCCTTTCTAAAGCCTGGTGCCCAGAACTGGACACATTACTCGAGCTGAGATCGAGCCAGCGACGCCCACATCCCACGAACGAATAAAAAAACGCTCCCGAACCAGTTCCCAATTCTTATCCATTTATAGACGCCGTTTCGGGAAGCCTCACCGGGAAAAGCTTCACCACCGCCATCCGCAGGGATACAGATGGGATTGTTCCATCTTATTGTGGCCCTGAGGCCCTGCTCCAGCTGTGTGAGCCCGCAAAGTCTTCTCGCACTTTGTGAATATCCAACTCCGAACCCGCAACTCTTGCTGCTGACAAAGCTCTCTACCGCGCCTGCGCGCCCCGCTCCTGTCACAGATAGGGCGGATTCTAGGCCGCTGAGCATTCTGGGTATCACACCTGTCATTAATGCTATTCTTTTAGCTGAAAGGTTTTATGACGTACATTTCATGACCTGGAATCGTCGTGAGTGTTTTCTTTTGCACCTGTCAGTGCCTGGGAGGATAGAGTCAGCTTCACTTTGTAGCCATGAGTTTCTGGTGTGAGAAAGTGGTGTTTAACTCAGTATATTTCAGTTTTTGGTCTGTGACTGTGGGTATTATTCAGTACTTGTTTGTTTCTTCTATTGCTCTGTGAGTTTCACCACATATCTTTCAACAACTTGTATGTGAGCATCAGCTTTTGTCTATATCTATCAGTTTCTGAGAAGTGAGAAAGGGTTTGATTCTATCCCTATCAGTTTCTGTTACATGCATGTGTCTTTAATCTGCACCTCCTCTGAGTGTGTCTTCTTCTCTGTACTTGTAGGTGAGTATGTGTTTTGCTTTGTATCTCTCAGTCTTTGAAGTGTGAGCCTGGGTTTGTACCTAATTTCCTTTGTACCTTGCAGTTGGGATATGAAAGAAAGATTTTTACACGTTACCTGCCAACCGCTGCTACGTGACTGTGGGTTTCACACTGTATCTGTCAATTTCTTGTCTGGTAATGCGAAGTTTACAGTGTACCTGTCAGTTTCTTGTATGTGAGTGTTGATTTCACTCTGAAAAGAATCATAGATCATAGAATAGTTACAGAACAAAAGGAAGCCATTCAGCTCATTGTGCTTGTGTTGCTTCTATGCACGAGCAACTCAGCTCATGCCACAGACTCATGTATTCCATGAAAACATGCAATTTTTCCACTTCAGATAATTATCTTATACCATTTTGAAAGCCATGGTTGAATCAGCCTCCATCACACTCTCAAGCAGTGCATATCAGATCTTAACCACTCGCTGTGCAAAAGAAGTTTTTCCTCATGTTGCCTTTGGTTCTTTTGCCATTCACCTTAAATCGGTGTCCTCTGGTTACAGAGCTTTGAATAATATTCCCCATTGCTTTCTCAGCACTGATGTATTGTGAAGCAGGAGACAGCCAGAAGTCCCACTGAGCCGCACTGACCCCGAGCTGAGAATGAAATGAGATGAAGTTCAATCTTTCACAGCGAGATGCTGCAGAGAGATGAGACCCGAATCAAAGTGAGACTTTCTCATACTTTTGCTGAATTTCATTTCAAACACTCCTTGTACTCTCTGCTAATGAAGCCTTAAAAAAGGGAAAAACAAAATGGCACTCAAACTCACCACCCTGAAATTAAAAGTTTAATGTTTGACTGACTGAACTGTCACTTCTACTCGCTCTCTTATTGGATGGATGCAACTGTATTCTTCAACGCAGGGGTGGCATTCAAATTCTCCCATGGGTCCACATGTCAGACTGAGTTCCATGTTGTAGACTCAAGCAAAGGAAATCTGTTCAGTTCCAAAACTATCAGTGAGTTGAAGCTCATTACGATCATCATCATCAGAGGTCAGAACTACCAGGTGAAAGAAGACAATCTGAAGAAGGATCCACAATTATTCAAAGGCATCGACAAAGTGAAAAACAAGAAAATCGATGAGTCAATGCAAGCCAAACAGCAGAAACACTGAAGAATTCCATTCCATTCCAGTCCAGAACCCAGTCCTGTTGTTTTTGGAGTCAGGTCACAATTACTGCAACAACTTTATATTCCCACTTGGCTATCTGTACATTTAGTTAATCAAGCTCTTTGAATCCAGCTCTCTGGTCCTCAAGCAGGCTCCATATGGAAATCAATTCCGCCTTCTGCAAGGCTGAAACCAATCAATGACCTTAAACTAAAAATGCCAAAGAAGAAGGGCTTGTCTAGGATTTGAACCCAGGATCTCTCACACATTAATTAATCACTCACCCTAAGCAAGGATCATACCCCTAGATCAACATGCCACTGTTATCAGAACTTCCTTTTCGCTCCTGTGGAATTTCACTGGCAGCCAAACCGACCATCCATTTTATTTCAGAGCAAAGCAACATCTTGCAAATTCTGAAATAAAAACAGGAAGTGTTGGAAATGTTCAGAAACTCTGGCAGCATCTGTGGAGAGAGAAACAGAGTTCACCTTTCAGGGCGTTTACCTTTTGTTTGAGCCATCCTTTCACACTGCTTCTGTCCACGCAATCTCACTTTCTATTTTATCTAGATTCCACCCACTCACTACCTAAATACATTTATCATGAATTCCTCATATCTTTTAATAATGACAATTTTATATTTCTGGCCTTTGCTTTGGACTCCACCACAAGTGGAATCATGTCTCCATCAACCCAATCAAACCCATTCACTAATTCCTCACATTTCAATGTTTCTTACATCCTGACAGACGATGGAATTTCTGCTGCTTGATTGCAGTTCTTGCTTTCTGCCAGTAGATGTCACCTCACACCAGTACAGTGAAGGTGACAAATCTGAGAGCACACAACAAGAAGTAATTGTTCACGTTGTTCATTGTTCAGTGAACAGGTCCCTCTATTCCTGCACACTCTTTAGAACTGTGCCATTAAGTATATATTGCCTCTCCCTATTCCTTCTGCTAAAATGCATCACCTCACACTAGTCACTATTAAAATCCATCTGCACCTGTCTGCCCATTCTGCTGCCCTATCACTGTCTTGTTGCAGGGGGTTCATTTCATCCTCACTGTTTGCCACTTCTCCAAGTTTGGTGTTATCGGCATATTTTGGGATTCTACTCTATATTCCAAGATCCAAGTCATTTATTTGTCGCAAGTAAAAAGCAGTGGTTCCAGCAGTTACCCTTGGGGAACAGCACTGTCGACAACCTTCCAGTCTGAGAATGAATCATTTATTACGACTTGCTGTTTTCTGTCCTTAAGCCAATTTTCTATCCAATTGGACACTGACCCGCCTATTCCATGAACCTCAATGTTGTTAATCACCCTTTTATGAGTCGTTTCTTAAAATCCATATAAGCAACATCCACTGCATGCCCTTCATCAACCTTCTCTGTTAGTTCATCAAAACATGCAGTTAGATTAGTCAAGCATGAACTCCCATGTATAAATCCATGCTCACTCTCCTTAATTAACTCAAACCTCTACAAGTGACTGTTGATTTTTTCCCTGATTGTTCTTTCTCAAACCTTACCCACCACTGCTGTTAATCTAACTGGCCTGTAGTTAGCCGGACTGTCCTTACACCCTTTCTTGAATAAGGGTGTCACATTTGCCACTGTTTAATCCTCTGACACCTCCCCCGTATCCAGGGAAGATTGGAAGATTATAGCAAGCCTTTCTGTTATCTGCATCCACATTTCCTTTCGCAATCTGGGATGAAAGCCATACGGACCAGGTAATTTATCTTCCTGAAGCATAACCAGCCTTTGCAGTACCTCCCTCTCTCAATTTGTACCCTCTCCATTGCCTCTACACTCTCCACTTCTCCTGATATTTTGTCAAATTCCATTTCCTGAGTGATCATTGATACAAGGTACTTATTAACCAGATTAACATTGCCCTGCAGCTTAGATTAGAGATACAGCACTGAAACAGGCCCTTCGGCCCACCGAGTCTGTGCCGAACATCAACCACCCATTCATACTAATCCTACACGAATCCCATATTCGTACCAAACATCCCCACCTGTCCCTATATTTCCCTACCAACTGCCTATACTAGCGACAATTTATAATGGCCAATTTACCTATCAACCTGCAAGTCTTTTGGCTTGTGGGAGGAAACCGGAGCACCCGGAGAAAACCCACGCAGACACAGGGAGAACTTGCAAACTCCACACAGGCAGTACCCGGAATCGAACCCGGGTCCCTGGAACTGTAAGGCTACTGTGAGGCTGCGGTGCTAACCACTGCGCCACTGTGCCGCCCAAAGCTCTAACTATATTTTGCCCTCTTTGTCCCCAATGGGGCCCACTACACCGCTGACTACCTGCTTATTATTTATATACTGCTCGAAGATTTTTGGGTTCCCTTTCATGTTGACTGCCATTCTATTCTCGTAGAGATAGGGAATAAGCTAAATGTAGAAGATATAAATATTTCCCATCCTTGGGTGAGGTGGAATTTTTTTATGCTGTGAGTGGTAATGTCCTGACCCATGAGTGTGGTGGAAGTAGAGACAATCAATGATTTGAAAAGGAAATTGGATGGATACCTGAAGCAAAGGAACTTGCAGGAGGAAAGGGATCGAGCAGGTGAGTGGAACTGAGTAGCTGGCTCCGATAATTGCTGCAGTCACTGCGATCCCCCTTAATTTTGTACAAGGTGACAATGTTTGCAGCACGCATGTTTTGAGCCCTTGTTGAGCTCGACTATGGAGGGCTCACTGTCCAGTTCCTCCATGACAGGGAAGTCTGGAATGGCACTGAGAGCGACTTCAATGACAATGTTCTCCGTTATGTAGAGTTCAAGATAATGCTCCAGTCACCTTCCATCTGCTTGTTAGGTTCAGTGATGATCACCCCTCTCTTTGTCTTCAAAAGGTGCTGAATTAGTTACTACTGGGCCCATTGCTTTCTTAATTCCTTCATACATCCCTCTAGCATCCCCGGATTCATCAGCAGAGTTTTAACCAGTATTGATTGGTGCAGTGCCGAGCAGTCTGCAGAGACTTTATTCTGGCAGCTCTGAGAGCATTTAGATGTTGTTTGCTGGGGACTTGTTTGTCGTTCATGAGGGCTCTCCTCTTAGTTACAGTAACTGACTCCATTTCAGTCCAATAAGCCTCAAACCAGTCAGCATTCCTCCCATCTCTTTTCCTATACACAGTGAGTGCAGAGTTATAGATGGTGGTGTGCAGATGATTCCACTTTGACACTGCACTGAGGCCTTGAGCATTGTTGTCTGAAAGAGCCTGATCGAGGATGTTGAGGAACTCCTGGGTCCTTTCTGGATCAGTGGTTCGGCAAGTGTTGATCAGAAGACGAGCTTTCATCATGGATGGATGAAGCTTCCTTGGCTGAAGCCTGACCTTGTTACACACCAGGGAGTGATCAGTGTCACAGTCAGCGCTGTGATAGCTGCGAGTGATGAGGACACTGCTGAGGGTGTTATGTCTGGTGAAGATAAGGTCTAGCTGGTGCCAATGGCATGATCTCGGATGTCTCCAGGACACCTTGCAGCACAGCTTGACCTGGAAGTAGCTGTTCATCACACAGAATCCATGATGACAGCATAGCTCCAGCAATCTCTGTCCATTTTCGTTCATCTTGCCAATCCCCTGGTGCCCTATGCACATTGGCAAAGCTGTGTAGTCAGTACCCAAGCTTGTGTTGAATTCTCCTAGAAGGTACAGTCCCTCAGTGCTGGAAATTCTACTGATGGCAGTGTCAACTGTCACATAGAATTGATCCTTGACATCTGGGGTGGAGGTGAGTGTCGGGACATAGATGCACATGAGATTAACTGGGCCCACACTTGTTGACAAGTGAAGAGTAAGAAGTCTCTCTGAGCCTACTGTGGGTGGTTCACTCATCTGAAGTGGCGTGTATTTTACTGTGAAACCCATTCCATGCTCACGAGTTGCCTCTTGGGCTTTCCACTTTGAACAAGTCTAGCTTCTTGCAGCACAGCAATGTCCACATTGAGCCTTGTGAGTTCCTTGTCGATCACAGCTGTCTTGTGTGTGTCATCAACCTGCAGAAGGTTGTCGGTAAGGCCAGGACACATGGTCCTTACATTCCAGCTTGTGATGCGAAGGACTGGTGTCTTCTTTGTTGAGTTTGTTTTTCTTGGTGCATAGATAATCAATCCGCCTGTTGAGAGATGACTCTCTAAGCTCCAAGCACCCATTGAAGCAAGCAGGTCGTGGCTTCACAGCAACTAACTAACTGGGGGCTGCCCAGCTTGGAGTGAATGGTAGCTATCCAATGAGACACTAAGAGCTCTCCCACTGTCAGAAGTAACCCCTGGCGCTCATACTCTGCACCAATTGAATGAGAGCTTATAATCAGTAACTGTTTATTCCCGGGTTGTGCTCATGTTTAACCACAAAGCTGGAGTGTCCTCTCCAGGGCACAGGCCTGGGCAAACAGTATGGAGACCCTGAGCATCAGGACCCCCTCTCAGCATTGCTCGTATTGTCCAAAGGAAAGGAAAAACCAGTACTGTTTGTTACCAGCTCTGCTGTCGGAGTTGCTGGAAAACTGCCTGATAAGTCACAGGTAACCGCCTCCAGGACTCCACTCCGGATTTACTGTCCAGGTTTACTGCCTCAGCCTTCTTATTTATTTATTGATACAGTACTGAAACAGCTCCTTCCAGCCCACCGAGTCTGTACCGACCATCAACCACCCATTTATACTAATCCTACATTAATCCCATATTCCTACCACATCCCCTCAATTCCCCCACCACCTACCTACACTAGGGGCAATTTACAATGGCCAATTTACCTATCAACCTGCAAGTCTTTGGCTGTGGGAGGAAACCAGAGCACCCGGCAGAAGCCCACGCAGTCACAGGGAGAACTTGTAACCTCTGCACAGGCAGTACCCAGAATCGAACGCGGGTCACTAGAGGTGTGAGGCTGCGGTGCTAACCACTGCGCCACTGTGTCTTCTCGAGACATCCCTTGAGAAGTGAGAATTTTTGCCCAGAGATGGTGCTCTGTTTCTTGGCATCAGGATGGAACCACACACCAGTGGGCCTGTATGACATGCACAAGGATATCACACACTGCCCCATCTCTGGTACAGATCAGAGTCAGACACTGAACAGATTGCAACCCACAAGGACATCACAACCTTCCAGCTCTCTGGGACAGGTCAGGGTGATACACCAAACAAACAGCACCCCACAGGGACCTCATAAATGCCACGTCCCTGTGACAGATCAAGGTCAGACACTGCAAATATTGCAACCGCAGGAATGTCACAAATTGCCCCATCCCTCGGACAGCTCGGGGTCTGACATTGAACATATTGCAACAACAAGGTCATTACTGTATAACTCCCTCCATTCTGAAAAACAAGCATTCACCCTACTTTTTACCCTGCAGCCAATTTTGGATCCACACTGCCACTGCCTCTTTAATCCCATCTGCTTGAATTTTGTTTGCAAGTCATAGAGAGATGCAAAACTGAAACAGGCCATACGGCCCACTGAGTCTGTGTTGACCAACCACCACCCATTTATAGTAATCCTACAGCAATCCCATATTCCCTACCACATCCCCACCATTCTCTTACCTACACTAGGAGCAATTTACAACAGCCAATTTACCTATCAACCTGCAGTCTTTGCTTGTGGGAGGAAACCGGAGCACCCAGCAGAAACACACACAGTCACAGGGAGAACTTGCAAACTCTGCACAGGCAGTACCCAGAACAGAACCTGGGTTGCGAGAGCTGTGAGGTTGCAGTGCCAACCACTGTGCCATTGTGCTGCCCCAAGTCTAGTTTATGGTACCTTTTCAAACACAATTTTGATGTCCAGACACGTACCATCAACCTCACCACCCTCGTCAACTCTCTCTGAAACTTCATCAAAGAAATTAATTCATTAATTATTTCAGACACAATCTTCTGTTAACCAATCTGTACTGGCTGTCGTTTATTAGCCCATGTTCTACCAAGTGACAGTTAATTTCCTCCTGGATAATTGTCTCTAAAAGTTTCCCCACCACCGACATTAGACTAATTGGTCTGTAGTTCCTGGGTTTATCTCTCTTTTTAAACAGGGCTGTAATATTCACAATCCTTGCAGACTTATCTTTTAATTCTGGAAAGTCTATTGCAGACAATCACTTTGGGCATGACTTTAACCAATTAAAGCAACGGGATACTTGATTAATAAGTCCAGAACTTTTATTGAGAGTAAAATAGTAATTAATAATTGAAAGTAAAATTATACTTAACAAACTTGGGGAATATAACTTGACAGCTCTGGGGACTGGTCGAGCTTGGTCTCAGAGTGTCACGGTCCTCTTTGTCCAGTCTAGATCCCTCATCAGGTGGAGAACTTGGTCGATGATCTGAGCCTTTACCCCTGAGATCTTCTAGTGTTCCTGCACACTGAAACCTGACAAGATCCCTACTTTTAACCCCTGGATGGCCATCACACCACCATGTAAAATAATAATTGGTCCCAGCTGTTGCTAGGTGCATTTAATTAGTTCTTAATAATGTCTTCCACGAACAGTCACCTGTCCTCAGAATCTCAGATATGAGTACAATGGAGTGGTTTCACACTGTCTCCCAATCTGATCTGAAACAAGTTTCCTGTTCATTAAATCAAGACTCTTGAAGGTCACGATGTGGCATACCATGGGTTTTATCAGGGGTCAGAGAAAGGTCCATTGTTTGAATAAATTTAGCTGAAACTGCCCTTTCCCACAAAGACACAGAAACTCACAGTAATTAGATTGAACTAACTTTAAATGAAAACCCATTCTCTCTCAAATGTTTATTGATTCATTAATTATAACTCAATCAAGGTTCATTACTTTTACAATCATCTGTTTCAGGATGGGTAGCTACTCATTAATTATATAGGATTTAAACATTAGTACTGAACACAAAATGGTTCCTTTGGTCATGTGTTAATTATAAAATGGCTTTCGTAATGTTGTTAGTTATGACAATGGATACATTATAAAAATGGTCAAGTTAAACTAAGATCGAACTACCCAAGCTTACCTCCATCCTCCAGTCCTCTGGCATCATTCCCATATTCAAGGAGGATTGAAAGATTGTGGTTCGAGTCTCCTCTATTTCCACCCTTACTTCCCTCAGCAACCCAGGATGCAGCCCATCCAGACCGGGTGACTTTTCTACTGTGAGCACTGCTAACCTTGTAATTGTCTCCTCTTTATCTATTTTCATCTCCTCCAAATTCTCCACTTCCTCCTCCTTTACTGTGACATTTGCAGCACCCGTTTGTTTTGTGACAGATGAAATCTACTTAATTGGTACCTCAGCCACACCTTCTGCCTCCACAGGATCTCCTAATTGACCCACCCTTTCATTGACTGTCCATATGTTGGTAAAAGACTTCAGTGTTCCCAGTTATGTGACCTGCTAATCTTTTCTCATACATTCTCTTGCTGATCTCTTTTCCTTTTTCAGCTCTCCTCTGTACTTTCTGTATTCTGCTTGTTTCTCTACTGCAAATGAATCCTCACATGATTTCTCAGTGAATGGTTTTTGAACTATTTTGTAAAAGGATTTAATTTTGTAAATTTCTCCCTAGCTCCCCTCATGGTCAGGCAGAAAGTTTAACTGCTGTGTTTTCAAACAGCAACAGCTTTATTTGAAAAGCCATTGGGACAGGATTCCGGGTTTTAATCCAGTCACAAATCTGGTTCTGACGTCTTGTGGCTCCAGCTGTCACATGACCTGTCAGAGGATGACCTCATAATTGACCCAGTCATGGAGCTGTGGGTTGATGTTTAATTGTTTCAAAATAATTTTCCAGAAGGACAATCAAAATGAATCCATATATAAAAGGTAGATTTTGTGAATTTGTGCTCCCAGTGGAAATTCCTGCAGAGTCTGCTGGTTTTCATATCCCCAATTCCCCACAGGAAGCTCTGTGCTCGGAGTCTGTATTCATTACATCAACATTATACAGAATCATTTCATGGGAGACCTCAGTGTGAATTGTAGACAGGTGGGTCAGTTTTAACTTTCAAAGTAACACAGAAGCAAAATACTGCTGATACTGGAAATCTGAAATAAAAACAAAAAATGCTGGAAATACTCAGCAGGTCTGGCAGCATCTGTGGAGAGAGAAACAGAGTTCACGTTTCAGATCTGTGACCTTTCATCAGAACTGAGCTGAAATTGTCTGAGGGACTGCCATTGTGGAATCAATTTCAGGGTCAAAGACATTGTACTTGGTAAGGATAGGAAGATGGAGATTATTAAGTATAGTGCAAAAATATAGATGCTTTTACATTATTTTAATCAAAATTGATTTAAACTTTGTGCTCATGAATCCTATCTTTTGATCACAATGACACTGATAACAATGGAAAAAGCAAGACTTGCATTTCACGTCCACAGGAGATTGCAAAGCCTTTTACAGCCAATGAAGGAAGGACTTTTCAAGTGTAGTCACTAAACAGTACAATAGAGTACCCGACAATAAAGATGTATAAGATTCTCACCACACAACTGACAGACAATGACCATTCCAAACAAGAGAGAATCTAACCATCTCCCTTTGACATTCAATGGCATTACCATCACTGAATCCCCCACTCTCAACAACCTGGGGGTTACCATTGAGCAGAAACTGAACTGCAGTAGCCAGATAAATATTATGGCTACAAGAGCAGGTCAAGAGACTAGGAATCCTACGGCAAGTAACTCACCTCCTGACTCCCCAAAGCCTGTACATTAGTCAGGGGTATGATGGAATACTCTCCACTTGTCTGGCTGGATGCAGCTCCAACAATACTCAATAAACTCAACAGGACAAAGCAGCCCGCTTGATTGGCACCCCAGTTACAACATTCATGCCCTCCATCACTGGCACATCCTGGCAGCAGTGTGTACCATCCACAAGATGCACTGCAGCAATGTGCCAAGGCTCCTGAGACAGCACCTTCCAAACCCGCGACCTTTATCACCTAGAAGGACAAGGGCAGCAGATGCATGGGAACACCACAACCTGCAAGTTCCCCTCCAAGCCACACACCATCCTGAATTGTAACTGTATCACCGTTCCTTCACTGTTGCTGGGTCAAAATCCTGGAACTCTCTTCATAACAGCAGCACATGGACTGCAGTGGTTCAAGAAGGCAGCTCATCACCACCTTCTCAAGGCAATTAGGGATGGATAATAAATGCTGGCCGAGCCAGTGACACCCACCTCCCATGAATGAATAAAAAAAATGATAATATCCTGTAATCCTCCAAAGTAGAAAATACAGATGGAAATGAAAAATAATAAAACACAGTCAGCATGGATTTCACAAAGAAAGACTTGATTAACCTTATCTTTGAAAAATCAACAGCAAGAGTAATATAGCAGATGTAGAAGAGTTTAAGTTAATAAAGCCTCATCCATTTATGTGCTTGAACCAACAAATTGTGGGTTAACAAACAAACACACTAACTGACAGAGCTGGGTGTTGTTCTCTCTAAATTACCCTAAAGTAGGGTGTTAATGAGTTAAAGCTTCAGGTTCCTGCAACTGGAATAGCCATTGTCCACTATCAGTTTTACTGTTATAAATAAAGGGTGGAACATTCATCGTGAATCTATAGAAACAGTCTGGTCCTGCACACTGCAGACACATCCACGTCATCACCAACCAGCTCTCCTATAATTGGTGCAGTTATTTGACTTTGCCCCATTCGCTCCATGGAATTACTTTTAAAAGATTTTAAATTACAAGCAGTTTTGCTAATGTTCAGCCTTTGAGAAGAAATCATTCCCTGGCCACAGTGGAGAGAGCATTAAATATAAAACTGTAGATTACCAGGTAACACAGTGAAAGCTGATCAGCTAATCTATAATTACTTACTTTTCTTACTTTTGCTCTTGCTATTCGGTTTTTCATCATTTTCAGTTCCTGACTCCGGATATTACTGTGATTAAATGTGAAAAGATGCACTGTGTCTCAGCCCCGGTATATTGACTCTTTCTCTGTACAGTGCTGTGTACACTCAGATACTGACACTGTCTCTCCCTCCCTCCATTTTCCAGCCCTGACGGTGCAGAAAGCGCTGCTCAAAGTTACACATTCTGACTGTTTGCAGTTGATCAGTGAGAGATTATTAACGTATCCTTCTGCAGCGCTGCCTCGGTTAATAACAGCAGATAGAAGTCACATTTCAGGTACAGAAACAGACGCATCAATTATTCACTCTTTCCCAGAGTGAGTGAGGCCGGGACAAGCAGCAACATTCCAGCCCCACACTCTGCAATTGCCCAGCACCAGCGGAAAGCAGTGAATACAGATTCAATCAGTGGGTTAATGTCCATTACAGGGATGCAAGATTCCACAGCCCAGGACAAACATCCCCATACACCGAGAAAAAGCTCAGGAAAACCCGGGGGAGTTAATATCCCAGTCACTGAGCATTCCAGTAACATTGAACATTTCCTGAACTGAGTGAACCTTTCAAAGTACAGAAGTGAGGACGAGGTCAAAAAGGTCTGAACAGTTGAGGTGACTGAGTGGTTTCAGCTTCTCTGTTCAGGTTGCAGCTTTCACTGGAGGCATGTGTTTAAATCCCACTTCTGACAACTTGATTTTCAGTTACTTTGCAGAGCTTCCTTGAAGGTTTGAGGTAGAGTAAATACTGAGGAACTGTTTCTAACTGCTGAACGGTCAATAACCGAAGGTTACAGATTTAAGGTGACTAACAAAACCAGAAGGAACTTGAGGAAAAATTCCTTTCTGCAACGTGTGGTTAGAATTTCAGTTATGTGGATAGATTGGAGAAGCTGGGGTTGTTCTCCTTGGAGAGGAGATTTGATAGAGGTGTTCACAATCATGAGGGGTCGTGACAGACCCGATAGAGAGAAACTGTTGGTAGAAGGATTGAGACTCGGGTAAAAGATGTGGCTCAGTCGGTCACACTCACCTCGAAATCACAAGCTTCTGGGTTCAGATTTCACAGCTGACACTCCAGTGCAGCACTGAGGGTGTTGAAGGTGCTGCCTTTCAGGTGTGATGTTAAACCAAGACCTGGTCTGCATGTTTGGGTGCATGTAAAAGATCCCATGCTGCAATTTCAAACAAGTGAAGAGCAATTCTCCCTGGTGTTGTGATCAATATTTGCCCCTCAATCAGATCAGTTGGTCATTATCACATTGCTGTTTGTGAATATCAGCTGCTGCATTTCTGACATTACAACAGTGATTACACTTCAAAAGTATTTCATTGTCTACAAAGAGCTTTGATATATCCAGTGGTCTTGAAAAGTGCTATAGAAATGCAAGTCTTTTCTTTCTTTATCACAACACATTGCTGTGTAAAAAATGGTTCTTCATGTCACCTCTGGTTCTTCTCCAATCACCTGATATCTGTGTCCTCTGCTTACTGACCCTTTTCCAACAGGAAACAGTTTCTCCTGATTTAAACTATTGAAAACGTCCATGATATTGAACAAATGTGTCAAATATCTTCTGGATTTTCTCTGCTGCAAGGAGAACAACCCCAGCTTCTCCAATCTCTCCACATAACTGAAATCCCTCACCCTGCTACCATTGTGGTAAATCTCTTTTTTATTCTTTCATGGGATGTGGGCACTGCTGACACAATGTGATTCCTGTCAACGCAGCGGCCCGCTGACATCATCGGACTGTGCCAAGCTGTGCATAGGCACAGCTACATCTTGCCTGGATGAAGTGGCACATGCGTAGGATGATGTCATTGCGCAGCGCCAACATCATCGCATATCTGCGCCTGGTCCATCTTCGCACATGTGCGCTAAAGAGTCATTGAGTATCCAGCCCCTCACTCAGCTGGAGGAAGCGGCTGAATAGGAGACTTTGAGGCTGGAGCTCTCCCCCCTCGGCAACTCGCTCCAGGCCTCGACGCTTCCTCCCCTCAGCCGCTCGCTCCACACCTCGATGCTCCCCTGGACAATTGTTCCCCACTCGCGTCATCCAGCTCTATGGCCGCTTGCTCTCTGCCCCCCAACCCCCGCTCCAGCCGCTAGCACTAGGCCGTGCCACTTCCCTCCTCCAGGCCACTCACTACTCACTCCTACGTCACACTTTGCAGCCCACCTTGCTTCTTCGGGCGGCACGTGGAGACTGGACAAACGTGGGAGCAAGTAGCCGAGAGAAGGGAAGCAGCGCAGCCCAGAGCTAGCGGCTGGAGGGGAGGGGGGGTGGGGAGTGAGCGAACGACTGGAGAATGGGGTGACATGATCGGGAGACAATCGGCCAGGGAAGTAGGGGGGGGAGCAGCGAGGTCTGGAGCGAGCGACTGTGGAGGGTGGAAGCGGCCGGTGCAAAGCAGGGGGAGAAAGCGAGTTGTGCCACTTAGTGGTTGCGTTGTCAGCAAATGCAGCCTTTATTGTCCATCCTTAATTGCCCTTGAGAAGGTGGTGGTGAGCTGCCTTTTTGGAGCTGCTGCAGTCCATGTGTTGTACGTAGACCCACAGTGCTGTTAGGAAGGGAGTTCCAAGATTTTGATCCAGTGACAGTGAAGGAATGGTGATATAGTTCCCAGTCAGGACAGTGTGTAACTTGGAGGGGAGCTTGCAGATGGTGGTGTTCCCATTCATCCAATGTCCTTCTAGGTGGTCGAGATTGGGGGTTTGGAAGGTGCTGTCGAAGGAGGCTTGGTGAGTTGCTGCAGTGCATCTTGTAGATGGTACACACTGCTGCCACTGTTCACTGGTGGTGCAGGAAGTGAATATTTAAAGTAGTGGATGGAGTGCTGATCAAGTGATATGCTTTGTCCTGCATGGTGTTGAGTTTCTTTGGTGTTGTTGGAGCTCCACTCATCCAGGCAAGTGGGGAGTGTTACATCACACTCCTGACTTGTGCCTTGTCGATGGTGGACTGGAGGTGAGTTACTTGCAGCAGAATTCCCAGCCTCTGACCTGCTCTTGTAGCTACGGTATTTTTATGACTGATCCAATTCAGTTTCTGCTCATTGGTAACCCCCCGGATGTTGATTGTGAAGGATTCAGCAATGGTAATGTCATTGACTGTCAAGGGGAGATGGTTAGATTCACTCTTGTTGGAAATGGTCATTGCCTGGCATTTTTGTGGCGTGCATGTTACTTGCCACTTATCAGTCCAAGCCCAATCTTGCCCAGGTCTCTCTACATGTGGACACGGACTGCTTCAGTATCTGAGGAGTTACTAATGCAACTGAACATTTTGCAATCATCAGTGAACATTTCCACTTCTGACCTTATGATGGAAGGAAGTTTATTGATGAAGCAACTGAAGACGGTTGGGGCCTAGGACACTACCCTGAAGAACTCCTGAGCGATGTCTGGTACTGAGATGATTGGCCACCAACAACCAGCACCATATTCCTTTGCGCAAGGTATGACTCCAACCAGTGGAGATTTTTCTCCTTGATTGCCATTGACTTCAATTTTGCAAGGGCTCCTTGATGCCCTTGGCAAGAGCAGTCACTGTCACCTCATCTCACCTCCTGAATTCAGCTCTTCTGTCCATATTTGGGCCAAGGCCATAATGAGGTCAGGAACTAAGTGGCCCGGGCGGAACCCAAAATGAGCATTGGTGAGTAGGTTATTGCTGTGTAAGTGCTGCTTGATAGCACTGTCAGCGACACCTTCCATCACTTTACTGATGATCAAGAGGAGGCTGATCGGGCAGGAATTGACCGGGTTGGATTTGTCCTGCCTTTTGTATACAGAACATACCTGGGCAATTTTCCACATTGCTGGGTAGATGCCAGTGTTGTAGCTTGGCGGGCGGTGTGGCTAGTTCTGGAGCACAAGTCTTCAGCACTGCAGCCAGGATGTTGTCAGCATCCAGAGCCTTCAGCCATTTCTTGATATCATGTGGAGTGAAGTGGATTTAGCTGAAGATTGGCACCTGTGATGCTGGGGACCTCAGGAGGAGGCCGAGATGGATCATCTACTTGGCACTTCTGGCTGAAGATGGTTGCAAATGATTCAACCTTGTATTTTGCACTGATCTCCTGGTCTCCCCTATCATTAAGGATGGGGATATTTGTGGAGCCTCGTCCTCCTGTTAATTGTTTAATTATCCACCACCATTCAGGACTGGATGTGGCAGGACTGCAGAGCTTTGATCTGATCTGTTGGTTGTGAGATCACTCAGCTTTATCTATTGCATGCTGCTTCCGCTATATGACATGCAAGTAATCCTGTGTTGTAGCTTCACTCATTTTTAGGTCTGCTTGGTGCTGTTCCTGACATGCCCTCCTGCACACTTCATTGAAGCACTATTGCTCCCTTGGCTTGATGGTAATGGTAGACTGAGGGATATGCCAGGCCATGAGGTAACATATTGTGTTTAAATACAATTCTGCTGCTGCTGATGGCCCACAGTGCCTCATGGATGCCCAGTTTTGAGCTGCCAGATCTGTTCATTTCTTCCCTCAGATATAATTGAAAAAAAAAATCTGAAGAAATGCATGAACTAAATAAAAAGGAGAGAGAAATAAATACTGACAAAATGGATGGCAGCATTTGGAAGGTAAAAAGATTTCAGTTTTATTATCGATGAGTGAGAGGAATATATCACACTTTGGGGCTTCTGGAAGTGGATTTACTGATAATCTGGGGAATTGATAGGAAGCTGCTTCATAGTTGGTGGAACAAATTCCCGCCTTTGGGGTGGAGCCAACAGCTGCATCCGTCCAATAACAGACAGAGTAGAAGTACTGTATCAGGCCTTGTTAACTCAGTTGGTACAGCATGAGACTTTTAATCTCAGGGTCTAGGATTTGAGAGCCTTGTTGTGTGGTTGTTCTTCCCTTTTTCAGTCTTTATCAGCAGAGATTTCAAGGATTGTTTGAAATTAAATTCAACAACATCACCAGATTTCAACTACTCCCACCCCGCCCCCTCCCAGTGTAATTGACAGAACTCTCAACCTCTGCCTTCCCCCTTCCCCTCCCTCCCAGAACTGCGACAGGGTTCCCCTTGTCCTCATTTTCCACCCCACCTGCCTCCACATCCAAAGGATCATCCTCCACCATTTCCGCCACCACCAGCGTGATGCCACCACTAAACGCATCCTACACTCCCCTGTCAGCATTCCGAAGGGATTGTTCCCTCCGCGACACCCTGGTCCACTCCTCCATTACCCCCAATACCTCGTCCCCTTCCCAAGGCACATTCCCATGCAATCGCAGGAGATATAATACCTGCCCTTTTCCCTCCTCTCTGCTCATTATCTGAAGCCCCAAACACTCCTTTTAGGTGAAGCAGCGATTTACTTGTACTTCTTTCAATTATGTGTACTGTATTCACTGCTCACAATGCGGTCTCCTCTAAACTGGGGAGACCAAACGCAGATTAGATGGAACACCTCTGCTCAGGCCGAAAGCATGATCCTGAGCTTCTGGTTGCTTGCCATTTCAACACTCCCCCCTGCTCTCATGTCAACATTTCTGTCTTTGGCCTGTTCCAGTGTTCCAGTGAAAATCAACCCAAGCTCGAGGAGCAGCACCTGACCTTTTGATTCGGCACTCGACAGCCTTGTGGATTGAACATTGTGTTCAATAACATCAGAGCATGACTGGTGTCAGGCAACCACAAGCATTAACACACTCTTTGCATTTGTCCCAGGACAGCTTTGTTATTTAATCTCTCCTGCCCTCTGCCCTATCAAACACCTTCCCCTTTGTTCTCTCCCACATGCCCCTCCCCTTCACTTGTTGAAAACCGAATTCTTTTCTAACCTGTGTCAGTTCTGATGAAAGGTCACAGACCAGAAACATTAACTCTGTTTCTCTCACCACAGATGCTGCCAGAGCTATTGAGTATTTCCAGCACTTTTTGTTTTTATTTCAGATTTCCAGCATCTGCAGTATTTAGCTTTTATTGTGTCAGAAAGTCTTTCCTTGATTCAGGACTCTGACCTCTCTCCAGAATCTCTCTGCTAAAGATTGAACTTTATCTCATTTCACTCACAGCTCAGGGTCAGTGTGGCACCGTGGGACTTCTGGTTGTCTCCCACTTCACAGTCCAAAAGTACTGAGAAAACAATGGGGAATATTACTCACATGTTGTGTTCTGTAACTTTTTACAAACACTTTAATGTATATATTGTCTTCCAAAGCAGTGACAGAATGGTGGCTTTAGTGTGTTGTTGAAATAGCTTTGTTGAGTTCGTGTTGTACTAACAGTTAAACAGTTCTTGGTTCAATCCCAGGTTTTGGCACTTTCAACCTCTCCTGTGTCTTTTTCTTTGGCTCCAATTGTCAAGCTGCATGATTTACTCTGAAATTAGCACCAGAGAACCAAGGCACCAGCGAGCACGAGGAGCTGAAATTAGCACAGATCAAATCCACTTAATATTTCTGACTGAAGATGGTTGCAAATGCTTCAGCTTCATCTTTTGCACTGACGTGCTCAGCACCACCATCATTGAGGATGTGAATGTTTTTGGAGCCTCCTCATCTTGTTAGTTATTTAATTATCCACCACCATTCACGACTGGATGTGGCAGGACTGTGGAGCTGTGATCTGATCCTGAGGGAGATATCCGTGCGTGGAGTGGCGGGATGTATGGAGAGTGATCCTGAAGAGGGTGTCCGAGCCTGGAGTGGAAGCTTTCTGTGGAGGTACAGGAGTAGGCCATTCAGCCCCACTGTTTTATAAAGGTTTAGCATAACTTATTTGCTTTTACTCTATGCCTCTATTAATAAAGCCAAGTGTCCTGTTTGCTCTTAGCAACCTTTTCAAACCTTGATCAAAAAAGATTGGTGTACATTGTCTCATTCTTCCTCCCAAACTGTATCACTTCACAAGTCTCTGTGTAAAATTTTATCTGTTGTGTGAAAGCCCATTTTACCAGTGTATTTAAGTTCCTCTGAAGTGTGTTACTGTCACTGGCATAGGACGAAATTCACGAGCATTCTTTGATGCTATCTCCGTGGGAAGAGCAATCTTACACACTAGCTCAAATTGGGATTTTGTGTGTTTGGTATCTTTCCTCATCCACCAATATAAGCACAAATCTGTCTCATAATGTACGGTCTAAGAATGTGCCAATGTTGCAATGTTGTGATAAATTCTTCAGTGTTACAATGTACTCACCAACTGTTTCACTACTTTTCTGATTTCTGGATCCAAGTTTGTAGCTTTCCGCGATCTCTAGTGGCTTAGGGTTGAGCCTCACTTCAACGAAGAAACGGAAAGTTATGATTTAAAGATTACACTGTCGATCATTCACATCTCTGTCTTCTCCTGAACTTCGAGTTCAAATTTGTTTGTGACGTTGAGTCACACGTTAAGACAGCACAGTCTTTGTCTTTGTGAAGGAATTGATTTGGGAATGGCTGTTTGAAACTGTCCCTTCTTGCACAGAAATTCAGTGCAAATACTTGATCACTCACAATTTCCTTGAGAGAAATTTGTTCACAATCGCATTCGACACGGAAACTGCCTCAGCATTAATCTCACTGAAGCAGAATGTGACCGTGTTGTATGTTTCAGAATGTTGGTGCCGTTATTTGTCGCTTTTA